>NC_087266.1:48340731-49540731 GCF_015220805.1 Pogoniulus pusillus
ATATGGGTGTGCTCTCATTGATACTAAGCATAGTTTTATCAATTTATTAGATTATTATTACCATGTCTTTTCTTGTTTAGTCTTATGTGTTTAAGTGCTTACTTTGTTTTAAATATACTAAATTGAATTTTCAGTGTGTCCTTAATGCTTCTTTCTGTAGATTTCTCTAAAGTATTATCACAGTATCACCAAGGTTGGAAGAGACCTCACAGATCATCAAGTCCAACCCTTTACCACAGAGCTCAAGGCCAGACCATGGCACCAAGTGCCACGTCCAATCCTGCCTTGAACAGCTCCAGGGACGGCGACTCCACCACCTCCCCGGGCAGCCCATTCCAGTGTCCAATGACTCTCTCAGTGAAGAACTTTCTCCTCACCTCCAGCCTAAATTTCCCCTGGTGCAGCTTGAGGCTGTGTCCTCTTGTTCTGGTGCTGGCCACCTGAGAGAAGAGAGCAACCTCCTCCTGGCTACAACCTCCCCTCAGGTAGTTGTAGACAGCAATAAGGTCACCCCTGAGCCTCCTCTTCTCCAGGCTAACCAATCCCAGCTCCCTCAGCCTCTCCTCGTAGGGCTGTGCTCAAGGCCTCTCCCCAGCCTCGTCGCCCTTCTCTGGACACACTCAAGCATCTCAATGTCCCTTCTAAACTGGGGGGCCCAGAACTGAACACAGTACTCAAGGTGTGGTCTAACCAGTGCAGAGTACAGGGGCAGAATGACCTCCCTGCTCCTGCTGGCCACACCATTCCTGATGCAGGCCAGGATGCCACTGGCTCTCTTGGCCACCTGGGCACACTGCTGGCTCATGTTCAGGCGGGTATCGATCAGCACCCCCAGATCCCTGTTATGTACAGGAGAAGGTTATTTTGTCATTTTTACCCGTCTGAGGCCAGTTAAAGCAGGGGTAACTGAATGATACTCATAGTTTCCCAGCTGCATTTGGAAGTAATATTTTCATTTGCACTTCTGCTGTGAGACTGTATTTGGTAGAACATGAAGTGTGCTGGATTCTGTGGTACTATATTCCAAGCTTAGTGATGGTGTTAGGTCTCTCTTCATGTGGTTATTTCATACCCAGATTTTCCAATAATGCAAAATCTGGGGCATGGTTCTGACTCTCTTCAAATGGTTTAGTCTGTTTGGCTCCTCTGGGAATGCTTTTATAACAAAATTCTTTTGAGAGCCTTTTAATTAAATACACAGCTTTTGTGTCCTTTTATGGACACTGTAGTTTGGGAATGAATGGCTGAGGTAATAAACTAGGGTGTCTCTTGACCATGCCTTGCTATGCCAAGTGATTGTACTTGCTGAGCTAAATATAGATTGCCATGATTTGAAAGCCATATGAACTGGTACTTGTATTGTAATTCCTTATACTTGTAGGCAGACTTTTTCAGTGCACCATGGATTTTAGGCTTTAAAATCACTGAAAGTGGAACTTGGTTTCCACTGGCCTTCCAGTGCTTAAAGGTGAACTATAAGAAAGATGGAGATGGTCTTCTGGCAGGGCCTGTTGAAACAGGACAAGTGGTAATGGTTTTAAACTAGAAGAGGGTAAGCTTAGACTGGATATAAGGAAGACTTTTTTTAACCATGAAGGTGGTGGAAGAGGTTGCCCAGAGAGATTGTATATAGTTTATATATAGAATCATAGAATCAGCCAGGCTGGAAGAGACCTTCAAGATCATCCAGTCCAACCTAGCACCCAGTCCTGTCCACTCAACTAGACCATGGCACTAAGTGCCTCATCCAGGCTTTGTTTGAACACCTCCAGGGATGGTGACTCCACCACCTCCCTGGGCAGCCCATTCCAATGCCAATCACTCTCTCTGCCAACAACTTCCTCCTAACATCCAGCCTAGACCTACCCTGCCACAACTTGAGACTGTGTCCCCTTGTTCTATTGCTGGTTGGCTGGGAGAAGAGACCAACCCCCACCTGGCTACAGCCTCCCTTCAGGTAGTTGTAGGCAGCAATGAGGTCCCCCCTGAGCCTCCTCTTCTCCAGGCTGCACATCCCCAGCTCTCTCAGTCTCTCCTCATAGGGGTTGTGTTCCAGGCCCTTCACCAGCTTTGTTGCCCTTCTCTGGACACCTTCCAGCACCTCAACATCTCTCTTGAATTGAGTGGCCCAGAACTGGACACAGCACTCAAGCTGTGGTTTCACCTAAACACGACATTTATTCCTGTAAAACCTTTAGTTCATACTGTCTTTATATGTGATGTGCTTTCTTTCTGCATCACATGGGCAACACCAAGTGTTTTATGAGCAAAAAGAGAATTGATACCTGATTCAGAGGTGGTGTTTTTTTTCCAGATTGATCAGCTGCATGCCAGGTAGACTTAGTTTTAACTCTAACTGCTTTCATCTGTCAATCTGCAATAAAGTAATTCTGTATAAATACAGTGTTGCTTAGTATGTATCAATAATAGTTAATCTGAAAATAGATTTTGGCAGAGATCGAATTAAAATTGCTTGAGCTGTTGTCAGGAGGTGATTTTGCTGAAAGAAAATGATGGTTTACTTTTTTACCAACTTTCTTCCCTTTTAAAAACTGTGTAAAAATTCATCTGCCTTCCTAGGGCTGTTGTGGGGTTTTATGTTTTTGTCACTCCACTTGCTGCTCAACCAAATTGCTGCAGAAGATAGATTGACTTAGTTCAAAATTACCAAGCAAAGTAGTCTTCTGTTGATGCAATTTCTTCTATTCAGGCCATGATTCAGACAAAAGAGCATCATGTGGCCAAATTACCATAATATTTGGGCCAAAGGAGGAGGCAAATGGCAGCAGTTAGACTTGAGCTCTCTCATGTTTGCAAAACGTTGTGTAGATATACTAATGTGATGGCACTAAGAGCTCAATCTCAGACAGAGTGAATCAGTGCCCCTTCTCCGTGTGAGCTCAGATTTCATCTCTTCACTGTCAGCACTGTGCTCAAAAACTAGTGCCCACTCAAGTGTTAGATGTGAGTTCATTGTCTTCACAGGCACAGTTGCTGGTGTAATTGACTGAAATGTGTTTTGCTTTATCACGTGTCATTTAATTGGAATGTTGGAGAAAGCACCTCAACTGCTCAAGCAGAGGTTCAAGCAACGTGTTTTTCTAGCTCAGCTGCAGTCCTAGGATTGGAATCTTACAAAGTCAGGAATTTTAGAGTGTGACTTCATATTGTGAGATGTTTTGAACAGAAATCTGTCAGAAAGGTGCCTTATTTAGCACATTGTGTTGCCTGTCCTTTGTTATCTGTTGGTGGAAAAATATTAGTTCTAACTGGTATCTGCTAGCTCTATGAAATCAGGGCAGGCAAGTCACACTTCCTTCTTTTGCCATGGTTCTAGTTGTGTAAATCCACTATTACATAGCTTAGTGATGTAATAGTTAGAGTGGAATGCTGGGTGATGATGATGATGATTAGGGGACACAGTCTCAAGGTGTGCTAGGGGAAGTATAGGCTGGATGTTAGGAGGAAGTTGTTGGCAGAGAGAGTGATTGGCATTGGAATGGGCTGCCCAGGGAGGTGGTGGAGTCACCATCCCTGGAGGTGTTGAACCAAAGCCTGGCTGAGGCACTTAGTGCCATGATCTGGTTGAGTGGCTAAGGCTGGGTGCTAGGTTGGACTGGATGATCTTGGAGGTCTCTTCCAACCTGCCTGATTCTATGATTCTATGATTCTGTGATTTATTACTGTAAACCAATTCATGTTTAATATAGCAAGCTTTGATAGAGAATTGCACCTGTGAACTTCTGCATGTCAAACATCTGCTATGTGTAGTTCTCCAGCTCCAGATTTAATAACTTTTCAGAGGAGAGATGATTTTGTTGTGTGAAATGTGTGTTAGCTATTCATATAAAACCAATCCTCCTGTACGTGGATGTAACTTTTCTACTGATGTGCCCACAAAAACAGTGGTGGTTGTTATGTTATTAAATTAGCATGTTGCTGGGATATGAAAAAGCTCTTTTCCCAGTCTATTTTTAGGAGACTATCATTACATTGACTGAGTGGCTTCAACGATTTTCCATTAGAAATCTCATTTCTTTTCATTCATGTGTCATCTTAAAATATCAAGCTGTCAGGCATACAAAACTTCCTGTGTTTTAAAGTCTTGAGGTATGTAAAGGCATATTAAAAGCCTCCTTTAAGTTTGTCATTGAACTAAGAAGTGCTGGATACCAGATTTGCTGTGCAGATGGCACAGTGAAACGGCAAAAGCTTTGCTTTCCATTGTTGTACAGCTAAGAGGCTATGGTAAATCAGTGAGCTTGAGTTCACAGATTCACTGAATCATGGAATATATCTGGTTGGAAGAGACCTCAAAGATCATCCAGTCCAACCTCTGACCCAGTACTGAAGGCTCAACACTAAACCATGAGCTCAAGAGCCAGATCCATGTGCTACTTGAACACCCTCAGGGGTGATGACTCCACCACTGCCCTGGGCAGCCCATCCTGATGTTTGATAACTCTTTCAGTGAAGAAATATTTTATAGTACCCAGCCTGAACCTCCCTGAGCACAACTTGAAACCATTTTCTGTAGTCCTATTGCTTGCCACCAAGCAAAGGAAACTGGTCCCTCCTTACTCCAACCTCTTTTCAAGTAGTTGTAAAGAGTGATGAGGTCTCCTCTCAGCTTCCTCTTCTCTAGACTTAACAACCCCAGCTCCCTCAGAGTTCAGTAATCCTAGTGTACTGCTGTCAGTTGACAGTTCTAACAAAGCTCATGCTCTGAATTTTCACAGGGTTGAACTTCATCTAAGTTTTTAGACCCTGATGAAAGAGAAGAGCTTGTAGCAGTAGCTGCTGCTTACTGTAGTAGCCTGTCTCAGTAACCCATAGTTTGTGCCTGGGGAAGAGCACCGAATAGTTTAATTTGCATTCTTACTTCCCCAGAACACATAAAGAAATTGGCAACTCAGTGGCTTCATGAGGCAGCAGTTGTATCTTTGTCTTTAAGTCCTCAGTGGCTGTTTCCTTCAGAAAGTGTGTGTAGTTAATTTGTGACTCCCAGTAAACTCTTGTAAGGAGTTTCATGTGTACTTGTTTTGGGTTTGTGTTGGGTTTTGTTGGGTTTTGCTTGGTTTTTTTTTTTTCCATTCCTATATTACAGAGACAGTTGAATTATCCTTCCCTACTGACTGTATTTGTTCCACTATTGGCTCTGACTTTCCTGTCCCTTCCACTAGGTTACCTCCAGCCTGAAGAACAACAAACTTGATGTTGCTTTTAATGGAAATTGTTCCAAAGCTCTTATTAATAGTTTTTACTCTCATTTGGCTACTTCTGGCCATATTCTTTTGGTTCACATTGGTAAAAGGATTGAACCATTTCAAATAAGGGGAATGCTGAGACAGTCCTAACTTTTCACTAGTTTAGAACTAAATTCACAGTAGCTAAGGAATCTCTTGTTAGTGGTTAAAGATATTGCTGGAAATGATGCAGATGGGAACTTTTCAACTGTAAACTTAGTCTGATCTGAAGAAAAAGTAGTACTATGTGCAGTTTCTTCTCTAAATGTTTCTAAAGGTTGTTTTATTTCTTAATTTAGATCCTTAAGCCTCTGCAGAATCATTTGCATTAGATTTCAGTGATAGTATCTTTAATTCCAGTATTGTGTGAGTAAAGTGTTTTCAGTTTTACACAGACAATATAGTAACTCTAAAATTCACTTTGAGGCTTCTAGTTAAAGTTTAGATGTTTTTTTGGCACACTTGATGCCAGTGTCCTTTGAATTCATTCTGTGGGGTTTAGTTGTTCTTTGTCCAAAGAACTTCATGCTTCCTGCCAGCAAGGGTAGGGACACTGAAGTTGTTTTCTATAGGGAATAATAATACATGACAGCTTTTACTTATGAAGTTCATTGTTCACCATAGAGTAAAAGCAGTATATTGTGGATATGCCCAGTACACTATTAAATGAACTTGTACTGTGGAAGTAGCAGTATAAAAACAAAGCAAATCTTCTGTTTCATATTACTAAGTACCAGATGTCTTCTGTTGTTATTACTTTGCCTGTATTGAACTCAAGGAGTGTCAGTAACATCTCTTTTGTTTACTTCTCTTGACTTGTTGAGTTGCCATAAGTGTTTGCCATAAATTATATGCTTAAGTATTCAGAGTAACAGCTGAGACAGTTCACTCGTGTATAAATGTATTTACAGTATTCCTAACAATAGCACAGTTAACATTTTTCCATCATAAATGCCCTGCTTTGAACAGACTCACACAAGAACTTCAGAAATCTAAGGACTGAAAACTGTATTTCATAGCAATCTTATTTCATTCTCATTTATCAGCTACTGGATGTGGTCTAAGGTGAAGGCATTTAAACTGAAGTTAGCAGATTGTGCATGTATTAGCAGTCATTTGAATCTGCACGTGATTTATCTTCCTGAGGTCCTAAAATAGCACATTTGTGGAGTTTTGGTTTTACTGAAAAAGGTGGAAATAAAGAGGCTGGATTTAAAAAAATAAATTTAATATTAGGCAAATTCCCTGGTCTTCAGACTTAGATTATTCTAGGAAAACATCAGTGGGCTGTGTTGTTCTATGGGAAATACCTGGGTAGTTGCTGTTGAGTCTTTGAAAGGAATCAGTGCTGTTCTGAAATACAAAATGGAATGTGGTAATCTACAGCCACTTATATCCCAAAAGACAGATTATACCTAGACCAGGAGTGGAATGAAAGACCTCTTGCTCTGGCATGTGTGTCCCTGCATGGGAATGGGGATATCAGAATTTTGCTGCAAACTGCAGAGTAGGAAAATTAGTCCTGTGGGTTCCACCCATTACACTCAAAGAGAACACATTAATCTATGTTATTGCTTGGCCTTTCCAAACTACTTCAGTCATTTGAGTTTGGATTATTTGTTCTTTGTTTGGGGTGTTTGTTTGTTTAGTTAATGCATATCTAAAACTCCTGTCAATAAATAACAATAAAAAATAGCTTCTTCTAAATCTTGATTTCAGTAAAGCAAAACTTAAAAGTACTATTTTCATTGCTCCTATAATGGATAATTTTCTCTCAGTATAAAATAGGCCAAAAAGTTGTATGGAGATTCAGAATGAATTAATTTGTTGTGTTAATAACAGTTCAGGCCACTGGTAAGAAAACCTAGGGAGTAAAAGTCTCTGGCTTAGTGTATTTGGAAAGTTGCTGTGGTGGGGATAGTACTGAGGATTCTGTAACCTTTGTCAGGAGTGTGAAGCCAAGGAATCTGGCCAAAGCAAACTGAAGAGGATTTATGTGGAAATTTGGATGAGCAGATGCTGTGGACAGTGTAACTGGATTTGAGTTGAAACCTCACACCACTTTCTGACTTGTAGTAATTGTTCTAGATTCCGTATCAAACTGGTTTTTGCCTCATCTCCATCCTGCAGAGAGGATGACCACCACCACCATATTCATGTCCTGCCAAAATTATAATAATATAGAGCCTGGTCTATATTATTAACTTCTCAGTGATCTTTGCAGTTTGAGCATTCCCTGAAGCAATTACATGAGCTTTATAGTTCACTACACTTAGACCACCAAAAAATGCTATTTAAAAATTATAATTGGTATGTAAGTTATTTGAACACCATTTTCACAACTCAGTGTAAAATCAGTCATGTTGCAAAGTCAGTGTTGAAAACCCATGCAAAAGCAAAGGATATGTAGTTCCTCAGTCTGCTGGATTTTCTTGAAAGTCCTTTAAACTGGAAAGCTTCTAGAAACACCTTAGAAGCTTCTATAAGAGAGTCTGGAAATAAACTTTGAAGTGAGCTAACAAAGTTCCACAAGCTGCCTCTGTACTGCAGTCATAGAATCGTAGAATCAACGAGGTTTGAAGAGACCTCCAGGATCATCCAGTCCAACCTAGCACCCAGCCCTTTCCAGTCAACTAGACCATGGCACTAAGTGCTGAAGAACTTCTTCCTAACATTCATTCTGACTCTCCCCACCTCCAGCTTTGCTCCATCCCCCCCAGTTCTGCCGCTCCCTGGCAGCCTCCAAAGTCCCTCCCCAGCTTTTTTGTAGCCCCCTTCAGATCCTGGAAGGCCACAAGAGGGTCAACTTGGAGCCTCCTCCAGACTGCACAGCCCCAACTCTTTCAGTCTGTGCTCACAGCAGAGCTGCTGCAGCCCTCTGAGCATCCTCGTGACTCTTCTCTGGACACTCTCCAGCATCTCCACATCCCTCTTGTCCCAGGGGCTCCAGAAGTGGATGCAGTACTCCAGGTGGGGTCTCACCAGAGCACAGCAGAGGGGTAGAATCACCTCCCTTGCCCTGCTGGCCACACTTCTCCTGATGCAGCCCAGGCTCTGCTTGGCTTTCTGGGCTGTAGGTGCACACTGCTGGCTCATGCTGAGCTTCTCGTCCACCAGCACCCCCAAGTTCCTCTCCTCAGGGCTGCTCTCCAGCCACTCACTTCTGACTTGCTTAAAATGTATGAAGGACTCACAGAAATCTTTAAAGGTGCTTTACAGTACTGCTTAATCAGTTTTAAGTGAATTGAAAGGCTTAAACCAGACTTTTAGCCTGTCAGAATTAGGCTCTGAAAGCTGCTAAAAACAGTGAAGGAAAACTGTGCAGTTGTTTTGCTTTGTTGTCTGTCAGGTAAAGGCTGTTGTTGTACACCTTTTGATCAGAAAGAGGTTTTGCACGTATAGTTGTGGCTTTGGAAGCTGAAAGCTGTTGCGTGTTGGTGCAAAGCAGTAAGGATGGAAGAGCAGCTGGAAATGACATGAGTCTGCCACTTGCAAATAATCTGACAAGCTGTATACAGAGAATGCAGAAACTATTTTAAAAATGCAGACTGCTCCTGCTGGTGAGAAATTCCTTTGTCTTCAGCTAGAAGCAGCTGGAGGCAACTCAGTGATGCTCTTCTTATCAGTACCGGTCTTTATGTTCCTGTGCCAAAAGAAGAGAAATGTATATTGAAGGAGACTTCAAGTAATTATTTCTGTGCTTAAGGACATTTTTTTTCCACAGGATTACTTGCATATAATATTACATGTGTAATAATATAGAATATTATCTTCTAAAGAGTTAGTGTATTAGTGACACTGGTGGTTTTGAGGGTTGTTTTCTAACCTTTGTTGGTTTATGAACAGATGGCCAAGAGAGCCAGTGGCATCCTGCATCAGGAGCAGTGTGGCCAGTAGGACAAGGGAGGTTATTCTGCCCCTGTACTCAGCACTGCTCAGGCCACACCTTGAGTGCTGTGTCCAGTTCTGGGCTCCTCAATTCAAGAGAGATGTTGAGGTGCTGGAAGGTGTCCAGAGAAGGGTGACAAGGCTGGGGAGGGGCCTGGAACATAAAGCCTATGAGGAGAGGCTGAGGGAGCTGGGGGTGTTTAGCCTAGAGAAGAGGAGGCTCAGGGGTCACTTCATTGCTGTCTACAACTACCTGAAGGGAGGCTGTAGCCAAGTGGGGGTTGGTCTCTTCTCCCTGGCAACCAGCAACAGAACAAGGGGACACAGTCTCAAGTTGTGCCAGGGGAAGTCTAGGCTGGATGTTAGCAGAAGTTGTTGGCATTAGAATGGGCTGCTCAGGGAGGTTTGACAGAGTGAAGAAAATGCTCCTGATCTGTTATTGCTTCTGAGGCCTTTGTCTCTAAGTGGAAGTGTTAAAGTATGTTTTTATGTTGTTGGGAAAATAAAGACTTCATTGAGTATTCTCCTGCTGAAGGAAAAGCAGCAGAACTCTGACTGCCTTCCTTTTCTTTCTGTCAAAGGCAATGACCTCACAGATCTATTAATAACTCTCATTGAATCATTCTTTGATGCATGTCCCTGAAAACTTTTGAAGAGTTTTGTCTTACATGCTGCTGAATATCACTTGTTTGCTGAAACTGAGCCAAAAGAAGTTTCCACCTCTCGTTCAGTGCTGTCATTCCCTCTCCCTACTTTGTGTTTTTAACATTTGAAGCAGGACTTCACTGTAGTTTTTGTTATATCACAGAGTGTTCGACAAGTTCTGTTGTTGCATGGTAACAGGATGCTCCTGAGCTCTGTGTCAACCTTTTTCTGTTCCAACCAATGTGCTCTTTCATGACCAGTGTACCCACATTGTCTGCTCTCTAGGACACAGTGTCTGAGGAGACTACACTTACCAGGTCTGAAGGAAAGATGATGTCCTGTCCTTCCTCTGTGCATGCTAGTATTTGTTCTCCAATTTGAGAGATATTTGCATATAAATCCAGTGTGTGTGTGTATATATACAGAGAGAGAGAGAGAATAAATGTTCTTGGAATTTGGCTACAATGCCCAGCCTTATATAGAATCATAGAATCAGCCAGGTTGGAAGAGACCTCCAAGATCATCCAGTCCAACCTAGCTCCCAGCTAGAGGAGAGGCTGAGGGAGCTGGGGTTGTTTAGCCTAGAGAAGAGGAGGCTCAGGGGTCACCTCATTGCTGTCTACAACTACCTGAAGGGAGGCTGTAGCCAGGTGGGATTGGTCTCTTCTCCCAGGCAACCAGCAACAGAACAAGGGGACACAGTCTCAAGCTGTGCCGGGGAAAGTATAAGCTGGATGTTAGGAGGAAGTTGTGATTGGCATTGAAATGAGCTGCTGAGGGAGGTGGTGGAGGCACTAACCCTGCAGGTGTTCAAGCAAAGCCTGGCTGAGGCACTTAGTGCCATGGTCTGGTTGAGTGGCTCGGGCTGGGTGCTAGGTTGGAGTGGATGATCTTGGAGGTCTCTTCCAACCTGATTGACTCTATGATTCTATGGCAGTGTTGCAAAGAAATCCTCCTGTGAAAGGTTATGCTCCATTGTTGTTCAGTGAAGATGCCTTGAGACCGAAACATAGGAAGAAAAGGTCTACTTGGTCAGGAGGTTTTGCAGAAGAATTACTGGGAGAGGATTTTTTTTTGTGAGGCTATCACAGGAAGAAAGATGGAGAGAAAGAATAAGGCTAAAGATTGTCCCTATGTGTTCATCTGAGCAATTATATAAAAGGTGAGCTGCAGAATAAGAGAGCTTCTTGCCTGTAGGGTATTAGAGAAAATTATAGAGAGAGTGATTTCCCATTGGAATGGGCTGCCCAGGGAGGTGGTGGAGGCACCGTCCCTGCAGGTGTTCAAGCAAAGCCTGGCTGAGGCACTTAGTGCCATGGTCTGGTTGAGTGGCTGAGGCTGGGTGCTAGGTTGGAGTGGATGATCTTGGAGGTCTCTTCCGACCTGTTTTATTCTATAGGAGAATGAATTCCCTGCAGCTTTTTTCTGGTAAAATACTTCAGATGATATAGCAGACCTTGATAGGTTCTGTCTCAAGCTTGCTGGCATTCTGGCATTTTAAAACCTCGAGAAGCTCAATTTAAAAGCATAAATGAACCTTTTAACAAAGTCTTGCCAACATTTTAGTTTTTCATTGTTTAAAAGAGCATGATACATGATACATTTTAAACTCATGCATTGACTGTGAACACAAATATTTATCTTTCTTGGAAATCAAGTACTGCTGTATACATAAAACATCAAGTGAGAATTTATAGCACAGCAGTTAGGTAGTGTCTTGCATGGTGTTTATAACTTTGTGATAATGTAGTCTCAAATAACACCTTCAGTGTGTCTGCAGGTGTGCTGGCAGAGGGCTCAGCATGAGCCACATTAGAAGCTTTCTGTCTGAGTCGATTTTCTGCTATCTGTGTCAATCTTGAATAAACAAACTTCATAGGTGAGACTTTCATTAAGTAAGGATAGGAAACACATGGGGCAATGTGGTAATGCCATGTTTTCAGCAGAATAATAAATGATTCATAATTTATAGTCAGAGGTTGGGGTGTTTTTTGGCTTTGGGTTTTTGTTTGGTTTTGTCAGAAGTAAAATGTGCTTAGAATTGCATGTTTTAGTAGTGAATCTATTTAGAATTCTTTGCAGAAGAATAAATTCCCCAACCAAATTTTAAAAGTAAGGGAGGGGGAATGAGAGTTGAGAAGTTTATACATCAGTCACAAAGAGTACCCAGTTTTGGAGTTAGTTCAAATTGAAATTCTAGAGGTTCTTGGGAACTCTTGGGCATTTAGTTATTATTGGTTTTGGTTTGGTGTTTTGTACAAAGAGGCTGAATTGGTTGTGATTAGAGAAGAATGCAAGACTGTGGATTTTCTTATGCAAAAAATAAATTGTGATCTCAGAAGAATGCCAAGCATTTTATTCAGTTAAACCCACAGTTTTCTCATTAGGTATAACCTCTTCTTAGTGGTCAGGAGCCAAGTTCTTGACACTTAAATGATGAGTGACGAGACTGCGTCTGGGAAGAGTCACAGTCCTGTTAGGAGGAGTTTTAAAATAGTCTGAAAGATGACAGGATTGATTAAAGGACCAGTGGATCTTTTATAATATTTTTATATTAATTTACTGGGGGTTAAGAAAATTTCAGTTACTGAATTAGTGAGCTGGAGTTACAGGCCAGGCTCAGTAGGCTGTTTAGATGAGCGTTAGTCACTTTGTGTGCTTCAGAAGACTGTGAAGTTGACCCCTGCTCCCCACCTCCCCTCCTAAAAAAAACCAACCCCCAAAACAAACCCCAAAACAAACACCCACCCCAAAAGAATACAAGTAAAAAGGGAACATTCTTTTGCCTTTTCAAAATACACATTGCTATGCAGTTGTTACACACTGACACCACTGATGCTTGCCTGTGGTTGCACACTGACCCGCAAGTGCCATCGATGCCTGCTGGCTTATTCCTCCTCGTGTTCCCAGCAAATATTATGGCAAGCATAAGGTGGTTTCTGCCTGCCCACTCACAGGCACTGGATTGTTTATAAGCAGAGGGTGTGTGTGTGTATGTTTTACTTCCTCCCATGTCTTTTTGCAGTCTATGTATATAATGTCTCATCTTACAGAGATGTTAGATTAAAATCCTGATGCAAACTGCGACTTGTTAAAACAAGTTGGCAAAAGGGGGGGAAGAAATGCTGCATGTGTTATCCATCAAACTCAGTCCCTCCCCTGACCAAAAAGCAGCATACTGGATGAGAGATCTGTTTTCCCAAAAGAAGGACAAGGTTCTTTTGATTCTGAAGAGAAAATAAAAAAGGGGGGGGGGGGGGGGGGGGGGGGGAGAACAAATTACAAGGTTAAGAAACAGTCTTAAATATATGGGATAGTGATCTTGGTACAGAATTGACAGGTCTTCTAGTTTGAGTGTTTTAAAGATACACTATGTACTGTGATTGTTTTGAGTTCAAGTAGTCCATCATCTCTATTTTTTTAACCCTGTACCTAGAAGTTGCTACCTCATTTTTTGTACATACCACCATTTATTTGTTTCAGTGTTTTCTTTCTTGGTACCTAAGTCTCTGGTAATGTTTTCACAGATTGCTGTTTTGTTTAAAAACCTGAAGTATTTCTTAGCCATGTCCTTCATATGTTGTGCCTTCTGTGTAATAGCCATATAATTAGCCCATTGGGTAAGGATGTGCTAAATAGTGTAAGTCAGTTTTTCAAGTATAAAGCAGATTGGAGTTGAGAAACTCTTACAGTTAAGTTGTGCTGACTTCAAGAATCCTTGTAGGAGAAGTATGTGAATAATGTAGATAAAGTAGATTAAACCTGGCATCTGTGGGAGATAGGCAGACAGAAAGGGAAGTGATTAGATGAGTAATACTCTGCTTTCCATGTCACTGTAAATTAGCATCAGGTAGCTTTTTCGTGTCTTTGCCCACTTGTCTTTGATATACAGAAAGATCAAATAACTTTTGGTCATTTCTCTGTTCATAGCAGATTTTTCTTACAGAGTGTGAGATGGTTCATGTGCAAAAGTGAATTACAAATAAACAAATCTAATATTTTACTCTGTCAGGTGTGAAAAATAATCATCTTTAGAGTGCAAGGAAGTGAGCTATTTCACGGGAACTGGTTCATGCACTGCTTCTAGCAGATGGTGAATGTGACATAACTCAGGTAACTCTGCTTTGAGCAGGTTACCAAGGCAGATAATGAGCAGCATAAATAGTGTATTTTCTTCACAACCTGAGGAAAAATAATGACAGCTGTTGAAATAGACAAGTGAAAAACAGACCCTGACTCTGCTTTCAGCTTGTTTCTTCTAGTAGTGTTGTTTGCGGGCTGGAAAAGGTTGTAGACCATTAGATTGCAATCTACCAGTTTTGAGTATATGGTGTGGAATTCACCTGTGGAAGTGGAAGGTGTTGGTTGCCAAAGCAGACTCCTTTAAAAAAGGAGATCTCTGTTGCTGAAACAAGAGATTTATGATGGAATGGACTAGAATATGTCCATGCAAGGATCCACCACTGTCATTGAGATAGAATATCACTCATCTTTGTGTTTGGTTTCAATTTTTCCCTGTTAGCCAGTGAGTGGACTAAGTAAGTTGTTTGACTAAAACAAGGTTGTGTGCTTGTACACACACACAATTCACACCTTTTTGTACTTTTGGTGTGAATATGGTGGTGCTCCCTGTTCCTTCAGAAAAGAGTTTTGTAATCCAAGTCTTAGGCTTTTAATGTATCTGAAATCCCCTTCATAGCCCTGATCTCACAGCATTCCATGATCATAATAAACCTCTGTCTGTGATGATGAAAGGAAGTTTTGAGGACTTTTGCATACCAAGATACACTTTTAGTTTTTGTTTCTGCAGAGGAGATGAGGAGGTTTCTGCTTTCATATCTGGAGGGTGTTCACTATCAAAGCTTCTTTCATATGCCAGCATAAACAGTTCAGGCAGATGAATGAAAGACAGTAAAGGTGTTCAACTGGACAGTGTGTGCTTCAGTTTTTGTTCTTCCAGTGCTCTGCATCAACCTCCTATAAAGACTGAAAATGGTGAAAAGCTTTTTTTTTTTTTAACTAGGCAAACATTGCTTCTTACTGCTACTGTCTGAGACAACACCTGAAATAGTTGGGTCCTGCTGAGGCTGACTGGTGCAATACCACAGTGATACAATCCGTTAATGCTTCTTAGGCTTGGTTGTTTATTAAGGGGTGAAAATAATGACTTCTATCCTCCCTCTTATGCGGAAGGCGTGGGAGAAGGAGGAATGCTTCATGACCCATGAACTGGGTTTCATAGCACATCTTATTAGAGGTCATTGCATTGATGGAAGGGGTTTGGTGTCTAGATATTTTTGTCCCCATCTCATGATAGAAGTTTTTAGGTTACTGTACTGGATTTACATGGCAGTATTTCTGCAACAGAGGGGTTGAAGGAGTGGATTCTGTGAGAATGTATCAGAAGCTGCCCTCATGTCAGGTGGAAGGAAGGTTATTTTAGCTATGCTATCATTTCTCACTATCCTACTCTTTTATTAATTGCAGATAAAATAGTTTTCTCAATTCCAGTCTTTGTTGCCTGTGACACTAATTGCTGTCAAGTTTTTCACTGTTTTGCCCCTGTCCTGCTGAGGAGAAGTGGTGGCCAGCCAGGGTCAGCCCGCTGTAGTCCCAAATCTGTGCTTGCATGGAGATCCACAGGAGTAATCCAGTTGATTTTCAGCATGTTCTTAGGGGCTCTGAAGCACTTCACACCAGGATCATCTTTACTGTGTAAAGAGAACCTCCTGAGGAAACAGGGTTTTTTTTCTGCCAGTCTGCCTGGGCTGTCCAGGGAGGTGGTGGAGTCACCATCCCTGGAGGTGGTCAAGCAAAGCCTGGATGAGGCACTTAGTGCCATGGTCTAGTTGACTGGATAGGGCTAGGTGATGGACTGGATGACCTTGGAGGTCTCTTCCAGCCTGGTTGATTCTATTCTATTCTAATCCCAAACTGTTGTTTTACTAAAGAGGAAAAAAACTTTTGTCTGGTACAAAGCAAATATTGCTATTGCTCTACTACAGAGAAATCAAGGATACCTCAGATTCTTATACCATCTGAAGGGAGATTGGGGGAAAATACTTCCATGTGACTTGTTTCAGAATAGACTTTCTTGTTTTAAGGGCTTGACACCACTAGAAACCAGTGTAGTAATGGTTGCAAGTGAGTAGCCTCGTTCCTCATCTTTTGGAAGCCGCGGTGGGCAGCAGGCTCCTCGGATTGCCTCCCCTCCTACGCTGCGGCGGAGGTCTCCTCCAGCCGGCTCGGTTCTATGAGTCTAAGAAAACTTGGCCAGAAGCACCTGTACAGCTTTTCGGCCAAGTTTGTGAGATCAGGCCCCCCTCTAGTGGTGACATCTCTGCCAGCCTTGGCAGAAGCTGTTCTCTCGGCGTGTTGGTTTCCTTCGGTCCGGCTTTTTCTCCTGCCTCTAAGCCCCGTGTTTAGGTGCCGTCTGATAACCGATGACTCTATATGCTAACTCTTGCAGTTACTACTAGAAGGAAAGTGGATACAAAAGTACGGACGTGATCGCTTAGAGATTTACTACACCTATAGTGTAATCTTCATTTGTCAGTGGCTTTGAGGTGAATTTTTGATGCTAACTCTTTAACTAAAGGAAAATCACACTAGCAGTGCTCCAAACAGTAGTGCTTAAGAAAGTGTGTGAAACAGCAACGTTGCCTCATAATCTGTTCAAAATAACCTTCTTGCAGTGTCTGTACGTTTTTATGTCTTAACTGCTTGGGATAAATGCACTTTCTACATGTTTTGTAGCTGTACATCTAGACTCAGCAGTGTGGATTAGTATTTAAATGCTGTTAGTTGTTAGAAGGTCTGGTTGAGTGGCTAGGGCTGGCTGCTAGGTTGGACAGGATGATCTTGGAGGTCTCTTCCAAGCTGGCTGATTCTATGCTTCTATGATTCTAAGGTACCATATCAGTAACGATGACTTCCTTGGGAATCAGCACTGCAGCTGCTTCTTTCTCAAGTCTCTTACAAGCTGAGGTTTCAGAATGAAAAACCCTAATTCCATGCACTGTTACGTTGTGGTTTTTTTCTTCTATGGGAGCAGAATTGGTTTTAATTTATTGGATGTTCTTAGTTGTCTTTTACTTGTTCTCTGCCAAATAAATGGGAATGGCTCTCAGTGCCTTGCACTCTTTGTGGAGTCACTGTCATGAAAAAAATCAGAATTCATTTGCTGCCAGAGTCAGTGGAGGTTGGTTTGTTTTTGGTTTTGTTTTGCTGACTACAGTAAAAGCATCCAGGACATTATTTATTAATACTAGCAGCTGGAGAGGGCAAGCAGTTGGGACAAAGTTTGCCACTGTGTGGGATAGTGATAAGTTGCAGGGTGTTTTTTAAAAATATATAGCACTTTATGATGCCATTGTGGTGGTTTTGTGTATATGGATTTGATAGGGCATATATATTTAATTTATATTTATATAAAGCATTTATTTCCAAATATATAGCATTTGTCTATGAATGATGTATTTTCCTTCTATCCTGAGAGGAAAGAAAATGTGTAAAGGCTAGAATGCAGTAACTGCTTCATTAGAAGGCATTGAGTATTTGATTCTGATAGGCACAGTTACATTGGGAATAGCTCCCTTGTCTCCTCCCTCCAGGCAGTTATGGGGGGATCCAGTGTTGCTAAAGGTCTGAAGTGCACTCAAGTAGACATTTCAAAAATGATCCAAGATATGATGCCATAAAATTGTGGCTTCAGTTGTCAATGAAGGTAGAGTTTGCTAATATGGAAATGTGGTCTCCTCAAAAGCCTGATGAAAATACCTTTCCTACTGTAAGTTACAGATAAGACTCCATACAGTTGTCACACCACAGACAGACTTCTTCATGTGTTTCCTAGCATTCTTATTTGCATCATTTCCCCATGAAATTAGGGTTGAAGCTACAGTGAATTGCTTGAATTCATTGTCAAATCCAGTTCAGACATCTCATTTGAATACCTTGAGTGGTACCTTAGTACAAATGCAAATAGCTTCCTCAGAATAATCCCTGTCATTTATTCAGTGAGTGCTGAAGACTACAAAAAGAGGGACTTGGTGGGCTGGAGTTAAGCTAGTTTGGGGGACTCATTTACCTTGTGCTTTCTTGCTTTCAAACTCACTATCAAAACCAGATGTGTGGGATGTGGGTTTTTTGTTTGTTTGTTTACATTTTAATATTCATGCTCAGTGGTGGTGAGATTGCATAATTCCAGGTTTTGTCTATTGTAGACTTGTGGAGGAAGTTGTTGGCAGAGAGAGTGATTGGCATTGGAATGGGCTGCCCAGGCAGGTGGTGGAGTCACCATCCCTGGAGGTGTTCAAGAAAAGACTGGATGAAGTATTTAGTGCCATGGTCTAGTTGAGTGGCTAGGGCTGGGTGCTAGGTTGGCCTGGATGATCTTGGAGGTCTCTTCCAACCTGTTTGATTCTACGGTTCTATAATTTGATAATTGTCAATCACTGCTTCTTACTAAGTTTATTTCATTATGCATTCATTAGTGGCTAAGATTTTTGATGTAGTAGTGTAGTAGTGCATGTGCATATTTATTGAGTGAATGACAGGAATTTTTTTTTTAAGCTATTAGATATTGGAGTAAACTCCCAAGAGAGGTGATGGATTCCCCTACATTCAATAGTTTCAAGGCCCAGCTTGACAGGGTGCTGGACCATCTCATTTCAACTATATTCATACCCTGAAAGGCTGGACTAGACAATCCTTGAGGTCCCTTCCAACGTGGTACTCTTTGAATTACTGTTTTGAATTAAAGGCTAAAATAGTTTAGCTCTCCTGTATCTATTTAATAACATGGTAATAACTGGAAAGTTGGAAATTGGAGCACTTCAGTAACTATGGGAAGAACTGTAACCGTATGGCTTTTGGTATTATGCTAGTTGTTTTGACAATAACAGTTTTGTTTCTGTGGTGGCAGTGTTTTATGCTGTGTATATGTCTATAGTGGCAGTGGATTGCCTGTAAAGTGTGAAGTCACAAAGGTTCTAGTGTCTGCTAGTACTTCATTGTGGTAGACATACTCAGAGCTACAGCAATTGAAAGGTTTTGCCCTGAGGATGGAGTCCATTATCACTGGTACGATGACAACATGGACCCTGGCTGTGCAGTGTGCCGGTCACCAAACAAGGCTTGGAGCCTTCTGTTAAATGCTTATTTGCAAGTCTGAACTTTCTGCATTTCATTGTTTGCTGTCAGCTAAGGAAGTGCTTATTTTGTGTCGTTCCTGTCTGGCTTCCAACATAGTAACATTTCTCATACAAAAGCCATGTCATTGTGCCAGGATTGTGTTGACTCCTTTAAAGCTCAAGATTCCATCTAATATTTTTCTAATCTGGCTTGATTACTTTTCTTGTGTTATGTTACTTTATTTTGGAGTTTTAAGAAACTTGTTCTTGGCAGGAAGAGATGAAGTGAAGCCAGAGGTAGTTTGAAAATGTCTTCATGTCAAAATTGATGAATGAATAGAGAATTTCATTTAGAACAAGAAGCTCACTTGAGTGCACAGCCTCCTCCCTCTCTAGTTGGTTTTATTTGTGCCATCTATTTCATGATGGAAGTTAAAAGAAACAGTCATCTCAAGTGAAACCTACCTACACAGTCTTGGCAGCCATGAAATGTACTGATGCCATTGCCAAATCATCAATTTGTGTAATCTGCTTTTTGTTAAATAGCTTAAGCAAACTCATCAGAATTCCTTTAAATACCAGCAAATTCCATCCCTCTCTTCATTTCTGTTTCTGCAGCAAAAGCCAGGCTGTACAGTAAGGGACCTGGGGGTACTAATAGATAGTAGCTGAAGATGAGGCAGCAGTGTGCCCAGGTGGCCAAGAGAGCCAGTGGCATCCTGGCCTGCATCAGGAACAGTGTGGCCAGTAGGACAAGGGAGGTTATTCTGCCCCTGTACTCAGCACTGGCCAGGCCACACCTTGAGTGCTGTGTCCAGTTCTGGACTCCTCAATTCAAGAGAGATGTTGAGGTGCTGGAAGGTGTCCAGGGAAGGACAACAAGGCTGGAGAAAGGCTTGGAACACAAAGCCTATGAGGAGAGGCTGAGGGAGCTGGGGGTGTGCAGCCTGGAGAAGAGGAGGCTCAGGGGGGACCTCACTGCTGTCTACAACTCCCTGAAGGGAGGCTGTAGCCAGGTGAGGGTTGGTCTCTTCTCCCAGGCAAGCAGCAACAGAACAAGGGGACACAGTCTCAAGTTGTGCCAGGGAAAGTCTAGGCTGGATGTTAGGAGGAAGTTGTTGGCAGGAAGAGTGATTGGCATTGGAATGGGCTGCCCAGGGAGGTGGTGGAGTCACCATCCCTGGAGGTGTTCAAGAAAGGCCTGGATGAGGCACTTAGTGCCATGGTCTGGTTGAGTGGCTAGGGCTGGGTGCTAGGTTGGCCTGGATGATCTTGGAGGTCTCTTCCAACCTGCTTGATTCTATGAATTACTCTGAAGCATTATTCTTCAAATCAGTGGAGTGGGGGACATATAACAGTGATTTGAGAAGTGTAGAGTTGAAGAATTACAGTAAGAAGGGAAGGGTTTGCCAAGTAATTATGTATATTAATATTATTTTCAGAAGTTGGTAAAAATTAAAGCTTCTGCATTCTTCTTTTACCCTAAAAAATGAACCCAAGAAAGCCTTTACAAAGTATTTTTTTTAGAAGGCTTATGAATTGTGAGAGAAACAAGATACATGCATGCTGTTTTGCTCAGTATGCTCAAAAGTTTCCACAGTTTCATTTTTGGTAGAAGTTGAAGTAAACTTGAAATATATACAAACTATAATAATCTGAGGTGAAAGTACCTTCACATAAAGTGATGTCAAAATAATTATATAAACCTTTGGAGGCTTCTGCACATCTTTATATATAATTTTAAGGGACAGTATAAAATTATTGTGCAGGCTGTTCTGCTTTCTGATGTCAGACACTTCTCTGTGTGGAGTTTTAAGACACCTCAAAGCTGCTAGGCTTTCTTCACAGCAGTGCTCTGTTCAGAGACCCCCATTCTAGGCTTGAGTAAATCCAATTTCTTCTTTTGCTTCTATTTAATCAGGAAATATGTGGTTCACAAGAAATATTCCACTATTTAAAAAATGTGATAAGCATTCTGTATGTCAGGTTCCATTGCAGTGCTGTTTTTCCTCAAATGCCTTCAGATTCCCTGATGTTCTGATACTTTCTAGCAGTAAATTTGTACAGTAGGGATAACAGTTGGACTTCTGACTAATTCTTGGTCAACATTTTCTCCTCGCATTTGCTAGGTATAAAGCAGTTCTTGGACTTTGTTCTGTAAGACTAAGGTGCTACCAGTTTATTCCAAAGACAGTGTGAAGTTTTGAGTTCAGCCAGGTGAGTTGAATCCATATCAACTGAAAGAGCATCATTCTAGGAGACTCTTCCCCTTTTTGACAAGTTAGAAATCAGGAGATTAGGAGATCCTGGTTGGTTTTACTGCACCTGTGCCTGCTGTTTTGACAAATGCACAAGTGTTTGGTGGATTGGTGAATCCTCTGTCCAGCAAAGCACAGTAATCTCTATTAGTTGCTACCTTTTAATGTAATGGCAAAGCACAAGCTTTTGGAAGCATTGAAACACTCACTGGTTTTATCTATCTCTTGCAAAAAAGAATGGGAGGTTCATAGAAGGCAACTTGTGACAAGGCAAAAGGGTATGCATGGCCTGAAGCTGCACCAGGGGGGATTTAGGTTGGGTATTAGGAAGCACTTTCTGATGGAAAGGGTAATTAGACCCTGGAAAGGACTGCCCAGGAAGGTAGTGGAGTTGCCATCTCTGGAGGTGTTTAAGGAGAGCTTGGATGTGGCACTGAGTGCCATGGTCTGGTAAATGTGGTGGTGCTAGACCATAGGCTGGAGTTGATGATCTCAGAGGTCTGTTCCAGCCTCAATAATTCTGTGATGCTGTGAAATACTTGATGATTCTGGATGTCTTTTCCAACTGGAATGATTCTGTGATACAGTAACAGACTTTTAAGTTACGTTAAAGGGTTATCAAATGAAAAGCCTCTGACTTATACTGCAAACATAATTTTTTGAAGTTCTAGTTTAGGAAGCACAGTAGATATAAATGTTGAAATGGTCTTAAACTGTGATAACCAGAAAATAACAAATAACCGACTTCCTTTGTTGTAAGTTAAGTCTTGAATTCCTTTGTTGTGTACTTAATGTGTCACATAACCTGAGGATGACAGGAAGGAATTTCACAGTATCACCAAGGTTGGAAGAGACCTCACAGATCATCAAGTCCAACCCTTTACCACAGAGCTCAAGGCTAGACCATAGCACCAAGTGCCACGTCCAATCCTGCCTTGAACAGCTCCAGGGACGGCGACTTTTCATCTATGGTTTTTTTTGGTTTGTCCTCCTTCACATTAACAGAGTTAAAGCTCTTGGAAAAAAAAAGATAGTAATAAAAGAAAAAGTAAAGCCAAAACCAAAAAGTAACTGTCATAGTCATGTCTGTTATAGGAACAGGGTCAATCTACTTACTGTTCCACATTTTGAAGGTACTAGAATCTTTCAAAGGTGATTCAGACAGGACAGTGGTCTCTTTTGTTTGATGTGGAGGTAAATGAGAACAGGCATGAAGACAGAGCTCTATTGAAGTAATATTTTTGTGTTCACAGCTTTTGATATGTGTATCACTTGAGAAAGATCAGGTGAAGGCTCTGTGTAACATCCAGTGCCGTGCAGGTTGTCCTCAGCCTGGGACTAAGTTCAGTTTGCTCTTCTGGATCTTAGGATCATAGAATTAACCAGGATGGAAGAGACCTCCAAGATCATCCAGTCCAACCTATCCCCCAGCCTTAGCCACTCAACCAGACCATGGCACCAAGTGCCCTATCCAGTCTTCTCTTGAACACCTCCAGGGATGGTGACTCCACCACCTCCCTGGGCAGCCCATTCCAATGCCAATCACTCTCTCTGCCAACAACTTCCTCCTAACATCCAGCCTAGACTTTCCCCGGATCTTCCTGCACCTTGCCCTTCAAAAGAGGAAACAATTACATGTACATGGCAATGTCACCACAGAAAACCGTGGCTTAAAAAAAGGAAAGGTTTTCTTTGCAATCATATCATAAAGTATGAAATTCCTGTGCATAATTCAAAATCTTGGCTGGGTGCTAGGTTGGACTGGATGATCTTGGAGGTCTCTTTCTACCTGATCGATTCTGTGATTCCATGATCTTATGGAATGGCAGACTACTAATAACTGCCAATAAATGTAGCCGGGAAGGCAGCAGGAGAGGGAGCTAGTGGTAATTATATTGGAATGCTGTGGTAGTAAACAAGTGGTCTAGATGACTGGATAGGGCTGGCTGATAGGTTGGACTGGATGATCTTGGAGGTCTCTTCCAACCTGGTTAATTGTATGATTCTAAGTGCACTCATGATAAATAGAAAACAGTAGAGAATTAAAGAAGAACAGCAGAGAAACACTGAAGTGCTTTTTTTCCTGTTTGAAACAGTAGTAACAGCCACTCAGGTAGGGAATACTGTAGCCTGATGGCAGAAGAAGGAAAGGAAAAGCTGAGGTAATGCTGCATCTAACTGACATTGAAGCCTGGTACGAGAAAGCAGAGCAGTTTGAGCATTGATGGTGTATAGTAAGGTAGAATTGAGTGACTTAGTTTGAGGTGCTCAGTTCAGCCAATCATACAGCCGTTGGATCAGCACGGCTACTTTTAGATACTTTGCTTGTAAGCCACTGCTGTTGTCTTGGTAGAGGATGGAATAGTGAAACCAACTTCTTTTTGGAAGCAATGAGGTGAAGCAAAGTGAAAGCTGACAAGGGAAATAGAGTACACTGAATTTCAGTTCATATTGCAGAAGACAGGGACGAAAGCTAAAATGGTAACACCTTCCTACTGCTGATAGTTTTGAACTCAAGCTGTGTTTCTGCACAGCAAACTGACAAGTCTGGAACTGCAAAGAGATTTAAAAAGATCTTCATAATTCTACCTGTTTTTCACAAAAGCAATTAATTACTTTATGACCCTAAAAGGAGGAGGAAGATTATTGGTAGTCTGGAAATTTATCTGCTATACTTTGTCTGCTTTTTCCATTATGTAGTTGAAGAAAGTAAGCTTTGAAGGTTCAGGGAGGAGGCTTAAAATAGAAGCAGTGACGAAATGAGATCATTAAGTTCTGTTTTCTCCTTGCATCCTTCCTATCAGACATTTCATTTTTTCCCTGAGTTCATTCCTGTTTTGTCCACCATTCTTCAGGTCAGGTTATCTGTCTGGAGGTAAGGGTAGGTTGCATTTGTGCACCTTCTGATAAGAGATGTTTGTTCTGAGACACTGTTTAAACATTTCTTTGAACCCAATTAATTTCTTGAACACCAGCATGCATTATTTTAAGACTTCCAATCAGTGTTATGATAACTCAGTTTTCATACTGTGGTAGTTATGGAACAAAACTCAGAGAATTTTCTTCCTACTGATTTTCTTTTGTGTCTGTGTGCTTATAATGAGACACAAAGAGTGAATATACTGTTCAAATATCAAACCTTTTGTTCTGTGGGTACAAGCACTGACTTGGGAGACTGGAATCCATCATTGTTGTCTTGCATGTGCTTATATCAAACCCATTCCTTAATGTCTGTGGTTTTTATGGTAACATTCTCTTACAATTTATTGAGATCTAAGAAATGCAGATCCATTTGTAATGATACCTGAATAAACTTTGTTTTAAGAAGTTAAAGACAAAATCCTTATTGTTTGTTCAAGCACTATCATTATTTACAGATGCCAACTGTGTATTGGCTAGATATTTGAGTATATTATGTGAACTTTGGAATCTAGATTTGGTTCTGTTTGCAAGTATTTTCTCAGCATATCAAGTCTTGCAAATAATTCCTTTTTATTAGACTGATTAAACTTTATTTGAATGTTTGCTCTTTTATATGCAGTCTGTTTCATTTCAAGAAGCTTAACAGTAGTTTTGTTTTGTGTAATAAAAATGTTGCCTTAATTTACTATCTCACTGTAGGATTACATTTATTCATTTATTTTTTAATATAACAGCATAGCTCTTCAAAATGCATCTTTCTGATGGCTCAAAAAAAACATACCTTTTCTCTTCTCAGATTTATCCAAGAATAGATTAACTGAGGTTCCTACAGAGTTGTGCCATTTTGTGTCCCTGGAAACACTAAATCTATACCACAATTGTATTAAAATGATACCAGATGCCATAGTAAACTTGCAAATGCTAACTTACTTAAATTTGAGGTAAGTTTAACTTTGCCATATTTGTTGTTTATTTGTAGATGTTTAAAGCTGTTTTTATTGTGGTTTGGGTGGGGTTTTTTTTTTGCCTGCACTTTGTGTTTCTGCCACAACTAACTACATTCTTCATTTTATTGAAAGCAATAATGTAAAAACTTATTGACTGAAGATACAGTTCTGTGTGAAGGCATCGTAAAAGCCAGAATGTAAAACTAATTCTTTATTAATTAATCCCTTTTTTTCCTTTATTCTTCTAGCAAATTCAGAATGCTGTTCTCATCAGCAGAGTCATATTCTTATAATTCCCTTGTTACAGTATTATTAGTCATACACAAGGGGCTTTTTTTAATGGAGTGATAAATTCCACAGTGCTGTTTAGTCAGTAACATGAGTATTTTTGAGGTGCAAGTGTCCTATCAGTGATACAGCCTTTCAAAAATGTGAATTTGACCTGCATAAAATGGAAATGAAGTATTTCTATGAGTATTCAGTGGAACATCACTAGTGGCTTTAATGGTTATTTTTTTTGTTCTGTTGCAGTCGAAATCAGCTTTCTTCCTTGCCAGCTTGCCTGTGTGGTCTGCCTCTAAAAGTCTTAATTGCAAGTAACAATAAGCTAGGTTCCCTTCCAGAAGAGATAGGTCAGCTAAAACAGTTAATGGAACTGGTATGTTACTCATCTTTTTTTCACTTCTTAATTTTACTTCTTTTGTATTTAACTAGAATCAGTAACGTTCACTTTGCAAATATGTTTGAACAAATGCCTCAATGCTATAATGCAGGTTGAAAACTGAATTCTTGAACTTTGGAATAGTAGTTCAAGTTCTTCAGGATCCTTCTAAACAGCACCATTGCATTTGCTTCATTCAAAACTCAGCTTCTAAGTTCCTCAACTTTATGAGTTTTACCTGCCACCTGCACTGGCTTCCTGTCTTGATGTATCTAATTCAAAACTCTGGCATCAGACTGCAGAGCTGTGCTCCATAGCACTCTCTCCTTCTGTTTCCTTTCTCTCTGTTCATTACTGCCTGCTGACCACATTGCATTCCACTACTGAAACTGATCTTATCACTCTGTTACAATTTTATTTCACTGTTTTTGACATGCAACCTTCCTTCCCTGAAACAGTCATCTAAATTTACAAAATGATTTCCAAGCTGTCCCTGAAACTACTGTTTCTGCAAGCAGTAGGTCATCTGTAATATATTGCCTGGTAAATAAGAATATAAAATAGTACTTGACTTAAAATCAGTTGGGGATGGGTTTGGGTTTTTTAACTTCTGTGTGGAAAATATATACAAGAGAATGCTTCCCTTTCTCTCCCTTTATCTTCCTCTTTTACATACTGTAGGCTGAGACTCTGAAGTTCTTTCATATCTAATTTTCCCTCTAATTTTGACTTTGAACTGTCCCTAGCACTCTGGATGGCATAAATGTTTAATTTGTTACTAAGAGTTTCTGCACAGCTCAATAGTAGGCCCTATCCTTATTTTAGACATTTGACAAGTTAAAAACCAGCAACCTGAAAATTGGCATGGATTACACTTAAAAGGAGATAAGATTGCTTTTGTTTTGGGTTTGGTTTGTTTTAAACCCCAAATTATGTGCTTGAAATAACTTCTGGAATACTTTCTGAATTTTCATAGTGCTTTCAAGTTCCAGTATAATTTCAGTGTTACTCTTTGTCATGAAGAACACAGCAACTCCTGCTCTAAAAATATTTCAAATAAGAGGCTATAGGACTTTGGTAGCCTAGAATTATGAAAGCTCAGGAAGGTCTGATGCTAGTTCCTTGTGAGCAGAAGGGGATGGGAGGAAAGTGAATAACAAGTTGCTCTTAAATTGGCCATGGTTCCATTCAGATGGCCTGGTGCCCCAATGAATGTTTGATAGATTTCCAGTTAAATGAGTTGCTTTTAGCTGGAAATGACTAAACTGTGATGTGCTGGGAGAAGCAAATAGTGGTAGGATTGAGAGCCAGGACCTATATTGGCATATATAATGTGATGCCGTTTAGATCAGAGGGTGATCATTGTTCTAAAATGAATAAAAAGGAGAAAAAAAAGATGAAGTCATACTGCAGTTGTTGCACAAAACATTCAGCTGTGTAAGAGCAATGCCAGCCTGAGTAAACACTGTCACCCAGCCTCTTGGGCAGGGCATGCTGCTGTCTCAGCACATACACAGTGCTGATTTTGAGCTCGCTTGAAGGATGGGTCCTGAGAGGTGAACGTGCACCTGGCTGCGTGCAGTTCTTACTTGCTAGGGTTTTGGCAAGCACCCTCAGGTTCCCAAAGTGTTTCACAAACTGCATGCAGTAAAATGTACATAGCAAATGAATTTTTTTTTCTTACTGACTTTTTGACACCAGGCTTTACTTATTGAGTCACCCTAGAATGATACAAGTGCAGCTTACTGCAAATTAAGTCAGATCTTTCCAGCTGCCTCTGCTCTTTCTCCCCCTCTCTCCTTCAAAATGGGTTAGGCAATTCTTTTCCTGTTATGTATATATGTTTATATAAGTTTGATACCTGTCACATAGAATGACTTAGCTGTTATATGCAGTATGTTTTCAGGTATTCTTTTCATTATTTTTGGGTTCTGGGTTGTATAGATCTGACATGTGTCAAGATAACATATACATTATTCTCCCTGCATTATACATTACAATTACTTGCAAAATTTGATTGGGAACCTTACTGTAACTTTCAGCTGTGTTACTCAGTCATACCTCTACTGTTAGCCCTGAGGATGAGTGCAAAACTGGTATGATAGGAATCTGAAATTTACTTTCCACCAGAGAAAAGTAATTGGCCAGAGCTGGCTCTGCAATTGTACCCAATCAGATGTACAGTAAAATCTGAGTCTCCATCCTGTCAGGCAGTATTGCCCTTCTGCCTTCTTCAGGTGACAACCTTCTGCTTCTTTGGGGTGATGTTGTCTCACCTTGCAAGCCTTTAAATCTCAGATGGTGATTAGTTAGGTCTTTCAGTTCATTCATCTAATCTAGGTCAGGAACCTGAGCAAGTGGGACCTACTGCCATCTGTTGCCTAAAAGAGATCTGTGTGCTCATGCACCATGTATCTTCTTTTTACCACTCAGTATGGCTTGGATATCACAAGTGCTGACAGAAGCCATGTGCTGTTGCTCAGTAAGGAGTCCTAACTTTAAAGACTGAAGCAAGGAAGGAGTTTACACTAATTTGCATAGTTTGCTTAGACTCCAGTATGTGTGTCAATAAATCTGGCTTGAGGCCAAAGGGCCCTATTTGTTTTCCTGTTTGTATTATGCTGAATGTTGTTAATTTAAGACCATTTAAACTTTACCATAAACAAAAGAGAAAATGATCATTTTATTTTCATGACAGTGAACTTCATGCCACAGGAATTAATGTTAAATTTCAGTATGCTTTTACCTTAATCCTTAGAAATTGTTGTCATGGCAGGACGAAATCTGACTGATGAGAATAAAACAGAATTAATATACCTGACCTTCATCTCACACTAGTCCCATGGAACTGGAATAGGTATTTGCACTTCAGATGGCTGCAGCTGTCTGTGAACTGAAGTCCAAACTGCTAGGTGAATGGTTTCTTGAAACATTATTAGCTTGGGAACCACAGGCATTTGACTTTGATAGTATTGCTTCCATTACTGCCAAAGTAATGGGACAGATCAATGCTGTCTCTGTCACATACACACATAACAACAGGTAAGAGCATAGGTATAACTAGAAATAATGTTACAGGTCTTTGTTTTCCACAGCTATTCAAACAAAGTAACAATAATAATAATAACAAAAATCAGTTGGACTGCAGTGTTGAGTAGGATAAAGGATACCACTGTCTCTAGAGATCCTGTCCTGTTGACATGCTTTCATAACAGATCAGTCTTACTGAGGATGTTTTGAAAGGTTGAAAGTGGACTTTGTTTTTGAGGCTGCATACTCACACTGCCAGGGTTTGGTTGTGTTGTTTCTATTTTGCACCTCTTTCAAAATTCTGGTTGTTTCCTTAACTGGTTCTGATGTGTGTGCATAAATGCACTCTGTCTAGTGTTTCTCTGCCACAAGGTGACTGAAGATTTAAATTCCTTGCTCTAAAAACAGACTAATTATGCAATTGTTTAAAGTTGTTCAATTAAAAATAGGACAGTAAAGCTTTAAAAATAAATGATCTCGGAACAGTGCAATTAACTGTACTTTGTGGCAACTTGGGCAAAAAAATGTACTCATTAACTGGGATTTTTAATTTCCTTATCTAAGAGCTAAGACAATTTCCTGACTCTGTTTTGACAAGGGAAGGAAGCTTTGGCAACACTGAGATTCTGTTACACAAAGAAACTTGTCTAACACCGCGAGCAGCAGTGCCAGATCACGTTTTGCTTTTACTATCATTTTTTGTTAACTGGTTTTTAGGCTGGAAGATAGTTAATGTAATGCTTTTGCCTAGTATTAAAGCAACTATCTGCAGAGAGATTACTTGGAAATCTGACCGACTACCAGAATTTTCATAGCCTAAGAGCTACCAGATACTGAATAGATCAATTTGAAACAACTAAAGGAGCAGAAGTCAACATCTTAAAAGTAGTCTGTTGGATAGTCAGGAAAAATTGGCATTACTCCACTTTGCTTTCATCCAAATGTGTTCATTTTGTTATCATTGAACTGGGTTCTGGAGATGGATAAAAATGAAGAACTAAAGGTAGAACACCTTAAGCAAATGGTTTAAAATGTTTCTGTAGAAATTAAATGAGTTTTCAAAATTGATTTGTTCTGCAAACAAGAATTAACTCAGGGCTTGGAACATGTAAACGTTTTGTCATGTTTTGCTTTGTGGAGGCAAGGCATAGCTGGTTGCATGTTAGCAGGTTAACAAATTAGCTACAATTTCACATCTGTATTATTTGAGAGCCAAAACTTCCTTATTTCCTCTTCTTACTGTTTTGCTGTAGGATGTCAGCTGTAATGAAATCACAACTTTGCCACAGCAGATAGGCCAGCTGAAATCTTTAAAAGAACTGAATGTCAGAAGAAATTACCTCGAAGTTTTACCCCAAGGTAAAGAGTCAAATGAAAAAAAAAAAAAAAGATCATTTTAAGGCACCTTTTCAGTAATATTTTGCAAGTACTATTAACTATGTAAATACATATGATTAAGAAGGGGCAATTACTTGCTGTTTAAAATAGTTCCATTTGAGTTTGCACAATATAACATTGAGTGGTACTCACTAAGTTAACAGTGAGGGGTTTTTTTATGAGCTATCTTTATGGTTCTAGGCATCTTTTTAAGTTGCAGGAGTATTTTAGCTAGAATGCAGTATGGGAACTGTCAGCTGAGTTTCAAGAAAGAACAATATGTTTTAATACTGATTTGCATGTATTTAATAATACCACTCTCCTGATTTCCCAGTATAGAAGTGAGTAAACATTGATCGTGTTCCTGCCTGAGTGTTGTAGTTCCTGGATGCAAAAGAAAAGCTTATTCAGCATATTTTGTTCTTTTAATGACAAAAATAAATACAAATACAATACTTTCTCTCTCTTTTGTTACTTTTAGAACTAGTGCAGCTTCCCTTGGTAAAATTTGACTTCTCCTGCAATAAAGTGCTTGTGATACCGATTTGTTTTAGAAAGATGGTGCAATTACAAGTATTACTGCTTGAGAATAATCCTTTGCAGTCTCCACCAGCACAAGTAAGTAAAGTCATTCATAATGAGTGGATGATGACTTTTTATAGGCTATGATATGTTATCGTCTACATTTGCAGGCTTCTGAACTTTGGTCATCACAGATGTTAGTTGTTGAGATATAAAAAAAGATGTAGAAAATATCCTGTGTTCAGTGCCTGGATCTGTGCATTGCTTGAACCAACAGGAATCCAGAAGATTTCCATTCTGTTAGCTGCATCTTTGTTTTTGTCTTCCTATCTGCATAGGAAACTCAGCACTGGCATGTGTGTAGAATTTTGATAAAGTGAGAAACTACCTGGATAAATTTTCTCTCCATTAATAAGAGCACAGTTCTATAAGGTTCTACAGTGATCTGTTACTGACTTAACTGTACAAGCTGTCTAGATCATAACCCACAGGAAATTGGTTTTACTTTATAGATTGTGATACACAAACAAATCAAACTCATGTTCTGAACTGTAGGCCATGCTGAGAAATTATGACTATACATTAAGAGAATCTGTGCTTGCTGCTTAATGAAACTTGAGCTGTGGATTCAAACTACATCTCTTGGTGGCCACAGTTATTCTAAGCCAACAGCTGTTGAAATATTTGAGTGCTTTTATTATGTTGGAGAAACACTTTTCATGAGCAGTAGTGATGTTGCTCCTCAACTCAGAAAACACAGAGCAATTTTCAGCAAACACTTGAGTTAGACATGTTCAGCTAACCAAAGAAAGAATAATCTAAAATACAGGTGAGGTGCATCATAAAGATGCTTAGGCACTAGCAGAAACTAGCTACCTAAGTGTATGAAGGGCATACTGATTAATTAAATGCCATTATTGACTAATTTTAGGAAGTCATTATTCAGTTTATGGTTAGCAATAAGCCAAGTGAGATATATAGAGAGAGTCATAATTCTGTTAGACTGAGAAGCTTGGGGTTTTTTAATATAATGCATTCTTTTCTTGATTTTTGTCTTCCTGTCATAATTGAAGTAGTTTACAACTTTAAGAAACTTTTAAAATGCATAAAATCCCTTTTCATTTATGTGATATCTGTTGTAACAGTATCAGTTGGTTTTCAGGGAGTTTTACACTAAGTGACCTTAGATTTTGTTCTTCTTGTTGTTGTTTTAGTTGCTAACCTAATATTTTTCCTTGTCTAACAGATTTGTACAAAGGGCAAGGTGCATATATTCAAATACCTGACTGTACAGGCCTGTCAGATTAAAACAGCAGACTCACTGTATCTTAATGCCATAGAACAGCAGCATTTGCCTCAGCCTGTGGAAGAGAGGTATGTATTGAGATCTCACTTAGGTTTTTCATGTAACACTTAGAAACAAAGTGTTATAAATATATCTTTAGCTTAGAGAGTTTTGTTTGTTGGGATGATATTTAGAGTGCACTTTTTCTGAGCAGAGGTTTGGTTTGCTTTATTTTATTAAGTGCTATAAATATGTCTTTAGCTTAGAGAGTTTTGTTTGTTGGGATGATATTTAGAGTGCACTTCTTCTGAGCAGAGATTTGGTTTGCTTTTTTTTATTCTAATGAAACCCTTGTGTGAGTTTAGAACCACATGTTTGTAACTGTCAGTTCTGTTTCAAGACAGCAGCACATTAGGAAAGAGCTTAGAAATTAACCATAGTTTAAATCTAACATCTTATTAGTGGACTACTGGAATGTGTCTTGAAAATAATTCACATGGTAATATCATTAGGTGCTGGAAGTTTCTTGTGATTCTGTTAACACATGAATTGAGTTTTAATTTCTTGTGTTGTTTTGTGATTATTATGTTGTTATACATTTGTCACATAACTCCTCTGTTAGCCCAGAGACTTGTCCATCCATCCATGAATGTTGAGATGCTTTTAAAGTGAAATGTGCTAACTTGATAGCAAAATGAAAGCTGAAATCTTTAATGTTTTCAATCAGACATCTAGGAAATGTCATCTTGTGGATTAATGACAGGAACTAGCCACTCCTTTCTGTGAGAATGTCTATAGCTCATTAGAAGTCAGCTTTTTCTTTGCTAACATGGGAAGTGTGATATGACCAACCAGAAAAAGTGCTAATGCTTTATTTTGCAAACCAAGTATTCAATTATAGCAAAATTCTGATGTAAATAAAAATAAAGATGTTGCTGGTAATACCCTTAGAAAAAAAAACAACAAAAACAAAAAAAGCCACCCAACAACAGCAAACCAGATGTTAAAGAACTGTTATGGACTCTCACTTTCAGTCATCTAGATAATGTTTCAAGCAAATGGTTTTCTTCATGTATTTCTGGAGACATCTTTGTGAATTTCTATCAGATAAATGACAAAGATGGGAAGAATCCAGGATAAAGAGTTAAGTTTTACATTTGGGAAGTACTTACTGAGTTCCTATTTTGTTATTTTAGTGTACAAGAAAATTGTCAGGAAAACCATATCCTGTGTGACAGGAGCACACAGGTTAGGATAAGCAGATAGCTCAGAGTAGGTCCAGTTGGTAATTAACAGTCTAATGCTTTACCACATAATAAATAGCACAGTTTTATTTAAGGGAGTAACTTCACACTCCTAAAGAAATAAAAACATTACCTTGTTAGGTTTTCCATAGGCAGTTTCTACACAAAGCCTTTAGTGTTTACTGTTAAAACATAATTTAAGAGTAGGATCAATCAGATACTTTATTAATGTGAAGACTGATAATATTATTTTCAAAAACTCTTCTTTCAGTCTCAGTTTGGGATTATAGATTTCAAGATTGCAAATGAGAGGTCAATCAAGCATATTGTTAAAAAGAAGTTGAATGTTGCCTCTAATAGTGTACTTCAGAATGAGTAGAGGTCGTATTAGGTAATGAAACCAGGACTGAGAGCAGTTGTCATTAGTAATTTTCTTTAAAACCTAAATTTCAAAGTCTATTTTAAAGCACCAGAAGGAGGTTTCTGTGTTAATAATTAATTCGAGCCTCAGGGAGATAGCAGTTCATTTTTCATGCATCAATAGTTACAATTAAACCAGTTGTCTCCAGTTTGAGTTCAACTAGTTTAGTTGCTAATCTCATGGATAAATGGCTTCAGCTGCACTCCTGTGCTTCTTAGTTAATAACTAAGCATTTTTGCCTACTCTGTAGAGAAAAGTGAGCTTTGTAGTAGATGATTTTCACAGTCCTTAGGCTAACCAGCCTTTCCTTCTGATCAGTTTTACTCTCAAACTGGTTATTTGTAGTTGTTAGCCACAATAGGCTATTTAACCCTCTACCATTATGACTGGCTGGAATTTTGCTTTGATTAATGTGAAAGCAGGACAGAATTCTAATGGTAAATGATATGACAGCTTTTTATTGACTTGCTTTGGGTTTTTTATTCACATCTAGCATTGATGACATCTACCCAAGTAAAAAGGACTCAGATTCAGGTGTTGGTAGTGATAATGGTGATAAACGTTTGTCTGCAACAGAGGTAAGTTGCCTGAATTTGTCTGGTCCCCTTTCTAGCATCCACATGTTGATAACATTTTTAGCTGGGTAACAATGTGATTGATTTTAGTGATCAAAAGTCTGCAGCCACATCCTTGGCATGGATGTCTTACTGAGAAATGTCTAAAACATAGATTAAAGGGGACTGGGATAGTTATTCTCCTTTTTCTGTGCTCTTTCTGGAGAGGACAGTAAGGTTACATGGGATCAACAACCTACCAGTTGTGAAAATTCATTACAGTTCTCAAACAATTCACATAATCTGGAGAATGAGGATCAAAATAGAATGGACATCTGCTGTTTCCAAAATATAAATGGGCTAAGGGGTTGCACACCTGGCTTCCATTAACATTTTGCCTCTGAATGATGACTCTTTCCTGTTGAGAAACAACAGGAAAGACAGTCTGCATTGTCCTGGTATGATCATCACTATGACAGTTTGCTGTAGCATAGGAACTTCAGAAGCTTCTCAGATCTCAGTGCACTTACATGCTGTGGCAGTTAGGCAGCAGTGAGTTTTTTCTGAGCAGTGACTGGCTGGAGAGCAGCCCTGAGGAGAGGGACTTGGGGGTGCCGCTGGACGAGATGCTCAGTATGAGCCAGCAGTGTGCACTTGCAGCCTGGAGGGCCAGCCAGATCCTGGGCTGCATCAGGAGAAGTGTGGCCAGCAGGTCGAGGGAGGTGATTCTCCCCCTCTACTGTGCTCTGGTGAGACCCCACCTGGAGTACTGCATCCAGTTCTGGAGACCCCATTACAAGAAGGATGTGGAGTGTGTCCAGAGAAGGGCCACTGGGATGCTCAGAGGGCTGCAGCAGCTCTGCTGTGAGCACAGACTGAAGGAGTTGGGGCTGTGCAGTCTGGAGAAGAGGAGGCTCCCAGGTGACCTTCTTGTGGCCTTTCAGTATCTGAAGGGGGCTACAAAAAAGCTGGGAAAGGACTTTTCAGGATATCAGGGAGTGACAGGACTGGGGGGAATGGAGCGAAGCTGGAGAAGAGTAGGTTCAGGCCATTGAGACACAAACTGTTTTGCCATTCTTACACTTCCTGAAGCTAAGTTAGCTTGTTAATAAAACTGTTATTCCAGCAATTTCCTCTTCAGCTATAAATAACACCTTTAGAAAATAGATCATCTTTCCTGTAATCAAAATATAGCAATTGGAAAGCTGCAAAAAAGTGTTTTAAAGACAACCAACAGTGAACCAATAAATTTTTGTTAGCACAGAGGCTTTTTATATGAGTACTGTTTACTCATTTCATCCTGTCTTACCTATTGCTCTAATATTAAGGAGAAAATAGATGTTGAGATCAGCAGCCTCAGGTGTATTTGGTAGTAAGTTCACCATTCACTTTTCCTTCTGATGTGACCTTTAATACCTGTGTTAAATGTGAGAATTGTGCAAGAAATATCAACATGTTGTGAATGCAGATTCACAGACTTTAATCACAGTCAGAAATCTGTAAGCAAAACATTTAGTAAATATTAAATAGTCATAAAGTGATCAATAAAGCATGGGTTTGGAAGGGGGTTGTGAATACACCAGTACAAAAAAAGCCAACTAGAATTTAATCTGAAGGCCAGTGACTCTTGAGCTTCCATTGGAATGGGCTGCCCAGGGAGGTGGTGGAGTCACCATCCCTGGAGGTGTTCAAGAAAAGCCTGGATGAGGCACTTAGTGCCATGGTCTAGTTGAGTGGCTAGGGCTGGGTGCTAGGTTGGACTGGATGATCTTGGAGGTCTTTTCCAACCTGGGTGATTCTATGATTCTATGAATGTCATTTTGCATTTGTGTAACTTAAAGGAATCACTCATTTGACTACTAAAGTAGTTTTCATAAAGCTTGCTAATTAGGTGTAGGAGGAAGTCCTTGATGAAATGAGCAAATTGCCAACAATCCAGACAGAAGATAGTCATTACAGCATCAGTTCTGTAGTCCTTTGGGGCATTTGAAGGGAAAGGTATCTTGTAGTGCAGCTGTACAGTTGATCACAGCAATGTGAAAGCAACTTCTGCTTTAATGCAGCACACTCCTGTACCTCGTTGTCTAGGAACAGTCTAGCATTTTGATTATCTTTCCACCTACCTTCAGCACTATTTTTTGCTCAATGAAAATTCATTAGAACAAGAGGGTGCTTTTTGAGATCCATGGTGCCCCTGCTGTAGTGCCCATAAGGGTGACAGTGCATTAGCAGTGGCAAGAATGCATCTGGAGATTTTTTTTTGCAAAGCACATCAGCTGAATTCATTGTTGGAATAACTTTAGGGTTTTTTTTATTCTTGTATCACAAAATCATTTTGTTTGGAAAAGACCTTTGATATCATCAGGTCCAGCTATTAACCCAGCACTGCCAGGTCACCGTTGAGCCATGTCCCTCAGCACAACATCTATGTGGCTTTCAAAGCCCTCCAAGGATGGAGACTCCACCAGTGCTTTGGGCAGCCTGTTCCAAGGCTTGGCAACCCTTTTGGGGAACAAATTGTCCCTCATGTCCAACCTAAATCTCTTGAGGCCTAATTTCTTCTGTAACTAGCTGAATGAAAATCAAGCTGTGGGAAAAGGAAAAGGATTGCAGTATTTCACCTGTGAAGGAATAATACTTTTGCATTATCACAAACTGCTTTGGATGGTTTCTCTTTTGTGGCATACTGACAGGAAACACCTGCAGAATCAACTGCAGAAATCTGTAGGCCCTGAAAGTGAGAGCTAGAAATGGTTTTCTATTTCCAAATTGATTGGCTTTTAGCATTCTTTTCCACCACATTTTCCTAATAGCTGTGTGTGTGACTGCTAAGAAAACCATCCTGCCTGTTTCAGAGTGCAGAATTGGCTGTCACGGACAGCCTAAGTGTGTAGATAAAAAGTAATGTGTTTAGTGTATCAACTAAGACAGCTTTTAAGTCAGTGAAGAAAAGCTGCTGCCCTTGAGAGTTTGTGCTTTTTTTCACCCCTACTAGTTAATCTAGTAAAAGATACTGCCTCAGTCTACAAAGTTCTGGCTGCATTCCTCTGTGACCTGAGCTAGATTGTACGGTCCTGCTCTGTTGGACTCAATGATCTCTTTGGGTCCCTTCCAACCCCTGACATCCTGTGAACTAAGGACTGTGATAGGCTCAGTTTTCCTGCAAAATTTGGTGGCTTTGAGGAGCTTCTGCTTTTAGCTGTCCTAAGAAAGCACAGAGAGAGCACCAGTGATGTCACTGCAAGTAGAGAGCTAGTGCAGTGAGAAAGACAGGAGAAGAGGATAGAGTAATTGTTCTCCTTGGCAAACCTCCTGTGAGGATGTATTCAGTATGACTGCAGCTTTCCTACAAAAGGATTTGGTCATGTTTGATGCTCTTGTAATTTCTCCCATTTTAGTTCCCCCTCTTAATGTATGCATTCTTATCTTTGTTTAAGCTGAAACTAGTGTTTCTCTTGGTTCTTCTTAGCCATCTGATGAAGATACTATCAGCTTTAATGTTCCCATGTCAGACATTGTGGAAGAAGATCAGGTTCTAAAGGAAGATTCAGGTCACCATGCTAACTCAAGAAAAGGTTAGAATGGGAGAAAAGTGGAATTTAAATGCAATTTCATGTACAGCACTGTAAATTCAGTTTGCAAAAGTCACAGCCCAACAGGCATCAATCTTTCAGGAGTCTACAAACATAACTTTTAAATGAGTTCCGTGTCATTTACTGTTAATTTTCCTTGGAATTTTCAGTGTTTAGTTTGGCACCAGTTGAATATCTTAATAGTAGTAATTTTTGTTGCTGAAGAACAGCATTTCACTACCATTTGCAGTTTAATCTTTTTGTGGTAAGTGCCTACCTACCCAAAAGCCATGCACAGTCATGTAAAAAGGGAAATAGCATGTGTGCTGCTTAACTGGCTACATCAGTGCCCTCTGTGTGCTTGTGGACTGCAGCTGTATGGGCACAAGGTATTGATTTATTGGAACTTTAAAATGAATTGCCATCACTTCTGCATTTTAAGATTTTAATATGCTTTGATTTTCAGCTTTATTTTTGAGCTCTATAATAGATATTCTGTTACGTATTCTGTGTAATATGTAACACATATAAATTACATGGAGTAAGAAAGGTTGAGATGAACCAGAAGTAATTGTTCTCTCTTTCTCTTTTTTTTTTAATTGTTGTTATTAGTAGAATTCCATCAAGGATCTTCTCATTTGATTGTCAATGATAAGTCAAGAGGAACAGGAAGCCAGTTTGATGAGTCGGATACGCTTACTACTGAATTTATGAGCTACATTAAGGCAAGTTGTTGACACTTTTAAGAGGGACAGAGTATCTTCACTACTTTGGCATTCCTGTTTGCTCTACAGTTAAACTGCAGACAGTTTAGAGAAAGAGACCAGTTTAGTTAAATCTTGCTATCATGGCTGTTGAATTACCCTTTAAATGTGTTTAAGGCCTTAAGAAACAATTGGCAGATGTCTACTCTTTGTGTTATATTTTGACCTGAACAATGTTTGCTTCTATTAGTAAAATACAAGAAGACTTTCAGTGTTAGCTGTAATGGCTGAAGCTATGAAGTAATGTTATGGTATTAAATACATTTTTCTAGCAACAAAACTCCTGCAGATCTTCTTCACCTACAGAAAACTAGTGTTTAAAATAAAGGGAAAAAAGTCCCCATCAACAAAACTTAGACAGAGTGGCTGAGAGCAGCCAGGAGGAAAGGGACCTGGGGCTACTGGTGGATAGTAGGCTGAAGATGAGGCAGCAGTGTGCCCAGGTGGCCAAGAGACACAGTAGCATCCTGGCCTGCATCAGGAACAGTGTGGCCAGTAGGATGAGGGAGGTTATTCTTCCCCTGTACTCAGCACTGGTCAGGCCATACCTTGAGTGCTGTGTCCAGTTCTGGGCCACTCAATTCAAGAGAGATGTTGAGGTGCTGAACATGTCCAGAGAAGGGTGACAAAGCTGGTGAGGGGCCTGGAACACAAAGCCTATGAGGAGAGGCTGAGGGAGCTGGGGGTGTGCAGCCTGGAGAAGAAGAGGCTCAGGGGGGACCTCATTGCTCTCTACGACTACCTGAAGGGAGGCTGTAGCCAGGTGGGGGTTGGTCTCTTCTGCCAGGCAACCAGCAACAGAAGAAGGGGACACAGTCTCAAGTTGTGCTGGGGGAAGTCTAGGCTGGATGTTAGGAGGAAGTTGTTGGCAGAGAGAGTGATTGGCATTGGAATGGGCTGCCCAGGGAGGTGGTGGAGTCACCATCCCTGGAGGTGTTCAAGCAAAGCCTGGCTGAGGCACTTAGTGCCATGGTCTGGTTGATTGGCCAGGACTGGGTGCTAGGTTGGACTGGATGATCTTGGAGGTCTCTTCCAACCGGGTTGATTCTGTGTATCAGAAAACTTTATTCCCATGGTAAATACATGTTGAATGTTTTCATTATTAGTTTATTTTCAAATATAAATGTGAGTTCAGTAGTGTTGTTTATTAGTTAGTTATAGTTGCTGGATGTTTAGGCTGTTACAGGTTGTCTTATATTGGCCTGTTCTTTTGTGACTTTTATACTGAAACAATACTTTTATTCTGTGAAATAAGATTGAGGGATGTCTTTAGATAGTTAAGATGTTGTTAGTAGTAGCATTTTAGATAGTTAAAATGTTAATAGATGATTATGAGTTTCCTGAATGCAAATCTTCATCACATGCACATGTTTGAGTTGAATGAACTACTTAAAAGGGAATAAATACTTCCCACTCCCCAACAGAGTAGTACTTACATCTGAAACTCTTACATTATGCATATATTTTATATTTGTTTTCCTCATTCCCACCTCATAATCTTGATTTTTTTCTGTATTGTACCATTTGAAGGTTGCTGTAATAAGATAATGTTGTCTAAAATAACTTGGTTCAGTAAAATATAGGTTAGGTTGTATTAAGTTTAGTTTTAATTTATTTTTTTTTTATTTTCAATATCATCTTAAGTCTATGGCAATTGAGATCAGCAGTTGAACAGGTAGCACATCTCCATTTTATTCTGAGAATTCTAAATTCAGGGAAATTTCCTTCTTGTGCAGATTTCTGAGTTTGTTGTGTTCCTTCTGTTTTATTTAGCCATGTATTAGGATGCCTTTAGGGACAACAAGAGTCTATTATAAGCATATACATTCTGGCTTACCAAATCAGACATAAAATTGGTACAACTTGCAGTGCAAAAACAAAGCTTAGGCTTGGAGTATTTTTGAAGTTTTGTAATTAAGTTATCCTAATTCATATGGCTTCATTTATCTTAGTTATATTGTTATACCTAGACACTGACAATCACCTCCTAGAAAAAGTGCTGTGGTTTTGTCATCATCTGATGTATGCCCTTGTGAGGGGAAAAATTGAGCACTTAGTTCCTGTCTGGAGAAGTAGAAGAATAAAGAATGACTTTATTAATTGTAGTAGGGATTGACACCAGGGAAAAGGCCATCTTTGGAGAGCATTAGAGAAGCTGTTTAAACTGTTCAGTGACACATCTGGCAGAGTTGGATAGTATTTATTGGTACAGGGTGATGCAACCAGTGTGCCAAACATGACACAAAAGGGGATAAGCTTCTCTGTTTTCCACTGTCCATTCTCTACTAGTACAAATGCACAGCCATTCAGAGAGCTTCTGTCTTTACTGACAGCTGAACTACTTCAGTGTTCCTGCCTGTCTGAAATGAAAGAGAAAAGAGAATTGCAAGGCAACAAATGGAAGCAACAAAAAGAGAGAGTCAGGTTTTCTGATATATAGCCCTTTATAGTTACAGGTAGGACAGTGGAAACTCTTAATATATGCCTACACTGAACCTGAAATAACTGGTTGACAGATAGAAATTCCTGCATGCAGCTTTTAGTATGGTTTGTTCTTTAAAAAATTAGTTTGTGGCTGTTAATAAGTTGCCAAGAAGGAATTGTATTGATAGTCATGGCTGAAGTGCATAATTGTTACTGTTTGTGTATTTGGGATATTCTTGCTCTGTAAACAAATGTGGTTGTGGTAAAAGCAAGTAAGAGGAGAGTTAGGGTTATGGTTATTTGAAGCATTTTTACATGCACCAGAAAGGCACAAATTGAATCTGGGACATAGAATAAAGAATTCTCCTGCTGCTTGACTTTCCTGTTTCCATTAATTGAGGCTTTGAGCTTCTGGCCTCAATAAAATCAGTGAAGATATTGTAATTGGTATCTTAAATGGGTCTGGAGCGAGGAGTGGAGGAGAAGTTGGATTGCTTCAGCTAGCCACTCTAAACTGTTACAGAAATTAGGTCACTGCTGATTGTGAAAGCAAAATTTATCTGCCTACTTAATTGTGAAGTTCAGTTCTCAATATCACTTTGCTTACAGAGCAGAGCAGCAGAGTGTGATGAATTATTGAGAATAGAAGAGGACACACAATGGCAAACAGACGAAATGTGAGTATTTCTTATGTGTCTATAAGTAATTAGCTGTGCCATTTACTTCATTTGACCAGAAGTGACATTTCCTGATCAGATAATAATTGTGTAGACTTGAAGGTATCAGAGAAGTACAGCCTTGCACTTTGTGTGTACTCAGATATTTTACCCATTATTGTCAAATAGAGTGGACGTTATGTTAAAGCTGAGTAATTTGTATGCACCACTAACACTGTAGGATTTTAACCTCCATAGATAATGCAAGCTTTTTAATTGGGTACTTTAATATTTAGTCTCTTAATGGCATTGATAAAAAAGGAATTTATCCAAATCTGCAAGAACTAAATTTAATGTAAATTGAAAGAAAAGAAAATATTTGGAATTGGAAAAAAATCCCTCAGTCTTATTTTCCTTTGGTCATAACTTGAACCCCAAAGTAGTCATTAATTCACAGACATGAATTGAAGGACAGAGCAAGTGAACATCAGTTGCTAAAGCAAGTGCACGAGAAGAGGAGATTTAATGTGGCAGTGTATTGTGAAGCTGTCACTCATCAGAACAGTGGAGTTGTATATGATTTAAAACCAAAAGCTGAAGGAAGGGAAGGATAAGTACTTTCTGAAAGAGCCTGAATGGCAGAGCTAACAGGAGATTTGTGTTTCTAACCCCTCAAAAGAATAAGAAATACTGAAAAGCAAAAGGAAGCATGCTGGTCTGTTAAAAGAGTCACTCTGTTTAGTACTTACTTAGAAACAATACATGTAATGAGAGCGGTTATTAAGAGTTAAATATTCAGTTTTAGAAGTCAGTCTAATTGAATGCTACAAGTTTTACTTCATCACATTTCTTTATGTATGTATTAGGCTGCCAGAATTTAATGGCAGTGCTGAAGAATTTTTTTTTGCAAGAAACTTTGTATAAATTCAGCACATATTGGTGCTTCCCCTGTGTAGTGTTTGATTGCCAGTTGGAAGGTCTAGCTTACAAAAGGAAGTTTAGACTACCCTTCCTAACTGCCTCTGTACCTCTTTTGTTTTGAATACTTTTTGTTTTCTGTTATAGAATAAATTTATCAGAAGAACAAACTCTTGATATAGCAATGATAGAGCAACTCAGAGAAGCAGTAGATTTATTACAAGATCCCAACAGGTATGCTTACAGTAGCTGCTGTGTTAATGTAATGTAATTAACTGTTGTGAATGACTTCAGAGTTCTTTTTTTAACCAACCATTGCAAGTTCTCTGGGGTTATGAATTGCTTTGTTAGCATAGTGGTGTTAAATAGCTAAGAAAGAAACTTGCTTTGTCTTTCAGACAGTAAATTAAGGAGGATTTTAGCTATAAAAGAAAACTATATATAGAGTTAGAGATGCCCCTAACACTGCTGTGATTTTCTGAAGTTTTGTCTAGGATTGTCACTTTTCTTCTAGGGGCTACAGAATCTCCTCTGCTTATTCATGTTTGCTGTGTTATGCGGGAGTGCAGGAGTTGTTCTAACCTCAGCTTCATTCCAATTCAGTGGAGCACATACAGGAGGTGTCTGAATTAGTGGTGGAGTTTCTGTATTTTCCCTCTGAAGTCAAAAATATGCATCTAGAGAAAGTTTTTTAGCTTTCCCTTGTCTGGAGAAAGCGAGGTTTTGTAATTCAGGTGCCTGTTGGAATGACTCTGAATGTCTGATCAAACAAAGGAATAAGCATTTAAAAGAAAAGGGATGCTCAGCCTACTGAAAATGACTGACAGGAGTAGTGTAGGTAGTTCTGTCCAAATGCTTGCTCTTGCTTTTCTTTGTCTAATTACCTTCAGAAGTTTACTAACCTCACTTGAAAACTAGTCCTTGTTACTTCCAGCTTTAGGTATCCTTGCTTCTTCCTTCCTTCCGTGGCCTGTTCACTGCAGTCATTTGTTCTTTTGACTACACTGTTCACTATTTCAGGTCCCTATTTTGATCCCACTTCTCCACCTTTCAGACCTTTGTACTACTTAGGATAGAAATTCACTTCTGTTAGTATTTCTGGAGACAAAATGAATTTGCTTTGTTTTGGATTAGATAAAGAATGCCAGAATTCTTCAATCATATATGCAAAATACTTGAATCACAAGTATTGTTGCTTAATAAACCTTCTTACAAACTTAGGAAAGCTTTTTAATTCCTGTGGTTTCTTTGAGGTGATCTGCCCTTCCTTCTGCACCTCATATGAGACCTCTTTGTGGGAGAAAAAAAAGTGGTGCCATTTAAAAAGGAAAAAGTTTGATTTGGAAAAAAAAATATTAAAGAAATACTCTCTCAGCCTTATAAATTTTGTGATTTTGGGTTTTGTCATATATTGCATCAATCTTTCCTACATATTTATTTCTTGTTATTAGAAAAAGCAACAAAATACAGAAAATTAATGTTTTCCCATGCTTTCATTGCTAACAGTATAGTAAATCTGAAATGGGGCTTTTAAAAATGGCTAATTATTTCATGCATGTCTGTATTTATCTGCTGGACTTTTTTGATAGTATTTCTATGTATTCTAGAAAGGAGTGGTTGTGTCTGCACTTTCTTTTTCTAACCTTGAAATATGAGTGTTTATTTTAATTTACTGAGCACATAATCTGGGCCTTTCAGTGTACATCTCCTGTGTGTTAACATCCAGACATACTTGACAAGATATACCTGGGTGTTAAATGCTTGACAGATGATGCCATAGGCTTTTAATCCTCTGAGCCACAGAATCATAGAATCAACCAGGTTGGAAGAGACCTCCAAGATCATCCAGTCCAGCCTAGCACCCAGCCCTACCCAGTCAACCAGCCCATGGCACCAAGTGCCTCACCTAGTCTTTTCTTGAACACCTCCAGGGATGGTGACTCCACTACCTCCCTGGGCAGCCCATTCCAATGGCAAATCACTCCCTCTGTGAAGAACTTCCTCCTACTACAGGGCTATGTGGCAGTTTGTTATATACTTGCATTTATAAAACAGTGTGAGGAAATTCAGGGTTTCATATTGAATAATTTTTGTATCTTTATTCAGATCTGCAAAGGAATTAAACTGCTTCCATTGTTCCTTGGTTTAAGATACACCCAAGCTTTCATGCGCTTTTGATGCGAGCCCGGAATGTGCCACACTTTCCCCAAGGAAGTTTCCTTTGTGCATCAGTAAAACTCTGATCACCTAGTTCTAGTAACCAATTCCACCCAGAATTATCTTTCTTGCAAGCCAAAAAAACATTTAAGGGCAGAAATAGTAGGTGGTGCTGACACACCTGAGATGCACTGACCAGAGGTCAGGGTGAAACGTATTGCCTGCAGCTATTCTCACTAAGGCCTGTGACTACTGAACTTGTAAAACACTTGTTTGGTTACTGCTGTCCTACTGTTATGCAGAGTTTCTGCTTACCCTATGTGCACATAAGCAGCATTTCTGTTCTGGAAAGGAATACTTCAGACTCAACCTTTTTCAGTAGTTCACATATGTTCTTAATTCCTATATTGCCTTTCCTGTATTCACTGCTTTCTGATCATTGTCTGTTGTGAATTTATTATTGCACTGCTTCATTTTCATCCACTTCAGATTTTATTATTGAGCCAGGGCTGCAAATTCTATTTGAAAGGAGGATGCTATAGGTTGGATGTAGAAATTTACAGTTTTCTAGATAATGACATGCTTGTTGGCAGTAAAAAGGCCCTTTTCTTTTGGTACAAACCATTGCTCAGGGTGATATCTTGCAGATGAAAGCATTAACATTGCTTTGACTGAAACGGTGACAGGAGACATTTCAGAAAGTTAAGAGATTACACTGAGCAAGTTGAAGCTATTATTATAGAAGTGTTTCATAAATCCATTTGTTTGAAATTAACTACTGAACAGAGTGGTTGCCAAATCTGTACCCCAGTGCGATGTTTTTATTTCAGACCTTGCAGATTAAGCATGGATATTTCAGAGAGCAGTGGTGTGAATCTGTATCCCATGGAACCAGCAACAGCTTTAGAATTTCAAGAGTCTACAGTAAAGTGTGTTTATCTATCTATTTTAGAAACAAAGTGACACATTTGTTAGTTTCATCACACCCAAGTTTCTGCACAATGAATTACATATTTGCATTTGTTTGTCTTTATACATAGCAGTCAAATGCAGATGGAGATGTCTTCCCTTGGTCAGGTACGTTTATGAGTCTGTTATTACAAAATATCAGGGGGAAAGAGAGGAAAAGAAAACAGATTTCATCAGTTTATTTGAAAGAAGGGAGAAAAATGATTAGACTGGAAGACAAAATTATTTTTTCTTTAGTGTTTTTTCTGAAATTGTTTTCCTTTTTTAACATGTGAGTGTATAAAACCTTTCTGGGTTTATCAGTTACTTCTTTTCATCTTTCATTTTTTTTTCCCCTCTGAGTGTCTCTTTCATGTATTCCAGTTCATAGCTCAGCTATGAATATTCATCTCTCATCCCACCCCCCTGTCTCCCTGATTCTGGTGTAGGAAAACAGTGCATTCATTAAGTCTAACCCCCAACTGCTGTATGAACTAGAAATAAGTGTTCTTCCAGAGTGCTGTCCCTAGCTACAGAGAGAATATGAAGAATGATTTGGGATTTTACCATGTGAGAGATGCTGCTTATTTGACCTGTATTCTGACAGGTGAACTGGTATTGTTTATGAAGTACTCTGCTTAGGTTTACATTACCTAACTATTAGCACTGGAACTGCAAGTATATAGTATCTGCTTATTTCTTTGTTCACTTTTCATCACAGTATTTGTAAGAAATACTTAGAACCATAGAATCAACCAGGTTGGAAGAGACCTCAGGAGTCATAGAGTCATAGAATCAGCCAGGTTGGAAGTGACCTCCAAGATCATCCAGTCCAACCTAGCACCCAGCCCTTGCCAGTCATCTAGACCATGGCACTAAATGCCTCATTCAGTCTTTTCTTGAACACCTCCTGGGCAAAGTAAGGTACATTTCTCTTCACTGTGATGTGGAGTCTAAAGAGTTACTTATCTTACAGAGAGAAAATGCTGAAGAGGAACTAGAATTTCAGAGGAGGAGAGATTTGATTATGGAGAAAGCAAAGCCCTGTGAACAGGGTGAAAAATGGTCGTTGAATCAGGTATGGAGGTGCCTGGGTGCAATAAACATAGAAACATTTAGAATGGATCATTGCATTCTGTGAATTTGCATGTGGGAATAACAGTGGATTTAGTCCATTAGGGTTCCTTTGCCTTGATGTGAATCTCAAAGTCAGCCTTGAATGAGAATTTGATTAAGACCTTTTCCTCAGGAAAAATGTCACCTCAAACTTAGATACCCAATAAAATGATTCCTCTTCCCCCTCACCCCAAATACTCTTGGAGTTACATAAATGGCTAAGGTTTTGTTAACAGCAGTGGTTTTGATGTGTTTAATATTGCAGCCAGTATGTAGGTTGAGAAGATAGTTTTCAAGTTTAAAAATGATTTAAAGTTCTGTGTACCTTGCAATGATCCAGCAGTAAAGAACTATGTAAAAAAATCTAATTTAAATATTTGGTACATATGTGACTACTTCAGAAGCTGTCATTACAGGGATTTTTGTGGCTGCTTTTGCCAGAAGATTCTGAGAACACGATTACATAACAGTCTGTCTATATTCATAGTACATGCTACATTCTGTGTAGTACAGAAAGCACTTGTGGCACCACTTGTGCTACTAAATTCATTCAGTTTAGCATAAGTTAAAGATTCTGACAAGTGACCTGCATGCTGTGAGGGAATTTAGACTTGCAGCATGGGCATAACTAGCATATCTGTCACAAGAACATAGTCCCTGAGTACAGGAGTGCTCAAGCATGTGAGTCCCCAGGTTTAGAATCAAAGAATCAACCAGTTTGGAAGAGACCTCCAAGATCATCCAGTCCAACCTAGCACCCAGCCCTAGCCACTCATCTAGACCATGGCACTAAATGCCTCATCCTGTCATCTTATCCAACCCCCTTGCAGTGAGCAACTAGATCAGGTTGATCAGGGTCCCATCAAGTTTGCCCATAGAATAGAATAGCATAGAATAGAATAGAATCAACTGATTATGCTAAAAGGCCATCTTAGAGCAGCTGGTTCACATAATAATGGGAATAAGCTTAAGGAAGGGGTACACAAACACCTTGGGGATAGAAGGCAACAAAGGCAGAAGATAGCACCTCTTGAGCCTGGTGTCCTCTCATCTCCTCCCATAGGGATGCTGTTTTTGAATCAGTTTAAAAAAGAAAAGAAAAAAGGCCCAAAGTAAATCATTTTGACTTGAATTCTAACTTGTTTTTACTTATGCTAACTGTTTCTGCTGCCTGATTGCATTTCATACTTATTAATACCATTTACGTGTTTCCAATTCAACTGTAGCAGATGTGGTAACAAAAGGTATGTTACATTACAATGATAAAATGAATTGCTTACAGACTGCTTTTCAAATCTATGTTAAAAGAGTAGAGTTCCACATTAAACCCTTGGTGACAGTTGAATTGCAGAATCTTTGAAACAAAACTAGAACCAACAAACCTTAAAATACATCTCTAATTAGGATTAAAAATGAATATGCATGACAAAGCTGTGCAAATAATGTCAGCATTTTTTTAGTGTTGTTATAACTAGCAATAAAAGTATTTATTATTCATGAAAATTAATTGTTTTAGTTAAAAAAAAATCAGTGAAGTGTTATTATGTATCTGAGCATCATCAGATAAAATATCCTGTTGTGGTGTATCACTAACATTGCAGCTCAAACAATCTTCTTTCCCCTCCTTTGCCAACAAGCAGAATGACCTAATTGTTTGGAATACAAGTGGGCAAACCTCTCACAATGAGGTAAGATTCCTGCACCATTTGTTTGTCTCTTGTGTTTTGTATGAATGGTTTGTGTACAAAAGGAAACATGCAATAGAGTATCACAAAAAATATGACTGAGCTCATCAACAGTGGCTATGTGATTTATCTGGCCTGTGGTGTGTTCCTATTATCTTAAGGACTTACTAGGGTAGAAAATCAGGAATCGAGTTTCTGATGAGTTTGTTTCTGAGTTTTGGAGTTTAGTATAAAACATTTAATTTTTTTTTTAGATTTTGGCCTTTCTGCCACATTCTCTTTTTGGTTGTTTTGTTGTTTTGACAAGAGTTTCTATTGATTTCAGTACAATTTCTTTCTGCACACTTGTGTCATGTCCTTGATTAGCTTTCAGGGAGGAATCTGATTTTATTGATCCTGTCACTTTCACACTGTGACTCTCAGCAGAAGGTCTGTGGGGAGCTCCTCATGGAGATTTTTCTTCCCCTTCATATTTTTTGTGCAAAAAAGTGGGGTTTCTTCCCTTTACATTGCACTATGTACGAGCTCCTTGGAAGCTGAAAAGCACCCAGACACCTTCCACCCATCTTGGTGATGAGACTTCTATAACTGCAATGAGGAATCACTTTTTGACTAAGATTCCCACTTTTGTTCATTCTGTAACTGCAATGAGGGATCACTTTTTGAGTAAGATTCTCCCTTTTGTTCACTCTGTAATTGCAATGAGGGATCACTTTTTGAGCAAGATTCCCACTTTTGTTCTTTCTGTAATTGCAATGAGGGATCACTTTTTGAGTAAGATTCCCACTTTTGTTCATTCTGTAATTGCAGTGAGGGATCACTTTTTGAGTAAGATTCCCACTTTTGTTCATTCTGTAACTGCAATGAGGGATCACTTTTTGAGCAAGATTCCCACTTCTGTTCACTCTATAATTGCAGTGAGGGATCACTTTTTGAGCAAGAGTCTCCCTTTTGTTCACTCTGTAATTGCAGTGAGGGATCACTTTTTGAGTAAGATTCCCACTTTTGTTCATTCTGTAACTGCAATGAGGGATCACTTTTTGAGTAAGATTCCCACTTTTGTTCATTCTGTAACTGCAATGAGGGATCACTTTTTGAGTAAGATTCCCACTTTTGTTCATTCTGTAACTGCAATGAGGGATCACTTTTTGAGTAAGATTCACACTTTTGTTCTTTCTATAATTGCAATGAGGGATCACTTTTTGAGCAAGATTCCCACTTTTGTTCTTTCTGTAATTGCAATGAGGGATCACTTTTTGAGTAAGATTCCCACTTTTGTTCATTGAATAAGAGTTTGGTTATGGGACTCCTACTATGTTACCACATTACCTCACCTTCCCTACTATGCTCAACTTCCTCTTGCCTAATTTTTAGGCAGAAATTCAGTGTTGCCTGGACAATACCTTGCAGACTGGGAATGAATTCTGTGAAAGAAACAAGCTTATCAGAGGAAAAAGTGTGTCTTGGCTTTGTTTTTCTAAATGTACTATGCCACAAAAGTGTATGCTTGATGAAACCAGGTGATTACATGGAAGAAAATGGGAAACTCCAGAGCTGATTAATAGCTAGAGGAAATATCTTGCAATCTTCAGTCAGAAACTCATATTTTCCAGCAAAGGAATGGGATGCAATAAAAAAAAAAGAGAGGTTTTCATACATTTGGGGCTGTATTATAATCAGGTTATGGCAGAATAGCTGTAGCATATGGTATTGCCACCTTTTGCATTTTATAGATCTCAGTTAGGCTGAGATCTTCTGGATGTTACTTATATGTGTGTTCTTGAATTGCACAGAACAAGGATAAAAGTCCAGCAATGTCTCCTACTGCAAACACCACAATCCCTTTTGGCCTGAAGCCACGATCAGGTAATGTGGGAAAGAAAATTAGCCAACAATTTGTGTGTACATTTTCGTGTTGTTAGTAGGTGTTTGTGTTTTTTTTCCCTTAAGATGGCAGTGATGAAACATTTTTTAGAACAACAGTTAGATTAGAACACTTTAAGGTTGATTTGAATCAAGATTGAATTTGTAAAAATAATGTTTATCACATTATATATTAATCAGTTTTCATCCCTGAAAAAATTGGATGTTTTATGACACTATATGTATGTATGTTTTAAAAATATGTGTGAGTGTATATATATATAAATACACATATGCATCTATGCATATATCTAATCTGTGCTGGCATACTAATTGAAATATGACTTTTGCTTAATTAGTATCTAGTGATACAGCCCAGATTTTGTTGAATGTTGTATATGTTTGGAAAATGCTCATGCATTACTCTGAACGTTGTTCAGTGCAGTGAGTCTGGCTATAATTATGCTTGTGTAAGTATCAAGCATGAGAGGAAGAATAGATGTTTACTTCAGCCAGCAGTTGAGTTTAATTGCAATGCACTGAATCTACATAATCATCAAGCCTTTAACAAGCAACAGTTTATTTAAAGCAAAAAAACCCCACATAAAGCCAACCAAAAAATCCCACCCATTGCTGCATCTGAGGGCTTGGATATCAACTTCCTTAAAAACCAGCACCAGCTACAAGACTAACTCAGTTTTTCTTGTCTCCTCACTGAGATAGTCAAAATTAAGTCATCTTACATCACCTCTAAAGAACAACCCTAAGTTTTTCAATATATTTCAGTGTTTTAGGTCTAATTCTGAATGTCTTTCATCCACCACAAATGGTTTTAATCAAATGCTGGTAAACCACTACGAGCTTGTAGTTTCCATAACAAACTATCTCAGCAATTATGGCAGCAGTTTCACATTTGAATGTTTAAGAAATTGTACCCATAGATTTGATTATTTTTTCCTTTAAAAAAGCTTTTAATAGCAACAAAAATAGCATTGAACCAACCTTGTTTCATGGAGAGATTGTGTAAAACTTCTCTGGTAATGATTATATGCAGTTTGAACTGTTCAGCTGCATGTGTGTGTTGGACTGTTTAAATTCTGGCTCTGCTGTTATAAGTTTCTGGTGCTATAGAGATGTTGTTAATTGTCTGCATATTTAAGGTATAGGTTAAATGATGAGCAAAAGGATCCTTTTGGATTAGGAATAGAAAAAAAACTTGAGTAATATTGCACAGTTGTGGCAACTTTACACTAACACTGTTAGGAGAAAGACATAAAAGGCAAAGAAACCTGTGCCATGTTACTGCTTTCACAGGATGCAGCCTGTGCTCTGCTGAGCTGCTTGCAGAATCTACAGCCAGGGACTGGAAGCAGTGTTATGGGAGAGAGAATACAAGGCTTGTGGCTTCTTATTCAAGAGTTATTTTAACATGTGCTTCTGTGTCTTGGTTTGTCAGTGAGCCAAGATGTCTTACACTTAAGGACTGTAATAGACACAAATAAAATAGCCTAGTGAATCTTTTTGTTGTTGAGGATTTCTAGGGAGACTAGACTGCAGTGGTTGCAGTCCTTTCCAGTCCTCCAGTTGGTGTGGTGGAAGATCAGATGTGCAGAACTCCTACAGTTTTTCCCCTGGCTATGTTGCAGCTGTGTATAGACTAATTGGTTATGATCTGTTGATTTTCTGTACTCTACCCACTTGAATGAATATCTTTGAATCCCTTTGAGTGTGACAATTCTATCATGCTTTTCAATCTCAGCTCTAGGTTGCAGAAAACTTGATAATCTGCATTTATTTTCCTTCCCCTATCATGCACTGCTGACTCACCATGCCAACACCGTTAGTGCACAATCTTTTACTTCATCATGCACTGTTTCAATGAGGTTACCTTTAATTTTTTACCACAGTAGGACAGGAGAATGGGGCAATGGTGATGGTGAAACTTCAGGTCCACCTTTAGATAAGAAGGCAGTTACACAGTGTAACAAAACAAAACCTTGCAAAGGAGTGGTGAAGCTGTATATTTTTTTCTCTCCTGCTCCCACTCTAGGATTACTCTAAAGGTAGTGTTAACATTTATTGTGCTATCACATAAGAACAGTTTACAGATAGAGAGAGGTAGTAGATGACTGAAAATACTGGCATGTTTCTGAGTACTGCTTATTTCCCCAGTTAAAGCTGGTTAGCTTTCCATGTGTCTAGCTTCTTCATTTTATTTCCTTTTCAAATGCTTTGTAAGTTTTGTGTGAGCTTGAACCTTTCTACCACTGCTCTAGAGCTGAGCTAGTCTAGGGGGTCCATCATTTATGTGATCTGGGTGAGATTTTCAGCTCACTCCTAGTTCAATAGCTTTTTTTTTCAGTTAAGTTCTTTGTGGCCTCAGGGGAAATCTTAGAAGTCATTGGAAATTAGTTTTAGCTATTCAACTTAATTAGAGCTTACATTTGAATTACTTGTTCTTATAAATCTTTCAAATCTGAGTGCAAGATGGAAAAGACATTGAAGTGTTGGAACTAAAATGTGTGCATCATGTTCTGTGGGGAAAATGACAGCAAATTTGCAGCCACCCCTTCCTGAAGTGTGAGGCTTTTTTTCACTATGTTTGTTTTCATCTGTTTTAAATGAATATTGCTTTCTATTTGACTTGCTTTTTTTTTCTTCCTCCCCTCATCCTTTCATAATGATTTTTGTCTCTTGGAAAGGTGAAAGGAAACTGTTCTAGACTTCTGGTAAGGTTTCCATTTCTTTTTGAAATACACATACAAATGGAAGTGCTTCCAGAGGATAAACCACACTAGTTTAAACTTCTGCCTTAGTACAAACCGTAGTAGTACATCCTGATATGTGTTCAGGACTGAAAGTCCTTTACATGTTTCATTTTAAAGCTAGAAAAAAAAAAAGTAGGGTATGTTCATATTTGATGCCTGACATGGTGCCCAAAGCAGGTGTTTTGAAAGGTAATTAATGTATTTTGTCATCTTGATAGTTTATTTTCAAGAGTCAGATCTTTGCATAAAGGGTGAAAAGAGAGAGGGTTTTCAATCTATTGTTTTTTTAAGACTATTTCCTCCTGTATTTTAAGCACATCTGTAGATTGTGGACTTGAATTCACATTGGCAAGAACCAATAATCACAGGTTTTCGTAGGATTGTAATTTTGCTCTTGGGAAATGCTTTTTGCTCTCTGAAAAGGAATCCCTTGAAATCATTAATAGCTTTAAGCTCTTTGTGCTTGATTAATAAAATGATTTAAATGTTCAGTGGTGCTCACTGTTGAAACTGGAGTATTGCAAAGCTCTTGCCACAATGTCTTTAATACACCAGACCTTGAAGCCTTGCCTCAGCATCTACTAATGCATCTTGCAATACTCCAAACTTCATTTTTTTTGCTTTTGATCTGTTTCTACTGAAAAAAAAAGACTGAAAACAGAGACAAACCAACAAAAATATAGTTGTACCTTCAGAGGCTAAAAGAAGCACTGACAAAACATAGAATTAGTGATCATTACAACTTGATGGTATTTTGCCTTCTTTTGAGAAGTGTAATTATGACTAGTTGAAGGATAGAAAGCAGAGTGAATGGAAAATAGGGACTGTACTGTACAAGTTTAGCTTCATAGTGACCTGATGAGAGGCAATGAACTATAAACATGGCATGATTTAACAGTCACCTGGTGAAAAGACCCTCTTGCAGCTTCTGGGGAGAAGTGGAATTTTGTGTGCTTTAGGGAGCCCTGCTGGATTGTTACTCAATTTGTGTGTGTGTGTGTTAGAAGACTACAGTGCAGGCTTGCCAAAGCTTATGGTGCAAACTCAGGATCACCCTTTGGAAGTATTGTGTGTCTGTTCCTGTCTCTGAAAACTCTCTGTAAGTTGCAGAGGACCAGAGCTTTCCTAGGGTGGAGAGCCCTTTGTGGGTTTGGACTTACTGCTGGGTGAGCAAGAAATATAACTAATGCTACATCTGTAGTACATCTCCTTGCAGAGCATAATTCAACAGAATGAAAATCCATTGGATAACAAAGCAGCTACCTATCAAAATCAGCTAGCAAGTTGTAACAATATTTTCATGTGGAAGTCCCACTTTTCTTTCTTTGTGGGAGGAGATGTTCTTACTGGGTAGTTAAAAAATACCAAGGTTCTTATTCTATTAAGACTTCATTGCTGAAGCTTCAGGCCTGATATATTTACCTTCTGATTCACAGTGTCAGGCCTATGATATAAAATCTATGGGTACTTTTTTCTTAAAACTCAGTTGTAAGCAAGTTGTGTGAAATGCTCTGGTTACAGTGATCTGCCTAAGCTTAACCTTAACTGCACATATGCTGTATGATTTGCAACTACTAACATGTAACTTCTCCTTCTTTTTATTCTGCACCATCTTTCATCCTTTGCTCAAAAATTATGCATTTTGTATTAATCACCTTTTGAATTACATCTTTGTCATTGCCATGCAATCCTAATGCCATATATGAAATACTGCTGCCCCCTTTTATTTGCCCTCTGGTCCTTATACCACCATGGTTGGACTGGCTATCACTCCCCTCAGCAGACCCATCCCTCAGTCTTCCTCCTATCTCCTTCAACACACTTACACAGGCACAAACATGGGACAACTTTAGCTACAGTATCCCATCTGAAGGAGACAGTGACAATGGTAGGTGTTCCATAAATAATTTACTTAAACTTGTGTTTTCAGGAACCTGGATATATGATAAATGCCAAATTTTGTCCATAGCCACATCCTGTTTAGGGGGTATTTATATAACTGAATACCTCAAATGAAGCAATTTACTGTCAAATCTTTCATGTGAAAAGTAAATCAGTGAAGAGTGTTACTGTTCTCAAATCTGGCAAAACAACTTTCCCCACGGTGTCTGCTCAAAGAAGCTTTTCCAGTATAGACTTATTTGCTTGCTTTAATTTTTCAAGGGTTTATAGAAGTTGTACTCAAGCAGCAGATAATTTTACTACTATATTTTCTGCTTTTTCAAAGAATTATTTATTTTTCCTAGATATTGCCTGTTAATGAAAATATCCTGCCTCTCATCTGCACTGATTAATGCAGGTGCATGGCTAACATAATTAGAAGAGGAATCCATGAAGAAACAAAGCTGAAATAATCAGCTAAGTGAAAATAGTGATTCCTGCCCAATAGAGACTTTTAGTAAGCTGTCAAACTTATCTGTGCAGAGTGAAGGTCAGGTATATTAGTGGACATGGTTACTGCTGCTTTGTTCTGTTTATCTCGGAGCATTATTGTCATAGCATATTGAGTCATGGCACTAATATGCAAAGTTGGCCATGTTTGGGCTGTCTGGGTCTTACACTGCATTAGTAGTTGAGTGTCAGGTGGAAAAAATAAACCTCACCCAATTAAACTGCTTATAAGAATTGGTAGACAGATGCATTTCTATTTTAAAGTAGGACTGTTGTTCTTTCAGTTGCCCTAAATTAGAAGGCTGGTTAGATATTAGAAGGTAGTTAAACTGTCAAAAATATCAGATTGAAACCATGACTACAGATCTTGAATGATAACTGCTAACATGTAGTTTAGAATACCAGCATTCTTAATTCAGTTCATTACTTGACAGTGCTCACTGTGGTCACAATTACAGAACCATAAAAAAGCAGAATATGTAAGAAATTACCTCCATAAAGGCAACAAGTATGGAATATAAGAGCTGTGATAACAGTAAGTTGAAAATCTGAAAGTAGTTCATGATGATGGGAAGCTAACTTGATGTTTCCCTGCTGAATGTTGTAACAGAGGAGGCTAGTGGTACTTGTGTTGTTACAGAATTTGATCTGTGCTAATTTTAGGTTGCTGTTCTAAATGAAATGAGCAGTACTGACTAGCACGTGCTAGTGCTAGTCAGTGTTTTTCCCCTTTAATCATGATTGGTGCTCTTGTCTGGGTCTAGGTTTGTTACCTAAGGTGTATCTCCTTAGTGTAGGAAGCAAAATGGACCAGAGACTGCTCTCTGGCACTGAGGTTAGTTGGTAGAGCAGGATTCAGATCCATATCCAAGTACTCTTGCCAAAACAAGATGGCTGAGTTTAAGATGCCTTTGGGGAATGTCTTTTGCCTGTGCTGTTCCAGGATCTATATTTAGGCATTGTGTAGAAGAGAGGTGGGTTTGCAGTGATCTAAACAGTGTAGGTGTGTGCAAGCCAATATTGAGGATCCCATGCACCAGCCCTGTGTAGTTTCTTCCCGTAGATGAGGCCATGGATAGAAGCCAATATTGAGGATCCCATGCACCAGCCCTGTGTAGTTTCCTCCCATAGATGTAGCCATGGATAGAAGCCAATATTGAGGATCCCATGCACCAGCCCTGGATGTAGCCTTGGAAAGGGAAATGCCATGCATTAATGTAGTATCTTTGTATCATCTTTAGGTGAACTGTTGCCAAGCTGTGTGACAGGGAAGGCCAAGTCCAGCATTTCTGGAATATTTTTAAGGCTTGGGACAGGCAATATCCATACCATTATGGATACTTTGGTTTAGCAAATGGCTCTCTGTAATAACTTCACTCCTACTTAAGTCTGGACTCAGTGAAGTCAGTCAAACAGAAATCTAGCTCTTAAATGATTTCATGTCTGCTTGTCATTAGTCCAACCTTCCTTTTGTCTGTTATTTTCAGTCATGTTAAATCATTTAGTTGTTTATCTAATGGACAATATTGGCAAATTCAGGACACTTAAATTCTTTGTAAGTAGTGTACCTATGTGCATGGTAACTCAGTGTGAGAACTTTTACAAGGGAGTTTGTCCTTGGCTGGGGTATGTCAAATGCATATCATGTTATTAACTGTTGGCCATGTAATTTGTTGAGACTTTGTAAAAGGTTATTGGAATGAGCATTATGTAGTAATTCTGACCATGGGTTCAAAAGGCAGAAACTCTACCTTGCAAAAAGTGAAAGATAAACCTTCAGGTGTGTCTGAGATGCAGGCTTCCCTTGCTGGAAAATGGGAGTAATGCAGAGGCAAGGAATGCTCAGGACTGCCCAAACTTTCTGGACTAGAATATTTTCCTCTAAAATCACTGTGTAGCCAAAGCATTTATAACCAATGCTCTTGAGTGTGTGGTGGATTTAGTTGTTTAACCTTTCTGGTTTGTAATCTTTTAATACCAGTGTCCCACTGCCTCACAATCAGCTTGTATTTCCCCCTTGTGTTGCAATGGATGTCTTACTCAGGCAGAATTGAATTACTGATGTTGATATTTAGTTTTTGGTGAAAGATGTTTGTAGTCTGAGATGGAAAGGAACTAGATCTGGAGACATTCATACTGAGGAGCCAGCAGTGTGCCCAGGTGGCCAAGAGAGCCAATAGCATCCTGGCCTGCATCAGGAACAGTGTGGCCAGTAGGACAAGGGAGGTTATTCTGCCCCTGTACTCAGCACTGGCCAGGCCACACCTTGAGTGCTGTGTCCAGCTCTGGGCTCCTCAATTCAAGAGAGATGTTGAGGTGCTGGAAGGTGTCCAGAGAAGGGCAACAAACCTGGTGAGGGGCCTGGAACACAAAGCCTATGAGGAGAGGCTGAGGGAGCTGGGGGTGTTTAGCCTGGAGAAGAGGAGGCTCAGGGGGGACCTCATTGCTGTCTACAACTACCTGAAGGGAGGCTGTAGCCAGGTGGGGGTTGGTCTCTTCTGCCAGGCAAGCAGCAACAGAACAAGGGGATACAGTCTCAAGCTGTGCCAGGGGAGGTCTAGGCTGGATGTTAGGAGGAAGTTTTTGGCAGAGAGAGTGATTGGCATTGGAATGGGCTGCCCAGGGAGGTGGTGGAGGCATCGTCCCTGGAGGTGTTGAAGAAAAGCCTGGCTGAGGCACTTAGTGCCATGGTCTGGTTGAGTGGCTAGGGCTGGGTGCTAGGTTGGACTGTGTTGATGGCCCAAGATGCCATTCAGAGCTTCAAAACACTCCATTTATGATTGTAATTCAAGATCACATTTTGCTGTTTCCCTGAGGACAAAGGAATTTTAACAGTTTTTGCTGGAGGCAGTACCTAAGGAATTGACTTAATTTAGAAATTAACATATCAAGGTGTTAATTCTTAAAGTATAATGTGCCTTCTTTTACAATCACAGTGTTCTTAAGACCACAGAGAAATCTGGAATCCATAGACCCACAATTTACAATCCGGAGGAAGATGGAACAGATGAGAGAAGAGAGGGAGCTCGTGGAACAGCTGCGTGAGGTATCTGTGCGTTGGTAGAATTAAGTGGTTCTGCTGGGGTCTCTTTTTTAATCAGTAGAATTAATTTGTTCTGGTGGAATCTATTTTTTAATTTTACTTTGGTTATCTTAGTAGGAGAATATTAAAAAAAGGTTAAACCAAGGCATATGACTTCTGTAAGTCACATTGATGAGAGTGTTTCTGAAGGGCTTTATCCCAGTCAGCTGTCTGCTCATCAGGAGAGGCTTTGTGAAAATGGGAAGCAATAATGGGAGTTAGCTGAACAATGTACAGTCAAACAGCATGCCTTGCACTGGTGGAACTCACAATGGAAGTCATTGTATCAGAAAGGATGAAGTGATCATTTGGGGGATGGGGAAGTCTAGAAACTATCTCTTAACAGCTGGAGAAGTCTTGAGTCTAGCAAGTAAAAGACAATGACATCTGTTCGTTTAAACTGAAGTTAGAAACTTTTTTTTTTAGGAGACATAATTAGTACTTGAACCAACTTTCTTAGAAGTTATAAGAATATTTCATCACTGAAGATCTGAATATACAAGATGGTTTTCTCATGTGTTTTCTTGCATGTAGAACATACAGCCTGGTGCCAAAATTGCTGTTTGAGGTTGCATAGGGGCTGTTATATGGCTGATACCTAGGTGGAACTGTTTGTGTGACACCTATTTAAGTAAAAAAAACCAGTAACAACCCAAAACCCCATCACAACCTCTGCCACAGGGAGTATTGTGACCCTGAGTCTGTCCAGCTTGCAGTTATGTCATGGTATCAACAGAAGAGAGGAGGTTGTAGCCAGGAGGGGGTTGGTATCTTCTCCCAGGCAAGCAGCAACAGAACAAGGGGACACAGTCTCAAGTTGTGCCGGGGGAGGTCTAGGCTGGATGTTAGGAGGAAGTTGTTGGCAGAGAGAGTGATTGGCATTGGAATGGGCTGCCCAGGGAGGTGGTGGAGTTACCATCCCTGGAGGTGTTCAGGAAAAGACTGGCTGAGGCACTTAGTGCCATGGTCTAGTTGACTGGATAGGGCTGGGTGCTAGGTTGGACTGGATGATCTTGGAGGTCTCTTCCAACCTGCTTGATTCTATGATTCTACCCAGAAGTAGACTAACCAAGGCTCTGATCTCACTTCAGATTTGTTAGACCAGGTGACTTTCAGAAATCCCTTCCAACCTACACTCTCCTTTCAATCTAGAGAGAATAATTTACTTTCGTCTAAAACACCTGGCATAGACTGAGGTGATGTGTTAGTAGAGAGTAATGACATTAAGGAGGCTTAACTAGGACTAAGAAGTGCCTCTTGTAAGATAATGGAAAGAATTATCTGTAAGAGTTAGTAAGAGTTGTCTGTTGGAATGTTTTTAAGATTGGAGAGCAGTTTGTCACACCTGATGAGTTTCCCAGTCTCATTGTAGACCTTTTTTTCCCTATAAAACTCTCCAGTAGTTTCAAAGTACAACAGGGGAAATTCCACCTAAATATAAGGAGAAAATCCTTTATTTCTTGTGTAACAGAACACTGGAACAGACTACCCAGGGAGTCTGTTGTGACATCTTCTCTGGAGTCATTCAAAACCTGCCTGCACACGTCCCTGTGCAACCTATTCTAGACAAAGCAGCAATAGCTGGGAGGATTGGTCCTCAGGGATCCCCAGAGGTCCCTTCCACCCTCTGTCATTCTGTGATTTCTGGTTTTACCTCTCAATCCATGTTTTTATAGTAAAATGTGCCTGTGTTTTCTATTTGCAGAACATTGAAACAAGGCTAAAGATTTGTTTGCCTGAAGACTTGGGCTCTGCTCTGATGGATGGTGTAGTTCTGTGCCATTTAGTGAATCACGTTCGCCCTCGGTCTGTAGGAAGCATACATGTACCTTCACCAGCAGTAGTAAGTCAGGTGTTTCTTCTTCTGTTGGACTGTGAGTGATGTTAAAAGATGTACAGGTTTATTGCCAAATGATGTGAAACAGATTGCTCTTCATTCAGTATTCTTAGCTGTTCAGGATGTTTATTACAAATCCACATGTTTTTTGTGTGCATTCATACAAATAAACACACAAAGCTGTAAGTGAATAAAATTATGCCAGCTCTGATCTAGCAACAACTCAGTTTGGGGTTTTTTTTCCCCCTTAATGGCTTTTTTCTTCAGCATGGTATGAAATTCTATGATTACAAGGTTTTGTTCTGAGAGCCTTTTAAAAGGATTAGTCCCTTTTTATTTGAATGAAAACTATGAGGTTAGCTTTAGCAACGTGTGCTTTAGCAGATGTCACGTTACTAAAGAACTTGGAGCACTTGTTAGTATATTCTTTCTGTTTGGTTTCCTGTAGAGGTTACTGCTTTAAGTGGCACACAAAATGAAACTGAAACATGTGCTGTAGTGGTACAATATTGAATTGACAAAACCTAAGAGCCCAAAGATTTCAGCACACCAAATTTATGTAATCTCTGTGTGCATTTATTGAAACTTAATTCTCTTAGTGTTCTCTCTTGTTTGTTGATGTCTCTTTCTTAGATCATCGTTCTAGGTTCCTCATACCACTCTCTTTCTGAAGAGATTTTGTTTGCTTGTTGTTTTTTGGTGTTCATTTTTGCTTGGTTTGGTTTTCATGTATATATTAAAAATTGGTCACATACAGAATGTAGATTTCAGAGGCAATGTGTGAGGAGTGACAGTAGGGCAGATGTTAAGAAAAAGACATCTTCTCAGATGGCCCAGTGGAGTTTTACTATGGCTTGGTTTTAAATTACTTCTGTGGTAAAAATAGGGCATTGCCAAAACAACACAAAACCTTGAGTTTCTGGGGCAACAACTTCAGTTTTGGTGCTGAGCTTTTGAGCAGTTTTGGTGGTGAGCTTTTGAGCCCTTTTGGTTGATTTTGATTTTGTTGTTGTTGTTGTTGTTGGGTTTGGGGTTTGGTTTGGTTTGGTGTATTTTGTTAGGGTTTTTTTTTTGTTTGTTTTGGTTGGTTTTGTTTTTTTTTTAAGATAAAAATCTTGGTGGTTGTTTTTATTTCCTATAGCAACAAGCAAATATTTGAAATCCATTTTAATTTTGTTTTGACTTTTGATGATGTTCTCATGCTTGAAACAGCATTCAAATTACTTTAGCCTGGAGATGTAGTTCTGTGAAGTCTTTGCTACTGTAGCAAATTCTTGGTTTAGGTGGGTTTTCAGGCATTAACTATGGCTTTTCTCTTTTGTTTGGGTTTGATTTTGTTGTTTGGCTTTTGGGGGGAGTTAATAACATGGTATTTTGGTGAGTAGTTCTGAGAGAGACAAAGCATTTGAAATGGTACAGTAACAGAACAGAGACATTAAAATTGTGTATAGCTACTATACATTTGTGAGTACATAAAAAAAATTAAGAAGAGGTTGTTGCTTAAATTAAGTCTATTCTCTATAATGTATGTTGAAATCCTTCATGTGTTTACTTGCTGTCCAGAAAATCAATGCTGCCCGTCACAAATCATACAAGTTTTAAAGCATCACAAGCTGGATGTGAACAAGTAGAGATCTAAAAGTCCTGGTGACTAATAATTAAGTAGAAGCACAAAGCATCTACAACTTAGGTAGTCAGATTGCATTTGTAGGCACAAAATTTTTAGTGTAATGGGGAAAAAAAGGTAATTTTATGCATTGTTTTCAGGAGAAATATACAGATGCTGCATCAGTGGATAAATAGTGCAGTAGATGAGATGACTTTAACGTTTTTGACTTCTTTTGACATAAACTGTTTTTTTCTTGTTTTTACAGCCTAAACTTAGCATGGCCAAATGCAGGAGAAATGTGGAAAACTTTCTGGATGCATGTAGAAAGCTGGGGATTCCAGAGGTAATTTAATGAAGTCTGTCATTTCTAGATGGATTCAAAATGCCAAACGCACAAGTTACTTCAGCGTTAAAGGATAACTTCATGAGCTACAGTTTTTTTCAGCAATACTGATGCATAATAAGATAGGGCTAAATAATCTTGGTTCATATTACTCTTAGCTTAAAGTGGTTCATGTCATAGCACTTCAAAATGGCAACTTTTGTCTTAAACTAGTAATTCAGTCTTATCCTCAATACCTCCCTATCTTTGCCATAAAACATATATAAGAATATGATCATTAAGTAGTATGCAAAATATAGTTGGGATAATTTTTGGCTAATTGTTTTCATGATATAATTGCATTTTACTTCATGCTTTTAGACTGATTGCATTCTTTTTAATGGTTTTCTTTTTTTAACAGTAATAAGTACTCAGCTGTATGCATTGTGAAAGTGACTAATAACACACTCATTTGTGCTGAAACGCTTGTGCAGTGGGAAAAAAAGGCTGTTATGTATGGAGAATACATAGGAGTAAAGTTCTTTAACGTAGATGTGTTTCAGAAGTTTGAAACAAAAAAAGAATGGAAATGCTGGATATTTTCTGCTTTTAGGAATGGCAGCTTTCATCATGTAATTTATTCTTACATTAATAAGGGAGAACACCTTCACAACTAGCGTAATGAATTCAGTAGTGGCGCTGGGAATATTTCAAAGACTCCCTTATGATTTAGAAGTACCAGTTCAGAAAGTGTTCATTTCAAATACATGACCCTCAAAAGAAGGTAAAGGGTAATACAAGGACCTTTTTAATCTGAAAACATGAAAATTACATGATGTATTTTCACTCTTGCCTACGTATGACAGAATAATGAAGACCAAGCTCTTTTCAGTCTGTGTTTCAAGAATGATGAAGCAAAAGGGTATTTTGTGTCTCTTTGGCACACCATCCCCTCAGGAAAGGGATAGTAATGCAGAACTTTCACACTGGGGAAGAATTCCAGCATGAAGTCTTTAGCTTTTATTGATCTTATAGCACTCAATTTGGAGGACAGCAAAAGTAACATTTTTTTGGTAGGAATTCTGAGAGGGAGACTTCATCTTACAGCTTCAGTGAATGATTCATCCTAAATTTAATTTGAGAATTTGGTGTAGCAGGCTAGGTTCTACATCACAATGGTTAATTTAGCTCTTGTAATTATATAATCTCTTCTCTAGAATGATTTCATAGCCAAGTTAAAATTTAATTTCAAAGGAGATCAAAATCTCAGCGCTGTGGGCTTGGAGACAACGCAGAGTGTTTGTAAGCCACTCCAAAGTTCATTAGCCTTCTGATGGGTCATAATTTATTCAGAGAATTAGAATACAAGTCAGATAGTTTTTTGTTGGGTTTCTTGACTGTATTTTGCTGGGAAAGAAAAGACCAAGGAGATGTTTTCATTGTTGTCAAGAGATCTTTTGGAAACTGAAATAGAGCAGAAGTATTTACAAAGGTCCTTGCGGTGAGATATTACAGATGCATGAGATAAGCATTTTCTCTGTGTTTATTTTTGATTTCTCTAAGTAGTCTTTTTGGAAGAATACTTTGTTTTCCACTAATAGACCTTTCTATGTATTTGTTACACCTTCTCTTTAATGCTTCTATTGAAATTAGTGTATTTTTTTTTTTAGGATTTCTTAAATTTTATTTTATCAAAGTATATTTGCTTAAATCTTACTTTATCAAAGTATATTTGCTTAAATTTTATTTTATCAAAGTGTATTTGCTTAAATTTTATTTTATCAAAGTGTATTTGCTGCAGAGTACACAAAGCCTTAAGTAAAAGGCCAGATCTTACCAATCTGATTTTATATATTAACCATTCAATGAATCTAAGTAAGTACTAACTTCTCCTGAGCAGGGAAAAATAATTCATTCACTTTAACATAATGCCTTTCAGTTGTAAATCTGTGACAAGTTTAAAATATACTGAGCACTTTCTTTTGGTTATCTGCCAGTAATTTGCAATGTAAATGCTTTCCATATCTTGTGGAAATCCATCATGTTGTGAAACTAGCAGGTAGATGCTAGAACTTTGCTGTGTGTTGGAGGGACAAGTTTTAGGAATGCATAAATTGTAGGATATGGCAGTCAGCTGTCAAAGTGTTTAAAGAACCACAGATGGTGAGTTTAAGGCTGCTTCAGGTTGATGAGTTGTACATTGGTTAACTATCTCTAGGCAAGCCAGAGAAGATGCTTGAAAACAAGCATCTTATGGGAAAGGGACAGGTTCTGCTTGTTGATCCTAACATTTGTAGTTACTAGGCTTGTCTGGGATACTTCTGTCCATGGTCAGTTCTTGACCATCAGCTTGAAGTTCTGCTGGTTTTTAAGGATTTAAAATGGTTGTGTTTCCTGTTGGTTTGTTTTCACATATTTATGGCATGGAATAGAGTGCTTCCTATTTCTTGACCTCTGCAGGTTTAATGTCCTGTCAAATCATGTCAAGTGAGAACAAGGAAATAGCTAAGTAATTACTCTGTTGTGCTGATGTGCATGGTTCTTACTTCTGTGGCTTTCAGCATTCAGTTCTTGGGTCAAACTTGGCTTTCCCCAGAACGATCCTGGGAAACTTCATCCAAGTGCAGAAACACACAATTGGCATCCATATCCAAATGTACCATCATAAGTGTCAGGAGTTGGTACCTTGCCCAAAAAATCACAAGCACAGAATTCAGGAACATGAGCTTCGCTTTGTAATCACCTGGCATGTGGATGAGTCTGAAAGCCTTTGAATGCCTGAGGATTTCAGTAAGTGAGGATTTCACTTCCTGTTAATGGCCTTATGATGCTCCTGATCAAAAGGAAAAGGGATGTTTAAAACATATAGTCCTCACCCTTTAATAAGAAATTAAATTGCATGACTCTTACCACGTTATAGGCTATCAAATATGTGACAATTGTAGGACAATCAACTTGTGTCCCCTTTTGCCACTAATGTTTCCTGTAGAGCCACACCAGAGACCTTTGTAAATGATCTCTTTTTTTTGGAGACAAGCCTGGATTTTTCTTTGATGTGAGAAAGGGATGTAGCAGGTAAGCAGCTGAAAGTCTGAAGATTCAGAAAATGGCTGCTGTGGGCCTCAAGAGGTATGTGGCAGATAAGGTGCAATTTTTGTCACTCAGAAAGGTGCAGAAGAAGACTTTATTTTACACTTTAAGCAATTTGACAGTTTTTAGTTAAGTCTGCTCTGCAATACTGATAGAATGACAAACCTAATTTTTTTCTGCTGCAGACTGAATAAGCAAGTGGTAGTGGATGTGTGATAAGTAAGGAGGTGCCTGCCCTACTGGATTTTTCAGAGTGGCATGCAGTACTTGGATGATGTCATTCACTGCAGCAGATTTAATGTCATATGAACCCACTGCTAACACCACCTGTAATGCTTACCCAGTCCACCTCTACTGCACTGACTCCTTCTCATTTTCTGGGTTTAAAAAATAAAGCTACTTTTTACTCTTGTGTGTAACACTGGCTTCCAAAGTGTACCAGTTCTGATGGAGTTTTACTTTTGCAAGTGACATCTCATCCCAGAAATACTGAAAGTGATCATCAGAGTCTAAAATGCCTACCCCAGGAGAATGTATGTAAAGCAGTGGAAATATTCTGGTTGCAATTGTTCTGTTAGTAAAATAAGTATATATATATATATATATATATAAAATATTTATATAGAGAGACAATAATATACATATACATTTCTTCAACTTGTCAGTTGTCACATTAGAATCAGTTTTCATGCTAGTAGCCAAGAAGTAGAATTTCCCATTTTAATTTGCAATTCATTAAGTTAATGAAGCTTTAGCTTTTGTTCTTGCTAGCTGTTGTTCCTGGTAATCCATATTACAGAGCAGTAATATTGCCAAAATGCAAAAGTAACTGATTTGTGGTGGGCTGAATACCTTCTTACAAGTGAAATTGAAACTGAAAGCAAGCTGGAAATGCAGGATTTTGTTTGAAAGGCAACATGTACAAGATTTGCTCTGCATTTCTTCTCAACTGTAAATAGCTATGACACGTCAGAAGTAGGACCTTCTAAGCATTTTGTCAGGATGGAAATTGAACAAAGTATTTTTACTGTGGGCAAAGTACTGTTGCCTTTTTACAAAGAAGACAACTTTATGATCTACATATTACAGTAATAATCTTAACAGTTTGGGCACTTCAGCATATTTTGGCCCTTTCTGGGGCCTCTTCAGTTCAGAGAAATGACACAGAGAGATTAAAAGGAAAAACAAAGAGGAAGGAGTCTTTTCCTGCATACTCAGGTGCCCCTTGTCAGTCTTCATATGTCTTGGGGAAAAAAAAAGAGATAGAATTAAGTTATATTTAATGCTGGAATGGTAATTTCTGTTGATAAAGGGTAGTGATAAAGTGAAGTCTTCCACAGTCAGTTGTTGCAGAAGGTTTGTTGAGCTTACGTGTTCCAGCACATCGGTAGCAGTGCAGCGTAATGTAGTGGGAAAAGTTATTTCTTGGATGGCAGTGAGGGACTTCTGCCGTGTCTCTCTCAAATGTTCAGGCAGCTACTTGGCATACACATACAGAACAGAAAGGACTGAGATGGCAGGAAATGGCTTTTTTTGGTTTCAAGTTATGATTTGAAAATTCAGATTACAAAAGGCCCCTTGCTCAGACTTTGATTCCTGCAAACAGGAGATATTGCTGCATCTCAGCTCCTCTGCTAAAATCTAGGTGCACTGTGTTGCAATAGCAGACAGAATTGCTCTCAAAATCAGTATGACTTTTATTAATGTAAGAATTGCTAATGAAGTAGAACAGGGCGGGGGAAAGCAATCAAGCAAGGCTTTTGCATGTTAAAAGTGGCAGAACAAAGTAAGAAGCAACCAAACAGAGTGTGTCCAGTGTCTTATCTTCTCTCCACCTATTAGTTGTTCGACTGGTAATTGTGTTTCTCAGGTTAATGCAAGATAAATTTTCATTACCACTTAATGCTTGTTTTCTGATCAATTCACATAATCAGTTACTTCTCCATAGTTTCATCATGAGGCATCCAAGAAGTTGCAGTAAGTTTTACCAGCTATGACTCCTTTCTCCACCCTTTTGTGCTGGACTTGGTAACGTACACTGTGTGGCTTATGGTATGGAGTTGAGTGGTTCAGTATGGGGCACACTTCTGAGGTTCCTTTCATTTGTGTTTTGAATATAGTGCATATACCTTACAAACGTCATCTTTTTTCCCCACACTTCTGCAAACTTACTCTTAACGTTTTTTACCAGAGTCAAAAACTGGAGGAGGTTGGTTTTGCAATGCTCTGTTTTCACAGTCGCTGCAGGAGCATGTAGAATGAGGGTGGTTTGTGCACACAAACAGCTGGTCGTGCTCTTGTCCTTCCACTTTTGTCTTCCTGCCTTTATTCCGTGTGCATGATTTTGGCAGCTATATGATTTAATCAGGTAGCTTCACAGACATAAAAAATCAGTCCATAAATGTAATGGTTAAAATGATGAATACTTCTAGTTCTTACTAGTAATGATTTCAGCATCCAAAAGGAGAAGGGCACTGCTTGTGGTGGGTTGGTGGCTGTGTCTGAGACCTGAGGTGGGGACTTTTTCACTATTTTATGATGTCCTTGTTTCAGTTTGGTATTTTCATTTCACTGCATTGATTAAATTATGGTAACTTAAGCAGAAACACATTCACCATTGCTGCAAAGCTATAGTTTAAATTGTGTTTCTTTAATCTGGAGTTGCATTACAGAAGTTTAAAATACATACAATGTGAATGTTGCAGTTAGTAAGTTGTGAATGTTCACCAAGTGTCACAGAACACACAAAACCAAGCAAAACTGATCAGACACTTCTCAGATTTCCCCAGGGTTCACTGAGTTTCACTAAAGCACAGCATGACTTTTCCCAAAGGTGGTTTCTTGCATATGTTGGCTGGTTTTATACTCTTTGGCCTCTCTTGTATGCTGCTTGCTATGTTAATCTCTGGTTAAGCAAGCTCTCTGGGCTGTAAAAACTCAGCCTATTGCCAGCTGCCTCTCAAACTGTGAAACTGCTTCCTTCTCTGTTTGATTGCAGGAGGGATTTTGGTGGAGGGGAGGCTTGGACAAAAATGTGGGGGGAAAAATCTTTGTTTTAAAGTTCTGACAGGTTGTTTTTTAAATATAAATTTAAATTCAATCTATCCTAGATATTTATTTGGGAGATATATTTGGAAACAGTAGGAATTGAGTCTTAGCTCAATAACTAATCCAGCATCTTCTCAGGTTATTGGTGTCTTTAGTAAAAGTGAAATACATTGCATGGTTGTCTGTTGTGGGGAGTTTGCTTACTCTAATAGTAGCTTCTCTGGTAAACACTTTCTCTGTGTGTAGATGTTCTCAGATACAGTCCTGTACCATTTTAAAACAAGATCAGCATGTTTTGTTTTGTGGGTTTCCATCCTTTAGAAAAAGACAAATATGATTACACTGAGTTTATTGTTCCAGCTGCAATTATTCTGAAAAATGACTGTACAAAATAGCAGTGTTGTTGCTAGGCAGGGTGGTTTTCTCCTCCTGTCTACCTGGTGGCCTAAATAACAAAGCTTCTTTTTTGCTGCTTTTAGCTCTTGTTTAAAGCTAGAACCAGTCATGATATTCAAGAGCAGGCTCAGCAAGGCTCAGAGCAACATGATTTAGTGGAGAGTGTCCCTGCTCACTGCAGGGGGGTTGGATTGGATGACCTTTGGAGGTTCCTTCCAACCCAGACCTGCTCACTGCAGGGGGGTTGGATTGGATGACCTTTGGAGGTTCCTTCCAACCCAGACCTGCTCACTGCAGGGGGGTTGGATTGGATGACCTTTGGAGGTTCCTTCCAACCCAGACCTGCTCACTGCAGGGGGGTTGGATTGGATGACCTTTGGAGGTTCCTTCCAACCCAGACCTGCTCACTGCAGGGGGGTTGGACTGGATGACCTTTGGAGGTTCCTTCCAACCCAAACCATTCTATGAGTCTATGCTTCTGTAATGGTAAACAAACCCAAAAAAAAAGTGTCTTTTTGGGGTGTGTGTGGATGACAGCTGTGACTGCCACATTTGCTAGTCGCTTTTTGGTATGGAGTATAAAGGTAGGACCTTTATAATACTGTTTAAAATCTAATTTATTGCCAACTAGACCTTGAAACTTTGCATTAACAAACCCCAGCCATCTACACTTCCATGTCTTTGTCCATGGGAAGTGCTGTCAGCTCATTAAGCAGGTGAGACTGAAAAGCTACTGAAGAAATGTTGTGTTCCTCTGAAAGAGGGGATCCCTTTCTTTCTTCATATAATTTTATTCAGTAAGTATTTGCCACCTCTGTTGCCAGTAAGGCTCCACTTGCAGTGTAAAATGGTGTACCTCAGACTGCTTTTTGGAAGTACTAGTTGTTGCTGGTTTGATTTGAATGTTAACTATAATGTATATGCATATCAATATTACATATTACACTTCATCATTGCTACATGAAGTCATTGGTACTGTCCAGAGAAGCATGAGAATCTTAACTTGCTAATAACTTAAAATTCTACCTAAGGAATTTAGTGTCAAATTCATCAGTTTAGGATCTCTGTTAAAAGTAAGTACAGTTAGTACTACACTGCCTTTTCCAGTTGCCACCCCAGGATATCATTTAAGAGGGTATTTGAATATGGAGTTTTAGATTATTGTGTTAGACATTTTTGCATACTTCTAACCATTTCTTTAAGTGCTTATCCTTGAGACTTCATGTTGCTGCTACTTGTGCTTTTAACAGCTTTCTAACCCACTGTTTGCTGTCCTGTAGGTTAGATTGTACAGCTGGTTCCATTTAAATGTTTCAGTAAGGCCCAGATGGACAAAGGTGTGCGAATCTTGTTGGAATGAGTGGATCATTTGCATGTCCTCACCCTTGTGAATCTGGGTGTGATTTTGGAAGCATTTGAAGGCCTCAACTCTTCCCCCTTAACATTCTGATGCTGTATGATAGCTTCAGCACTTAGAGGAAATAAGGCTGGGATGTCTAGAGACTAAGGCAGTGCTAGGCAAAAGCTACTCCTACATGTTTGTGCTGGAATATTGTGCTAAGTTACTGATCTATCTCTTTCTCTTTTTAATGTTGTGCACTTTCTTCCTGTTCTGGTGGCTGCCCTTCGGGATAGGCTGACCTCTGCTCTCCGTATGACATCCTGCAGGCGGATATTCGGCACATTCGAAAGACTGTTGATACTCTGCTCGCCCTCGGGGAGAAACCCCCGCAGTCAACTTCTACCTTTCGCTCCTGGGATCTGATAGGCTTTTGTCTTTTCCACATACTTTTTATAGTCTTGATGTATATCACTTATCACTGGAATGTGCTAACAGCATAACCTGTTCGCATGTGCACACAAACTTTCTGCTTTGTCTCTGACAAACTACAGGTACTTAATTTCCTTCCTTTGTCTTACCAACTTCTCCCTTTCCCTTGCTTCCCTTCCTTGTGATATCTTTATTAATCTCTTGAAATAGAGGAGAGAGGGAGTGGCATCTTGAAGGCGAGTCTCATCTCTTTTCTCCCCTCTACCTCTAGTTTAAGACTGATGTGCTTCTTTGTTAATAGTTTGCTTTCTTTTGTGTTAGCTAGGCAACACACTAAACGTGTTAAAGCACTGCAGCCACTCTTTGCTGGGGTTTTCCACAAGCTAACCAGAACTGAGCCTCTTACTTTTTGTGGTAATCCAAGAATGAAGCAGGTATTGAAGCAGCTGAGGTGCCACTCCAGCAGATGATAGTGTTTTCTGAGTTGGTGCCAATTACCTCAACATGCCTTGTGTTAAGAGCACGAAGAAATCTATCTTTCAAAGTACTGATAAGTTTTTTAGTCCTTTGCATTAACAAGAGTACTGTACCTTTAAAGATTATTGGCCATCTCTACTGTTCTGATTAAATTCTGTACTGGAGCAGTTATATTTTCCTACTTACATTTGGTTTCCCTCCTGATCCCATAGAATAATCTTTTTCTTCTGTGGCACAAAGCAGAGCTGAACTGCTTTTAAACAGGTGCTATGTTACACTCCAGAGATGACTGTAAATTAGTAGTGGGCATGAGCAACCTATAATAGAATGTTTCAGGGTGAAGATCGTGGAGTAGAGTGTGATACAATAAGAAAGTCTGAGACTAAGCTGTTGGAGTCCTGTATCTACCATTCTTATGTCTGATGCCAAGCAGGTCACATCTCTATCTTGTCTCCGTTCCATCCGTTGTGAAAAAAGCAGGAAACATTTGTTTGTGTGTTTGTGTGGGGACTGTAGAGAAGAGAAAGTAGCCAGGAAAATAGTTCACCTGGCAAGCTCTGGATTTTTCATCCTGATCAGAAAAACATTAGCCAGGAGGATGTTTTGGTATGTTTGAACTCTACCTGTGGTTAGTGATGGACTCATGGCCTCCATTTCCCTCCTAGTTCTGTGTTCTGTTCGTCTGTTGTAAAACTTGAGTAAGGCTTTTTGTGTGTTTTACTCCCTAATGAAATGCAGAAATGAAAATAGTTTGGAAAACATAAAACCTTGAATATAAACCTACAGTGGTGTTGCAGTATTGGCCTAGATGCTGTTGACTCCATTAATACTTCAGTCTCAGGCTAGCTCAAGAAAAGACCTCAATTTTGTGTCCATGAAAGAAAATGTCATTTCTTACTCTCCAGTATACTCAAAAGAAACCCTGTAGACTTTTGCAGGGTAATTAATGTAAGAACTTGTATCTTGCTGATTATTCTGGCCACATTGTTGTCATTTAGTGCCCAACTACAAATAGCACCATCCCATAGATTTCAAAGCAGTTCTATTTCTGGTTTCCATGACTCAAATGTATAGAAAGAAAGATGAACTATACAATGAGATATGTATTTTTAAGATGGAAGCATTCATGTCAAACGATGGCTGCATCTTTCTCTCTCTGTTTGAAAGGGCTTAATGTCTAGCAGCTTGCCGTGCATGCCTGTAACAAAGCTACTGTAAAGAGTGCCTTCAGTGACCAGGTTCTGTATGCTTGAGGAACAGGTGGGAGCTATTTCGATGTGTAGCTGTAGACTTGTGACCTCATCCTGCGCAGGCCTGTCTTCTAACTGTGCCCCTTGCTTACTCAGAGTCACAGCTTGACATTTAACTTTCTACTCCAGTCAGATCTTTGTCTTGATTTTGGTTGTCTTGTTTTAACAGTGTTGCTTTTCTCGTGAAACTGAGACAGTGATGTGAAGCTTGAGTGGGTTCAGGATCTATTAATTGAATGCCAGTGTTGCTATTTGAGGCAGAAGCGATGCCCTCTCTAGGGCTGGGATCCTATTCCTGCTCCCACAGTGGTAATCACGCCTCCAGTCAATGTCTTTTGTTACGCACTCCTTACGTAGCAGCAGTCTACATGTGTGAGTGTATTTTAACCTTTTTTAATCAGAAACTCAGGTGGTGAAAACTGTTGCTGCCATCTCATAGCACACATCTGTCTTACTGTCCAGTACTATGTCTGATTATCCACTGTACCTGGTAGCTTTGGGAAGGACACAAGAGTTGTAGTAGATTGGTGTGGTTTGTATTTCCAGCTTGCAGAAATGGAAGCTTGTGTCTTCAGTGCTTTTGAGTGTTTTATTAGGCTAGGCACTGAGACTGTGCCAGAGTAGACCAGCTGAACATAGCCCACTCTTCCAACTGCCCAGAGTTTTAACTTGATGCTTGCTGTGCAGAGTTGTCTTTCAATACAGAGTGCATTTCCCCACTGTTTCTAATTATGACAGCACACAGTAATTAAAGTGTAACACTGCAAACACTGTCTGCAGTTAGGAGTTGAACCACAATGTGAAAACTGAATTTACTTCCTTCATGACAAGCACAGCCTTACTATTATGCACCAAGCTTGTCCAGTTTTGTATCTGTTTGTTTATTCGTAGTTATTAACAAATAGACACAGATCTTATGGGGAAGGCAGTAAGGTACAACCTTCACATTTCTCTAAGGGTGAATATGATGGTGGTTCTCAAAATTACATTTCAAACATTCTGTAGATGTGAAAAATAGCTGTTTGCCCATCCATGAAGGCACTGAACAGAGAAGTGGAAACTAAAACATATATGTCAGTCTAATCGGTTTGTTAATTCAGAGTCCTTTTGCTGTGCTGCTGTTCCTGTGGCTTTACTGCTTGGACAGCAACAGTAAACTGCCAGCAGGTGGTTCTCCTTTGAACAGAGCCCAATTTTGAGGCATGCAGATATATACAACTGGAGCTTATCACGGGCAGCCAGTCAGTCCCATGATAAGTTGATGGCCTTGGCTTTAAAAAGAAAGTACATTGTAGTTCACCTCCCTATTCATTGACAACACAAATTGTATTTGCTCCCCCATTTCTTTCTCCTTTCACTTCTTTGTCAGTAGATATTTTCAAACTGATTTTTTTTTCATAAATTGTTCTGCTCCCATCTCACCTGCACCCATCATATTGACTTCTCTTTTGTCCAGAGGAGCTCATCTCATCCATACTGCACTAAAGCAGTAAATACAAGTTGGAGTGGATGCACACACAGGTAAAATAGGTTTGCACTGCATTGCACTTTGATGTGAGGATTTGGCTTGCTTTTTGCTTTGAGCCAGAAAACAGAGTTTTCATGTGCAGTGTACTACACTTCAACTACCTCTTTCTTGTACAGTAACAAGCTTCTACAGCTGAAAGCTGCATATGGATCCCATCGTGTCCCTAGTAAGTTCCCTGAAAATGAATGGGTATTTGCTTATACATGAGCAAATATTTACTCCAGTTTTCTACTCAAGTCACATTAATAAGTTCCATTTTTTTTTTTTTTTGCCACATTCCTGTTTTGCAGAGAAAGAAATATTCATAGAATCATAGAATCAACCAGGTTGGAAGAGACCTCCAAGATCATCCAGTCCAACCTAGCACCCAGCCCTAGCCAGTCATCTAGACCATGGCACTAAGTGCCTCAGCCAGGCTTTTCTTTGCATTTCATTCCTGTTACAAAAAATCAAAGACAAAAAATAAGCAGTCACAATATGCAGGTGTAGAAAAAAATGCTAGGGCAGATTGGGTGAACCTTTGCCATTTCCTTCATTTCTAGCACATGAGCTGCATTATGCAGAAGGAGCACTATAAAGCACTTTAAGGTAGTTATCCATTCCACTTTGATTGCAAAACAGTCTTACTCCATCACTTCATCTCTGGAAGTGTAATGTGTAAGGTCATGGTCTAACTGTAAGTAGACTTTTCCTCTTACTGTTTCATATGTGTCTGTGTTAACTTCCCTTGCAGTTTCAGTTCACTATTTTCTGAACGAAACCATGAGGCATTTTGGCAAAAAAAAGCAGTAGTCTATTTTTAAAACATTCTGCCTCGAGTTCAGAACTTGTAAAAGCCCAGAATCTGCAACTACACTTTTGTCAACATTTGCAATTGATTGCATGTTTTGAAGGTGCACATGGGCTGCCCAGGGAGGTGGTGGAGGCACCATCCCTGGAGGTGTTCAAGCAAAGCCTGGCTGAGGCACTTAGTGCCATGGTCTAATTGACTGGATGGGGCTGGGTGCTAGGTTGGACTGGGTGATCTTGGAGGTCTCTTCCAACCTGGTTGATTCTATGATTCTATCTGGCTGTGGCTCCAAATACAGAATTTCAGCTGCAGTAATGATGGTCTGGGGTTTGAGAGGGATTTTCTGCAGTGCTGAGTGTATGCTCTACAAAACATACTAATATCTCCCATTGGAAATTAAAGAAGGAAAAAACCAAATCTGAAATACACCTACAGCCTGAAACACTGTGCTCTTTTTTAACCTTCTCTTTTCTTTTGGACTTTGAATGGTAACTTCAGGGCTTTTGGGCACCTACAGCCATCCACAGCAATAGTGGGTAAGGAAAAAAAATATATATCTAAAAGACATCCTTTCAAATTGCCTTAGATATGTGAAAAAATAAAATATTTCCTATCATTTTTCAACTTTTTAGGAAGCAAACTTGGCCTTGGCTTAACAATTTGCAAGTGTTTTATATGCTGGCATAAATTTGCTTAGGTGTAAAGCCCTGATGTTACTTGTGGTGACTTTTCATTTCAGGTGGTTGGCTCCAAGTGTTAAATGATGGGCAGTATGTGGACTTCTTCTCTTCGTTTGCCCATCCACACATTCCAGCATTTCAGTGGGTTACAGATGTGTTGTTTTGTCCCCTGGAGATCTGAAACCCCATATTCTACACATGCAAGCAAGAAAGAGAAGGGCTCTGGCCAATGGTAGAATTCCATTTCTCTGTGTTTTGCTAACAGTTGCAGGTGTGCCCTGCTGTTACCGCAGCGTGGCCGTTTCACTCCATTTGATACAGTGACAACGATTAGCTTGTTTGGGAAGTCTTTAGCAGATCTGAATCGATAAGCTGCTTGCCCTTGCATAAACCAATTCAGAGCCTGCTCTTGACTTTGAAGTCACCTGATGCCAAAGAAAATTGATCTTAGAGATGTATGTGTAAAGTGTTGCATATCCTTGTGGGATTAGTGTCCTTCTGTCTTCCTGGTTTTCTGCTGCACCTTCTGAATGGGACATTTTGTTCCGAGATCAGAAGCTTGCACACATGCACGTGTGTGTGTTTGTGGGTACAGCTGTTTACTGTTTCCTTGTGCTGCTTTGTGACTCAGCCTCCTGGCTGCTGCCTCCTTTTTGAGTTTTATTAGTTATTTTTTAGCTCCCCATCAAAGGGAGTTTGTTCTTTTGTTTCATGATGACTTTCAAAGCATCTTTATTCCTTCAAAACAATGATGTGTCTGTCAAAAGTGGTGTTCGTGGGGACAAAACCAATCTAGATCTTCAGTTTTGTAATGAAGGTCTACATTTTGCAGTGGAGATCTAAATTTTGCTATGGGTGAAGTAGCAGCCCTTCCCCCTGCACTCGTTTTTAAGCAGTTTTAGATAGATCTTGAGAATTAGCAGCTGGTTCTTCTGCCTGTCTTTCTGGGGTTGGTTCAGTGATGGTTTCAACACAGTTACTTTTGGAGGCGATTGCTGCCAGTATATTGAAGTGTTAGGGCCTCGGTGCTCATGTAGAAGGGACAAAAGCCCTACCAAAGGTGTGAAGTGGGTGAAGCTGATTCTCTTAAGAGCCATGGGTGAGTTGTTCTTTTGGTTGGTCAGGCATGTTGCTTCCAAATGCCAGGATTGAAGCAGAGTTTTGCAATCACGTTTTTCAGTTGCACAGCTGTCAGTGATCAAAAGCAGCTGAACTTACAAGACTGGGACCTTGGGCCAAGGTTAACTGCTGTTGTGCAGAAAGCTAAGTTGATTATCAATGTGCTCTGCATTCTGTCCTTGGCAGGATGTGATTTTCCTTAGTCTGAGACTAGCTAATTATATTATGCTAAAGCTGTGGTTTGAGAGGTGTGTGAGGCGGAGTTGATGAAAGCCATTTACAGAGCACTGAAGAGAGTGATTAGGGCTTGGATAAGAGAATTTATTTGTGACACATTAAGATGAAATTTGTCATTTTTTAGGAGATGGCTTAAGTCTCTTTGTCAGTTTTGGAAGTCCATCACAGGCACACATTAAACCACAGAATTATAAAGTAGCATCAGAGTTCCACCTTCTTTGTAAGAGGAGGCTGTCAAATATATTGGCCTCGAGCACTACCAAAGAATGATGTATAATAGAAAAGGAGCATGCTGTAAAACTCACTCCCAGAGCACAGTTGGGGAGTCCTCCTTTGAAGAGACAGGGAGAGAGAAGTTGCTTTATACAGTCTGTGTTACTGTAATGTATTTTTAAAGGTTAGAGAATTCATGGTCTTGAGGAGGAAAGAAAAAACCTATTGGATGGAGGTTTACATGAATTTGGCCATGCATCCATCATGCTTTTAGCTAAGATGTGCTTATGAAAAATAGCAACATTCCTAGCACAAAAGCAGGACAGAACAGATCTGAGTGCTGTAAGGTGCCACAAAGGTTAGAAGTTAGTTATAACTTAGTGCTGTGGTCTAGTTGATTGGACAAGGCTGGGTGATAGGTTGGACTGGATGATCTCTTCCAACCTGGTTGATTCTATGATTCTAAGTGCAGAGTTTAAGCTTTTCTGAATGAATCATCCTTACCTGTGGCTTTTTCATCAGGTTTGGTTTCAGTAGAAGAATTCAGATTATTCTCAGACATAAATGTCTGGCAAGGTAGTGTGTTCTGAGGCTGGGTTTTTTGATTTAATCCCTAACCTGCAGCCTCACAATACTGAGCATTTCGTTTTCATACACTGGATTCAACAGGCATTGATATTCAATGCCCTTTGTCCAGCATGGAAGACTAATGAAATACTGGCATGGTGTGAGCCACCCAATCTGTGAAACAAAAACCCTAGTGTGCAGGGGTACTGGAACGAGGCAGGGAAGAGTGAAGGGATTAACACTTCACTTTCAGTGTCTCATTTGTGTTCTCAGTAAGTGAGGTGAATTCTGGCAAATTACCAGAGAGGATTGTAGATGTTTCTGTGAACTGTCCCAAGACATTAGATTGGCAAAATACCTCTAGTAAACCTCATACATTTGTAGTAGATGTACTTTGGGTTTTTGTTCATTTTGGTTTTGCTTGGTTGAGGCTTCTCTGCCTTTTGATACCACTATCTCTGCCTTCTTTTGTTAGCAACTTCAGTGCTAATCAGGTATTGATTACAAGTTTGCATTCCCAAGTACCTTTACTGAGAAGGCTCAGGGGAGATCTTATTGCTCTCTACACCTACCTGAAAGGAGGCTGTAGCCAGGCAAGGGTTGGTCTCTTCTCCCAGGTAGTGACAGAACAAGAGGACACAGCCTCAAACTGTGCTAAGGTAGGTTTAGGTTGGACGTTAGGAAGAAGTTCTTCACGGAAAGAGTGATTGGCATTGGAATGGGCTGCCCAGGTAGGTGGTGGAGTCACCATCCCTAGAGGTGTTTAAAAGGAGGCTGGACAAGGCACTTAGTGCCATGGTTTAGTTAATTGGTTAATTAGAGTTAGGTGACAGGTCAGACTGAATGATCGTATAGGTCTCTTCCAACCTGGTCGATTCTGTGATATCAGAACAGCCCCCTTCATCTTAAGGAACCCCAGTGTACCCTGTGTGCATGCTTAGGATTAGATCCTGTAGCTGGTGTCTGTTCAAACTTCAGGCTGCCTGCCACGGCAGTTGAAGGCCTTTGAGGCAGACTCTGTCTCCATGTGTTTCTGTTTAATAGCCTTGTTTGGGGTTTCTTTCTGTCTGTGTATTTTTGACATCCCATTTACACTTTTGACTTCCATGTTGTGGCAATGAGTATCACAGCTGTAATTCTGTTTATGTGATGTAGTCCAGCTTTTCCATTGGTATTTGTAAACCTGCTGCCTGATTTCACCATGTCATGGATTTCATTCATGGGAATGTCCAGTTACATTAGGAAAAACTTGCTGGAGAGCGATCTCGTCATGACACAGGCCCACATCTCTCAGCCAGGCTTCCTGCATTTAGTCACTGTGGTTATTTATTCCCTTCTTACCTGGAGGAGATGCAGTATTTACTGTTTGAGAGTCTTCTGGTGCAGCAACCTCTGTGGACAATCGTAGGTTTCATGCCTGGGCATGATTGCTGTGAACCAAGTTGACTCCTGTCTCTTGCAAAGTAAGTTTCTAACCACTTGGCAAGAAATGCTTTGCCCTTGATGGATTGCTTTCAAAGGTGCATATCCTGGGACCAAGAGCCACCTGTCTGAGCTCAGTGGCAGCCCTGGTTTTGACTGATAAAGCCAGCCTTTTGTCCCCAAACCCAGCCCTATGAAGTGACAGGCAAATGCCACATCACAAGTTCAGTATGTGCTTGCTGGCCTTCACTCTTAGTTAGGATGCTTACATACTGTACTGACCACAGAACAGGTTGGTTTCTGACACTTAAAACACAAACAGATCTCTAATTCATAGGTATAAAGAGAGCAACATCAGAGACTTTGTCCAAATAACAGCAAGTTCTTTTTGATTAAAGATGGGAAACAGTTCCTGCTTGTTGGGCTTTGTGTTCTGAATGTGATCATGTAAAGCAAGGGTCTGTGGTGCAGAATGTCCTAATCTCTACTCCTTTGTTTGTCTTTTTCTAGGAGAAGCTCTGCCTACCACATCATATCCTAGAAGAAAAGGGCTTGGTAAAAGTGAGCCTAACAGTTCAAGCATTGCTAGACGTAACTACAGTGAAACAAGCTTTGTTCACGTGAAGCTGCACTCTCTGCTGTTACCAGCTCCACTGTGCCACCAGAGAATCAAACCACTGCCCATCTTTCCAAGCTGCGCTGCAAAGAGCCGGGAGCGCAGTGCTCCAGGAGTATCCTTACACCTCTGAGGTTAAAGCTGTCCCTACCTGTACGTCCAACTGCCAACCAGAAACATTTTCTAGAGCAAACTGACGCTTCACTGCTTTTATAGCTCACTTTGTACAGTACTTAACTAAACAGCCACCTCTCTGCCACTTAAAGTGTGCAGTACACAGCTGTCTTGCAGCAAGATACCTTTTATTATTCAACTAAGAATCATTGTAATCAACTGGGAGTGGGGGGGAGGGGAGGAGGAGCAGGGAGAGTAAATCAGACCTGTACCACATTAGGTTTTTCTGCAGTCGCTTCAGGCTATTGCCTTTTAAAGCTATCCAGACCCAAAATATTTATAAATATTATTTATTAGTGAGTTGTTATTCATCCTTTGGATGCAAACTGTAAATTAGGAAACTGTATTTTATTACTGCTTTTTTGTGGTTAAACACTTTATTTTAATATAAATATTTGGTTATTTTTTATTCTACTCGGTGTGCAGTAGCTCTAGATCTCCTTAAATCCTATTTTCTAATATGTAAGATAAAAAGCAAACAAAATAGGTGCTTATTATTACAAGAACAGCTAGCTGGAATGGCAGGCTTTGTTTCTTGAATTTGGGGAGCATTGGTAAAAATCAAGTCTGCATTCCATTTGAGTTTCTTACATTCCAGGAGCACTTTTCTCTCCCACTACACTAGATTGGCTGAAACTGAAAGCACACCCCGTTTAGCTGTATATAGATGTTTCAAAAGAGGGGGGAAAGGGAAAAAAAAGGACAGGAAAAAAAATAGGAAAGATGTAAACTTGAAAAAGAAATGTGAAGAAATATTTTTGATTGCTTATTTTACTATGCACGAGGCACCTGCCTTTTGCCACAGGGAAGTGAATGATGCGCAGTAGGATCCACGTGTCTTGGCATCTGATTTTGCACTGTCACTTGATTTTCTTTGCAAGGCTGCAACACTACAGAACGAATATTGGAAAACAGCACAAGAACATTATCAAGAAGATTTTCCAGGTAGCCAAAAAGTTTGAATTTTTTTTCCAGTGATTACTTCAGGAAGAGATAAAAATTGCTAAAATTGCCAAAGGCAACCTCAAAGACCTGATCTTGCACGTAAAACCTGCTGGGCAAAGTGCTTCTCTCATTTTCTGGCATCCTTAAGCACAACCTTCTGTAGTGATTGGTTGCAGGATCAGACTTCTAATGCCAGGTCAGCAATAGAAAATAAGGCTCTTATCACTACTTTAAAGCAGTAGTGATAAGTACTTAGCACTACTTTTATTAGAAGCATAATTTCTTACTAAACCGTCAAAGTTCCAGCACCGTGTTTCTCACACCGCCTGGAACATCTGTTTCTCTTCTCAGAGGAGAAGCTTTAGTGATGTAACTTCAAGCAGGACAGGTAAGGTGCATGTGGTGGAAAGGTTCTGGCTGACAGGGGTCAGTGGTGCACGCACAGCTTGTCTGAAATGCAGAATGGCAAAAAAAGAGGGCAGTGGGGAGACAAAGCATTCAAGCAAGAGAACGTGGAGAGAACTGTTGCATAAAGATTCTTTGGTGCTTGTCACTACTATGAGTATCTAGGCGAAGCTCCACAGAGAATCATGGAACCATTTAGCCCTTTTAAGACCATTGAATTCAGCTACGTTCACAGACACACCAGGATTCCAGTAGGAGGGTTTTAGTAGTTAATGCCATATTTGAATGCAGACTATGCATTTTAACACCACCAACTGCCAGTGTGCTGGCATGAACTGACAGCAACCTGTCTGGAGGAGGAAAGCAGGCTCACAGGCAGGGAGACTGTACTGTGAGTGGCATCTCCAGTTACTTCAACCAAAGCAAAGAAGTGTTTATTTTACAGAGGGAACATTGACTTAAAATTGTGATTCTGATTGGCAGCTAGCAGATCGTTTCCTATAAAAGTACTGTGCACTTTAACACTAAATTAAAATGTATTTTAGTATTTTACAGAGCTGCACAAATAAATACCTGTTTTGTCAAAAAAAAAGCACGAGCAATGTAAAGAAAGTAACTTTTCAAGTCAGAGTTTATCAAAGTTTAAAAGCATTCAAAGGTGGAGTATTAAAAAATAGGAATGTTGATTTCTGCATCTTGAGGAATAAAATGCAGGTTTCCTGAGTATTTTTTTACCATGTATATATCTGGCAACACGAAGCTTTGTAAGTATTATTTTGACAAATCTTGGGTTTTCATAATTAAAGTTTTGTTTTTCCTCTGCTTTTACTGTCTTTCAGTCTTTGCTGTAAATAAACAGGCTCTAAGTATTTTGTAATACAGTTTGGGTTTTTTTTCTTTTATGCAGGCTTAAACTGTACAGCTAAAAAGAGAAACTGCCTCACTCTTTGTACACTATTTATATGTGCAATAAAACATGCATGCACTACCCAAAGCGGTGGACAGAATGTAGAGGAGAAAATCTTTCCTGTAGTTAGAATTAAAACTCATTAATGATTTGTAGAGACCCTTTAATGACCTTCCCTGTGGCTGACAGTTTCTTGTAGAAGAGCTGCTGTTGGGAGAGTGCAGCACTGCGAATGATGGGTGAGGGCTTGGGGATGGAGAAGGGGACAATGTGATACAAGTAAAGGAATTCTGCAGCTAAACTAGGGATAGAATCCAAAAGGTAACTGCTGGGTTGGTGATTTGGTATTGGTGCCTGCAATTACTAGGAGCACCAACTGGAAAATAAGACAGGTATTTTCAGCTCCAAAATTGTAGTTGGGAAGTTGTGTTTGGGGAAGCTGATAGAGTAACTGAGCTCCTGCTGAACTCTAAATTAAAAGGACACAGGCAATAAAGCTCCCCCACAGCCATTCCCACAGTATAAAAGGAACCTCAGAATTATGCCATATAACTTTAACAAGTACAAAAGTGGGCATTTTCCTTCCTACCATCAACCCAGCAGCTTTTAAAAGGTGGTTTAAAAGCACTAATAGCAAGTTACAGAGTTAAGGCTGCCTGTTCATCTGCTCTAATACAACATGCAGCTGCGCACACTCCTGGTGGGGAGTGAAAAAGGTGCCATGCCCCTTTTCCTTAGAGACAATTATCCTAATCCCTTAGACAAAACACATCACAAATGGGAATGTTTATCATTAGAAGTACCTGCACCATGCTGACCACTCTGACTCCACTGCTGCTCTGTTGGAAGCCTTGGGCACAAGGCTGCAGTACAAGCACAGCCCACTGCTACTCCAGGCTGGTAATTCATCCGCGGGCAATAGCAAAGCAGCTGGCTAGATGGGTGCTGGGCAGGCAGGAACAGCAATGCAGAAGCTGGCACACATTAAATGAGGTTTTAAGCCAATTTTGCTATTGTAGGAGTGGAAAAATCTGAATGCATAGCATTTTTGGCTTAAAATGTCTCCTCTGCTGGGCTGCTGTATAAGAAATGAAGAGTTAATGTCTGTTGTAAATCTCCAGTGTGGAAAACTCACATTCAGCATTTCAGAGAACTCTTCAGTGTTATATTCCTGACCTTCTAAGCCTCCTTCAAAATCAGGTAGATGCAACACTGATAAAAGTCAATATGCAATTTAGGCCCATCACCAGCAATAGAAAGACAAGCTCCCAGCACAGGCCTCCCTGCAACCTAGAATCCAGCAGAGGCTAAAATAAAAACCACAACAGGAGAGCATTCAGCATTGCTTACAAAAGCAAATGAACTCTACACCTACCCTAATATTTCCTCTGGTGAGAGCAAGTCAATGTTTAAGCAACAATGCAGGTCCAGTCAAACCATGGGGAAGCAGTTTACAGGGGATTGCTTGCACGTAAGATAAACAGCTCCCTGGAACCATTTGTGTTCTTGCCCCACACAAGGCAGCTGGCAAAATGAGACCACCAGGAACTGTTCCAGATCTGTAACTGTCAAGCCTAAATTTTTCCATCTTTAACATGAGCACACTCAACTGACTTCAACAATGAGCTACCAGATGTGCTACAGATAGACACTGTTTTTTTCCAGATCAGTTGATCAGTTTCCTCTCAGACCTGTCAAGTTTAAGAAACCCAGAACCACAGTGTAAGCCTTTCACACACAGTCACAAAGGTAACTAGAGAAAAAAAAACCTCCTTTACTACAGGCTGCTTCCTTCACGTGGGTTTGTAGACTTCTTTATCACCTACAGTACTCCTCAGAGTATTTGTTTGATGTCAATAATGTATAGGACAGGAAACCACTCTACACAGCAAGCTCCTGCCTCTATTCTCTACCAGACCTGGTCCTTAGAATGTATTTAGACAGGTCTAGGAAAAAATACACCAACCATGTCAGATTAATTAAGCAGCTTGATTGGTTGTACCACTAATGACTTCCTTCAGCACTGAGTGATGAAGCAAACTCTGCTATTTAAGCTAAGGAGGCACACTTACAGTCTCTGAGCAGTTGTGCTGGAAACCATTTTGAGGTCCCATTTCCACAGCCTGAAACAAACTCATCTGCTGATTGTCATTTTGACCTAGAGTGCAGCATGCATCCTCATGGTGTTGAGAGATTGTTCAGAGCATGCAAGAACATCTGAATTACTTACTCTAAAGCACACACACCAGATTAAGTGGGACTTTTATTTTCCTCAGTCTACCACCAGAAGAGCTCCATTTTACAGACAACACTTCAGCAAATGCCTTTTTGTTTAGTTCACCTCTATCCCTTGATTCCTACCGGAGAGATGATCCTCACATCCAAACGGTTCAAGCATTGAGGTATTTTGCATGGTGTTTGATGTGGTCATTAATAAATGTTGCAATGAAAAAATAGCTGTGATCATAACCCTAGAAAAAAAACCAACAACAAAGGAATCAGCAGCAGTTCATGACAAAGCAATCATGCCACACTGTCTTCTAGGAGAGTTTATCACTCTTCTGGTTTAAGGCAGTTGAAAATACCTGTATTATACATAAAACCTGTAAAGGACACAGGAGAGGTTAAGTATCAGTGAACACTGGGAAGCTAAACAAAGTACCTTAACCTGCCCTCATCACAGAACTTTAGAGGTTGGAAAAGACCTCTAGAGATCTCCAGAGATCCTTCAGCCCAATCTTCCCTGCCAGGCAGAATCACCTGGGGTAGTTTGCACAGGAATATATCCGGGTGGGTTTTGAAAGTCTCCAGAGAAGGAGATTCCACAACCTCTCTGGGTAGCCTGTGCCAGGGCTCTGTCACCCTCACTGTAAAGAAGTTTCCCCTCACGTTGAGGTGAAACCTTCTATGTTCCAATTTGTAGCCATTGCTCCTGGTCCTACTGCTGCTGACCAGAGAAAAGAGATTGCCTCTGTCCACTTGACACCCACCCCTCAGATATTTGTATACACTGATCAGATCTCTCAGTCTTCTCCAGACCAAACAGCCTCATGTTTCTCAGTCTCTCTTCACAGGGGAGATGCTCAAGTCCCCCAGTCGTTCTTGTGGCTCTCTGCTGGACTCTCTCCAGTAGCTCCCTGTCTCTCTTGAACAGGGGAGCTCAAAACTGGACACGGTATTCCAAGTTTGGTCTCACCAGGGAAGAGCACAGGAGGAGAATAACCTCCCTACACCTGCTGGCCACACTTTACCTGATGCACCCCAGGGTGCAATTGGCTCTCTTGGCTATTGTCAGGGCACATTGCTGGCCTATGCAGGACTTGCTATCCACCAGGACTGCAAGGTCTTTCTCCACAGAACTGCTTTACAGCAGGACAGCCCCCAGCTTGTGCTGGCACTTGTAAATCTGGGCATGTAAATTAGAGATGGAGAAGAGCCAATGTCAGCTGCAGGGCAGGATGCAATTTAAGAAAGCAATGTTAGGAGGAAGTTCTTCCCAGAGAGAGTGATTTGCCACTGGAGTGGGCTGCCCAGGGAGGTGGTGGAGTCACTGTGCCTGGAGGTGTTCAAGAAAAGAGTGGATGGCACTCTTTTGAGTGGTTGACTGGACAGGGCTGGGTGCTAGGTTGGACTGGATGATCTTGGAGGCCTCTTCCAACCTGGATGATTCTATGATCCTATTACTGCCCTTGCTTGCATTGCCCTACTGGTAAAACACAGGGAGAATAAGGAGAAGACAATCCAGGTCTAAATTACTACACTAAAATGACAAGGAAAGCTCTGAACTGCTGCATTCTGTCAACACTGCATCTATCTTTAAGTGCAAGCCCTTATGACAAACCTGAGAAGACAATCCCTCTCGCTTCTCATAACTGAGCCCCTCAGTGCATCAGACCAAGTTGTCAACTGCTTGCAAAGGCAGTTCCATGCCTTTCCCCATGCACGGAAGCATGCAAACCAAAACACAGATTTATGCTAAACACAGTACCCATAGCACACCTGTCACTGCTGCTGTACTGACTGTGAAGCTTATTAAAAAGCCTTACTACTGCTGCTTCTGCTGACCACTGGAAACTTGAATCATCATCAACACATCAGTCTGGTGAAAACTACAATCATGACTCCACCTAGTGGTGACGTGCAGCTAAACTGACAGATACTGCACTCCTTGATGATTGATAGATGCTAAGGCAAACGTCACTTCTCAACCTCTTCCTCACCTGGCCAGGGGCACAGCTACAGGTAACTGACACCCCAAGAAGAATCAGTTTCTCCATTATCTGCCACACAGACTCCAAGATCACAAACCAACAACCCAAGAAGCATAGGCTGCAGAGCGATTTACCTGCTGCAGTCTGAAGACAACTGGGATTTTCCGCTCTGTGCAGGCTGCAATGAAGTTGTCAGGCAGTAACTGCCCTGCTGAGAGGAACTGGTCATCTTTGCCTTGATCAATCAAGATGTCCAGGTGAGAGTCTGGATAGGACTTCACAAGTTGTGTAGCATCATATGCCTGCAGAAGTAGGAAAGAAACAACCGTAAGTTATGTGACTGGGTCAAATTTGCTGACTGCAAGAGAGGAAAACTCCAGACTGGGGAAATTCCAGGCAAGTGAGAAGCCATACTTGTGTTTTAAAAAAAGGCCACTGGTATGACCTAAGTAATTACCAAGCTTGCAGTTTGACCTTATTTCTGGACCAAACACCATGTCCAGCCCAGAGCTGGATTCACACAGAACCAAGAACTGCAATCATCTAGTACCAACTCAAACACTCCTACAGAAACCAGAGCTTGGAAAAAGAGCTCAGTATCTCCATGTAACTATTTGGGCACCTACAAGTCAGAACATGAATGTAACTGACAGTGATTTAAAGCAGAAATATGGAAACTGGAGGCTATTTGTGCAAAGACAGGTCTGTCTGTTCCTGATGTTTGCTGGTGATGTACTGGACAGGGCTTGTAGAAAAGCTCCAAATCAAGGTAAGAGGCCAGAAAACATTTCCCCAACCCCCCAGATTAATTCATTGTGTGCACTGTAAGCAAGTTTGCTTTGTGATTTTGAAATACATAAACTATTAACTGTGAAAGCAGCTAATGCTCTGCATTCCAGCAACGTTTTAATCAGGCCTGGGCATCTTTCTAAGAGGGACTTTGGTCCAATTTACAAGGGATTTAACTTTGCCTTGTGTTTACTTACAAGGAAATCAAGAGTACCTGGTCACAGCAATCTCTTCTGATTTAATCCTAGAACACAGCACAACGGTTGTGCTGAGCCCCCAAAGGGCTGCCCAGGCAGTGCAGCAACATGCATACCAATACTTTTGCATCCTACCCATCCATCCAGGACTACCTGTACTCCAAAATTAGGGTCCTGAAGCTACAATCTAACTTTTTTCTTGTTTAACCCTGTTCCACTCGATAGCAATTTCACAAGATCCAATGGGCTCCTCTGTGAGCTGCCTCCAAAACGATGCCTTTGCAGATGCCATGGGGCTCCTCGGCCTCTGTATGGTTTGGAGCAGTTTCTCTTTTCTGCCACTAAAAACCTCAGATGTTTTGTGCATTGAGAACTGAATTTTTGAGAAACAGGCCACAGTTCTAGTCTATTAAACTGCTCACTGCTTCCATGAAGTATGGAGGGCCTCAGACTGCTCACAACGCTTCTTAGACCATATTTTGAGATCTTCATTAAAAAAGGAGGACTCTAATCTAGTTGATGGCTGAGTCTTCTCTCTCATGACATTTGTTAGAAGCACCATCAGGCAAGTCACAACCACTAGAAACACATAAACGCTTATCCATGCTTAGGAGTGTAGTGAAACAACAATACCAGTGCAGAGGCACCCCAGAGTTTTGTCCTGGACTCCTGCTGTGATGTAAGTACAGATCACTCACTCACGTGTTACTGAAGGACTGCAAGTTGCATCACATACCTCCCATTTGCTCACATCTGATCCCAGGTACCCACCAAAGGCTTTCTTCCCCCACTGACACTGCATGGGGTTGCAGATGGGTGCAAAGGCTGATACAGACTGTTCAGAAAGAAAGCATGAAACAAACCATGAATTAAGAAAGGTGATTTCTGCCAACTGGCAAGTAAACCAACAGCCTTTTCAAAAAACATTTGCCACTTACTGCTACAACCCAGGACCTCCCCCACCAACCCTCTAAATGGCCTAAACATTATCCTGCTTTCCTCTTATTTGTTCACCCTAGTCTCACAGTTTTGCTTTGCTTTTTGCTCCTGAGCCAAGCTCCAAAAGGCAGGGCTAGATGCCCCATTCCTTTCCTTGTTGGGAGATGCTGGCTTGCATCACTTTAAGCAGCACAGAAGGATCTCAAGTCTACTGTTGGGTCACCATGGTCCCAGTGTGGGACCGTTTTGTCTCCAACAGGATTTTGGCAGAACATAACAGAAGTTCCTGAAGCACAGGGCTGCTTGGCCAGTCTAAATATTCAAGAGTGTCTCACAAATGTAGGTATCTCCAGGCTCAGGGGTGAAGAAAAGTACATTTCAGATCACAGCTCCTGGTACTGGTGCCAGGACTCCAAGCCCTATTCTTACACTCTTTTTTTGGATTTAGCCCTGAGACATCAATATTTCTACCCTCATACCTTGCAAAAAAAAAAAAGCAGCAAACCATCTGAGCCACAGCCAAGTCCTCTTGGATTTTAGTATTTTCAATTTAATGCTTAATTCTTTTAGATTATAAAATTCACAGTTAAGTGCCAACAGTGAAAACGGAAATCTCTGAACCATGGGCTCCAAAAGATAAAACTGAGAGATAAAAATAAAGCTTTATCTTATATCCAAGTCTTTTATAAGGCCAAGCTAATGGCACTGAGTACTGTGCTAATGGAAAATCACAGCTGCATTTCTGCAGCAGCTGACTGACTAGTGCACAGCCCTCACAGCCCATGAAAGGATTGATGCACAAGGGCAGAGCCCCACATCTTTCATAGAATCAACCAGGTTGGAAGAGACCTCCAAGCTCATCCACTCCAACCTAGCACCCAGCCCTAGCCACTCAACCAGACCATGGCACTAAGTGCCTCAGCCAGGCTTTTCTTCAACACCTCCAGGGATGGTGACTCCACCACCTCCCTGGGCAGCCCATTCCAATGCCAATCACTCTCTCTGCCAACAACTTCCTCCTAACACCCAGCTTAGACTTCCCCTGGCACAACTTGAGACTGTGTCCCCTTGTTCAGTTGTTGCTTGCCTGGGAGAAGAGACCCTCACTTGGCTACAGCCTCCCTTCAGGTAGTTGTAGATAGCAATGAGGTCCCCCCCCTGAGCCTCCTCTTCTGCAGGCTGCACACCCCCAGCTCCCTCAGCCTCTCCTCATAGGGTTTGTGTTCCAGGCCTCTCCCCAGCTTTGTTGCCCTTCTCTGGACACATTCCAACACCTCCACATGCACTTTACACAAGCCCAGCTCCAAAGCAAATCATGAAATTTCTCTCAAACTCTCATGACTGTAAAAGGAAACCCAAATGGGCTCCAGCATCTTCGATTTAGGTTCAAGTAAAACACAAACAAATGCAACTTCAGGTACCCTGAATGCTCAATAAAGAAATAAACAGACAAACAAATGAACATTTGAAAATGCTGCCATGAAACTCTTGGAAAGGAAAAAACAGTCGGGGTGTACGTCCTCCAGATACTACTCCATGTGCAGCTCAGGTGCTTACAGGTACACTTGCTATCACTTAACAGACTCTGCAGTAAATTCCAAGCAAACACACATATAATAGTGGCAGGAAACTGTGCTGGTAAAGTTCCAAAACTAGCAAGGTGAGATTTAAAAAGATAGAGCACACAAACAGATTCCTAAACAATACTGGCAGCATGAAGTAACTGCAGAGCTAGAAGGAGCTTGTTCAGAGTCAAAAATACCTGGTTTTGAAGAGCTGTAGCTTTACCCAAAAGGAATTGAGCTTTTCTTAACTTTTAAAATGTGCAGACTACTTCTTTTTTATTAATTTTATTCATCATTCCTGAGTGGTATTTTTGGCAATTTGCACCTTCCAATGCTAGGTATCAATGAACTGCTACCACTGAAGCCATCTGTAGGTTTAATGCTATAACAGAACTTGGTATTATGTTTTCTTTCTTCACTTCTATAGAAATCTCTGTCAGTCTTAGTATATACCGCAGATAAGCTGCATTATTTCTTACTTTGTACTTTCCAGGATTCTTCAGAGTAAGAATAAGAGCCCCATGACCTCCCATGGAATGCCCAAAAATCGACATCCGTTCGGGATCAGTTGGAAAATTGGCATTGATTAGTTTAGGCAGCTGTAAAGGAACAGTAACAATAAAAAATACTGCTGTAACTTGAGCATGTTTATAAGAAAAAGGACAAATAACTAACACAAGGCCAAGAAGCCCACTTCTCTGGCCTAGTTTGACATTTGTTATCATGGCCTGAAAGCAGTTTGAACTGGAACAATAAAACCAAGAGGAAACAACTCATCTGACAGTGAGTAAAACATCTCTGTAGAAACCTATCAAAACTCTGTAATAAAAGCTGTGGGAATTTCCTATCAAGCATAGGCTTATTCTCGTACTTAAACCCATGCATGCTCTTGTAAGTGACCAGAATGGCAAACTCTTCCTGGGAGGTTACTTGCTCACCATATGCCCTTCAATTCCATTACAAAACAGATGATACAACCACATACAACGTAAACTGCACACTCAGCTTTCTAGTATGTACCTCAAGGATCTACTTTAATGCTCAGGTGCTAAGAAAAAAGAAAAGAAAAAGAACAAAACCACTACCACACCCTCCCCAAGACAGGCAGTGAAAATGGTCTAAACAAGCAATCCAGCTGAAGCACTGGTGCAGTGAAATGCAGTGGGTTGTTCCAGAAGCAGCAGACTGTACAAGTGAAAATAACAAGATTAGAAATGTAGGCCAAGCCTGTGGCATGTCTGCCAGGAAAACTACACTCAATTAGTTCTTGCTCAAACCCTGCCAGGTGTTACGATCTCTCTGCTTCCTCAGTTCTGAGATGGTATCTGTTTGGTGAGGGAAGGGATAAGAACTGGATAAATCCAACCAACAAAATGATCAAGGATTAAAAAAAACAACCCAGTAAACTCTTATAAAACAGGAAAGCATGAAAATAACAAACCACCCATGGGCTATCAAGATGGCAAGCTTTGGTGCTAAGAACAAAAGGCATGACTGAACTGTACCCATTCTGCACGTTAGCCAAAAATAGCAGAGGAGCCCAGCAGCAAAGTTACCTCATCCTTTATGTAGGAATACATCCTATAGTTTGTTTTCCAAGGATCTTCAGTGGCATCTACATAAAAACCAGCGCCAGTGCCAAAATCCCAGCTTTCATCTTCTCCTTCAATATTGCAGCCACCTGTCACGAAAATTCCTTCTATCATTACTGTCTTCCCTTTTATTAGGTGTTCAGAATTGGAGAACTTGCCACACAAATCAGAGACACTGGACATGAGTTTCTCTATCAATGGGTCTCTACCCACCCAGCTCTAAGAAAATCCAGATTTTCATTCACCAGTACAGCATTTTCAAGTTCATCAATGCTGCCCATGTATAGAACTTCTAAGTTGCTTCAGTATCCCTTCATAAATAAACATAACACACATATCAAAAGTTGACACCTGTTAATGGGCGTTATCAGCTTATTTCAGTTACAAGACCTCCTCCGATCAAGTATAAGAAACTATGTGAGAAACAGAAACTGTAGAAGATTCTTTCTGCTAGGACAGACCCATGTATCACTCAACGATGCATCCAGACCTGTTTCAGTGCTCCAAATAATGCCTGCTACACCTCCCTTATTAAGATTCAGCAACATAATAACACTTACTGTTCCTATCACTTTGTAAGTCCATAACTCTGCCTTTTCTGCAATTCATTTCATTGCTCTCATCTATGATCCCCCATAAAGCTCAAGTAATTTCTTCTTTCAATAACTACAGGGCTGTATCCTTTTTTTTCCAAGGCCACACTTTCAAACTAGATTTGCAGAAGTCTCCTTGACAGTCAGTACACCTCATCCAGTCCTCTTACTGTTCCACTTATCAGCCCATGATTTATCAGACTGGTTTGCAGGACAGAATGTAATATTTCAAAGCGTACGTGAGAGGAAATAATGTCCTCCTTTTCTCCACAATGTTCCTAGTTTCTGCAACCCACAATTACATGGGCTTTCACCGCTGTCAGATTACACTGCACACCAGCATGTCATTTGGCAGTCCCTGACAATCTGTGCAGAGATACCTATCACTTTGCCACAATGTGCAATCAAATCTTTCAAAGGACCAAAGTTGAGTTTGCTCCAGTGACATGCCCTTGAACACAGAGTGATTCTGTAAGTTAACAGTCCAGCAATTGTGGGGACTGAGACTGCTTACACAACATGTTGGACATAAAAGTCTACCTTTGAAAACTCAGGAAGTCCTGCCAGACTAAAAAAGCAACACTGATTCTGCTAAAAGAAACTTAGGGAAACTCTGAATGAAAGAAATTTTAAAAGGAACCTGTCAATCACTTCATAGCACATCTATCTAGAAAACCAAACCCTTAGGGAGAAGGAAGAGTAACGTTGTGACAGAGTACATGAAAAGTAAAGGCGTGACAGAGGGTCTTGCAATGACAGGTATTTCATGGTTTCATTCAGACACATCTCATCCCCTAGCCCCTGGAAGGTAGTTCTCATGTAGCCATACCTACACAGGAGAAAAGCACATGTAAGTGTTTTCACTACAGATGCTCAGATTTCTTAATTTATGGTTACATTTGAACTACTCTTCACTTGCTTCCTAAAATTTCACTTGTTGCTCAAAGACATTTCAGAGCATCCAGGGTCTCCGAGCTAAAATCTAAGAGTATAATATAAAACATGTAACAAAATCCATCTAAATAGCATAGCAGTCCTCATCAGTTACTGGATTAAAAGGCAAGAGAGAAGCTGAAAAGAGGAGTTATATACATTAAGACAGCCAACTTAGACGGGACTACAGTCCCAGTGTAATTACTCAATGTGAATAATGCAAAGGCTAGTTGCTCATCTCTAGTCTGCAGCAAGCAGCAACAACGAAGCAGAAAGCTCATTAATAAACAAGGCTTGCTCTTCTGTCCCTCTCCTTCACTAGAAAGATGGTTTTTTTCTGGTTTTAATCTGACACAACTTCAAAACCTTTCAGTTAAAAACATTTTCTGGGATGAACATAGCTTCATGCCCATATTACCTGTGCTCCAATATGACCCACTAAAGCTTAGGATGATGGCCACCTGGTCATACTCATGAGACTTGAGCAGAATCCAGCAAATACTAAGTATATCACACTGAACCCCCAGAAGACTGTACTGGCAGTAAGTGCAGTCCCACTGTTTTGGGGTGTCCCACATCACATATAAACTCAGCCTTACACAAATACCAGCACATCACTTTAAAAAGGCCACTAGTCTGTTGAAGCTGCAATGGGGACAAGTTTCTGGTTTGCCTTTTTAAATAGCAGAATTCTCTGGAGAGATGCCTTTAATCACCTTTGGAAGACAACACATTTCTGCAGACTTTTCTGAAGTCTCAGCAAGACAGAAAGTGCAGGCAACTGTCTCTGGTAACACATGCCTCTTGTTTTCCCTTTTCTTCCCTCTCCTCATTTGTGCTGAACTCAATGACCCTTTTGTTCTAGTTTTGGTACCACAACAATAAGAGTTTCAAATGTCAAACCCTCACTACCATGATATTAAGAACATAAACAATATAATCTAGAAAACTGCAAGATATAGAGGTGAAGTCATGCTCTGACTCAGGTGGGCAACACACTGTACCAAAGTGCAGCACTCCATTCTCTGAGGATAAAGACAGTGTACTTCAGGGTAATGACTGTTATCGTGTCTCTTGTTAAAACTTACGTGGGCTTGTGTCCGGGGCAACTACAATAAGGCCATGTTCAGCTGCAGCTTGATGAAAGCCAGCTTTTGTTATAAAATTCTGTTCTGTGCAAGTTAACCCTAGAGAAATAAAAATATCATCACACATTGCCCATAGCATACCAGTTTCAAACACTCTTTTTGACAGAAAAGGTTTCAAAAAACAAGAGAGATTCCTATCTCCATAAACATGGAAAAGTCTTTTCACTAAGTTCAATACTTACTATCACTACACAGAAGCAGAGGGAGATGCACTTTCACACCCAGTGACACTATGATTTGATCAAAACCAGGTCAGTGTGTACTTTGTATCCCCTTGAGTGTCTACATGTGTGGCATACAGTTTCCTCAAGTACCCTGTATTTAAATCCAGGGACAACATGCACTGTGCTTCAGGTTAACATTGGTAACATCTAACATCTAACCCTGCAACTGCTGTGTTTTTCTTTCTACTGCCATTTCAGCTCTTTCCACTACAGAATTACACATGTGACCTGACAAATGCTACATCCTTTAGACAGCCTGCAAGCAGACTAGCTCCAAACCCCACAGTAATCCATGTACAACAGCAGGCCCAGCTGAAGTCTGGTTACCAATAAATAACATTGCACACCACTATCTCAATTTTTCTTCACTGTGCCATGTAAAATGATTCTAGTTCTGAGGGCAAGTTGCAAATAACCTAATTTGACTGACACACTAGCCAAGACAGCATGGCTTAAGATTGAGAAAATAAATGTGTTGCATGACTTGGAGCTCTTCACCCAGTCTTGATGCTTCCAACTTCAAGAGCAGACAGTTTTTTACCCCGCTCACTACCACTCTACAAATCACACTTACTAGCTATTTTGCACAAGGAATACATACAACAAATATAGTCTCCACCAGTCAGTTCTTCAACTTCCTAAACACAACCTTCAGCAAAGCAACTCCCAAAATTACCAAACAGACATTCTGCTTTTCCAGATGAATAATGGGGGGGAGGGGGGGGAAATTGTTGTTCTGAAGCCATTCACCAACATCTATCTGACTATTTTGAAGCCTTGCCTTAATATCACTTATGCACTTCTGGTGCTCTGTGGGTGGAGGAATAAAGCCAGGATAACTGGGAGCACGTGCTTGTCCATACAGTCTCATTCAAGCTTGCTTTACTGCTCGCAAGACGGCCAATGGCTAGGAGCTGAAGAAACAATGCTATGGATGAGACAACTTCACTGCTGCCACACAAGCCTCTTCAATTTCTGGTCATTTTTGATTCCACAGGGTTACCTAACTCTAGATGTACCTGCACCAAGGCAGCTAACAGCACCTCCCTTTGCAAGTTTACCAGTTGCTCCCTGTAAAACAGCACTCTGAAGAGGGTGGGGTCTGCAGGACAAATTTGCTGACTCAGAGAGGCTAGATTTTGTTCTCCAGTCTGTTGGCTGAAGCACTCTATTACAGACACAGGGAAGCAGGAGGTGTCCCCAGTAAGAAGGCCTTTCAGGAAAACTTTCAGATACATGTTTCAGAAGAAAAGGTATGCACCTTTTAGAACAAGAGGGCAGAACATTTTGAACTGTGCTAGTTAGAAGCAGGCTAGGATGTTTTGGTGAGAAAAAGTAGATAATTGGCTGTGAAAAGGAAAACAATTGTGATGTCTCCTTCCCTCACAGTCTCGCTGAGAGGTATGGGAACAAGAAGGGTAAACACTAGATAACACTTTCGCCATTTTTGTCTTCGCTTTCGGGCTGGGCTTGGGCTGAGCTGCATCTCCTTAACCTCACCTGACACTCACTTTTTTTTCTTAACCTCTTGGATGAATCTCTATTCTTCCTTAGGACTGGGGTAAGGTGCAGGGGTGGTTGAGAGCCCCTCCTGGGGACTCAGGTTTCTGGGAGGGGAGTTGTGCTTCTGTATTACTTTTACTTTGTATATTTCTGTATATAACTGTATATATTCTAACTATCTGCTTGTATATTGTGCTAGCTGTGAATAAATAGCTTCATTTGTATTCCCAGAGTCCAGCTGAGTCTAGTCTGGGTACCTTCTAAAGTGTGTGGGGGGGGGTAACAGCCAAACCACCACATGAACACTGAAAATTTCGCAACACAATCTGGTAGGCTACCCCTGAGGCCAGCTGCATCCAATTTGATCACAGCACACTCCCAGTATTTTAAAAGAGATCTTTTATGGACTGTAATAGCTGCCACTGCAGTACCTCTGCATCATGCTTTCAGTAAGTGCAGCACGGTATCTTAAGCATGCTTAATACTGCATTTTTAAAGCTACTAAAATTCATGTTACTCACCTGAGAGCCAGTAGAGTACAGGACACCTCCCAGTTTCTGCTTTTGGAGGCAAGTAGATTCCAAATTTCATTCTGCATTTTAGCTCTGCACTGTATTAATAAAATATTCCCTGTTACCCCCACTATTTAATTAACAAGGTCCTTAACATTAAAAAACAACAACAAAAAAAAGAAAGCTGGATTAAAGAGAGATTTGGTCAGTGAACTATAACAACTAAGTTAAAGTGAAAAGCAATTTTAAAACTCAGCCAAAGCCTTTTGAATGGAAAACAGCTAACCCTCCTACCTTGTTCTGGATACACTCAAACAAGAAACTTACAAAGAAATCACATTTTTGCAGAAACAGCTTGAAAATTTTTGAACCCCAGCAAAATTTAACTTGAGCTTTGTCTATTAAACTGGGAAGTAATTTTTACTGAAGAAGACATCCATGTGACTTGTAGCACAGCGACTGCATAGCATAACCCAGTAAGTGTTTTTCAGTGTGCAAAGTGTTCAGACTAACCAGTTGCCTAGTTGAGACTAAAGTCCAGAACTGCCAATAAAAGCTTGCCTAATATAAGTAATGATTTTTTTGCTTTGGATCAGAAACTAAATGAACAAAACAAAACAAAGAACCACCAAAAATCCAACAAACAAAACCCAACACAACCAAACCTCAAAAACACCTGAGCTCTTCTGTTCACCTGCACCAAACGAGCATTTATCTACTGCACCTGTTTGCTCACAGCACCTTTTAAGTGTATAGAAGTGAAATACCCAGTAAGAGTGAACAGAACTTTAGGTATAGAGTGTATCTCTGTGCTGCAAACAAGACAACCAAAAGCAATGGAGCTTCATTTTCAAGGGTAAAAAATACTGGCTTCTCACCTCAGATCTGCAGCACTAAGTATACTAGACACATGAAACATTAACAGAGAAATACAAGTCCAAAAGAGCAGCAGACAGCATTCCTCACTGAAACATGGGTATTGGTGAGAAGACACAATTTTCCTGCAGACACTGACAGCAATGATAGCATGGATCCACTGCTAAACATCTAGTTTGCTTTTGCAGTCTTTACCTGTCATGTTCAAACACCTTCTGGAAACCCTCAAAGCATCTGTTGCTGGAAATCTGTTTCAGTGCCATGGCTTTAACTGCAAATAAAAAAGAGAGCAAGTTAAATTTGAAAATTAAGCATTCCTGCACTTTTACTGAGTTATAAGAACAGAAAACATGAATACAACTTAAAGACTTTGTTTAATGTTTCTGATCTTTCATTAACTTCCTACTTCCTCACAGAAATGAGGGAGAGGGAGCCGAACTACTGTGAGCAGAACTGACAAAGCCTCCCTGCCTTCCTAGAGATCCATATCTCTAATAACATTTAGCAATGCAACAACTGTAGCTCGGTACTTAGATCTATCAACACTGCTACCAATGTGCCGTGGTTAGCCTGGAGCTGCCCCTGAGTAGCGGCCAGGCTGCTGCCTCCGTATGATGACCACGCAGGCTATAAGCCTGTCCCACCTTTACTTTGCTGTATGGGCAGAGCCACCAATTACCACAATACTGTCATTAGCTTTGACAGAAATTAATCGCCTCTGTTTAAACGCCTGGGGTAGAGCAGAAACACAGGGCTCATGGAAAAGCTAAGAGCCACGGAAAGTGCTCTTGTGGCAACCTCGCTATGGAGGCTCCGCTAGCTCGCATGGGCAGCAAGGACAACTCCGCGGCTAAAACGGAGAGAGGCCTGGAGGGCCGGCGCACAAAAAAGCCCTGATAAGGCAAGTCACATCTGCCCAGGCAACAAACGCCAGCACGAAAACATTCTCTCCCTCGCACTTATGCACGCCTACGGTACAAAGGGCAGGGGAGAGCACGCAGCAGGCCTGTTGTCCCGCACCACCCTGGCGGGGCCGGAGCCGAGGCCCGTCCGTGCAGAAGGGAGTTACCCCATTCCGACGGCAGCGCCAAGCCCGGGGGCCGCTGAGGCAGCAAGCGGATCCAGCCCCGGTGAGGGCCGTGGCGGTCGTTCCCCCTCCGGCACAAAGAAGCCCTGGCCGCTGCGGCGCAGCGCCCTCCATTTCGGCCCTCCCGCCGTTGGGTACACAGAGCGATGCTCCCCCGCGGGCCCGCCCGGGCCTGCCGCCGCCGCCCGCTCCTCCCGCGGCCACACCGCGGCCCCTTCGCCGCGCTCCCCGCTCCAAACCACCCACCCCCGCGCCGGATCGGTGCCCTTGGCCCTCGCTCCCTTACCGCGGAGGACCGGCGGGACAAGCAGCAGACGCCGCGGGAGAGGAGGCGGACCCTGTGCGGGGCGCGGCCTGCCCCCGCTCCGCTCCGCTCCGCCCGCGGCCCCGGCCCGCCCCGGCCCGTGCGGGCGCCTGCGGCCCAGGAGGCTCTGGGGCAGCCGCGGTGGGCGCTGGGCCGCGGGCGCTGCCGGTTTGCGGTGGCCGTGCCCTGGGCCGAGCTGCTGCTCGCATCCCGTTCGGGCGCACGGCCGGCTCCTCGCCGGGGCTGTGGCACCCCCTGCCCCAGTGCTGCAGAGGTAGCCGTCCCGAGCCCAAACTGGGCAATCCTGAGCTGCAAAACGAAGGAAGAAATTAAACGTTCATCCAGAAAATCTGCTAACAGCGAACTCTGCCAAAGAGCGAGGTCTTCTCTTGGCGTTATTTGCCCTCTCCACCAAGACCTCAAGGGGAAAAAAGTGGCTGGAGCAGCCTGAACTTGAGCCATTGCATTAATGAATGTTAACTGTGTTAGCACTTCTCTCTATTTCAGCATTCTTCATAGCCGCTGCCACCTGACACACTCCTGGGGCCCGAACTCTGCTTCACAGCCAAGGGCTAAAGCCAGACCCAGCTGTACCTAGCCTTTGTTCCGAGAAGGAGTTTAGAAAGGAAGAGGGTCCCAGACCCTTCTGTAACATCTACAGTGGGAAATTCATGCCCTATACTACAGCTCCAGGCTTCACCTTAGCCCCACAAGCCCCAAGTGTTTAGCTCTGGAATGCAGTGTTACATGGCCGTCATGAATGAAGCTGTTTGAAAGCCAGGGTTTTCTTCAGCAGGCAACTCTAAAGGGCAATTCTTTCCACTCCCCTTAAATGCTAATTTTAGGCTGCTCTCCTTTCTCCATGTGTTTGAGAAGCTGGGTCAGCTGGCTTAGATCTGGACACTTAACTAGCAGACCCCTAGCAGTTCCAAGCCTAAATGACTCCATGAGAAACGAGGATTTAAACTTGCACACTCTTTGCTTTTTCTTCACCCAGACATCTTTGTAACTGTGCACTGTTTAGCAGCAGAGGCTCTACCTAACAAGTGTGTTGTAAATCTGCTTGGACACTCAGCAACCATCATTTTAACTCTGGTTCCTTTGCTTCCATATCCTGTGGCTGCTGTGTGGTTGCGTAAATGTATTTTTTATTCATAGAATCACAGAATCAGCCAGGTTGGAAGAGACCTCCAAGATCATCCAGTCCAACCTAGCACCCAGCCCTAGCCACTCAAACAGACCATGGCACTAAGTGCCTCAGCCAGGCTTGGCTTCAACACCTCCAGGGATGGTGACTCCACCACCTCCCTGGGCAGCCCATTCCAATGCCAAACACTCTCTCTGCCGACAACTTCCTCCTAACATCCAGCCTAGACTTCCCCTGGCACAGCTTGAGACTGTGTCCCCTTGTTCTGTTGCTGGTTGCCTGGCAGAAGAGACCAACCCCACCTGGCTACAGCCTCCCTTCAGGTAGTTGTAGACAGCAATGAGGTGACCCCTGAGCCTCCTCTTCTCTAGGCTAAACACCCACAGCTCCCTCAGCCTCTCCTCATAGGCTTTGTGTTCCAGGCCCCTCGCCAGCCTTGCTGCCCTTCTCTGGACACCTTCCAGCACCTCAGCATCTCTCTTGAATTGAGGGGCACAAAACTGGATGCAATATTACTTAGTTCTTCAGAGCAGCAAAGAAGTGTTTATGGATTTTCAGACTAGCAATCTTTTCTGTTGCTACAGAACACTTACCATGTAACAGGAAGGATAAGAACAGGCTCCCAAAGTACTAATATTTGTATTGTCAGTGAATTGTGACCTAAGCATTTACAAATCAACTCCTTGAGATTTTGTAGGTCGTTGCAAGTGTACATGCAGAAATGTTTGTGGGAAAACAGGAACAGAAAAATGAAGTATTGTTTAAGTTCTTAGATCACACTTCTGTTTGAAATCTAACAGACCAAAGGTCCATTCAGCCCAATACTCTGTTTTGAAGTTGAGGTATAGCACAAACTGGTAGAAGGAAGAGCACAACCTTTTTGGGAACAGCTCCAGAGAGCACCAGTTAGCATCTAGCAGTCTGACATCCCTTCAGTTTTCAGGCTAGAAATGCCTATCATCTCTATGTCAAAGAACCCTCTTTGGCTTCCTGAATTTGCCCAATTCTTTAAGAGTTGTCACCTATTTAGACATTTACCTGTACAGAAGCAATCCTATAATTTGGATTGTCCTTTCTGCCCTCCTCAGTACTCATAATGGTTACCCTTATACACTTTTTTAAAGTATTGCTGGTTGTTTTTTTTTCACAGTAATGTAACAGAAGGAACCCCTTGTTGTGTAGGAACACTTCAGAGCATATTCATCTGTGTGCAAAGCTAGAGCTGATTTTTTTCCCTCAAAAAAAAAAGCATCATCTTACTTTCTTTACTTGGAATTTCACCTGCCATTTCCATAGCTACCACAGAGAACCCTGTGGCCTTTGCAATCAATTTTCCACTGTGCACACTGTCACTTCTGATACTTTTCTTTACCTAGAGGCCCCTATGGGACTCACTGATGTCCTACCTCCATAGTAAAGACTGATTATCCTGTCTTGCCTCATTCCCGTCTTTCACCATGCAAGAGCCTTCTGTCTTAACTTGTGGTTAGTTTCTTCTGTGCCTTCAATGAGGAATCATGTTGATACATGTATGTGCCAGGTCCCTGCAGAGAATAAATCCATAGGTTACTTTATGTCCTTTGTGTGGTGGACATGAGGTCTTTCCTCAGTGTGAACACAGCTTTTGGGTTTGGTTGTTTTTTTGTTGGGTTTTTTAATAAAAAAAGGTAGTTTGTTTGTTTGTTTGCTTTTTTCATGGAATTAACCAGGTTGGAAAAGACCTTTGAGATCATCAAGTCCAAACTATCACCTTCTAATCAACTAAGCCATGGCACTAAGCCCTTTTAAACACCTCCAGGGACGGTGACTCCACCACCTTTGCGGGCAGTCCATTCCCATGGCCAGTCGCTCTTGCTGTGAAGAGCTTCTTCCTGACATCCAGCCTGAACCTGCCTGATGCAGCTTGAGACCGTGTCCTCTTCTTCTACCACTGGTTGCCTGGCAGAAGAGACCAACTCCCACCTGGCTACTGCCTCCTTTCAAGTAGTCGTAGAGAGCAATAAGGTCTCCCCTGAGCCTCCCCAGGTTTATATATTAAGATCTCCTAAGGAAAGATCCTGGTTCTGATTCTTTACACACTCTGTCAATACCCAGGACAACAAAATAGTCTTATTTAAAATACACCACCTTGTTCATTCTAGAGAAGACCCAAACAAGTCCAGCACTTGAAAAATTACACTGTTTGGCCACGATGAACTCTATTTCTTCTCCACAACCACCTGAAATTCTTTGTTTGTATTAGTTTTTCAGTTCTGGTAGGAATTTGGCAGTTAAAATATTAACACAAGTATAACCATCACCTGTTTTGCATGGCTTTGTACTAGTTGCACAGTGACTGTGTCCAAGCCCCCAACACAAGAGGGGCATGGAACTGTTGAAGCAAGTCCAGAGGAGGCCCACAAAGATGATCAGAGGGCTGGAGCAGCTCTGCTATGAGGATAGGCTTCAGGAGTTCAGGCTCTTCAGCCTGGAGAAGAGAAAGATTCAAAGAGACCTTATGGTGGCCTTCCAGTATCTGATGGGGCTTACAGGAAGGCTGGGGAGGGAATATTTACAAGGTTTGTAATGACAGGATTAACTTACATCAAACATAATAAGATTCCATCAAGGAGGCTTTTGAATGCCTGTGTTTCTTTGCCGGGTCTCATGTGTCAAAGCTGCAAGTGTGTCACAGGACTTCGGTGTGTTATATACAATTCCCAAAGACCCTTTTGCCATATTTCAAGGAGTGTCCTCAGAAGATTATACTGTTCATATTCACAAACTCCATCAGCTGAAAGAGACCCTCAAAAGTCATCTCATCCAACCCCCCTGCAGTGTGCAGGGACACCTCCCACTAGATCAGGCTGCCCGGGGCCACAGTAAGTCTGATTTTGAATGTCACCAGGGACAGGACCTCAACTACATCCCTGGGCAACCCGTTCCAGTATGTCACCATCCTCATTGTAAAGAACTTCCTCCTGAGGTCCGACCTAAATCTGCTTTGCTCTGGTTTCAAACCATTGCTCCTCATTCTATTGCTACAAGCCTGTCTAAATAACCTTTCCCCAGCCTACCTGTAGGTCCCCTTCAGACGCTGAAATGCAGGTATAAGGTCTCTCCAGAGGCTCCTCCTCTCCAGGCTGAACAGCCCCAGTTCTTTCAGGCTGTCTTCATAGGAGAGCTGCTCCAGCCTTCTGATCATCTATACTGCATCTATACCATACACCTGGAAAACAAATATCTCCTTTTTCAAATATCTTTGCTTTTCTGGCTTGAGGCATCAGATGGATAAGCTAAATGTGTTCTCTTTAAATAGTCACTGCGAAGGATGTCAGAAGAGAGAAATCTCGCAGTGAGTGTTCCAAAGAGCATAAGAAATTATCATACCCTGGCACCTATGTACAGTAGTCTAGTACTACAAGGGTAAATTGAGTAGATTTTCAACTCAGACTTCTTATTTGGCACATTTCACCCTCTGGTACCTTACAGGTTCGTAAGTAAACCCATCTGTTTCTCTTTGTTTGGTAACTTAATATGCCTTTCTCTACACATTACAAAGCTTGGTGAAACCTTGGTGTTACACCGAGGCTTTGAAGGGAATTCTTACTAACAGCCGTACTGCTTTGATATGCATTGCACTTGTAAACAGGAGCATGCATACTGCAAGGTCAGTCGGAGGAATGATTCTCTTTTGGTTTTAAGAGAGAGAAAACCAAAAGCTAAAAAACAAACCATCTTTGTTTCCTATTTCAATGCTCACTGCGAAAGGAGTTGCTACCAAGAGGTGGCACTGCGGTTATGTGACTCGGGTGTTTATGTCTCTGCAACTGGAATGCTGTTTATGCTGCTTATCAGTTTTAATCTTCTGGAGCTGCTTCCTAGTGAAATTCATTTAGTTGACTTATTTTCTTTCAAGTAGGCTGATTCTGAGGCTGAAAAGTTTTGTGCTAGGTGTACTTATCTGAAGAGCATACCTTTTCAGCAGAAGAACAGCTGTCCTTAGAGGATGGTTACAATGGCTCATTTTGGACCAATTTAGTGAGATGATTAAATCCTGCTACAGGCTTTTTCTCTTTGTCCAGCAAACCATTTAAAATTACTTTATCCTTCAGTAGACGTTGTACTGGGAATATGTATGGGAGAAATTAAACCAAACCAAAGAAATACTTAAGACAAACCTTCGGTTTATAAAACAACTGCTGACATTTAAATGTTTTAATCTGCTTTATCAGCAGTGGGATCTGCCCAAACAGTAAAGCACTGCAACACCATTTTACAGCAGCATTACAAAATACAGCAAACATTTGTTGTTCTCTATGTATTTACATAAGCAAACATATAGGTATTCAAAATAGAATGCATCCCACCATCTGGCAATCATTACCTAAGTACAGTGCACGGTTGGCTGGATGGGATAGATACATAAGAGTTTTTACCCTGAAGTGTGTAAAGGATGCACACCAGCTTAGGAGATACATGGTGAGCCTCATGTCTTTGGACAGTTTTTTCAGAAGCAGCCTTGAGAGCAAGAAAATTTCCATCTACTTGGAAAATTGTTAATTAAAATGCAGAGGTTTGTTTCAGACAAAGTGGGGGGTTAGGGTACAGATATGACAGACTGACTCAGCATGCTTTTTGTGTAAGGTAGGAGAAGGCCCTCATCTCTGAGCTAGTCTGTGTCAATGTCTTCTTTCGTTTGTTTTTGCCTGGGAAATGACCAAAGTTTCCATTGCAGTCTGATGCACGATGAGAACACTCACATATTTTTTGCAGGATGGAAGTGCTGCTGTGAGGCTGGTCATACGAAACTGTAGCTTCCATCCCAAGCATGGGCCCAGTGCTATCAATTCTGGTGTAAAACGGTTGAACTTTGTCAGAGCTCTGCATTCTAATCACTCTCCTAATTGCTGTCTGCTGATGAATGGCCTGGTGGGTAGGACAGATTCAGACACTGGCTCTGTCATCCTCACTAAGGCAAACCACACAAAAATCTGTTAACATTTCAGTGCAAGGTGGCAGAATCAGGCCTTGCTAAACTGTCAAAGATGTCCACAAAGACCTGGAGATATTAATCTTTATCTGCTGTGCATTCGTGGCTTTGAGAAGCATCTTAGGCAAAAGCTGCTGATCACTCAGTAAAACCACCTGAGTGCTCACAGAATGAAACCAGCAGGCATCAGATGTCTCTGCTCCTCAGCAAAAAAAAGTGCTCTATTACCTCCAGCTGTCAATTTAAGGAATGCTGTCAAGACTCTTAGGGCCAAACCACTGGGTTTATTTTAACAAGCTGGAAAAAAGGTATTGTTCAGAGTCATCTTCTGATGAAACATCAAACAAGTAATTGAAACCCTCTCTGTTTGTAGTGAAACATTCCCTGTCAGTATTTGCAACCTGAGTGATGTGACATTGTGAAAAAGGAAAGGAAGGTGAAATGAAAGAGAAGCAGGGGAGGATGACTTGCTCTGCAATGTAGGTGAAATGCAGACAGTAAGTGGAGAGCATAAGCAGCAAAGGCTAAAAACTCAGTAACGGTTTATCAAGAGCAAGATGGTGAATGAGACTTCACAGACCAGCAACCAGACCCTCAGGAGTTTTGGGAGGAATTTAGCTTCAGACAAGTGCAGGGTGCCATAGGCATCATAGAGTGTGCAGGCAAGCTCTGCTCCCTGCCACAAACAGGCAGCAGGACCTGAGCTGTCTGTCTCATCTGACTCTCTCTTGCAATGTCAGAGTCACTTGCATCAAGATGGATGCAGAGTCACAAAACGTGGGGCAGTTCTCTCCACTGGTGGGAGCCTCTGTGTTTCCTTTCCCCTCACACACGAGAGTTAGAGGCCTTTGAGTCTGTGTTGGCATTCATCATATGAAGGCAGTGCAGCTTGTTGGCAGATCACAAGCCTCAGACCTCTACTCGCAAAAGACCTTTGAGTTTATTACTCTCTACTTTGTCCTTGGGGTGCCTGCTCTCAAGGTTGAATCCTCAAAACCATTACTGCAGATGTGGAGACATCTGGACCTCAGGAGGTACCTGAATACCCTGTAATGTGGAATGCCTTGTACCTCATGTTCTCTGTGGTGCTCCATGCATTGCCTGGCTGGCCTGTGTGATAGAAGGTGGCCACTGCCCGTAGTTCAAACTCCTTGGTTTAGGGTATGTATCAAACTCATCAGGAAACAGTAGGAAGTCACTGCTCTCACCTACTCCTGTGGTAGTCCTCATGCTCAGCTGTGTTTAGCAGATTACCCCTGAAGTCTCTTCTGTGCTTGTGTGGTGCTCCTCACATGGCACTGTGCCTGAGCAGGATTTGTGCATAGGGAGGCAGGAGCGGTTAGTTCGTTCTTCCTTCCACTGAAGCCGTTCAGTTTGATTGTAGGGATCAAGTGTACTTACAGCCATAGAGACCATATCAACTGCCTCAGTGAAGACAGAATTGATACCACTTCATTTATCAGGTGACCCTATCTTCCCCAGGTTGGGGGGAAAGCCATTACAGGTTATGAGCCAATGGATGACCTGCATGGTATCACTGCAGCAGGGCCACATAACGCTTTAACCCCGGCGTGGAGGCTGAAGTCAGTGTCATCATGTGCATACAGAGCTCCTGTGTGCGTAGTGGCTCTGACCTCATGTGCATACAGAGCTCCTGTGTGCGTAGTGCCTCTGACCTCATGTGCATACAGAGCTCCTGTGTGCATAGTGGCTCTGACCTATCTCACATTGCAGGAAACAGCTCATAAAACTGGCAGATATAGTTATAATACTAGTAAGAGAATAACAGCAGTTTCTTGGGAGTCAGCCAAATACCCATCCCACTTTGATGTCCTCTTCTCTCACAGATCTGTGCTTTAAAATAAAAGACCCCCCAGGTGGTAGGGGTCTTTTAGTTGAAAAGAGATGCAGTTTCTCTCTGCCTCTTTCTTTGACTTGGTGGACATTTGATCACTGTGTGAAACTGAACAACTTCAAGACAAGGATTGATGAAGGCATTGGAGTAAGTGCCTTCATCGTTCAGCCTGAACAGCTTCTGTTTAGGCAGTATTTTATTTCAGACTGGCAAGAATCTGAAACTGGAGTACATCCTGATTCTGATGGTCATGGCTGCAACATTCATGGAATGAATAAAATGCTTAGATTTAGGTTTTGCAGGTGGATTCAACGTTTGTATCTCTGCTCTCCAGCAGAATTCTGCTGGCTTCAGTGAAATAGTCTGTGATACAAAAAAAAGAAACGGTTTCATGACTAGGCATTTCTGTCAAGCAGTGCATCTGGTGTTCTTTATGTAGTCTATGTTGACCATTGAGCTATGCAGTTGAAATACAGTGCCACTTATAAGCCCTGTAATTTTTCAAGTGGGCTCCATTTGTCCATATATATTTAATTAAGGCTGAGTCCTAGTAGTGCAAGCTACCTACCATTCCTGAGCAATCTACTGTAACAACAAAACAGAGAAACAAGGGGAAACCATTTTGAACAAATAACAGCTTTCTAACGATTCTGGCTCTGCCAGACCTAAATCAAAACCAGGACACATTCATAATGGACTTTTCAAACAAGGAAATGGTGAGGCAGGGTCTGCTGCAACCTTTTACTGGAGGATTTACTCATGCAAAATTTCTGGTCGCGTTACTTGAATCAGGCTCTGCTGGAATCGAACAGAGGCAAGGATGTGGAGTCACTCCTGGAATTACTTAGCAATGTTGTGCCTGATTTTCTACTCATCTCTCACTTCGCTTTCCTGCCAACACTAGTGGGAAGGAACAGGGAAACCAAGCTCAACAATTACTTTGGAAAAGAATTCTTTCAAGTTTTAAGCAAAAGGGATGAACGTTTTGGAATGGAAATAAAGTACAAGAGATTAAATCAAAATACAGAAGGGTTGTAAAAACAGAGGATCATTCAAGTATCATTTACCTTTGAGGATTGCTAACTTGAACCATAGAACAAGTGATGGAAAAGCCCAGTAACAGTTTGGAATGGTCGTTCAGGAGAAAAAATACCCATAAAAACAGTTACCAAAGTGTCCATAGAATTCATCTGTACAGATTTAAATAGATTTTTCTTTAGTGCTTTAAAATCGATTTTAAATATATACTATTAAGTTAACCATGATTTTATTTAAAATTCCATAAGGTGCTCAATCAGTTAATGATAAGAAATTTCTTTTGTAGCAAGACAAACTAGCTGGAGCCTACTCTGCATGGACACCAAAGGACAGCTTAGCTTTCATTTGCAAAGAGAAGAGCATAGATTTCTTCACAGCCCATGTGAAAATTGTGGTTTGGTTTTGGTTTTTTTTTTCTTTAAGAAAGATATCCTTTAGAATATTAAAAAAATAAGTTTAATAAAGCCTGTGCTTAAAACAGCCAAAGTACTGTATGAAAAGAAATTGCACATTTGATACCGTTTCAACCCTGCTTTCCATCCCCAGGATAACGTGAGGCGTATGTGATGTTGCTGGAGGGTCTCTTGAAGAGGGCTTGTTTTTCTAAGCTATCAGATCTTCTCACAGCCAGGTGAAATTGGCAGCATATGCACGGTGGTTGTCATGGCAGCTGCCTGCCAACCATCACACACCGCTAACCTTTTCACTCTCTGGGCTGATGCTTCCCTTGGAGGTACCATCCAAATGATGTATTCCTATTGTCACCATGGAATAATCCTTGGCCATCATTTTGGCCTCTTTTTTCAAACTCTTCATTTGTGCTAGCTGGAGCTGGCTGGAATTATATGCAAGTGCTGGGATAGTGTTCACTAAAATCAGCTGGAAAGGTTTCTTCTCCTCCTTGTAGTGACACTGAATGTAACGAGAGAAAGCTGAGCGGTAGGTTTTGTTGAACAAGGTATATACAAGAGGGTTAACTGCAGAAGAAAGGTAGCCAATCCAAACAAATATGTTAAGTAGTCCTCCAATGACTTCTTCATTGCATGACTCCTTGCAAATTACAGCCATCACATTGGTGATGAAAAACGGGCACCACATCACAACAAACAGAAAGAAGACAATGCCAAGAACCTTGGAAGCCTTCTGCTCGTTGCTGATGGATTGCATGGTTCTCCTCCCAGAAGTCCCCACATCCCTGTTCAGAGAGCGCTGGAAGAGTTTCTCTGAGGACAGGGAGCTCTGAGGGAGGAAGCTAAAGGAAGCAAACTTGGTCTTTGGGCCAATGTCATTCACACACAACAGAGCTTCCTTCTGCAGTGACTTGATAGTTAAAAAGTAGGTGACTACCATGATGGTTAGAGGGATGAAGAATGCCACAAAAGAGCCTATTAGCACAAAATTGTCATCTGCAAGTAAGCAGCTGCCTTTCTTAAACACTTTGGAGTCATCTTGTAGTCCAAACACAGGTATGGGCATGGAGATACCTGAAGGTGGATTAGAGAAGAAGGAGGTTAAACACAATAATAAACCCCACGATTTCCTGTCTCCCAAGAAAATACTTTGGGCAGTGCACAAATCTTTCCTCAAAGAATAAGTGGTTGTAGGACACAAGTAAACACTAATGGCTAGAGCCACAGCAGACAGAAATTCCAAGGCAAACTGAATTGGCATAAGGCGAGGAAAAATACTGCATCTCATGTTGGCAGCACAGTGTCAGCTCTGGGCTTTGACATTTTTCTGGGGCCACACTAGGAAGGAATGGGCTGTAAAACTTTGGTTATGCAGGTGTTGAGCTGTAGGAATCAAGCTGCAGTCTGTCAAGCTCTGGCGTTTGTGCTGCCACCACATTTGCAAGGTCCCGTGGCGTTATCTGGGAGTTTGCAGTTGCTCTAATCTGAATTCCCTCTCACTTTCAACAGAACCTCAGCCACAAGGAGAACCCATTTGCTGCCATCCAACTGTCCCACGACACCTTGTAGCATCAAAACCATAGTTCCTTATATTTTTAGCTCTTGGCCTCCCTCTAATGCTCTTGAGGCTTATTTCTTGGTTCCTGCCACCTTGGCAAAGGCTTTTATTAACTGTGATCACGATGGTATCATGCCTTTCTTTTCTGGCATGGTTTAAGAGTTGTCTTGGGCTGTTTGTTTGGTTTTTTTTGGGGGGGGGTTGTTGTTTGTTTATTTGTGGGGTTTTTTTTCTTTTGTAGGAGGATTGGAAGTGTTCTCAGCACTGGTTTCTGAGTAGATTGTGAAATAGTGATTTTAGGATTTCGGTTTATTAGGTCTTATTAGGATGTTTTTCTTTCCTCCCTGTAACCTCCATACAGTAAAGACAGTCTGAATGGTAAATACAATACTTTCCACAGCAATGACTGGAGGAATGCTAGGTACAAATTAAGCACTGATAGGGACACAATATGAGATATGGTTCACACTGTAGGACTACCAAGGTCCCTTTACAGTTCTGCCAGGCACTGCTGTCTCGAAGCACAGCCTTGAAGGCAACAGCAGCCATGCAAATACTGTGTTGCCCTAGAGCATGTGCTGTGCCCTTGCCCTGTAATGAACAACAAGGCTAGATCATGAAATCCATACTCCTTGGTCTGCTTTGTCTCGTTCAAGCCCACTCAGTCATTTCCTTAGGGACTTCTGCAAATACTGCTAGCATCTGAGCAAGATCAAACAGCTGCTGATTCTTTGGCTGTTGATTTTGTCCCCTTTCTTCCTCCCAGACGGATTCTGTCTCTCCAAGAGATGCAATGTTAGAGAGTGAAAGGGATGATGTACTGTGAAGACAGCAAAAGTGGAGTTGTGAAGTAGAAAGCAATAATGCAGCCTTGTTTGGAAAACAGCAGTTAGAAGTCTGACTCCTGTGGGTAGGTAGCTGAATCTGAGAGCTTCAGGATCCTTTGCAACTTTGAGCAGAAGTCTCAGATGCTGTATTTGGCTTTTAAGGAAAAATAAATTAGAGAGAATTTTGTTACAATACAGGGTCGGTGCTGTGCCATATCTTGTCCCCTGTGTGCCCAGGAATGTCCTTCCTGCTTCACAGATCAGTCCTGAAACTCATCCTTTCAACATCAGTACTGAAATGGTACCTCTCTTCCTTTCCCTTCTTCCCATTCTGGTGCTTAGGCTGGGAGCTGTTCAAAAGCTCAGGCTGTCTCTTCATTTTACCCATGTCCAGTGCCCAATAGGACAACTCCAGTCCTAGAGGGAGAGTCTTGGAGTCCAAGCAATAATAACAACAGTAATAGAAATCTTAAACTACTTTTCTCTTTGAATGTTCCATTCTGATATTGCTTCTGGATCTTCTAGGAGGCTCTTTGTTTTCTTTCTGACAGCACTGCTCTCTATTTTTCTAGTAACACTGTAGCTTATGTTATCTGCATAGCTTTGAACTGAGTCATGGCAATGCCTTGGGCGAATTTACAAGAGTACCGTTCTTATCTGCCCGGGGCAGAAGCTAGTGGAGAGCCTGTGGTATTGCCCTTTTTGTTTCTCTTACAAGACTACACAAGTCCTAAAATGTTTCAGCTTGGATGTGGGATGCAAATGGGTGAGGTGCAAACTCACGCAGTGTGTGGCAGCTGCTGGGTCAAGGTGAAGAAAGCTTCCCAGTGACTCCAGAAAAACTGCTGCCTAAAAACACCTGAGTCAGTCCAACTGAGGGCATGGAGGGAGTAGTCACCTACAGGAGCCACATTGCTCAGCCACTGGAGTGCCTAACACCTCCAGGAAAAAGAGGAATACTTGGAAGTTCCTTCTCCTCTTTGGATGAATTGAAGGGGTCCTGAAGGCAGCCAGTGCCTCCCAGCATTGCACTTGAGCTGCATGGAGACACAGCCCTAGTCAGAGCAACACCACAAGTTTCCCATCCGGTTCTGCCCTGTACTGATAACAGCAAAGCTGTTTTTCATTTCATTCAAAGACCTGGTGTGAGCTGCAGAGATAAAATAAACAATGGCCTTGGCAGAGTAAAAGATGCCTTTCATTACCACAGACCTTATGGTTCAGCTGCATCAGGAGGCATGGGAGGAGAGGGAACAGCACCAGGAAGAGGAAAACTTTGGTGTAACTGCAAGCTTTTTCAAGTCAAATGCCAGTGAGTTTCAACTTCTCACCTGGAATGCAGGGGCAGCAGTTTCCCAGCTCCTTTCTTGGCTTTCTTGGGTTTTTTGGGGGGCTTTGTAGGAGCTTCTGGGACTAGCATCTAAATCCAGAATTCTGCCTTTGAAAAATGGAAATTAACTTCAGCCTCTAGCTGGAGTTTCCACATTTCCTTGTCATTCCTTGGACAAGTACAAAAGTGCTGTTCAGGTGGAGTTGTGGCAGGCCCTGCTGGGCATGTAAGTATTTCTGACTGACCACCCAAGGCACCTTTTCCCTGCAGCCATGGGTAACTGCCTTAGGTTCAGTTTGAAAATACCAGAGCTACCACAGGTTGTTAGCAGAGGACACTGGCAGATGTGACCTGCTTTTTGACTACACCCCTGTTCAGCTGGTGCAGGGGATCACACAAGTCCTCAGGACAAACCTCCTGCACCTGTGTCAGGACAATCCTCATTATCAATACAGGCTCAGGGATGATGAGATTTGAGAGCAGCCATGCAGAAAAGGATTTGGGATACTGGTGAACAAAAAGCTGGGCATGAGCCAACAATGCCACTTATAGCCCAGAATGTCAATCTCTCCCTGGGTTTCACTCCACTCTGCTCTGGTGAGACCTCACCTTGAGTGCTATGTCAGGCTCTGGGGTCCTCAACACAAGAGGGACATGCACCTGATGGAGAGGGTCCAGAGTAGGGCCACAAATATGATCAGAGGGCTGAAGCACCTCTCCTACAAAGACAGGCTGAGAGAGTTGGGGTTGTTCAGTCTGGAGAGAAGGCTCTGGGGAGACCTTATAGCAGCATTTCAACATTTGAAGGGGATCTACAAGAAAGCTGGGAAGAGACTGATTACAAGAGTATGCAGCAATAGAACAAGGGAAAATGGTTTTAAAACAGAGAAGGGTAGATTTAGATTGGGCATTAAGAAGTTCTTTGCTATGAGGGTGGTGAAACCTGGAACAGGTTGCCCAGGGAGGTGGTGGAAGCCCCATCCCTGGAGACACTGAAGGATGGAGCTCTGAGTAGATTTATCTAGTTGGGAATGTCCCTACTTACTGCAGAGAGGTTCATCATGGAATCATAAAATGGCTTAAATTGGAAGGGATCTCAGAGATTATCTACTCCAACAGCACCCCCTGGTCTCATCCAGCCCAGTTTTACACACCTCCAGGGAGGAGACATCCACAGCCACTCTGACTAGATGACCTTGCAACCCGATTCATTCTATGATTCTGTGAAATTATATCCTGACATTCCTGCATGGAATAAATTCTCTTCCAGCCCTATTGTGTCTCCTCATAGCTCTACATGGACTGAACTTACTGTTCCCCTCGCCAAAGGAACAGGGTTGTCTCTCTTTGAGAGGTAGCTTCTGGCTTCTGTAGCGTGAGAATATCAAATCCCAGCAATGACACTGGGACCAAACTCAAAGGAAACAATGTTTAATCTCTAAATAAAGGAGTTTCTGTGTGCAGCCCACATCCATTATTTTGATGGGATTTTTAAGGAGTATCACACATGGCCCAGAATGTCACCTTCATGTCACTCAGGCATGATCAAGCTCAAGCTTGTCCTGTAGAAACACAACAAAAAGTCCCTGTCTAAGCTGTATTAGCATTATTGTAGGAGGCTGAATCTAATCCTTTAAAGACCAAAGCTGATTGATCTATTTCTCCTTGATGCTTGAGATGTGTGATTTCTTGCTGGTTTTACTGTCCTTGCTTGCCAGCTCCATACCTTTGGTCACTGTGGATATTTAAGAAGATGCAGGTTGTGTGCATGCATTCAAATATCAACAGAAGAAAACCAGCCCCAGAAGAAAGTGTCACGCAGAGCTCACAGGTGGGCATGAGCAGTTACTTGGGAAACTGACCACCTGCAAACAGCAGATCTGGAGGAAGCCACCTGGCAGGGCTGTAAGAGAACAGCTTTTGCACACCGTGCCCGTTCCACACTCCTAGCTCCCACTAGCTCAAGGTCAGTCTGTAAAAAGGGCTCTTTTATCTTAGTCCCAAATCAAACTAAGCTGAGGCACAAGCAAAATCCATCCAAGCACTGGAGGTACGTTAGGCACTGCATTTCAAGTTGACATTCCCACTTAGAACAGAACATTTCCTCTGTGGACAAATCCTAAATAATACATTCCTCTGGTAGAAGTTGGTTTATTTATATAGCTTGACTTATATGTCAGTGGCTGCTTCAAACTCTATGGACTTTAACAAGCCACATAACAAACCCCAGACAATAAGGATGAGCCATAAATCCTGCATTGAACCTCATGGATTTGGGCACGACTTCAGAACGACAAGAGGCTCTTGAAAACACCAAAGGTTAAGAAGTAAAGCAATAGTATCCTTCTTGCTGTTCTCTCAAAAAGCCTGGCAAAATCGACAGGGATTGATTTAGTGTTACATATGTCTGGCTTGCAAATCTGCAGAGATTTACAGCAGCTATAAAACCACTTTAACTGGACAGGTAAACTGGGTTTGCAGCTGCCTTGAGCTGCTGAGACTATCAATGAATCAAAGGCAGAATCTAAAAGATGCCCTGCAGGGTGGCACCCTCGGGCTACTCAGGATTAGGAAAAGGAGGGGCAAGTGAACTGAAGTCAAGGTTTCTTCTGCAAAGCTTCCTTCAAACAACAACTGTCACTCAGGTGCTTTTGCCTCATACCCATTTTGAATATAAATGAGCCTTTCCATGTGCCTTAAGAAAATGTCCAGTGGACAGAAAATATCTCTTAGAAATGCCATCACAGTTCCTCAACACAATTAATCTCCTTTGTTCACCTTCGAGTGAAAAAGGCAAAAAAAGCTTCCCCGGTTCAAGTGTTATCAGTCACACTGATTCAGACATACTCAGCTTATGGGCCAGACCCCTGCAGAGATGTGCTGTGACACTGGAGAGCTCTAAGGGATTGCTGCTTGGAGAAGGCCAGTCTCTCCTTCAGGCAGTTCAGTGGGGCAGTATTATCTAATTTCACCAGAATAAAATCCCCATGCCTGGTACCTGGTGATTTTCTGCTGATTCACTTCCAGTCATGAGCAGCCTTTCATGGTACAGTGTTGCTGCTACTCAAATAAAGTTAGACACATTGCCAGTAACAAGACTGTGCAGTTTGTTGGTAGGTGACAATGCAGAAACAGAAATTTCCAGTTGGAGATATGAGATGTTCACAGAATGTCCTCCTTTGGCATATCTCCACAAGCAAACAGCCACCCAAAAGCACATCCCAAAGCACAAAATGCATACTCTTGTGTTGTATGTAAAGTGCCTTGAGACAACACAGCCAACATTTTGGGCTGAAACAACCATACCAAATAATATTCATTCATTTGGACTACCATGGTGCCCTGTGTGGATGTCTGCTTGATCTAGGAACACAAGCCATAGTGAACTTCTTCTGAAGGTGCCATGGACTGTATGCTCCACTACGTACCGCGTGTGCAAATATATCTGGAGCTCATATCAGGAGTTTGGCAACAGCTACTCATGCACTTTCACTTAAACATCTGCAGAACAACTGCTTAGTCTGTCTCCATGTCACTGTTTGGCATGTGGCACTCAGTGTTACAGGAGTCATTGTTGTCTCAGACCTGCAAACATTTAACTGATTTATCCATGCACTTGAAAATGTCATTTCCCAGCTGATTCACTTGAAGTCATGACCAGACTTTCATGTCACAGTGTTGCTGCTACTCAAATAAAGTTAGACACATTGCCAATAACAAGGTTGTGCAGTTTGCTGGTAGGTGACAATGCAGAAACAGAAATTTCCAGTTGGAGATGTGAGATGTTCACAGAAACATGGAATTAAGCAAATTGGAAAAGACCTTTTGAGATCATCAAGTCTAACCTATTACCTAACACCATCTAATCAACTAAACCATGGCACTAAGTGCCTCATCCAGTCTCCTTTTACACACCTCCAGGGATGGTGACTCCACCACCTCCCCGGGCAGCCCATTCCAGAGGCAAATCACTCTTTCTGTGGAGACTTTTTTCCTAACATCCAGCCTAAACCTCCCCTGGCACAGCTTGAGACTGTGTCCCCTCGTTCTGTCACTGGGTGCCTGGGAGAAGAGACCAAGCCCCACCTGGCTACAACCTCCTTGCAGGTAGTTGTAGAGAGCAGTAAGGTCTCCCCTGAGCCTCCAAGCTGAACAGCCCCTCAGTCTCTCCTCATAGGGCTTCTGCTCCAGCCTCCTCACCAGCCTTGTTGCTCTTCTCTGGACACATTTGAGCATCTCAACATCTTTCTTAAATGGAAGGGCCCAGAACTGGACACAGTACTCAAGGTGCAGGTGTTGAAAAGCTCTGAGTGGTTTGGCAGCCACCATCTAAGGCTGCATCTAGTTAGCATGAATTTTAAGTCTTTCTGGTTTTGCTAGTCAGTGTGGCAGTGTCACCAAGCCTTAGGTGCTAGGCCATGTGAGACAAGAATGCACCTTTTCCCTGGAGCTAACTCTGTGTTTTAGTGGGGGCAGGGCAGGGTGAGGAGCTTGTTCTCACAAATCCTCACATAACATTTGCTTTTGGGTGGATATCCTCGGGAGTTATGCGAGTCACAGTACCAGTGGAGCATCATCTCCTTGCTTGATTCCAGGGCACAATCCTCGCAAGACTGGAGTCAGAATGGGTCTAGTAGTTTTTCTTAGTGCTGTCCATAGGTCAAATCCCCTTTTTTATTCAGGGGCACACACAGAGTTAGTTTTCTGTAGCTGTCCCTTGGAACATTTCATTTGGTCACACATGTTCTATTTGATACAACAGAAAGGAGAACTGCTTTATATTTAACTTCACATAGGAGGTGCTAGTTGGATTATTCTATAAATATTGAAATAGCTTTGTTCTTGGCAGCAGAGAAAACCTCTGAGGAAACATATTCCTTAGGCTAGGTAGGAGATGAATTTAAAGTTTTATGGTAAAAAATGTAATTGCAAATAATCATATATGCAGCTATGATGCTGTATATTTCGCTGGAGAAAAACAAAAGTCAGAAAACCCACAGTGTCTTCCTGACATACTTCTCGTTTATGTTCTTATTCCTGAAGCTAATTTCTTGCAAGTGCAGAGATGTGCAAATTAATTTGTGGGGCTGTGATAAGAAATTAAATAGAAACAGAATTAGATGAGCATTACAGGGAGGACAGAGTGAGAAGCAAAGGACAGGTACCCTCTTTTGACTCAACTGATTAGATAGGTGGGCTTAGTTATGAAAAGAAAACTGTTGGAGTCGACTGCTGCTTCGACATAATCCTGTTCCCTTACAAAATGTGCACACAGTCATATTTCCTAGAGGCAGCAAGAACCTGCCAGCAGGAAGCAGTTTCTTTGCTTCAAGTGCTATTGCTGCCTATGCAGACCTGAAACCCCTTCCTTAGCTGTGCTGCAGAACTTGTTTGCAGCAACTCTGTGTCCTTCATGCCTGGTCGTTGTTGTTTCCTCGTTGGATTCTCCAGCCCTTCTGAGTATCTGAGCAAGGTACAAGCTTCTGCATAGCAATTTTAAGGGGACCCTCTTCACCGAACAGTCTTTGCTCCTCAACTTTGTTTTGGGCAGAGGCTTCTGCCAAGGTGCTTATTGGCTTCTCACAACTATCTCAAATCAGCAGAAGATGTTATCCCTCTGTGTAATATCATTACCCAGTCACTAAAGGGACCAATGGGGGATTATAGCAGTCTAGGTTTGGAAGGAAGAAAGGAAGGAACTTGGAAGGAGTTTGGAGGGAAGGAAGAAAGGAAAGAATTAACCTTGGAAAAGAGATATCAGATAATGCCATTCGTGTATACAACAAGGAGCAGTGATGAACAGACCTCGGTGCTTTCAACTGTACAAGCTGAAGTGGAGAATCCTGCTATTGCATTCAAACCCCTTTAAGTTACTGACAGCACAGTATGTTAAGTTACTGACAGTACAGGTCTACCTGTACATGCTGCCTTCACCTTCTGCTTACTGAAGTGGGCAGAGGAGAGGACTCTGAGGGGTAAAATATTGTGTGGAGAAAGCCTTGTCTGGTCTTTCATTAGCAGGGAGGCAGTGGCACTTGCTAAAGCTAGTCCTGATTACTGTGCAAATACAAGTCATTATAAATGCACCTACAGAGAAAAGTGAGGCAGGAAGGCATCATGGCTTGCTTTTGCAGCAAAAAGGCCAGAATGATGTGTTTAGCTCCAAGGTGTCCAAGAGGTTAAAATCCAATAATAGAAAGAGTCTAAAAATCCTTTTCCTCTTTAATGACCTACAGGAACTCAGTCAAGTTTCCAGTAAGGAGCTTGCCACCATGCCACATAGAGCAAACCTGAGAATGCACCATCCCTGTGTTTCCCCTGTGCAAACTCAGGCTTTCCTCAGAGAAGGAGTGACTCAGCAGTGTTTTGCTAGCACTCTGCCATATCACACCCCAGGTAACATTGCTTCTCCTTTGCCTTGCTTGATCTCACACTTCCCAGATGATGCCAGATTCCCAGATGGAATGGGCTGCCCAGAGAGGTGGTGGAGTCACCGTTCCTGGAGGTGTTCACAAAAAGCCTGGATGAGGCACTTGGTGCCATGGTCTGGTTGACTGGATAGGGCTGGGTGCTAGGTTGGACTGGATGATCTTGGAGGCCTCTTCCAACCTGCTTGATTCTATGATTCTATGCTTAGAGTGCCTGGACAACTAGTGTCAGAGTGGCAGTGTTGAAGGAACAACTGTATCAGCCATCTGTGTGGTTGTTATTATTCACTGAGAGCTGAGCTAGGCTAGACATGCATCTGGCAAAAGGCTTCCTGTTCTCCTTAGCCCTCCTTAAGGCCAGCAAGTCCTGCTGAGTTCTCAAGGGGAAGGTCAGGGAGACCTACCTACAACCTCAGGTACATTTTAAAACCTAAGAATATGAAATATCATGAGAGGAGGGCATCCTATTCAGCTTAGAGGCACATGGTTACCACAACAAAGAAGGTTAGAAGAAACAGGGCTGGAGATAAGCACCAGTTTCACGTGGACACAGACCCATCTGCACGCTCACACACACCTGCTCAACTAAGACTGCCACCTTTTCTAAGTCACACAGCTACAAGCTTTGATTTCGTTATCTGAAGTCATCGCTGCTCACATCAGCCTCATTTCTGTAGCAGCATCTGTAGGTCCTTACAAACATTGGCACTCCCCTGAAGATGAACAAGGAGAGGTCTGTGAAACCTTCAGCCTGCAGTTTGGCAGTACTTCAGTGCTGCTGTGGCTGTTAGCTCCAAGGAGATGACCTGCCAGCTTTCTCAAGGGCGTAGGGCAGGTAGGGTGTAGGGTAGCAGTGGAGATCTCTGCAAGTTTTCTGTCCCTGTAGTGTGTCAATAGCATTTATATTTTCATATGGGTCTGATGATGTCTCCTTGAAGGATTCCTCTGCCTGAACACCTCCCCAGGCTCCGTGCTGAGACTAAAATGTTGCACTTCCAGTGTGGTTGGCCCCATGGCCCTATGTGCCAGCTCTTTCAGATTGACTCCAGTTCGGTCTGTACTTCTGCCTGCACTTTAATCCCTGCAGCCACCAAGGAAGATCTGCCAGCAGGGAGAGGGGGAAGCATGTTGCATTGCACAGTGCCTAGAGGAAATGAGACTGTGGCTGCAAAAATCTAGGGGTGGAAGGAGGTTTCTAATGTGACAGTAAAAGGCCCTTAAGAGCTCCCACCCTGTAATTTAACTGCGTTTTTATTTACCACACCAATTTATTCACAGTCTGATCTCTGGGGAGATTGAGACTTAGCACTACCCCAGAGTGTGGGAAGAGCAGAGAGAGTATGGCAGTGTCTGGCTAAGCATGGAGAGGAGGCTGAAGAACTGGTTTGCCTGGGGGATGCTGGCTGAGCAGAGCTGAAGCCCACTGTAGCCAGACGGCAGCTATTCCTGCTGTCATCTGGGAGTCAGGAGGGAGCTGGCCTTAATCTTCACCCTCAGCAAATGTAGGCTGATGACAGCTGTGTAACCACTTCATCCATGGTGATTAGAAGTGATTAGAAGTGACTGACCTTATAATAAAGAGCTGAATATTTATTCTGAAGACTTGCAAGAGGTGCCACAGGTCTCCAGCCCAGCTCTGTGCAGAGGGATGAGGTTCTATTCATTATTTAAAGCTTCTCTATGGGCAAACCTGCTAATTCTGTGGCTCAGTGAAATGCAGCAGACCAGGTCAAACACCTCTTTTTCTTTCTGTGTGCTCAGCTAATGTTCTTTAAATTGCACTGATGTTTTTATCTTCCCGATAGCAATGGTTTCATTTCTACTCAAAGGGAGATATAAATTTGTGATTGTCACTGGCTAGGGTAAATATCTCAATTTGGAAAGGGAAACAGCCTCTACGTGGGACCAGCTTCAGCCACTTGTGTTCCCTTCTGTTTAGCACAAGACCCTTTTGTGCTCCATATCAGATCACAGCATTCACTGTCCAGAGCCCTAGGAGAACAGGTTTGGGGATAACTGCGCTTTGAGAAAGAAAGAAACACCATGTTTACAGCAGGAGCTTCCCAGATCAGGTATTATCAGTTTGCCCTTTTAGCTGGGAAGGTTCTGATGGCTCCCCAGGGCTAACTGATTACATGCAAGGCATGCTGCATGCACAGCAATGTCTAAATATATTGTATATATGTATGCATATAGAGAGAGGCAATAAACTAGAAATTATGGAAAGACCTTAGCTATTCCACTATCATAAACAGGTAATGTGATGGCTCCTAGGGCAGGCTAAGTGACAAGATCCTCTGCCATCCCAGTTTTTCAACTTCTGCCCCTTTAGTTGGCACAATTTGTTGAATGCTAATAATTTCCTTAGCTCTGCCCTCATCTTACACTGAACTGAATACAGATTTCTGTTGGTATCTCACTGAAAAGATTCTAGCAGTGCTGCCTGACCTCATTGTGTAGTTCAAAAGGTTTCTGAATGTAACTATCAGATACATTGCTTAGTTAATATGATTTTTTTAGCAACAATTTCACACTGAGTCTGAAGGGCACACAGAAGCAAAACTGGAATTCTTCTGAATTGTAGAGACCTTCAACCAGATCCCACTTTAATGCAGACATTTGACTTGTCTCCCTCTGTCTCCTTTTGTGGTTGCTTGCAGATGGTGCTGATTAAGCAGATTAACAGCTTCTTACTACTTAGACAAGGCGACTGCAGCAATGGCTCAGCAGTTACTGAGTGAGATGTCCTGAAGCAGTGGGTGATTTGGAAGGAAAACCAGCATGAGAAGCAGCTTGGAGACCTGTGCTGATCTCAACATCATGATTCAGGATTCTGTGATTTATGCTTCACTACCCACCTAATCGATAATGTCCTTCACCCTGACTGAGCTGCTCTTGTGTTAAATCAGTCAGTGCCCTGGTCATGTTTAGAAGGTGGCAGATGCACCTGAGATCTGAAGCCATAGAGTATTAATCTTAGGATATTCATAGTTCACCTCAGTCTATGATTCTAGCAATAGAGGTCAATTTGACATTTCAAAACTCAGCTCAAAGACAAAATCATAATAAGAGTTATGTTCTGCCAAAAGGAAATAGGTCTTCCCAGTGGGTGTGATTTACTTGCAAGACAAATGCAGGAAGGAATGCTGCAAAGTGCACAGCTCCAGTTTTGCTCAGCCAGGAAAGAGAGCCTTTATCACTACGCCTCAGCCTGCTCATAGGATTTCACAGGAATCTGATGGGCTCTTTTCTATCAGTGACTCTGGAGGACATCGTAGGGAAAATCAGCTGAGAGGCATTTCTAAATTTGCTGTAGATACCTAGGAAGATATTGTCTCAGCTCTGGCAACCCCCCTGACTTTTATTAGCTGGACTTCTGCTTAGAAATGATGCCAATGACATGAGCCAGAAAATGCACAGGGAAAGCTAATTGCAGCTTGAGTGTGCAAGAGCTTGCAGTGCTCCTGCTAACTGGGGAAAATGTGAGGGTTTCATTTTGAAGTGGAATTCTGCAGTGTGCATGACCTACCTAACCTTGGGAAATGCAGCATCTGCCTTAAATAAAATTTAATCATTTAAAACACATCAAAGAAGCTGTGAAATTGCTCTGTATAGTTTTTTAAATGAATGAAAACTTCTTTGTTCTTGACATTTTGTTTCATGCCTTTACAATGCTGCTTTAACAACATTATTAATTTAGAAGGCAACTGCAGTGTGCAAATGAGAGAGATTATAAACCCCAACACGATTCCTTGTGCACTTCTCTTTTGCTCATATATATTGCATGTGTCTTCTGCTCTACAGAAGTCCTTTTCCTCTGGTTAGAAATTCTTTAAGAGTTTCTTGGTCAGGATAGGATTTCCTTTTGATCATGTTCTGTTGTGGAGACTTGCTGCAAAAAGACCAGAGCAGGCCTAAGACCATGTTCTTTCTGCATGTTCCAACTCCTGCCATAGCCCTTTCTGCAGAAAAGGTCATGCTACAGTAGGACCTAGGCTCATTTTTCCCCCTGTAGATGGAGAACCCATTGTGGAGTCTTGTATGTATTGCACACTGTGCAATATATAACCTTGCATAGAAGGGGGAGCAACCTATCATAGGCACTGTGCTGTTGCTGCCTTTTTCCTTGTAATATTCCATTTACTCTGATCCAAAGAGAGGCTGGCTGATTATAGGTCATATTGCCAACCACAAAGAGTTACTTATTCACTCAAAGAAACCTGATAACAGAACCAGACTGGTCCAGCCAAACTTAATGCTCTTTTTGGTTGCCAGTAGCTTGAAGGGGAAGAAGAACATAGCCTTTATGGTCTTCAAAGAAAAATGAAACCAAAGAAGAAAGGAAGGCCACACATTTATGTTGTGATCACTTTGTTTTATCCATAAAGAGAATGCTTACTGCGAAATAGATGCTCACAGAGGGAGTGTGTGCCTTTTTCATAGGCAAAAGCTTTCATCTCAGTCTGGAGAGGAGGAGGCTCTGAGGTGACCTCATTGTGGCCTTCCAGTATCTGAAGGGGGCCTTCAAAAAAAGCTGGGGAGGGACTTTTTAGGCTATCAGTGAGTGAGAGGACTAGGGGGAATGGAGCAAAGCTGGAGGTGGGGAGATTCAGACTGGACATGAGGAGGAAGTTGTTCAGTATGAGAGTGGTGAGAGCCTGGCATGAGTTGCCCAGGGAGGTGGTTGAGTCCCCATCCCAGAGGTGTTTAAGGCCAGGCTGGATGAGGCTGTGGCCAGGCTGATCTAGTGTGAGGTGTCCCTGCCCCATGGCAGGGCATGGAACTAGATGATCCTCGTGGTCCCTTCCAACCCTGACTGATTCTATGATTCTATTCTATGATCTCCTCTTGATAATCAGGTAATGAGACAGTACATATATACTAGTATAATGTATTCTTCCCCATCCAGATGTATCACAGAATCCCAGACTGTCAGGGGTTGGGAGGGACCTCGAATGCTCATCTAGTTCAACGGCCCTGCCAGAGCAGGTTCACCTATACCAGATCATCCAGGCAGGGGTGTATGTCAGATTGCTGAATGTTTCCAGTTTGGAAACGTGACCCTATGGATTTTTATGTGGTTTATTTATCTCAATGTTTCCAAATCTGAAGAATTTAGCATGCAGTTTGATCATCATCACTCCTTTGAGCATGTTTTCCTAAAGAAAAGTGTAAAGTTAGTTAAACCTCCTTGTCAGAGAGTGAGAAAACATATTCAGGTTCAAAATGCCAGGTTTGTTATTCTTCACAGTTATAAGAACAAGGTATGTGTTGGTCTGGTGGGTAAGATGTGGACGTTGCTCTGGGAAGAACAAACCAAGCAAAGAAATCTGCTACATGAGAATAGTTTGCATCCATATGGAGAATAACTATGATATTTATCTCTCCTTCTCAGAACCATCTTAAGTAATGTCTCCTAATCAGAATACATGTGCCAGCCAACTGAGAAATGTTCATCACTGCACTGAATGTTAACTTCTTTCAGACAACCTAGGGATGAAGTACTTAGCCATTAGCTGTCACAGCTGGTGGAGTCATGAATATGGCAATGAACTTTCTACTGGCATAATTGTCACTGACTACTATGCCTCATACATTGTGTCTCTGTAAAATAAGCCACTGAGGATGCTATTTTCATGAGATGCTGATGAAGCTCCAGCACCTTAGGAAGTTAAGTTAGAGCAAATTCCTCTACAAGTTGTGTCAGAATTTTTGTGTCAGACAACATCTTTGGGGCATTTTATTTTTATGGTGGCATCTATCTTCACAAATGGAAAAGCTTGCTGTCAGGGGTGACCTCATTGCTGTCTACAATTACCTGAAGAGAGGCTGTAGCCAGGTGGGGTTGGTCTCTTCTGCCAGGCAATCAGCAACAGAACAAGGGGACACAGTCTCAAGTTGTGCCAGGGAAGTATAGACTGGATGTTAGGAGGAAGTTGTTGGCAGAGAGTGATTGGCATTGGAATGGGCTGCCCAGGGAGGTGGTGGAGTCACCATCCCTGGAGGTGTTCAAGAAAAGCCTGGCTGAGGCACTTAGTGCCATGGTCTGGTTGAGTGGCTAGGGCTGGGTGCTAGGTTGGACTGGATGATTTTGGAGGTCTCTTCCAACCTGCTTGATTCTATGATTCTATGTCCCTTGGGATTGCCAAAACACAGAAATTACAATTCTTGCCCTTGATATCCTCCAGCTAGGAAGAGTAAACTGCTCTGGGACTGCTTTTGGGAGAACAATAAACCAAAGCAAACTGAAGCAAACCCAAACAAATCCCAAAAACCGCCACCTGAACAAAAGATTAACTGAGGAAATTAGTATAAATACTGCATGAGAATGCAAAGCCAGGAGAAAAAATGCAAGTGATAAAAGTGAACAACCACACTGTAAAGAGAGTAGTGCAGCAGATACTTCAAGTTTAGCTCCAGCACTTCCAAATTTAGATGCTCAGCTTTAAATCTATATTGTCAGAGTACATTGCTGTGTGTAATTATTTGCAGTTTCATGTGTTTTGGCAGTATATTGCATATTATAACAAGTGGGGTGTTCTTCTGCTGTGCCAAGTCATCACTAAATTACATTTTCATGAACCAGCAAATTATGTCATCTGGAAGAAATGGATGAGGTGGTGGATCTGGGATTCCCAGCTTGCTGCCCCTTGGCTATTTGTGCCTTTTGAAAACAGTGAAGAGACTTTGAAATAAAAGCTCTCTTCATCAGAAGGAGGCCAAAACTGTCAGCAAACCACAACCCAGAGACACTGATATTTGTACTCTCCCTATCCCAACTGCTTCCCTAGCCCTTTGTACTCTTTAGGACAGCAAGAATTCACACAGAGAAGTTGCCAGCAGCCTGGGAAGAAGGTGTAAGCCTCCTTGTCAGCATAAAGCATCACACTGACAAATCATCAGAGGGTTCAGCTGCACCTAGTTTGTTTTGTAAAGGCTACAGTTTGGAGAACATTGCTTCACATGCTGCAGTATCCCTGTATTTTTGAAGCCTCAGAAGCAATCACAGCGTTTTAAGAGAGTTATGCAGCAGGAGATATTTGACCATCTTCATCCAGCTCCACTTTGGGCTTCTGCATGCGAAGTACTGAATAAATCTCAGTTGTTAGTGACTGGGGAGAGAGGAGACTGCCTGAAGGCAGTGAACAGATGTGTAGGCTGAGTGTGAAATGATAAGAGAAGAGAAAAACCAGCTAAGAGGATTTGAGCTTCATAAAATTCCACATTACTTAGACCATTACCAGAGGAACAGAGAGAAATAAGGCCTGAAGAATGATGTATCTAAAGGCCTAGTATTAATGTTTGTATTTCTTTTATGTGATTGAGTTTTTTTAAGGAGACAATTGTTGGGCTCTTGCAGAGCAATACATTTCCTAGGCCCACTCAAGACTCAAAGGTGCTTTACCTGTATTTCCCAGCACAGGCTCTAGTTACCATTCTATAAATTCCACTGAAATGCCATCCAAAATTTAGCTCTTAATTTTTCTGGGAAGGGGAAGTACTTGGGCTCTTTACACCTGTTCTCAGTAATGACCTCTATGCTTTAACACACGTGGAACAATTTTCAGGGTTTTGTGGGCTTTTGCCTTCAACAGCTACAAATAATCTAATTATCTAGCCACTCTGGGTGCTGGGTGATTTAAGTATTAAAGACATGATTAGAATCTGTTGCAGTAATTAGAATCTATTTTAAACCAATTGCCTGTGGCATTACATGGTCTGGTGAAAGAAAGGCTGCTGGCTAAATCCTCTTCAGCCACTAAATGTAAAACCAAATGTTAGTACAATTATTATTATAATTATTCTCTTTCTTTTTTTTTAAGAGAGTAAATATTTCAGAACTCAAGTAGATCAAACTACCTGTGCTTTTCAATGCTGTTTTAATACAGTTCATCACTGAAGCTAACAGAAGGAGGACCACTGATCTTTGGATCAAATTCCCTGGATAAATTGGTTAACTTGCCAGATAAAAGAAAAAGTACAGATCTAGTGAATGATTATGCTATTCCTTAGGTAAATTCAAAATCATAATAAAAGAGCCATGGATAAATTGGGAAGTATCAGGAGAATTTCTGCTTCTCCCATGAATCAGCCTGAAGTATTTGTGGAAGTCAGTGAGGAGCTGGATAAGGGCAGTCCAGCTGATAGAAAGTTCTTGGATTTCCTGAAAGCTCTGACAGCTCTATTTTGTCAAAGTCTGTTAAAGAAATTAAACTTTCCTGGCAGCAGAAGAAACATTTTCTTGTAGAAAAAGGATGAACTGAAAGCAGGGAAACAAGCAGTAGGCTTAAATGGTTTGTTTCCACAGTGAGGGTGATAGAAGGTAGAATCCAATTGCACTCTCTGTTCACTGGTGCTGTTGAGACTATTCTTGATGTGCCTGCATGGGCACTGGAACTGTGTAAATGTGCTGGTGACACAGATGTGGACTGTAAAGAATTACAGAAGGTCCTCATAAATCTCAGCTAATGGACAGCAGATGTAGCAGACAGAATTCAATGCTAAGAAGAAAAGAGACATGTATTAGTTATGGGGGAACCCTATCTAAATATGCAAAACTGTCCTGACTCAGGAAAGGGAGGAGGACCATGCAAATGGTCAGATGGCTGGCACACCTCTCTCATGGAGAAAGATTGAATGAGTTAGGATTTAGCCTGGAGAAGGCTCTAGGGAGGCATAATTGCAGCCTTTCAATGTATAAAGAAGGCCTACAAAAAGGTGGAGAAAGACCTTTTCACAGGGCCTGTAGTGACAAGGCAGAGGTCAAGAGGTGTAAAGTGAAAGAGGGTAGATTTAGATTGGGCATAAGGAAGAGGCTGTGGCCAGGCTGCTCTAGGGTCGGGTGTCCCTGCCCATGGCAGGGCGGTTGGAACTGGATGATCCTTGTGGTCCCTTCCAACCCTGACTGATTCTATGATTCTCAGATTTTTGAGTTTATGACGAGGGTCATGAAACACTGAAACAGGTTGCCCAAAGAAGTTGGGGATATCCCATCCTTGGAAGCATTCACGGTCAGGTTGGGTGGGATTCTGATCTACTGAAAGCTGTCCCTACCCATGGTGGGAGGGGTTGAATTAAATGATGCTTAAAGGCCCCTTTCACCTCAAAGCATTCTGTGATTCCATGATTTTGGAATCATCAAGCTCAGTGTGTGGGTATGGTTCTGAAGACTAAAAGAAGGGTAGGGCTTATTAATGTGGGAGCTGAGAACAAGGCAGAAAATGTTATTACAGGGGTACAAAGATGACCTAGTTATGGAATACTGCCACATAAACAAAACCAGTACATATCTGGATTCAGACTGATACAGCAATTATTGAAGGAGAATATGTGAGAGGATAAACTAAGGATAATGTCAGTGAAGGAGCTGTTGAGGTTCTCTATCTGTAGGTCACTTCCTCTTGCCCTGACAAAACAAACCTGTACAGGGGAGCACAACAGCTTCCATTACTTTCTCTTGGTTTTTACCCTCCATCTTGTACATCATGAAACTTCACAGTGCACCAGCTCAGCTCCCAGCTGCAGGAGCAAGGTGAAACCCAAAGGATATCTAACTGAGGCCAGAAACCTCAAAAAATTCATGCCCCCCTGACTTTGTCAGTGAGACAGCACTCAGAGCATACACTGTGAAGAGCACACTGTGCCTTGACTCTGGCTCTGCCTGTATTAGCTCTAGCTTTGTGAAAATGCAAAGAGTTAAATAATTTATAGCCCTGCCACTCTAAGTGGCACGGAGAGCCTGGAGCCTGGGAAATGATACATAAAACACTTCTTTGTTCAGAAGCCATTTCCTATTAGTAAATTATGCAGAGTGCACCTCATTCTTCAGAAACCATTTCCTATCTATTCTGAGAGAGACCACAGAAGATGAGGAGGAAGGAGCCAATGATCGACTGGCAGCAGGTTGCATGGGTGATCTGGCATCCCTAAAGGCTCCTTATAATGCTGTTGTTTCTCTTTATTCTATTAGTATAGCAATGTGCCATGCTGCAAACTCAGCCCACCCTGGCAATGACTAGCTCAGCAGCTTTTTTTATAACTTGCTGAGTGTTTGTGTCCCTGTCTGTCCTCTGGAGCACATCACATATGCCAAAGCTCATTTATGACACAGTTGCCAAGTTGGGAATGGACCCATTTTCCTTCAACTCATCTCCTTGTGCCCCTTGCTTCCTCAAGACTAGAAAAACCAGCTCAGCATCACATCATTCTTGCACACCTCACTGTGCTTGCCTGAATTAATTTCTCTTTATTTTACCTACTTGCTGTTTTGGTGAGATGTGATGTGTGAATGTGATGGAGGTCACCCTAGCAACTCCTAACATCCAGGGGTCTCTTACATATGTCCTCACTCAGCTGCAGTAAAGCAGGACTCTGTTCTCTTCAGCCACACCATGCTTAAGTGCTTTCCAGTAAAATAAGGAGCTGTATTTTTCAGACCATATTGCTATCACTTGCCATGGTGATAACATTTTTGTTTCATCAGAATGTGCCTAATAGAGAATGGTCTAAAGAGCAGAAAAAGTGGCTTTACAATAGGTAAGTTGTTATCAGTTGTGACTGCAAAAGAATGGTCCTAATTTAAAAAAGAAATTAAGCATCAAGATATCAAAGAACAAACCCTCCTGCTGCAGGACATAAACCATGTTCTGGTTAGTGAGGCTTAAAGAATATTTATTTGTGGGTTTATTTTAATAGTGGACTTGCAAGATGCTCTGGCAGTGAGCCACTCTAAGGAAAGATGCTGAGCAGCATGGACCACTGTTTCACCCCTGGAGTGGGCATTCTGATAATGCAGGGGATTTATTTGTCTTTAAGAAGGACAGTCACTTCACACACACTAAGCACAGGCACCAGACATTTAAGGAATGCTTGACTTCTAAATGTGATGTGGAGAATGCACATTGGAGAAACTGGACAGAGTAAGTAATGTGTTTTCTACTGTGACAAAGTCACTGTAAAGATAGAGGCAATGATTCATCTACTCTCAATGAAGACATCTGCATCTGAGTATCTCCAGGCTCCTTTTGTAGTTGCAAGCTAGGTGCATCTGTGCTAGACATCTACATCTCAAATCAAGAGAGATGCTGAGGTGCTGGAGCATGTCCAGAGAAGGGCAACAAAGCTGGTGAGGGGCCTGGAACACAAACCCTATGAGGAGAGGCTGAGGGAGCTGAGGTTGTTTATCCTGGAGAAGAGAAGGCTCAGGGGGTACCTCATTGCTGTCTACAACTACCTGAAGGGAGGTTGTAGCCAGGTGGGGTTTGTCTGTTCTCCCAGACAACCAGCAACAGAACAAGGGGACACAGTCTCAAGTTGTGCCAGGGAAGTATAGGCTGGGTGTTAGGAGGAAGTTCTTCACAGAGAGAGTGTTTGGCATTGGAATGGGCTGCCCAGAGAGGTGGTGGAGTCACCATCCCTGGAGGTGTTCAAGAGAAGACTGAATGAGGCACTTAGTGCCATGGTCTAGTTGAGTGGCTAGGGCTGGGTGCTAGGTTGGACTGGATGATCTTGGAGGTCTCTTTCAACCTGCTTGATTCTATGATTCTATGATCTGAACGCACCGCAGAGCCATGTGTGGTGCTGTTAAACCCCAGCAGCTCTTGGAGGATGCAGAACGTTTCTCCTGTGAAGAGAAAGCACCCACTATTTCTTACTGTGCAGCAGAAGATGGAGCTATTTTAAGACCTAAAAATCCTGGACTGATCTTTCTAAATATCTGAGCCAGGAGGAAAGCCAGGAAACAGTTCAAAGCAGCAGGCAGGCAGCAACATTAGGCATCATCTCCGTTCCTTCCCCTTGGAAGAGTGGTAATGGATTACAGCTACTGCTTGCAATAATTTGTATTAGTCAGGAAACAGCTAATTACTTTTGAATGCCAGCAACACTCATCCCTTCCAGGGCAAGACAGTCACTTTTTTTCTGCTTTTCAATAAGTGAGCTGGTGCTCAGACGACCTACAAAACCAGATATGCTGAAAGGGAACTGTGCTGGCAACATGCTTCAGAACCCTACCCCAGGGAGCTTGGTGTCTGTTGGCATCAAACACCAAGCTCTTTCCACCTCCTTCACCATGAAACTGCTGTAGACTGAGGTTGCCAATATCATGGGAATAGAACTCCTCCTCCTTGTTTCAAGCCTCTGGATTTTGCCAGTGCAAGCAGAGATGGATCTAGGGAGTCATTCAGGCCATCTATTTTACGCTGCAACTCAGAGCTATTCTGTAGGGAAACTTTTTCCATCTAAAGCATACACAGAGTATGTCTAAATATCCTAAAGAGGATGCATAAACACCCCACTCTGTGTACCATGACAGCTAGAAAAGATCTGCCTGTAAGAAACACCTCTAAGCCCATTACCTTAATAAGGAGTTTGGAACAACTGACTTGCATAAAACAGGGAAATGTTTTTTTTTTCAGTTGAGATAATTTTTTTTTGTCTTTTCAGATGTTAAGGTACCCATGGATAACCAATATGGGAAATAAACATGTCTTTGAAATGCACCCAGCAGACATATCACTGATGTGTATTTTTTCAGGGACAGTGCTGCTCAGTTCTCCTCCGTTTCCCATTGTTGTTGTTGATTTCCATTGCATAATTACTACACAGAGAGTGATTGGCATTGGAATGGGCTGCCCAGGAAGGTGGTGGAGTCACCATCCCTGGAGGTGTTCAAGAAAAGACTGGATGAGGCACTTGGTGCCATGGTCTGGTTGACTGGATAGGGCTGGATGATCTTGGAGGTCTCTTCCAACCTGCTTGATTCTATGATTCTAATACAGCACTTAGAATGTGACAAGCAAAATACTGCAGGCAGAGAATACAGCTTTAGACTGCTATACACGTCAAACCCTCTCAAAGGCTAGGACTCTACAACTCCATGCTGAAATATTGCCTCACTTACCCACTGATATGGTCCAAACAGCAATGATTTTTGCAAAAGCCTTAGTTCTTGAGTTAAACCGGCTGTGGTGGATGGGGTTTCGAATGGCAATATAGCGGTCCAGAGAGATGGCACAGAGGTGCATGATGGAGGCAGTGGAGAAAAGCACATCCAAATATATCCAAATGGCACAGAGCTTTGTAGGTAGCGGCCATGCATATCCTGCACAAAAGCAAGTTGACATCAGTTAAGAATGTGATGTACATTTGTTTTTTCTGGCATGTATGTCTCAGTGCATATGTCCTTCTAGTAGAAGTTGGTACCAAGTGACATCTTCAGCAGGAGCTGCCTGACACTATTTTAAGAAACTTTCTTTATTTGCTTGCAATCTCCTATCTGTAGCTTTTGGGATTAATTCTGCTTCTTCCCCAGGCTACCAGCAGTGTATGTGTTTTTTCTTTTTAACTGTGTTTGCAAACTGCTAATGCTTGATGCTATAACTAACTATTCACGGAGGGACATCTATGGAAAGAGAAGCAGTTTTGTCATTGCAAACCTGTAAGTTCTCAGTTTTGTTTTAGGACTTTTTATCCATACAATTACTGCATTATTAGCACTGCTTGATAAGAAAAGTCACTAAATTCAGAAAGCAAAACTTTAGATTTAGTGGCAGAGGAAGAAAGACATGTGTTTAGTTGCACACCACAGAAAGACATGTGTTTAGTTGCATACCACAGAAAGAAGTGTGTTTAGTTGCACACCACAGAAAGAAATGTGTTTAGTTGCACACCACAGAAAGAAGTGTGTTTAGTTGCACACCACAGAAAGAAGTGTGTTTAGTTGCACACCACAGAAAGAAATGTGTTTAGTTGCACACCACAGAAAGAAGTGTGTTTAGTTGCACACCACAGAAAGAAGTGTGTTTAGTTGCACACCACAGAAAGAAGTGTGTTTAGTTGCACACCACAGAAAGAAATGTGTTTAGTTGCACACCACAGAAAGAAGTGTGTTTAGTTGCACACCACAGAAAGAAATGTGTTTAGTTGCACACCACAGAAAGAAATGTGTTTAGTTGCACACCACAGAAAGAAGTGTGTTTAGTTGCACACCACAGAAAGAAATGTGTTTAGTTGCACACCACAGAAAGAAGTGTGTTTAGTTGCACACCACAGAAAGAAATGTGTTTAGTTGCACACCACAGAAAGAAATGTGTTTAGTTGCACACCACAGAAAGAAGTGTGTTTAGTTGCACACCACAGAAAGAAATGTGTTTAGTTGCACACCACAGAAAGAAATGTGTTTAGTTGCACACCACAGATATTTATCTCATCTATCTTTAGGCACCTACCAACCACATACTTAAATAGGGATATTCCTTGTATCAGGTAGATATTGATAGGCTCCTCCAAGTGAAAGCAATCCACAGGAAATGCATTAAAGTTTGCCAATACCCAACCTACATCTTTTTTACTGCAAATTAAGCCATCCCTTTCTTCTTGTTCTCTCCACCAGCCATGAAGAATAATTGATTGCTGTCCCTCCTGGAAGCTCTTGGAAGATGGCTATCACATCTTGCCTAGTTTTCTCTTTTTCTCTTCTGGACTAAGCAGAGACAATTCCTTTATCTTTTGCTTACAGATGTTACTTTGACAACTTTTGCATTCCTGTTTCTCTGCACTGGAATCTTTTTCATTTGTCCACATCTTGCTTATCATTTAGTGACCAAAACAGGACTCTTGGTGTTTTGTAAAGGCCTCTTGACTGCTAAGTGAAATAGAAGATTCTTTACAGGTGTTGCAGGAAATATTCTTACTTACACCACCCAGAATGATGAGTGCCTTTGCATAAAAATATACTTCTGACATATGCTTAGCTTAGGAATCATTCTGACAGCCAGATCTTGTTCAGCCCTCTTGAAGCCTTGACAAATTCCCCCAACAGCAGTTGCTTTGCTGTCTTTTTCCTAAGTGGGTATCTTTTGAATTTATCCTTACTGAGTGCTATTTGTTCATTTCAGACTTTCTCTTATGGGGTACAGATGATTGCTGATAATTCTGATCCTGTCCATCTGAGTGCCTGTAACCTCTTCCAGCTTGGTGTTTTCAGAAGGCACTGTAAGCTCACACTCCACACACTGTCCAAGTTGTTAGCAGTAGTACTGAGCACACCCAGGCCCCCTGCTCTAAAGCCCTTCTAGTCCTTCCAGCAGCCACTAATAACTGTTCTCAGAGCAAATTTCTTAACTTGTGGTGATTTAATTTAGAGCTGCCCATGACAATGTGGCAAGGGGCAATGCCAAAGCTGCTATTTTGAGAACATGTTAAGATTTTGAGTAGTGCCTGTTTCCATCAGAGATCTTCTCCTGCAAAAGCAGCAGGGGAGACAGGTCTGTGCCTAGTTAAATTTAGTCTCAGTAAGCACTGAGACCTGTTTCCTGGTGCTCTTGGACTACTGTAACATAAGCTGATCCTGACAAGCCACACAGCATTTATGGATGTATTTTATCTGGTTTTCTGCTTTTCTAATGGAGAATTCAGTCTCTGGAATGTGTTACACGAGGAGTGGCTTTCAGGGTGTCTTCCCAGCAGCATCTCTCTGTCAGGTCAGGACAGTTTACACAGGGAAAAGCAATAAAATATTTTTACACCTGAGCACAAGCATCTGTTCTCCTGCTTTAGTGGCCTTTGGGAACATATTTGTTACATTCTTCTAGACCTCTTGCTCTAAACCCGGATGAGGCAAGAATAAACAGCATCCATCATATAAGCTACCTTGGAGACTACAGAGCCAAGAAAGGGGAAACTGCGTAGAAGAAGACAACCGTAGATGCAGTAATAGTTAAGACAGGTGTAGATAACATCTTTCAACATGTCTTGGGACATTTCTGCGGCACGTGGTACAGAGCAGCTCTGCCCTGTGCTGTGGTCTGGCTGCTGTTCAATTCACCCCTCCATCCTTGGTCAATAGAACCAAAAAGAAAAGAAGAAGAAGGAAAAAAAGTGAGTGGGTAGGCAGAGAAAGTTTTACAAGGTCCAGGATTTCCTCTAATCCACATAAGCTCATGAAGTCCAGAAGCTCATATCAGGGAGTCCTATCCAAGGGACAGGTTTGTGCATTTGTGTGTTTTCAGGCTGAGAGGCAGGCCAAGTAGATGTGGTAAGATGTTCTTTCTGATGTAACAACTTAGTAGCATCTGTGAGATAAGAAATACATCCTCACAAAGCTTTTCAGGAGAGGCAAACAAGTGAAGCTGGCCAGGGTGGCTGGGCTCACCGGTAACAGGATGTATGGGGAAACTGTTTGGAGCAAAGGGCTGAGAAAAAGCTCTAAGGGAGACGAGAGAGAGGAGAGAAGAAAGCTTCATCTGAGGTCATGCCTAAAGTCAGCACTTGGCTGGTCAGGAACCCTTTGATAAGCATGGTGCCTTCGCTGCCAATAATTCCAACAGCTTCTCCATACTGGCAGGGAATAAGTCTCTGACGCAGGAGTAACCAGTATCTGGCTGCCAATACGTGTTCTGGTGGGAACCAGAGCTGTTGTTAACTCTAAAAGTTCTGCTCTGTGGACATGTCCACCTTGGTGGGGATGTTTTTTTCTCAGCAAAGGTTTGTACTGTTGTGTGTCTAGAGAAACACCTGCACCAAAGGGTGCAGGCTGGGCAAATGTGGCTGCTGTGGCCAGGACACTTGAATGGAAATTGTCCACGGTAGCCATAAAGCTCTCAAGCAGAAAATCATCTCTCTTTGAGCCAGACACAACTCCACTTCAAGGGTCTGTAGGGCAAATGCCGAAACACTCTCATGAGGTACCTGGAAGCACCTCAGCCTAGCAAAGCAGATGCAAAGGCCCCCAGTTTGGGCTCAGGATTATCAGCATAGTTGGTGTGGCTGATGTTTCTCTGAGCAGCTAAGACCAAGCAAGTGCTCCCGCATTAGGGGAAGTTTCCCTCTGCAACACCAGTGGTTGTCCTGGAGTTTGATAGTGCACCATGCCAAGATGGCCCTTCCAGTATCTGTGTGCACCACCAGATAATTTTTCACCCCAAGTGACCCTGTAAAGACCTCTCCTTCTTGACCTTGCAAGAGAAGAAGCAGATACAGGTGAGGCAAAGCCTGCACACTCTCTCCCCTGTGGCTTTTGGGGCCCTGCTGCTTCTCTGTGCCAGCAGTGGCCAAGGAGGGTGATGCAGGCTTACCACCCCCTCAGCGAGGGCTCTCACTCTGTTGCGTGCAGGAAATCCCACGTCCCGACTTCCAAGCCACTTCTGCACCGTGGATTTCAGGCATCTGTTTCCTCAGCAGCAGAGCCTGGCCAGCAGGAGTCCCTGTTGCATGTCTCAGGGAATCAGGCAGGATTTAGAACGGTTTTTTTCGTCTAACTCATTGGACAATTTCTGCTCCCGCAGCTCTCTTCTCCGGTGTCTACCGTCAAAGGTAATTGCAGAGCTAATACAATCAATCAAAACGCTGTGCTGAGGCCAAATGCGGTTTACAAATGCTACCCAAGGCAATCGATGAAGAAATAATGAAAGTGACAAGGAAAATCCAGTTTTTCTGAATGAAATCTCTCTTAAGTCACAGGCTAATGCTTGACCTTTAGTCTCAAAATACCGGAGGTACACAAATCTTTACAAGCAACCTGACTTTCTTCCTCACAATTTTTGGCTTCTCCTTGAAGTGTAGCAATTCACTTGTGGCACTGGAAAACTCATTTTTCAAAGCTCAGGGGCTCTAGCAGCCTGACAATATTGATACTGAACACATAAGCTCCTAGTTGGTGGGTATTTTTTTCATACATGAGCTGTGCTGCAAGTGATTTTGTTGAAAATGAGAAGAAAGATCTGCTATTAGTCACCCACAAGGGTATGAACTGTGAGTAGTTATTCACTTAATTCCTAACCTCTCCTAAGAAAAAATAGGTTTGCATTTGTAAATGCTACTAGAAGTCAGTAAGGATGAATTCCCATCAGCTTTTTTAACTCCCATGGTATTTACTCCAGCAGTTGTTGGTAAGTCAATGTCTAGGAAGATACTGGCATTAATTCTTTGCATTACTTCATTAAAAAACCCACAAAGTGATTCCCTACTTTGAAGCTAAAGGTAGTGATTAGTGCATATTTGCAGAGCAAAGTAACTGACAGGACCCTACATTCTTATTAGCAATATTGAAAACTGTGAGCAAAAGGGGGAAGCCTGAAAGAAGAGAGAGAGCAAAGCATCTTCCTATACACTTTGAAACTCATCCAGCAGCTGAGTAATAAATTAATGTTCTGCACCACATTTAAAATGCCTGCAACTAGAATTATAAAGCTGGAAAATACTGAAGTCCTGCACCTATTCTTACATTCAGCTACATATATTCCTTAGCCAGTTAGATATATGTCAATTGGTGTGGGGGATCAGCCTTTTTCGGTGGTAAGGGAAGGAAACCTTACGAGCTCCATGTGCATGCAGTGTTGAAAGCTTCTCAGTACATGCAGTCACACGGCCAATACTCACCATACAGTATGGTTAACATGGACACAGGCATGACAAGGAAACCCAGCAGCATGTCAGCTATTGCGAGTGACATGAGAAAATAGTTGGTAGCATTCTGTAGTTTCTTCTCCAGGGACACAGCCATGATGACAAGGATATTTCCAGCAATGGTTAAAACAATCACTATCACTGTCAGCAGAGCTGGCCAATGTTTCTGGGAAAGCTGGAGCAGGGAAGAGTAGCAAGGGGGACTCGTGCTACTTTCACATGAAAGATTGGTTAGATTTTCAGATTCCACGGTCAGGTTAAAAAGATGTGATGTATTAATCTCCCCAGCTCCATAAACGTTTCTGTAGAGTCTTCTCTCATGGTTTATTTGTATTAGGGAGTTTGCAGTTGGGTTCACAGAGCTGTCCTCATCACAAAGAATATCCATTGCTGAGTCCAAAACCGGTGAAGTAAACGGTGGAAAACTGGAAGTGATCACCCTCTGTCACCATCAGGCTTTATATTCCTCAGCTGTCCATGCCAGAAGTTTAAGGAGCACAATCTTTTCTTGACTGTATTTTTGCCACTAGTGTGATGTAGAAAAACATGCCAGAATTACTCCAAAAGCTGAAATGCTTTCTTTTAAGTTCCATAGGAAGTCCAATGTTGGCAGACATTGAAAATTCAGCTGAAAAGCAAAAACCAAGCTGTAGGACAGAGAATGTAGACTTGAGGCTTCAGTGAGCAAAAGCTCTGTAGAAATAAAAGAGAAAAAAAACTTTTGCAACCACCAGGACTGCCCTCTGGAGCTACATCTTATTGCTATTGGTAACTGTAATCGCACGGTTTTCAACACAGCAGCATTAAAACAGCTTGCCATACAAAACAGCAGAGCTCTTGCTTCCCTATTAAGAAAGTTGATTAAAGATTCCCTCCAGCATCTTTCTCTTGAAATAATTAGATATGCTTTCATTTATAGTTCATCTTCCCTAACATGGCTGAGAGTCTCTGAATTCTGTGGTATTTCAGTACAGTTTTCAGCCTCCTATCAGAGATTACATATTCTGCTCCATGCTGGGTTTTAGAGCTAATTGTAACTTTTGGCCTCATCCTGGCTTCAGGATGGAAATTAAACAACTAGAGACTATGAATTAAAAAAAGAAAACAAAACCCAACCAAACAAGCAAACAAACAAACGAAAACCCCCAAACAGTTTAAGGAAGACTTGCACCGTACCTCAGAGCCTGCTTTCGAACTGCAAAGAGGTGTGCTTTTTACCCTGATTTACCATCTTCTTCACTCCGTTTAGCCAGGTTTGTATCCTTTTTCTCCAGCCTTCTCCAAAATGGTGGTATTTCATGGGGGGTTTTGGTCGGTTGGGTGGGGTTTTTTTCACTTCTGAACTGCACACTTGAGTGAAGCCAGTTCCCGAGCTGCGAGGCTTGCTCTTTTCTTCTAAGAGATAGGCTGCTTGTCGACTCCTTCCTTGTGCGGCTCCCCGCCCCAGGGCAAGCTATATTTAAAGCAGTAAGAATATCGGAGCCCTTCTCGGAGTAGTACGAACGCAAACACACGCACAGACACAACAGCAGCCGTCACGGAGGAATTCCTGATCTCGACAGCAACTGAATTTCTTGCTCGCTGCCTTGCTCGGCTTGTCAGACCTCCCACTTAGCTGCAAGGTAGCAACAGCAGGGGAAGGCAGACCCAAGAGGGTCTCAGGAAAGCAGCAGCTTTTGGTAGTGTGCACTTTGGGAGTCCTCTGCTTGGGTGCTTTTTCAGGGCTCCAGAGGGCGGCTTGCGAACACAGCTGCGTGCAATTGCAGCGTTCTACAGGGTGCAGGCTTAAGGGAGACGGAATCTAAGGCTGCCGATGACAGCTGCTAATGAAAAACGTGCGAAGCTTTCCGCGTAGAGGGGAAATCCTGACAGCGTTTAAGGAAAGCGGCAATGTTCCATCCCCCTCCGCTTTAACTGCAGATCTGTGCTCACAGAGGGAATCACCTTGGCAAGAGGTATTCGTTAAAGAAACCGAAGTGGCTTTGGTGTCGTGCTCGTTTGTCAGGAGGTGAGAGGAGCAATTAACCCCAGCGCCCTGTCCCAAGCCAGCGTCCCAGGTGAAGCAGTTAAGGGAAACAACTCGGCCTATGGTAGGGGAGGAACGAAAACAGCCTTCTGTTGTTTCTGCCTCTCTACCTCTGCTGCCAGGACAGGAATGAAGAAGTAGCCAACTCTTCAAATTGCCACCTAACATGGAACTTACTCCCAGGTTTACTGAGACTTTGGGTTGCCAAAATTTCAGCTGAGTGGGCCTGATGCTCCACCACCCATCCTTAAATACACAGCAGCTTCCCCTCAGCTACAGCAATAGCTTCGTGCAGGCAGTCTGCAGTGAGAGCTCTGCTGCAGATCTCAGGGGCTGCAAACACATGGAGAGTTACCACAGCTCAGCCGATGTGCTAATCTCTTCAGGTCAAACCCTTATCAACGCGAGTCTCAGAGAACTTCCCAAAGCCCATCCAGATCATTGAGGCACCGTCACAGAAAAGTGCCTTTGGAGTCAGTTCTCCCAGATGAGCTCAGATTAGTAGCTGTCACAGCAGGATGGAACAGCCAGGCAGTAGATCCCACTGATGCCCACGTGGGAGCTGGACAAGTCATCTCAGTGCTTAAATTTCCCAATCCCACAGATAAAGCCAGAATATCATTAGTCAACAAAAGCTGGCTAAAAAGAATTATTCAGGTTGGAAATGACCTTTGAGATCGAGTCCAACCCATCACTTAACCCTTCTAATTAACTAAACCCTGGCACTAAGAATCATAGAATCAACCAGGTTGGAAGAGACCTCCAAGATCATCCAGTCCAACCTAGCACCCAGCCCTAGCCAGTCAATGTGCTAAGAAACAGACTGTGTGTAAAAGGACTGTGAATCTTGATTTTACACCTGCAGCTCCATGTAGTGCTGAGGCAGATGTCCAAGAGGCCTTCCAGTTCCTTGTAGAGTAGCTTCATCTCCTCTTCACTGCAATGGCATGAATTTCCATCAGACATTTCATCTTTCCTCTGCTCCAGTGACTCAAAGTCGCAGCTCTGCTCTGGACATCAGTAACATAAAAGGTCAAGTGCAAACAGGATGAATGTTGCCTCATCTAATGCCTTTGCAGATAAAGTCATATGCTCTTTAGGTAGGCACTGCACCATTTCCTTTGATCTTGCTGTAGACACACCACCACAACATCTTGTTGCCTTCTAAACACTGCTCTGTCCCCTCAGAAGATGATGTGACACACATGAAACCAAGGCACAGGTAGACAGAATGTCTTTTTGGGTTTTTGCATGGAACATGGATGAGCCAGAAAACACTTTTGTGTAGCCCAGCATGTCAAAAACAAATCTATGACCTTATGTCTTCTAGCAAAGTGTGTTAGAGGTGCTACTGAACACCAGTATAGGACATTATTTATCTCAGGACTTCTTTTGACTGCATGAAACATCCCTCCTGCCTCCCCCAAAGAATCTGAATGTGGCTTCTCTTCCATATCATGTCATTACAGGAGTCAACAACAATAAAATAGCCAGCCTTCATGTGCTGAAGACCTCATTGCTGTCTACAACTACCTGAAGGGAGGTTGTAGCCATGTGGGGGTTGGTCTCTTCTCCCAGGCAACCAGCAATAGAGCAAGGGGACACAGTCTCAAGCTGTGCCAGGGGAAGTATAAGCTGGATGTTAGGAGGAAGTTGTTGTCAGAGAGTGATTGGCATTGGAATGGGCTGCCCAGGGAGGTGGTGGAGTCACCATGCCTGGAGGTGTTGAAGCAAAGCCTGGCTGAGGCACTTAGTGCCATGGTCTAGTTGAGTGGCTAGGGCTGGGTGCTAGGTTGGACTGGATGATTTTGGAGGTCTCTTCCAACCTGGTTGATTCTGTGATTCTATGATTCTAAGACAGTCAGAGGATGGTACCAGGGCTTCCACAGGTGCTCTTGTCTCCTCAAAGAACCGAGTATGTGCTCTGCCTTGAGACAACAGTCAAGTACAACTCCCAGATGATCAGGCATGGCTAAAGCTAGACTTGACCATAGCTTTTCCTGCAGGTGAGTAGCACCAGAAAACTGCAGGTCCCATAATTTTCCATTTTAAAACAAGTAATCTTGCACTGTGATAGCAGCAGAGCCTCACATGCAGGCTCTGCCTCCGCGCCTACAATCCTGGGCGGCATGTCTGAACTAAAACCAAGCAGCTGCAGTCTGTCCCACTCTATGTAAATTAAGTGAATTTGTAGCTTAAAATGGTGATAATGTGGTCTGCATTAGACATAAAGCACTCTTTAGAAACAGGGCTGGCACAGGAACAGTCTACATATTGCTTTTTAATTTCTGGAAAGCACCAACATATTGGATTCATGAGAGCCCCTCCTCTGTTCCCTAGCTCTGCTTGGAAATGTTGTAGGACATTAATCTGTCTTCTTGGGCAGGATTTCTATGCCTGACATGGTGCACATAACTGCTTCCTAGAAATGCTGCTTTTCAACAATTGCATCTGAAAGAGAAGTGAAAAAATCCTAGTTTCATAATTCATATTTGGTATTGTCAGGATTGTTTCAGGTCAAAAAATCTCCCTGGTTTCTGAGTTTGTCATTGCCCTCCTTGATGATTTGAGTGCATTGAGTAATCAGTAAATGTATAAACTGCAGAGGTTAATCATTCACTCTGACATCTGAAAGTGAGGCAAGTAGAATGTGAATGATTCCTGTTGTGGTCAAGAATACTACTATTTGGTATCTTTACATCTACTAGGGGCTGTTGGAGCAGTTAACACTGTGGTGCCTAGAGACAGGAATCAGAACTCAGTCATTACTAACCAGAAAAAGAACTAAATGGCACAAAACTGTCCTTTTAGCACACACTCCACTGTCAAGCTCATTCTGGGTGTCTTGATGTTCTTGATCCATGCTGTTGCACTGAGGTGAGAAGAGGTTGATATGACATTTCCAGAATCCACACAGGAGCAGTGTCCCTCAAACTTGCTGTCCACAGCTGATGATCCCAAGCAAGCTGAGAGTTGTGGCACCAGCATCTTCTGCCTTCCCGTGGGCCACAGCTCCTGATAAGTGAAACTGTGTGGTGAGTAACTGACGTGTTGTGGGGGGGTTTCTGCTGCAAAACTTGTAATCTATATTGATTTTGTCTGGACTGGTTTTAAATGAAAGAAAGGATGTTACAAGTTGAGGTTGAAGGGGAAGCTGGAATCACTCAATTTAACTACAATTTGTAGGTGTAATATATACTAAGCATTCTGCACTAAGGAAATGTATAATAGATCATTCATCCATGAGTTTTGGAAAGATGTGCAGTATTCCTAGCAATTTGTAGGATGTCCTTCTTTCGTACCACATCACTCTTTCTGGATCTGCAACTTCCTTCTTCTCCCAGGCAACCAGCAATAGAACAAGGGGACACAGTAGGCTGGACATTAGGAGGAAGTTCTTCACACACTGATTGGCATTGCAATGGGCTGCCCAGGAAGGTGGTGGAGTCACCACCCCTGGGGGTGTAGAAGAAAAGCCTGGATGAGGCACTTAGTGCCATGGTCTGGTTGAGTGGCTAGGGCTGGGTGCTAGGTTGGACTGGATGAGCTTGGAGGTCTCTTCCAACCTGGTTGATTCTATGATTCTTCACATGTTTAGACTCTCATCAAGGAGGTAAATGTGAAAGAGATGATTAAGGCACATCTTTTATCCACCTAAACCTGCATGTTGAGGTCAGGAATATTACACCTGTGGCCCCTTTTAGCTTGATATGACTCTGGTGGTTCCAGTGGAGCACGATGGAAATGCTATAGCATAAAACTGATGCAGTGATCAGTTGGCTGGGAATTAGAGCTGGGAAATGTTTCCTGTCATGTGCAATTTTTCCTATTTAAACACTCCCTTTCCTGTGTCAAATTTTTTCCATGGGAGAAAAAGTTCTGAAGAACTTTAGTTTGGATGTGCCCAAACATTTTCTCCAGTCTTGTTGATCTAAATGTAGTGTTTTAATATTTTTCAATTAAAGATGTTTTCTTGTGAGCCAACTAACTGAAATGCAAATTGCCTTATTCCCTTATTCTCCTGGACAATATGTATCTGCCCTAAGAGCAAGCCCAGAGGTGGTTTCAGGTTGAAATGAGTTGAAATAAAATACTCTTGTTCCATTTAAAAATCAGCTGAAACATTTTATTTGAGTCAAGCCTATGCAGTGAAGGAAATACTTTGTTTTGATTTTCCCAAAGGAAGACTGACTGCTTTGGGCAAAATTAATTTTTTTTCTTGGAGAAAAGTTGATTCTGTGGAAATTTAATTTCCCACTAGAGGCAGAACTACTGGGAAGTGTCCATTAAGCTTTTGTGCTGAAGCAACAAATGGTCTCTTATGCTTTAAGGAGGAATTCTGCAGCCTTAGCTAAAGAAACTTCTCTAAAAAGATGTGCTTTGTTTCAGTTAAACCAGAAGGGACCAGAAGGTTCTTCTTCACATCTTTATCTCAGCTGTAAATGTTAACTGTTTATATACCTGACAATAGCTTTTACATCACCAGAGGTCTCTGCAGACATTGGATTTACTAAAACATGTTTGGCTTTGGGTATTTCCATTCCAGCTCTGCTAGGACAAAGCTGGCAAGTTGCCTTGTTCTGAAGCACTGCTATGCTGTGTTCTGATCATCTTGAGTTACAAATTGGCCAGTTCCTCCCTAGGTAAAATTCTGTTTCAGTCAGACACACAGCAGTGCATATCCCAGGACACAAAGCTCTGTGTTCCACCATTGCTACCAGAATCTCTTCCAGTATTTTCATCCTCAGTTTAAACTGCTGAACAGTAGCGAGCACTTCCCACGCCATTTTCTTCAGTTTCTTGCTTAAAGATGCACTTGCTGCCCACAATTAACGCTGCTCTATCACCTCAGCTGGTATCCAGCAAGGCAGCATCTTTTTAATGTGGTGATCAAAACTATCCAAACTGTACACCATATTGCAAAGATGGCATTGCAGGAACTTTCTGCCCAGCCAGCGTCAACTCTGGGGCATTTTGCCTGTCTGTTAAAGGCTCTTTTATCCTTTCATCTGGCAGGAAGACACTGCAGAAGGTGGGTTTGTTTTGCCCTTCCTTTCGTTCCACTCCACCAATAACTTCCATCACTTTGTAAAAGATATGCTACAGGCACTGATCTGTCCATATTTCTCTGTGCCATCTTCCCCCTCCCCCCCTTTTTTCCCCCCTTTTCTTTTTTCTCCCCTTCTTACTTTTCTAGTGGCACATAAGCAGAAAGAGTAAGCTGAATTCATAAGGATATTGCTACCTTTCTGTTTGGACGTTGATGGATGGAGAAGCATTTCAGAGAAAAAACAAAGTCAATATTGAATCTGAAGAGGTGGCTCACCTCTACTGGTTTAGCAGCACTACAAAGTGGCAGAGAGGAACCCAAATATGTCTGTACTTTCCATCTTTCCAGCAGCTCATGGGTTCAGCACTGTATGGCAGACAGTACCAAAGTCTGTGGGGACACGGGTGCCAGACCTGCTGGAGTTAAGATTATGAGTGGTTTTCTCTGCATACCTTTCTTGCTCTTTAAGTACAGCAGAACCAAACAACTGCTGCCTTTTTTCAAAATGGGCAGGTGACTGCAGTTATGCTTCTCTCTTATTCATGGGATAGCACATTTTGCAACTTGGTAAGTTAGAGTGTGTGGTTTATAACCATCAAGATGGAAAACATCATGCAATGCATAAATTAGCATTGCTGTGAATGTCTGTTATGGAATGCATGATGTATTTCTAGACATAGTTGTTCCTCCTTGGCAACCCTAAGATTTTTGCTGTCAGGTTTAGTTTAATTATATTTAACTGATTAGAACAGCTTGAATAGAGGCATGCAAGAATTCTGTGAAGAACAGTCCCCAGTAGGTCTAATTTTGTGTGAAATTAGGCAAAGTTGTCTTTATGCAAAAAATAGTTCAGCATTAAGAGACTGCTTAAGCAATGTGGATCAGCAAGAAGGTGCAAACTTGTAACACTGACACACTGTCTGATGCAGTCCTTAAATATTAGTCATGCTGTTGTCACTGTGGTTTGTCAACAGTGGCAGTTAGCATTGTAAGCTAAAATCTAGTCTGCCTGTTTAAGATAAATGACCATCTACGTTGTAGGTACATAGCAAAACAGACACCTTAATAGAAAGGCAATTGAGCCTCTCTGCTGAGAGTCAATGGAAAAGCTTCCACCGATTCTGTGGCAGTAAATCTGTGGACACTCACTGAGCTACTGTGCTGGATCCCACTCTTTGAATCATTTAATGCAAGGTGGCCATATCGAGCTACAAACTGTCTGTCTTCTTAGTAAACTGGATTTAAAAATAGTTAAAGCCAAGAGAACATTGGCAAAATATGTTAAAACAAGGATGTCACCTCCAGCTGCATAGTTCTTTACCTCTAGATGCAACACTCTGAACTGGCTGTGCTGACTGTGATGAAACTTCCCTGTTACCCCCAATGTTTTAAATCGCTCCAACGTTTTAAATCACAGAGAGAGTGATTGGTATTGGAATGGGCTGCCCAGGGAGGTGGTGGAGTCACCGTGCCTGGAGGTGTTCAAGAAAAGACTGGATGGGGCACTTAGAGCCATGGTCTAGTTGAGTGGCTAGGGCTGGGTGCTAGGTTGGACTGGATGATCTTGGAGGTCTCTTCCTACCTGGTTGATTCTATGAATTGTCTGCACTGACTGTGATGAAGCTTCCCTGTTACCTGCAATGTTTTAAATGCAGTATTCCTTCATGTATTTCTATATTTTACTATAGTTTAAGGCATTTCAGAGAGAATGTATCACCCTTCTTCAGAAGCAGTTTGTGAACAGGTACCCTCAACAAAGCCTGTCAAATTCTGCTTTGAAGGTCCTGGGGAGACCACAGAAACTTGTAACTTGGTTTGAAGAAAAAGCTGCAATTACTTATCTAGTTTAATAGGCACTGTTTTATCTGTGCTCTGCCACTGGAATCCAAATGTTTTTCTTTAGAACACTTAAGGCAATCAAAACTATTTACTTAAAGCATCAAATCACTTAAGGAAACAAGTGGACTACTACTGAAAGCTAAAACATCCTTTCCAGTGGGGTTCGCTATCTCTGTAAATATTTTGACTTCCATTTGCTTTCTACTCATTTTTGAGACCACCAACAATCAAAATATCATTTTTTTCTATCACTTTCAATCAGAGACACAAGTACTGTACATTGGAGTGCAAGTGGCAAACCTGATCACTTTATGTAGTGCAATTTATACCCTCCCACAGTCTGAGCTCCACTGTATTGTGGGGTCTAATGAAAGGCTGACTTGTGTTACCGACTTTGGGCATCTCCATGTCTTATGCACCAGTATTGTATAAAGATGGGCTATAGCTGAGCATCAGAGACACGTGGGGCAGGCATGAGAATCCCTGAGGGTGCCTCTGATCTGAATGTTAAATTAGCTTTATTGAAATATCTCTTTTAAATGAGATGAGCTTGATGTCTGTCTTGTACTGGAATATGCCTTCTTAATGATGCTTCCTTGAAAGCTGTTGATGAGAGGCAGGAATGAGGGAACAGTCATTACCATTAAGAGTATTAAAGTGTTGAGTGGTAAAAGTCATTGCCTTTCTTCTAACCACAGTTTTTTTATGATGTCTATTAAATACAATATAGGACACTGCAGCTTCCTGCCACTTAACTAATGCAAGGATCACTCTCTTGCACACCCAGTAAAACCCACTTACCTACTGGTCTGCTTTGGTCACCTATGTGAAAGTCCTGAGAGAGATGCTGACATGACCCAGTGGAAGGATGTATGTATCTAGGTACAGGACTAAGACCAGAGCAGATCACAGTACTTCCCACAGGATACATATCTCTCCTGAGAATGACTACTAGCATAATATGTAGCCTTACAGTTGTCTGCACATCCTCTTGTGCAACACCATCAGGGAAAAGATTTCATGAAGATTGCCAGTGCTACTGTAGGGCACAGAGGATGCATAAGCACATTTGGGCTAGTCACAGATGTTTGAGAGGCACTCATGAGAGTCAGGTAGACCAACAGTATTGCCTGGGACAGACTGGCAGATAAGAGTGGCAGTAGAGACCTAGCGCTCTAGTGACTACATAGCTGAGCAGAGGCATGGACAAAAAAGAAGACACTTTCAACACATATGTAAAAGTAGACACTCAGGGTAATAAGGAAGAAAGATATCAGGAGCAGAGGTTACTGGAAAGTGGCAGGATCTTCAGAACAGAAAGTGACAGGTGTATGGGAGAGTGGAAAAAGAGTTGCTAATGTTTGATGGGCAAAGGAAGAATACCAGTTATGGTAGACAGATTCATAAATCACATATCAGCTATGCACAGACAGGTGAGTCTAACAAAGGCTCCTTTCTGTCTCCCTTGGTCATCCAGATTCCTTTGTAGGCCCAGGAATGATCCTTTCCTACATCCATGGTTTGAAAGTTTGTTACTTCAAATGCAAAACCTTGAAAAGCAAAGAAGAAACCAAAGAAATTTTTTTTGTCTGTCCAAAAGGGAGGTCCTGGAGGCCTCTCTTTAAAATTTTGATCTTTTCTTGGTTTTCATACACTGCCAAGTCCTTATTTTAATTCTCTTTTTATGCTTCAGACTGTTTGATCATCATGCTTTTGTTGTGCTGTAGAAAGAAAAACATCCCCAAGTAACTTAGACCTATGCCTCTGTTTAGTCTAAGAAAGGAGAGCTCGGCAGAGTGTGTTAGGTTTGTGTCTGGTGGGGTTTTGGTAGCAAGAAGGGAGCTACTGGCATGGCTTCTCTAAGGAGCTTTGAGAAGCTCCCCCATTTTCAGGTTTGACCTGCTTCTGGCCAAGATCAAGCCAGTCAGTGCCTCTGTGTCACCAGGAGAGAAGTCTTGTATCCTTTTGTAATAGTCAACCCCCCCCCGGGACGTGTCAGCCTGGCAGAGTCCAACTCCTGACTCAAGGGCTACTGAATGCCTTTTTCCTGCATGTTCTTAAGTACCAGGCTGCTGAACCGGTGCATCCGGATTGCATTGTCTTGTGCTGATGGTAGGTGAACAAAGAGAAGAGCATGATCCAAGACAAATAAAGGAAGGCTTTGTAAAAGCAAAAAAGTTCTTTTTCCTAACAGTCAATTCTCTGAAACCAATAATGTTCCCACTAATGCAAAGCTAATGGAGACTCAAGCTCCCACAGAAGGTAAACTAGAGGGTGCATGGCCTATCTCAGTGACTCCGAGTACTAAAAGGATGCCTATTTTACAGGCTGCACTCTGCCAAATGCTCTCTGGCATGGGAACACAATGTTTACTGGGACTTATAGGTGGTTCTCCAAAACAAACAAATCAGTGCCACCTACTCACTGTCCAAACTATGGAAAACTAGGTATTATAGAACATCATAGGAGAAATCAGCCTTGTGCCTTAGGAAGGCCAACCCAGAAAAATGCAAACTTGAAGCTAACAAATAGTGCATCCCTCCTGCCTGCAGCTGTCTGGGATGGTCCTTCCATTTCCCCAGCCAGCTGCTGTTCAGATGCATGTATATGATGTTCCAAGTTCCTGCAAGATACCTAAGAGCAGTTAGTTCTGTAATGTCCAGACTGACTAGCAAATCACCACCTGAAGTCTGCTTTCTGTGTTCGTCCCCAGCTTTTGTGAAGGGCTACTGGTATGGGTTCACATACACTGTGTAGCTGCTGACTTCTGCAAGACAAACATCTCTGTGCTTGCACCCTGTGTCTATCTCACACATGCTCCCTGGAAAAGACCAGGAGCAAGCCATTAGATTCAAAATTTGAAGCTTGCAGGCACTCTTCTACAGCATCTGCCTTATTTGTGCCTCCAACTCAAATGTATTAAACTTAATTGCACAATAGTGTAACTCCCAGACTGATTTAATGTAATGGGAGAAGAAAAGCTTTAAAAAACAAAACCCACTCCTTCATGAATAATTGCAGGGGGGTTGGGATTGTCAACAGAGGAAAACAAACAGATCCCAGCCTGGAGGGTGCAGCGCAAAGAGGCAATTGTAAACCATTCCGATATATACACACACAAATCTTGTGGTTGTGGTCATTTAGTCCAGGACAGGATGGAAAACCCTGCAAGGTCAGGACTGCTGCAAGCAGTGTGCTTTTGTTGGATCAGTCTAGTTCTCTACATCCTAAGGAGTTGTGGTGGGTTAGGAACTTCCCCCCCGCTCCCCACTATTGGAGTTTATGTGACTAGTTCAGACGGCTTGGAAGTAAGATGAAGCCTGGAGAAGAGGAGGCTCAGGGGGGACCTCATTGCTGTCTACAACTACCTGAAGGGAGGTTGTAGCCAGGTGGGGTTGGTCTCTTCTCCCAGGCAACCAGCAACAGAACAAGGGGACACAGTCTCAAGCTGTGCCAGGGCAGGTCTAGGCTGGATGTTAGGAGGAAGTTGTTGGCAGAGAGAGTGATTGGCATTGGAATGGGCTGCCCAGGGAGGTGGTGGAGTTGCTGTGCCTGGAGGTGTTCAAGAAAAGCCTGGCTGAGGCACGTAGTGCCATGGTCTAGTTGAGTGGCTAGGGCTGGGTGCTAGGTTGGCCTGGATGATCTTGGAGGTCTCTTCCAACCTGGTTGATTCTATGAAGCTGTATTTACAGCAAAGTGAAGCTGTATTTACAGCAAAGCTCAATGTGTAAGCACATATACACAATCTATTTACAACTGTATACCAATTAGAAAGAATACTGAAATCCAAACTCCCTCTCAGACAAAGAAAACTACCCAGGAGGGGCTCAAAGCTACCATCTCTCTCTCTCCCTTCCCCAGACAGAAACCAAACCAACCAGCCAACAAAGTTACATTGGCATTTGTTAGTGGAGAGATAAGCGCAGAGTGTAGGAGAAGCGAAAGGAAACGGTGCCCCAGAACAAAGTGGGACAAATTGTTTGCTTGTTGGCTTTTTTTGTCCCTTTCAGCAAACCAATGAGTGGTAGAGACATCATTAATTTATTTTTACAACCAGTGATCTAATGTCTCTCATCAAAGTATTCAAACCAGCACAGTAGTGAGATATCCACTTCCTAGAATATCTTCCTGTACAAAGAGGTTTTTGTTTAGGTTTGTTGGTTTTGGGTGTTGGTTTTGGTGGTTTTTTCCCCCTCCACAGTGGGCAGTTTGAATTCACCTTGTGATTTCATCTGCTGTTTCTAATTGCAACTTTTCTGCTAAAGGAGGTAACTCCCTTTGGTGCCCAGACCCTTCAAAAATTGATAAGAAATTTGCTGTGTCCTTTTCTATTGCAGGTCTGTTTAAACCCAGTTCTGTGCATATTTAGCCTTTTAAAAAGCAGTTTTCTTCATGCAGCATCCACATCTTTTTTTTATTGCCCTGCTTTTTATGATGTCTTACTGAGCATACATCTTACATTTCAGCTTTGATGGGAATACAGCAGTCAGGACAGGTTTGCCAAACCCTTGCATCCAAAGGGGAAGATAATTAATCTTACTGTTCTTCCATTTTATAGTTGAAGATAGACAGTTGTTTTTTTCCTGGACTCTCTTCCCACCACCTTCTGGGCTGGAACAGATTGTCCTCTCCAGTGCAATTTCAGCCACTTGCAGTCCTTGAAATTGTGTATGCAGCTTTTTCCCTTAAAAATGGGAGATGGGGAAGGAGGGGAGGAAAAAAAGCTTTTGCACTTCCCATTTCATAGCTGCTTCATTCTGTCATTAATCTAACATTAAGTGCTAAGAAGATCTGGGGAAAGTCAGGCATGGGAGGTGTGTTGGTTACAAGTGAAGCAGGTAAAGCAAGGCAGGTGCTCTGGAAGACTGGTGAGCATAAGTGGGGAAAAGGTAGTTTTGAGCAGGATAGCTGGAGATGGTGTAGTAAGGATTACACTGGGAGGTTGAACTGGGAAGGCTAAATAGGCAGGAGACGGCAGGAGGAAGAGATAGGGCAGTAGTGGCTGATGGGCTAGAGGGATAGTGGGGGAGAAGGAAGTAGTGCAGCACTGCTGTCAGCTAAATTTATTGCACTGGGTGAGAAAAGCAGGCTTCATGGTGCAGCAGAGAATGTAGGAAAGCTGGATTTGTAACCTCAAAAAGAGCTAAAGCTCAGGGAAAACAATCTATACTGAGAGTACACCTAAATATGGGATGATGTGGCATGGTAAAATGGAGCAGAGTGAATAAGCATTCACTTGGAATAGTCTTCCACCACCTTATGATTGACAGAGCAGGACACTAACAAAGAAGATTGTCAGAAGTAAGACCTTTAGTGATAAAATTCCCCTTGGGGTAGAAAGAAGACTCCAAACACTAAGAAAGATCTCTATTCAAGGGTTGGTCTTTTAGCTTGTAGCACTACAAGTATAATATTCTGCAATTACAGAAACATCCTTCCAGCGAAGTGGCCCAGGGATGTGAATCTAATGTAGTGGGAGCTACAATATTTGGGTGAAGTCGTGCAAGCAACCTCAGCTTCGTGGATCCTGCCAGTTTGTGACCAAGATGACAGGTATGCTGAAAAACACTCACTGTTGTAATTAGCATAAGGAAGCTTTGTGTATCAGTCATTTTTAGTTTTAGCTCCATGATGCTTAATGGTCACAGTAATTTCCCAGGGGCTGACAGAGAAGCATAAAGCAACCTACTGGCATTTGCAAGCAGCTCAGTGGAACAGATTAGCATGTAAAAATAATGCTTGTTTTGTTTTGTTTCTGAGAAATTGGAGCACATTTCTTCAGCTGCCCTCTTATTCATAGGGGTTTATCCACAATTTCACTTGTTTTCTTCTTTAAATGGGCAAGCAAGTATTTAAGTGTTAAGCAAGCCTGACTCTATTTTAAGTCTTTGGCACTGCAACACCCATAAACATCCAGGGTAAAAAGAAAAGGCCAGTACTGTTTCCCAAAGTGTAATAGTAGCATTTCCCATACAGTAAGCGAGTTTGAGGCAGGAAGTCCCTTTTTTGGTTAGTTAATGGCCCACATTCATTAGTCACAGTGGTGTCACCACCCCTTGCTTGAGTTTTCAGACAGTACAGGCAGTTTCACAGAATCATAGAGTCATAGAATCAAGCAGGTTGGAAAAGACCTCCAAGATCATCCACTCCAACCTAGCACCCAGCCCTAGCCACTCAACCAGACCATGGCACTAAGTGCCTCAGCCAGGATTTGCTTGAACACCTCCAGGCATGGTGACTCCACCACCTCCCTGGGCAGCCCATTCCAATGCCAGTCACTCTCTCTGACAACAACTTCCTCCTAACATCCAGCCTAGACCTCCCCTGGCACCACTTGAGACTCTGTCCCCTTGTTCTGCTGCTGGTTGCCTGGGAGAAGAGACCAACCCCCACCTGGCTACAGCCTCCCTTCAGGTAGTTGTAGACAGCAATGAGCTCTGCCCTGAGCCTCCTCTTCTGCAGGCTGCACACCCCCAGCTCCCTCAGCCTCTCCTCATAGGCTTTGTGTTCCATTTTGCAGGATTGAGGTCTAGCTAGAGGTATAGGGACAGGGGTTTTGATGTGGGTTAACTGCATACAAGAGATTGGGCAGTACTTACAAATAAATGAGCGAAACAAAGTGAGACAGCCCCTGAATGTCATTCTGACAGCTCATTTATAACCTAACACCTCAAGAATAATCTTGGCTCTACCAATAGGCTTTACAAATTACTGAATGTGTTTTTCTCACAGAAGTCTGTGCACTTGGCCACTCTAACTCCTTTCACTCACCATGCTGGTGTTCTGACTGCACATACTCCCTGCCACAAAAAGCTCTTGAGATACTGCAGCTGAAAACTGGTCTAAACTGCAAGGGGTCCCATGCCACTGCTTCACAGACTGCAAAATCCTGTATTGAATCTGGCACTGTATTTTGCAAGCCAAACCAGGACAGCTCAATAGCTTAAGCTTTGCCTTAATAAAAAATTGGAAGTCCAATTTTGTTGTGAAAAGTGCCACAATTGTCTCACTTAAGATGAGGAGTAAAGCTGTCTGTAGTGGCAAACAGTCAACCTACAGTTCTGGTAGTAACAGACAACGTTTTTCTGCCTTAGCTTTTATTTGAGGGGTAACAATTCTACACAGAAAAAACAGCCATAGCAAATTCTAAGCAAGGAAAAGTGTGGAACAGAAACAGATTGAAGCAAGAGATAGTTTTTCTTTCAACGTCTTACCTCCTTCACTTTCTTTTGGAAAAGAAAGTAAAGAGAAGCCTGGAGGAGGCTCAGGGGTGAGACCTCATTGCTGTCTACAACTACCTGAAGGGAGGTTGTAGCCAGGTGGGGGTTGGTCTCTTCTCCCAGGCAACCAGCAGCAGAACAAGGGGACAGAGTCTCAAGTTGTGCCAGGGGAAGTATAAGCTGGATGTTAGGAGGAAGTTGTTGGCAGAGAGAGTGATTGGCATTGGAATAGGCTGCCCAGGGAGGTGGTGGAGTCACCGTCCCTGGAGGTGTTCAAGCAAAGCCTGGCTGAGGCACTTAGTGCCATGGTCTGGTTGAGTGGCTAGGGCTGGGTGCTAGGTTGGACTGGATGATCTTGGAGGTCTCTTCCAACCTGGTTGATTCTTTGACTCTATAACTCTATGGAGAAATGCACCATAGGGAACTTGGTGAGTGAGGATTTTAGCAAATAAAGAGCACTGAGTTAGGCCTGATATGCAGAAATGGTTTATGTGCTCATTTTTAGCATCAGCTCTAACTTTGTCAATCCAGCAGCTGGCAACAGAACCCTAAATCCTGCTGTAATTTTTACTTATGCACTCATGGCGAAACTTGTTCAGACCAATAACAGCCTGAGGAAGCACAGAGAATAGCTAAGTCTAATGTTCTTTTTCCATCAAAATCAGCTGAAATGCTGAATTCCAGATAAATGTGTTGATTACGGTAGTAAGGAAAAAACTATGAACAGCTACAGTGCAGCCAGTGATGTGCCACAATGATTTAGACAAGCACATAATTAAGTTAGCTATAGTTTTCCAACTCCATATTCTTATTTTCAGATTCAGTCCTTCGCAGTTTGTAGCATTTCCAGATAAAATATCATCCTAACAGTGCCACTGCCAAATGATTTTTGTGATGTTAAGTGTTCATAGTAAGCTAAATTAGCAGCAGGAGTCGTGCACTGCAGTTACAATACAAATCATCATCACAGAGTGGGAAATTGATTGAGACAATTTCCTATTTAGCCACAGTGGGCAGCTCTTAAGCTGCTCAGGGCTCTGAATGTGGCCAACATTTAAGCCTGAAAAAGGAATACACTGAAGACCATACTTCATCCAGCATATAATGGTGTTACCGGTGGAGCGTGCAGCCCTGATATGAACTGGAAAGGAGATGGAAATGACTCAATGCATTAGTCACTGTTGATTCACTTGCTGGAATGAACACAGAGAGGATGGTGTGGTGCTGTGGAACAAACTCCACAGTATCTTGGAAAATTCACCACTTAGCCATAACTATCTGGGCTTCAGTCAAACTAAGCTGAATTGTGCAAATGATATCTTGACCTTAAATGATAATTGGTTACGTAGTAAGCTACTGACAGGAGATATCCACTAGAGCTGTTTGGAAAAGAAAGCATTCTTTAGGGGAACACTGAGACTTTGTTGGGGAAATGGACTATATGTTTGGTTGAGAAAAAGCAGTCTATCCATTCACAATTTGAAAGCATTGAGAGGAGGGCAATGCAGTCTGCAGAAAGATTTTGTTTAATAAGCTGCTGCAAAGTGTGACTGGCAAGCATGAAATGAGCCCCTGTGCTTGGCAGTGGATGATCTTGTCAGACTTCTATACCAGAAGCTTGAGCTCCTTTTCTTCCAGGGTCTTTGCTCAGGAACAAGCAATGAGAAGATCACAGCTCAGGACTTCAGGTGCAACTGTGCACACTTATTTCCACCCACCAGAGATGACAGTATTTACCTCCAGGAATGTGCTTTCCTGCGTTGGGCTTCAGCTAGCATTTACCTCTTTCTTTTACCCTTTTCCCACCTATGAAGCCTTTTCATTTGTACAGGTTCAGTTATAGGCTGCTTTTTATTTCAGAGAGAAGGCTTTAGAATTGTAATCCACAGGGGCTCAGGACCTCCCAGTAGGTATTAACAAATATTCTTTAAACTTTTTTGGTATTATACCAAATGCTGCCAAGCAATTAAAGCAATAAATCTATGTAAACTGAATGTATAATTTCCTCTTAGGAGTATAAATACTAGAAAATTAAATGTCAACATCTACCTTGGTGTTTACAAGTGCAGTCAGAGAATACAAATTAATTTCCTTTCCTGAATTCTAATTTTGTATATGTTGCTGTTAGGCTTTGAAAATAAAAATAATCATGGCTACATAATCTTTTTGGTAGCACTGAATGCCCCACTTGTGAAGAACCTTCTCTTCCACCATTTACTGCTGATTCTGTGGAAGCAGGTGTAAGAACAACTTGCATGGCTTTAAGATTAGTATCAGATTAAAGGCAGTCTCAGACATGTGAGAGCTAATGGCAGTTTCCAGCTCTATTGGTGGGCAGACTGAGCCATATCATTTCACCTCTCCATGTTTCATTTCTTTTCATAGGATTTCTTGTCCCACTCATCTCAGAAATTTTGGGAAGCAAGAAGTGTGTGCTGTTCTTTTGTAGGCACTGCTACCTTCAGGGGCCACATGGTGAGCTCCAGACTCAGCTGAGTCATGTAAGTGGTACCTAAACACAAACACTAATAACACACACTGCCCACTCTTGTCTGCCTTCACATTGGAAAGGGGAGAGGAAATGGAAGCATCTTTTGCACTGAGGCACCATCTAGAAGCTCCTGCTGTTGAGAACTGTAATTGTCATAGTCATGCACTTCTTAATGGCAAAACTTCCTGACAGAGTGCTGATTCCATCTTAAGACAGGGTGGTGGAATTACATTAAAAGTTGTTCTGCAAAGTTTTTGATTTTTGAGTCTTGGTTGTATGATGTTTCCTCACCTAGCAAGTCTTGCCAGAGCACAGGAGGAGCCCACTCTTAGTTTAGTGTAGACTAGTCTGCTTGTTCTTCACCTGTTTGCCAAATTTGCTTGACTTAGCACAGTCAAGGGAACTGAAAACACTTCTGTGGACATCAATTCTGTCTCTGCTACCTGACTGTGCTGGGGTGGATCAAGAGCCGCAGTCGTGTGATGAAGCTGACAAGAAAATTTCTTCACCAAATTGTGAGCCTTTTCCACTTTCATTGATTTTTTTTTTTCCAGTTGAAGATACAGCCTGATGATTAAGTTGCTGTCAGCCTGATTAACGTTTTCACCATTGAAAAAGGTGTTAAGAAAGGGAGAGATTGATTTTAATGCTCCATTTTCTTGCACTTTTATGTTACCAAAGTAATAAAACTTCAGCGGATGCCATTGTTTGAGACTTAGAGAGGAATAACCTTGCTTCTGGTGCTAGCTGAAATGCAAGCATGAATAGCATCTATGAAGTCAAGCCAATAACCCCCCTTTCCTGACTCTCAGAAAAGTTGATTCACTCAAATCCAATTAAAATAATAAGTCTGTGATTCAATTAAATTGCACTTCCAGTAAAGCTGAGGCTTAAATAATTTGCTGTGTTTGACAGAAAAGCAAAATAACTTGTATTTAATAAAGGGTGAGCTGAAACAGATTTTCTGCCTTTGAGGTAAACTGGGAATTGAGTGCTTAGTTCAGATTAAATAGTAAACTTGACTATTTCCATGTAGTTCCTTGGTGGGTTCATCTGTACTTGCAAGTAGTTTATCCATCACCTACAGGGATGAAGTGCTTCTGAGCAAATGCACAGTGATAATCACTTGCACACTTTCAAGAGGAGATAGTCTCTTTCAAGTGGTCTTTCTGTTGGCCACATGTTAATTCCCCAAGTCCAGATATGTCATGCTGGGGTGAGTTGGCCTTGGTTAAGTGCTGAACACTCACCCAGCTGCTTCTTCCTTTACCCTTCTGAATAGGACGAGGACTGAAAGCTGTATGAAAAAGTTCATGAGTTTGGATCAAGGCAGGAAAATTGCTTTCTGCCACAAGCAAAAGAATCACAGCTTGGGGAAGCTCAATTTAATTTACTGCCAGTTAAAAATGGAATAGAACAGTAAGAAACAAAGACCAAAACTAAAACACCTTCCTTGCACCCTCTCCTTCCCAAGCTTGAGTGTGAGCTTTACTCCTTCAACTCCTCTTCCTCTTGCTCCTCCAAATGGTGCAGGGAGAATTGAGAATAAGTGGTTTATGGTTGATCTGAACTGGCTCCTCTTTTTTGCTCCTTCCTTCTTTATTCCTCTCTTTCTTACAATGCCTGACATTTTCTACCCTTTTTAAAACACTGTTTCTCTGAGATGCCATTGTCTAGGCTAAGGGACCCACCTGCACTCTGCAGAGGATCTGCTGGAGCTGGCAGGAATTGATTGTGTCTGGCACAGGGTGTAGCCCTGGCTGCTCCTCACAGAGCCCCCTGCCAACACCTGGGCACGAGTACTGTATAAATGCTCAGTGAAAACCTAGAATTATTATATTAATATTCCTGACTTCACATTGGACAAAGTTCTTTAGGTGTCTTCTCAGCATGATGGTCAAAGTCAGAATTAGATTGGCATCACATCTTCTTCACTCACAAATCATCTCTCCTCCCCCATGCATAGTCTTCTGAAACTTGAAGGCATCCCAAGTTTGCATCTTGCTTCACTAAGGTATATGGTTTCTCTTCAGAGACGATGAATAGTTCTGGTTTTGCTGATGGCAGTGCCTCCTCCCAGGCAGAAGATGTCTTGTGAAGACTAGCAACATGAAGGTACTATATGAATTTCACACTGGGATAAAGGAGATGCTTCCTTACAGTTCTAATTTTCTTCTACTAGAAACCAGTGAGCATTTTGTAAGCAGACTTAAAACATCTGTCAAGAGTTGATAATTAAGAGAGGCACTCCTGTGTACTGGTGTGGTGTTCCCTGTTCAAAGAGCTATGCTGTAATTAATGTTACTCCACACAATTTAGAGCTTCAAGTTTTGGTGAAAACAATAATTCTTACCTACTCCATGTTGATTTCACACTTTGCATACTGTCGAGCAGTTGCAATGCCCCTTACAGTTAAGAGCACACTTACTGGGTATCTAATCCTTCTCTATTTTTTGCAGTATTAACTTTTAGAGTTATTTACATACCAGTGAGGCCATTACAGGTACTCTCTGAATCATACACAGAGTCAGATTAAAGGTGTGACTAAGGTACTGATGTTCTATTAGTGAAAGGAAGGGAAATAGGGTAGTTAGGATTTACTTGGATTTGTTTCTTTGATATTATTTTTGTTTTCACCAAAATATCTTCCTTTTGGAATAAATTTTACCCAAAAAATCTGCATAGCTGTATAGAATGGGACTGAGAATAGTGTCAGAGAGCAGGGGGGTTTGGTGAAGCTGGGGAACTGCAGCGACAGCAAAAGAAATGCTTCCTTATCTGATCACTATGTATATTTTCACAGAATCATAGAATCAACCAGGTTGGAAGAGACCTCCAAGATCATCCAGTCCAACCTAGCACCCAGCCCTAGCTACTCAACCAGACCATGGCACTAACTGCCTCATCCAGGCTTTGCTTGAACACCTCCAGGGACAGTGACTCCACCACCTCCCTGGGCAGCCCATTCCAATGCCAATCACTCTCTCTGGGGGGATTAGGAGGTCACAGTGATCACTCAAGATCTCAAGTAATACCTGAAGTTTTCCTTTGACTTTGCTGCTGCTTAAAGCATCTTCCACTTACAAAGGTGACAGAGAAACAGCAGCTGTGGGCAGTTTAAATGCAGCTGAGTCTGCAGGAATGTCTTCTGCAGAAATCCCCCTGCCTTACATATTCATGTAGCCTTCACCCTCTGCCTGTCTCTCTTCTCAAATTCAATTTGCCCTCAGCTTTTTGCAGCATGACACATTTCCCCAGGGAGTTCGCCTCTGAAATAGAGAGTGATATCTGACATCCCCACATGCACAAAACTCGCACCTGCTCTAAGGAATCAGAAGATAGGTGGATCTGTGTGGGAGACTGGATTTATTGCACATTCAGTGGTGGCACTATGAAAGCTTCTGAAGCCATGGAAGAGCAACAGTCGACAACATCTTCAGGCAAGGAGGGCAGAAATTTAACCCCACTCATCTCAGGCTGGGTGGCTAACATAGCCACCTGCTTGTGGCCACTTGACAAAGCAGGGAATAGCTGCCAATAGCGCCACCCACAGGCCCTGCCACCCTTTTCCCTATGAAATGTGCCTCTTAACCAGCCGTTCACAACACCAGACATCTGTACTACGAATGCCAGCAGCACAAAACCACTGAACAATGAACTCTTCCTGTGCACGTTCTCTAACCTCTGCAGCATCCTCTACCATTGGGAGCTGCAGGTGTAAGGCACAACATGTACTGGGGCTGGTCACAGAGGGCGTTTGTGCTGCCAAGCTGAAGGTAGAAGTATAGTTTAAGGTCACATCCCCACTTTTCCCTTGGGCTTCCCACAGGATGACATCTGCCATCTCCCTGCCAAAACAGTGTCAGCAAACTGCATGGTGATGGCTACATTCCTCCTTATGCAGGCAAAGAACTTGTCACAGTAAATGACTACAGCACTAACACTAATAAAAAAAAAGTTTCATGAATTGGTTCAATCTCTGTGAAGAATTACTTTTTACTTCTCTTCTTACCTTGGGCAAGGAGGAAACAAAGCAACAAAACCACAAACAAACAAAAAACCAACCAACCCTAACAGTATTTATTTAACTGTGACAGGAAACAGAATTGAGTAAACTATTTTGGATGCTGAGAGGTATTTCTTTTTTATAAGATTGCACCAAATCTTCTCAAACTGAAACAATTTCCAGGGAAAATGCAAGGTACCTGCTTCTGCTTACCATGTAATAAAGGACATCAGTGTCTCTCAGGAGACTGCAACAGCACTCCAAGAACTGCTCCTGTCCTAGATACAAAAGGGTTTCAGCTATCTGTCTGCTGTCACAAGAGATATATTGAGAATTACTTTCCTTCCTATATTCAAAAGTCTTTAGTGGCAGGGGGGAAAAGAATACCTACAGCTCCCATGAGCTACGGTTAGCACATGTTGCCATGAGTTAATGGGAAGTGATTTGGTCCCCACAGCTTCTATGTTCCAGACAAGCTGGCTGTGGATTTCAAGGCTGGATGTCTGCTGGCAGTTTTTATTTACCTTTACTTTCGACTCTATCAGTCTCTTATGCATTTTCCCAGTAACCTAACTTAGACCACTGCCAACAAAAGCATCTTCTGCCCAGTAGATACTGTCTGCTTCCAGATACTAGGATTCAAAATTACAGTCACAAATAGGTATTTGGGAAGTAAGGCAGAGCAGGTCAGAGAGGAACAGTCGCTCATGGAACCAGACACTAGTGTTCTGTTTCTTGGAAGTGGAACAGCAACAGTATCAGGGCAGCCCCGAGGTCCTCTTGGACCTGGTGACAGTCTGAGAACCAACAATTAACAACCACCTCTTTCAAACTGCCTCTAGCACAGCTTTGATTCTCACCTGGACTGTGACCTGGTGATTCACTGAATGGCTTTTAAATTTTTGATCAGTATTTCTCATGGGAAGGATCCTTTTAAAACTGCCTCTGCTTCTAGGCATCGTTATTTGTGTGTATGGCACTCTACATGCCTGCGAACAGACAAGATAAAAACATTCTTAAGTGTTTGCCTGTGTGGACAGATGTAAGAAGAAGATTTAAGACATGTTACTGGAAATGGACGCGATTCTTGTGGACATCAGATGGCTCTCTCTGAGGTAAGAAGATAGGCAGAGCGCTATAATGCTGAGTATACTGTCAACAAGTTAAATGAGGTTAACTTGGGAAAGCTCAAATTGAATTTCCAATGTAGCACTCAAAAAGCAGATCTGAGGAACAAAGTAAGTCTGCATATGTGAAAAAGGGACCAAGAAGTGTGGGTTTGCAGGCAGGAAATAAAAAGCAAATTGATAGTCACACCACAAAGGCTGAGAGTAGAAAGGACAAGCCTGGAACAGAAAGGGAGAAAGCACAGGCTGTGGCAGACCATTATCTTTAAAAGCAGGGATTGCAGAGTGTAAGAAGCAATCAGCCTTGGTGTATTCTAAGGAAGGAAAGACAAAATGATAACCCAAGGGGAGACAGGCTCCTCAGGTTGCAGGTAACCTTTCGTAGGAGCAATGCAGTCAACCCTTCAGCACTCTTCCAGTTACAAACCAGTAAGGGTTCATATGCAAGATCCCAAATTGCTCTGAAGTAAATGACACCAATATCAAATGCATTTGTGATATGAATATTTCTTAAAGGCACTCACAAGAACTGCATTTCTAAATGGTCACTGTCCTCTTCTAAGTGTTTTGCTTTTCTCTGCTCTCTTCTTTCTTATGAACTTCCAGCTGGCATGTCCTTAATGAAATGTAGTCTGAACATGATGCTTGTAGGTTATTAGCTTTGTAGCAGACTGCTCTTCAAATGTTGTACTTTGCTTCTTGAGGAATCCCAAAGCAAAATGAGATACTAGGATCTCCTTCAGCAGAGTCTCTAAGGCATCAGAGTTAAAGCTAATTAGGATTTATGAGACTTGGAAGGGAGTAGAATTTGTATGCGAGCGCTGTAGGTGCTGAGGGGTTTCAGATGATGGCTATAGATCTCAGCTGAGCTCAGCTACCATGGTTTGACAGGATAAATAATTAGGACTACATAAGGCATTATTCATCCATTTCATCCTATTTTCAGTCAGAAGGCTAACCCATGGAACATACTGCCCATGTGACACAATTTTGCACCCCACCTTTTGTAAAATCTAGGCTGGCATTTAAACAGAAACCAACACCTCCTGATTTTTTCTTTTCCCAGTAGAACCTTAGTCAGTGAAACAACATCTCTGCATTCAGACATCCATCCTGCTTTCCTCTTAACACCTGGATCATAGCACATCATGAGTGGGCATGCGCTTGATGACTGTGCACTGGCAACTCTATCAGAGGAATACAAACCTGCTCCGGTGCTTTTAAAGGAAGTGCTCTTGAGAGCTCTTTGAACCATTCCACTAAATCCAAGACAGCTGTTCTGTTGTAAAAGTCTGCTTAACATATGGTTTGTAGTGATCATGTCTTTATATTATATACAGTACAAAACAAAACAAAGGATGCTTGGATTCTGTGAAGACAGCAAAATACCATAAGATGAAATGGTGAGAGAAGAGTGATTGTATGCAGTCTGTACTAGACTAGCAGGAAGCATTAGCAGTAAAAGGAGAGGAACCATGAAAAAGAAGACTTCACAGCTAGGACAGCTGTCTACTTGGCAGCTAATACCAACTGATAGTTGATGAATGAAAACTGCCTAGGAGCTTTTGATGATGACAGTAACCTTGTTTTGCATTTGGCAGGCTGTTTGGGTGTTGGGGCAGCTTGCAGGGTGTTATAGTTTTAAGGCTATGCTTAATTGTAACTAAGAATTTTCCAGAGGATTCTAGTTCTGGGCTGGCCAAATCCCCGAGGGAGGCTGAACAGAATATTAGAGATAAATTCATTTCACTGATTCTGTGAATTTCTCTACAGTCTAAGAGCACAGTATGTTCTCTCTGTGCTGCTTCTTGCTTGCTGCTTGCCTCTCTGTGACCTTGCTTGCTTCCTGGTTGTCTTCTTGTTCTGACTGGTGAGATACAGGGAGGAGAGACAGCAGGCTGGCTGCGTAGAGCCTCTCTGGGCTTTGTATCTGGGATTGAGGGAGCTGAAATACTGTACAAGGGGGTACTGTGTTGCTATTCAATTGTAAATATATGTCAATAGACCTTATACAAGTTTATTGCTCTTTATACCTTTACATTTAGTCCACTTTTTGTAAATGTAGTTTCACTTCACTTCCAAAAGGTCTTAGTGTGGTAAATTTACTTTGAGGAATACAATGCAAATTTGTTAGGGTGCAAATCCAACCCACAAGAGTGGGAGACCCTGAAAGTTGGCTGTGTAGAAGAGGCTGAGGGAGCTGAGGTTGTTTAGCCTGCAGAAGAGGAGGCTCAGGGGGGACCTCATTGCTGTCTACACCTACCTGAAGGGAGGTTGTAGCCAGGTGGGGGTTGGTCTCTTCTCCCAGGCAACCAGCAATAGAACAAGGGGACACAGTCTCAAGTTGTGCCAGGGGAAGTATAAGCTGGATGTTAGGAGGAAGGGGTTGTCAGAGAGAGTGATTGGCATTGGAATGGGCTGCCCAGGGAGGTGGTGGAGTCACCGTCCCTGGAGGTGTTCAAGAAAAGCCTGGCTGAGGCACTTAGTGCCATGGTGTAGTTGAGTGGCTAGGGCTGGGTGCTAGGTTGAACTGGATGATCTTGGAGGTCTCTTCCAACCTGGTTGATTCTATGAGTCTATGTATGAATTTGTGAATTAGAGAAGTTAGTAATAATGGAAGGGACTTGAAAAAGTCCTTTTAGCCATCTCCTTTCTCTGGTGAAGGATAAGTATGTTTGTACAGACACTGCTTGTCACAAGTGCCAAATATTTCTAAGATCCATGTGGTCACATATCACTACCCTTAGATGTTGCTTTTAGGGGTGTTGTTTTGTTTTGTTTTCTTATACTTGGATTATTTCTCTCTTGTGGCAAAGACCTTAGTACTCCACACCTGGTGCAAAGTTGGTTGCAGTCCTTTTTATGAGAACTGGGTTTATATTGAAGACACCTAGTGAACATGGAAAACATTTGACCTCTCTTTAGCTTTTAATAGTAATTTCACTAATGAGAGGTATATTGCCTTGCCATTCTTCATGTCTCTGTTCTAGATTGAAGAAACATAATCCTTGACAGTTGTTCCTTATCAGTCTGTTTTCTAAACCTCTCAGAAGTTGTGTCACTCTCTTCTCAGATTTTCCCATTATATTTACACTTCTGTACTCCAGGCACGTTCTCAACAGTGCTGTGGGGGGCAGAAAAATCACATTCTTTGCACTTATGAAACCTTTCTTTGTATACCCCACAATTGCATTAAAGTTTCTTACAGATGAACTTGGAGGTCTCTTCCAGCCTGGTTGATTCTATGATTCTATGACAGCAGCAAATGTAAAGCCCAATTGTTGCAAACAATGATTAAAAGGTTGTTGCACAGAAACAGGTGATTTTGTGCCGAGCTGGTTGAAATGGATGTGCATTTTCCCCAGCCATGTGCTAGTAAAACAAGCACACTTGTTTAGGAGCCATTTTCAATTAACATTACTTTGCTTTTATGCCTGCACATTTCACACTCCATTAACTGTCAGTACCCTGTATGGAATCTGTCAGTATAAGAGCTCCTCTTTTTCCCTGTGTGCAATGAAAAGCTAACTAAGGTGCATTACAGGGAGAAATAACTAAGTTTGCTTTAAAGCATTGTCAACTCTACAGAGACAATATTTCTAATTGAGAAGCTGGCATCTTAGTGAAAAAGTTGCTGATGGTAATAATGAAAAACAGAATAGGATAAGCAGCTTTATGAAATAGATACCCAAGAGCTAGAAAGGAATTAACTGACTGAAATGACTGCCTCAAAACTGGAAGAGCTAGTCTAGGTACATCTAGGCGAAACAGATGAAGGCAAATGTCATGCATTTTTCAAGAACAGGGTCAGTTAAGCATAACAAACAAGACCACAGCTGTGGTAGTGATAAGATGCCTGGCTGGGCCTTCTAGTGCTGCATGTAGCTCAGGAACAAAGGTACCTACATTTGGGTGTCTAACATGAGTCTGGTCCTAAGGTATCCTTGTTCCATCCTTGCAGTCAATACCATCTGAAAAGTCTTCTCTCCCTAAGAGACACTTATGTTTGTTCAGCTGAATTTCCCTGTAGGATCCAATGACTACAGTGAGCAGAGACACTAAGACATAGCCCTCACACAGGTCAGTTGCCAGTTAGAATGCCTTAGGATATCTTGGCTTATCTGCAACTGCAGCACCATCCAGGGAGGGTATCTTTGGTAGATATCTACTCAGCTTGACTTCACACACCTTAATTAGAAAATCAAGTAAGAAAATTGCTCTTGTTTGCAACTCTTAGAATTACACTCCAGCTTTGGAAAAGAATGAAGAAAACAAGTAGGACTGGCAGTGATGCAGAGAAACCTGGGTGACAAGAAGCACTACTGCTTCTTAAAGGGAAAAAAAAGTCAAATTGTGCAAGGGGAGGTCTAGGCTGGATGTTAGGAGGAAGTTGTTGGCAGAGAGAGTGATTGGCATTGGAATGGGCTGCCCAGGGAGGTGGTGGAGTCACCATCCCTGGAGGTGTTCAAGCAAAGCCTGGATGAGGCATTTAGTGCCATGGTCTAGTTGAGTGGCTAGGGCTGGGTGCTAGGTTGGAGTGGATGATCTTGGACATCTCTTCCAACCTGGTTGATTCTATGATTTTATGATTCTATGATTCTATTCACAGGTTTAATATGTTCCAATATTTCTTTTCTTTCTGAGATAAGCTCATTGAGGTCTTCATATGAACAAAATAAATTAATTTGAATCTCTGTCAGAAGATTATCTACAATCTACCCAGTCATGTTTTATGTAAAGAAAACCCTATTTCCAGGCTAGCATGTGAGTTAAGACTGGGCACAGTGGAGTGGTTCTCAATCAGTATGGTTTCATAAAGTGAAATAGCCAAGATTTTAAAGCAGAATATTGCCTATTTCCTAGTATAAACCTCCTGAAATATGTATAAACAGCTTACTGAATTGCTCTGTGCACGTTTTTTATACATGTAACATCAAAGGTTTTCTTTTGTCTCATGTTAGAAGTTATTATGATCATTTACATGCTTCCAAGCAGTTGAGAAAATGTGTCTCTGTAAAGTCCAGTAAATCTTATGGGAACTATTGTTTTCTCTACTGAACCCTGAGAAGTAATTTCTGTCCTCATTCCAGGAATGCTCATTCCTCTGTTTCATCTCAAGGACTATGTCTTGATTTGTTGATAAAATGCTATCTCTACCATATCATCAGCCACATGAAGATATATTGTCATTAACTGCTTTTAAATCAGTAACCTGCAGATTCCTGCTTGGATATCACAGAATCATAGAATCAACCAGATTGGAAGGGACCTCCAAGATCATCCAGTCCAACCTAGCACCCAGCCCTAGCCACTCAAACAGACCATGGCACTAAGTGCCTCAGCCAGGCTTTGCTTGAACACCTCCAGGGACGGTGACTCCACCACCTCCCTGGGCAGCCCATTCCAATGCCAATCACTCTCTCTGCCACAGCTTCCTCCTAACATCCAGCAATCGGTCTCTCCAGCCCACAAAGTGTTGGACCAAGGAACACCTTTCATGATGCAGTCAGTAGTTAGCTCTGCTTTTGATAAACATATAGGGTAAAAGCCTCTTCAGATATAAAATGTTTCATGTGTAGCACAACCCCAGCTGCATTCTTTCACTCTTTCCATTGTTATGGAAGGTGCAACAGTTTTAGTAAACAATTTATAAGGAAATTTGATATCCTCTGGTTTTGAGTCTGATCTATAGATATAAAATGGTGCCTGAGGTTCTGCCCACAAGCCCTCCTCTAAGACAGCACTGCGGCCTCAGGGAAGGAGAGCCATCTCCAGGAAAAAAACAGTTCTGTTCCAGTTGTACAAAGTCACTGCAGAGCAGGACCTCCCTCAGCTCTTCAAAACTCGTTGGTGGATTTTATGGTTTGCCAGCAAGACTCTGAGGCAGCTTCCAAATTTTCTTCTTCATGACATCTTCCACACCAGTTCCCTCTGAACTACTGTGGTTGAATGTCAAGGGAGATCATCGCTTTTCCTAGCTCTGTGCTTCTTACCATTTAGGGACAGGCTGGCAATCAACATATAGAGCCCAATGGGGCTGAAGCTCTTCTATCCTTATAACCTGAAGCTGGATCTGAAGCTTCCTCAACTATGAGGGCTTAGTCCTGGTGTCAAAGCTCTACCTTCTGCACACTACATACTAAATCTCTGCAATAAATACACTAGAATCTATGTAGGGCAACTCTTGTTCATTCTATAAGCATTTGTTGACTATTCCAGAAGTTTCTCACTTGTGTGCAATCTACTTGGGCTGGAAATGAGTATATATATTTTCCATGCAATATTCAAATGTATTGTAGATATATTCATATATGCTATATATATTCATATAGCTTGTAGATATATTCATATATGCTATATGTGTATTTCTATAGATTGTAGATATATTCATATATACTATATATATTCATATAGATTGTAGATATATTCATATATGCTATATATGTATTCCTATAGATTGTAGATATATTCCTATAGATTGTAGATATATTCCTATATATCTATATTCCATGTAATATTCTAAACCTTTTCAAACATGAAGTCCTATCCATGACTTTTTAATTGCAAGTTTGCATTTCAGAGTTGCATTAGAATAGCAGAGATGTTCCATTTTAGATGCTTTTGGAGGTGGTTATTTTAATGAAACAAAAAAATCTATGTTTTAGGATGCTGAATTCACAGAGTCACAGAATTTGATTCAAGATCACAGAATTTCCTTCAGGATCATCGAGTTCAATCATTACTTTCACACTGACAAGTCCATTCTGAAACTAATGCTTAATAAATAGCTACATGACTGTGTTGAGCTGGCCAGGTTTCACTGATGATTTAGTCAATCTTCCTTTCAATTATATAAGCAAGAGAAGAGGGGGAAATATCTCTTTAAATCAGGGCTTACTACCCAGCTTACAGTTGCCTGTAATAATCTTCTATATGTCTTCACATTTTTAATAGTTGTAGAAGGTTGCAGTGGTACTCAGCTGCAAATGAATTCTAATTTTTGGATGCTCTGAAGCTAAATTATACAGTTCAGATTAATTGTTCATTAGAAGTCAGCAGTATCTGAGATCCTGCATCATCCCTGTCTGAATGTCTGATACTTAGGAGAAAATATTAGGGGAGCTAAATAATTTTCACTTGAATATGTGCTGACTAGCTGAAAACTTTACTGCCTATGAATATCTTAATACTTTAAGTAGTGAAGCTGATGAAGATGTTTAAAACAGACAATAGACCTAGTCACAGACATGGAATTACAAGCCAGAAATATGATGGCTGAGTTGGTTTTGTTGAAAGAAACTATTTTCATCAGGTAAAATTCATCATCAGTAAAATCTGATATAAACAACATTTAAGATAGCTGCCATCCTAGAATCATAAAAAGGTTTGGGTTGAAAATGACCTCTAAAGGTTATATAAGCCAACACCCTCTGGAGTAAGCAGAGACATCTTCAACTAGATCAAGTTGTCCAGAGTCCTCATTTTGGATATCTCCAGGAATGGGGCCTCAATCACCTCCCTGGGCAACCTGTTCCAGTGTTCCACCACCCTCACAGTAAGGAACCTGCTTCTCATATCTAATATAAATCTCTTCTTCTCTAGTTTGAAACCACTAGCCCTCATCCTATCACCAAGGTCTTTTTAAACAGTGTCTCTCCACCCTTCTTATAGGCTCCCTTCAGGTATTAGGTCTCGCCAGAGCCTTCTCTCCTCTAGGATGAACAACCCCAGCTCCCTCTGCCTGTCTTCATAGGAGAGGTGTTTCAAGCCCCTGAGCATTTTCATGGCCCTCCTCTGGACTCACTCCATCAGATCCACATCCTTCTTGTACTGAGTGCTCCAGACCTGGATGCAGTACTTCAGCTGGAGTCTTACCAAATCAGAGCAGCAAAGTGGTAATAATTCTACATCTGCTCGTACAAAGAAAAATGTAGCAACATTTTTATGGTGTCAGGGGCATTATTAAACAACACAAACAGTTTTGTGACTGCAATGAAGCTTTTAGACAAAATCAAATTAAAATAACTCTGTAGCACCATCACAAATAGGAAGTTAGAAACAAAAATAGTCAGAAAGTAGAAAAGAATTATTATCAAATCCACATCACTTTAGCAGCATTTCTTGTGTGTCGTATGTGGGTTAAGAAACAACCTTACAAGGCCACAAAAATGAAGGCAAGATCATATCACAATTGCATATGAAATCACTCTTCTCTCCCCTCTGCAAGGAATATCATTATGCTGTGTGGGATTAATGGGATCATGAGGGGAAAAAAATAGCACAGAGAAATAGAAGTAGGCTGTGTCATGATAGATACAGAGGATAGCAAAGAACCAACATTATTCTTTCAAGTTCAAAGCTTGAGCAAAAGTTTAGTTTCTATAACCTTAACAATCTCCCCCTCAGCAGGTTATCGTGCAGGACTTACACTCTGCCTGGCACTGTGGCCCAGTGCTTCAGTTGTCCAGAGAAAGCTATTGCCCTAAGCAGGAGATGGATGGCTGGTGTCTGACATCACGCCTCTAGAGGCTGCTTAAAGATGCCTGGCTCTGTTCCATGGAGCAGATTTTGCTCATAGCAGGATCTGATGTGACTGATGTACTCTGATATGGAGCAAAGACGGAGGTGGGTGCATTCAAATTGGATGTGAGGAGAAAGCTCTTCACCATGAGGGTGCTGAGAGCCTGGAATAGGTTGCCTGGGGAAGTGGTCGAGGCCTCATCCCTGGAGGTGTCTAAGGCCAGGCTGGATGAGGCTGTGGACAGCCTGCTCTAGGGTAGGATATCCCTGCTCATAGCAGGGGCGTTGGAACTGGATGATCCTTGTGGTCCCTTCCAACCCTGACTGCTTCTATGATTCTATGTCTGTGTAAAGAGAGGTATTTCCAGATCCTGGCCTGCATCAGGAGCAGTGTGGCCAGTAGGGCAAGGGAGGTTATTCTGCCCCTGTACTCAGCACTGCTCAGGCCACACCTTGAGTTCTGTGTCCAGTTCTGGGCCCCTCAGTTCAAGAGAGATGTTGAGGCACTGGAAGGTGTCCAGAGAAGGGCAACAAAGCTGGTGAGGGGCCTGGAACACAAAGCCTATGAGGAGAGGCTGAGGGAGCTGGGGGTGTGCAGCCTGCAGAAGAGGAGGCTCAGGGGGGACCTCATTGCTGTCTACAACTACCTGAAGGGAGGTTGTAGCCAGGTGGGGCTGGTCTCTTCTCCCAGGCAAGCAGCAATAGAACAAAGGGACACAGTCTCAAGCTGTGCCAGGGCAGGTCTAGGCTGGATGTTAGGAGGAAGTTGTTGTCAGAGAGAGTGATTGGCATTGGAATGGGCTGCCCAGGGAGGTGGTGGAGTCACCGTCCCTGGAGGTGTTCAAGCAAAGCCTGGATGAGGCACTTAGTGCCATGGTGTAGTTGAGTGGCTAGGGCTGGGTGCTAGGTTGGACTGGATGATCTTGGAGGTCTCTTCCAACCTGGCTGATTCTATGATTCTATGATCAACCAGACTTGGCTCAGTCTGCCACTCTCAGATTATCCAGAACTCACTGATGTTGCTTGTCAGTGCAATAAACCAATGCATACATCCTTTTTCCCCTCATTTTTTGGGTTGTTCTGGCAACAGTTATTTTTTTTCCCTGAGGATTTCAAGCTGTATTGGGAAGCTTGTGGTTTTTAACAGTTTATAACTCAGCCAAAGTTAAATGGTATTTCTTTAGCCTAAGGGCTTTCTCCCTGCTGATTCTTGAAGGTTTTTCTGCAAACAGCAGGGATGAATTAGAGAAGCTTTAAAAAGCAATGAGTCTAGCTGGAATGGGATGTGTTAGGCTCTCTCTCTCTCAAGGAGGTCTCCAGTAGCTCCCTTGCAGGGGGACTTGTGGTCGTTTTAAGGGCCTCCTGTGGTCTATGGGTATTGCAATGTAACCTCATACATAGAATACCAAGTAAAAAGAGCACTTAGTGACAGGGAAAACAGTGTTACCAGCCTCAGCATTCACCTCCCAGAGGTTGTGTCACACATTAGAAAAAAAAAGTATCAGTTGTATGAACCACAAAGAAAGCGAGGAGATATTGTAGTGGAGAGAGACAAAGTCAGTATTTGTGCCTCGTTCTAGAAAGGAAAAGTATTGATACCAGAATAGATTTGTCCCATCTACATTTTAGCTTCTGCTAGATATGTCTAGATACCCATAGAATAGAATCATAGAATCAACCAGGTTAGAAGAGACCTCCAAGATCATCCAGTTCAACCTAGCACCCAGCCCTAGCCACTCAACTACACCATGGCACTAAGTGCCTCATCCAGGCTTTGCTTGAACACCTCCAGGGACGGTGACTCCACCACCTCCCTGGGCAGCCCATTCCAATGCCAATCACTCTCTCTGCCAACAACTTCCTCCTAATATCCAGCCTGTACTTCCCCTGGCACAACTTGAGACTGTGTCCCCTTGTTCTATTGCTGCTTGCCTGGGAGAAGAGACCAACCCCACCTGGCTACAACCTCCCTTCAGGTAGTTGTAGACAGCAATGAGGTCCCCCCTGAGCCTCCTCTTCTGCAGGCTGCACACCCCCAGCTCCCTCAGCCTCTCCTCATAGGCTTTGTGTTCCAGGCCCCTCACCAGCTTCTGCTAGACACGCTAGTTTTTTGTTTTAGAAAGCAAAAGAAAGTATTGATAGCAGAATAGATTTGTCCCATCTACATTTCAGCTTCTGCTAGCTATGTCAGGTGAGTCAGCTGCCTGTATGTCTGAATAGCTTCTCCATCCAGTCAATGGAGAGAAGCAGGCACTTTTTAAGGCATAGCACATCTTACAATGTGTCTGTGCACATGGCAGCGAGGTGAATCACACCACAGGAATGCTGTTCCTCTCTTTAATTATGAATAAGGAAAATGTTTTCAGGTGGTCACTTACAAATTAGATATCAACATTAGGTCAGAGAACTTCTACTAGGGTGTGAACCACCATGAATTAATAAAGTGAGAAGGATGCCTCTTTGTTTCAGTCAAGATGACTTATGAAGCCTAGGGCCTGGAGGCAGCAAATACACCCGAGCTCCTGTGGTGCGTTTCAATTACCCCCAGAATGAAATCATCAGACTAGCTGGGAAGGTTTGGAAGCAAAATGAGGCTATATTTACAAGCAAGCTAAAAACCTAAAGGCACAAAATCCAATGCATATATACAAAATGTTTTCACATATATTTACAACAACTTACCATTCAGAAATGACACAAAAGACCCCCTCGAGTTTGTCCACCCCTCTGGACAAACTCAAAACAGACTACCAGCAACCTCCCTTCCTGCCCCGCCGGTACCCCACGGATGCAACACGCCAGCAGAAGGTCAGGAAAGAGGTAAGGGAGTAATGCAAAGCAGGCTGCAGGCGGAAGAGGCAAAAAGGAGAAGGAATAATTTCTGTAGCACACTATATACTAATTAGCAATCAAATGGAATGAGGGCGACAAAGCTGGTGAAAGGCCTGGAACACAAACCCTATGAGGAGAGGCTGAGGGAGCTGGGGGTGTGCAGCCTGGAGACCAACCCCCACCTGTCTACAATGTCCCTTCAGTATCTGTTTCATCTTCCTCAAACCTCTTCCCTATCCTTTTGTTACCTTATACAGGGCAGTAGAACTGCTGGCACAGCTATGCCAAAAGAGTCTGGTGCACAAATAGCAGTGAAATGAGCTGGAAGCAGCTCTGCAGGCAGATATGATATAGAAGGATGGCTGTGAAAAGCTGGAGAGAAGATGCTCAGAAATCTTAGATGACACTTGCACAGCTGTTTGCAGAATGCACATCTATCCATGTCTCCCTTACCAAGAAATATTGGCAAAGCCATGTCACATCCTTCTAAGTTAGAGCAGCTTGATTTCAAGCTATACAGCTTCATATTTGCATCTTGTTTATGTGGAGCTTCTAGAATTCTTGTACAAGAAATTAAGTATGCCACACATAGACGAGCACTGGAAAATGACAATACAAGATGCATGAAGAGATGCGTGACCTATGCCTCTTCTTTCCCCTGTGCAGGGGAGGACAAGAGCAGCTGGTCTCTGGAGGTCTTCAAGAAAAGACTGGATGAGGCACTTAGTGCCATGGTCTAGTTGAGTGGCTAGGGCTGGGTGCTAGGTTGGACTGGATGATCTTGGAGTTCTCTTCCAACCTGATTGATTCTATGATTCTATCTGACCACCTCTGCTTACTCATACATATTATTATTGCCTGAACCAACTGTAATTTTATAATACACTCTAGTAACTGATTTTTCTTTATCCAGTCTTTCTTTTATCAGTTTAACAATTCATCTTGGATGGTATTTCTTCCATGTAATTATAATACATCTGACAGTGCTTAATTGATGATTTAGTAATGCCTCGTTTTGTTTATTTAGAGGATATTAATGACACTATGTCTCCAAAAATTAATAGACTTGTTTAAGGTAGACTTCATTTACCTGTGAACATTTTTGTCTGAACAAGTGCATATGAAAGGGTTTTCAGTATTAAGAGTGCTGTAATGTCTCATGTCTCATTCCAAACATGTTTAGTAGCTTCTTTCTGCAACATTGCAGTTACTTAAATCAGCACCATTACCTTCATTTGACACAGTCATTTCATCTGCTTGTTCTTCTTCATTTTAGGATTAAAATGAGTGTTAGAATTTTATACCTGTAAGCTGAGGCTTCCTGCTAAAGGAATTCCAAGCAGTGCTCAGGAATCTCCCAATAAATTTATCAGTCTCTAATTCCTGTTTCAAGCTCTACAATGACAGGCCTCTCTTAAACTGCTTGTTATAATGAAGCTACCTATGAATATGCCTCAGTCTTCCCCAGCCACATCAGTAGCCTGAATTACTTGAAGATAGGAGCTGCTTGCTACTGTGATTCTATATGGTGCCTCAGGAAAACAGTGTTCAGTGCTGCTGTGAAGATTAGTATCTATCTTCCTATGGGTTTTCAGTGCTGCAAAATTTAATGCCTTTATCTGCTCAATAATCTGAACTCTGCTCTTCTGACCTAGTGAAAACCAGTGGAATCTGATGTGTCTTCCTGTCTTCTGATCAAGATTAAAGTGCTAAGTATACTGATCCTGGCTAAAACAAAAACCTTTTGACACTACAGTGGGTTTTAGACTTACCTTGCCTAACAAGACAAGCACATGAAAATCGTGTCTGATACAAATGTAACTGTCACACTGGCAGTGAATGGGTTTCCTATTTAGTTTTGTGTTTGCGCACTAGACTGCAGCCAAAGTCCTGCTCAGCTTGGCTGAATGCTCAGTTATAATCAACAACCCACTCATGGGATACAACAGTACTGAGGTATGTTGGGTTGAGCATACACTTCCTTCTGTGTTATCTTTGGTTCCTTCTTCCTTGAAATACTCACTGATGTGAAACATGAGAATGTAATACAATCTGACGTGTAGGTTGGGGCAAGGTAACAAATTAATCTGTGTGAAGCAATACTCTAATTTTCTTAGGAAGATCCAGCAGTAGTAAATAAATCTTAACCATTCCTTAAGCTAATATAGCCACAGCATAGGGATAAATGTATGTTCACAGCACTGCTTTAGGGACTAGTCTTCTTAATGAATGTTAGGTTTTCAGCTTATAGAAATCTTGTTTAAAGACCAGAAACACATGGGCTTGTGTTTAACACAGAGATTAAGGTTCCACTACTGAAGAGTAGTGATGCAAAGCATCCTTAGAGAAGTCACTCTAGTGCAAATGGTAGTGCACTGTATGCCTAATGGCACAGCTGGAAGAGCTGCCTGGGCCATCCAAGGAAGGAAAAAAAGAGTCACAATAACGATTGGATCTTTCCCCTGCTTCGTGGGACTGAGAGGGAAACTCTCAGCATGGACAGAATCCACTGTCTCTATTATCATTCTTCTGTGCCCACAAATTAGGCTTAGATGACCTTCTCTGACCAGCAGTCCTATTCTGACCAATATTCTGAGCCCCTCCACTTTCCTGATACTAGAGCAGGATCTGGCTCAGAGATGTGCAGGTGGGCTCATGGTACATTGGCCATCCAGACTTGTTTCAGATAGTCTGTGTACTGAGGGCTAAATTGTAGAGCATCCCTGACTCCCATACCATCCTGTCATACCTCCCTGTTGCAAGATTTAACACAAGGAGTCTGTCAGCACCACATTTCCCACCCTCTCTTGGCTCCTCTCCTCTCCAGGAGATAAAGGGCATCTGTGATAAAACCATATTACAGTTCCACTTTAATAAGGAGTACTCTGTAGCTAGCTGTGATGTGGGTAAAAGGTTTGATATGTACCTGAGAATCCTTGCAGATAACTTCAAAACTGACCCTAATAATCAGCATAAATATATGTCTAATGATTACTCTGTAAAGTGGGTTAAAAAACAAATCAAGTAGTGGGGAAAAGCAGAAGCCAAATTCAGATCACACAATTTTAAGCTGTGTGTATCCCTGCCAGTAAAATTTATGTTTGTTGAGATGTGAGCAGACAGCTAAGCCCCATTTGAATAAAATTGGAATCTATAAGAATTGGAAACATCATTTATATTTCCTATCACAGTGGCATGGCCAAATCTAAATACAGATTTGTAATCAAATACTTTGAAGCAGGGCTCAGGCATATGATTGAAACTTCTGTCTGAGGAAGAATGCAGACAGTTACATAATTTGTCCACAGAATCTGGTTATGCACCTGAGGTTTCTGTAAATACAGATGAAGATAGCATTTCAATATGGGGGCTCCCTAAAACAGTTTTCTGTTAGTTTCCCCTATCAGCTTCCCCTGTCTGTAGACAAAAAAAGTTGCCCAATTTCATATTAAAATTGACCTGAGACCATCTGCGATTGCCTTTCAGGAACAACCATTTAGTGACTGCATCAAGACCAATGGCTGCAGTGACACACCAGACATAGCTGCCCACTCCCAGACCTAAACATATTAACTCAGACCAGGACTGACAGCACAGAGAACTCGGTGTCGTTTCATCATCTCCAGACCTTTGTTTTGTATGCCTTGCTTCAGTGCCCCAACCACCATCTCTCACTGGCTGTGTAGGGACACCAGACTCTGGAAAGGAGCTCTGATGCTTTTTGTTTGGATTAAGAAGCTGAACTGCAAGGGATCTAAGTCCTGTGAAAAATGATGGGGGGACAGGACCTTAGAGACCTGTTGTGGAGGCAGGGAATTAATGTGGCCGAGTCGGGAATTTCATACCAAAATAGTTATTTTCTGTTCCCTAAAGCCTGCCCCCAAAACTACAGACAGAAATTAATTGAGTTTAATTACCAGATTCAGTTCCTTGAGAAGATCTACAGGGTGCCATCGATGATCTGACCATTTGGGAAGCCAGAAGCTGGAAAAGGCTTTAGGTATTAATTGAATAGCGTTCCCACTTAATAGTAAAGCTGAGCCAAAGAACTCACCGTCAGGCTGGCTTGGTCCCGCGGCCTGCGCTCTGCTCTCTTCTGGCGCCGCAGCAGAGCCGTTAAGGGTCGTTAAGGCCTGCACAAAAGGTGCTAATGGTGAGGCAGGCCTGTGGAGCGCTGCGCTGCTGCGCCCTGTCTGTACCCAGGCCAGGCCGGGCAGAAGTCTCAGGCAGGCACCAACGCTGCCAGGCGGGGAACGGACTCCAAGGCAAGCACCCCAAGGCGGGAAGTGCCCCAGTATTTGTACCCTCCCTAGACACAGAGCAGAGCTACCACACCTGGGCGCCAAGGGTGCAGCCAGTCCCAGCCAGTCCCAGCCGGTCCCAGCCGGTCCCAGCCCGGTGCCAGCGCGGGCACTGCGCGGGCAGCCCGCGTGCCTGAGGGCCCCTTGCTGCCCCCTTCACGCCTGCAGGGCGGGGCGGGGGGGGCACCAGGCGGCTGTTCCTCGCCCGTTCAAGCCGCCGAGGGAGAGGAATTGAGGGGTGTACAGGACTCCAGGACTGAACACCCCTAAATGCAGCAGAATACTCCTCCACACCGCCTCCCTGCCAATAAGTGTGTCAGCGCTGCAGAACAGGGCTTTCCCCCCTAGAGCTATGGAATAGAGATGGTCGGGAAAGACCTCGAAGGTCATCAAGCCCAGCCTCCAGAGGTGCTAAGAGCTGCACCAAATTCTGCCACTGATTTAGCACTGCTGGGGAACAGAGAGCAGTGTGCTGGAGTTAGAGGGAATCAGATCAGCTTTTCATTGGTTTGGGTGACATAATCTGAACAAAGAGCAGCTGAGGGACCTCAGAGAATGTAACTCAGTACATGCTTCATCCTTGGGAGCCCTTGGCAAGGGATAGGGCTAGACTGGCCACCAGACAAGTGACAAGCATTTTTTACTAACCCCCTGCCTTCCCAAAGGAGATGAGAAAGGGAGCAAGAGAGGGAGAGAGATGGATTATAAAAGAAAACTGAAACAGCTTTAATGAAGATAATAGCAAGGAAAGGAGGTACATTCAAACATATTGGACACAATGCACACCCAGGCAGCTGCAGTGGCAGTTACATCTCCGTGACCGCTGGTGCTGGGAAGCCCCAGACAGGACTCAATGGCAGAAGGGATGTGTATTTGAGGGTTGGATTCTGGAACTGGATTCAGAAACACGAAGATTATGATTGAAGACAGAACAGATGGAGTCCTCTTTGAATGTCAGCCACTGAAGAAGAGGGCTCAATCCTTGTGACTCCTTAGCTTCAAGGGAATTTGACATATTTAGAATGAAATTCAGGAGAACTGCAGCCACAGGGAGGTACAGCAGCCAAGCCATGCTCTGTACAATCTCATAATACTTTTGGTTTTCCATTGCTGATGTTTCTGTTTTCTGATGCATGTTAGGCAGTAAAGTAGGAAAGGCAAACATTATAAGCCTGCTGGTATTAGTAGTGAATGCTGTAAATCTACCTTTAGGTAACCGTTGTGACTTAAAAGGTTATTGTGGCACTGGGTTCACATGATTTCATGATATCCAAGGACACCAAATCTTTCTTTCCTAAGTATCTTCATTACAGATTATTGCAAATATATATATATATGTATATATATATATCAATAGTATCTGTAATCATAGAATTGTGAAATCAACCAGGTTGGAAGAGACCTCCAAGATCATCCAGTCCAACCTAGCACCCAGCCCTAGCCACTCAACCAGACCATGGCACTAAGTGCCTCAGCCAGGCTTTGCTTGAACACCTCCAAGGATGGTGACTCCACCGCCTCCCTGGGCAGCCCATTCCAATGCCAATCACTCTGGTTGATTCTGTGATTCTATGATCTGTGAACTAATGGACAGTCCAGGAGAAATGGTCAAAATAAAGAACAGCACTAATCACTAAGCTGCAGATGTGCCAGGGAATCAGTAAAGCTACACTCCACAAAACTCATCTGCAGAAAGAAGAAATGTGTTTGAGGTTTTTTTCTCCTGAGGGTGTATCACTGAGAAATCTTCAGCTTGCATTGAAGAATACTGGATCAGCAGTGAGAAAATGAACATGGAGCAGGAGGGTTCTGGAACTGGACTGTTCCCTCTTGGTGCTTAAAGTGTAGTCATATTAAAAAAGAAGAAGAAAAAGCTAGAGAACAGGTTTTGCTTCATTATCCGCTGCGTAACAGCATCATTCAGATATTGTGCACAGCAGTCAGCACCCCCAGACAATGCTTGATGTAAGTACAGAATAGGTCAAGGAAGAATTTTGACATGGGGTCAGAATTAGCCACCATAATGGAAGGAATGTTCATCAGCAGTAGGCACTGGCAGAGTAATGCATACTGCAGGGTAGTGCATGCTGCAGGGTAATGCATGCTAGCAGACTATTGCAGCTGGGGAGACTTGCAGTCAGTTTCTGAGCCGTGCGCTCTGCTCAGTTTTCCAACCCAGATTCCAACGTACAAAAAGGTATCATACTTTCCTCCCTCACAGGATGGGGCAATTTAAAGGCAAGTACTGAAAGTATATAAAAGATAGTAAATTTCTGGGTTGCTGCAATAAGGTTAACACAAGTACCTGGTTTACATCTTTAATGCAAGAGCTTTTTCCTTCCCAGAGCTTTCTCACTTTGCCTACCTCCGAAATCATAACTCATTGCTGACGAAGCAGAACAAGCAGGTGTACATTTATACGTCGTGGAATTGCTGGAAGTCACATTCCCAAGGCTGCCCAGCAGCAAAGTCTTATTCAACAAAGTGGAAACCTTTTGACAAGAACATGCTCTTTTGTCGATGCCTCTTCAGGATCTGGAAAAGAGCTCTGCAGAAGGGGTGCCAGAGAGCACGTGGCAAGTACATGCCGCTTGTGTGAGAGGAAGGGAGTTAGACAGTCTAAATTCAGCAATTCTCAGGAATAAATACATAACGTGTCCTGGGGCTGAAGCGGGATGTTGGTGAGAGTTGTCAAATGAAGAAGGATTTAAAGACAGCCAGAGGAATAAATTTGAGCAGGACTTTCTGGCAATATTTCTTTGCCCTCTGGCTCTCAGTTTTAATTGCCTCATTCACAGTGCTCTCACACAATTAGCCACAAAACTGGCTAAGGGATTTCAGGGAGGATTAGCAAGATAAGTCCTCAGAACACGTTGCATTTGTGTCCAAGTCTTTATACTCTGGAAGGCTAGAGGGAGGTTATCATGCAGTCTGTCCATCTGCACTGGGGAGCAACCAGAGGGAGGCTGTAGCCAGGTGGGGGTTGGTCTCTTCTGCCAGGGAACGGGCAATAGAACAAGGGGACACAGTCTCAAGTTGAGCCGGGGGGAGGTCTAAGCTGGATGTTAGGAGGAAGTTGTTGGCAGAGAGAGGATGGGAATGGGCTGTCCAGGGAGGTGGTGGAGTCATCGTCCCTGGAGGTGTCCAAGAAAAGCCTGGCTGAGGCACTTGGTGCCATGGTCTAGTTGAGTGGCTAGGGCTGGGTGCTAGGTTGGATTGGATGATCTTGGAGGTCTCTTCCAACCTGATTGATTCTATGATTCTATGATTCTTCTTCAGCTGCTGTTTAGTAGTGACATAGCAGACAGTATAGTGAATCATCACCATCCTTACAGCAGTGTTTCACATAAAGATTCCTCTAACAAATCCTTTTTTCCCCTACATCATGTTTTTTAAGTCATATCCCTCTTGTAAGCTTCAATAGTTGTATGCTTCTTCACTGTATAAGGATCACACACAACTGGACCCACCAGTCCAGCTTTGGCTCCCTCCATACCAAATAGAGCAGAATAATTACTTCTAGTGTCCTGTGTCTAACTCCCTTGTTAACAAGGATCTAGTACTATCTTCTGAATCCTGCAGGCTCACATACTTGACTCTGCTACTTCCTACATCATTTCCCATTTTGGACTTCCTTGTTGAATGCCTCCTTTAATGGACTACCCTGCTTTCCTTTTTACAGAGTTCTACCTTTCATATTTTGCACTCTCTTTTTTTTTTTTTCAGTTGATCAGGATTAATTTCAATGTTGAACCTGTCTTCCAGAACATTTGCTTACTTTTCTGGTTCTTGTCATCTGCAAATTTGCATGCCTTTTCAGTTCATAAAAAATAAAGGATCAGTGCAGTCAGGGCAGGTTTCTACATGTCCTTTAAATTGTGGCCAAAAGACCCTGACAACTCTTCCTTCAACTCAATTTAAATGTGCTTTCTTCCAGCTTTCTGTTTCAACTGTCTTGTTTTTGCAGCCCTCACAGTTGTTTTATTTCCCTTTTTTCTTTATATATTGCTCTGTCTCATCTACAAGTGTAAGGGATGGTAGGAAGAGGACTGAATTAACAGTGAAGTTCAAGAGATGTCTTTGCTAAACAAGCAGATCTGCATCAATGAAAAGAGTTGTACATCCTCGCTGAAGTCACTGCAGTGCTGGGCAAAGAGAAGAGCAGCACTGAAATTGTAAAGGACACAGCAGTCCAATCAGAGCAGTGTTCCTGGCTTGAAAGCATTAACCCAGCATCGTGAGGTCTGGGCAAAATGTGATCAGTACTCAAGTAGCTCCAATTCCTTTACAAATAAGAGTGAGAAAAGGAGGTTTTGCTACTTACAGGAGACATAAGGTACATGTCACAGAGCCATAGAAATACTGGAAGAGACCTCAATAGGATGCACAGCCCTGACTTTCATTCAGACTAAGATCTGTGCTAATGCAGAATTAGCACTTCTGGCTTTGTCCAGCCAAATCTCAAAGGTTGGAGATTGTACATTTGTTTCAGGGATCTATTCCAGTCCTGTCATGCCTTTCCAGTAATAGAGTCCTTCAGTACATCCAGTCTCATTTGCTTGGATGCATGACACTCATCTCTCCACTTCCAGTAGACAACACAAGGAAGGCACGATGGAGGTGGACATTTGCCTCTCTATACAAACCCAGCATGTTCACAGCCACTAAAAGCTCCAGGGTCAAAGATGTAACAGCAGCTGTTAGAACAAAGGCAAGTTGCTTCACAGGAGCCTGTGATGAAAGGTGATGATTGAGCACTGCTTCATCCTATCAGTGATCTCTATAGCCCTGAGATGATTCATCTAGACCTGCTATCACACTGTTATCTTTGACTGCAGGAAGCTCATGACACTATGAAGATGAGATCTGGTAGTTGTCTGCTGGGTGAAACCCCATTGCAACACCTTGTGAGTGATAGCTGAAGCGAGGGCAGCTGTAATGTTGTGTTCAGGATGGTGACAACCCTGTTGCCCTGCTGATTTGAGCACATCTGTTTTCCAGAAGAAAGATTCTTCTTAATGACAGAGGGGCTTTAAAATCAAGAGGTGTTTGTTTGTGTGCTCTCCAGTATTGTTTGACATTTCTTTATCATTTCATACAGCAGCAACATTACTTTCATGGTATTGACAATAATGGTGAGGTCTCTAGATTTCCCTAGAATTCCCATTACAGCAAGTTCACAGTTACAAAGAAAATAGGCCTGAATATTCCAAGGTGCTGACTTCTTCAGAAGTGCAGAATGCCCTCAAATGTGGATTTTGGCAGTGGGTGTTCATAGGAACTTTGTGGTTTATATGAAATTTGCTCTTAATTTCTCAAGGATTTTCCTGGTGTTGCCTGTTACAAAATCTGAGCCCACCTGAGGCTTTCTTTGAGGGGGTAGGAAATGTTCATTCCTCAGCCTCAGGCAGAAAGTCTGGGGTAAAAAGTCCAGAATGACCAGGATGAAAGACCTACTTTTCCCAACAAAAATAATCTAACATTGACAGGGGTAACATGACAAGATTGATAATCTAACATTGACAGGGGTAACATGTCAAGATTGATAATCTAACATTGATAGGGGTAACATGTCAAGATTGATAATCTAACATTGATAGGGGTAACATGACAAGATTGATAATCTGGTATCGACAGGGGTAACATGTCAAGACTGATAATCTAGTATTGACAGGGGTAACATGTCAAGATTGATTAGTTTAATTCTCATGTTTTGGAGGCAAAAGGAATAATAAAACACATAGGTTAAAGGAGCAAACCCTGTTTTTCTGACAAATAGGCTAACACCAACCTTGCTTTTCCTCTGCCACTCGCACTGACAGTAACAGGAGTAGCTCTGTCAAAATCCAGGCATACTACAGTGCAGGAGGACAAGGGGAAAAGGCATCTATTCCTTGATTTTAATGTTAAAATGTTCTGGCAGTGCAGATCTGTCTTCTGGCTGCTCCTCCCCACTAAAAGAGCTACCACTGGGAGTGAAAATGCCATCCTCTTCGTGTTTTCCAAGAGTACTGTCATTGCCATTGGTATAAGCATGGTGAGTATTTAGGCTCTGTGAAGAAATGCCCTGGTTCTTCTTGTGTGTGCTGCTCATTAACATTTAAAAATATAGGCAAGTAAATGTCAAGAAAATACATACATATTTGATTTTCCCCCTACAACACACACCTCCCATCCTGGTGTTTTGTGCTATAATTACACTTCGAATGGAAGCGTGGAACAGGTCACCATACTGAAGACGCCTCCTCAAAAATCAATGAGCGTCTCCTATTCTGGGTTGCATTACAGATAAGAATGCTGCAGTAATCCTTTTCATCAGGGGAAAAATATAGAGACCTTTATATAGCACTATAAATGGTTCCTCCAGAGTGAATAGCAGCGTTTCTCAAATAGCTGCTAATAAGACTAAATATGGTAGAACATTGCAGTGAATCACAGTGTTCTGTTGGGTTATGCAACTCTCTGAGGTCACTTATGTAAAGAAGTGAACAACTGAAGCACAAGCAAGCTCTTCTGCTACTTAATTTGTAAGACACTTAAGTGGCATGTAGAAAGAAAACTTCTTATGACTATATCTTGCACTGGCATGCAAGACTGACAATTAGTGTGGTTGCTCTTTGAGGTTCCACAGCTTATATGACACAACTGCTGGATCCATATGGGAATAATGCTGGTAGAACCTACTCAACCCACCCTTGGATCTCACAGAAGGGAAAGCCCTTCAAGATCATCAAGTCCAATCATTAGTTTCACACTGACAAGTCCTTGACTAACCCAAATCCCTCAGCACAACATCTAATCACGATGAATCGCTATGGTTGGAAAGGAGTGCCAGGATCTCCACTGGCATTGGGCAGAAGGGAGATTGCTGCTGTGGCTCAAGTTATTTAGATGACTGCAAGTTATCTCTTTCTGGACAGGGAAAAGGAGCACATAAATATTCCAAGTAATGCCATATTGTGAAGAATGGCATCAAGAGCCTCTTTCATTAAGTTTATAAAGGACTATCCTGTCCTGTCCCTGAATATCACTGACCTAGTTGCACCTCTGAAAATGATATTGCTATCCACTTGTGCTGTATAAGGGTAGCCAGCTTCTGGATTTTTCATGGCTATTGAGTTTCCTTTCTGTTTCATAGCCATTCAGAGTTTTCCACTGGAATAGGAAAAGAGGTTCCATAAAATTCAACAATAGATACAACTTGCAAATTGAGCTCCAGTAGAGCTTATGAGGAGTGTTAATAACTCTGTGGGCAACATTTAATTTTTGTCATTTAAGGAATTTAGACATATAAGCACTTGTGAAAATTATTCAACTTCTATGTGAGATGAAAGTGTGTCAAAGACTGGATGACTGTTTTCAGAGGGGCAAGTTTTATCCTGCATAAGCTTATAACAAATGAGCCTGTGAGTGAGTTAGTGGTGTTGTGGATGACAACAAGGATAGAATGGTTGCTTTACAGGCCCTGTGGTGCTTCCCCACATGATCAAGGGGAAGAAAACTACTACAGAGAGTTTTTTCAGCTTAGGCTCCACACTCACAGTCTATCTACTCACCATTAAATTTCAGAGGTGTAACAGTTGCCTAAAAGGACAGAGAAGCTTCTGTGGGAAAGATCAGCAGTTTCAGACCTTCTCTGGGCTCATCTGAGAAGAATGCAGCTGACTGAAGAAGAGATGGATAAACTGTCAAGTAAAATGAAATGACTGACTGAAGTGTTTTAAGGGTGGTGTTTCCCTGCTCAACCAATGAAAAAGATCCTTAAAGCCTAGCTCAGCTCTTTAGAGGGATGTGAGTAGCTGCTACCCAAGCCATGAGTGAAGGCAATGCAAAACAGCTCTTGTGCCATTGTCTCACAGAGATCTTTTGGACAGAGGAGCTTGAAGACATGAGATGGACTTCTGCTAACCCTTCTGAAAGGATCTGAATATAATTGCTCTTTATACAGCATACTCTATCACAGCTTCTGGCTGTGCCTTCACTTAGAATCATAGAATCAACCAGGTTGGAAGAGACCTCCAAGATCACCCAGTCCAACCTATCCCCCAGCCCTATCCAGTCATCTAGACCATGGCACTTGTTTTGCAGAAAGCTTCAAAAGCTTGTGAATGGAGGAACTCTGCCTGCTAAGGGTGCCTAAAGATAATGCAGTAGAGATTTCAGTGTGATTCATTCACTGGCTGCAATTTAGATTGATCAAAGTTACTGCAATCACCCTCAAAGCACTTTCCCCTCTCTGGTATGCACTGTGGAAAGCTCTTTTGACTGCAGAGGGTCCTGTTGGTTCTTTCAACAGCTCAGGGATTTCCCTGGCAAAGTTTATCAGGTTTTCACACATTATTTGCACCACCACAGGAAAAGCTAATCTCTCAGCAGATCAAAGAAGCAGCATGAAAGCCAAGTTTCTAGACTTTTTTTTTCCCCCCTTGGTGTACAACTTATAACAGCTTTTAGTTTTGCATGAGAACATCCAAACCAGTGAGAGCACAGTGCAGTTGTCAGCCCCTCCAATAGCAACAGCTATATTTTTATATACAAAGCTGTGGCTTGTCACATCTCTTTGCCTGTTTTCAAAGGGTTACACTACAAAGAAGTTGGAGGACAGTGCTGGTGAGAACACAGTCATGCATCAGTATGGTGGCTGCAGGTGCTGTGGCAGGATTTTGTTGTGGAGGGGAAATTAATTGATGTGAGATGCTATGTTCCAAAATTAATAGTGTTCATTACTGTTGCTATTCAGAACTCTGCCACCCCTGACCACTCATATTCAATAATATTTTGGTTCTTCCATGGCCATGGAAACATTCTATGGATAATATCTAGATCTAGAAATAACCAGCAAGATATAGAAACAGGAATTGAGCTGGAAGAGAAGGTTCCGTGGTCAATATGCCACTTGCCCAGTAGCTGGGCTCAAGCTCTGTCTGCTCTGTGGCAGAAGGCAGTAGAGAATTACAAAGAGGCACTGAGCATTTACTCACAGATTGTTATTATAACCCTCGTGGGGGCTGGCCACAGTCCAGACAGTGCCCAAATGCCTTCAGGGGACTCTGTCTTGTTGGACATTGAGGCTTGAACCTTGCCGGCCTCTAGGGACAGGATGCAGCCAATCTCTGCCCTTGTCTCCTGGCTGCTTCTGAACCATCTGTGTATGTGCCCAGGGACTCTAGGCAGGACCTTCAGGTGCAGAGGCAGATGTGTGCAGTCTCAGCACCATGTCAGCTGCCCACACAGGCTGATCGCCTGCAGGCATCCAGGGTCTGCTCCTGGTAACTGGTGGCAGTGGAGTTTAGCAGGCAGCAATAAGGCAGTGTGCAATGGCAGCAGGGCTGGGCACAGCAGAGAGCAGGCACAGAGCAGGGAAGCAAAAGCAGGGAAGCAAAAGCAGGTTGTTCACCTGCACATCTCCTGTTACCAATGTGGGCCGAGATTCATTGCCCTTTGGACACAGAATGCCAATCAGGATGGCAGTTAGCCAAACCATACCATGAGGCAAAGCCACAGGCTCACTTTTCCCTAATTTGGGAACAGCACAGGCCTTGCACCAGGCAGGCACAAGCTCAGTGTGTGTACCTTACACCACAGGGCCCTGGGCAGGCCAGACTCAGTGGCTACAGGTCCATTTGTGTCCGTTTCCACACTTGCCTCTCTGGTGGAGCAGAAAAACATGCCCAGGCAAGGCAGGACATGTACAAGCCTATTTTGGGCCTATCAGGTCTACCACAACAGATTTGCAACTGAAATATTTAACTTAGAGTACAAATTCTTTCATATATAGGCTATAGTTTATTTCAGGTTAAAAGCCTGGCACTATGTGAGCCTCATCATGACACAGGGCAGAACTGCAGCATCAATTAGAAGACAAAAAAGATAAGAGTTTATAATTAAATACATCAGTAGCATGAGGAAGCCTAAGAGCAAGTTTAAACTGATGCAAACTAACAGTGAATTATGACCAACTGCTTCTGTCTGTCCTAGTTCATTACTGTGCAATGACTAACACAACATCACCAGTAGGTTAAAGATGCTTTTTCAGTATTTACACCTGTGAAGTGTTTGAAGAGGGAAGGTGCTCTGGGGTGGGAATGTTGTAAGTAAACAATCTTGTGCAGGGTGATAGAGGTGCTGATGGAGGTACCATTTTCCAAACTTCTCTTTAACTGGAATTTGCTTAAGAAGAGAGGATATAACTACTTTTTTATAAAGATATGGATGGCTCTTGGCCAGACCTTGAAATGTAGCTTGAATCATTTATATTCTGGAAGGACTGGAAAATTTAGTTTTGGCAAAGTCATCCCCATGAACAAGCCCAACAGTCTGGGTAATTTATAGGGTTTAAATATAAGGTAGTATATTGCAAGCATATATAATAAGAAAGGAGAAATTCAAGAGAGGGAGCTAAAGAGAGGAGGGAGAACCTTTAAGAGCAATAAAAAGACAAAAACAAAACAAAACAAAACAAACCCAAAAGATTTAACTAGTTTACTTAGCTCTTTATTGCACTTGAAAAAGAGCTTTTGTTTTGATTTTCTGATGTTTAAAATGTGTGCTGATAGGTGTGAAACAGCATGAATCCATTTTTCACCATGTCCTGTTGCCTGAGAAGTGTTACAGCTCTGGATGAAGGGTGGAAAGAGGGGAGTGCAAACAGCAAAAAACGAGCAGGGGGTGACCTAAAGAGAAGCAACTGCCAACAATTGTGTAGCACAGAGCAGAAGAGGGAAAGGTGAAGAACAGAAAAAAGACAGGACACGAAGATGTGTCCCTTCCTTCTCCCAGTAGCCGTGGCTGGGGTGCAAGAGCTAATGGCTGTTCCATTTCAACCATTCATGATGAACTTCAAATCTGTGCAGAATACTTCTGAGGATCACTTGTAGGCATGAATCAATATTAGCTATCAGAATGGCCTCCAATTTTTAACATCTTCCAAAAGATGCTGTGACTCAAGTGAGAAAACCCCTCAGTATTGCCCTCAAGCTCTGTGTGAAATACAGAGGGAAATTCTGCCTTTGCAGATAGTTTGCAGGTGGTTGGCAAATTAATGTCTCAGGTTAGGGTGGATCCCTCCCCCCAGTAGAATAAACTCACCAAACATGGATTTTCTTTTGGAGAAGGTAGGGGGAAATGAAATTGTATTTCTTATAGTTGAAATATATCAGTATAAGGAGAAATAAAGCCCTAGAGAAATGCAGCAGTGTGCCCGGGGGGCCAAGAGAGCCAATGGCATCCTGGCCTGTGTCAGGAACAGTGTGGCCAGTAGGATGAGGGAGGTTATTCTGCCCCTGGCATAGCCTCTAGGGCAATCTGTTCCATTATCTTTCCAGGCAGATACCTTGTGAGGGAGTGGGTAAGGGCAGTCTCAGGACACTGAGTTTGAAGTTTGTAGGAAATAAGAATGACACTACACAGGACATTTAATTTCACATACAAAGCTCAGTTCTTTGTTCTTGTCTTACTAATGGGAACAAAAAGCACACGAAAAGGAGGACTAGCAAGAGAAAAAAAATGCACTGCCTAATGGGCTATTAGTAGACACATGAAAAGATATTTTCAGAATCAGGGAGATCAAAAGGACTCAGATTTAACCCTTGTTCATTGCATTATGCTCTTATAGGAGCTAATTTGAAAACTATAGTTTGACAATTGAAGAATTGGTAAAGACCTTGTTGGAGAAAGATTCATTAAATCAGTGGCCTTATCAGCTGAGGATAGAACTTCTCTTTCAATGACAGAAGTGTAAAATTAACACCACTTTAATCTTGGTAAAAGTAAGCAGATAAAATGCTCAAAGTGTACTGGGAATCAAAGGTTTATTGAAAGCAAAGAAAAAAACATATCAACATTGTGAGATTAAAGAGTTTTGAGGGACTACAGAGATCTGTCACCCATAGTTTCTAAATCATGACTGCGTGGTCAAAAAGCACCACTTTTGCCTCAGATTATGTCCCAGGCTGGGAACTATGGGGTTAAAAAAAACCTCTAGTCCCTAGAGGATTTTTAACCCTATAGTTCTCAACCTGGGAGAGATTACTAGTCCATCTTGGCTATTAACTAAGTATGAGAGGACAAGGTCCTTAAATAAGTACTATAAAATAAAAAGCCTCAGTTCCAGCCCACCATGAAGCAACCAGAAGGATGGGACTGAGTTCAAAATCAAGAAACTCTAATTTAACTGTCCATGTCCAAGCCACCTTAATTGAGGTATCTATGCATAAATAGGCTTTCCAAGCTTCTATTCCAGTCAATGTTTGCAGCTGGTGAAGCTTAAAGAGAGACTTCTCTGACCATCTAGGTGGGATCATTCAATTTCATGGACTACTGCCATTTAAGATGCCTCAGGTTATCCAAGATAAGCCTATGGGGCTGGCATATATCACATGGGACATAAGGTGACCTTTGAGACTGTTAGATGAATAACAAGCAGGGCACACAAGAGCATTCCAAAAGACACTAGACATCCCTGTTTGAGACACTTGAGTCTATTCAGGAGAGATGTTCTCCCTTCTGAGGTGAGTCTTGTCCTCATCTCTGCTGACAGTTCTATGGAGAGGTAGCCCACATACAGTTACCTCAACAGAGACAAGTGGTGCTTTTGGCATGGCTGGAGTTAACTCTCAGCCTCTGGCTGGTGGTGTGAGTGTTCTGAGTCTCTCTGAGGTCTAATATCATGCCTGGGGAGATGTATGTGTTGTGGGTAAGCTGAAGTCTCTGTTACAAGGTAGTAAAACAAATGTAATAGTCAGCATTTGCTGTGGTTCCTTGTACAAAATACACACAGGTAGCACATTTTAGTGCTAGTCTGATAACTTTAGAATCATAGAATCAACCAGATTGGAAGAGGCCTCCAAGATCATCCAGGCCAACCTAGCACCCAGCCCTGTCCAATCAACTAGACCATGGCACCAAGTGCCTCAGCCAGGCTTTGCTTCAACACCTCCAGGCATGGTGACTCCACCACCTCCCTGGGCAGCCCATTCCAATGCCAATCACTCTCTCTGCCAACAAATTCCTCCTAACATCCAGCCTAGACTTCCCCTGGCACAACTTGAGACTGTGTCCCCTTGTTCTGTTGCTGGTTGCCTGTTAGAAGAGACCAACCCCACCTGGCTACAGCCTCCCTTCAGGTAGTTGTAGACAGCAATGAGGTCCTCCCTGAGCCTCCTCTTCTCTAGGCTGCACACCCCCAGCTCCCTCAGCCTCTCCTCATAGGCTTTGTGATAAGCCATTATTTAACACCTTGTTGGAGGAACAGTCTAATCATGAGGTTCTATGAGCTCTTGAAATTTGCTTTCATGTGTGCCACTGTGCAATGTGTAACAAGAACAGACAATCAGGAGGAAGTGGTAGGCATTGGCAAGCATCCATATCTGTCTGTGAATCAGAGGACAGTATCAGGACACTGTATCAGCCCTGGCACTGGCATAGATGATGTGCTAGATGGAAATCTTAGTAGAGGTGTTGAAAACGCAAAGATGCTAGGGAAAAAAAATAATCTTACAGGCTGTTTAGGAAGAGCAGAGTGAGGTCTTTGAATGATGAAGTGCATGTTGCTGAAGTGCTTTGTGCTCTCTTATTTGGTGGCTGATAGATGACAAGTATTTCTCTAACTGCCAGTCCTGTACTACTTGCAATCGGGAGATGGTTACAGTATTTTATGTCTGCTGGCAATGCAATTTCCCAACAAATCTTGCCATACCAATTGAAATGTGCAAGGTCCTCAAAGTGCTGCTTCAGCACCAATATTCAAAAGTGCAATGAGTTGACCTGAACGTTGTACAGCTTTGACAGCACATCTGCCAGAGGCAGAATAACAAACCAGGTGACCTAGGAATAGATTGTTATAAGATACAGGAGCGTGAGCCATTAATGGCACTCAGTGTACGTTAAGGATGTAGATGTTCTCAGACAACTGATGTCATTTGTAAATGAGATTACAAGTTCTCTCAGCAAGAGCAATTGCAAAGATGTGGTACTATTGAGACCTCTGTGAAGTGTTTGGTTTAGTGTCACACAACACAGTGATTAACAAAGGAGCTCTCTGTGGTATTGACGAAATATATACTGAGTCATTTAATACGTGAAATTTGCAGTTTCAGGTTCCTTGCCTGGGAGGCAGCTGAGAGGTTCAGGCAGTAAGCTAAGAAAACCCAGGCAGGTTTCATAATGTTTCCACAAAATCAGCAAGCTCTGATGCAAAATTGCTGCTTTGTTCTTTCAGATCTTTTGCAGTGGGAATTGGAGGAGACCTTGTAAGTACCCTTCTAGTATCTGAAGGGGGCCTACAGGAGGGCTGGGGAGGGACCGTTTACAAGGTCTGGTAATGACACGATGAGGAGTAATGGGTTTAAACTGGCAGAGGGGAGATTTAAACTGGGTGTTAAGAAGTTGTTCTTTCCAGTGAGAGTGGTGAAACATTGGCACAGGTTGCCCAGGGAGGTTGTGGCTGCTCCCTCTCTGGAGCTGTTCAAGGCTGGGTTGCATAAGGTCTTGAGAAACCTGTTCTAGTGGGAGGTGTCCCTGCCTGTGGTAGGGGTGTTGGAACCTTCCAACCTAAACCATTCTATGACTGTCTCAAAGGTCTCAAAAATAAAGCAAACTGTCATCAGGGATGTTTATTAGACAGTTTTAGTTCTAGGAGTGTCTGTAAAGTTTGGTGAGATTTTTCACTGCATTGAGTAGTCTCATCTGTTCAGGAAGCTATTACAAAATCTTTAGTGCTGTCATATTAACTGCTGTTGAAAATAGCAGCACTGCCAAAAGCAGAGATTCGTCTCATGGTAGGGTAGGCTAAACCCTAGCCAAACCAAAGGTCTCCATTTAAAAGCAGGCAATGCAGACTGTTCTTGCAGCAAGGAGTTTGTAGCCTGGAAAGCACTGACTTAAATTAGCATTGGCTTCCAAGGCAAACTGAACCAGCATGAGCTCCCCTATGATACAGAGGCAAAAAGTGCTAATTCGGTTCTTGTCAGTATAAACAACAGGAGAGTGAGTAGGAGGTGGAAATTTACCTCTTTTTTTTTTTACTGTGTGACATTGTTGGGACTTGATGTGGCATAATGTATACAGTCCTGATGTCAACATTTTAAAAGGGCTGTTGAGATACTACAGAGAACTTCAAAATAAACCACGGATATGTTTTGATAGCTGAAAGGGGGGAAAACAGAGAGAACAGTGAGAGCTCAATCTGTTTATCTTATCAAATAGATCAAAAGACAGCTTGATTATAGCATGTGAGAACCTTCATGGGGAGTAAATACCAGTTACTGAATGGCTCTTTAATCTAGCAGAGAAAGGCACATCAAGAATAAGCAACTGGAAGTGAAGCCAAATTCAAATGAGAAATTAGAGACAAACTTCTAACAGGGAGAGTGATTAGCTGCTGGGTAGAAGGAGCTGATAAAGTCTCTGTCACCTCATTTTCTTGCAGTCAAGGATGGATGCCCTTCTCCAATCACATGTTTAATCAAACAGAAATCATCTTAGTGTGGAGGTTACAGTGTAAAGGCTACTGGCTCAGGAAACAGAACATAGACTAGATGATCACAGAAACATCCAGGTTGGAAAAGCCCCTCGGGATCACCAAATCCAACCTATAACCCCACTCAACAAGATTCTCCTTAAACCATATCCCTAAGCACCACATCCAAACGACCCTTAACTACATCCACAGTCAGTGACTCAACCACCTCCCTGGGCAGCTCATTCCAGTGCTTGACCACTCTATCTCTTAAAAAAATTATCCCAGTGTCCAGTCTCAACCTACCCAGTCTCAGCTTGAGGTCATTCCCCCTTGTTCCTTCTAACCCTGACTGATTCTATGCTTCTATGATTCTATGTCCCACCCTGAGCACTGTGAATCTCAGAAGTACGCCTTACAGTCCTGACTCCAAATCTGCTCTTCATTTTTTCCAGGGTTTCCTCTATAAAACATGGTGAGGCTCATTCCAGAAATGTTAGCAGATATCTGGGTTTAAGACACCCTCTCAGCAAACCAACAGAGAGGTGATGCAGAAGGGGTCAAGGAACAATTCACCTAGGTGTTCCTCCTGAGGAAAAGGAGCAAATAGGACATGACAGGTGTTTGACCACTTCTCTGTGCTCACCACTATGAGTCACACCACAGAACAGGCTGCAGTAGGTTACTAGTTAAATACTGAGCCTAGTGCAAAGGACATCTGCTGTTGCAACTCGGAGATATGCAGAAAGGCAGTCTTCACCTGGCAAAGAGGGCTTATTGCCTGAGTATTAGCAGTCATGGATAACATTATGTTAGCAGTGTTGTGATCTAGCACTCATTGCAAGACAATTCCAGTGCTTTTTATCTTACCTCATGACCAATAAGAGAGGAATTCATTCTAGATCAGGTTGTGACGTTCAATCTGCTTTCCTGTGTACGTAGGTCGGCCAAATGAAAGGGAGTTGTTTAGCCTAGAGAAGAGGAGTGAGCTGTTTAGCCTAGAGAAGTGGAGGCTCAGGACAGAGTTTATTGCAATTACCTGAAGGAAGGCTGTAGCCAGGTGGGGGTTGGTCTCTTCTCCCAGACAACCAGCAACAGAACAAGGGGACACAGTCTCAAGTTGTGCCAGGGCAGGCCTAGGCTGTATGTTAGGAGGAAGTTGTTGTCAGAGAGAGTGATTGGCATTGGAATGGGCTGCCCAGGGAGGTGGTGGAGTCACCATGCCTGGAGGTGTTGAAGCAAAGCCTGGCTGAGGCACTTAGTGCCATGGTCTGGTTGAGTGGCTAGGGCTGGGTGCTAGGTTGGACTGGATGATCTTGGAGGTCTCTTCCAACCTGGCTGATTCTATGATTCTAAGTATTTGCACAACACAATAGTCCAGTGCAGCAATACTAGTGTTTAAAACCCATTGCTTGTGCTGTCTTGGGGATATGTGTGTACTCTGTAAATGTTGAAGAAGATAAAAGGTTAACGAGAAAGCAACTTCTAGAGTACATTTCCTAGCCCTGAAATTCCATTCTGCTCAGCATAAGAGTTCTTCTGCTCCATTTCATGGAATGCCTGAACTCTTTGGGTAGAAAGAGAGGAAGGACAGATAGGTAAGAGCCATCTTTTTCTCCCTTGAAATAAAGACACCCATCCTCTGTGAAAGCAAGCACATTTGAATGTGACAGCTCTCCACCTTATATTCTCGATTTGGAGCATCAAAAGCACAAACTGTTTTGATTTCCTGGGACAATTTTAATCTGTTTATTCAGAATAAAAACTTTCTAAATTAACATCTGCCAGATGTTACTCTCAAAAAAAATGTTTTATTAAGTGCCAGCACCTCAAAAGTATTCCCACTGAGTCATCCTTAGAGCATCACAAGCTTTGACACTTTGTTGGATAAAACGCCTAGAGCAAGAGGAAAGCAGATGTGCCAAATCAGTTAAAGCTCAGTGCACAGAGTGAAAGGGCAACAGTTGGCAAGTATGCAAATATGATATCTGTTAAATGACTGCCTCCATGATCAGAAGCCCTTGCCAGCATTGCTTCAGACTACAAAATCTCTCCCCTGTGCAGCACTGAATCTCAGTGTGGTGGCTTTGTGGTTTTAAGACCTTCAGATCTTTGTAACTGATGTACATTGCAAAAGCAGATTCCTTACCTCAGAGCACATTTAAAAGGTCTCTAGTTAACAGGATCTGAACCAATACCACAACACAAACCAGCATGAATCTCAAAGTAGGGAAAAACACCCCACACCTATTGCAAAGGTTATTCAGTGTTAGTGAAGAGAAGCAGGATAGATTGTATTACTTTTTGAGGGCTTAATGCAGAATACTGATGGAATCAAGCACACATTCAACAAAACTTTAAGCCATATGCTTAATTTACAAGTATGTTGCTGGACAAGACTATCAGAGGATTTAGAGATTAAAAGATCATCAAAGTAGGTCAACTGCACAGAAGCCTTATTCTCCACTTACCCCTGACTATCTACCTGTTGAAGCTACAGTTGGGTATTTTGCCCTTGAACTGAATCTCAAGTGAAGATGCAAAAGTGACCAGAGCAGGGAAGGCAGACAGCTGCCTAAGTACCCCACAGTACCCAGCAAGTTTTGTTCCTTGAAGTTTTGTCCTTTCAAGCACTTCATGCTTCTCTCCCTGTTGCACTTAAGCTCCACGGGCCCTGAACACCTTCTCTACTGCTGGAAACTGTTGCATCTCCATTGAATGTGAATCATCAGCACCAGCCCATGGCTTCCATAAAGCCATCCTGCTGGTTGCCTGGGCCCTCAGAAGAGAGTAACTTCTGTATGTTCTCTCATCCTGCAAGTTTTCCATGCTTTATGAGATCAATTCAGGGCACAGACAGGATTAGGGGATCAGATAACAGCATATCCTGCAGTAAAATGGGCTTTGATAAGCTCCCTAAAAACATTCCAGTTTTCATCTCTTGGCTCTCCATGCCATCCTGAGCTTGAATTTAATTACAGCTATCTCCTGTGACTGGCTGCTCATGCATTATTATCCTGTATATCATCTGCTATTTGACATTTATTTGCTCAAAATGAAAATGACCTTTGCTCCTGAAAGATAATAAATTATTGTTGGAATTACAGTAGTTCTGTGTCACTTGAAATAATGCTTACCCAGGAAGATGTTAGCACCAAAGGCAGGGGAATCCAGAGAGACCTGGACAGACTGGGCACAGGAGAACCAGACGAAGTTCAACAAGGGCAAGCACAGAGTCCTGCATCTGGGGAGGAATAACAAACTGCACCAGTACAGGCTGGGAGGTGATCTGCTGGAGAGCAGCCCTGTGGAGGGGGACCTGGGGTTGCTGGTGGCTAACAAGTTACCCATGGCACAGCAATGTGCCCTGCTGGCCAAGAAGGCCAATGGGATCCTGGGGTGTATTAAGAGGAGTGTGTCCAGCAGATCAAGGGAGGTTCTCCTCCCCCTCTACTCTGCCCTCCTGAGACCTCATCTTGAATACTGTGTTCAATTTTGGCCTCCCCAGTTGAAAAGGGATGGGGATCTGCTGGAGAGGATCCAGCAGAGGGCTACAAGAATGATGAGGGGACAGGAGGGCACTGCCTGGTGAGGAGAGGCTGAGGGACCTGGAGCTGCTTAGTCCGGAGAAGAGAAGACTGAGAGGGGATTTGATAAATGTTTATAAGCATCTGAAGGCTGCCAGGAGGGAGGGACAGGCTCTGCTCACTGCTCCCTGTGATAGGAGACAAGGAGTGATGGCTGTAAATTGCAGCAAAAGAGTTTTCACCTCAACACAAGGGGGAACTTCTTTACTGAACCTGATAAACACATTTATTATCAGGAAAGTGGGGCAAAAGAGGTGCAAAAAAGTACCTCATTAAAGCCCTACTTTACTCATGGAAATGACCAGCTGTGCTTAACAGTATTACACAGGAGTGGACATCAGACAGTCTAACTTCCAGAAGTGGTACCCTAATACCAGCCACAAAACTGACAGTCATAAATTGACCACAAAGGAGTTCAGACAACTATTAAGTTGAAAATCACTGCCCACAAAATAAAGCTGCCTCTTATTATGTAGCTTTCTACATTACCACATCAAAGCATGCGTGCAGCATTTTTTTTTTACTGTCTTCTTGGTCCTTTTGAATCAGATTAAGAAGATCAGACATTTGTCAGGAGTACCACCACTGCATGCTCTGTCTGCTTGTGGTCAATTGTAAGCTCTATTGCCCTGTATTCTGTTGGTTTTTTATGGCTACCTGCTGCGCATCAGGAAAGACTTCTGCAAATGCACAGCAGCAGATTTGCTTGCATGAAGTTTGTGTTGAAGGGAAATTAAGCCACTTCAGATGACTTCTTTGCCTGAAAAACTGCCTGGAATTGGAGGAAGTAATGTATTGTAGGAAAGAAGCCATAAACTGCCAATGTGAGTTATATTAATAGCTTAGAGACTACTGTTAATCATTAATGCCAGGGGCATAAGAAGACCTGAGCACATCCTCCTTTCAAGATATATAATACCATGCCTTCACATGAATTATCCCCAGCAGGTACCTACCAAAGTGATGTTGAATCAAATCTCAAGGCAGCAACTTCATTTCATGCACAATGACAGAAAAGCACAAAGAAAAGTGCTCAGTAGAAGATGTGTGCTGGTCTTCAGTGTCAATCTGGCTTCACTTTGGAAGGGCTGCTTTGTGAGTGAGGAATGAGTCAGGCACCTAGCAGTGACGCTTATGGAAATCATTTGTATGCCCTAAGATCAGATTATCCACCTGGAGGCTGATTGTGCTGTTCAGAGTGAAGAACTGTGCATGCCAGGAATATGTTTCCTCTCAAATGTACCCATGCATTTCTCACCTTTGACATGGGAATTGCAAGAAACATTTGTGGATGCAGGAGCCTTTAAAGAAAGTTAACAAAACAGGTAATGGGACAAGATACTAAAAGAGGGAAATGGTACAGATGTACTGAAATAATTGAATTTACACCTCCCTTGGAGGTGAGCAACACATTTAAACAGCATCAAAGAACAAAATCCTAACCCAAGCTAAATTAAGGGTTGAAACTTTGGCCTGTTCTTGTTGCATGAACTCAACAGACTTAGTAGAAGTATTCAATGCTACAGAAATGCAGCATATTTGCAGTGGTCAAAATGTTGATGGTAGTAAACTATGTGGTTAGCAAGAGAGCAAAAGCTGCCTGGGCACCTCATCACCACTCGACATGTGTCACTTCCAAAATAAAACACAGAATTACTTGAAATGAACTGCATGTGGGTGCAAAAGCATGCTTAGCAGGGAGTCATGCTCAGCTTGCTTTACTGAAGATGAAGAGGGCCAATGGTGGCAACTACTATGTCCTGCTTCTTCCTTTAGAACAGTTTTAAGAAACATCAGGTGCTGCTCACAGCTGTGACAGTATCTGACTACCCATCCCAAGCAGGCAATAAGCAGCCATTAGAAGCATTTTCTGGCTCTCCACCCCCCAGGGCTGAGCAGCATCTGAGATCTTCTGTGCATACTGCTCTAAGAAAGTACAGGAAACTTTGAGTGGCTGCCTGTGATGTTGTGAGGGGTGGTATTAGCCCCACTTAGTTGTTACTATGGAGATCCATTCTGTCATTCCACTGTAATCATTTTGTCAATGACATTTTGTTGTTTGCTTATGAGCCTGCTGTTAGAGGGAAGCATTCTTGTCAGAGATTAAGAAGCACTGTTTGAGATCCTGCTTGCACATCAAGAAGAAGAATCAGTGAGTGCCAGAGAAGTGCATCAGCTGCAATCTTCCTCAGCTAGAGCTGAGGTGGGCTGAGGTGTTGTTGACCTGGAAGATGCCATACAGAAGGTGTGGGTGCATTGACAAGTGACTGCAATAGCATCATGGTTTTAACCAAGAGCAAATTATCTGAAGAACTGTACCTATATTAAAATCAAAGAATGACAGAATCATAGAATACTTTGGGTTGGAAAGGATCTTTAAATGTCATCTATTCCAACCCCCCTGCAGTCAGCAGGGGCATCTTTAACTCTTTCAGGTTGCTCTAAGACCCATCCAGTCTGTCTTTGAGTGTTTCCAAGCACGGGGGGGACTTCTACGACCTCTCTGAATGACCTGTATTATGTGAGCTTAAAGGCATGGGATTCTTCTATATGTTTTAATAAATCTTGAATTGAAAACAAACAAAGCAACAAAAAGCTTTCAGTTGTGTTACCATTACATGCATTTGGCAGCTCTGGAGGGGCTACTAAGAATTGTCCATTCCAGTGTCTCATTAGGATTCACTCCACCAGCACTGCAGAAATTTGTAATAGAAAAGTGAAGATTGGTATGAAAGGAGTGAGAATGGAAATGTGCAAAAACACCAGAAGCAACAGCACAAAGGGTAAAAGGAAAGGCATGTGTTAATCAACACAGAGCTCAGTATCTGTGATTTCACCCTGATTAAAGGGAGGAACAACCCAAACTAAAGTTAGAGTTGTCAAGTGAATGAAAAACAGGACTGGAGCTTATCAGATGAGGAAAGCACAAGTTGTGAAATTCAGGCATTTTGCCTAACATTTGCAAGGGGTGAGTCAAAATCAGCAGGCAAGCAGTCCAAAATCTCATCCACTGCTAAAGGCTCCAAAAAGCAGCTCTGAAACTCAAGATGTGTGTTGAATCTTCAGCTGCTGTCATTCTTTGTTCTCTATGTCACATGCAAGCAATCCAAAACTGCTTGGGCATACATGCCTTCATACCTGTGAGCATAGGGGTCAGAGGAAAGTGAAGGAAACCTCTGGGAGGCTGAGAAGGAGTGGAATTGACTTGTTTAGAGATTATGGTATTGCAACATCACCTCTCTTTCCGTGAGATCTCTTGCAGAGTCGTTTCTTACAAAGCCCACAGAGCAATATGAGTACAAAGCTTTGAAATAAGCCTAAAACCTTCCCAACTATTATATTCCTGGCATGCTTACATAATCCTGTCACTTTTCTACTGAACAGGGGAATCTTCTATTAGGCTAAGCAATATAATTGGGAAAAATCATACAAGCTTTTCTCCAGAGCACATATTTTCTTAGGATTAGAAGAGGAAAAAAAAGCAAGAGGTTAAGCTATCTGCAGGTAAGGACTACAGCTCTGCATTTATCTAAATTATGTTGTTTAGGCAAATTGGAGGTCCAGTTACATGAATAACTTGCTGAAAAATTTACCTGCTGTTGATCTGAACCTGGCCCCTTCACAGCAGTATTATGTAAGGACTATGCTGTAAATGGAATCAGCAAAATGAGCTGAGGTTAGAACAACAACTGGCAAAATAAACCAACGTCTTCTTATTTTTAATCTTTTTGTTTATCATAAGATTTGCTTGCTTGGTTTAGAACACCTGAATCCTCAGAGAGTGAGAGTGAGCAATGGAGGAGACAGGAGAGAAAAGAACGAGGAGGAACAATGGAGTCTTCAAACTGCTCTTTGAAGCAGGACCATGCCACTTTGCAGACCGCGCCTTGCTCCTCCATCCCCTTGGGCTTGTCTTTATTAAGGGGTGCTAGAGAAAAGTAAAAAGAGGATAGAGAGCCAGGAGCAGTTGATGTGGAGCCTGATGCTCAAGGGTTTGCTGTCTAAGGTCTACCAGACATATGTAAGCTCCAAACACTAGGGGCAGGAATCAAGCACAGCTGAACTGCTGTGGAGACCAAATGGTTAGACATTAGCACAAAGGTGACCTTAACCTGTTGTAAGTTCTCTTTGCTTTGAGGATGACAGAGCATCAGCACCAGCTGCTCAGACAGGTTGTGGAGTCTACTTCTCTGGAGGTACTTAAAAACCATTTTGACATGATCCTGTGCAACCTGCTCTAGCTGAACCAGCTTTAGCAGGGCAGTTGGACTAGATGATGTCCAACAGTTGCCATTCTGTGATCCTGTGATTCTGTGTCACAACAGAGCTGAGTTTGCCATGTGGGAAACTACAAACTTACTGGAAACTTGATCTCCCACAGTGGATCTTCTTCACAAGTGATAATGGTTGATCCTATGATTCTATGATTCTAATGGTAGGCCTAATAATCAATGATCCTGACTTATTCTCCTAGATTTTGATTACAGTTATCAAGTATTGTACTCTTCCAGAATTTGTTGTGTATCTTTGAAAATCCTCGGAATGGCAAAGAGCCAAAGAGCAGCCAAAGAGTGATTTGCCATTGGAATGGGCTGCCCAGGGAGGTGGTGGAGTCACCATCCCTGGAGGTGTTCAAGCAAAGCCTGGCTGAGGCACTTAGTGCCATGGTCTGGTTGAGTGGCTAGGGCTGGGTGCTAGGTTGGAGTGGATGATCTTGGAGGTCTCTTCCAACCTGGCTGATTCTATGATTCAAAGAATCTACATACTTGGGCACAGGGTGAGAACAAGGGAAGCAAGGGCTGTGCCAGTTCTGCCTGGCTGACAGGACATGCCTTCATTTTGTGTTGTGGGCAGCCACAGCTTTTTCCTTGCAGTAACTGATCTTTCAAATGATAGTCTGGTGTCGAGGGACTTCTCCAGGACGGGAATTATTTCTCTGTACAATCACTGATAGCCACACAAGGACATTTTAATAGCTGCAAAGTGAACGCAGTGAGAAGAGCTGCATGGCTTGATCAAGGCATTACTTTTACTCAGATTATTTTCTAGATGACAGGTGAGTCAGATTTCTCTTTTCTGCTCACTGAAGGTCTTCTAAACTTCATTGGTAAGGCAAAGGGTCTAGCCTGTCTCAGTTCTTTCTTTACACTTAAGTATTCTCCTTTATACAAGAAAAGAGACTTTGTTTTCTCAAATGAATCATGCCAGACTTTTTCAGAGTTAAAAATACTGCTTGAAGCACAGCTAACCCAAGGTATGTCCCCTGCCCTAAGCTTTGCACAGTCACTGTGACAGTCTAGTGTGCATGCAGCTCAGCTTCACACAAAACCTACAGCACTCTGTGGCAAATAAGATCATCAACTTCTGAGAAGGAGCTCGTTGATTTGAGCACCTGATGTTAGCCATGATATGACTCAACAGTCTTTTCTGCAGGTTAGGACACACTGAATTCTGTATTAAGTAGTACATTGGGACCAAAGTCTAAGCCCAACACTCATCTAGCATGAAGTGCAGCTCCTATCAACCCTCCATTTGTATGGATGGGATGATACAGCTGCTTTCATTTTGAAGTACTTTTAGTGCTGCCCCAGTCTGCTGTTTGCCCTGAGAAGTCTGTAAGTGGACTATTGGACTGGATGATCTTGGAGGTCTCTTCCAACCTGGTTGATCCTATGATTCTATTTCCAGCATCTGTTCTGCTTTTGTAGTCTTCAGCATGGATGTTCTGATTACACACAAAACTCAAGAGAGGTGTCACTATTGCCTAGAACCGTGGCAGTGATACCTCCTATCCTTTTCTGGGCACATCTCACTTGAATCCATCCTAACTTTGGAGCTGTCTTTCAGTGGCTGCCTTGCAAGTCACCCTGGGCCTGGGCACTGTGCTCTGATCACTCTTGTTTCTGACTGGTTCTAGACGAGCTCTGTCAGTAGCCCCATTCAGACAAAACTTCTTCTTACAGTACCCCACCCATGATGCCCACATAACTTTCTTGTCAATCCATTACTACATCCTCAACCCATTGCTACATCCTCAGCCTCCAGTGTAACCACAGTATCTAATCCTTTTCAGAATTTCAGCTGCATGAAATATATTGCTTTTGCCCTTTTGTAACTGAATTAAGGATTAAGACAACATTCTACAGGAAAAAAAATCAATCTTTGTTTAGAGTGCCTTTGTTCCATCATCAGAATCAAATGTTTCACTGGTTAAATTCACAGCTGAGCAGCAGTTCCCAAAGCTTTACATCGGAAAAGAATTGCAGAACCCCCAGATGTCTACACTCAATGGTTCTTGAAAGACTTTAATTTCCAGGAATGATTCTTTACTTACACTTTGCATCAGGCTCATTAACTTTCAGCCTGGATAAAGAAATTGCTTCATCCTGGTTGTTCCCCAAAGAAAGCATTTCTCAGCCTTGTGTGTGCAGGGTGCCCAAAAATAGCGGAGGGCCTCGGCAAGACCACGCCATAGTGGGTTGGGAACTTTCACACACACACACACAGTTGAAGTTTATCAGGCTAGCTCAGGTGACTTGGAAGTAAGATGAAGCTGTATTTACAGCAAAGCAGCATTTACAAGCATATATACCCAATATATTTACAACTATATACAAACTGGAAATAATGCAGAAACCCAAACCCCCTCCTAGACAAAGACAACTGCCCAGAAGGGGCTCAAAGCTACCCTCTCTACTCTCCCTTTCTCCCTCTACTTTCCCAGCCAGGCAAACAAAAGCAATTGGCAAAGATTATGTTGTTATTTGCTGAGTGAAGAGGAAGCAAACAGGAGCAGCATTGCAGAACAGAGTGGGCCAGATTGTTTGCTTTTTGGCTTTTTATCCCTTTCAGCACTTCTTGTGGCCTTCTAGTATCTGAAGGGGGCCTAAAAAGAGCTGGGGAAGGACTTTTTAGAATCATAGAATCATAGAATCAACCAGGTTGGAAGAGACCTCCAAGATCATCCAGTCCAACCTAGCACCCAGCCCTGTCCGGTCAACCAGACCATGGCACTAAGTGCCTCAGCCAGGCTTTGCTTCAACACCTCAAGGAACAGCGACTCCACCACCTCCCTGGGCAGCCCATTCCAATGCCAATCACTCTCTCTGACAACAACTTCCTCCTAACATACAGCCCAGACCTCCCCTGGCACAGCTTGAGACTGTGTCCCTTTGTTCAGTTGCTGGTTGCCTGGCAGAAGAGACCAACCCCACCTGGCTACAGCCTCCCTTCAGGTAGTTGTAGACAGCAATGAGGTCCCCCCTGAGCCTCCTCTTCTCCAGGCTAAACACCCCCAGCTCCCTCAGCCTCTCCTCATAGGGTTTGTGTTCCAGGCCCCTCACCAGCTTTGTCACCCTTCTCTGGACACCTTCCAGCACCTCAACATCTCTCTTGAATTGAGGAGCCCAGAACTGGACACAGCACTCAAGGTGTGGCCTGACTAGTGCTGAGCACAGGGGCAGAATAACCTCCCTTGTCCTGCTGGCCACACTGCTCCTGACCCAGGCCAGGATGCCACTGGCTCTCTTGGCCACCTGGGCACACTGCTGCCTCATCTTCAGCTACTATCCACCAGTACCCCCAGGTCCCTTTCTTCCTGGCTGCTTTCTGTTGTGAGCTGTTACATAACCCCCTGGGCACAAACCATTTGGACAAGAGTGGTAGCTGCATAGTACATATTTGGCTCAAGCACGAAAGATAAGAGAGAGAGCAGGAATCAGTTAACAGAACAAGCTACCTTCTCCATCATGCTGCTCACATTTTCCCTGTGTATTTCTAAGAATAACCCTATCTCTGCATTATTAATTTTTCATGCAAAGAAAGGATTCTGTGTGCTTCAAAAAGTCACTGTGTGGACCGATGTTCATGAGAGGTTGCCAAAATACTTCAATAAAAATGAAATATTTTAAACCTTAACACTTTTTCTTTTCCCCCCAACACTTTTACCTTGTCAGCACTGCAGTCCTGCCAAGAAAAAAAAGGCAGATTAACTTTCTTTAGTGTTATTAATATTGTTTACTTGCTAGACATAGAGCTTTGATCACTTCCCCAACTCCTTTTATGAAATGCTGGATAGCATTTTTTTTCCAAAGAATTGTGCAATTACTTATGAATGGAATAGAATAGAATAGAATAGAATAGAATAGAATAGAATAGAATAGAATAGAATAGAATAGAATAGAATAGAATAGAATAGAATCAAGCAGGTTGGAAGAGACCTCCAAGATCATCCACTCCAACCTAGCACCCAGCCCTAGCCACTCAACCAGACCATGGCACTAAGTGCCTCATCCAGTCTTCTCTTGAACACCTCCAGGGATGGTGACTCCACCACCTCCCTGGGCAGCCCATTCCAATGCCAATCACTCTCTCTGCCAACAACTTCCTCCTAACATCCAGCCTAGACTTCCCCCAGCACAACTTGAGACTGTGTCCCCTTGTTCTGTTGCTGGTTGCCTGGCAGAAGAGACCAACCCCCACTTGGCTACAACCTCCCTTCAGGTAGTTGTAGACAGCAATGAAAACACCATCAGTGCTTTAAAGCAGACAAGCAAAATATGTGTGGAGTTTTTTAATGTTTTGCATGGTTCTTCCCTTCAATGTTTGTGAAGCTTTGGCTGTTACTTTGTTTAACTGAAGGCAGAGATTGTTTTCCAGGGTTTGTTTTCCTCCTGGATGCTTTCATGCTTTTCAAAGACCTCATGTCCTGTGATGTGTAGTAATACTCCACGTAGGTGCCTTATGTAGATTTCAGAGATGGCTAAAATGAGTCTTGGGGAAAGAGTAACTTTCCCAAAGTCACAAAACAAGGTCAGAGCAAAGAAGCAGAAGTGTGATGGCTTGTCTCTGTGGAGAAGATTGCCACAGTAATTGTTTGAAAGATTAATCTTTGCCACAAATGATTGTCACACAAATTAATCTGGAGCAGAAAGAATTAATCACTGATCTGCTCCTTGTGACAAGAATTGTCACTTGTGAGCCTCAAAATGTACTCTTTGCAAGAGTGTGAAGCAAAAATTACTCCAGGAAACACAACATAAGATTAATTACTGGCAATTTGGTGACAACTTGATGTCAAACTTTCTACTGAGAGGCTGGAGGTGGGGGCACAGCATTTGTGGGAATAATTTGGGGGCCTAAAGCTTCCTCAAGCTAGGAAAAGCTGCTCTGATGAGAGCAGAGAAGTGTTTATTCCTTGCTTGGTGTCCACTGCAGTGCTATTCACACTTTACACTGCATCGCCACCTCCAACCAGAGTGTAAGGCTGCATGCCTTTATTGTTCTTGCCACTCATTTGTTGTCTGTATGGCAGAGAAAGGAGGGTCTTTTGGCCTCTTCTGAGCTCTCTCCCTTCCTGGCACCTTCTCCTGTCAAAGAAACTGTCCCCTGCTTCCCAACTGAAATGTTTCACTTGTTCTTGCCCTGCTCCTAAACATCCACAGTGACATAATGACAGAGTCACAGAATGGTCCAGGCTGGAAGAGATCTCTAAAGGTCGTGTAGTCCTGCAGGGGCATGCTCAACCAGACCAGGTTGCCCAGACCACATTTAGGTTGGTTTAATCTTCCATGAGAGCAACCTGTGAGGGTGCAGTTTAACTAGCACTGATGTTTAGCAGCTGCTAAAAGAAACTAACCCCCTACTTCATAACTGAAATGTTTCACTTGTTCTTGCCCTGCTCCTAAACATCCACAGTGACATAATGACAGAGTCACAGAATGGTCCAGGCTAGAAGAGATCTCCAAAGGTCATATAGTCCTGCAGGGATATGCTCAACTAGACCAGGTTGCCCAGAGCCCTGTAGAGGACTAATCCAGCCAGAAACAAAGCAGGCTTTCTGCTAAGTGTGAATTTGAGGCAATTAATCTGAACTCTCTGATTGCTGGATATTAGTAATGGCATGTAAAAATGTTGCATAGAAACAGGGAGAATCATCAAAAGCTTTTCCCTACTGCTTTGGCATATCTCAAAGTGGAAAGAGTTCAATGGTGGAGTTCTTTTTCTCACAGTTAACAACTGCCTTTTAAACACCTTTTCACTAAATCCATCAGTGAAAATGATAAAGTAATTAAGTAGGAGTCATTTACTATAATCTAACTACACAGAATTTAACCATACCACTAAGAGTGTGCACTTCACTTCAATTTGCTTCAATTGATGAGCTGTTCCCTGGACAGTTGCATTACAACTGCTACTCTTCAGCTCTCTAAAGTCTCTGCTTTTCCCAAAGTGCTTTCCTATGCTCCAGACAAGTCCTTTCATACAAGGCTGCTTTTGTTCTCTGACTGTAGAAAGGCCTGGATTAGATAAGGAGCAAAGACTCAGAAAAGAGACCCAGATCATTACTCATGTTCCATGTGAGGCAGAGACCTCCTAAATCTGGCTTAAATTATATGTTTCAGACTCAGGTCTTAAAAGTTTAATATGTTCACTGTCTCCAGCTTGCACCCACTGGCAGCTGGAGCTGTTAATTTTGCTTCATAGGCACAAATAGTAATTGACTTAGGAAAATCATCCAAAGATGATCACTGCTGCTGCCATGCTGGAGGTTTCTGCTCCTCAACAGCTATACAACTGAGCCAATGGTAGCTGAAAAGGTGGCATCACCAGTGCAGCTGGTGGACAGGAGGGAACTGAAAGCAGAGCAAGGGTCTTCTGGAGCAGGACTATCATGGCTGGCAGATCTGCTTCCTTGCTCTTTTCCATTACCCTATCATCCCATCAGGACCTCTCAGGATGTGGAAGTAAAGCAGATCTTGCTAAGGACCCAGATCATCTCTGCAATCTGGCTACAGGGTTGTTTATCTGCATGCCAAATGGGTGCCTACACATACTTTCCTAGGGTCAAATGACAGGAATGGGCAGTACCAGACAGCTGTCTAGTGAATGAGCCTGTGTCAGGAGGAAATAACTCGCACTCAGGCAGCACCAATTAGAAGTCTAAAGTTTGAGGAGAATCTTGTGCTAAAATGGAAAGCATCACATCACATTCTGCTTTAGCCTTTAGCTCTGCAGCCTGACCACCATTTCCATTCAGGGTAAACCATCACAGTCTGTGAAAGCAGACATGTCCAATGTCTTTCAAAGAATCATAGACTCAACCAGGTTGGAAGAGACCTCCAAGATCATCCAGTTCAACCTAGCACCCAGCCCTAGCCAGTCAACTTTCTAGCAGAGGTGAGAGAAAATGAATAGGGGGAAAAATAATCACTTTGAGATGCAGATTTTTTTTCCCCAAAAAGAGAAAAATCCAGATCCATTGGTTGATAGAAGGAGCTCTGCCCAGTTCCCACATGTAGTCCCTAGAGACTCTTCAGGCATCACAGGGTGTTAGGGCCCCCCATCAGGCCTGGCAGATGTAACCTAAAGGAGGCCTGAGCTCTCACTACCAATAGCTGAGTGACAGAGTGATATTTTAGGGCATTTCCAATGGCAGTACATATCTATGTTTAGGAAAGAGGCTCACACCCACAGTCTGCTTTAATTCAGACATCTAGAAGTTTGACCTTAGCTAGTAGTTTCTTTTCCAATTCCCCTTTCAAAGTGCCTGTTTCTCTCTGCTGGCTATAAAGGAAGAATCAGAGTGGCAGTTTTAAACTTAGAGTCAGTGACAGGTTTAGATATGGATGTGTATTTTAGATACTCTAGAGCTGGCAGGAGAAATCCTACCTCCCCCCCAAAAAAGTTCTGTTATCTGCCTGGTTCTACCTTCCATATGCTCTGCCTTGCCTGAATTTGCTCTTGGATCTTGCAGCTTGGCTGTACCCACCTCATTTCCACAGTCTCACTTCCCTTCAGACAGTAGTTTGTTCTCTTTCAAAGCCCTCACAGCTGCATTCACAAAGCAGCTGCCACGAATCCTTATATATATGTTGTCTGCTTTGTCTACCTCCCACTTAGCAAACAAAATTCACTTCCAATTTGTGTTTGTTTCATTATTCTACTCCTTCCTCCTTCTGTGCTTGGATTTCTTTTTCTCCAATCCAGCCAAGCCACCACCTTTCCTTTCAAATCCTGCATCAACACTTCGATTGTTTAGGTGACTCTCCCTCCCTCACTTTTCCTAGTTCTCTGCAGTTTCTTACAAGCATTACTAAGCCACTGGGATTTCTTTCCCATGAAGGAATAACCGGAGAAAAACAAATGAAAAACACTTGATTGTCACAGGAAAGAACTTCCTTCTGGGAACCCAGACCATTTTCAGTGTTCAGATGTTTAACCTCAGCTGAAGAGTAGAGTTGTTGTATGCTGTTGTCTTACATGTCATAGAGATGCAGTAGATATCACCTGTGCAAACTAAACAAACATGTTTCAGTAGCAATAAAGATTGAACATATAAGTGGATAACTGTCCCAGGTTGAGACAATAGGGCTTAAAAAGATATTTCTTCTCCTGGACTTCCCTTCCTGAGCTGTTTCTTTGCAGCTACTCTCCAAGTGCCTACAGAAACATGTCTGTCTTCTGTCTGTAATCACCTTTTCCTCCAGCTCTGATGCTCTGTGGGTTACCTGAGGAAGTCTCTCACATCCTAGGGCAGCTTTCAAAAACGTTGCTTTTAAAGATTTGGTGGTTATCTGAGGTATAAAAATCATGGTAGATGATAGCAGGTCACAGAAGATGCTGTTGCTCCTTCTCCTTGGTGATACTGATGAGAGAAGTCATGCTGGTTCCAGCACCCTGAATTATTTCAGATGATCACTTGAAGACCTCTAGGGGTCCCTTCAAACCTGAGTTATGTCATGACCCTATGATTCTGTAACTCACTGTCTGTCTTTTCCAGAGCTGAGTCTATGGACAGTGCTTCATACATAGCAGCAGTAACAGAAGCAAACACCTATGGAATCGTTTTGAAATGAGATCTGATGTTTCCAGTTTTCCTATATCTGGTGGTTGCTGTAGCACACTAGAGAGATTGCCGGGCCATGGACCAGTGAAAAAAGATGTGCATGACAATGTCAGAAGCCTCCCATTTAACCAAGGGCTCAGAGCAGCTGATATAGAAGCCAACATTGTGTAGAAGCTCACTTCAGCTTGAAAGAGTTGTTTGGATCTCTCTATCTGCTAGGTCATTTGGTAAAGTCCAGACATTACCTAAGATCAGGGGTGAGACTTTGTTTGGAAATCAGTGGTGAATCACCCACTGGCTTCATTATAGCACCACTCTCCAAGAGCCAAAGTCTCTTTTTCTGATGCCTTTATCTGATTTGGGAGCCACAGCAATTTTTGAATCAGAATGAAGAGGCACCAAAACTCTTCACTCCTCTTCCAATTTTTTTTCACACTTTCTGCTCTACAGGGAGAAATTTGGGTACCAGTCAAGTTATCTAGCTCACAAATGCATTACTAATAAGTTACTGAGGCAGAAGAGAGTACCTACAGCAATGCTAACATTCATTTCTCTTGGCTAAGCCATCGTTGGTCTCCCCAGAACTCTTATTATCCTTTCACTTACACTTTCACTTTCATCTCGACCTTTTTCCTCATGATGTAGAAAACTTTCCACTTCATCAATCTTAAAACAGTCTTTTCAGTTTCCCTTACCTCTTCTGACTGCTGCCCTTTGCACTAGTCCTTGCTAAGAAATTCATTCCTTCGTTTTGATTGCACAGAAAACCTTGCTGTGAAAGTTGTTTCCATCTTTTACACTGTTTCCTGAAGCTCTCATTCCCAGTCTTCAGTGACTCTTCACAGGCAGACTTTGCATCCCTGCTGCAGGAATGTACTTCCTGGCTGCCTCTCTGTTTTGACATCACTGACTATATTATCCTCTGGCAAACCTTGCCTTTCTCTGACTGTAGTGACTGCCTTTGCTTGGATCTTCTTCCAGTGCTCAACAAGACAGCTCATGTGTGTCATTAAAAGAAGGCTCTAAGACAACCTTCCTCTATTGATACACCAGAGGCCAGCCTACATCTCTGATGCCTTCTCATGGGTGTGCAACTATCACTTAAACTAACCAGAGTATTTAATCTCTTCCTTCCCCTTTTGGTGTTAGTTCCTTTGGGTAGTACACATTCCTAGGTTCTTAATCCAGTCATCAACTTCATCTGTAGCTTCTTTGTATTCCCTACCAGCCTAAGTGCAGCACTGCTTGCAGTTCATCCACATAATCAAATCTCTTTTACATCTCTCATCATCAGCTCATCTTGGTTGTTACAACACGTTTTCTACTGGCTTTGATAGAAAGGTTTCCCCCTTTATCCATCCAGAGTGCTACCATTAGCTATTATTTTCCACATCTTTGAATCCTGCTTCTCTATCTCACTAAATTTAAGTGACATTGTACTTTCAAAGCCTTTCATGACCTGTCCTTACTCTACCTGTCATCTGTCATTTAGTTCTTCAAAGGCCACTGCTGTCTTTGATTGATCTGCAATTTCCAATCTTCTGCTTGCTGAATTTCAGATGTTTGTGATGCCTCTCTTTCATCCTCACTCATACTGGGAAGACAGTGCCATAAACATCTTCTGCTCTATTTTGCTGTCATTCAGAGTACTTCTCTAAATTTTTTTACACAATTTCTATTAAAAAAAAAAACTTTTGAAAGAGCTTATCCCTTTTTTTTGTTTGGCAGCCTGATATCCCCTCCCATCTTGTCAATTAGCAGTTGTTTCCTTGAAGATCCCTCTTTATTTCTCTGGTGTTATTAATAGTCTCATGTCTTAAATTTAAATCAGAGCCTTCTGTGGAGTAAGGGACATATTTTATTCTCTGACAACCTCTATATGTCACAATCATAAAGCTAATGGTAGTGATGATAATGAGAGGAAATCTCCTCTTGATTCAGGCTGAACAGAACAGATTTAGTGGCTCTAAGAACATCATTCACCTGTTGCTCTGGCACACGTTTTACAGCTTCATCGCTGCCGGAGTTGGCCATAGCATTGTTTATAGAGCCATGCCAGCTATGGTTTATGAGCATGTAGATAAATGGCAACAAAGCATCACTAGTAAAGAAGGCTTATTCTTATTTTGCCATGCAACTGGGACAAATAAATATGAAGGCATACCTTAAAAATACCTTCAAATTCTCCTCCTGTGATACACTTGACATCTGGATGGCATTGCCCTCATACTGCCTTAGCCATCTGCTCTGCTCTCAGCAAGCTCTGGTCAACACTCCCTTGTTTTTTTCAGCTGTATTTTGCTGGGAGATAATGTGTATCTATGGTGACTGACTGGTGTTCCCTCCAGCCTCCAATCCATTTGTTGTCAGATTTCTTTCTTCAGTTTTTTATGTGAAAATTGCCTTTAAACAGCTCCATTGTGTGCCATTTCTCTCGTCCAAAGTGCCGTGTGACAAGGCATCCTTAGCTCTTGCAGCCTGCCAGCTCTGACAGCACACTGCCTTGTCTGCCATTTTGTGCAGCAGGCTGATAAGAAATGTCTGCCTTTAGGAAGAGGAAAATATGGAGTGCAATAGCCACTGATCCAATTTCCCTGATCTGTCAGCTTTTATAGACTGCATGTATAGAAAGAGATCTGCAAAGAGTCGAGCACTCTCTGGCTTTGGGCAGGAAAGGATGCTCCAGGCATGGCTTGCCTTATGCCAGCCCCTTCCAATTCCTGCCAAGGAAGAGGTTGGACCTTGGGATGCACCAGAGTACAGCAGGGCTGGAACACAGAGTCTTGCTTACTTTGACAAAGAAGTGACTGTGAAATCACATCAACATTACACTTAGACTGCTCTAAAATTTGTACTTGAGGTGTTTTGGCCTCTTTGTTTGACGTTCAGGGTCAGAATGGTGGACAGTTGGCAGAGTTCTTGGCCCCAGGTTTCCTTTTCAAGAACAACCCAACTGCTGCTTCACTAAGATGGTTGATGTTCTACCAAACAGCACAAGGCAGAGGCCAACTAGCTCTAAGATAGCTAAGCTGGGTGCTTCTGCAATCTGATGTGACCTGCTGACTGCTATTGGGATACAGCTCCCATTTCCACTTCAGCACTGCAGTTATTGGGGGCATAAAGATGTAAGTAAGGAGGAAAAATGAATTCATTATACTTACAAATTATATTCACAAGTACTTAGGTGGCTGATTAAGCTCTCAGTTGATAATTCTTCAAGTTGTGATATCATCTTCCCCAAATGAAATACACCTGCTAATAGATGTGTAATTGCATATATATATTGAAAAGGAAATGAAAATATCTCAGGCAATTAATTTATCTAATAGATAACATTTCCTAGTAGTCACCTCTGTTGTATTCAAGCCAGAATCAGAGAGAAAACCACTTTTAAAGCTTCCTAAGAGGGATATTGCAATGTGGAAACCTCTTTTTGCTGCTTTTAGTTTTGTTTGGTTTTCACATTCAGGAGTCCAGAGATCGTGGGAGACCATCTGGCTGTGAGTCCATGGCTGGTTTGCCTCCTAATGCTCATGCATAGTCACACAAGAATCAATACATCACAATGCAGCCTGGAGATGTGTAGGGCTGAATGTGATCTACAAGGCAATCATTTTTGTTGTTGCTTGAAAATGCCAGTTTGTCAAAAGCAGACATTTTTATGACAAAGAATTGCTTTCTGTGTTTTTTTTTTCTTCAAGTAAAAAAAAAACATTTGACATTTGTTTAATATCTAGTTCAGATATCTTCAAAATGAAATGCTCTACTTTTTCATATCAGAAATGCTTTCACACTGAAAGGTAGCTCCAGACTTTGAATGAAACAGATCAGCATTTAGAAGTAATTATTTCTACTGCTCTAAAGCTGTATTTTTGTGGGGAGGGAGGGCTTGTTTGCTTGCTTTGTTTTGGTCCCTTTGAAGTTCCTGGGGTTTGTCCCAGTTGTGTAAAGGGACATGGAGAAATCACCAAAGTAAGAAAATAAGGCAATTTCTTCTTGTCCTATTCCAACATGACATGCATGTCTGCACTCTGATATAGTGACAAGTTAGTGTTGCTTTGTGAGCTGCCTCACTTGATCATCTCCTGGCTTCTCTGTAATTATAGTGTTGGCATTTACATCTGGACAGCTTGATGTGAAATCCAGTTACATTACTGTCCTTTCTTATCCTCTGCATTATGTTTGATTAATTAACTTGATTGTGCTTTTCGTTCTTAAAACCCATCTGCAAAATGGTATTCAATTTCAACCAAGAACTGTCTCAGGCCTGCAAGTCCCCTAGATGTATTTTGTCTGAAGAGTCAATCATAGAATCATAGAATCAACCAGGTTGGAAGAGACCTCCAAGATCATCCACTCCAACCTAGCACCCAGCCCTAGCCACTCAACCAGACCATGGCACTAAGTGCCTCAGCCAGGCTTTGCTTGAACACCTTCAGGGATGGTGACTGCACCACCTCCCTGGGCAGCCCATTCCAATGCCAATCACTCTCTCTGGCAAGAACTTCCTCCTAACATCCAGCCTATGCTTCCCCCAGCACAGCTTGAGACTGTGTCCCCTTGTTCTGTTGCTGGTTGCCTGGCAGAAGAGACCAAACAGCACAGACACAGGAAACTGCTGTGTTTTGTAGCTCAGGCTACTATTTTTTGACAATCCATTTCTGGAGATTGACAATCCTAGAATTTCCTTTCCCTGAAAAAACTTCAGGAGAAATATTGCTTGTAAATGTGGTGCTTTAGGAGCTTCCCCTGCCCTGCTTTCCCCTAGTTAAAATTTGCCAGACCAGCTCAGCTTGGAAGTAAGATAAAGACAGATTTTACAGCAAAAGCTAAATTTACAAGCACATATAGAAAAAGATATTTACAATCATACTGAATTCAGAAATAATACAGAAATCCAATCTTCACACACACACACACACACTCCCCAGACAAAGCCCAGAAGGGGCCAACATCACTCTCTCTCCCTCCAGATAGAAAACAGCCAGCAAAGCTCACATTTTATCTGGTCAGCCCAGGTTAGAGGAAGAGATCAGTGAAAAGCAAAGGAGCGGAGGACAGATCCAATGCCCAAGAGCTAAGAATGAGCTTGTTCACACAGTGGTGTTTTATATCTCTTATCAAACCAAATAAATGTTATCATTGTTATTATTCTTTTACAACCAATGGTGCAATTTAGTTAGGTTCTGCAGTGAACTGTCAGGAGAGTACCAGTTTCTCTTATTACAATATTCCAATAAACATTAAGCTGCCACAATAAATAACACAAAGTTAGGCTTAAGGTGCATGAACAAATTGTCTCAAACTAGGTGATGCCATTTATTGAAAACATAAAGAAAATTTAATGAATCACAGAAAAAAATGGTTTTAATCTGTGCTTTTTCCAGTTCATCTACTAATTCACCTTAAATAATATGTCCAGAATTTAAGAGGTTTCTGTGCTTAATCCTGTGTGGGCTTCCCTTACAGAATCTTAGCTCACAAATAATAAATAGAATCACAGAATCCTATGCTTCTATTAAATCATAGAATCAAGCAGGTTGGAAGAGATCTCCAAGATCATCCAGTCCAACCTAGCACCCAGCCCTAGCCACTGAACTAGACCATGGCTCAACTAGATCATGGCAAATCCATTAATGCCACTTTGACCTTATGAAATGATTCATTTTAGGTAAATACTACCAGTGTTGAAAAACAGTTTTTAGATCAGATTTGTCTTTCACAATAGTGCCTAAGTAGATAATCCTAAAGTTGAAGAACATATTGTCTGTATTCATATTAGACTACTTAACTGCAATTATTCAACCCAGCCTCTATCAGTCATTTATTTTAAAGTAATTTTCTAGTGGAAAAAAGCTTTTCTCAGCCTCTTTGACATTTTCATTGTTAGTGCATTGTAAGCAGTGATTCTTCTTGAGTTAGCTGCTGTGTTTGAAGTTATCACTCATCAATTTCTTGCTTAATGATTGCCTTGATATTTGCATACAAGAGAGAGGGGTTTTTTATCAATTGATTTCACTCTTTCCCTTGTCTGGGGCACTGGATAAAAACTGTAATCATTCAGTGCATTACTCAATATATAGAATCAGTTCCTTTTGCTTCTTGTTAATAAACAAGATTTGTTGGTTGATGAAGTCCAGATTTAGCAAGTATGCAAATGTGTGCTTGGACTCAGAATTCAGAAGCCTGTGGCTTTAGAAATTATAGGATTTCATTTCATAGAATCATAGAACCAACCAGGTTGGAAGAGACCTCCAAGATCATCCACTCCAACCTAGCACCCAGTCCTGGCCACTCAACCAGACCATGGCACTAAGTGCCTCAGCCAGGCTTTGCTTCAACATCTCCAGGAACAGCGACTCCACCACCTCCCTGGGCAGCCCATTCCAATGCCAATCACTCTCTCTGCCAACGACTTCCTCCTAACATCCAGCCTAGACCTGCCCTGGCACAACTTGAGACTCTGTCCCCTTGTTCTATTGCTGGCTGCCTGGGAGAAGAGACCAACCCCCACCTGGCTACAGCCTCCCTTCAGGTAGTTGTAGACAGCAATGAGGTCCCCCCTGAGCCTCCTCTTCTGCAGGCTGCACACCCCCAGCTCCCTCAGCCTCTCCTCATAGGCTTCGTGTTCCAGGCCCCTCCCCAGCTTAGTCGCCCTTCTCTGGACACCTTCCAGCACCTCAACATCTCTCTTGAATTGAGGAGCCCAGAACTGGACACAGCACTCAAGGAGTGGCCTGACTAGTGCTGAGTACAGGGGAAGAAATCACATCTGGGCCTTCAGCTCAGATGTATCTTTCTGTATCTATTTTCTCCAACTCCAGCTTTCACTTCTTCCCAGACAGACAGTGGAGTGTGGTGGGTTTTCAGTGCAGTATCTTTAACATTATCCTGCCTCCTGTCCTTTGGAATGAGAGCAGACAGTCAACCTCCTTTCCCTTTGGGAAAGAGGCTCTGAGTGTGCTGAGTGGAAGCAAACATTCCTGGTTTATTTTTTTCTGTAGAATTAAGAAAGCAAAGTTATGGGATTTTAGCAGTAGCAGAAGGGGTTTTCTTTTCTTAATAACAGTATTTGAATTTCATTACTATTAAAGCTTCTGCAAATGAGCACATTGAGCTGTTTTCTGTGCAGATTCACTTTCCAGTTGGATGCCTTTCTGAGAGTTAGGTAAAGCAAAACTGTTTGCTGAGAGACTTATCAGTACAAAAGAATATCCTAAAACTATGACTAGTGTAACAGCAAGCATTCAGAGAATCCCAGAGATGGCTCTCTATGCAAGCTTTCATGCATGTATCATGGTGCGGACTAACACCCTGGTGACTGCTCCCCTACTTACACATCCTACAATGCAAACATTAAAGTTACTGAATTGGGATGAACTTTGCTCTCCATGGCAGTGGTGTGGCAGTGTAACAGTGCCCTAAATCAAGGATGGCATCGTCTACTTCAGGTTTATCTGGTAGTTACAGATCCTGTCCTATCTCTTTTTGACTCCAATCACAAGCATATATTCCCATGTCCTACTTCTGCTTCTGCTAACTCCTTCCTTTCCCTCTGCTTTGCCCTCCATATTCAGTCAATAGCAGAATGCCCAGGAGGGGCTCCCAACCACCCCTCCACCTTTTCTCCACCCTCTCCCTTATGTCAGAATCTCCCCTATGTGCAAGATGAGCCGGAAAGTTCAGCAAGGCTGTTAGAAGCAGAACAAGTTGGAAGATGTGCAGGGTCAGGCAGAAGATTTAATAGGGCAAAAGCCAGACAGAGGCTGTCTTAGCCATGTTTGTGTCCTTGCTTTTATATGCCTCAGCAGAGCAAATGGGTAATTCAGACATCACTATATTTTCTTCTTATGGTCAATAATCTAACTCCTCTCATTAAAATATTCTGCTTAGCCTCAAACCAGTACATTTTCACTTTGATTTCACAGGGGTCTGGTAGACATATAGAGTGGAGGCAAAGAATGCACTGAACACATCAACCTTAGATGAAACTGAAGCTGAAACAGCAACCAACTTGCACAGAAATTACACAAAATGCAACCTTGCTTTTGGCACCCAATCTGCATAGATGAATGTCATCTTGGCTCTGTCACATGTGGGTGTTAGAACTCCTTCATTAAAAAGCCATGTAAGACTTTTGGTACACTAAACAAAACCTCTTTTCCCTTAATCCCTTTCTCAGACAAGGGTGAATAGGGTTAGACAGCACTTAAACAAAGGTTGCAATTAAATCATTCGCTTCTTGTGGAAGCTGTTGGTCCAAACCACTGAAGTTTGTCAAGCAAACTGAAAATAGCACAAGCCACCATCTTTATTTGCATGTTAATGAAGAAGCACCTGTCAGGCTGACAGTGTGTAATAACAACCTTCTTCTTTGATTTTCAGCTGCCACTTCTGAAAGGCCTCTCTCCAAACACCAGTAGGGAAAATTAATTTTATGTCCAGGCTCAAAAATATCTCCATTATAGGTTATCAGCAAGCCCCCAGCCAGCCACCCACCCACCCAGCTTCAGCTAGTTGTGATTATTTTTCCCCTTGCCAGAATAATGACCTTGTTTATTAGCAAGAGTTACTCAGCATAGAAATCATTCTGCTTTTTGCACTCCCGCTGCATGCTGAGCAATGCCAGGAAGAAAACAAATGATTACTCAGCTCTCAGGTTTTGTCATATAGGGAGTATCACACAGTTTGTAATAGATGTGTTTAGTGGGCTGATCACACTTCATTTGTAAGCCAGTTTTTGTGTCTGCCTTATGTTTCTATACAACTGTGGTGGTTTGGGTGTTACCTGCACCCCCATGCTTAAAAAAATCACCCAAACTAGACACAGCTGAGCTGAGCTGGAAATTAAGGAATGAAGCTTTACATTAACAGCTTAGCACAATATACAAGCAGATATTTACAACATACACAGCTATATAGAAATATATAAGTTAAAAAGGTAATAGGGAAGCACAGCAGCCCTCCCAGAAAACAGAGTCCCCAGGAGGGGCTCCCAACCGCCCTTCCATCTCCCTTCCCCCCCTTTACCTTAGCCCAGAGTGTGCCTTACGATCAAGGTGAGCTTGGAGAATCAGCCAGGGGAGCTGGGAAGCAGAGGGATTCGTTACACAGACAGAAAGTCAGGGAGAGAAGTGCAGGCAGCCAGAGCCACAGAGCACCTCCATTATCTGCATTCATGTTCTGGTTTCTGTGCTGAATAGTCCCCAGGGACATAAAATGGGCTCAAGCATGTCCTGCCTTATGTACCTGCCTGTCTGCATTGCAGCCAGAGGCGGGAAAAGAGCACAGAGAAACCCAGGCAGCCCGGTCTGGTTTGATCCGGTCGCCTGAGGGGGGTTTCATGAGGCCCACGCCCCTGTCGCGTGCAAGGCCTATGCGCCCCCCAGTCTTGGAAGACAACACCTGTGGGTTCTGCCGTTTTTGGGTCTGTTTGGGTGACTGCCAGAGGTGATTGGGTGCTTGTGTGGCCAAAGAGACCATCAGCCTCGGTCATTACCCTATAAATGGGGGTGAACAGGGGAATAAGGGGCTTGCCTGCTCGCTCGTTCCTCACTCACCTGGTGCTCACCCGCCCATCGCCTCTGCCGCCTCAGCTGCCTCAAGCTGCCTCAAGCCACCTCAGCCGCCTCAAGCCACCTCAGCTGCCTCAAGCTGCCTCAAGCCACCTCAGACACCTCAGCCGCCTCAAACTGCCTCAAGCTGCCTCAAGCCACCTCAGACACCTCAGCCACCTCAGCCACCTCAGCTGCCTCAAGCTGCCTCAAGCCACCTCAGACACCTCAGCCGCCTCAAACTGCCTCAAGCTGCCTCAAGCCACCTCAGCCACCTCAGCCACCTCAGCCACCTCAGCTGCCTCAAGCTGCCTCAAGCCACCTCAGACACCTCAGCCGCCTCAAACTGCCTCAAGCTGCCTCAAGCCACCTCAGACACCTCAGCTGCCTCAAGCTGCCTCAAGCCACCTCAGACACCTCAACTGCCTCAAGCTGCCTCAAGCCACCTCAGACACCTCAGCCGCCTCAAACTGCCTCAAGCTGCCTCAAGCCGCCTCAAGCCACCTCAGCCACTTCAGCTGCCTCAAGCCACCTCAAGCCACCTCAGACACCTCAGACACCTCAGCCACCTCAAGCCGCCTCAGCCGCCTCGGCCAGCAGCTGACTCCACTTTGCAGCCCAGGTGGAATTCACCACAGGGCTTCTGTTGAATATTTTCCCACCTGTGTTTTGGGCCACGGCCTTTAGGCCTAGTGAGTATTGTCCATGCTTTGTGGAAGCTGCTACAGGATTGTAGTCGACCTCACAAGCGGCAAATGAAGGCAGTGGACTCTGTGTCAAAGACATTTTCTGAAGCCCTTAAAAAATTCCCTTGTACAGAGCCATTCTGTGAAACAGTTCTGCTAACTGCATCCAAGAACTTGCATGGAGAGCTGTAAGTAAGTTTAGGGGAATCATTTTGTGTATACTCATAAGTTATTTAATAACTTTTAAACTGGCCTCATTGCGTTTTACCCCAAACTCAGATTTCAACTAGTCCCCTTCCTAACAACATCTCAGCAAGCCTGTGAGTGAAGCAGACATCACCACTGTTTCCCTTTCGCAGCCTGCAATCTAATTCCTTGCACTAAAGTATTCTGGGCAGCTCCAAACCAGCACAACAACTGGTAGTGTTCTTCGCGTCCTGCTCTGCTCTGTGCCAGTTAGCATCTTATGGCCTCTCTAACCTCTCTGGGTTGGGTGAGGTTCATTCACAGCCCCTTCTCCAGTGAAAGGGGTTGTTCTCTGAGGAGAAGCGTGAGCATGGGGTCCTCCAGAACTTGTTTTCTCTGGCAGATTGATTTTTATGGAGTCAGGCAGGCAAATAATGACTTCTACTGAGAGGATGTGTTTCAGAAGCGTTCAGCACCTACCACAGCCTGTGGAGGTGTTTGGGTAATTGACTCAGTATTAAAAATGGAAAGCAATGCGAGCAGCAAGGAGCTGCCTACCTCTGGAAATGTGGTTCCACGGAGCTGTTTACCACCCAGGACAGATTCACTTCAAAAGTGGAAATTGAGATTGATGCTTGGTTTTACTTCTTTTTAACCCTGTCCGTCTACAGGGCACCTGGTGGAAATGCTTGCCTGTTGTTTTCAAATTGCATATTAACACTTCCAATTTAAGGTTAACTGAATGCTCAGTCCAAGGCATGTTACATGAGTTGGTTTTTATTCTGTTTTAATTTTCTAGGACTTAGCACTGGGGATAGTAGCAATATTAGCCAAGTGAGCTCCCTCTGTTTATACATCTTGTCATTAGTTTAATGACAAGCTATTGCAGTGACTCATTCCCCCTTTCACTGTCAGGTTCTTGTCTTTAAAAGCCTGGGGGGGGGGAAAGTAAGGATCTAATAAAAGCAAAATTGAACTGAATCTCACCTTTCTTTTTCTCCATGCTTGCAATTATGGAGTGAGAACAAGTTCTTAGAGTTATTTAACCCTTCACTCCTACTGAATTGCCCTGTGCCCAGCACCCTCCCTGGGAGGGGGCTATCCTTAGAGTGGTATATCTGGGTTGATAGTTAGATGTGAGTAAGTACACTGTGAGCATGAATGGTGGGAGAGAGTTAGGGAACTGTGCTTTGCTCTCCCTTTTCCTTGGCAGGTAAGACTGCTCCATGCCCTCTGCACAGTGAAGGAAGCTTTTCCATACCTCAGCAGGTTAGACTGCAGGCAGTTGCAGCCTTCCTGGGGATCCAGAACACCCTGCATTGTGTGCATAGAGGCCTGTGCTAGGGCCACATTAGTTCTTTTCATTTCAGCAACTTGCCCCTTTGAAATATTTGCAGAGAAGAAACTTATTGCTCATCCACTGGGCAGAAGTGGAGCTGATAAGCTCTAGCAAGTCAGATGTCTTGGGTGCAGGATTCATCTGGAGGAGAGAGTTGCTCTAGGCTGTCTCATCTAGGTCGATGTATTTAAGGGAGAAATATTTGTATTCCACACACATGATTAACTGAGCATATTTAATGTGTTCTGTTTCATGGAATCAAAGAAAGGTTGAGGCTGGCAGGCATCTCTGGAGATCATCCAGTCCAACCTTCTACTCAGAAAAGGGCCAGCTAGGGAAGACTGCTCACAACTGTCCCCAGTCTGGATTCAAATATCCTCAAGGTTAGAAATTCCATAGATTTTCTAGCAACCTAATTCTGTACTTAAGCACATTCCCAGTAAAAAGTTTTTCCCTATGCTTATGTGCAATTTGGTGTGTTTTAATTTGTGCCCATCTCCTCTTGACTTTTCACAGGATGCCACTGAGAAGAGTTTGGGTCCATCTCCTTTGCTTCCCCAGGAAGCATTTATACACATGAGACATCTCTGCCCTAAACAGTCCCAGCCTCTTCTTCTATGAGGGATGCTACTGTCCCTTAACGACCTCTGTGTCCCTCTGATGGACTTGTTCTGGTGTGTTCACATCCTTCTTGCACTTGAGAACCTAAGAGTGGACTTGATGAGAACCTAGGAGTGGACTTGACACTGTGCAGTGCTTAATCAGAGGAAGATTTCTGGGCAGGCACAATCTTCACCTGCACTTGGAGACATACTCCTGTGTGTGGCTGAAAATGTGCAGTATTTAACCTGAAGGCACTGTGCAGCACTTAATCTGAGTAAGATTTCTGGGCAGGCACAATCTTCACTTGCACTTGGAGACATACTCCTGTGTGTGGCTCTTCTCAAAGACACCTCTACTCTTCCTCATCCAGACAAAAGATATGACAGAGCTGGAGCTTCCCTTTGTTTCTTCCATCAGAAGTGTTTTATTCTTCCATCAGAAGCAGCTGCTGTTGTGGTTCTGGGCAAGTTAGTAGGGATGGACATGTTTAATTAATAGTTTGAACTGCTGAAGATTTGACTGCTAAGAGTAAAAACTGAATTGGTAAGGAAAGCTAAGGCTGCCTAGCTTCTAAACTGGGACTAGAGGCTCCAAGACATGTGAAATATTTGGCGAGGGAGGGGGTGGTGTAGTTTGGATAGGTTCACTTGATCCATGTCATAAGGTTAAAAAAAAAGGAGCAGTTGCCAAGAGCAGTTTCTTCTCTCAAGGCATGTTTTCAGCAGCTGCAGTAGATATTTGTATGTTTGAAACTCCTCATCATCCAAGCTGTAACAGCAGTTCAGCAAGCAACACGCATTACAACCACTGCCAGTCCTAACACCACTAGGAGCTTTTTTTCCATTCAGTTTACCCTTAGGTTCCTTTGTCACCCCAGGTGACAGCTGGCTGGCAGCCCTCACATGGCTTTTGTTCTCCTAGGAGAAAAGTTCTTGTTGGGTTTGATACAGAATGTGCAGCTGAATATTTGTTTGAGTGATATTCGTAGAGTTGTATTCCTACTTCAAGTATTTCCACTTTGCTGTGTGAATGTTCTTTCACCAGTCTAAGACAAAGGCATCAGAACCTGTGCTCTCAGCTTTGAATCACACTCAGGGCAAAAACTATGCCCTCTCTCAGTCTCACATAGCACCACTGGCCCTCATAGAATCATAGAATCAAGCAGGTTGGAAGAGACCTCCAAGATCATTCAGTCCAACCTAGCACCCAGCCCTAGCCAGTCAACTAGACCATGGCTTTTCGTGAACACCTCCAGGGATGGTGACTCCACCACCTCCCTGGGCAGCCCATTCCAATGCTAATCACTCTCTCTGGGAAGAACTTCCTCCTAGCATCCAGCCTGTACTTCCGCCGGCACAACTTGCCAATAAAAGCAGTATTTCAGTGCACAGTTGCAGAGAATGACATGGTCACTCTCTGATGATTGCTGCCTTTCTCTCTTTTTCACCACGTGAGATTTCTCTGAAATAAGTAAAAGTTACACTGACCTGGGTTAACAAAAGCTATTTATACAATCAACAATATAGGTTTAGCTGAAATGAAGGATGTAAGATAGTAAAATATCTAAACAGGGAGTATCCCAGGAGGCTCATATCTCAATGTGCTCCTTGCAGTGATGCAGGCATTGTCCAGGAGAGCTTCCTTTAAAAAGTTAATAGGCTGCAAGCAAGGTGAACTTCTTTCTCTGCCAGATATAGCTTAGCCAGAATGTTGCTTTGGTAAACAAGAAAACCTCAGGCCTACTGCAGTGGTAACAGCTGTATGTATCCTGCTGTCTGAGAGCTCAGTAAGAAATGTCTCCCAGAATGTTTTTCTCCTTAAACTGCTGCAAATTTCTTAAGTAGGGTAGAAATCAGTGTTATTGCTCAGCATTGGTCATGCCATTGCTAGTGGAAATGTTTGCCTTGCTTGTTTATCCACCTCATGGGGAGTTACTGGCTCAGACCATTTCAGAAAGTGAGCTAGTTTTAGCAGGGCTGTTCTCTTGTATGTACAATTTGAATGTGATGATTAACTTAATAATCAGGTTGTCATTTTCCTAATGGGCCTTTAAACTCTTTGTCTGGCAAGCACAGCACAATTACAGCTCAGAAGGTCAGAACTCCCTGAGTAACTGCAGTGAGATTATTCATTAGAAGGAAAAGAAAAAAGGTAGAACTACAATCAAATTTCTGGCACTGGGGATTCTTCTTTCACATTTTTGCCACTACAAGGATGAAAGCAGCTAAAATCACAGCTTGAGGGATTCAGACACACACATGCACAGACACACAGACATTCTAACATAGATGTGCTTCATGCAAAATTCCAGGACTTGGTCACCAGATCAGCCTGGAAAACCAAGTTGTATCATGGGCTACACGAGAAGAAGCATGGACAGCAGGTTGGGGGAGGGGATTCTGCCCCTCTACTCTGCTTTTGTGTAACCCCGTTGGAGTACTACATTCAGCTCTGGGGTCAGGAGCACAGGAAAGACATGACTCTGTTGGAGCATCACAAAGATGACGAGAGTGATGAAGCACCTCAGCTCTGAAGAAAGGCTGAGAGAGTTGGGGCTGTTTAGCCTGGAGCAGAGAAGGCTTCAAGGAGACTTTGTCATGGCCTTTCAATGTTTAAAAGGGGCCTATAAAAAAGGAGAAGGTATTTCTGTAAGGGCCCAATGCAATAGGACAACAGATTATAGTTTTAAACTAAAACTAGGCAGATTTAGATCTAAGGAACGTTTTTTTTTTTTTTACAATGAGGGTAGTGGAACACTGGAACAGGATGCTCAAAGAGATGGTAGAAACATAAGCTGTGAAAACATTCAAGGTCAGGCTGGACCAGGCTCTGAGTAAGCTGATCCCTGGACACTAGATTATCATTAAGAGTCCTTTCCAATGCAAACCACCCTTGATCATTCAATTATTCTATTGTTATTATATGTATTATTCTACCATGACTTATCCATTTTCCAGTTCATCTGGTTGAAAACAGTCTTCCAAAAGTTATGGCCAAAGAGGCATTCGAGGTGTGGAGAGAGTACTGCAAGCTAATCCCTTTGAAGAAGGTCCCCCACACCAATGTCTTTGAAGAAGACCCTTTCCCCAACCTCAGGTGTTGCCGCTGGCAATGCATTCTCCTAGTCCATAGACCTTGAGAGCTAACAGAATCCACCACTAAGGAACTGTTCAAAAAAGATTCCCTCACTCTTCTACCCCTTTGACAAATGGAAGACTCACTGAGGAGAGCAGCATGCAGAGTTGGTGTCCAATACAGAATCTTTTAGGACTCTCACCTTTTTTTGTCACATCAACATACTTCTCTGTCTTCTCAAATGGAGCAGCAGAAAAACTGCTTGCCTCTGCTTTGTGCAGATCTTTTACTTGAATGCCAGACCTTCTGGGAAGAGTGAGTTAAAGACACGACAAACAGGGAGAACAATCTAAGGAAAGGCAAAAGGACAAGTGTTGTGCCAGATGGAGAAGTGAGAGGCAGTGGGCTTAAGTATTGCACAGGCAGGAAAGAAAAGGCATGCAAAGGAAAAGCAAATGAAGGAACAAGACATGGGGAAAGAAGTAAAGAAGGATCTCAGGGCTGAGATGTTTATTGCAACTAGAATCATAGAATCAACCAGGTTGGAAGAGACCTCCAAGATCATCCAGTCCAACCTAGCACCCAGCCCTGGCCAGTCAACCAGACCATGGCACTAAGTGCCTCAGCCAGGCTTTACTTCAACACCTCCAGGGACAGTGACTCCACCACCTCCCTGGGCAGCCCATTCCAATGAATAAAAATGTGAGATTAGCAGCAAGATGCATACTTTCATACTTTCTTGAGTTATTTTCACATGTGTCTGTTATGTGGGTGCTCTAGAAGCAGAGAAACAGCCCAGAACAAAACTTTCCCTTCATTATCACTAAAGAGTAGAGTAGGAGGCATTAGGAAATGTAAATTTGAACATCACTTCCAGTATGGTTTTCATAACAAGGATTGAGTAGGAGGGATAAAAAGTTCTTAGAGAGAACACAAATTGCATACATTTAAAGGGAGAAATAATTTCTGCAGCTATGTCTAGAGCAATCTTTACATAGCCTTGTAAATTGATTTGGTATATTACCAACTAACTCTTAGCATTTGCCTACAACTACAGATATAACTAAGCACTTTGTGTGATTGCCACCAAACTGCCCTCCTCTCACTTAAGTTCCTATTCCTTGTAAAAGTAGCTGCAGTAATGAACACTTCCAGAGTGTGAAAATAGAAAAGAAACCACAATTCCTCCTATTATGTCTAAGGCTCAAAGTGCTTCTGGGTGGATTTTCAGTTAGCTGTCAATGGATTTCTTGGGCACATACATGGTGAAGTTTATCATCAGAAAAATAGTCCAAGGATAAAACATTTCTGCATGTTGTATTTGCTGTAATGAACAAGTGCAGGATAAGATACAATGGAGCATTTTATATAGTGATTGTTACATATATGGGAGAAGAGTCAGTTTAGGCTCAAAACATTGACTAGGGAGAGAATTATGACCTGCTTGATGCTGCCTCTTTCCTACTGTCCTGGTGCTGGAGGGTTTCAGGTGAACAATATGGTGCTACTTAAGACAAAGCACACTTTTTCCTTCACTGTTGAGAAGCTGCTCTTCAACTTAAAGAAGTTTGAGTTGTTTTTTTCATGCATTGCTCTGTGTTCTTATGAAAGAATTGAAGGAGAAGCAATCTGAGGCTTTTGTCTCTCAAAGTGTGAGGATTCCTGGGGACAGTGCCCAGCTTAGCTATCAGCTGCAGGCCATTGAGCAAGTGAGTAAGTACTGCCTGACATCTTTGTGACTTCTAACCTTTGTTAAAGTGCTTGGTCTATTAGTGCCTGGGATGTTTTTCTTGATATTTACAGACACACAAAGGAATCCATGAGCAGTGACAACTTGGTGTGCCAATATTTACAGCTCTGCCAAGGGACCCCTTGAAAGCATCATTTCTTGTGACCTGACAGCTTGGAAATCCCACTCCTGAGCCTGGCAACCAAACTGACTTTTGTCCAGTTACAGTAATTTTCAGCTGTGATCTGGCTGTTGTCTTACTCCCAGCTGAAAATCATTGCCTCCCACACAGCATACACCAACATGACTGCTATCTACAGTAGCACTTCAGTCATCAGGGCAAAGCATCTGTGCCACAGGGCCCCAGCATCCTGGGCAGTCGAAATGTGAGTGCTTGCTCATTCCCAGCAGCACTGGGCACTTATGTTTTGAAAGATTTTAGCTTAATATCCTACAAAGAGGATAAGGAAAGTAAAACCCATCTGAGAGAGTCCAGAACCCTCCTGTGTAACGCTGACCAGTGCCCTCCTGAACCTGCCACAAGATGACAACTAGTGCTGGGGCAGCCAGCTGGGGAAAGGCTCTGGAGTGCAACTGTTCATGCAAGTAAAAAGATCATACCTATAATGCAGGGCCAATGGCTAAATGTGTATATCATAGAATCATAGAATGGTTTAGGTTGGAGGGCAAGGGGATTGGACTAGATGATCTTTTAAGGTCCCTTCCAGCCTCTAACCTTCTGTGATTTTGTGATATATGCATTAACTTTGGTATAATCACCAGTGCTTTGTGTATAACATATTTCCCTTTTTTATACCAGAGGACTTTGAGCCCACAGAAAAACTTGGGTGAGTTTATAGACTCATCTAATAAAGTAGTTTGGAAGGAGCCTCTGAAGTCATCTAGCCTGCTCTTTGGCTCAAAGCAGGGTAAATAGCAAAGTTAATCCTGGCTGCTCAGGATGCTGGTTTGAAAACTATCAAGGCTGTAGATTTCCACAGCCTCATTGGGTCTCTCTTACAGTGCTTCTTCATTCTCACTGGGAGTGATTCTTGTCCCTGTGCCCAGTTGGAATAAATATTTCACAGTGAGCAAAACAGTTTAGGCTTTCCCAGAGAGCTGTGAAGTCAAGCACTGATTACTAATCCAGTCTCCAAACTGCACCTAAGTAAGGCAATGTTGATTTGAAAGGGGAAATGTATGCAATACAGCATTAGGCATTGCTTCAGGACATGTTCTAAGACCAAGGGTTTTTTTTTCTATTAAAATAGTTAAGATAAAAAGGTTGTTTGGGTGATGTTAACAATCATTACCTCACTGGAACGGAAAATGGTTTGCAGACATCATCAGGGTGACAGAAAAGAGATGGATAGAGGTTGTCATGTATCTTCCTCAAAATAGCTTCCAGATAACTTCTCCCAAAAGATATTTTGGTCAGGCAAGTCACATAATCAAAAGAGGCCAGATGCACAAACTGAGTGTAGCCTTAGCATCTGTTTCTTGTCTCCTGAGTAGTTCTTGTAAAGGACTCACCCAAATGGGATTATCACTGCAATGTTTCAATGGTGTAGACATGTGAGAGTCATTAGGAAACAGCTCTACAGCCAAGCTGTGTTTTCTTTATTGTAGTGCCGTGATGCTGCACTGTAGAGGTACTCAGGGAAAACCTTTGCAGTGAAAGTTGATGTTTATCCCATGATTATGATGCAAAGGCTTGACTTCACAAGACCATAGAGAATTCATCATGATTTATGGCAACTCCTATATTTTGGAAAGGCAGACAGTGTAGTTTGGTTTATTTGTCACAGCACATCGCTTGCAGCAGCAAAACTGTTCTAAGGAAGGGAGTACAAATCACAGGACCAAACAAAAGAGAGCACATGAATTTCTGTCCCCTCAATAATCAGACATTCTCCAGTTTAGGTTTTCTGAGGGATAAAAATAGAGTTAAGGTGTCCCAAAATGACCAATGATGTTCAGTCTCTACATTTTGTGCTAAATTCAGGAGGGCTGACAGGAAAGATCCCATTGCAAGAAGCAGCAAAGGCTTGTTCCTCACCATGGTAATCCTAATGATTCTTTGTCTCCTTGCAATAAAGCCTTGGACAACTACCTTTGTGCTTAGCCATATGCCATGGCCTGAGATCTGATTTCTCATGTGCCACCAGGGTGGTATGGGTGAGAGCTTGGGCTGTTCCATCATAGAAGTCAGGCTTAGGTGACTTTTAGGTTTGCAGCTAAGCTTTGACTTGTGCTTTACCAGCAACAGAAATAGACCTTTAATGGCCTGAGTTTCAAGATCTGCAAACTCTGCTATACTTTTGAAAACAAGCATCTCTTAAGAGGCCTGAGGTTAGTCACCTCACGGCATTAATCACATTAATGGCCTGAGCAAGCTGAGAACAACTTGCTTTCTGCCTCTTCCAATATTCCCTTTTTCCACCCCAGACAGCTCTCTTTGGAAAATACCTACATTGCAGTGAGCTTCTTGTGCCACACTCAAACACACTGCATCCCCTGCTGGGTTAAATGGCCAACATCACACCAACCCATCAGTTCTGTCAACTTTGTATTTTAAACAGTGCTTAAAATATCCACCTACAATCCTGAAATTTGGACCAAGATTTCTTTGTTTCCAGTCTTTGAATCCCTGAGTTTAGAATCTCAGCTCAAGTAGGTGCCAGATTCCTGTACCTTTTGTTTCTGGTTTTTGTTCAATTTGATTGTTGGCAGTTTGATCCCATTGGCAAAGTACATTACATTTAGGTCACATCTCAAAATGAAACAAAAAGCATCCAAACCAAAACCAATAACAACATAGAATCATAGAATCATAGAATCATAGAATCAACCATGCTGGAAGAGACCTCCAAGATCATCCAGTCCAACCTAGCACCCAGCCCTAGCCATTCAACTAGACCATGGCACTAAGTGCCTCATCCAGGCTTTGCTTGAACACCTCCAGGGATGGTGACTCCACCACCTCCCTGGGCAGCCCATTCCAATGCCAATCACTCTCTCTGACAACAACTTCCTCCTAACATCCAGCCTAGACTTTCCCTGGCACAACTTGAGACTGTGTCCCCTTGTTCTATTGCTGGCTGCCTGGGAGAAGAGACCAACCCCCACCTGGCTACAACCTCCCTTCAGGTAGCTGTAGACAGCAATGAGCTCTGCCCTGAGCCTCCTCTTCTGCATGCTGCACACCCCCAGCTCCCTCAGCCTCTCCTCATAGGCTTTGTGTTCCAGGCCCCTCACCGTTATCTTGCTGATTGTGAACAAAAAAACCCCAAAAACATAACAGCATCAATTTAGGCTTAGTAAAGAGCTTGGGGGGGGCTTTTTTTGTTTGTTTGTTCAGGGTTTTTTAAATGCTACTTAATGAGTTGCTAAGCTTTTTGTAACAAGGGCACATTGTGTACAGCACATTGGGGCAGTGGCTGTTGTCTCTGCCTTCAACATTTCTTTTCATCAGTAATAAGATCTTCAGTAAAGCATCAAGTTAGTGTAAGTGGATAAACAAAATCTACTCTAAGTGTTACATCAAAGTAGTAAGAGGAAAGGAATTATCTTCTTTTCTTTTTCCCCCATGCAGGTAATTTGTTTGGGAAAAACAAGGAAGGTAAAGATATTTTTGCTTGCATATGACTATATTTGGCCAATTTTCCAAGCCAAGTGAATTCAAGATGGATTGAAATACTTCTGTGGCTTATCTTTCATTTCTACCAGGACTTATTAAGCATTGTGGAAACACTTTTTTAATTAAAGAGGAATAAACAATGTTCTCTGCTTCTCAGTATCTCCAGAGTAGAGCAAACCACAGACGTGATGCTGTTCATTCTCATCATACCCAGAGAAACACTCTCTGCATACAGAAAATGAAAAGTGGATTAAAAACCTGCTTTGCTCTTAACAGCCTCTTTTCAAAGTGTCACACATGTCTGACCTTGTCATTCCTGGCCTATATTCCTAAGGGAAGGCTTCATTGTGTAGTCTTGTTAAAAATACATATATATAGTGAGACTTTTTTGTCTCCTATCTGCATAGATATTCAACTGGTCTAGGCTTATATCCACACTGCTCTTTATTCCTCCCATTGGGCTACAGCACTACAGGCTGGAATATTTAGAAGCATCCCAGGTATATCATGGCTTGGTTGCTCATTCTGAGAGATGTGGAGACTGGTCAGATCCTGCCCACCTTGGGATACAGTGTAAACCATGCCCATAACACCCCAGTGCAGTGGCAGGGGCAGCACACAGCCTTCTCCTGTGTTGAATTTACTACACAACATTTCTTCTCTTTGCTTAAGCTAGTATGTTCGTCTCTGGTGGCAGATTGCCCTTCCAAGTCCTGGACTAAGATGTATTTGTCTTTTTATCCTTATTCTACTCACTGTCATATTCTGAAGTAATCAACTGGCATCTGAAGTTGCCAAATAAATCAACATAGTATCCTAAGTTGTTTAATAAATAGTACACTAAGATTGATTTAAAACTGAAACTCTTAAGGACACGCTGAAATACCATTTTTTACCCTAAGATCCTCTCTCGCTGGAATCTTTTCACCATTTGTTTTATTTTGACTTCCCTGATATCTGAATATCACTGGGAGAAAGTCTCACAGTTTGATAGCTACAGCTCACTCCTCAGTCTGCAGTGCTGGGATTTGTTCATTGCCTGCTGGTCAAAGCTCATCCCTCATTAGCATTTCTTGTAACATCAGCAGAGTGGGATTAGTAGAGCGTAAGACTGCGCTGGGTGCACGTTAGCTCTTCAACCCTGTAGTTCATCACAACCTCTGATTAGCAGCTACTGGAGCTGAGGTAGTTTAAATTCATAGAATCACAGAATAACAGACTGTAAGGGACCTCAAAGTTCATTTGCTCCTTTCTAGTTGTTTGGCACGTGTAAAGTTGGCAAAATTTTTACTTCAGCTCTCAGTTCGCAGGAAGAGAAACTTCATGCCCTCTATTCCCTTGTTCTTTAATGGTTAGAAAAAAGAGGAGAGAGGCTCAGAAGAAAAGCTTGAGAGAGGTTAAGCCATGAACACCTAGAGCTGCTCCCATTTTGTATGACAGCGGATGTGTCAGGTGGCTATCAAAGGAGAAGTGGAAAGGAGTTTAACACTCCTACTGTAAAACTTGGATGCACAGTTCTTATTTGTGTTCTAATCACTAAACTGCAAAGGGATTCTCCCATCCATGGATTTCCCTGACTGTCATTTTTTTCCACTCAAGGGCACAGATTCAACAACTAAGCACAGAGGTTACATATCCAGATGTGAGACTGAGCACCACATTGATTGTGTGTTTGATGCCTGAAGTGTTGCAAAGTTTCAGACCAGATCAGCACCGTTCCTCCCTATCCTATCTTGAGCAAGCCTAACAACTTGCTCCAAACTCCACAAAACTTAAAGGCTGATTCAACACTGGAGCTGTTTGTTCCAGTTATGTCCACAATGGTATTTTAAAAATCTAAGCACCATTCTGCTCTCTCCTTCTCCAGTATTCCTGGTGAGACTACACCTGGAATACTGTGTCCAGTTTTGGGCTCCCCTGTTCAGGAGGGACAGGAACCTGCTGGAGAAAGTCCAGCAGAGAGCTGTGAGAATGACTGGGGGACTTGAGCATCTCCCCTACAGAAGGAGACTGAGAGACCTGGGGCTGTTTGGTCTGGAGAAGACTGAGAGGATATTTTTGTCAATATATACAAATATCTGAGGGGTGGGTGTCAAGTGGATGGGGCCAATCTCTTTTTGGTGGCCAGCAGCAATAGGACAAGTACTAATAGCAACTAATTGGAACATGAGGAGAAATTTCTTTACAGTGAGGGTGACAGAGCACTGGAACAGGCTGCCCAGAGGGGCTGTGGAGTCTCCTTCGCTGGAGACTTTCTAAACCCACCTGGATGCATTCCTGTGTGAACTACCCTAGGTGATCCTGCCTTGGCAGGGAGGTTGGACTCAATGATCTCTGGAGATCCCTTCCGACCTCTAAAGTTTTGTGGTTCTCTGATGCTCCAATGTGTAATACAGAGTTGCTACATTAGTAGTAGGAAGAGCTACATGGTGAAGTTGTTTCCAAAGATACAGACAACTCATGACAGTTAAGTAAAATGCAGTAGTTGTGCACAGATGATGCTCTAAATGGCCCCTGTCCTCCAGAAGCCACATCCAAATAATTTGCAATGTAATTTCATTCAAGTAAATAGAGACCCTGTTGAAATCAATGGAGTTACAACAGAGATTAATTTGTCCCTCAGAGCTTTAATAACAGGAAATAACCATCTGGCTCTACATGCCTGCCTTATGTAATTTTTGTAAGACACAGAGTGACAGCTTTTATAGAAAGAGAGATTATTACTGTGTGCCATCCAACCATCTTTCCTCAAACCCAGTCTTTTTTCAGCAGGAAGAATGCACACACACTTATTTCACTTACCAAGGTCTTTCTTTTTTCATAAAGCTGGATGTTTTCTGTCGCTGTGGTTGATGTCAGTAAGATTCCAGCCACCGTAATCCATGTTCCAAGCAACTCACACAATGCTTGAAGCCTGCAATTCTATTAAAAACATATAAATAAGATAAGTAAGTATCCCTTCAAGGATCACATGCCTAGAGCAGTGGGCTTAGCTTATTGTCTTTCTGCGTCACTGCTTTCTTCATTTAGGGGAAATGAAATAGATTTGCCAAGCCTTGGCATATGAAAGGGACATATTTGCTCACGGGGATTTAGTTACACGGGCTCATCCTGATATTAATAGAAGCAGTGCAGTCAGATCCATAAAGGCTGCACAGGAAATTTACACTTTCCCAGAAAACATGAATCTTCACTTGCAACCTAAAGTGCAAGAGCCACAGTTTTGAGTCAAGCAAAGTGGTTTCACCAAATCAGTTTATAGCAGTAGCGTTCTGTCCCAGCCCAACGCAGATCAAAATGTATGCACAGAGATTAAAGGAGGCACTTTTTCATGGAGTCTCCAAAGGCATCCCTTTTAATCTGATTCACATCAAAAGGCACAAAATTGCATCAGGCCTTGGAAGACAAGGCTATAGATTGCCCAGTTTGAGACTCCATCTTCCTCCTGAACCTCTTTAAAACTGTGCAAAACTTACTTTCCTGTCTACTGTGAGTATCATAGAAGCATAAAAATCATAGAATCAACCAGGCTGGAAGAGACCTCCAAGATCATCCAGTCCAACCTAGCACCCAGCCCTAGCCACTCAACTAGACCATGGCACTAAGTGCCTCAGCCAGGATTTGCTTGAACACCTCCAGGGACGGTGACTCCACCACCTCCCTGGGCAGCCCATTCCAATGCCAATCACTCTCTCTGCCAACAACTTCCTCCTAACATCCAGCCTAGACTTGCCCTGGCACAACTTGAGACTGTGTCCCCTTGTTCTGTTGCTGGTTGTCTGGGAGAAGAGACCAAACCCCACTTGGCTACAACCTCCCTTCAGGTAGTTGTAGACAGCAGTGAGGTCCCCCCTGAGCCTCCTCATCTCCAGGCTGAACAACCAAGATCCAAGATGTCTTGGATCTCAGTGGGGACAACTTTGTGTGCATGTAAGGCTAAAAGCAGAGGTTGAAGGCATCTTAAACTTCTGTAAGAGAAAGTGTAAGCCTGTTGATTATAGCTAAAATGAATGTTTTTCATGGAAAAACTGATGTCAGAGATGGTTTCCTCTGTGTCTTTGTATACAAACCCCATTTGAAAGCGTGATTCAGTAGGCAGGAGCCACTGAAATAAAGCCCCCTGAAAAACACAACCTCTGTTAGGAAGGCTAACAATTGCTGTTTTCCTTTTAATGGTCTGACTTTGTTACATGATTGTGAGGGGATTTACCAGAATTAATTCCATGCATTAAGGAAGCAACCTGTTCCCCATTTCACTGTCTGTGATGTCGTGCTGGGGCTCTAATAGAATTCTGTGGGCATGATAGAATTGCAAACCTAGTGAGGAGCTTGCATCTGCAATATTTGTCATCGTGCAATGTGTAAAGTTTTGCTAGTGTCTCTTCAGAAAGCTCTAAGAGATACAAGCAGCCAGAAGCCAGAAATGTGCTAATTAAGGTATACAACAAAATATTAATCAAGGGATCTGGAGAAGGAGGAGGGAAAGAAACAACTTCAATTAGTCACACCATTATGTGGCATCCAGCATAGCCTGAAAGAAAAAGCTAGCTGAACTGATGAAACAGTGAAGGAAAATAGCCAGGAGACCTGTCTGGCGTGCAGTATGAGGGTGGGGATCACACATGGATTCTGAAAATCCCCATCAGCTTCTGACAAAAAAACATTCCCAGAATAAAACAGTCAGCACTGAGGGCTCTGTGCATGAGTTTTTCCAAGAGCACTTCTCTGTATTTACTTTCCCAAGCCTCATGTTTGAAAAGCAACTGTAAACGTGCCCTACTAAAGAAAACAATGCTTAATTGCTCTGTATGCCTCTCTTCACCGCTGGGTAATGCAGCATGCTTCTCTCTTGCTGGGGGTGGAGCAAAAGGCCACGGCTGTGGACAGGAACAGACTAGACAAGTGACCACGAACTGGCTAACAAGATAGTCCATTCCACATTCAGTGTAAATCGGAGGGATCACTGGTGTTAAGCTGTCTTCTTCAAAGGCCACCACCTGCCGAGGACTCTGTCTGTTCTACCTTTGATCCCAGTCTGTGTGTGCCTGAATCCGTTTTCTGAATCTAGCTCCTGAATTTGATTCCCACATGTTGCTGAGTCTAGTCTGGGATGTTCCCAGTGCCTCCCACACCATCAGTGCTGGCTGTGGTGTAATTGCCACCTGGGAGTTCAACACTGGCTTTGTATGGATTTGTACTGGGTTTTTTTTCATTAGAACTACTTTATTTCTCTGTTTCAGTCTTCAAGTCTCTCTTCCCTTTGGGAAGGGAGAAAGGTTAATAGAGAGTGTCTGTCAGCTGTCAAGCAGCTGGCTCTGCCCTAACCCTTGACACAAACAGAAAAGTCTAATAGCCTAGAGCAGAGCAAGGGCTTACTCTGGCTTTGCTCTTGGCTCTCTTGCATGATCCCATGCAAGCCCTTCTGGAGAGCTAGCTCCAGCTTTAGCAGGAGTGTTAATTCATCTGTGAGCATTTCCTCGGAGCTCTGGGCAATCAGGGGACATTGGCTAACCCTTCACTTTAGTCAGCTGCAAATCCAGGCGAGCGTTGGCATCTCCATCTGTGCAAAGGCCACATCTTGGCACATTAGCTCCTGTCCCACGATGAGAGCACAACTGAGAGCTGTGGATACAAGCTCGGTCCTGATTCATGTGACAAAGTAGCACTCATCTGTTTACATACACTCTGCATATGTGTGACGTAGACTGAGGACAGTTTTCCTGCGCCTGGATTAGTCACTATTTTTTCCCCTGGAACACCTGGCATAGGATTCTTTGGAAGTCCTTACCAGCACCAGTCAGAACTCTGGTTTGAATTTGGATATCAAACCCTATTTTCCTGCTGCATAGAAAATTGTCTAGGACTATATAATGGAAGTCTGAAAGGACTCCTGCCATGAAAAGAACTCTACTTGGTGAATTTTCTTGGCAAATGGCAGAAGTAACACAAGAATAGCACTTTTAATAGAAACTGCTAGCATAAATCTCTGCTGCTGCCTTGCAGTCAGTGCCTTTTGCACTGCACAAGAATTGCCTTGCCTGCAGCAAGACCTTTCAGGCCACAAGGACGAGTAAAGGACCAGCAGAACAAGACCAGTTCCTTTAAACTCTTTCTCAGTGATGTCATTTTCTAATTAACACTTGATTGTCGCTCAGATAGATGTATTATTGCAAATGAAATTAGTACTCCTCAGGATCAAAATGGAAAGTCCATTTTAAAACTGCACCCATCAGTAGTGGCATTAGCTACTGCTAATGATGCCAGCTGCAGTACAACTGATTGGCTTACTGCTCAAGCTTCTATGGAGGAAACAATTGAGAGAAATATGCTAATTTGCACCTCTCTGAGGATGCTGTCAGAGTTTGCTAGCATGGATATATTCATCATAAGACACAGACTGGGCTTTAAGCTGCAAGGGAGTTCAGGACTTGTGGGTTTTGCATTGTTGGCTCTTTCAATTCTACAAAATATTTCCCACGTGTAAGTACCTTTTTAATGACTCAGAACAATAAAGCTCTGAGCAGAGCTAGATTAAATACAGGGTAATTTTAAATACATGTAATCTTATTATGCAGTTGTAAGATGATTTCCCCATTATGCCTAAGTGCTTTTGGGAGGGCAGCAGCTATTCAATGACAAAAAAAAATGTTGCATTTGTGTGGATCATTTAGCCTCTTTATTGCTTAAACTTTTGGTCTGCAGTTTCATTTTATAAGCATCTGTCTATAACAGTGAATATTCTCCTTTGAAGAAGTCTAATGCTGCAAGGCCCTTACAATTTCAGGGTGCACAGAGATCACAGATGCTGCTACCTGGTGTGCCTGGAGCCCACAAGTTCAGTGATATGTATTGAGTTGCTTGCTGGACTGAAACAGTCTAAAAAATACCAATTTTATCCTAAGCACAGGTAAAGACTATCATTATACTGCTATGCATGGGAAATAGCTCATACTCCATACATTTGCCCTGTCCTCACACTAGCTTAGGACATTGGCTTTGGTTCAGAACTGTGCAGTGCTGCATTTCAATAACCATGGCTCTGGCCAGCTTGATCTAGGGTAGGGTGTCCCTGCCTATGGAAGAAGGGTTGGAACTAGATGATCCCTGGGGTCCCTTCCGACCCTGACTGATTCTGTGATTCTAATCATCATGACCTGCTTGTTAGCTCTTGCAGCAGTCTTAAACTTGCTCTCAGTCACACATACTTCTGCAGCTTAGCAAACTGTGGTGTATTAGCTGCTTGTTCATAGACAGGTCAAATAGATATTGGTTAACCTTCTTTTGGTTTTGGACTTAGCCTGAAGTCTGTTCTTAGGACAGTTCCTTAGGACAGTTGCTATGATAAATGCTTCATGCACTTAGTATTCAGATGAAAAGCCTATTCAAGTAGTGAAAAATACTTCAAAATATGATCCAATCCATGACTGAATGTCCTTTGCTGGCCTGAACCACTACCTTGCAGGGGGAAAAAAATCCCAGTGCACCAGAAGTCCTAAGGTACAGGGTTACTCCTTACACATAGGCTTACTCTTTGGGAGGTGTAGGATCAGGTTCATTCCTTACTATTAAGCAAAATACCTAAGCCAGGAAGCCAGATGTTCTCATTGCTGCAGTGTTAAAAGAACAAGGGTGGTGAGCTCTCTGGTGATGCTCTTCCCTCTCTCCTTTGACTATGAAGCAACCTGAATAAACTTGTGGTCTCTGTAGAGACCTGAGCTGAATGCAGGTGGGTGCAGCAAAGTGATCAGGTTATTTTTAGCTGTATTAGCAACTGTAAATCACCAGTGGATCCAGGAGCCCTGAGACATTGGAGCCTCTACACACACACAAAAAGAAGACAGCTCCTGACCTAAAGAGGAAGCAACAAATATGTTTAGATAAATTCATTTTAAAGAGGTGTAAACTGCTGCAGACTGCATGGCTCGGAGAATGTGTCAGATATGTGTTTAAAAGTTAAGGCACAGGCCCCAGGCAAGTGGCTGTGGAGAAGAGCTTTTCACCTTCTCAGCAAGAGCTCATTACTGCCTATCATCACCAGTAGTGTAATGGGTTAGGAACCCTCCCCCCACCACCATTAGGTGAAATTACCCAGGCTAACTCAGACGGTTTGGAAGTAAGATGTAGCAATATTTACAGCACTGCTAAACTATGCTAATGTGTAGGTGTGAGCTCTATGCTCAATACTATATAATGAGAGCCAGAATGATCAATAAAGGTTTCCAGTGTAATTCACACTGAATCATGTGGAGTCCATGCAAAGTTATGCTAATGTGTAGGTGTGAGCTCTATGCTCAAGACTATGTAATGAGAGCCAGAATGATCAGTGAAGGTTTCCAGTGTAATTCACACTGAATCACGTGGAGTCCATGCAAAGTTATGCTAATGTGTAGGTGTGAGCTCTATGCTCAAGACTATGTAATGACAGCCAGAATGATCAGTGAAGGTTTCCAGTGTAATTCACACTGAATCATGTGGAGACCATGTGGCATCGCTCTGATCACACTGATCTGTGTGAGCTTTGATCACATTCTCCCACAGCAACAACAGGTAGCTGCTACATCTTCCCACCTGGTTGATTCTATGATGCTATTTCCATTGACAACCCAGGCCAAACAGCTCATAGTTTCCAAGTAGCTGGCAGATGCTAGTAACCTGTGGCTGAGCTCCCAAAATAACAAGGGAAGTCACTCCCACCATGTGATGCTCAGCAAAGCAGAAGAGAGGATCTGCTGAGTAAAGTGTGTCTGGAGCTGAAGTTCATCAGACTGAGTTCTCAAGCAAATGCACCAGTTAAAATGCTGGTTGCTAACTAAAGCATGAAGTTCTGCAAAACCAGGGTGGCCAGAGGCATTACAAAAGGAAGAGCCCTGCTCCTGTGGCAGATAAACCTTGGATGCTCATGTTTTCCAAAAGGACACTGGAGGCTTTGGGTAATTCAGACCTTGCTATAATGACTCAGTTGGTGTCTGGGGTTTCTGAGAATACCAAGAAACTGGCTGAGAAATTAGAGGATGAGATGGCAAATCAGATAGCATAAAAATAGCTCTCTAATACCAATGCTGGGGAGTCTGGAGGAAAAAAATGTTCCATGCTATTTTAAGGCAGGGATATTTCAATTCCCAAAATTCAAGATGTTCCTCACAAGACAGCAGTAAGGCCCCTGTGAGTCAAGTATGAGAAAAAAAGAGCTGGAGAAAAACTCTGAACCCATTCTACAGGTTGTTTTTTTTTACAAATGGCAGCATTTGAACCCTGCACATTATTTCCAATTCTGACTTCTCTGGACACATTATGTTTCTGGGAGAACTCTTTCTGAGACATTATGATTTCCAAGGGAACTGGTTGTTTAGTTGGGTGAAAAAGAGGCTGGAGGAAGACCTTATCACTCTCTACAATTACCTGAAAGGAGGTAATAATAAGGTGAGGGTCAGTCTCTCCTTCTAAGTAACAAGTGATTGAATGAGAAGAAATAGCCTCAAGTTGTACCAGGAAAGGTTTAAATTGGATATTAGGGAAAAGTTCTCCACTGAAGGGGTTGTGAAATACTGAAACAGGCTGCCCAGGGAAGTGGTGGCATCACCATCCCCCCCAGAGGTATTTAAAAGGTAAATCCATGCAGTGCTTAGGAACATGATTTAATGGTGACTTGATGCTGCTGGGTTAAGGGTTGGACTTGATCTTAAAGGTCTCCTCTTCAAAAAAGAAAAGAAAATAAAAACAAACAGTCCTATGGCTCTACAACTCTACGGTTCTGAAGGCCACGGGCAGCATTTTTAACTGTAGTATAAGACCTAAAGCCTTTTTTTTGCCCCTGAAAGCAACCAAGCAAGGAGCAAGAACACACATAGAAAGAATGCAGAGCGGTTTGGTTTTGCTGTGCTGTAGATTTGATCTATGGCTTTTCCTCATGTTATTCTGACCAAATATATTGATTGGTTACATCTGGTGAAGCAAAAAGGGAATTGCACAGGACAAAAGGGAGGTGAGGGTCACAAGAATCCAGAAATGACATTTCAACACGATCTTAGCTCTGTTTCATTCCATCAATTTTGAGTTTCCCCAGTGGAATGTCTTTAAGAGTTTGTACAACCAATTCCATATCTGATGAGGAGGAAAACAATCTGTGTTTCTGGCAGGTGGCAGAGCTAGCTAAGCAATCCTTTTCTCAGAGCAAGAAGGGAAAGGTGGAGCATGGCTGGCCCTTTTCAAAAAGTAGTTTTTGTGCTGAGCTCCTAAGATGGGCAGAATGCAGAAATTTGCTTCCTCCCGAGAAGAACCAACAAACCAGTGGGCCAGCAGCCACTTGAAAAGGAGAGTGCAGCTTCATTTGCTACTTACATAAGCACATCGTTTTGCAGCTGCCTTTATCTACAGCCTTGGAGGTGCAATAACCACTAGGCTGTTACCTGCTTAGCATATCCTCTTTTCTCTCCCTCAGCCTTTGCAGAAGGCCTTGCAAGAGATGTTAATTTTCCCCTAAGGCAGAAAGGGAGAGCTTTCAACACCTTGAAAGTAGGTGTGGAATGGGAGAGCTGCACACAATTGTTAACCCAAGACAAGAGAAATGAATCTTTGTCAGGCCCAAATGCAAAGAGCTTTTCAAAGTATGACATATAACATTGCCAGCCAACCTGAAAGTCATCTTCCAGGTGTCTGACTGCTCTTGAGAAAGCCAAAGACTTCTGGTGAATTTTCATGGTAAACTCAAGCCTCAAACCATGTGTTTCTAGGCCTGAACAAGTATCTACTGAAATCAGTGTCTTTAACAGGCATTGAGTCCTTTTCATGTCTGGATAATACACAGCAAACAAGTCTGGATTTGTCTTGCTCCCTTTCCCAACACTGTGCTTCTGCTCAGCTTTTCCCACCTTATTCATTAAAACGATTTTTTTTTCTCTTTATGTTTTCATTTGTATTTTCCAGACAGGTCCTAAACATCTTCATTCCAGACATGTCATGTCTGAAAAATCAAAGCGAACAAGCAAACAAACAAATTTCACCCAAACTGCAAGAGATCTCTGTTATTTCCAGACATGGATGGTTTGTTAACTCATTTTTCTTAAGCTCTCAAAGTAGTTCCTTCTGTTTCTCATGAATGAAGAACGCAAAAGAATATAAACATTTGACACATAACAGACCTGTAATCACAGAGTCATAGAATCAACCAGGTTGGAGGAGACCTCCAAGATCATCCAGTCCAACCTAGCACCCAGCCCTAGCCACTCAACTAGACCATGGCACTAAGTGCCTCAGCCAGGATTTGCTTGAACACCTCTAGGGATGGTGACTCCACCACCTCCCTGGGCAGCCCATTCCAATGCCAATCACTCTCTCTGCCAACAACTTCCTCCTAACACCCAGCCTAGACCTCCCCCAGCACAGCTTGAGACTGTGTCCCCTTGTTCTGCTGCTGGTTGCCTGGCAGAAGATGTCTTCCCCATCTTTAAACTTGAAAAGTTCCTTTAATATGAGATAAATCCTTCAAGATTTATCTCATATTCCAACCACACAATGAGCTCCTGAAGGTCTAGGACTTTTAATTACCTTTTTATTTAAATGGCTGTCCCAAATGTTAACACTATTACTTTGCACATAAAATTTATTGCCTGGCCAACAAGATTTTCTTCTGCCTTTAACAGAGGAAACATTGTTACAGTGCCTTGATTTGATTAGAAACCAAGTCAGATTTGGGCTTAAAAAGACTGCCACTGGGAGCCTGTACTGGAGATGACTGATCTCCAACAGTACACTCAGAACAACGCAAGTGTACCTGGACACTTCAGGGGGTGATGGAGGAGGCTACACTTTGTGTTGGAAACCTACATGGTCACCTAAAAATCTCACCAAAATACTGAAGTAGATCTTGCAAGGCTCAAAATAAACTTTGACCAGACTGCAGCAGGGTTCAAGCTCTAGGGCAGATGTTATTGCAGTGACCACAGAACAGTGTGTGCCCTGTCTCAGCAGCATCACCATAAGTCACAACAAACCCATCCATCCTTCCTCACATTTCTCAGTCTCACATTCTTTTGAGAAACATCTTCTCAGGAAATGATCAAGATAATTAGAAATGGCTGTCCTGGGTCCTTACAGGGACAGTTCCCACCAGGTGATCAGTTAGTCTGAAGAAGAACATCTGCAATCTATCAGAACCAACTGTAACAGGAGTAAGGGAAGGTCATTTTTTCATCTTCATTCTTTGGCTGACTACCATGTGTCATGGGATTCCACAGGGCAAGGACATTCACCAGAGGTGTTCCTGTAGGGAAGACCCTATTCAGTGAGACCCTCTTGCTTCTTTGCACACACCTGTATGGAAGCAAATGGCCTTATAGCATATCCATTGCTAGTCTGATTCGTTCAGCTCAGGGGAAGGGCCTAGAAGGAGGTAAAAAAGTAGGAACTGTCATCACCTACCCATTTCCCAGCAATGACAATGAATATAAATTAAGGAACAGCACTTCTAGGGCTAGCCACAATCTGAGTTCAGTACAATGTCTTCTACAGTTTTTCTGTTCCTCTTCAAGACACATTCTTCTACCCTCCACACATATTCTGCTTCACTGAAGACTCAGGATTTTATTTCCAAGACCCTGTTAAAAACTCTGTGTTGATTCCCTCATGCAACTTGTGATCAGTTCATAACATGAGTTAATGACATACTTTGATTTATAAAACCTTGAGATTGGCATTGGAATGGGCTGCCCAGGAAGGTGGTGGAGTTGCCATCCCTGGAGGTGTTCAGGAGGGGCCTCGATGAGGCACTTGGTGCCATGGTCTAGTTGCCTGGACAAGGCTGGGTGCTGGGTTGGGCTGGATGATATTGAATGTCTCTTCCAACCTGTTTGATTCTATGATTCAGGGTTGAGGGTTGTTAGTAGTTCATTGTTGGGAGTAGAAACTCAGAAAGATAAAAGGCAATCCTTTGGCCATAGCATTAATGTCTCTGCTATTGGCACTGTCTCTTCATTCCTGCCAAGCACAGGAAAAAAAATTCTGAGATCACTGGGAGGTCTCATTTTCCAGTGCAGTGCCAGTAAACAAGAGAGGTGTGATTGGTTAGAGAAAGGAGAGATGGTTCATCAGGGACACACATCACACATCTTACATCTTTCAGAACAAGGTGAATGAAAACTCTCCAAACAGACAGGGAGAAGAAGTCAGGAAAGCAACATTACACAAGCAAAGCCTGAAACTCAGAACTAGAGAATGCCTCCCTGAACACAACCACATTGTTGTTCTAGTTTTTCACAAGTCAAAGGTCCATTGCAAGCTTGCAAAACAAAACTGTGTATGACTTCTAACATCACTTATGCAGTTCTATCTGTTAGGAAAATGCATGGATCTAGAAAGAAAGCAGTTTAGACATAAGTCAACTACTAGCACACTCTCTGCTTCATGGAACTCTTGCTCTGCAGGAACATTTGATTTCTGTTGCCTTTAGGTATTCATGATTTGAAATAACGAGTTAGAAATTGAGAAATGTGACCCTGCATCAGAGAAGCCTTTAAAATGTGCTTCAGCAAGTTTTCAGCTGCTCTTCAGTACTGACCTGAATGCCCTCAGCAAGTTGCAAAGCACTATATTCTAGGGTATTAGCTGGTATGCCTCATTCAAATCATGAGTCAAACAATTCTTTGGTGCTGGGAAAGACAGATGTGAGCTTTAGGTATCATGAAAATCTTTAATAGTGCATGGGATGTGAAAAACAATTCTAAACTAGATGAGAGACTCAGGACACTGTATTAGGTCATGGTACAGCCAGGATAATAGAAATTATAAATGCATTTATTTAATAGGACTGTATTACTGCTTGGCATGCAGGGCTGCCTCCCTGCCTCTGTGACAAGCATGCTGAACGGGAATGCACTCCTGCAGAAACTGTGAGACTTTCCATTTGCTGCAGCAGCGAAAGGACTGAAGGGTGGCAACACAAACTGTACGTGATGTGGCTATTGCAAGGACTTATTTATTCTGTTTAGCTCGGGGTCAGAAGCTTGCTTGCTGCTGGAAGAGCTGAGAATCCCTTATCACATTAATTCAGGAATGATCTCCCTGAAGTTTGAACCATTGTAGCTTTATGTCCCGAGATTTAAAGCAGATCTAGCAGAAGCTGGTGAAAGGCCTGGAACACAAACCCTATGAGGAGAGGCTGAGGGAGCTGGGGGTGTGCAGCCTGCAGAAGAGGAGGCTCAGGGGGGACCTCATTGCTGTCTACAGCTACCTGAAGGGAGGCTGTAGCCAGGTGGGGGTTGGTCTCTTCTCCCAGGCAGCCAGCAGTAGAACAAGGGGACACAGTCTCAAGTTGTGCCAGGGGAGATCTAGGCTGGATGTTAGGAGGAAGTTGTTGTCAGAGAGAGTGATTGGCATTGGAATGGGCTGCCCAGGGAGGTGGTGGAGTCACCATCCCTGGAGGTGCTCAAGAAAAGCGTGGATGAGGCACTTAGTGCCATGGTCTAGTTGAGTGGCTAGGGCTGGGTGCTAGGTTGGACTGGATGATCTTGGAGGTCTCTTCCAACCTGGTTGATTCTATGATTCTATGATTCATCTGACCTTTGTTACTGCCTGAATCATCTTTGAGTGCACTGCAGTGTAACTTACTTCTTTGTCAGTGTGTATTTTTCATTGCCTTAGTCCTACAAACATATCTTCCACCTTTGCTTGCTTCAGTTGACATACTTCACTCTGTTGTAGTGCAGATAAAATCTCTGTAACCACCAGCCTGCCCTTTTACTTAGTTGCTCCTTTATTTCATGGCTTGTCTGCCTTTGTCACTGAGCTGGTAACATGTTTCAGCAGACACTGTGCATGCAACCTCATTTACTGTGATGCTGGGAAATTGCCAATTTCTCTTAAATAGTCACTTTCAAAGAAAGTGAAAAATCTAATAACAGATAAATAATAACTGACACCAATTTACAAGCTCAAGAGGAACCTCACGAGATTCAGCAAAGCCAAATACAAGGTTCTGTGCCTGGGTTGGGGCAACCTCCAGTATCAAAATCATCTGGGGGTTTAAGAGTAGTCCTGTGAAGAAGGTGTTTGGAGTACAGGCGTGTGGAAAGCTGGATATGAGGCAGAACTCACAGTTCTCTCTTCTAAGACCTCTTCTGAAACACTGTATCCACCTCTGAGAGCTCTCAGCATGACAAAGACGTGAACTTGTTGGAGCAGGCTCAGATGAAGGCCAGAAACATGATCAGAGGGCTGGAGCACCTGTCCAGTGAGAAGAGGCTGAGAGAGTTGGGGTGCTTCAGCCTGGAGAAGAGAAGGCTCCACTGAGAGATGGTAAGCAGCCTTTCAGTACTCAAATGTAGCCTACAAGAAAGATGGGGACAATTTTTTTTAACTAAGGACCCTTTGCAACAGGATGAGGGCTCAAGATTTTAAACTAAATGGAGGTGGACTTAGACTAAGTGTAAGTGTTAGCGTCTAGGGCTAGTGTCCTAGTCTAGTGTCTTAATCACAAACAAGAATAAGCTTTTTCCAGAGAATTCCAGTCTAAAGGATAAACAATTTGGGGGATCAGACATGGAACAATAATAAGATAAATGTATCTAATTTCATTGGCCTGTTGAATGTCTTCTATTTTGCTGTACAAGCTTGCTCTCTCTCTCTGGCTACTTTCAGCTTGGCTTCTGGCTGCTCTGCCTCTGCTCCTGACCTTTCCTGTCTGACTTTCTTCTGTTTTGGCTGTGTGAGTGTACTAGGGAGATGTGGGAGTTAGAGACAGCAGTAACTCCCCTAACTCAAATACCTTTTATTTATTGTTAAAGGTTTTTTCATTTTAACTTCCAAATCAAAGCAAGGCTATTTATTTGGCTGTGGTCTTTTACCCTCTTCCTCTCTACATCTAATTCCTTTCTTTCCAAAAAGGGGGAGGGGGGTGGGGAAGGCATCCTATTATTGTATTGGTTCTATTAGCTGTATTTTGTGTCTCTGGGAAATTTAAACTAGATACAAGATAATCCCTAAGCAAAACCAAGGAGTGATATAAACATCACCCTTATTTTCTCTTCACAGCCTATGATCTAATTTCTTTCATTACAATATTCCAATGGACCTCAAACCAGCACAGGAGAGAGCTGAAATAGTGTACAAGGAGGTGTGGTGTTGCTGTGGCACTGTAAATATACCTTGTACCTATTTATTGCATTTTATGCTTTTGTATTCAGTCCACTTTTGTAAATATCATTTCATTTGACTTCCAAAACTCTGATTAAGTGCAGTAAATTTACTCTGGAAGGCAAATGTCCAGTTTGTTGGGGTGCAAGTCCAACTCACAACAATGAGGAAGACATTTTTTACAGTGAGGGTAGTGTAAAAGAGAAACAGGTTCCTCAAAGAGGTAGCAGATTCCCCATCCCCGGGGAAATTCATGGTCAGGTTGGACAAGGGTCTGAGCAACGTGATCTGGTTGCAGATGTCTCTGCTCACTGCTAAGGAGTTGTACTAAATGATGTTTAAATGCCTCTTCTAACCTCAAACATTCTGTGATCCTATTTCTGTGTTCAGTCCCTTTATCATGTTTCCCTGAGGACACGATCTTGTCTTTGGAGAAGTGAGAGCCTTGCCTTGGGCTAAGCCTGAGCTGCATTCGCTCTGGTTTGCATCGCTGCTAGTGATGGTACAAAATCATTTATCATCAAGAGTGGCATGGGTTTGATTTGCAAAATGCTGATTTGCCTGTTTCAGTGTGTGGGTGCCATCAGTCTCCCAAACACTCAAGTATCAGGAAGGGCATCTACATGGGTTTGAAATGTTGCTATTTACATTTAAGTGCTGCCTTCAATGAGAGCTGCATTGCTAAGGGGTAGTCGCTGTGCGTTTTCCCAAGGGCACTGTCAGGCAGCAACACCAAAGGACCTGTTCCTGCCACCAAAACCAGAAGTTCTCACCTTCCACAAACAGCTTTCCCAAGTAAAAGTGAACAGAAAGATCACTGTCTCACCAGAAGCAGTCTGTGCCTCCATGCCATAGTGCAGTTAGGGGGAAGAGGGAGGTTACATGCAAAATATTAAAACCAGCCAGTGAAAATGAGTGGCAGCTTTAATTAGTGGGAACACTGACAGGCTCCCACCTGACAGCCTCTGGAAGGCTCTGAACTGCCAACCAGGCTTGCACCAGTTTTATCAAGACTGAATGCATCAGTTAAAGAAACTTCCAGCAATGGTTCCCTCTTCCCATGCAGCTCAGGCAACACAGCATCCAGTCTTTGATGGCTCAGACCAAACTCTAGCACAGATAGGTGCTCTCACATGTCACATAAATGCAAAAGCATCTGGAAGGTACGTGTCAAAAATGTTGCTTCTTCACACCTCTTCCTCTCTGAACACTACTTGCTGTTTGTTATTTAACTAGTTATTATTTCCAGACCTGTGGCCATTTAACTAAATACAGACTCCCTGAATCAAGAGTCATTTCAGCAGCAGAAGAATCCTCTGTCTATCCCAGTGTGGCCTGGCAAAGACAAGTGTCAGGCACAACAGCCTGCCATTCTAGCTGCCATTTCACCTGGGACTGCATTGATCCTGCGACATGAAGCCTCGAGATAGACTTTAGATAGTTTTTCTAGAACACCAGGAAGCTGTCCTCTGTTACCAGACTTCTCACAAGGGTCATTTCCCTGACCTTTTCAGCAAGGATGAGAAAAGATGAGCAAATTCTTCCTCTGCAAACTATCCAATCTGCATCCCTCGGCTTCTCACATGTGCTCTTGTTGTGAAGAGCATCAGCAAACAACAACAGGTCAGAGTAAGAGAGAAGATGCTGAGAAAGTGGTCAAAATACTTAGGGAAGCCTGGCAGATATCTAAATGTTATGGGATTTGTCCATTTCATCAACCTATTGCCACATTATTTGACACCTTCTACCTTTTCATAAAGCCTCCAGATATCACTGGAACCTCCTGCCACAGGTACTGTGCAGCACAATTCTCCTTGCCATCTTCTCTCTGGTACTTCCAACTGTTATCTTCTTCTCTGCATTCCTTGCATTTTTCATTCCTTGCATTTCACATACTCTGTTGTCAATAAATGAAGTCTAGTGCTCACAAGAGCTTCTAGCTGTTTTATGTTAGCACTTTTGACTGCAGTATTCCCTTTGTTGGGTATGTACCTTTCAATAAAGTATTTAGGCAGCATTTCTCCACAGAAAGAAGTCTCCAAAGAAGTCTCTTCACTCAGGGTTTCCCAGGGTAGAGTCTCAGGCTTAAAATGTTATAAGAGTAACTTATTTGATGGTACAGCTCATGGAAGCTGTTTAATAGTATATTATGGCAGCTGTAGTCCAACTCATCTAGTTCAAGATGTTACAAATACAGTCATCTGCTCTGCTCCACTGCTGACAGGCATTTCCTGACAGCCGTTGGGGCAGAGTGAGTCGTGCACATTGGATCCTTCAGATTCCCACAGCTGCCAATGAGGTTCTTCTCTTGCACAATTACGGGGCAGGGGAATAAACTTTGCAGCAGTCTGACTGCAAGTTCCCCTGTACGCTGTCAGCTGTCAGCTTCTTTTTCACTTGGCTTGAATAGATTGGAGAGCAAACCCACAAAAAAATTAGTGTAGTGACATTTCATTCCCCCTGGAAATTTGCAGGCATCAAAACAACTGCTCACTCTGCTAGACTCTCAGTCACAGCAAAGAGCAATATTGCGGTGTCAGTGCTGAATGTGAGTCTGCCTGCAACCCAGCTGAGTGCCAGCATCATCCTGTTGCTGGAATTACAGACTTGGAATCCAACAGAAACATAATGACTAATATCAGCTCCTCCTGCTCCCCCCTTACATCCTCACATCTGTGAATGTGTCATTGAAAGGTCACATCCAGCGATGCTGTAAAACTTCATGTCTCCACAGACCCACCCAACTCTCCCTCATTCTGTTTATGCCTGTATCATAGACTCAACCAGGTTGGAAGAGACCTCCAAGATCATCCAGTCCAATCTAGCACCCAGCCCTGTCCAGTCAACTAGACCATGACACTAAATGCCTCATCCAGGCTTTTCTTGAGCACCTCCAGGAACAGCAACTCCACCACCTCCCTGGGCAGCCCATTCCAATGCCAATCACTCTCTCTGACAACAACTTCCTCCTAACATCCAGCCTAGACTTCCCCCAGCACAACTTGAGACTGTGTCCCCTTGTTCTACTGCTGGTTGCCTGGGAGAAGAGACCAACCCCCACCTAGCTACAACCTCCCTTCAGGTAGTTGTAGACAGCAATGAGATCCCCCCTGAGCCTCCTCTTCTGCAGGCTGAACACCCCCAGCTCCCTCAGCCTCTCCTCATAGGGTTTCTGTTCCAGGCCCCTCACCAGCTTTGTTGCCCTTCTCCAAACACCTTCCAGCACCTCAGCAGCTCTCTGCAATGGAGGAGCCCAGAACTGGACACAGCACTCCAGGGGTGGCCTGAGCAGTGCTGAGCACAGGGGCAGAATAACCTCCCTCATCCTACTGGCCACACTGTTCCTGATGCAGGCCAGGATGCCATTGGCTCTCTTGGCCACCTGGGCACACTGCTGGCTCATCTTCAGCTACTATCTACCAGTACCCCCAGGTCCCTTTCTTCCTGGCTGCTCTTCAACCACTCTGTCCCCAGCCTGCAGCACTGCTTGGGGTTGTTGTGGCAAAAGTGCAGGACCCTGCACTTGGCCCTGTTCAATCTCATCCCACTGTATTATTAATACCAGACAGAGCTCCTTGAGATTCTTGATGCCTTAATGTTTCTTGTAAATCACACAGAAGTAAAAGGAAAGCAAACATTGGAATATCTCAGTAGCTGATACACTGTATACCAACAGTGGGGAAAAAAATGTTCTGAGTCTTACTCCTTGGTGTATTGTTACTTCCATCCTCAGCAGCAAAGACCAAAAAGTTAGTAGTTTGTATGTGTGGTTGTCTAGCACCTTCCCTTATCAGGCATCCTGAGCAGCCAGGAACCTGTCTATTCAAGCTATATCAGATGACTGCTTTTGAGAGACAGATTCTTAATGCAGAAAGATCATTCTGGGTTTGCTTCTATTAATTTTTCATAAGGCATTTTTGTTAGGCAGAATTAGATAGCACCACTCATTTATGAATAACTCATACAGGAATGCTTGAGTCACTACGAGACACTTTCTCAGTCCCTGGTGTTGGGATATTCACAAATCAAGAATGGCATCTATGCAGAACAACCTCCAACAGAGTTATTTCTGTGGTGTGCCTGGATTAACTTGGAATGAATTATCTTCCCAGCTACATGAGTTGTTTTTCCCAAAGCATGTTTCTTCCATCCTTCCCCTGTAGAGGCTAAGCAATGATTATGGCGGAGTTTTTCAGCTGTGTACTTTGAGTGGCCTCTGTTTTCCGTCCACCCCTTCATTAAATGGTTCTAATGACTGCTCCTGAAAAAGGAAACATCTGGCACATGTTGTGAGGGAGAAATGCAAAGTGGTGATGGTAAAGTCCTTGCTGCTCACAGGACTTTTTTGAGCTCAGTCAGGCTCACCCAGTGGGAGGCATAGGCTCTTTAACAGTCCTTCCTCAATGTGTTACTATTCATTCCAACCCAGAAATTAACACTATGGATGGAAGCCTAAACAAAAAGTGAATTACACCACAGTGAAAGAAAAGCTGTGCTAACTTCACAGAGGACATTATCATCTAGGTATTTGTGCATACACACTTGCTCACACTCCCACAACCCTAGGTTGACAGTTCCTCACGGCTGCACTTTGTAGCCTGAGACAACCTACTTAAAGTAGTTAAACCTACTTAAAGTAGTTAAACCTACATAAAGTAGTTAAACCTGTCCAGGATTGTTGTTTAGTTACTGTAGTAATATAGGTTAAAAAAAAAAATGCTTCCCCTAAGATATATATACAGAAATAGAGGCAGTTTCTGATTAAAGCAAAGGCCTGACAGACTTGGATACAAGATCAGACTCATTTCCCCCTGAGATGTTGGATTCCTTTCAAAGGAGCCTGTGAAGTTCACAGGCTAAATTGTTAAAGTTCACTTTATGTTTTCCTAACAGTAAGAAAAAGCATTAAATAATCCCAGGTCTGCTGATGGATGAGCAGGATTTAGTGGTGATCAAACAGGAAGGTGGCAGTTTCCCTTGGAGGGTAAGGTCATAGGCAGCTCAGAGGTGTAACAAAGATGGTGCCAGGTGATGTTACCAGTATCAAAGCAAAACTAAAGCAATAATATCCCTGGCCCAGCTGCTCTTAGATGTTTGTGAGTTCTGCAGGGCACATGGAGGGGAGTTCACAGGGAAATCAAGGACACCAAAACATGAGAAACTGGGCATGAATATCCTTGAGAGTTCAACCTGCACTGTCTAAAGGCTTGAGCACACAATTTTATTTTTCTAGAACCAAATGTTAGGAAAGGCAGGGTAAGATTTTCACTCTTGTCCCCTACAGTGTCCAAAATGACTGGGAGGAACTGCTTGTAGGGAGATCACAATATCACTCACAATGAGGTAGCAATTTCAGTGTGCTATAAGCACATCAAAATGCCCAGAAGAAATTTTGTTTCTAATGTGTTTGCTGGAGCACACTGCTGCTTCGTTCAGCCATCAGGCTGCTCCCTCTGTGTGCAAGTGATGTTTAGCCCACAGCAGTGCAGATACTAAAGAATGAATGCTTCTATCTGACTTGGATTGACTGTTTTGTAGCATAAGACAGAAGGAGAAATGCTGACTTGTAATGTGCCAACAGCCTTGCATGACAGGTAAAATACAGGTGAAATCAGGAAGCAGACCTGATCTCCTTTTATCATCAAGTTACCTGCCTGGTGAACGTGGGGCAGGCTGTGGATGTAGTCTACCTGGACTTCAGCAAAGCCTTTGACAGTGTCTGCCACGACAAGCTCCTGGCAAAGTTGGCAGCTCCTGGCTTGGACAGATTCACTCTGAAATGGGTCAAGAACTGGCTAGAGGGCCAGGCCCAGAGAGCAGTGGTGAATGGTGCCACATGCAGTTGGCAGATGTCCCTAGTGGTGTTCCCCAAGGATCAGTGCTGGGCACAGTCCTGTTCAATATCTTTATTGATGATCTGGACCAGGAAATTGAGTCCTCCATCAGTAGGTTTGCAGGTGACACTAAGCTAGGAGCAGGTGTGGATCTGTTGGAGGGTAGGGGAGCCCTGCAGAGGTACCTAGACAGGCTGGATGGGTGGGCAGAGGCCAGTGGGAGGAGATTTAACAAGGCCAAGTGCAGGGTTCTACACTTTGGCCCAAGCAGTGCTACAGGCTGGGGACAGAGTGGCTGAAGAGCAGCCAGGAACAAAGGGACCTGGGGGTGCTGGTAGAGAGTAGGCTGAAGTTGAGGCAGCAGTGTGCCCAGGTGGCCAGCAGGACAAGGCAGGTTATTCTTCCCCTGTACTCGGTCAGACCACACCTTGAGTGCTGTGTCCAATTCTGGAAAGATGTTGAAATGCTAAAATGTATCCTTGAGAGATGCTCAAATGTGTCCAGAGAAGGGCAACAAGGCTGGTGAGGGGGCTGGAGCAAAAGCTGCACAAGGAGAAGCCGAGGGAGCTGGGTTTGTTCAGCCTGGAGAGAAGGAGGCTCAGGGGAGACCTTACTGCTGTCTACAACTACCTGAAAGGAGGCTGTAGCCAGGTGGGCATCAGTCTCTTCTCCCAGGCAACCAGTGACAGAATAAGGGGACACAGGGGCAGGTTTAGGCTGGATGTGAGGAAGAAGTTCTTCACAGAAAGAGTGATTGGCCATTGGAATGGGAGGTAGTGGATTCCCCATCCCTGGAAGTGTTTAAAAGGAGGCTGGATGAGGCACTTATTGCCATGGTTTTGTCAATTAGAAGGTGTTAGGTGATAGGTTGGACTCAATGATTCCAAAGTTATTTTCCAACCTGGTTAATTCTGTGATGCTGTGAACTTGCACAATCTTCTACTCATATGTGGAAACTTCATAATATCTATCTAGCAGTGAAGAAAAAAAAGCTTGAGGGGCCTGCTACCCTGGGCAATCATTTCAGGTTAAATTTTAGCCCCTGTGGATTGGTTATGATGTTGTTATTCAAGCTCAGTTGCAGCAAAAAGATTACGTGCACGATTAAAGGCTGCGAGATCAGCCCCTTTGTGCTGCAACTGTAAATCAGGATGCAGAAGCAGGCTGTGTTTGCATTTGAATTAGCTAAAAGCCAGGAGTTTCCAGATCTCAGCAGGTGCCGTTATCAGGAAGATTTTCAGACAAGATTTAATCTTTCATAGTCGTTGGGTAGCTGAGGCAAGGAGCCTGTTAACATCTTATTTTATCTCCTGCTGTGTTGAAAGAGGTAGCTTGCTTCTCAAACAACATTTTTGTCTCCACATGGGCAGAAACACATCTGCCGTGGATCACACAGCAATGAGGCACCTTCTGCTTCCAGAGCGCTGGTGTGCTGTTAGGGTACTCGGGAAGCACGAGTTGTTCGTGACTGCACGGTTGTGCTGCCACCATACGGCTCAGGGCATCAGTTCAGCACTTGCTTTGGAGGCACTGCCAGATCCACATTTCCTCAAGTTCACAGCACGCTGGACCTGCAGCGCGCCTGCACATCTCCTGCAAAAGCACTGGGATGCAAAGAAACGAAGACCAGCCTTTCACTACTCCGCATGCTTTTTGTCCTTGGATATATTTCTGCTTCATAACTCCTGCTGCAAAACCAGACATCTTAAACGTCACTTGGTGCATGTATGTCCTTCCCAAAACAAGGACCTTCTCTCTGTGCTGCTCCTGGTACTGCTCTAACTCACTTCTTCACGAAGCTTCCATTTACATCCCACTCAACATTCTCAATTGCCTCTTTGGACTCTTCCTCACGTTGCTTGGAGTGGGCTAGTAGACAAGGGTCAGGGCAACATGCTGCAGTACTGATGGTCACCCCACTGCAGCCCTACACTTCTGGTTCAAGCTAGTGCTGAGCAAGGGCTGCTTGAAGAACGCAGCTGCTTAGCAGTATTCAGTGCTCCTGGTTTAGAGCAGTCTACCTGACCTGATGTATTACCATTGTCACCTAATGGTATATTTTCCTTAAATAGGTTTCCAGTCCAATTCTAATGGACACTTACTGTTCTATTCAGTGAAAGTCCTGCTTCATGCTGCCAGATGGAGTTGGTTGCTGATGTGAGATGAATCATGGTTACAATGCTACATTTTTTCAGCTCATGACACTAGTTTAAGACTTGTAGTACAGCACAAAATAACTTCAAACATGGGCAAAGGCACTCCTGGTTGAAGAAAACCACTATGAACAGGACAGGGGTGGGAATACACTGTATTTTAGCATGCTGTTTAAATTTAGGCTAACCACAGAATCACAGGATTAATTAAGTTGGAAAAGAACTTCAGGATCATTGAGTCCAGCCTATTACCTAACACCATCTAGTGAACTAAGACACAGCACTAAGTGCCTCATCCAGCCTCCTTTTAAACACTTTCAGGGATGGGGACTCCACCATCTCCCTGTGCAGTCCATTCTAAAGGTCAGTATCTCTTTCTGTGATTATTTTTTTCCTAACATCCAGCCTAAACCTTCCCTGGTGCAGCTTAAGACTGTGTCCCTTTGTTCTGCTACTGGTTGCCTGGAAGAAGACACCAATCCCCACCTGGCTACAACCTCCCTTCAGGTATTTGTAGAAAGCAATAAGGTCTCCCCTGAGCCTCCTTCTCTCCAGGCTGAACACCCCCAGCTCCCTCAGCCTCTCCTCCTAGGGTTTGTGCTCCAGCCTCCTCACCAGCCTTGTTGCCCTTCTCTGGACACATTTGAGCATCTCTCAAGGACACATTTTAGCATCTCAACATCTTTCCAGTTTACCCTGTGGCTAAAGTGAGATTATTGCCTGCCCTACTACCTGCTAAGCAGTCTTGTATCCCACCACGTGGTGACATCTTTAAAGAACCATTCAAGATATTGTCCAAAGGGACTTGCTGAACAAGTCACAGAAAAATGTTTGCAGTCATCTTTGCTTCTAAGAGAGAAAAACAAATCTCTGTGCTATTGGAAAGAGATCTATGGCTATCATGCTTGTGTCTGTTCTTGAAATGAATGAGCTACCATCAGTGTAAACCTCAAATGTTCTGGAGGATGACATCATGCCAAGAAGCAAAGAACAAACTTATATCAAGAAATATCAGAGGGAAATGCTATCCAGCTTTAGCCAAAGCCTGATTTATGCTATCAAGTGAAAGAATTCAGTCACACTTGTGTTACCTTTGCTGATCCTTCTCTCCCTTTTCAAAAATATCCCCCCCAAAAATAAACAAAAAACAACCAAGAAAAAAAAAAAAAAACCATAGCACATGGGTTAAGTTTTTGCCTGACTGCACAGAACTGAAAGGAGAAGGCACTGAGAGTTAAGTGAGACATGCTGGCACTTGGTGCAAGCTGTGTCACCCCTGGTGAAGGAAGCATTGCTTTCTCCTAGTTGTAAAACAAACACTAGCAAATATAAACGGTTAGAGAAAAGCCATGAGACAGAGGATGATTTGTACATGTGTTTGGCAGGGAGGCAACAGAGCCTGTCTCAGCTGTAAAGCAGCAGCTGCCTGCTGTGAGAGTAGCAACCTATTTCTTAGGAGTCTGAGTCAGAACATTCATCCCTTAGCCTCAAGTGTACATGCATGTTTTCACTGGGGAGTTCCTGTGAACTTGCTGCATACAAGAAAAATAATGTTTGCTTGGATTTTTGCCTTGAGAATTGAAGTAACAAAACCCAATTTCTTATACAACAGATGGGATGCTTTCCCAGTGTTTTGTTTACCTTGCTGAGCACAAGGAAAGGGCACCAAGAACATACATAGCCTCACAAAACTAGGGAGTATAGACAGCAAGAGACCTCCTGAGACTATGGAGATAGTTACTGTGCTTCTCTTCTAGCAAACAGCTTTGACTCCAGTTTGTAACTACAGCATTTCATTCACTTCATGGAGGAATTAACACACACACACACAAAACAAAGGCAATGTATACAAATGTATAAACCAAACATCTAGGCTGGGAAAAATCCCTGGACCTTGTGAACACAGTACACAGGGAAAAGCACTGCATATTTGTGGGCTATTACTTGTGACTATCTCCTCATAGGTTTATCCAAGTTAGACAGAGTCTCTGCAGACTGTCCATGGTGGTCCAAAGGGATGCTCTGTCGGGACATTAGTCCAGCAGGTTAGTGACTTTGGCACTGAAATTGCTTTTGCTGACATGTCTCACTGCTACATATCTGGCAACTCGCATGAGAGGGCAATAAGCAGTTTAGTTGTGGGGGTCTTTAGTATTTTCCCACTGCTACTTGAGAGATTGGTAAACATCACTCAAACTGCCAAGGAGGCATAATATGTATAAGTGACACTGAATTAACCCAATGCCCTGGATGAGATTGAAAGTCGTTTGGATGTGGTGCTTAGAGATCAGGTTTAGGTGAGTGTTCCAGAGTAGGGATATCAGCTGGACTTGGTGTCCCTGAGAATCTTTTCCAACTGGAATGTTTCTGTGATTCTGTGAACTCACTGATCACCCTTTCTAATGTGGTATGTCACATATACACAGCAGCATTGTTTCTGTTACCTACCTGGGAAAATGATTTCCTGGGGGAATAACAAATTGCAATGAACATTAAATAAGTAGAAAGTAGCACAGCTAACAAAACATTCCTGTAGGTACAGTTAGAGATGAACAGAGTTTCCAACAAGGACTGAATGGCATTTGCAAAAAACTACATCTTCAAGTGAAAAGTGACAATGGCAGAAGCAATAATAATGCTGAATGATACTTTTGGAGTGAGTCCAGAGGAGGGCCACGAAGATGATCAGAGGGCTGGAGCAGCTCTGCTATGAGGACAGGCTACAGGAGTTGGGGCTCTTCAGCCTGGAGAAGAGAAGGCTTTGAGGAGACCTTATAGCAGCCTTCCAGTATCTGAAGGGGGCCTACAGAAGGGCTGGGGAGGGATTATGAAGTCTTGTAATGACAGCATGAGTAGTGGATTGAAAGAAGAGGGGAGATTCAAACTAGATGTTAGGAAAGGGTTCTTTACAGTGAGGGTGTTGAGACAGGCACAGGTTGCCCAAGGAGGCTGTAGATGCTTCTTTCCTGGAGGTGTTCAAGGTCAGGTTGGATGAGACCTTGAGCAACCTGTTCTAGTGGGAGGTGTCTCTGCCGATGGCAGGGGGTCAGAATTGGATGATCTTTGAGGCCCCTTCCAACCTAAGCCATTCTATGATTCTATGATTGTATGAGTTTTGTTCACCTGGATGAACCCAAACTGTACATGACAGCATACACTGAGAATCTGGCTGAATTTCTGATGCAGAATATAGCTCTGGTTAAAAGTGCTGAATAGTTAATTGTGTATCTTCCAGCTTGATTTTAGTGAGCATTTCAGATGTTGACAAACAAGTGGAGCCCCAAACCATTTCAGTTGTTCCATTGACACGTAGCGACTTGACTAACAAAACTGTATGCACATCCTGACACCTGTCAGTCACAAGTAGCCCATCTGGGCCGTGTTCTATTTATTCCTATTCAGTAAAGAGATACAGTACAGGAGGCAGCTGGCAGGCTGCAAAGAGCACTTCCTCCTCCCTTCATTTTCATGCCTCTGCCTGCAAAAAGCAGGATCTAGATATAAGGACACAGTTTTCCTTTTATGTGAGACCAGGAAATAACTGAAGCAGTTCTGGCATAAGGGTGAAGAAACTGGTGTCACACACAGCTGGACAAGGTTGTGTTAGAGCAGCATGTAGGTGAGACACATCACAGAAGGCAATGCCACCAGGAGGTGGATATGGCTCCCTTGGTGCCTTTTTCTGAGGCAACCCCACTGAACAGCTCCCATAATTAGCACAAACTGCAAACAGAAGATGAAGCCCAGTGTTATTCAGAGCTGATGACCACCCAGTTAAAAAACTGTCCTTGGATGTTAGTGGGAAGACTGTGTGGTAGTTCACAGGTAGCCTTCAGTCTCTGAAAGAACCCTGTCTTTAGAGTGGGGAAGCACACATAAACACACCTGCTTACTGGGCTCAGAACCACAGGTCACACAGTCAAGCACACTTCTGACAACAGTGCTATTGCACAGAACCATGGCATGGCCAAGCCTCCATGCTGCCAGCTTTTTGTCCTAACTACTGTGAGCTGCACTTCTCTGTGTGTGGGTTTACATACAGCAATCAGAATCACAGAACTTCAGAGGTCGGAAGGGACCTCCAGAGATCAGTCGAGTCCAACCCCCCTGCCAAGGCAGGATCACCTAGGGTAGTCACCTCAGGAACGCATCCAGATGGGTTTAGAAAGTCTCCAGAGAAACAGACTCCACAACCCCTCTGGGCAGCCTGTTCCAGGGCTCTGTCACCCTCACTGTAAAGAAGTTTCTCCTCATGTTGAGGTGAAACCTTCTATGTTCCAGTTTGTAGCTGTTACTCCTTGTCCTATTGATGCTGACCAACAAACAGAGATCTACCCTATCTGCTTCAGACCCACCCCTCAGACACTTGTGCACATTGATCAGATCTCCTCTGTCTTCTCTTCTCCAGACTAAACAGACCCAGATGTCTCAGTCTCTCTTTGTAAGGTCTCCCAGTCATTCTCGTGGCTCTCTGCTGGACTCTCTCCAGCAGGTCCCTGTTCCTCCTGAACTGGGAACCCCTAAACTGGACACAGTATTCCAGATGTAGTTTCACCAGGGCAGAGTAGAGGGGAAGAAGAACCTCCCTAGACCTGCAGGCCACACTTTTCCTGATGCACCCCAGGATGCCACTGGCTGTCTTGGCCACAAGAGCACATTGCTGGCCAATGCAGGACCTGGACCTACCAAAGGAGGTAAACAGGGATGTTCAAATAGCCCCAGTGGGAATCTGGGACCTGGCAGTGCAGTATCCAGTGCACCCTGCCATGACAGAGATGGTAGCACATGCAGAAATGGAGGAGTGTATTGGTTTTATCTGGCTGGTCTCATGAGGGGCCCAGCAGTAGTAGTTCAGAGATTTGGTCTAACCCTATCAGGGTTTTTTTGCTTGGAATTTTTTTTCACTCACTCTCAGTCATGAGACTGAGTCTTGTTTACAGCAGATTGTGTTAAGGCAACACAAAAGAGGCTATGCCTTTGAAGGCCTTTGTTGTAGAGGAATGATAAAATACAATCCTTAGCGAAGGTGCAAGGAATGATTTTTCTTTCTTTTTTTTCCAAGACACTTATTGTTCTGTTTCCACAATTTCATTTTGCTGGTACAGAACTGTACAGACAATGAAAAAATGTGGTTTTCCTCACCTTTCTTCTTACCTAAATTCACCTGAGAACATAATTTCTTTTGCAATCCATCCAAGTCTAGAACTGCCAGAAGCAATGAGTGCAGATTAAACAAGCTGACCTTGAGCTGCTGCAATAGCTACAGTCCTTTCACATGCAGCCTGGGGACTTACAGAACCCCACCAAAAAAGGAACCAAGTATGACAAGGGTGAGCTGCATTCCTGGCACACTTTGTCACTCTAAATGGCCCAGGGACACACAGCCTGGGAACTTTAAGAACAGCCTCAAAATAATTTCCATAGATTGAATTCAAAGACATGTTCCAAACAGCTAGGGTATTTGCTGGGGAATGTCCCAGCACTCAATCACAGAGACATCTGGACAGGCTGGATTCATGGGCTGAGGTCAACTGCATGAGGTTTAATAAAGCCAAGTGCCAGGTCCTACATTTGGTTGTAACAGCTCCATGCAAAGCTACAGGCTGGTGGCAGAGTGGCCAGAAAGCTGCCTGGCAGAAAAGGACCTGGGGGCACTGGTTCACAGCCACCTGAACATAAACCAGCAGTGTACTCAGGTGGTCAAGAAGGCCAACAGTATCCTGGTCTGGCAAATGAACAGCGTGGCCAGCTGGAGTGAGGAAGAGATCATGCCCCTCTACTCTGTACCGGTAAAGCCACACCTCGGATACTATGTTTGGTTTTGGGCCCCCCACTACAAGAAAGACATTGAGTTGCTGGGGTGTGTCCAGAGAAGGGCAACGAAGCTGGTGAAGGAAGGGCCTGAAGGACACACTTTATGAGGAGTGGCTGAAGGAACTGGGGCTGTTTCATTTGGAGAAGATGAGGCTGAGGGGAGTCCTTATTGCTCTCTACAACCACCTGAAAGAAAGGTCTAGTGAGGTGGATGTTGGTCTTTTCTCCCTAGTACCAAGCGACAGAATGAGAGGAAATGGCCTGAAACTGCACAACGGGAAGAGATATTGTAATAGGGAGGTGGTGGAGTTACTGCCCCTGGGAGTGTTAAAAAATGTGTAGATGTGGCACTTTCAGATGTTGTTTCATGGCCATAGTGGTGATACGTTGACAGTTTGCCTTGATGATCTTGGAGATCTTTTCCAACCAAACCAATCCCATGATTCTATGATTCTGTGATGTAGAGAGGAGGAATAGAACTTCCACTGAGGAAGGAAGAATGCAATGTTCTGATATATCTTTCAGTGAATGATGCTCTCATAACTTAGCCTTAATATCTGCCCTTAGACAAGGAAAAGACTCTTCCACAGGTACCTTCTCCTTTCTAGTGACCACATGCAGATGCCAGGATGCCAGCTAGCAACGCTAGAGCTGACACACGTGGAGTGTGTGCACATACAGGACAGTGGAATGGGACAGGGATTTTGCTCTGTAACAATGATTTTTTTTCATATTGACCAAAGTGAAATTTTAGCAGAAGTTACCTTTGTGCTGCCACTCTCACACTCCTTCCCATCAATATGATCTCCCAGGAGAAAGCAGAGCTGACATAGAATTGTAGAATCATAGAATCACAGAATGTCAGGGGCTGGAAGGGACCTTGAAAGATCATCCAGTCCAACCCCCCTGCCAGAGCAGGATCACCTATACCAGATCACACAGGAACGTGTCCAGGTGGGTTTCGAATATCTCCAGAATAAAAGACTCCACAACTCCCCTGGGCAGCCTGTTCCAGTGTTCTGTCACCTCCACAGTGAAAAAAATCCTCTCCATGTTTACACAAAACATATGAGATAGTTGCCCCAGGGACAGCACAGGATTCCAGAGGAGACAAGAAATGTGTCCAGTGGGCAAGTCCCTTAACCTCCAATCACTGTTTGGTTTCAGCACACATAGGTGAAGCTTTCAGTCCTTATATTCTACTTCTTCCTTTCCCAAGGCAACCTCTTTTTCTACTCCCTAAGAAAGCCTGTGGGCTCTTCTCAAATCATTTCCATGATGTGTAAAGACAAACACAGCATGTGAAAAAGAACACAGCATGTGAAAAATGTCTCTGCACCAGAACTGATCTGCACAATGGTTTGGAATGCTGTGAATTCCTAGGGCAATCACAAGCATATGATGAAAATTGCTACTCTGAACGACAACCTGCTGCTTCCTGTCACGCTCCTGACACTTTGGTCCACACCAGAATATCTGTGTCTCATCATACCCTTCAAAATCATTGCTCCTTTGGTTTAGGTCAGACAGCAGCACTCATTTTCAAAAAGGAAACTAAAAGGAGCAGTATGCTGACAGTGAGCCCCGCAGTATCTGGACAAGAAGGTCCCACCAGCAGCAGCATGGCCAAGTCCCCCCAGCCCTGTTCATCAGCCACGGAACAAGACACTGCAAATCACTTGTTATTTGTTTCAGGGCTTGTTTACACTGCTCAGGCACAAACGTGCTGGGGTTTTTTTATTGCTTTTGACTTCTTCAGATCTCTTGTGGGCCACAGCCATCTCCTTAGTATTCACGTGGAACAGCTTTCTGCTGTGCTGGACTGGCGGAAAGGATACTGGCATCAGAAGCAGCCTTTTCTCCTTCACAGAATGACTTCTCCATCCTCAACTATGTTTATGTTTAATTACTGCACATATCTGGGGCTTTTCACAACTGATAACTCATTAAAACAGCATCCTAGCCACCAGCCATGACATACCATCTGGGAAATAAAGGGAGTATACATTTTAAACCAGTCAATAAAGCAAGATAACTTTTCAACCTCTAAGCTTGCAAAACAAACAAGAAAGACACAAAAAGCCAACACTGTGACACATTAGTCAAAATCATTCCCTCCTCAGACTCAAAACAAGGCCATTGAAAAGCTAGGCCTTGCCACTCATTTTTAGTGGGCAAGCAGGCGACTCACCAATTATAGGAGAGTCAGCTCTGCTGGAGAGCCCAAAAGGAGCCTGGCATCTTCTGTCCTCCATCAACCTGTCATCTGAAATTTGGGAGTGAGTTGAACTTTCTGGACAGATTCAGCCTCTGCACACTCTTGTGGTTGCTATCTGTTGTGGTACAGAACCAACTGCAGCAAGGATGGTGTGGTGGGAGGCCAAATGCTGGGGCCAAATGCTCACCAAAGCCTCTCTATCACTCCCCTTCTTAGATGGACAGGGGAGAAGGGAGACTATAACAACAGTCAATTATAAGATAGAAGGAACTCAATAATGCTTCTACAGGCAGTAGACAGTGTGTGGAAGCGAAAACAAACAGAAATGTTATTCTCTACTTACCATTAGCAGACAGTAGTTGGTTTGAGGAAGGAGGGATGCTACACATAACAGCTGCTCCAACAGACAGACACCATCAACAAATAGCCTCCCCTCTTCTTTCTTTCACTTTGTTCTTAGATCTGAGCTGATGTCATAGGGCATAAAATAGCCCTTTGGCCAGTTCAGGTCAGCAGGCTCAGCTGTGTCCCCTCCCAAGATCTTGCCCACCCCTCAGCATACTCTCAGAGTGGAGAAATGTTGGAAATACACAGCCTGGGTGCTGGACTCAGCAGCAGCCAAAATACTACTACAGTACTGCAAAGCACAGCACTGGAAGAATGCATTGGGGGAGAATTAACTCCAGCTCAGCCAAACCAAATAAAAGCTCCTGTCTGTCAGCAGGGTGCAGATTCCACTCAGACATGTTGCTCCAGTTAAAACCTGTTGTATCAAAACTTAGTGACTAATTGCATGTGTTCAAGTGTTTCATCCATTCTTTCCCAATTAAAATCTCTTGTATGCAACAAGATGAGACTTGTATGCAGTGTTATGAGAGGTCATGGAAGGACAAACCTTCAGCACTCTGGGGAAATGGGTGGTGGTACTTAACCATCACTTTTGATTTAAGAGGATTTGGGCAACATATGTGCGCTAGGAACCTCATCATCAGAGCCTTTGCCACACTTTCAAACTCCTAACAAGCCTGCATTGTGAGCAAGTGTGCCTGAAAAGGCTGCTGGTGCTGGAAGCTCCATCTGTCACTTGTTCACAGCACATATCGTCAGGAGAGCAGGAATGACACTCTCCCACCTTTTCATGCTCTTGCACTGCTTGGCATCGGCAGGGTTTCAAAAGCACATTCATGGCTCTGCTCAGAGAGAAGCATGGTAATGCACTTGTCACGCTTCCCCTCTGCCAACATGCTTCTCTGCAGGCAGCAGACTGGGCTGTCCTTACTTTATCACCAGGAAAACAAAATCCCATGGGGTTCTTTTCTCTCTGGTGTTTTCAGAGGCAGATGCTTCTTCCCTCTGTTTCTTCACCAGCACTTAAGTCCATTGCCTTTAATCAATATTATCATTTAATCAATATTTTCCTTTCCTTTTCTGGCAGTGCCACAATCTACCCTTCCCTTCCATTTTTGCTGTATGTGATTTTCTTTCTCTCCCTGCTCTGTTTGGATATGATCCAACATTTTTGCTTTAGAGTATCCATCCTGTGATAAGTATGGCTGGTTGAACACCTATTATTGTTTTAAAACCTTATTTTACCCTTTAGGGCACAGCGAGGGATGTCACTGCAGGGTGAAGTCACACTGCAGAGTAGTGTTGGTGTGAACACACTGGTAATATGTGCACTCCAGGCTGGATGGGTGACTTCCATTTCGTTGAGGGATTTGTGTACAAATTGGCATCAACAGATGATACCCACGGTCCAGAGCACCAGAAGGCCAAGTTTACTTGGTGTAAATTGAGCTGCTCCTCTTGTCTTCCTGCTCTGAAGGACATGGGTTTCTGAATTTTACCCCAACGTGCCTGTGTGGATGCTATGATGTAAGCAAGAGGAGCAGACTGAGTGGCCTCTGGGGCCTTAAGACATGGTGAGAATAGGGTGAAGGCTGAAACACATTTAAGCCATTGTCCCACACAACTGTCATCTTCCTAGCTCTGAGTCGTACCTTTTGTCCACCTTGGTATGTTCAGTACTTAGGGACATGGAGCAAGAGACAAGTCATGACTCTGAGATAGAGATAGCACAGAAACCCTGCAAGATGGTGGCAGAGGAAGGCAGTAACAAGGATGCTACTGCCTGATACTAGACTGAGCTGACACTAGACACTTTTCCAAGGTATTTTCATGGAAAGCAGCTGTCCATTGTTGAAGAACCAATACAAATTAAATGACTAATGAACAGAAATCCAAATCATTGAGTGAGCATCACTGATGAGTATTTGTTTAATACTGGTTGGAGGTGCTATGAACTTTACAAAATATGTGACACAGTTAGAGGTTAGACAGCAAGCAACCTTCAGCCTGGCAGTGGGATACTCCATCGCCACTTAAGTCCGTTAAGAACAAAAGTTCTCTTGGGTCCTGGCCCTAAGTAGCCACTTGTCTCTACTGATTTTCTGTAGAGACATTAGAGTTTGACCTGTGCACTCACCTTTCATTAGATTGTTGTCCTAAACACATCTCAGACTGCTTGCCTGCACCAAAACAATTGGTGCCTAATAACTGGTCATTTCAAGTGAGGGCAAAATCCCTTCAGGGCTGAGGCTGTTAAAATGTGAGACATCAGACCAAACTCTAACTAATGTGGCAGAAGGACACATTCAAGATGAGCTCTAACGATTTCTGTGGTCATGGAAACAGAGACTGCATCAAAAAGCCTCACTGCAAACCCCTCTGTCTCACCATTTTCCAGAAGAACTGGACAAGAGTAAGCAACACTTCTCTCCACTGTGTTTCCTTCACATCAGCACTGGTCTGTGGCTGCATGATTCTTGAAGACAGTGGCTCCTGTTGAATTACCCAGTTAGTCTATCAAACAATATCCTGACTTCACTGGAATTTCACATCCTGAGTTTTGTGGTTGTGTTATCCTCAGTTGTGTTTTTCATAAGGCTGCCATGACAACAAAGGGACAGTGAGGTTTTTCAGGTCCTGCATTCTAGGTGAAATGATGCCATGCCTCTGGTTATTAAATGTAACTGCCTGTTTCTAGGCCAGGGACAACTAGAACAACAAGAGGAAGAGGAGAAGAATGACATCTAGGATTCCAACAATCCCCTCAGAGAGGGGAGGGAAGTTAGAAAGGAATACTCATGGGAATCAGGAGAGCCAATCCTAAACTGGCTGGTGAGATGCCATACTATTGGTGCCAATGCCCTGCAGGCAGGAGACAAGTCTGCCAAGCAATACTCCCTTGCATGCCAGTGCTCCTAGGGGATTGCTTTACTTCATTTTATGCTTTATTGTATTTGAAAAACCATTTTTAAAACTCATGCACTAAAAAGTTTTCCATTATCCTGGAAAAGAGACTTGGGGGTACTGATGCACGAGAAGCTGGACATGAGCTGACAGTGTGCACTTGCAGCCCAGAAGGCAACTTGCATCGTGGGCTGCATCAAAAGATGTGCTGCCAGCAAATCCACACAGATGATTCTGCCACTGTGCTCTGCTCTGGTGAGACCTCACCTGAAGTACTGTGTCCAGGTCTCGAGCCCTCAGTACAGGAAGGACATGGACCTGATGGAGCTGGTGCAGCAAAGGGCCACAAAGATCATCAGGAGATTGGAGCGCCTCTGCTACAAGGACAGGCTGAGGGAGCTGGGGTTGTTCAGCCTGGAGAAGAGGAGGCTCTGGGGAAACCTAATAACAACATTCCAGTACCTGAAGTGACCTACAAGAAGGATGGAAACTCTTTACAAAGGCCTGCAGTGACAGGACAAGAGGAAATGGCTTCAAACTAGAGAAAAGTAGGTTTAGATTGGATGATAGAAGCAAGTTCTTTACTCTGAGGGTGGTGGAACACTGGAACAGGTTGCCCAGGGAGGTAGCTGAGGCCTCATCCCTGGAAATATTCAAGATAAGGCTTGAGAGGGCTCTGGACAATCTGATCTAGCTGAGGCCCCATCCCTGGAAATATTCAAGGTAAGGCTTGAGAGGGCTCTGGACAACCTGATCCAGCTGAGGATGCCCCTTACTGCAGAAGGGATTGGACTAACCTGATCTTCCCACTCAGACTATCCTATGAGTCTATGATTTTGTGTAAAATGTGTCAATAACACATGAAAACTGCACCAAAATTATTAACATTAAAGCTAACTTCAATTCCCAAGGTATTGCTAGATAAACAGTACCATGAACTGAATTTACTAAGGATGTCATTACCATGGATTTTTCTGTTAAGATGGGATGCAGTTGCAAAGACTCTGTTTATTCTTGTTACTTTAGCACATGCAAAATGCAACACTTGAGAAGCCACATTGCCCTTTTCAATAAGCTCCAGAGAATTGCCTATAAATAGTCTCTTTTTATTTGTATTTAATGTTATTTGATGTTTCTGATACATTGGTAATGCCCTAGGGCTTCTCCAGAATATCTATGCAAAACATCAACAGCCAAACAGAAACTGAATTCTCTTTAGAAGTTACTTGGAATCATTTCATTAAACTTTTTTAAAGTTTAATTTTCCTTTCTTTTCTTTGGCTCCTGGTATTTGAGACTAAAACTTGCTTCATATTTTAAATCCTCCTTTACCTTAATTCCTTTCTCAAAACCTGCTGCATCAAGTTATGAAACTAATTAGCTGCTGCTTTCTCTTTATCAAGTCAGGAGGTAATGGAAATAGTTTGGCTGATTTCTACCTTTTATTTAGCCATCATTTATCATTGAGGTATCAGGAATCAGGCTTAAAACCTGAGACTGTTTGAAGCTGTATCTTGTATTTCTACTAATAGTAGAAAGCACAAAACTGCCCAGTCCTATCAACAGACCTTTCAGAGTATAAAGGATTTCACTATGTGATAAGGTGCTAAGGTGAAGGAAATGGTAAGTGATAGGCCTATAGTATCATGCCTGCATTTAACTGAAGCATATCAGAACTGCAAAAGATATCACTTGAGCTGGACTTAGCAATGTGGAGCATAGCTATTATTGATAGCATTAAAGAAATAGAAATTTACCCAAATGCCACAAATCTGACAAGATGTATAGAAGATGCACAAGGATTGCACAAGGATGCAAGGTTTGAACAAGGTTTGCACAAGGATTGAAATTCATAGGCAAGATATGGCAAGGATATAATTTCAATACAAGATTGTAGGCTAAAGGGGTATGGGTAGTGTGCACTCTCACATCATTCTCTCCATCAGCCCAAAGGCAGAAAATGCCCATGTGTGCAGTGTCAGCTCTACCAGGCTGGGATGATTCACCTGCAGATTGAAGTTCATGGTCTCATCTCTCAGACTTTGTTTAGCATGCAACGCAGGACTCTTTCTTGTCCCGTTAATGACCACATCAGCTTCAGATTGGCTTATAAAAAGGCTCTAAACATCAAGCATGTCTCCTCTGCACAGTGGCACAGCTTCAGGAGGAGAGGTAGAGGACACTCCTTCCCTTGCCAGGACTCTCCTTGAACCTTAGGAGGCTAAGGCAGGAACTGAGTCTGGAATTTCAACTGCAGCCTAGTAGGTTGATATCTCACCACATTAGTCAAAAGAAGCACCAGAGTGATCTCTTCCCTTGTAAAAAAGGATACTGCCACCTATCACACTTGTGGTCACCAGTTTGGCAGAAGTTCTTCCTTGGAATATTTGGTCAGATGACCAAGCTCCAGATAGGTCCACAATTCCAGGCCCAGTTGTGTCTGAGCATTTCCTGACATGTTCTCTGACTCCATCCCCAGCACTCTGGAATGAAGAAGCTTCTGCTGAACTTGCTGCTACTTTGGCTCCTCTCTTGACACATCTTAGCCTATGCCTATAAAATTCATTAAGAAGGACCAGAGAAAAACTCTTTCTCATGTAGCACCACAAAGAGTAGAATGACCACAACCACCTAACACAGCACTCAGCTGGTCTTTGAGTCCCACTCAGAAAAAGATGATTCCTTTTTGTGTGTGTTTTGGCAGAGCAAATTCGTGTTAAAAAATGCAGCCTCAGTGAATGGTGTTGTACACTGTGAAGCTAGAAGTGTGTGGAGTAGGTCATGGAGTGTGGCAGAAAGGTAGCTGCAGGTGCTGTTGGAGATACTTGGAAGGGCTACATCTCATACTCTCTGCAGGTGTAAAGGGATAATTAGAGTTGAATCATCCCCACCAACAGTGTCTCACCATTATCTTGTGGAGGACTCACTGGCATTGACCAAAACAGAGCCATGAAACACTGCTAAGGTGACATGCTCTCAGCCTCTTCATGAGGAGCACACAGCCAGTGAAGACATATTGCTGGATTTCACTCCTAGGATATGGCATAGTAAAGTTAGATGATGCAGCACCCCACTTTCAGCCAAAGCAATCTTTCACAGTCTTTACAAGCTTACAGACACTCTGAATCCTAGTGGGAGAATGCTCAGTAACTTTGAGAAACACAGCCCCTTCTGTAATTTACTTTTATAGGCCAATTCTGTAACTGAAGTTTTGGCAGCCAGCTTTTACCAGTTTAGCCAGACCTGTAAATAATTGAGACAAGAGCTATTCCTTCTGTAACTGTATGTGCTGCAAGCTGCTGCAAACACCTGATCTTTCCTTCGGACCCCATAAATCTGCTCATTACAGGAGACATGAATTCCACAGCACATGGAGAACTGTGAGATTTCTCTTTTCAATTTGGTGACTACTGGTGGGTATTCAGAAGTGTGAATTTTACAAGATAAATCAGAGGCAAGGCCAGGAAACGTGACAGAAAAATTATGCCAAAATGAAAGTGTCTGCAACATCCTAGCTAAAAAAATAAGGGCGTAAAGGAACACCACCTTGTGCATGTTGTCCCTTTTCAGTCCAGTGAGGCCTCATTCAAGCCCTGGTTTAACATCTGAGTTTATTTTGCTGCCACAGAGGAAATATGACTCTATCCAGAGTGGAAAGCAACAGGAGATTATAATGGTCTTTCCAAAACTATTGTGAATGAAGACACCTATTGAGATCTGGCCTGCATGAATAACAAATTCAGAGATATGAGCAATCCACATCAGTGAAACCAAATACGTTACTCTGTAGCCCTGACATGTGATCATATGCTAAGGTGTATCCAGGCTAGGAAATGATTTATTTCAAATTTGCTGAAAATTTCAAAGCAAAAAAAAAAAAGCAACCCAACAAAAACCCCAGATGATTATGTTTTGTGGTTGCTAGGAACAGAAAATGATGGATTTGATCTTCCTAACTGCCTTCCTCCTCACACACACACACACACTCTGCCACGTGGTTTTTCTCCCATGCAAACACATGCTGATTTTGCAGAAGGTCTCATATATTCTAAAGCCAACCTCAATGCAAGAATTACAGAGCTTCAGCACTGTGCCAATGGTCTCTGTCAAAGGCAAGCAACAAGCTAGCAGAATGAAACCCTCTCAGCTTCAAGGGACTGGTGGAGGAGGCAGCCCCAGTCCTCCTGAGAAAACTAGTCTTTTCCATTCCTATGAATGTTATTCTTCTGCATGCAGGATAAATAAACTGAGAAGTCTGTCTGTTGAGTTAGCCCACTCTTTTGTCATATGTCTTCTAATTTCACTCTGTTATCCTTGTACTTAATCCAATAACTTGGTTCTAGCTACAGCACATCTTCCAGAAAGGCCTCCAGTGACAATCTGAAAACACAAATGCAAATTTTGCTGTGCCTAACCCTAGTGCCTTTCCAGTGATGAATCACTCTCCCTGTGTGTATCTCCCAACTTTCCTGCTTTTTCATTGAAATTCTCATGTGAATGCTGCTTCTTGTTCTGGTAGCCTTAAGTCAATGAATCACCACAGCTCTGATCCAGAGTGATAGCTCCTGCATGTAACAAATAAACCCATAGCCCTTATAAAACATACAGAGCTACGTGGACAAGTACTCATTTATCACATCTGCTGCCCCATGAACCCCTGCACACCACACTGAGCATTCCAGGTACAGACAAGCATCAGTTAAGATTTTTTCATAATCTAGTATGACAATCAAATATTCATGAAAGAAAATTCTAGTTGAGTTAAAACTCAAACAGAAAACTTCCAATATAACATATTGACAGGCTACAGAAAAAGAGGCAGAGATGATATCACATCAACGTCTGAGCTTCAGGCTGAAGCTATGAGAACAAAATGATAACAGCAGCTGCCTCTTTATCTCATATGATCTGAAAACTGCATTGAAAACTGCCCAGCACTTTCACAGAGTGCTAGGTTTAAACTCTGCTGGTCATCTTCCTCATCTGCCTGCTCATCAGTTTAGCCTGCAAATACCACAGAGAGTCACAGAGTCACAGAACCTTGGAGGTTGGAATGGACCTGCAGAGATCAAGTCCATCCCACTGCCGAGCAGGGTCACTTAGGGTAGTTTGCACAAGGGGTGCATCCAGGTGGGTTTTGAAAGTCTCCAGAGGAGACTGTGCTGGTTTGAGGCTAATTGGAGTATTTTAATGAGAGAAATTAGATCATTGGTTGTGAAAAGAAAATAATGATGATGTCTATACCATTCATTGGTTTGCTGAGAGGGATAAAGAGTCAAAATGTAAACAGTGTTGTCTCATTGCATCCCGGGATGTTGCCTAGCTCCTTTCTCTGTCTGGTCTGTGTCATTAGATCTAACTACTTCCCTTTAAACTCGGTCTGTTTTGATTTCTCACCTCTAATCTCAGCAGCTAACACATCAGTTTTGCTGGCTGCTGCTTTATTTATGTTTGCCCGTCTGAGACAGAGGGGGCAAGAGAAAGAAAGGCTAGCTCTGAGCCCTTCTGGGCAGTTTTCTTTGTCCAGGAGAGAGTTTGGATTTCTGTATTATTTCTAACTTGCATGTAACTGTAAATATTTGTGAACACTTGTATAGAGTGTGTACAGATGCTTATAAACTTTGCCATGCTGTATGCTGTAAATACAGCTCAATCTTACTTCTAGACTATCTGAGTTACTCTGGGATATTTCAAGTAGTAGGGGAGAAATTTTCTGATCTACCACAGAAACTCCACAACCTCTCTGGGCAGCCTGTCAAGGGAGACAAACCTTAACCCTGGACAGGTTTCTCTAGACAGGTTTCTTGGGTAGTTATGGCAACTCCTTTTGTGGAGGCAAAAATTGCCCAAACCTATGTTTTCCCACAAAGATTTGACCCAAAAGGGCTCTGCTTTCCTCCCTTTGGGGTCTGTTTGCCTGGCTGAGCCTGAAGAAAATCAGGGTCTTGGTGATTTCCAGGAGTGTGAATGTAAAGGAGAACTGCTAAATTCCACAGAAAATATTAACACAGAAAACTGTTGTGTGCAACTGCACACAACTCTGAGCATGGAATTGCAATTAAAAACCTTACAGCAAGATCTTCTCTTTTTCCAACAGTGTCACCTTCCCAGCTGTTCTCCTTTAGGGTGATTTGGATGTCCTGAAATATCCTTGGATATTCATTTTGTTCAATGAGGCCCCACACTTTTAGACTACTTCTAAGTACCAGCTTAAGCCCCACCAAACCAAACAGCAGTTAAGTAAATACTGTGAAAAAGAAGGCACACCACACAAACAGCTGTAAACAATGCCATTAATAGAATAATATTAGCAAAGCAATAGGCTTAAGCACCCTCATTAATGAACCTCATCAGTTCCCATATCGAAAGTACAATACAATTAGCTTCTTCTAGAGCAGCTCCACATGCAATGCCAACAAGCAATGCCAACTCCCTTTACTACAGAGCTAAGGAGATGATTCTCTAATTGCAAGTGCAGTGCACACATGATCCCCAGAGCAATGTCTGATTAAATATGAGCACTCACAAGTAACTGTGAATGAAATCCAGGTAATTCCATGCACTAATTGTGTATGTATGAGTTCTGTTGCATTTCTGAGAACAAGGTCTATGAAAATGATCCAATACTTTAGCTATAAGATACACTCAGAGCAGTAATCAGGACTCCTTTGCTTTCGAAATAGGTCTTGCTGCACTGAAGTCCAGTAAATGCTGCTTGTTTTCACGGGGACCATGGTGCCAGCAGAAAATCTCTGTAGAGACTGTCAAAGCCAGTGAATGTATAGGAGTTACTGAAAGAGCATAAAATGATTATGTTTCCAATGAAATGACTGGAAAAGGGATCCATGGGACTGATTTGCAGCAGGGAGCCTGAGCTGCTGGGAAAAGCTTGAATACTACCAACTAATACACCCTGTAAATTGAGATTCAAGTCTAAGTACTTAGGAAAACTGAGAGAAACCTAAGGAAAACTTTAAACTAGATTCCAAAGGGGAAAGGCTTGCCAGACTCGTTAGTAATAACCCTGAGAGCAGCATGGTAGTTTTTGAGGGATGGCATTCTGGCAAATGCCTTCAATCTGCCATCTCAATGGAGGTGGAGGATGGAGGTCTGTGTGACAGTAAAGACACTCTGTTGAAACCACAGAAGCACCTGGGAATGGTCATGTAGGAATTAGAGCTTGTCCTTCCAAAAGAGTGGTGGGATCAATAGCCCAACTCAGGTGCATCTACGCTGATGTACACAGCATGAGCAACAAACAGGAGGAGCTGGAATCGATTGTGCAGTGGGAAAACTGCAATGCAGAGGCCATCAAAGAGACATGGTGGGATGACTTACACAACTGACATGCTGCAACAGATGGCTATAAACTTTTCAGGAAGGATGGGCAAGGAAGGAGACATGGTGGCAGCTCTGTGTGTTGGGCAATGTCTTGATTGTCTAGAGCTTAATTGTGGTAACAATGAGGTAAGGCCAATAAGACGGATATGGTGGGAGCCTGTAACAGACCATCCAAACAGGATGAAGAGGCAGGCAAAATATTCCATCAGCATCTGGGAGAAGTCTCACAATTGCTTGCCTTTGTCCTTGTGAGGGACTTTGGCTTCAGACATTTCCAGATATCTGCTGGAAATACAATACAGAGGAGAGAAAACAGTCCAGGAGGCTCTTGAAGTGTGGGGGACATAACTTCCTGACACAGATGGTGCATAAGCCAACTAAGAAAGGTTCCCTGTTACATCAGTTTGTGAATAGAGAAGGGCTTGTGGGTGATGTGACAGTTGAAGAGGCATAGCAATCATGAAATGATAGAGTTTTCAGTTCTCAGAGAAGTAAAAAGAGTTAGAAGAGCTGCTATTTTGGAATGCTGGTGGGCAGACTGATCTGTTCAGGAGACTGGTTGACAGAGTCTCATGAGGAGCAGTCCTGAAGGGTGAAGAAGCCCAGAAAGGCTGGACTTCCTTCATGAGGGGAATTTTTAGGGTGCAGAAGCAAGCTGCCCCAGTGTGCTGTAAGACAAGCTAGTGGGGAAGAAATTTGGAATGGCTAGATAGAGAGCTTTGGCTGGAACTCAAGATAAAAAGTCTATAGCCTATTGAAGAAGGGACGGGCCTTCTGGAAGACTACAAAGCTGGCATGAGGCTGTGCAGAGAGAAAATTAGAAAGGCCAAAGCTCAACTAGAACTTAGTCTAGCTACTGCCACAAAGTATAGTAAAAAATGTTTCTATAAATACATGAACAGCAAAAGGAGGACTAAGGAGGATTTCCATCAACTATCAGTTGCAGGAGCAAACATAGGAATCAAGGACCCAAGGAGGTATTGAATGTCTTCTTTGCCTATGTCTTTATTAACAAGAACAGTTTTTCTCTGAGTGCCCAGCCATCCTGAGATGAAAGATAGGGATGGGGAGCAGTACAAAGACCACACAATCCAGGAGGGAATGATCAGTGACCTAGATGCATGCAAGTCCATGGAGCCACATAAAATCCCAAGAGGTACTGAAAGAGCGACCAAAGTGCTCACCAAGCCACTTTCCATCCTTTATCAGCAGGTCTGGCTAAGCAGGGTAGTTCCAGATGACTGAAGGTTAGCAAATTCTATACCCATCTACAGGAGCCAGAAGAAGGATCCAGGAAACTACTGTGCTGTCAGTCTGACCTCAGTGCCAGGGCATGGCTGAGGGAACTAGGGATGTTTAGCCTGGAGAAAAGGAGGCTCAAGGGACACCTTATCACCCTTTGCAATTACCCAAAAGGAGTTTATAGCAAGGTGGGAATTGACTGCATTAGGCTTTTAATAGAGTTCAGTAAGATCATAAAAAATTAGAAACTCAATAATTCCTGAGCAAACAACCAAAAAAAGGATTCCCAAAAGAGAAGCCTAAGCATGGCAAATAAAATACTGAAGAATGTGTTTAGGATGACCAAAGAAAGCAGCTCAGGACTTGACAGATCAGTAGTGTCCATTTGATACTGCTGCTGCATCACTGGTGCTTATTTTGTGTTTACTATGTGGTCCTGCCAGCCTGGACTCAAGGCTGCCCTGCCAAATAACTGACCATACCAGTGGGGTTTTGCTGATTGCCTTCTTTGCCTACACTTCCACAACATGTTTCTGAGTCAATGCAAAATGCCACCAACACCCTTCATTCCTAGAAGATGATTTCTGTCATCTGCCACCATAGCAAAACCCTCACAGTTTTGCCTTAGTTTACTGAAACAGAAGAATAATGACACTTTCAAACAGATTTTCCCACAATACCATCTTAATTTTGGATTGGCACAGCTCATGATCCAAGGCAAGCATTCAACCTAATACCTGGGTTTATGCAGCACTGAAGTGAACAAAGTAGCACAATTGGGCTTTCAGGTGTGTTCACTCTTTGGCAAGGACATGCCCTTAGCATAAACTTACTTTATAAGCAATGAAGTTGGTTACTTCTATCTAAATAAATTATTTGTATGAAAGAAATTTCTGGAGGAATTAACTTTCACTGATGTTGCTGTTGTATAAACGGGATTTTGCTTAGTTTGTCTCATGGCATTTGAGACAACCATGTTTGGTTGGTTGGTTTTTAAATTAATACTTCCATACTTAATTCCAAACTTTTATTGTATTACCTGCAAGTGGAACATCTCCAGGTTCAGGCTACCAGGTTTCACATGTTTGCTGCAAAGCAAACACTGAGAAAAACAGGTTTCAAAATCAAGGAATTACAGAATTAACCAGGTTAGAAAAGACCTTCAAGGTCATTGAGTCCAATCTATCACCCAATGCCTTCTGATTAACTAAACCATGGCACTGAATGCCTCATGCAGTCTCCTTTTAAACACCTCCAGGGATGGTGATGCCACCACCTCCTTGGGCATCCCATTCCAGTGGCAAATCACTTTCTATGAAGAACTTCTCCCTAACATCCAGCCTAAACCTGCCCTGGCACAGGATATTTAGGACATTTAGGAGAACCCAGCTACAAAGAGGCAGTCATGGAAAGAGGATGCAGCTTGTTGAATGAAATCCTGAACTCCTGCAGAACAGGATGACAAGGCCCATAGAAGGGACTTCAGACTAGAAAAAGAAATGAAGGATGAAACTGAACATGGGTTTAGTTCTCAGGAGCAACAAGTGAGATAACCAAACATGTGGCAACAATTGATAGAGCATGAGAAAGGAAACTCATTCCAATAAGAACCAAAGTCAAGTAGCTGATAGCAAGTTTACGGGACTATTTCTCTCCCAGCTGGGTTACTGAGTGTGACTGGCAAGAAACTGCTTCCCTAATGTGTGCTAATGTTGGAGGCCTGGTAAACAGAACAAACTATTGGAACAGTACATGAAATCAGACTGTAAGGGATAACAGCACGTGGTAAAACAGCAACCACGTTTACAGCAGATGCATTGAGGAACAGTAGTCTGCAGAAAGACGGAGACGAAGCTGAAGGCAGTAGGGTGCATCAACAAGGGAACTCAGCACAAACGTGTAAAGGTAGAAACAATGGCATGAGTAAAGCTCTATCTGTCCTCATCTCACTGGGGGAAAAAAAAGGAAAAAGAGGTTTTAGCAGGATGAGAAGTCACCATATAGTTTCATCATGAAATCTGTCTGTTACAGATATTTAGGTAATATTAGAAAGAGAGTTTTACTACTAATCACAGCATTAAGGGAGACTTCAATGTCCTACATAAAGAATGTAGAATAAATATGATGAGTAATAGTAGTATAAGCTACTTCCAGATGGGATGGGTGGCAGAATTCTCAACTAATTAGCCAAAACTCCCAGCAGACTCCATGCTATTTTTATTGGTCTTGCAATTGCTGAAAAAATTTAGAAGATTTGGTAAGACTGAGAAGCTAAATTTATGTGACATGAAGGAGCATGGGAAAGGAAGGCTGCAAGGTCTTCACTGAAGACAGAACATTATCAAAAATAAAGCTACATTTATGTGACATGAAGGAGCATGGGAAAGGAAGGCTGCAAGGTCTTCACTGAAGACAGAACATTATTAGAAATAAAGCTACATTTATGAGACATGAAGGAGCATGGGAAACTAAGTCTGCAAGGTCTCCACTGAAGACAGAACATTATTAGAAATAAAGCAAATTTATTAATTTGATGCTGATAAGCAACTATTTTTGCTGTTTGCTTCGAATAACTACTTCTTAGTGGAGAAGGACATAGGAGTATCATACAACAGACTGGAGAACTGGGTAAAATTCTGGCTTTCAATATTTGGGAACTGGAGTTGAGATTTAAACAGATACAGAGCAGCCTTGTCCAGGTGGCCAAAGCAATAGGCAGTTCATCTTGGTGGAAAAAGGAGGAACAACTTGATCTGCCTGTCCTGTCAGAGAGAAGAATACGAAGTTAAAGCCAGCTAGAGTGGAAGAATGGCCTGTATTTGTTTATGTGTAACATGTGTTGCTTAATGAACAAGCCAGTTAAACAATATACTAAAATGACAGCTGTGCACACAGTGTGAAAATGGGAAAGTTTCTTGCCTTTAGAGGATGAAGTTAGTGGAACAATGTTTTGGTCAAGGCAGGGGCACAAAACCTAATGAAAGCTAAGACAGAGCTTTGAAGCTCAAGAGGGCCCTTCCTGCCTGTTGTTAGCACCACTGTCAGAATTGCAGTGCTGCTTATTAAAATTGCTGACCAGTAGAGCAATCTGGACATCTTCCTTGTTGTCTTCTTACTAAAACAAACAATACAGGAAATATTAACAGAGGAAGATGAAGGAAGATGAAGACAACACAAGTTCAAAGGTCTAATATTCAGCTGACACTAATGTTCCAGTAGTGGACTCTGTGGTTTTGTTTTTGACACAGTGTGGGATGCTGAAACTGCTGATAATGACATGGCATTGATTCTGGGTTTTTTCTCTTTCAGTACCAGAGTCAATTTCCCTCTTTGCTGATGCACAGATCTTGCCAAAGCACGTGGGCTAAAGGGAATGAGCATGAACTCAATCAAATATCCCTTTCCTTTGTTAGCAGTGTCTTCAGTGATGAAGAAATAAGTCCTGCAGATGGTCCACTGTGTTACTGCCAGTGATTACTACCACTATCATCAAAGAATTTGGCTGCAAGGACAGCATTGCCTGAGGCTTATCTATGTGCAGCTACTCTCCAGGGACCACTCTGCAGGTGTAACACAACCGGCCTTCTGTTTGTTAGGTGGAATGCTGATAACAACATGCCCATAGCAGTTGAGAACTCAGAAATAGCTTCAAAACGTTGCTGGGAAGATGGGTAAATATTTGAGAAGCCAACGGCTGCTGAGCTCTGCCACAGCTACTCCTGCTGTTCTGAGGGAAGTACAGAATTGAGACAAATTGTCCCAAACACAGCACAAGGAAACATGCTGAAATCATGTCTGATAAACAAGTGGAGCAATAAACTGAACCAAAATTGCTGTGGCAGAAACTAGACCTAAAGAGAGAGAGAATAGTCAAATGCTATCCACCTCCTCTTCTGAGGACCATAAAAATAGTTGAAACAAGATAAAGTGAAGAAGACAATGACTTCAGTCTTCAAACAAGAGAAAATGAAGACAAAACCTAGAGACTGAAACAACAATTTATACTATCCTCATGTTTGTCTGCTTAGAGTCTCCTGGGACCCTCATCTTCAGATATTCCTACCTATGGTACAGAGAAGAAGACCATCATACAGCCACAGCCATCAGCTTCACCTCCATAGTGAAGAGCACTTGGATACCAGAATTTATTTCTTCTCCTCTTTCTGGTTCCACTTGGTTTGCCTTTTTGCTTTACGCCCTGTTTAAAAATATTCTGAGTTAGAGAACTAGGAGAACATCAGCACATGCTCTGAGCTTCTGACCAAAGAAGAAACCAACAGAAGCATCATGAACAGTCTGATGCTTGGAGGAGCTTTCCACCTCTTGGAGTTGTTGAAGGATCATTTGCAAGTTTTAACACACGCAGTCCCCAGTCTGGAGCACAGCACAGATCTTTCCCTCACCTTTTCTTAGGAAAATCAAACAAACAAGCAAACAAACTGACCATAAGCCTCATAGCTACTCTCACTTAGCTACCTTGAGAATGAGAAAGACATCAAAGGGGTCATAAAGATCTGTGTTATTTAGAACAGCCTTTAAATTTGCAATAGGAACTTAGCTAATTGAAGCCTTGGAAATGAGACTACATTGTTGCCCCAACCTTTAGTCTTGCATTAAGCATGGGGTGGGAAGGTCAGCAGATTTGGTTAAGATTGCTTCAGTGGTTCAGAAGGAGCAATCATAAGCTTTGGTCCCATCTACACTGTGCTAGAGCTCCTTGATCATTATGTGTCATTTAAGTCCATTTAAAAGCACTGATGGCACAGAATCTTAGAGGCTCCTAAGTTCTACTCTTGAAAACAGCATGACACGAAAAATGAAGCTGTAGCAAGTGCCTCTTGAACACACACAAGCTTGTTTTTCAGCAAGATGAGTAGAGTCTACTTCACCCGAGTAGACATGACAGGCAGAGGTTCACTTCAGATGGTTAATTGCTGGCAACGTAAGGAACATCTGAAATGAGGTCTAAGAATGAGATAAATCAGGCACTTGAGTTAACTTACACAGCAATCAGCCCTGTCTGAAACTGTGCTTTTGGTGCCCGCTCAGTGTGACTACAACTGTTCAAAACTTACAGAAGAACTATCATTTCTAATGCTTCTCCCTTCAATAGGCAAATTACAAAGTACTTCTGCATTTGGGTGATAGTTTAGTGTGAAAATCTCATGTTGGCTGGGACTGCACTCCTTGATAAGTAATTCACAGAGTGCCAATTGTTAGGCTTAATGATCTCTCATCAGGACCCTGATCAGCTTGCTGGCTCCCTGGTTTGCTTTGGGACCCAGCAGCACACAAAGCAATCTAGAAAGTGAAACCACACTTGAAGGAAATTATGTTTTTTTCTAATAAAAACATACATACTCTGAGCCACATCATTCATAATAACCGTTTTTGAAAATAGGAGGAGATAAAGAAATAAATACACAAACCAAGCAATAAGTTCACCTCGGGAGCAACAGATTCTGCAAGTGGTGTGGTGTTTGAAATAAGGCTTGAGTAAGAGAAGAGTTGGGAGTGCTTGCAAGCTCAAGAGAAGGTAGGCATTGTTGCAGTGGCATAAAAACATCATCTTTGCGGCATAAAGATCCATGAGCAGAGCACGACACAAAACTATTTGTGGGATGAAGTGTTTTCAAAAGAGGCAACAGCCTTCAGGCCTAGAAGTAGTCATTTTCAGGACAGTTGCTACACAGGCACTCGTAAATTCAGGTGGAAGCTATTAGCTACCTGAATATAAATAAGAGCTAAGAAAAGAGAGGTCAAGTGTTCACCCTCCTGCTTTGCTTTCCCTTGTTAAGCCTTGCCTCACTGCAGTAGGTTTTCAGAGCTGTGACTGGTACAAGATTGTGCACTTAGTGCTTCAGGGTACGAAGTGGGTAAAGAGTAAAAGAGTGACTTAGACTGGAAGCCTGCAATTGCTGGGAAAGTGTCTCACATTTCCATTTTCTTTGAAGTTTGATAACAGCGGCAGGCTTTTGAATAAGGAAAATCACTATATTGCATTTAAATAGGAGATCTAATGTAATTATGTGTAACTTGGTACAATTACATGAAAATCATGCAATAAAGAAAGGAAGCAAAGCACCCAGCCATTTCAAATGAAAATGCCAGAAGAGACCTAAGCCTTCATCATAGAGTGATAGCCCATTAAATTACACTGCCAGAGCACACGCGAGCCCATCACTAACAGTCTAATCCCAGCCTGCCTCTGTGGAGAGATGAGAAATCCTTCTCCGAAGTCCGTACTCAGGAAGCAGATGAAGAGAGCAAGAAAATGATCAGCTTTGTAGGGATGTGCTGGACCTTAGTGATGCTTCACCAGAACTTGATTAAAGAGGTTACAGGGGGCTTCATATTTCTCCAGTTGTCTCAGCAGAGAGAGTCTAATAAGAAATGCCATGCCTAGATTGAGAATACATAAATGAGGACAGTAACCAAATCATTAACTCTGGGAGGTCAGTTATTCTCATCAAGGCATCCTTTCAAGTTATAAGTGCAAGGCAGTACGAGATTGCTTAGTAGGAATGCAAATGATGGTGAGGTTGGACTATCACTTAGGGTGCAGATGTGGGTGGTAGTGGAAAGCATTGTCAAAGTACAACTGCAGCATGCAGGGGACTGCAGGAAAAAGACTTATTAGCTAGAACTGACTTTGAGACAGTGTGAAGCTTCAACTCCAAGCTGGCTAACTGTGCTGTGAGTCAGGGAGCAGATTAATAGCGCAGCACTGAGGCAAAATGGTTATCTAACTTCAGGAGAGGAGCAGAAGCATGCTGTACTGTAGCTGTATGTGCACACTTAAAACTTTCTTGGTGTATAATAGAGCTGTTGTCCTGCTTTTGTTCCCTCTATGGAACTGAAGCAAATTTTCTTACTTCAATACTCACACATGTGTGAAGCAGGCTGATTAGGCCTACCTACCTTTCCAGGCTATTCACAGTGATATTGATGGACTTGGTTGTGCCAGTTTTACCAGTTGAGTAATCAGGGTTATTGTAAAGCTCCACTGTCCTAGGAAAAAAACTAGACCATGCTGTCCCTTAGGAGAAGAGGGAAGAGTCATTTTTACCTCTTCAAATAAATGGACATGGTCCATTTATAAATGGTCTACACAACCCTTTGCACACCTATGATGAATTCTGGTCTGGCTGCAGGGGTAGTTAACTACCCCAAAGGGCAACCAAGAAAACAAGGAGCAAGCCCAAAACAATTATGTGCAAAGGATGCTAAGATCAGTTTAAAAAGGCAGGCTCCCTAAGCAGAGATGATGCAAGAAACAGACAGCCATGCATTTTTTTCCACAGGCCTTGGATAAATGGAGAGCAGCATCACTTTCCAAAGACAGTCAGGAGGGAGTTGCACCCTAGTTTGTGACACTGTCGGTAGATGGAGACCTTCATACTACCCTTCACAGCTTCTCTGGGAAAATCCTTTGTGAACAAAGAACACCCTAAAAATAAAGAGAAAGCTTTTACAGCTTCATACACATGCCCAGGGAGAACTTAAAAATTCCTCTGCCTTGCAAAGGGCAGCATAAATCTCTAGAGACTAGTTCAGTTTTTCCTCAGGGTAGATACACTGGTAGCTGTTCTTCCTATACCATCAAACCAACCATAAAACACAAAACACAGCAGACAAAGTGCAGGGAAACAGTGACAAAAGTTTTTCTTGTTAATGTGCATATGCTGTGATAAAATGCTTGGGTTTGTCATAGAGAAGATACTTTCAATTCTGCCAAAAGGAAAAAGAAAAGAGTTCATCTGTTACCTTAGGTGTGGAAACAGAGAGAATGATATTTCCACTATGAACAAGTTGTATGGCACAAAAAGACCTCTTACAGGTACACAAATACCAACATATAGGTAAACACTAGTGGTACACTCCAGGCTCACACGTTATTACAGCTACCTGTGGGAGAGGCAAGAATCACTAATCAGCCACATCAATAGGCCTATGATTTTCAAACTTGCTGACTTAGATCTGTGATTTTGATGGCCGTGCAGAAGTGTGAACTTTGCACACAGGCGGCGAAGACTTCAAAGGGAATAGATTTGCAAATCACCATTCCTACGACGGCTAAAAGGTAGCTCTGAAATCGGACACCCAGATGCTGGAGCTGGGGCTCAGGAACGTTGCAAGTGAAGCAGAAGCTGGAAGCTGTTATGCCAAGGGAGGTGCAAGAGGATGCCTGACTGGCGAGAATAAAGTGAGCAGACAACAAAAAGAATAGGCCTATGAGGTAGGTTGACAAAGGTGGCACTGGACAAACTGTTGTATAACAGCTGCTACCCACAAGTACTGGCCAAAGGTTTGTTTTCACTAGCCTCAAACAACCACTGCCAACTATGTCCTGCACTAAAAACATCCACTTTGAGGCAAGCATATTTACTACTATACTCAGAAAGGCACCTCCATACTCTAATTTCCTGAGGAGACAGCACTGCCAAAGACATGTTGTTGCATCAACATAAGCCCTTCAGCTCTCTGGCATAGTGTCATACAGATTTCAAGCCATCCACACTGCCATCACCAGTGGGTAGCGTTTTGTGTCAGCACAACACTTTCACTTGATTCATAAGACTCCCAGTAGCACATGTGGCAAGATAATCTCATTGAGGACACTCACCTAGGTATCCTCTGAACAGTAAAGCAGCTTCTTCCTTTTTCAAACTGAAAACTCTTGTGAAACCCTCATTATTTTGTGGTGTATGCCCTGAAGACCCTGTGCTCAAATCTCAGTGCCAAGAGCACTTCAGGTTCTCCTGTGGTTTAAATGGGATCACTGCTGACAGGCAATTTAGGGAACAACTTCTGTCTCTCAGCCATTCACTTGAGTTTAATGCTAAAACCCCAAACTGGGAAGCATAAAGAGTGCAAGCTCTCTGGGCTGCCACTCTCAGGCCAAAGGGTGCTGGTATTTGCTATTAGAAACTCTTGTAAACTTGTGGTAAATGAAAGATGATGTGAGTCAACCTGTGAGTTAGCCTGAGGAGCAGATGCTTGGGGGTAACCTGCCAGAAAAGTTCGTTTCACCCAGCATCCTGTGCTGTCTTTGATGTTTCTCTGAACACCATGGCTCCATATTGGTCTGAGCACAGGAAGCACAGGGCACCCTGCTGCATGTGCTGATTTTTCCAAGGAAAAATGCAGGCATGGAAGTTGGAAGGAAACTGGTGTGTGTTCCGAGCAGGTGAGAGGCAGGTGGTTAAGGGACGTAGTGTGATACACATCTGGCACTCCATCTAGAAGCTCTCTTAAAGAGCGGTGTCGTTTATGCTCCTCAATCTCATAGAATCAACCAGGTTGGAAGAGACCTCCAAGATCATCCAGTCCAACCTAGCACCCAGCCCTAGACACTCAACCAGACCATGGCACTAAGTGCCTCATCCAGGCTTGGCTTCAACACCTCCAGGGACAGTGCCTCCACCACCTCCCTGGGCAGCCCATTCCAATGCCAATCACTCTCTCTGCCAACAGCTTCCTCCTAACATCCAGCCTAGACCTCCCCTGGCACAGCTTGAGACTGTGTCCCCTTGTTCTGTTGCTGGTTGCCTGGCAGAAGAGACCAACCCCACCTGGCTACAGCCTCCCTTCAGGTAGTTGTAGACAGCAATGAGGTCCCCCCTGAGCCTCCTCTTCTGCAGGCTGCACACCCCCAGCTCCCTCAGCCTCTCCTCATAGGGTTTGTGTTCCAGGCCCCTCACCAGCTTCTCTGGACACCTTCCAGCACCTCAGCATCTCTCTTGCATTGAGGGGCCCAGAGCTGGACACAGCACTCAAGCTGTGGCCTTGTACTCAATGTTTTTTTCATTCTAAGATTCTTCAGAGAAAGTAAGAAGTGTCCTCAAGCAGCTAAAACATTTGCTGTCTCTGCTGTACAAAGCAGAAGCTACCCTAGAGAGGGCAGGGTTCATGGCTGTTGAGCTCACTGCCTGGATGTGACTCACCGTTCAGAGGAGGCAAAAGCAGAGACCAACAGCAATGGTCCTTAGGCAATGGCCTGGGGCCACAACTCAGCCCAGCTCCCAGATGTCCAGCAGAGGTGGCCCAGGCTGGGTTAAAGATCCTCTGAGGACCAGAAGATTGTTGTCCAATCCCACACTTCAGCTATCTCTGTAAACTGATGGTGAGGCCAGCTCGTGCTGCTCTCCTCTGCCCGCCAGCCTGCAGGGCCTGCCAGGAGCCTGCTCTCTGGGACAGGCACTAAGGAGCAGGCCTGTGCTGGGCCTGCCAGGAGGCTGCTCTCTGGGACAGGCACTAAGGAGCAGGCCTGTGCTGGGCCTGCCAGGAGGCTGCTCTCTGGGACAGGCACTAAGGAGCAGGCCTGTGCTGGGCCTGCCAGGAGGCTGCTCTCTGGGACAGGCACTAAGGAGCAGGCCTGTACTGGGCCTGCCAGGAGCCTGCTCTCTGGGACAGGCACTAAGGAGCAGGCCTGTGCTGGGCCTGGCAGGAGCCTGCTCTCTGGGACAGGCACTAAGGAGCAGGCCTGTGCTGGGCCTGGCAGGAGCCTGCTCTCTGGGACAGGCACTAAGGAGCAGGCCTGTACTGGGCCTGGCAGGAGCCTGCTCTCTGGGACAGGCACTAAGGAGCAGGCCTGTACTGGGCCTGCCTGAGGAAGGCAGAAGTGAGCACTAGCAACTGCATCAGACCCTTTTTGCTCTACAAGACAACACATGATGCTATGATCCTATGCCCAAGTGCTGTCCACCATGGCAATGCTATCTGTCACAGCACCTATCATAAAGGGAACATGGGATCTTTATAATGGCTGGAGGAGAAACCACAACCCTAATATCAGGGTGCACTGTATGACAAATGCATGAGAAATCTGATTTCAGAGGGTTATAGTTTAAATCAGTGCCGTGCTAGATCATTTTCCTGGAGCCAGACACCATGCAGGACTGCTTAGCAGGAAGAATAGTCTGACATGGACAGGCTCAGATGCACTTCAGGCTGTCAATGTTTGCTTTTGAGTAGTGCAGAAATGATAAAGATCTTCACCATCACTGCAGCCTTGATACACGAGGCTTGATCGACACAATCCTCAACAGGATAAAAGCTAAATAGGAATTTTCCTATCATAGAATCAACCAGGTTGGAAGAGACCTCCAACATCATCCAGTCCAACCTATCTCCCAGCCCTAGCCACTCAACCAGACCATGGCACTGAGTGCCTCATCATGCCCTTACTTTGTGTTTGGATTGAGATTTTCTAGCCAGTGAGTGTCAAACAACAGAGAAACTTGTCACTGTGGTTCATGTAGGACAGCAACTTCATTTCATCTGGAGACAAAACAGAAGCATTTTCAGACGGAGTAACTGCCACGTTGCACACAATTCATTCTTTGTATGTGCCTCCAGAAGCGATGAGTTTTCATTTCCATAATACACACTCGCTCCAGAAGCATCAGAATGTGTGCCAGCTCTGTGTCTTCTGAGCAATGAAATCACCACGCTTGGTGTGAAAACACAGACTGCAACACTTCTTTGAAGGTGACGCTGGAGAAGCGAACAAATATCAGCACGAGTGCTCATCATCAAATGAGAGACAAAATGCTGCATTGTGTTGGGATAGATTATACAGTGGGCAGGGGGAGATGTGTCTTAGACAAAGACAATTTTCCTCCTGTTTTTCTTAGACCAGAGTAGTTTTTAAAGGTGTGGGCAGGTTGGATTTCAGTCACAGTCTTGGGCTAATCAAATGTAGCCTGAAGCAGAAGAGAGAGCTTATGTTTCCTGTTTAGAAATATCTCCTCTTCCTTCTCCATGTGCAGATCCAGGGCTAAGAATTCTGCCTCTCATTTGTTTTCCAGCACAGATAAGTAAGCCAAGCTGCTTATGTAGGAAGAAACAATGTATTATAATTCAAGATGGTGAAATTCAAATTACATATCCTGGGGGGGAGGGGGAGCTTCAAGACACTACTATTTAGTTCCATCCTACATCACAAAAGAAAAGCAAACAAACAAAAAAGCTTCCCTTTGACTGGTCTAACATATTATGTAGATTCTTATATATATTTTTTATCCTGAAGGGAGGTTGTAGCCAGGTGGGGGTTGGTCTCTTCTGCCAGGCAACCAGCAACAAAACAAGGGGACACAGTCTCAAGTTGTGCTGGGGGAGGTCTAGGCTGGATGTTAGGAGGAAGTTGTTGGCAGAGAGAGTGATTGGCATTGGAATGGGCTCCCCAGGGAGGTGGTGGAGTCACCGTGCCTGGAGGTGTTCAAGAAAAAACTGGATGAGGCACTTAGTGCCATGGTCTGGTTGATTGGACAGGGCTGGGTGCTAGGTTGGACTGGGTGATCTTGGAGGTCTCTTCCAACCTGGTTGATTCTATGATCCTCTGAAGTAAATGTATGAGACAATAAAGTCAAACTGAAACCTTACAATCTTTTATCTAAAAAACCACTTTGTTAATTTTCCACAGACATTTTGCCAGGACCATGGCACTCAGACATGAATCCATTTAATTTCTTTCAGCATTTTCAGCATTTGCTGCGAGAAAGCTGTTACATTTACCATTGATGACAAGCTCTGATTAGAGACTAACTGAACTGTTAATGATAAATGAACAGATGCATTTCAGCACCAGTGACACAAAGCCAGGCCTCAGAATGCTTCATACTCATCTAGACCTGGGAGCAATCTGGTACCCGAGTGATGTTTCCACACACATGTGAGTGAGCTCTCCCTGGACCACTCTGGAGTGGACTTCTCTTGAAGGGATGTTTATATCATCCTATGCTTGACAGTGACATCTCCATACTTGGCTACCTACCTTCTGATAATCTAGCTGTGAAAGGAGAAATAAAGCAAAGAACCTAATTTTTCATCTCCCTCCAGTGTCTGAATATCCTTTACTTAATGTTTTTCAAGTTTCTTCCTACTTTAGCAAAGTCTTTAAAGGCCATGTTCCAAGGAGTGTATTAGCTGCAATGCACTCCTCTCTCCCTAGCCTGTGACTGATGTTCTTTTCTCCTCTATTTGTTTGCTTGGGTATAGATTCATTACCTTTACACTTCAAGACCCTCAGGGCACACAGCTATTATCTGTCACACTCCATTTACCACAGATCTTTTTAAATACCAAAGAAGAGAGGGACAGCAAAGTCAAACAAGAAAAAAGAAGCCCCTAAGTGCCCACGGAATGAATGGGGAGAAAAGAAGAGGAAGGAAGGAAGCAGAGGCTGAGAACAGAAGGCAGTGAAATGTTCCATACTCCTGTCAGGAGGGATATTGGTCTTTTGGCTTGAGCTGGGGCACTTGAACCCAGCTGAAGTGTGGAAAGAAAGACTGTTACTCAACTGGATCTTTAACCAGGGGCACACAGGGGTGTCAGACTTTCTACTTGGAGGCATTGGTCCAAATTCACCTCCACCTACAATACAGACACTTAATGGAGATGCCCAAACTGGGAATATGGTCAGCACTGGATGCCTGCACAGAAGGAAGAGTTCCAGTGGAGCACCCCAAGTTGGAAGGGGTGAACTGGGCTCAGCCTTCCAAGTGGACAGCATTCACTTGCCACAACACAGACACTGACAGCTATGGCCACGCACAGCACTGCCTAGTGTAGAAAGCAGAAGCTATCACTGACATTTCATCTGTAGCTGGAAGATAAATGCAGAAAGCTTTGAGAAAGGGAGACCTTCGTTTGTCATGTCCTTGGCAGGAGTTAGCAAAGTCAGCCTCTCATATCCATCACTGCCCTTGGGTGTATTAAATGAACATAATCAATTGGTAATGTAAAGTAATAAGATTAAATGAAGCATTGTTCAGGTTTAAATACTGGGAAATCACCAGAGTCTTGAGAAAACAAGAGAAAGATTATCTTAAACAGATCATTTTAAATGTAAAATCACCACTTCTCTCTGCATGGCTGGTGAGTAATGGTGTCAGACTCAACTGAGATCCCATTGCCTTCATGTTACCATGAGGTCTGTGGTACTCCACCATAAAATCAAACAAACAAAGCGAAACAAAAACAAAGGATGAGAAAAGCCCTCTAAGAAAAAGGGGTTAAAAATACTTTAAAATCAATCAAATTAAATCTTAGTGAGCAGAAGGCAAAGAGCAGCAGAAGTGCAAAATTAACCTGGCCACTCCCTGGGAAAGAACATCTTGAGCATCTATTATACCACTTTGAAATAAAGTAGGACAGAATACAGTTCTAATGATATCAACAACTAAGATCAAGGCAATACATCCTAATTAACCCATTCTGATGGTAACAGGCAAGTGTAGAGTCATACACCTGGGAAAGAGCAACCCCAGGTATCAGTATAGGCCAGGGGCTGACCTGCTGGACTGCAATGAAAGGGAAAAGGACCTGGGGGTCCTAGTGGATGGAAGGATGACCATGAGCCAGCAATGTGCTCTGGTGGCTGGGAAGGGCTATGCCATTCTGGGCTGTATTAGAAGGGCTGTTGTTAGTAGGTTGAGAGAGGTTCTCTTGCCCCTCCACTCTGCCCTAGTGAGGCCACATCTGGAATATTGTGTCCAGTTCTGGGCCCCTCAGTTTAAGAAGGACAGGGAGCTGCTTGAGAAAGCCTAGTGCAGAGCCATGAAATGATTAAGGCAGTGGAACGTCTCTCTTACAAGGAGACACTGAGGGAGCTGGGGCTCCTTAGCTTGGAGGAGAGGAGACTGAGGGGTGACCTCATTCATGTTTTCAAATATGTAAAAGGTGAACACCAAGAAGATGGAGCCAGGGTCTGCTGGGTGATGCCCAATGACAGGACAAGGGGTAAGGGATGGAAACTGAGGCACAGGAAGTTCCAGGTAAATGTGAGGAAGAATTTTTTCAGTGTGATGCTGACAGAGCACTGGAACAGGCTGCCCTGGGGGACTGTGGAATCTTCCTCTCTGAAGATACTCCAGACCCACCTGGATGCATTACTGTGTGCTCTGGCATAGGTGATCCTGCTCTGGCAGGGAGGTTGGACTGGATGATCTTTCAAGGGCCCTTCCAAACCCTAACATTCTGTGATTCTGTGATAATCAAGGCTGGAAGCTGTTCTAAAGCAGATGCTCATAAGTTGCTGGACAAACATCAAAAAGAGAGAATTTGAGGAAAAAACTGTGCTGCCATCCTTGGAGTATATTAACTCAGGTAAAAATGGAGATTAATTATCCTTTTTTCTGAGAAATTCCAGGTTCCAGTGCAGCACTTGGTCTGAAGGCCAATTTACCCATGCCATAGTGTTCTGGGACCTCTGGAAAATTATCTCATATAACCACTGGATAGCAGCCCAGGAGAATTTTGATTTTCAGCTCGTGTTACTCATATTCATCCCTGAATGATGGATCATCTACATTATACAGTTCATATTTCTCATAAAACTTTTGCTCATAAATCAAGAGGGATGCAGCCTCTTATGTATTTCATCTAATGCAATATAGATTAATCTGCAGGAGGTTTTTGGAAGTCAGCTCTATAAAAGTGTTTCTTCTCACCAGCCCTTTTTGTTAAAAAAAACCACCACAAAGCACCTGAGTAGGATGCATCCATTAAAAAGATATTAGCACAGGGATATTTCTTGGCATCAAAGTGAAAGATTATTTTTCACATGTAAGCAGGCAAGTGCCTGGTTCAGATTACAAATGGTGCAGAGTAATGTCCTGAATGCCCTACTTATTGAAATCCTACAAACACATTAAGCACATTTTCTTCCCTAGAGTTTATCCAGTGTGCAGGGTAACCTTGTAATGCTGTCAGTACATGCTGACACAGCACAGCTTACATACACCTTGTGAAGCCAGTGACTTATCATTACAAAATGAGGGTACCCAGCTCAGCGTGCAACATGATCATAAGAGACTGAAGATTAATACAGCTTCACTTCTGTTCTCTGTAAGCCATCCAGCCCTCACTTTTTAAGGCATTTGAGCCTCGTTTTCACCTGCACATGATTGCTGCCTTCAAGTTGGTGTAAATCACGATCAAAGCAGGGGCAAGTGAGGTGTCTCAGGAGCAATTCTCTCCAGAGAAAGGCATCATACAGCCAGGTGGCAATGGTGGATGCCTCACAGGAACAGAGAGTTCTCTTGTTTACCCTTCAAGAAGCTTGCTCTGAACCACTTCCCAGTTGTCAAGAGCTCCCAGCTCCCAACCGCTGATGTTTTTCATAGACAGGTGAGACAGGGAGGATTAAGTTGGTAGCCTCTGCAATGGCCTGGCACAGTCAGCTGGGTTAACTAGAGCTGGCTAGGGTGCAGGTGAAAAAGACTGTGCTCCAGGATGGAGGAATATGGACAAAAGGAAATAGCAGCATCATCTGAGAAAGACAACAGCAAAGGGGAGGATATGTTGTGGAGGAAATGCAGCAAAGGAGTCTTTGGATCAGTACAGCAAAGGATGTACATGGAGACCAGGACAGACCTGGTACCAACCACCACAGTACACTCAGTGGAGTGATGTTAAATCACAAAAGCTGTCATGAAAAGCGTTATGGGATGGACTATGAAATCATTGCTTACATAGAGCAGCCCCTTCTTCTACCAGTAGGACCAAGGACTAAATCAGAGGTCATCCACACAGTAAAACAACATGGAATAAGTAGCTCATTGCAATGTCTGGAAGCTGGAGTGTATTAAGGAAGCAGATTCATTCTTCCTGAAAGACATATTAAAAAGGTAATAGAGATTTTCTGTGAAGTCCAGTCAGAGATGGTAGAAAAGCACATTTCCAATGATCTCCTCATCTAAAAGGTAACTAACACGTGTCACTCAGATTCATGGAAGCAAAGCACTGTACCTTTGAGCATGACATCTCTTGTCAAATTCAGATAACAGAAACATAATCACATTCTTCCTCCCTCCCAGGAAGCCCTCAAATGATGTACAAGATGTGCAGAAGATGTACGAGTGCAGCTGCTCATACTACCCAGGCACACAGAAATGTCTCTGTTAGGAATTTTAGGACTAGATGATACTGTAAGGAGCCCCATATGTTTTCTACTCTGATTTGCTACTGCAGAGAACAGCTCAGAATTGTTCCTCTGAGCTACATGGAGCTTGAGAGATCATTGCCTACTACAGGACAATCAACCTTTGCTCTGGCTCTCAGAGATGTCAAAATGATGTCAGGACACTCCTTTGCTATGAGTAGCCATAGTGAGCGTTCAGCAGTCCCTGTACAGCTTTTTTGTGTAACCAGAGACTTCTTTTGCTAACAGGGAGGAGCACTTTTTTATATCTTTCCATTGCTTTATCTCTCATTATTACCAATGCACTGATGAGTTTGATGATACTGTGTACTCCAGTGTGAATACATGATTCTCTTCTACCTTTTCATATATATTTTGTGTTCAAGCCCTGAATGCATGTGTTCCCGGAGAGTCTCTTAGAAGGAAAGTAAGTTCCAAGCTTGTTTCATTGTCTTCTGCTCTCCTCTTCCTCTTGATTGTGGTAAGAATTTGACCAGGTATTTGTCTTCAGCTTATTTGCTGTGTGGTGCTGTGGATATTTACACACACAACACTGCTTTGGTCAAACACTACCTGCAGCACAGGATCATCCATAAACTTTTCATAAGAGACTCCAGATTTCAAGACTGGATGCAAACAGAATTGTCCACCAGAGCCTGACTTGTACCAAGAATATAGAATGGCATTAATGAACAAAATTTTCCTCGAGGACGTGAGTAAACGGCAAAAGGAAGAACTGACAAGGCTGACATTTTAATAGAGAACTTCCCTTCTGAGTCACAGCTGTGGGCTGTGAATTGTGTTGGGCTTATACTCAGAAGGATCTCATCTCTCCTTTAATCACTCTGCAACATGTGATACATAACACACTTAGGTTTTGGGGTGGTTTTTTTAAGATGTGGGTTTTTTCCAGATTTCTTTGCAGTTTTTCACTTTCCTTAGATAGCAGATGCTTTTCAAAAGCACTAGATTGTTTTTTCTTAAGGACAGAAGAGGAAGACAAAACCAGCATTCATTCTGAAAATCCAGTTCACTGAGCTGGAGAGACCTTCCTCTGCCATTTCTGTGGATAATGTATTACTTTGTGTTGACAGAAATGGTTGGACAGGGTGCAGCTAGGCTAGACTTCCCATGTGCTTTCTGCTAGTGGCAATTTGCACTCATCTCAGAACTTTTGGTCTGGTTTGGTTTGGTTTTCCAGCATCTGATAAATATGCCTGGATCCTACTAGGTATTGCTATTTATTTTCCCCAGTGGCTTTTTACCATGGCATGTAAATAGAATAGAATCAACCAGGCTGGAAGAGACCTCCAAGATCATCCACTCCAACCTAGCACCCAGCCCTAGACACTCAACCAGACCATGCCACTAAGTGCCTCATCCAGGCTTTGCTTCAATGCCTCCAGGGATGGTGACTCCATCACCTCCCTGGGCAGCCCATTCCAATGCCAATCACTCTCTCTGCCAACAACTTCCTCCTAACATCCAGCCTAGACCTCCCCTGGCACAGCTTGAGACTGTGTCCCCTTATTCTGTTGCTGGTTGCCTGGCAGAAGAGACCAACCCCCACCTGGCTACAACCTCCCTTCAGGTAGTTGTGGACAGCAATGAGGTCTGCCCTGAGCCTCCTCTTGTCCAGTAAAGTCAGTACTTACTCCAAATGAAAATTAATCATTTAATTTTGAGCTTATTTTGTTACAAACCTTGGGAAGTAAGAGGAAAAAAGGCTTCATTTACACAACTCAAAAACTCCTGGATGTTCTGCATCACTGAATCTGCCTAGTCCAAAAGCTTAAAGGGAAAGGGGGAAATTCAGATGTTGTTAAGCCTTCTTCTTGATACACTGGTTTGGTCAGCTCTGTGCTGCTTTGCACACAACTGGATTACAAACGTGCAACACACTGTGCTCATTAGGAATAAAAGACATCACTTTAGTATTGTCAAACATTTCTCACACATTGGGAAGAAAACATGGTGGAGAAAAGGAAAATATTCCACTAACAAGTCTCAGGAGCTATATTCTAATCCACCTCAGAAAGTCAACCACACTGAAATCAGTTGTAGTGTAGCCTGCATCTCAGTACATCATTATTAAAATAACCAGTTCACTCCAATTAAAAATGAGGCAGGAATGGCACTGATTGTTTTAGTTGTGATCTCTTCTCCAAAAGATAGCTGGCAAGCCAAAATTTGCAGAGATCAACCAATGTATGTCTGAAAAGTCTAATGCAACCACCTGCATGTTGTGAGTGACCAGGGGCTGACAGCAAACATGACAAAGAAAAAGATGAGCTACAAAACACCAGATGTTGATAGTGACTTGACAGAAACTTTCCACACTAAATAACAGCTATGGTTAATAAAATGCTTAGGAGAAAATGGTAAATACACAGATTTCAAAAGTGGAGAATTACAGGTCCCCTTGATAAACATTTGTAAAATCAGCTAATTTGTGCTGGTTTGAGGCTAACTGGAGCATTTTAATGAGAGAACTTAGATCATTGGTTGTGAAAAGAAAATAGTGGTGGTGTCTGTATCACTCATAGGTTTGCTGAGAGGGATAAAAAGTCGAAACATTGTCCTGGGCTGATGCCCTGTTCCTTTCTCTGCCTGGTCTATGTCCTTAGAATTAATTACTTTGTGTTAACTCCAATCTGCTCTGATATCTCGCCTCTAATCTCAGCAGCTAACACAATCTTTTGCTGGCTGCTGCTGCTGCTTTCTACTTTGTTTGTGTTTGTCCATCTGAGATAGAGGAGGGGAGGAACAGAGAGGGGGGTAACTTTGAGGCCTTCTGGGCAGTTTTCTTTGGGAGGGAGTTTGGATTTCTGCATTATTTCTACCTAGGATATAATTGTAAATACTTGTATATCTTGTGTGTATATGCTTATAAATGTTGCCATGCTGTAAATACAGCCACATCTTACTTCCAAACTGAGTGAGCCTGGGAAATTTCAAATAGTGGGGAGGGATAGCTCTAATCCACCACCTAATTCTAGCATGATTTATAACAAACGTTATACATCTGTTTAGCAGAGAAGTACTTGTGCACATCACCTAAGAGTGCCAAGAACAGCTAAGGACAAATACAGCATCCTGCATCCTGTTAGGAAACATGATTTCAGAACTCCTTTAACCTTAAAGCTGTCTAAGGGCCTAAAAGTAACAAATAATGTGACTGTTAGATGTTATCTCCAACACCTTACAGGAGATCAGAATTCACATTTGTGAGGAGACTCATGTTGACCTGTTGTAACAATGTTGATTTCAGATCCACCAAGAAAGTGCTACTTATTCCATTTCTTCTTTCCAGTTTTAGCCACGTTAAAACCAAGCTGTATCTTGGTTCTTCACATCCCAAATGTTATCTGCTGTTTGCCAAGTCATCCACCTGAGGTGGCATCCCACACAGAAGGAATGTCTCCGCTGAAGTCCAACACATGTTTGGTGTAGAAGGAAGGAGTGACATGATGAAGAGATTTGCACTGTTAGGCAGACCTCAAGGTTAGAGGTAGTAGATCATCAGAAGGAAAGTTCAATCTATTTCCTAAGAAGTGGAGTTCTTCTTCACTTCCTAGGAAGCAGCCATTTGTGAGGGTTTTCTTTGCTACTCCCACACTTTATCCTCTCTGAGGACTGCACAGGATTTGGCTATGTTTCACTTAGTGGTCAGAGGATGTTTTGTACTAACACTGTTTGCCTAGTGATTTTCTGGCACGACAAATGAAGATGCAGGAAGCCATATGCTTTTCTAATGATCCATTATCCTCAGCCACTGTCTGCTTACTGATTCAAACAATTCCAGCTCAGATTAAGCAAATGGATTTCCAAGTCAGTCTAGGTTAACTTAAAAACAAAAGAGAAATCTCACTTGCAAATTATACATCTATTAAGGTGGATTACTGAGATCCCTCAGTCACATGAAAGTAAAGGTGAGGTGTCACATGAAAGGCTAGTATAGAAGGCAGGAACATTCTTTTGCCAAGTTTTTCAGTTTCTCCTGATGTTTCCTGTCTGTTTGAGACACATTCACTCAAAAAAAAAAAAAGAAGTTCCAGTCAGGAAGAAAGAAAGTCAGAACCTTTACTAGTAGAGGTGTGAAAACACCTCACCCTGCTAAGCACTTCTCAGGCTGCACCTGGAGTATTGTGCCCACTTCTGGTGCCCATGACATGAGAAAAATGGAGACAAACTGGAGAGGGTCCAAAGAAGAGCCATGAAGATGATCAAAGGGTTGGAGATCTTGCCTTATGAAGAGGTTATGTTTCTTCCCCCTGGAAAAGTGTAGGCTCAGGAGGACTTCATCATACTCTTTCAGTACTTAAAAGGTGGCTACAAAGAGAAGTGAGGCTCTCTTCACAAAAAGTCACATAGAGAAGACAAAATGACAATGGGTATAAGTTGCACCAGACAAGGTTTTGTCTTGCAAAAGAAAGGTGTTTTTTACCAACCACTTAAACAACCTCACCAAGAGTGTGGCAGAGTTTCCATCACTGGAGGTTTCCAAGGTCCAACTGGGCAGGGTGCTAGGCAATCTCAGCTAGGCTTCCTTTCCCAGATGTTTGTTCAGATGACCTCTGCAGGTCTCTTCTAACATGGGCTGTTCTATGACTCACAAAGAAGCACACAATGAAAGATGCTAACCTATGGATGTTCTCTTAAAACATTTTAAGGTGGTATGGTCACATTTTGACAGACAGGGGATACAATCCTGAATTACTCCTAAAAGCTTTAAAGGCCCACACCTGGCCTAAAGCAAATCCCTCCACTCAGCCTTTGCAAGGTTTCTCTTACACTGAGGTTTTGCTAGTGGTGTGGAGCCACTGTGTTGTCTTTTCCATACTCTCATGCCAGGGTATTCATGCTGATTTTGAATCCTTGTATGCAGTACATTTCAGAGACTCTAAGCTAGGAGCTTAATCCTACCTGTCTTTGGGCAGCCTCTGTAATAGACTCTCCCTTCCCTCCAGCAGAACGTCAGAGTTTGCTCATCTGTCTCTCTTTCCACTATAGGTCTCATAGGAACCACAGCAAAGTCAAGCAACTATTGTCAGCAGCCTGCATGGGTTCATGAACCCTCCTTTTCCTCTCTTGAGCTGAGGATTCCTCTGCCCCACTCCAAAAGTTGGCTTAGTGTGCCTAATGATGGCTGACGGACTGCTTCTTTACTGGAATGGGAGATGAAAATTCTGGCATGCCACTCCCTAACAAACTGGGTGTGAAAGGCTTGAGGAAGTTAAGAGTACATCTTGGAAATCATTTATGAGAAAGTACCCCTCAGAAACACTGCCACCACCAATACAGAACACCAAGTGTTTGCTGGGTATGTGACACACACGAAAGGATTTAACACAGACAAGTAACGCAGATGAGAGGCACTAGGATGCACTAAAGGTAATTGCACATCTCATTCTGTCTTTGTGAAAGCAATAACCACTCCCTCTCTGTTCCTCTGGCCTCATTGCTGCACCTCTAACGACAAGATGTTCCCAAAATGAAAAAGAAATGCAAAAGCAATTGTCAGGACATTGCAAGTTGCACTCAAGCACTTGCAGAGATTAAGGAATTGGCAGTGCATCTCCCATCTCCAGCCAAGAGGGCTGGCCAGAATTACACAGCTGGTGAGCTGAATCCACACCCCAGCTGGCAGGACTAATCTCTGACCAGTCTGGAGGTGGGTGATCTCTACATCATTCCCTCATTTCTGGGAGTTATGCCAGTTACCTTCATCCCTATTCACATTTATATCCCAGGTCTCCTAGCTGAACAATGCTGCTGTCTTAAAATAACCCAGGAAGAATACTACTGAGAATAAGGGGGAAAGATGTAGGCAACATTGAGTGCAAAATTTTTGCCTCATCTTTCTCTACAGTCTCACAAACTGTCAGTCTCATTTCTTTCTTTAAAACTGAGCTTTCTAGGCTTTGGGGTTTTGTTTGGGTTTTTTTTTTAGCTTTTTGCAGGTATTTTGACATCCTTTCTGGAGAATTTGTAATACCATAAAATGAGGTGAGTCAAATCTGACAAGGAAGAGGTGGGGAATATAGGAAGTAAGATACAAGCTAAAAGCCAGGGAAGGACCTCACACTAGTTTCTAATGCTGGTAGGCAATATTTAGTGAGCTTATGCAGATATGTTTGCAAATAAAGCACACAGTATTATCCCAGTGTATGTCACTCATGCTGAGCAATGAGGAATGGAGTCATGCCTGTGATCACTGGAACATCCTCCTTGTCCCTCCTCAGTGTGGAGGAAAGCCTGAGCTAAATCTGCCTGGATTCCTCCTGTAGCTTCTCCAGTTGTCTTAAGGAGCCACAAAAGTTTTGCTTCTCTCTCTGAACTCTGAAACTGTACTAACTTTTGATCCTGTTGGTACTGTTTAGCATCTGTACTGACCTTGTTATGTCAGAGCAATGCAGTCAGTGGAGTTTGGTGAGCAAAAGGCTACACATGTATCTGCTTCAGACTGAGCTGAATTGTCCTGCAGGTTGTCCTGCAAGCTCATAGCAGCTTCCCACAATTAAGGAAGTTTCACCATCTGAGATGTCCTTGGTGATCTGACCCTGCTACCACTTTCTGGAGCTGCCATTCCAGAAAGGCATGCATTTTCAGCAGTTCCTGTTTCATCTGCTAGGTCTTTGAAGTCTCAGGTAGCCAAGGGCACTTCAAAGAGCACTAGGTGACTGTACACAGAGAACTGAATCTCCATTGACTGTAACAGGACACACCTATGCTTAGACACTGAACTGACATTCTGACTCAGTAGAGTTGTATCCCACCTCACCTGTGTAAGTGGCACTATCTGGGACATCATGAACTTTCTTGACATGAAGAAAATGCAAGGCAATCTATTCTCATAGAATCACAGAATTCACCAGGTTGGAAAAGACCTCTAGGATCATCAAGTCCAACCTATCACCTAACTATTCTAATTAACTAAACCATGGCACTAAATGCCTCATCCAGCCTCCTTTTAAACACCTCCAGGGATGGCGACTCCACCACCTCCCCAGACAGCCCATTCCAGTGGGCAATCACTTCTTCCATGAAGAACTTCTTCCTAATGTCCAGCCTAAACCTGCCCTGGTGCAGTTTGAGACTGTGTCCTCTTCTGTCTCTGGATGCCTTTGAGAAGAGACCAACCCCCACATGGCTACAAACTCCTTTCAGGTAGTGTAGACTCAAAAGGTCTCCTCTGAACCTCTTCTTCTCCAGGCTGAACAACCCCAGCTCCCTCAGCTGCTCCTCATAGGGCTTTTGCTCCAGCCCACCCCCCAGTACTGTTGTCCAAAACAATCTTTAAGCCACCATCAGGGGGCAGGTTTCAGAAAGGTCCTGTATAATTCTGCTGCATTTCCTAGCTGTTACACAACCACAGACTGACAGATACAGCTTAGAGGTATCTGCAGTGCTAGGAGGTGGGAAAGTGAGTTCACCTCTAAAGGACAGCCAATATCTGATTCCCACCAAGATGACACTTGATGAATACAGTGGAGGTTCAGCCCATGCCCTAGATACAGAAAGATATAATTAGTCCTATACAGTCACATAATTATTTGATGTGCCCAAGATTGTTTTGTCTTGTCATCAGCTGCTAGCCCAGAAGGTCATAGCTCACCAGTCCCATCCCTGTCAAGTTATTCCTGGATGCCTCTAATGATGTTAAGCCAACTGAATTGAGTTCCTAGTGTTTACAGACTGTAGCTTGAGATTTCCAAACCAAATCATTGCTCCCACAAGGCCTTTTCTCATTCTTAGCAACCAGATTGCATTAAGAGAAACTCTAGCTCTGCATTACAATGTGTCATGTCATCATTATCCTTCAAGATCAGCAGTTTCACACACTGCCACCGCTTCACTGCATTACCCAGAATGTGCCCAGACATCAGCATGATGACCAGAGATTATTTTTTAAGGTAACTTTATAAAAACTTGAGCAGCTTTTCGAAGTGTGAATCATATTCAGTACTTCTTTTCTTCTCTAATCCTTCCAAAACTCTTGTGGTTCTGCAACAGGATGGGTTTGCCTGCACACTCCTTTCAGACCCAAAGTCATCCCACACCCCTGCTCTCTGCGTGCCAGAGGACCCCCTTGTGCTGCACAGGGCTTCTCTGGAAACCAGCTGCTAACAGGAGCTTTGTTACAGAGAGCAAGCCACAACACAGACCTTCCTTACAACACCTCACACAATCCCTCCTGATATACCATGGAGAGAAGTTCACTCTACCAAATGCCTCCCCTTCTTCTCTGTCCCCAAGCCAGCTTGCCATTTCTGAGAGCCCACAGGAGATGTTGGGACTATTGGCTGCAAAAACTGGAAGGGGAGCTGCAGAAAAAGATGTCCTCTCCTCAGATCTCCACAGGATATGGCCTGCTCCCTGTCATTGCAGCCACATTAGTTTGTTTGCTTTAGCAGACTTTCACTGAGCACTACCAGGAGGCTCTGACTAGAGGTAGAATAAGCACACAAAGCTGACTTGCAAAGAGCCTTCAGGTTTCTGAGATAATCTCAGGAATAAATAGCTTTGGGCCATAAAGAGAAGATTAAAGTTGCATGCTATAGTGAACAGGACGCAAGGACAAGGTGATTTGTGGAGACTCCACAACATAGCTCATTCTTTCCACCTGTGGATGAGCATTTCATTCCAAAGCAGTCTGCTGCTTTTTGCCATTCCCACTGGTCTCAGTATCCAAACTCCCCTTGCCTGTTCTCTGTCCCATTGGTGATCCTCAACATAACTCAGTAGCTTATGGAAGTAGCTCTGTATTTACAGCAACAGTGGAACCCAGTCTCAAAGCACACCAGTGCATGGACATGGATTACTACACCAAATTGTTGCCAGTGTTTCTGACAGGACTTCCAGGTGCTTAAAGTCAGGTGCACCATTAAACACTTCACTGAACTGGCATGTCACTGCCAGCCAACTTAGACACTCTGGGACAGGGATGTGCCCAAAATTCCTACAACAAATGCACTTTTACATCCTCAATATCCACGTGTGGGGAAGCATTCCTATAGCTATTTTTCCTCCTGTAATTATGTTGAGAGCTATAACTAAACAACTACTTGTGAGTCCAACTGTGTGCATGTAGACAAAATAGCATGATGACACCAACGAGGAGGGGAGAGCAGAAACTAAGGAGGAAAGAACTGTCATCATGCACAAAGGTATAAATATTTCCAGGATGGTGGTACAAGAGGTGGGATGGGAATTGGTATGCAAAATTACACCTATGCCTTGCTGAAAGCTGTTTGTGTCACTACACTGGAGGCAGACTCATTTGCCATTCTGCAGTGTTCAGCACTTTGCTGTGGCATTTCCCACTCTTAGGTATTTTTACCCAAGTTCTCAGCAACATCATTTCAAGGAGAATGGGTAAATAAAACTTATCACTGTGCTCTGTAACATTTGATGTTTCACTGCAAGATTTTTTTTTATGAGGGGAATATTTTTTTTCATGCTAAAAATATACATTTAGGTCTGATAAGTTTAATAAAAAGGACCGCATGGAATATAGTGCCTAGATATTTGATCTGAATGTGCAATGAAGGAAGATGCAGCAAAGAAGAGAGTTTTATTGTAAGGCTGTCTTTTATCAGTGAGAAATAAATAAGCAGACATTAAAATACTTATCATCTAGCTTTTGGTAGCTAAAAATGAGACCCCTAAATCTCTGCTAGCAACCCTTGGCTTCTTGAAACTGACAGAGAAAAATGGGCATCTCCTCAAGAAAGAATCATCTCATCCCAAGGTGTGCATGGGTAGGGTATATCACAAGCCAAAGAGCTTCATCGGCATACAAATATTAGGGTGAGATCACAAGCCAAAGAGCTTCATTGGCATACAAATATTAGGGTGAGATAGCTCACCCTGGGGAGTGCCTGCCTCCTTCCATTCCAAATAGGGAGACATTTCAAGGTAGGGTCTGGTGTAGATAACTTTTCCTGCCTGTAGAATCAGTTGTTTTCTGTTGTCAAATTCTTTTCTCTTGTGGGTCACCCTGATCTCGTTTAACATCCTCTGTGTCACAGGACTGGTTTGGGATACTTCTGAAAAGGTAAGATTTTCCAGTTTTGGAGCCACCTTTCCTGAAGCACTTGCACAAAGATGGCAAGGCTGGGGAAGCCCCAGACTCTGTAGCTGGTGCTGGAGAATAACTACGAGCAGCATCAAAACTCCAACAAGAAGGGAGGGAGGGAGTGTCTTAATGGCCAATTAGGATTTGGCACGACCTTTTAGCTTGTATGTTGAGGTATATAACCAAGTGCTGAAAGCACAATAAATGGAGCTTAGCTTGCATCAAACTGCTCTCTCCCTCTCTCAACCACGGCAAATGGTGACCTAGCGTGATCCAGTTGCGGCAAGGGAGGGCAGATGTGTCCTTGCACTGAACTTATGCAGTCCTCCAGGGTACAGCTGGGTGATGTATGAAAGCATTCACATGCTCTGGAGAAGTGCCTTGCTTAGTCCCAGTAGCTTTGGTCAGTAAAGTCAATAGATGCTATACCTGCTTCTGAGGGTGAGTTATTTGGGTATTTAAATATTCAGCAGGCATCTTGACTGCAAACATCTGTCTTAGAAAGAAACCCAGTGTAGATTTTAGCATGTTATTTATCCACACCTGGCATTGATTTTTCTAGTGATTTGTGGAGTTTATAAGTTCCAAAAAAGTGTGTTTTCAGGATAGAAGCCCTTCAGGTTGATTCTCCCACCTCTAACACCAAAAGAAAAAATGGGAAATGCAGACATAAGCAGAAGAAACCACAGATAAGAAGGAGGAAGTGTCCTTCGAGGTTTCAAGGTCAATAAAATAAAGTAAATACAAATACTGAAAAGGATGTCTGGGCAAGAATATGCAATATTTTCTCATTTGTAACTATTCCATGTAAAGTGAGGTGGCTGATACTTAAACTAGCACACAGAATGAAAAGTTCACAAGCACCAGGCCATTTGAAGATGTTTTGCTTATTTCAATTACTTCAGTATTAAAAACTGTCTTTTAAAAGACAACTGCAAAATACCATTGACCTGAATGTAAAAATCACAGCATCACAGGATATTAGAGGTTGAAAGGGACCCAAGGAGATCATTGAGTCCAACCTCACTGCCAGAGCAGAACCATGCAACTTAGCACAGATCACAGAGGAACACATCCAGACGGGCCTTGAAAGTCTCCAGGGAAGGAGACTCCACAACCTCTCTGCAGAGACTGTTCCAGTGCTCTGTGACCCTTAGAGTAAAGTTTCCCCTTGTGTTGAGGTGGAAATTCTTGTGCTGCAATTTACACCCATTGTTCTTTGTCCTATCACAGGAAGCAAGCAAGAAGAACCTGTCCCCTGCCTCCTGGCCAGCCCTCAGGTGTTTATAAACATTTATTAAAGCCCCTCTCAGTCTTCTCTTATCCAGAAATGCTTTCATTTAGTTAATTTTAATTGCATTTTTTTTCCTTTGAAGGAAACAGGATTATGGAAATTGGCAATGCACACATTAGAATTCTTAAAACAAAATACAACTATCTACAACTACCTGAAGGGAGGTTGTAGCCAGGTGGGGTTGGTCTCTTCTCCCAGACAACCAGCAACAGAACAAGGGGACACAGTCTCAAGTTGTGCTGGGGGAGGTCTAGGCTGGATGTTAGGAGGAAGTTGTTGGCAGAGAGAGTGATTGGCATTGGAATGGGCTGCCCAGGGAGGTGGTGGAGTCACCATCCATGGAGGTGTTCAAGCAAAGCCTGGCTGAGGCACTTAGTGCCATGGTCTAGTTGAGTGGCTAGGGCTGGGTGCTAGGTTGGACTGGATGAGCTTGGAGGTCTCTTCCAACCTGGTTGATTCTATGAATTCTATGATCAAAAGGATTTAACCTGCAAAATGCAACACTAGTCCTGACATTTTCTCTTTTGACATTTGTTTTTAAATTGCACTCCTAGGAACACATAAAGTTGGACATAAACATTACATAGCAGTTTTTTGTACTTACTATTCTAAAAGGTTTGCTGCAGTTCATCAAGAAATTGCAGGATTACTCCACAGAACTTATGCTTGAGGGCTAATGCCTACTAGTTTTATAGCTTCGGATTTACCAAGGAGCCTATCTCAGCACAGGGACTGCTAAATAGCCTGGAAACATCAAATGTATTTGAATGCTGTTGTGGAGTCTTCAGAGCTTGAAATTTTCACCAATATTCAGCAAGAAAATCTGACTGTAAACCAGTAAAAAACCGCTCATGTGTCTAGGACTAACAACATCTATTTCTAATCACCATCAAGGGATGGTGATCATGACTGTCCCACCTTTGCTTTCTTTCCTGTTCTTTTAATTGCATTTAAGGCTCAGGGCAGACATCTCATGCTTTGTCCCCCAAAATGTAAATCCATTTTCATAAGGCTGAACAGCTCTTGCCATCAAGGAAAAGACACTGGCTGAACTGGGTACTGCTTTTCTCAGTGAGTACCAGAGCTATCTTTAAAGGAGGAAAACTCATCGAGTTTGTGATCTGAGCAACAAAAGTCTTAGAAATCTTCTAAGAATATGCAGGATCAGAGAAGTCTGGGCATAAAAAGATTGATGTTTCTTGCTTATTCCAGTGCTGGCATAGATTTTCCCCTTCATTTCAAGAATGATTCAGGCCATCGTCTGTTCAAGATTCTAGGGGACAGCCTTCATCAGCTGCAGTTTTCACTTTCCCTTTGCTGTGATCTCTAATAGGCTCCTTAATAGAAGCTGATAACCCACAGGATACAACTATATTTGATTTTCCTACAGATCATAACCTTCTGCTATGTGTCTAGGCATCAGCAATTGCAACATACCTCACAGTTCCTGCAAAACATGTTTGAATGTCATGTTCGGACATCTTACAATCCGCTTTCTTACTGCACAACAGCTATGTGAAAACACAAAGGCTTGCTTAGGCTTTTGTTAGTCCTTTGAAAGTCTGCAGGCCTCCTGTCTGCTAGTCTGCTCTCTGAATGCTTTGCAACAAGACTTGCAAGCATCTCTTCCAAATGATTTCCATGGCTACTGATACTCTACTGAATATTTTTCAGACCTGACTGAGCCAGGTTATGACTTGGTAACCTCTTCATCCAATACAAGATACAGTCAAAGGGGGCCAGTGAAGGCTGCCTTGTGTATCACCCTCTTTTGGCCACTGGACAGACCTAAAACAGGTATGGGAATTCAAATCATGACTGCTGTGTTCTGCAAAATAGCAGCTGGGTTTTAGGAAAAAACACAAGGGAACAAAACCAAGCGAAGACAAAAAACCCCCCCACAGTTCTTTGTTTCATATGGCAAGTGGTGTAAAACAGTTTCTATGAGAATGTAGCACTGGTGCTCTTTAGACTAATATTTTACTTTGCCTCTGGTGCTTCCATTTCATGCTGTCCTCTCCATTCTCTCATGGTGCTCAGAGTCACTGACAAATGGATTGATGTGTTTGCTCCCAGATTATTGAGAAGATTCCTCGGTGACTTTCCCTTGGAGAAAGGATGGAAGCTAGATACAGACCAGGGTATTTTGTAAAAAAATGGATGGAGAGCTGTGTATTGTGGCAGAGAATGTTCTCTTTAGGAAAAGAAAACTGCTTTGAGCAAGCTACTGTCCATTTTTTGTCTAAACCTGAACACGGTAAACACCATCAGAGATGGCAGCAGCCTGCATTGCCAGGCTAACTGGACTAAGCTAACTGGACTGCCTGGAAGGAAAAGATCAGATTTCACTTATCTGATCCTGATCTTCCTTCCCCAAGGGTTCTTAAAGGGAATTAAACAGACAATGATTCATATTTCCTAAGCATGGAGGGATTTGGGAGCATCCCATGGAGCTCAGGACTATCATCATCCATATCTAACATATAGGGGCAGCTGCTGGGCAAGGACTTGATGATGAAGACCCAGAGCTTTCACTCAGTATCCCACATCTTATCCCCTACAGTTCACCAGCTTAGCAAAAGAAGAGCACACACAAAACCACAGACATCCATATGCATCCCACCTCATGTAGAGATCACATCTGAATGACAACCATCAAAGATGCATCTGGTTTCCTAAAAAGATGAAGCATCATGAGATGTTTTGGGTAACCATTCTGTCTGTTCTAAGCTCCTGAACCACCAGGACCAACACACAATAAACTCTGACACTTGTGATAAACCAAAGTATCGATAATAGGCAAAGACACAGCAAGCTGCCTTCAGATTAAAATACTGGGAGGCTCCCAGTGGATGTGTAATGAAGACCTTACTGAAATACACATGATATAGCTATACATTCCTGCTCAGCAAAAGATAATATCAAAGTAATAAATTAAAGATGCACTCCATGTTCTCCACTGCCTGCCTAAATAATCTAAATCACTTTAAAGGTCTTTGTTTGCAAATCTCATAACTGGCCTGATAACTTCATCTTCTCCTTTTCCACTGGGAGCTGTACGAGGCTTGAAAGTTTACCTTTGGTAGGGAACTGTCACCTCAGGCTTGGTAGCTGCTTGAAGAGCCTCTTCTGAACACGTAACATCTCTCCTAGGAAACAGCACTGGGAAGATATTGAATGGCTGATGGAAAAGAAAGTCTTCAGATTCCCAAGCTATTTCTGAAATAAGAAGACCAAGAGAAAGGAGCTGATGGGTAAGAGGTGGCTTTCTTGCCATGATCCTACCCTCACGCTTTCTGCCTGATGCATTTCAAAGCTCATTATTTCCCCACGATCTATAGACTCACAGGCCAAACCTAGGGGAGGGGGAGCTTCTCCCATGTGTGTTTCAGAATGACCACAGAACTATTGAGGTTCAGAGATCTCAGAGCCCCTCTGGTGCAGGTGCCAGCCTGGAGCTGGCAATTCGCTCACCGCTACTGCCAAGCTGCTGCCACTGACCTGCGCCTCTCTGGCACACCTCCGGGAGTGGCCACTGCCCCCCTTCCCCGGGCACCTGGTTCCAGAGCTTGACGTCCTTTGCTGAAAGGAAACTCTTCTCAAGCCCAACCTGCTTTGGCACAGCCTGAGCCCATCTCCTGTTGTCACGGGTTAAAGGCACCGCAATGCTGCAGAGCACAGGATGCAGCCCTCCAGAGGCCATGCAGGCCCAGGAGGTGCACTGGAAAGTGCCATTTCTTTGTCATTCGTTCCCCAAAGCCCTGCATCTCCATCAGCCCAGGCACTCCTGGCTGTTCTTCCCCCTCTGCTTCTGGGCAGCTGCATGGAGCCTTGTTTGGGTTTGGTGCGGAGCAGAGAGGCCCAGTTCAGCCTTGGCCGCAGTGCCAGCAGGGCCTGGGGCAGCTTGGCTCACCCTGGAGCTGGCAAGCAGAATTCACGGCTGTGTGACTCAGGTATGGGGGGCAGAGAGGCAGGGGGAGGGCATTTGGAGCCTGGGGGTTTGGCCTGGTTAGGTGAAGCTTTCTGGAAGCTTTGGCCTAGGGAGGTTCTTTTGGAGACCCATGGCCAGGGTTGACTGTGGAATTCACAACATCACAGAAGTAAAAGGATTGGAAAAGACCTCCAAGATCATCCAGTCCAACCTAGCACCTAAAACCTTCTAACTAACTAAACCATGGTGCTAGGTGACACACATCCAGTCTCTTTTAAACACCTCCAGGGATGGTGACTCCACCACCTCCCTGGGCAGCCCATTCCAATGCCAATCACTCTTCCTGTGAAGAACTTCCTCCTAACATCCAGCCTAGATCTCCCCTGGCACAGCTTGAGACTGTGCCCCCTTGGTCTGTCACTGGGTGCCTGGGAGAAGAGTCCAACCCCACCTGGCTACAACCTCCCTTCAGGTAGTTGCAGACAGCAATGAGCTCTGCCCTGAGCCTCCTCTTCTGCAGGCTGCACACCCCCAGCTCCCTCAGCCTCTCCTCACAGTGGTTGTGTTCCAGGCCCCTCACCAGCTTTGTCACCCTCCTGTGGACGCTTTCCAGCACCTCAACATCTCTCCTGAATTGAGGAGCCCAGAACTGGACACAGCACTCAAGGTATGGCCTGACCAGATTTTATACTGTTTTATGTAGTTGTGAATAGTACTTCCCCTTCAACTTCTAATTCTTTCTAATCCTGTGTGGAATGTTTCCTTTACTCTTCTTGGGAGGTGTGAAGTTCACTCTCTAAACCCAAGACATGTTGTCACTTGTTGCATGTGAGAAGAGACAGACCCTGCACCTCACTCCAGCCTGCCCTGAGCTAGTTGTAGAGAGTGAGTCTTCCATGAATAACTTTTTGAAGTGAGGAGGACAGGTTATCTGTATTCAAAGCAACAGTGAGAACAGCATTTGTGCTGCAATACTTTATGTACACTGTATATCTGCAAAGCACTGCAAACTAATCCATCATTATGGCTTTGACTGCCTCAGTCGAAGAAGGAAATCACTGGCATTATCATTGTTTTACTCTAGAATTCACTGCTTTATCTGTAATTTAAATGAAATGTTAAATTAAGTATAACAGAAGGTACTGAGTACAACAACAAATGTTTGTGAAGGAAAAAAAACTCTCCTCTGCTTCCAGAAACATCATCCAATTGTCCTTTGAGTCATAGAATCAACCAGGATGGAAGAGACCTCCAGGATCATCCAGGCCAACCTAGCACCCAGCCCTGTCCAATCAACTAGACCATGGCACTAAGTGCCTCAGCCAGGCTTTGCTTGAACACCTCCATGGATGGTGACTCCACCACCTCCCTGGGCAGCCCATTCCAATGCCAATCACTCTCTCTGCCAACAACTTCCTCCTAACATCCAGCCTAGACCTGCCCTGGCACAACTTGAGACTGTGTCCCCTTGTTCTATTGCTGGTTGTCTGGGAGAAGAGACCAACCCCACCTGGCTACAACATCCCTTTGTCTAAACTGTATGAGGCACAAACACAGAAATCAGGGAGCAGGACATGTTTAGATGGATTTACTCTTCAGAAACCTTTATTCACCTTAGATTCAGGTGTTTTAGAAGTGAATGTAACAGTTGTTAAGATTCCAAAGGGAAGTGAGAATGACAGAAGGTTTTGGAATTACTTAATCTGAGCTTCATTATATAACCCTCAGACAGATCCTGAAGAAAAACAAATCAATCAGCAAACTAGATGTGTAGGGGGGTTGTTTGGTTGGTTTTAATAGATGGGAAACACAATGAAAAGAGAATGAAGGTAAAACTGAAAGTAAAAGACATTTCAAATAGGTTTTGAAAGATGTGTTTCAAAGCTGCCTTAGGAGATTTTTCAGAGATGAGGGAGAGAGGTGAAACACTTGCATTTGGAAATGTAGGCGTTTACAACCCTACAGACAAACAGCTAAGAGATGCTGAGAGTATTTGCTAAAGTGTCATGGCCAATGGACTCTGCTAGTTCTCTCAGGCAACCAGCAACAGAACAAAAGGACATAGTCTGAAGTTGTGCCAGGGGAGATATAGGCTGGATGTAAGGAGGAAACTCTTGCCAGAGAGAGTGATTGGCATTGGAATGGGCTGCCCAGGGAGGTGGTGGAGTCACCATCCCTGGAGGTGTTCAAGAAAAGCCTGGATCAGGCACTTAGTGCCATGGTCTGGTTGATTGGACAGGACTGGCTGATAGGTTGGACTGAATGATCTTGGAGGTCTCTTCCAACCTGGTTGATCCTAGGATTCTATGCTGTGTATTCACAATACCATGTTGGTGTCTCCCCAGCTTTAAAATTAAAGTGCTGGCCAGAGCAAAGTATCATGGGGCTTGGTAGTTCCGATTGTGACATGAAAGGCTTCCTGTTTCAGCTTCTACTTCTAGTTTCTGGTTTGGGGTTGTAGATCTCTTTTGCTGACCTAGCTGCAGACTCGGGAGTTAGCAGAGTTGTTTTATAGTTGTCTTCTGCTACTGCATCTGCTTTCACTGTGCTTTTCTGTGAAACAGGCTCAGGTAATTGCACACTGTAATCACTTCATTAAACCCCTTATCTCAGCCCAGGCTTTTTTCTGTGTGGAGCTTGCTTGTGAGAGCAGACTGTGTTATACCAAGGCACTACATTTCAACTGAAAGAGGGGGAAACAGAAATAATGCCTTCTCCAGTTTCTCTAATGCCCACCTCTGGACAGCTCAGACAACAACGTCTGTATCTGTTGCACCATTAATGAAATGGCCTCAATACAAAAACTGAGCCTTTTCTTGGTGCCTTTTACAACCATCACTATCTGGAACATGTTCTGTGCAAGCCTTTTTTGTCCTTTCCCCTATATGCTTTACACAAGTCCAGTAACTAAGCATTGAATAACAACCAATATTTGGGTAAGAAAAAGAGAACTTTGAGAACTTCATGTCAAATAGGCACTCACATAAGTAGTCACTTTTCTTTGGCATCTGTTGTTTTCCACTATCTTTGCCTGGGTTCTGCAGCCATAGAAACAAAGAGCCTGCTCTTTTCAGCAGTAATCTGGATACAGACTGCTGCAAGTGAAGTTCTCAGAGCACAGTTAAAACGCATACTGAGGAAGATAGACAGAGGAGCAGAATGGGCTGAGCATTAGGTTCTGGGTGATGAGCATTGTGCATCACTGCTTTTATAAATACCTTTATTGGTATTGTTATTGTTTCTTCTCCCCTTGTGTTGTTCTACTAAATTCTTCTTATTTTAATCCATGAGATTTTGCATTATTCTTCCTATTCTCCCCATCCCACCCAAGGGGTAGAAGAGAGGCCATGTGTGTGGTATTTTGTTGCTGGCTGTGCTTAAATCACCATGCTGGCATGCAGAAACAGCTTCTTCAGGCTAAGCCCTGTATTCTGTCACTCTGAAGAAAAAGAAAAACCCTGTAAAATCTTTTATTTTAAATCATGCATTATGCAGTGGTTACATAAGGTTTAAGCACCTGAAGTTTTGCTGATCAAGGAGTCTTGAGGAAGAGTACCAGTCAAACATTTTCCTAGAGAATATTTTTTCCACACAAAAAAAAAACCCAAAACCCAAACCAGAGCCTTTCTGTAGGCACACAGCACTTGCAGCAAAAATTCAGTTGGAAAGAACAAGAGAAAAAAGGGCAAAAATTCAGCCATTTCAGGACATTCTGCCAATCCAGCTCTTTCCATCCTTTTCAAAGCACAAACTCTGAGTTTTCCACTTGAAGTCACATTTTATTTTGCAGTGTCATTGTATTAAAAAGCAAAAGTTACTCCAAGTGTTTTAGTGTTATCACTAAACTGAAACACTTGAGCAGACCTCCAAATATTCCTTTAATTGTGTTTCAGGGAAGTGTCAAAACCCTGACATTTAGTTTAAAACATTCTGAAAACTCTGGCAGAAAAAGGCAATCTGTTTTTCTCCTGCATTTCACTGGGACTGTCTCAGATAGCATTTCAGTTGAAACACATTAAAAAGACATTAATGAACTCCAAAGTTTCACTGTCCTCAGATGAAGAGTAGCTTCTGATTTCTGGCACATTTATTTCATCACACATCACTTGCAGTTTTGTCAGTGACAACAAAAGTTGGCTTTGCAGTTGGCAAACAGGGTCTTCATTTTCAGTTGGGAGTCTCAGGAAGCAAAATCAGTTTTCCTTCATTTGTGTTGAGCCAGACTCTACAAACCTAGGAGAGTTAACTGCAAACTGTATTTTAGGGGGCTTTTTAATTACATAATGATTTTAATTGTATGCCATAATTAGTGGTAACCTAACAATCCTTTGTATTTTGAGGTAGATTCCATCTTCTACTTCTTTTATAGAAGATTTATACAGAAATACACAGGCTCTATTTGCCATTTCATCTTATAACCAAGTTCCTGTAGACTCTCCCCAGTATCACATAGACCTTGTTGGGGTTTTTTTGCTGCTGCTAAATGGCTGTCAGGACCATCATGGAACCAAATGAATGGATTTCTTCTTTCTGCAGTACTTCAAAGTGGCTTTGACTAGCCTCTCTCAGCTGCTTTTCACATTCATGGAACTTGGTTACCTACAAGGTTACCTGGCCTTCAAGACACCATGTGCAGACTGTAAAACACAAGGCCCCATTGCCTTGTCCTTGGCTGTTGTCTTTCTTTCCAGCATTTTCTATTCTCATTCTTGTCAGGACTTCTACTTTCAATTTTTTTCTTCTTTCTATTCATGATTCTATGATTAAGAAACTGTGGTACATATAATTGGTTCTATGCAAAACCTTTATCTCCCAATAAGCACTACAGGCAGCTTCTGTGTGACTTGCTAATTAAGTTAGGACTGATCTGTCACTAAGAATGGTTTTACTGAGTCATTTTTGTATTGCTTTTAGGGACTCTGCTATTACATTTTTCCAAGTCCATATTTGTAACATGGAGTTTTTCATCAGGCAACTGTTTTGACTGGCAGCTGAACAACCTGATGCATGTGAACATATGAACATATGCATACTCTTGCTCTCTCACACTTGCTTACATAACTGGATGCTTAGGCACTCAAAATGCAGCTTGTGTCTGCGATTATCTTCACGTGAAGCAGGAAGGTGTGCACAAGTCATGAGACTTTGAGCACAGCACCAAACAAAAACTGCTGTGAGTACTTCATTTGTCATTCGTTTGTTTGAGAAACTCTTTTCAGGCTTATTCACCAAACTTATTTACCATCAGTTTGCAGCTTAAACTAAAATTTCCCAGAGTATAGTATTCAGTATTTCCAACATAGACTTCATTCTTGTCCCTCTAAACAAGTTTGTTTTTCCAGAAAGAATAGTGGCTTTCATTTTCACAGAGAAGCTGAAATATGTACATGTATATATATAAAAGATAATTAGAAAAGCTGAAAAGATGACTGACAGCTATTTTTAAAAGGTAAAGACTGAAGCCCAACTTCTGATTGCCTGTTTTGTGTGGGTGGAATTAATTTTTCATTCGAAATGTTTTCCATTCAGACACTGGCAAAACATCTCTAATGCTACTGCAATTACAAATTGATTCATTTCCATGTTGCCACTATTGACACACATTTATGCAGCCTGCACAGGAAAAAAAATGACAAATGCAGTTTTAAATAAGTGGCTACAGTTTAAGCCTGAATAAAAAATCAGGCAGGTAACAAACACATTGAGCTGCTAAGGATAAAACATGCAATTACTGCAAATAGTATTTTAGCAAGAGATGACTTCACCCTGTTTATCTGAGATTCTAATGACAATCTTTGATAAATGCTCTTTGCTTTTTTTTCCCCATTCCTACTCCAAATGCAGTTATGCTACTGGCTGCCACCTATCAGTCAATCACTAACACTAGGTTCAGAAGTTCAGACTTGCCCATGACAAAACAACTGACAGCCACCTGAACATGAGCCAGAAGTGTGCCCAAGTGGCATGGAAGGCCAATGGTATCTTGGTCTAAATCAGGAATAGTGTGGCCAGCAGGACTAGGGATGTAATTCTGCACCTGTACTCAGCACTAGTGAGTCCTCACCTTGAGTACTGTGTGCAGTTCAGCTAGTACATCAGTGTTGCAAAAAGGCTCAAGTGCCACAAAGGTTCAATGAATTGACTGCACATGAGCTTGGAAAGAGCAGTCCATGTAAGTTGCTTTGATCTATTTAACGAGTGGAGGCATTATGAGAAGTAAATATTACACAGAGGAGTATGTCTGTTACACAGACAATACATATTGCTGAAGGTGTTTACACAGCCTGCTGGTATGACATTTCTTGTTTCAGATTATCACTATTGCCTAGCAGAGGTATCATCATCCATTTGTTACTTGTGTTTTTAGGTAAGAGTGATGGGTGTAGGATAGAGCTAGAGGATATCTCTGAACAACACAAACTGCCGCAACTGACTGATGAGCCTTTGCCCTTTCCCTTGTTTTGGCAACAACCTTTTTATAGAGTCTTGATGTTGATGTAATTTACCTGGAGGTGCTTCAAACACTGTAAATTCCAAAAAACCCCTTGAACTGTAGGAACTCATGAACAACTACTCATTTTGACATACCAGCTCTCTTGGCTACTGTGGCACAATCAGCAGTGATTAAAATCAGAGAGACAGACTCTCTAAGTCATGGAAATCCTTCAGTGTTTATTTGCTTGTGTAACTACCTCTGTGCACTAGTAAAATGTTAATCTCCCTCCACCACTTCTTTCCTGCAATAGAGCAGAATTACAAGTCCCCTGTAAGCTACTTCAGAACCAAAGAAGCCTTTCTTTCCTTTGTCTCTGCAAGGATTGCCCTTGGCACATCGATTACCAGTGCTCTTCTCCCCTTGAGTTTCCTGAGTCTCTCTACAAGCTTCTCGGCACAATAAGCAGGTGCAGACATTGCCTGATATTATGAAACAGGGTAGCATTGACAGCAAATGGTAACAAATTCCCCTAATAGCTTGTGTTATGCTCAGCAGCACCACAATGGAAGTTGGGCAACTTTTTAGGGGAGCAAGAAGATGACTGCTTAGCTCTGCATTGACAAAACAAATCTGCATCCAAAACAAATCTTAAGAGAGCTTGCAATGAAAAATAGATCTTCATAAGTACAAGCCCTGCGTGGAGCATCTGAGGGAGCTGGGGTTGTTTAGCCTGGAGAAGAACAGGCTCCGGGGAGACCTTACTGCTCTCTATAACTGCCTGTAAGGAGTTTGTAGTCAGGTGAGGGTTGGTCTCTTCTCTCAAGCAACCAGCGACAGAGCAAGGGCTCCTTGGACTGGATGGTCTTGGATGTCTCTTCCAACCTGGTTGATTCCGATACTAAGAGATGCTTCAAGGAATGCTTGAAACATAGTCAGGTGGAAGAGATATCAAATTCTCATCTGGACAGATACCAAGTGAAATGATGTTAAGTGAAGCATCCACAGACTTAAAGAAGAGAGCTCATTGCTCAGTAAAGCCAGCATACACACTGCATATACATTTTGTAGCCTGAATGTGAACTGGTCTGAACACCTCGAGGCCAGAAGGGCCATGTCAAGATAGCCAACAAAAGGATGTGGGGGGGGGGGGGGGAAAAATCATACATTTGGCCTGTTGGATTCTTCATTTTCAAATCTACCCTCATCATTAAGACTCATAAGCAATCATTTAGATTATATATCCTAAAAAACGTGACCTCTGAATCTAGTCCTGTGTGATTTGAGCAGAAAGTACACCTTGATCAGATAGTCTTAAACTAAGAGAGACTTGCAAATTGCTTGCACAAGGCTAGCTGAATAGTATCTGTCCTGTGCAGAGGCCCCTGAGCTTTCAAGACCTGAGAAGAAAAAAAAGGAGTTTGGAAATGGCTCCCTGCCTTCTACAGCCTGTTAACAAACGAGCTGCTTCTGCAGTCCAGAGTTGGACACACCTGTAGGCATTTAGTTACTGTACTGTGATGGATTGTTAACTCATTCCAACAAATACAAACCAACCTGGCTTCCCCCAAAGACATTTTTACTAGTTTTGGAAGTGAAAGTGTGGGGAAGATTCAGAACTTTAAAATAATAGTGTGCTTTAAAGATAAAACTTAACTTGCTAGAATAGAAGTGCCAAACTGCAGCTCTAAAATAGATGAATAGGAAAAAAATATCTTGCAGAAAAAAAGCACCCAAGAAAGTCTTCAGAGAGTGTTCAGTTAAATCTCCTATGTTCTAATGTATAAATGTTGAAGAATTATCTGTATTAATAGAGTTGATCTCTTCCTTTTGCTAGCTGTACTTGCACTGTGCTACTTGCGAAATTATCAAGCACTATTAGAGTTGATTTGAGATAATCATTCCATTAATTAACAGTACAAATGTTCCCTGGTGAGATAATGAAAAGAACCTTGAAAAATGTAATTTTTACTTCATTGTTAATAAAATCCTTTCACCTCAGTCTCAGCCAACATAAAGAATAGTGGACTCCAGTTAAGCAAGATATTTGACTGTGTGCTTAATCTCAATGTATGAATAGACCTATTAGTTCCAAGGAAGCAACCTGATTGAGGAAAGTTATTCACTGCCCTAAACATAGCCATATGATTACATTCTTTACTAGATGAAGCTCATGGCAGATTGGTGTCTCTAGAGTAATTCTGCCTACGGTAGTAGGTTTCAGCATGGGTCAGTGCCAGACTAACCAATAACAACTCATTCTTGAATCTCTCAGATCTGAAACCACCACCTCAGCATATGAAAAGAAGCTGCTCCCCCAAGCTCCACAAAGCCTCAAGAAACTGATTCAGATTCTTGCAGAATCATGCTATTATAAAACTGCTGTGGGTGGAAAAGACCTCTAAGATCATCAGGTCACACTGCCAACCTAACATCATCATGGTCGTTAAACCCTGTCCCAAAGTGCCATGTCTACACATTTCTTGAACTCACCCAAGGATGGTGACTCACCTGCCTCCCTGGGCAGCCTGTTCAAACTGCTGAGCACTCTTTCTGCAGAGAATTTTTCCCTAATACTCATTCTAAACATTCCCTGGTGCAACCTGAGACCATATCCTCTTGTTCTATTACTTGACACTAAGGAGAAGAAACAAACTCCACTTCACTACAACCTCCTTTCAGGGCGTTTTAGGGAACAAATGGGGGCTCCCCCCAGCCTCGTCTTCTCCAGATTAAATGATCCCAGTTTCCTCAGCCACTCCTCATAAGACTTACTCTCCAGGCCCTTCACTGTCTTTGTGGCTCTTCTCCAGACACTGCCTTGTAGTGAGGGGCCCAAAACTGAACAGAGTATTCAAGATGTGGCCAACTTAAACGTTATTTGAACTTAAAACCACCCCATGTGCATGTGACCACTGTGGTCAATGGGCATAAGTACAGTTGAAAGGCATTTCATTCCACTATGGTAGAGCAAGGGGCCTGAGCAGGTGAGGCAAAGTGAAGCAGGCTTGTATAAATAGACATCTTCTCTCCAAGCTTAGCTAGATTTAGAGGCAACAATCACTTTAAGGTTTGAAATGTTTTTCATCTGGCTGAATTTATAAAATTCTGCCTCCAGAAAACCTTCTGCAGTCAAGAAGATCTAGATCTGTGACCAGTGAGGGGAGAGGGAAGATGAGGTGTGAGAGCCACAGCACAAATCTATTGGCATCAGGGGAAGCAAGCCAATCTACTGCCCTTCGTGGTCTGACCCCTGTTCTCCAAGAAGAGTACAGAACAGAGCTAGCCAAGCATATGACGTATGCTTTGCCACAAACAATCTGTCTCCTTGGGCTCCTTTGTGAGAATGATACCTTCATCAAATTGCCTCTTTTGAATGTAAATGCACTTGCCTTTGTGACAGAAATACATGTAAATGCTATAACTGCATCTAATTGTCTCCAAGAAGCGTTATTTAGGTTCATTTTATCTTTTAGTTAATGGCACAAGGCTTTAGATGTCACTTTCCTAACAGAAAACAGGAGCTGCTTGGCAGTGCTAATCAGCCCTAGAAGGCCTTACCCTTGATCCAGCACAATGACAGATCAGACAGGGCAACACTTCTGTTAGTGCAGAAATGCAGACTGGATATTCAAATGTTATGTCATCTACAGACTACAGAAAATTTGTTTGCATGGCTCACTGCAACTTCAGCAAAGGAGACAAGGCTAAGTCCTTCCCAGAGAGAGTGATTGGCATTGGAATGGGCTGCCCAGGGAGGCGGTAGAGTCACTGTGCCTGGAGGTGTTCAAGAAAAGCCTGGCTGAGGCATTCAGGGCCATGATCTAGTTGGTTGGATAGGGCTGAGTGCTAGGTTGGACTGGATGAGCTTGGAGGTCTCTTCCAACCTGGTTGGTTCTCTGATTCTATGTTTCCACCCGCTTCTTGTAGTTAAGAGTAGGAGCAGGTCTCATAAGATCAGACTCCATGTTCTCACTTTGAGTGAGGATAGACCACCTTGACTAAATCTTACACAACTGCCTTTGTGCCTTCTTCCGCATGATTTATGATGACTAGCTGTTTTGGTTCACAAAACACACCTTTTGTTTCTATTTCTTCATACCCTGTGCTTCTCTGGTGCCCAGAGAGAGGATAAGGTTTGTCAGAAGAAGAACTAGCAGCAGTGGGAGATCAATAATACACACCAGTCATAAAACAAAACCAAACTCTGACCGGTAACTCTAACAACACAAAGGGAAAGAAATAACCTCAGTGTCCAAAAAGATGAGCCTCTGTCCATCTACTACAGTTAGAAAGAAGGAGTTATCTGTTGCTAATACTAAAGACAGTCTTAGCTATGCTGTGTTGCAACAAGAAAATGACCAAACTGCTACTCCTTTGTCATAACTGAGCGATTAAAAACCTCTTTCAACAAGTGTCAGTTAAATAAATTTCCATCCAAATCAAGTAGATGTGTAACAATATGAACAAAGCCAAGATAATAACAGGAGATGATGTTTTTGCAATGATTTTCAGTAAGGTTACAGCATGACAAGTCACAGGGTACCCAGATCTGCCTCCCCAGCCTGCATTTTAATTCAAACTGAAGTGATGGCACAAGCAGGAAGGCTCTGGTACGCTGGAGGTTTTCAGCTTCTAAATAGCTATGGATCCCTCTTGCTCATTTTATTTTGCATCCTTTCAAGAGGTGGGATGTAGATGTGAGGCAAATCAACCACAGTTATGATTGGATGCAAGGAGAAATATCAAGGAAGTGGGAAGAAAGAAGGAGGCAATAGAAAGTTACTAGGGGCAGGGGGAGGAAGTAGTGAAAACTGTGGAGAAAGAGAAGCAAAGGACATCAGTCTGATTGGTATTGGAGGAAAATTATTTTCTAATTGTAGAATATGTGGAAAATATGGAAAGGAGCCATAAGTAATCATAGGAAGGGAGATTTTCAAGTGTACCTTGGCAGCTTATGTTGGCTGTTATGTCAGTGATTCTCCTGGCTGAGAGGAGGAGAGCATCCCTACGCTCTAGGTGGACACAGCAGCAGCACATTGCCGCCAGTGAGCTTGGTAACGCTATGGATGGCTGCGCTAATGAAAGGCTTGGCTAAGAGAGATGCTCTAAGCCTTCAGGGCAGAGGAAGGTGGTAATTACTGGAGCTAATGAGTCTTGGCTCTGATTTCAATGGCATGTCATTATGCTGGCATGTACCCCAAAAACGAGATGCAGAGGAGAAAAGCAAGAAGCAGGAAGAACAGATACAGAATAATGGCTTTTGCATACGAAAACAAAGAAATGTAAAACTACTTTTCAGCCACTAATCTAAACCAGCAGCTTTACAAGTGTGTCACGTAAGCAAGAGCAGTTAAGAGAAGTGAACAGCAAAGAGCTTTCTACTGGAACTAACCAGGCAATTCACTTGAGTTCATCACTTGCACGACACTTCCTTCTGTGCTGGATCTAAAGAACCCATTTATTCAGAACTCATCTTTAGAGGGAAATACACAAATTTAAAGGGGAGACACAAATACAGGCTGAATGTAGAGTGAGTTGAGAGTAGCCCTGAATAAAGAGACCTGGGAGTGTTGACTGGTGAGAAGCCAGACAGGAGCCAGCAGAGCATTCATGAAACCCAAAAGGCAAAAGATATCCTAGGCTGCATCTAGAGGATTTTGGCTAGCAGGGCAAGAGAGTTGATTCTTCCTCTTTACTCTGCTCTTGTGAGAGCCCACCTCAAACACTGCATCCAGTTCTAGGATCCACATGATAAGAAGGACATAGAGCTGTTGGAGCAAGCCCAAAGGAGGGCCACAAAGATAATCCAAGTGCTGGAACACCTTTGCTATGAGGACAGGCTGAAGGAGCTGGGGTTGTCTAGCCTAAAGAAGAGCAGACTTGGTGGGGTCCTTAGAGATGCCTTCCAATGCCTTAAGGGAACCTACAGGAAGGCTACCCTTTCCATAAGGGTGTCTAGTAATAGGACAAGGAGGAATGGTTTTAAGCTGAGGTAGAGTATGTTTAGACTACATCTTAGGAAGAAATTCTGCAATATGAGGGAGGTAATACTCTGGAATAGGTTATCTAGAGAAGCTGTGGATGTGCCCTCCCTGGAGGTGTTCAGTGCTGGTTTGCACAAGGCCTTGTGCAACCAAGTCTGGTTGAGAGGCATCAGCTACTTGGGGTTGAAGTAGATGACTTCTAAGGTCTCTTCCAACCTAAACCATTCTATGATTCAATGAAATCCCACTTATTCCTGCAAACTGAGAGGAAAAAATGTTGATTCAGCTAATCAGCTAAGCATGAAAGGTCTCTAGACAGGTATGAAAACCCAAACAAGCAGCAGTCAGATGGACCAGGTCCATGCAAGGTTTACTCACCTAATGCTCTGTCCAGAGACACCAAGAACATGCTATCCCTCACTACTTGCTCACATGAAGACTCCCCCAACTCTTTGTAAAACAATCTGTCTCTAAGTCAGAATTTACCTTTTGGTTGTGTTTTGAATTTGACTTAGGTCAGTATCTGACTTATAAAATCACTGCAGTACCTATCTGCACAAGTGTCTGGGCTGCAGGTGTTAAGGAAATGGACAAAACATCCCTATCAGTAATCATACAGTCATCTGTTTTTAAGTAACTGGGAGAGAGAAATGCTTTGGGGATGCTAGTGCTGCAGCAGAAGGTATTCCCCTCACAGCAGGTACATGTAGCAAGGCTCCAGACAATGCTGGATTCAGTCAGCAAATTCTACCCATCCTGCACAATGAGCCCTTGTGCAAAATGCAGGTTTGGTTTCAATGCATAATTCTGAATTTATGCAAAATGGACCTTCCCAATATCTAATGTGAGCAGCAATATTTTAGTTGAATTTTTGCTGTGCTCTTGAATCTACAGTAGCTATTACTACTTAAGCTTACATTCGACATTTTTATAGGCTTGGGCTGGTTTGGGGTTTTTTTCCCTTTTCAAAAAAATCAGAGTGGTTGTTTATTTGCTTATGCCAGCTGCAGGAAAAAACCCACAAACAATGACACAGAACAAAACAAAAAACAATGAGGGAATCTATCGTTCTCTCTCCAATTGTAATGTAAGTACTCAACTAAGTTTACTGGCAGCCTGCTGTGAAGAGACTACCTCAGTCCTGTTCTGATCATCGTTGCTTCATTCAGCAGCCAGAGGATGGTGTAAATCCGCAGTGCTAAAGCTCATGAAAAACTAAGTAGGCATTTTTAGCCCAGTGGTTCCCTCCCCAACCCTTTATTTAGCTGATTATCAGCTGCTCTTGAAGCTACCTAGGAAGATTAATTAGTGGAGAACTTTGCTCTCAGAGGGGGGCTGGTACAAAGGTTCCTATAAAGATGGCTGTGATAGTTTAGAACTAACACTTTAGCCTAGTTGTTATTATAAACAAGAATAGGAACTTCCTGGACATCTTTGAGAAGAAGGCAAATAAAGGGACTGGATACAGAAGAACAACAATAGATAGTCTATATCACTCCATTGGTGACACGGCACAGGAACTCTCTCTCCCTCCCCCAGTGTGAAATTTACCAGATGAGCTCAGGCAGTTTGGGAGTCAGATGAAGCTATGTTTACAGCACAGCAGAAGCTGCAAGCATATATACCTATATCTTTACAATGATATACAAGTTAGAAACAATACAGAAATCCAGACTCCCTCCTGGAGTAGCTTGCCAGCTTAAGCACAGCAGTGTCTTCTCTTCCCATTGACAAATCCATCTCTTGCAGCAGAGAAAACAATGATGCTGTTACAATGGAAGGTCCTGTAACTTCACCCTCAGATCTCTTTCCAAAATGACTGCTGAAGCTGAAATATCATGTCTAAAGGGTAATGGAGTAACCTAGAGAGTTAATTAGATATTAAAGGCACCTACAGAGAGCCAGAATTACATCTTTTTCTCTGTTTAAATCTCCCATTTCCAGATATTTTCAGGTTGTCACAGCTTTTTGGTGTAAGAGCACTACAGACTCAGATTATTTCACTTTACTCTTTTTCTAAGGAAAATGGCAGTAAAATAATAACACTTGCTGAACTGGAGAAGAAAACACAGAAAGATTGCATTGAAAGGTGTGCAAGAAAAGATATGGTATACATGAATCCTTAACACCTAATACAGATACAGGATACATAAGAATTCCAAGAATTCCCCCAAAACCTTCCTCCCAAGCAAACTAAATCCACCAAAACCCCAGTGCTCATTTTCTCCCATCACCCACTCTCTCCCAGTTAGGCCCCAAGCAGGCTGGATTCACTGCAGTGATAGCCTTGGGGGCCACGACCTACAGGGTATTCCTACCTAGTTACCAAGGCACCCAGACAAGGATCCCTCTGGAGAGCTGAAAAGGCAGGGAGGAAAGAGAGAGACTGGAGCTTGCTGCTCCCTTTTAAAGCATTTGCAGGATTATGGGATTGGGATAACGAAATTACAATACCCAGGGGCAGCCAGTTTGTGCCTTGTTACGGATCTTGGTCTCTCCAGCTTTTTTAGGAAAACTGGGATGTGCCAGTTTGAAGCTAGCTGGAATGTTCTGGTGAGAAGGATTAGACTACAGGCTGTGGAAGGAAAACAATGGTGATGCCTACTTCACTCACAGGCTTGCTGAGATGTACACTTAGTTTCTCTTGTAAATACAACTCCATCTTTACTTCCAAGTTATGAGTGTGGTAAAGTTGTGCTTTGGGGAGCAGATTCCCAGAAAAGGATATTGCAGGGAATCCAATCTAACCCATAACACAAGCAAACTACTTTGGATATGTTTTCACCTGGAAATTCTCTATCTGGAATTAGAACTGAAGGACCAAGCAGTGATAGCAATCAGCACCCTTAGCAGCTTCCTTCTTTGCCTTGGATAAAGTCACAGCATCTCCTAGGTACTAAACGTAGGGAATGGAACTTGAGTTGGCCTAACTCTTGACAACACCACTTAAAATATTCCAGTGTTTACTGTAATTTTTACTTGCTATGCAGCTAGTCATAAAGTGTGCAATTATAGCCCTTGGTACAGCAAAGTGAAAGGTAGTCATTCCAGCAAAACATTAGAACAATTCACTCGGACAGCTGCACGTAAAACTGCTCTGCTGCCCAAGCGAAGCAGCAGCTGGGAATTGCTACAAATTGTTCAGCAAATGACCAGGCTCCTGCTGAAATTTAGCTATAGTGCCTGTCAGCAAAGCCAAAGGCAAGTGCATTTACAATTTACACTCTGCTCCAGCAATTTGCTTCTGCCTTTGACATCCTTTACTGCTCTATGCCTTCTTATGTTCAAGTAATCAGGTTTTAGCAGCAATTAAAATCTAGGGGAGCATGAGAAGAGAAAAAAATCTGCTTTAATTGTATTCCTGAAGCATGTAGAAGTACTACATTTCTTCTTTAGAAGGTATAATAAACTCGTAGTAATTGCTTACTGTGTTATTTAACTTTCCCACTTGATCCTTTTTTTTACTAGAAAGCAATTAGGCAAATTTAAAATCAAAGAATCATAGAATACTTTGGGTTGGAAGGGACCTTGAAAGGTTGTCTTGCCCAATCTCTCTGCAGCAAACAGAGACACCTAAAATGCCAGTGAAGGGGTAACGTTTAGATCTACACAATGCCAATAAAGAGGTGATGTGTAAGTCTACACTGATGACAGCAGCTCCATTCTTTGGTTCCAAGATGATGGTCCTAAACAGTGGAACCGTCCGGCATAGGGAGCAGGTATGGACCATTGGTACCAGGAGGATTTCTTCCCAGAGAGGCTTGCATCTGTGCCAGATGCCATTGGAATGGAACAGCAACTTTATCAGTAATTTATTATAGGGTAGGCCACTGTAGACTCACGCTTTTAGTCTAAGTCCTCGAAGGTAAGGGAGGTCCCAATTCCTGATGGCAATGATGAGACAGATCATGCTCTTCAGACTACTCCTTACAACAACTTTAGCTGCTCCTTAATCCCTGAAGTAGAAATAGGTATGGTGGTGAAAAAAAAACCACATTCTTAGTTACCACTGAAAATTATGCAGCATGAGAAACAACCAAGAAGAGCTTGTGTCAGCAGAAAAGTGTCACTTCATCAGAGCTCACATCTTCATGCAGTTTCCAATACTGTATATTGCTGGGTCATCTTCCCCACTGTCCTGTCCTCCTCACTTGCCCCTTATGAGCTTGTAATTGCTTTACAGAAACCATTTCTTTCATCCAGTCGGGGGCTCTATGCCATGTCCACCTTAGCATCAGTGTTTGTTTCTCATGTCTGGTGGCTTTAGCAGCCCTGTCACCTGCATTTTCTTCTTGCTTTCAAACTGCCTCGCTCCAGCCTGCAGTGGTGTGGGGCTAGGCTGAACACAAGTCACATGCAGTTTACCAGAGAGCCAGCCCTATTTCTTTGCTCTGTCTGGCAGCTCTTGGTCTGTATTACTTTTGGACTTGCCCTCTAGATGTTATTTCCTTCTGTGATGTCTAGATAACAACATTTTAAATTCATTCTCAATGGTATTTGAGTCAAAAACCCTTCTTGTCAAGCACAGCTGACATGAGTTGTCTATGCTATGCAAAGAAGAAATGCTTCTAAAAATAGATTAGCAACAAAAGGAAGACTAAAGAGAATCTCTGTCATTTGGTGGATTCAGGGGGGAATGTAGTGGTCAAAGGTGAGAATAAAGATGAAGTATTGAACACCTTCTTTGTCTCAGTCTGCAGTAGTAAGACTGGTACCATTTCCCACAGCATCCTCCTGGAGAAACTGGCTGCTCATGACTCAGATGGGTGATTCACTGGGTTAGGAAATAGCCAGGTGTCCTGACACAGATGATGGTGAACAGAGCTAAATCAGCTGCCAGCCAATCACTAGTGGTGCTCCCCAGCCCTCAGTATTGTGGCCAAGTCACTTTAACACCTTTATCAATTATCTGGACAGGGGAATTGGCTGAACTCCCATCAAGTTTGCAGATGATACCAAATTGGGTGGGAGTGATGATCTGCTTGAGGGTAGGAATGCTCTGACGAGAGATCTGGACAGGCTGGATCAATGGGTCAGTGGTATGAGGTTTAACAAAGCCAAGTGCGAGGTCCAGCACTTGGGTCACACCAACTCCATGCAATGCTACAGGCTTGGGGCAGACTGGAAAGTTTCCTGATGGGAAAGGACCTGGGGGTGTTGGTTGCCATCTGATATGAGCCAGCAATGTGCTCAGGTAGCCAAGAAGGCCAACAGCATTCTGGTCTGTATCAGGAATATAGTGTTCAGGCATTGGAATAGGTTACCCAGGGAGGTGGTGGAGTCACTGCTCCTGGAGACTTTCAAGAAATGTTGTGGAGATGCTATTCTGTGATGTGGTTTAATGGCCATGGTGGTGTTAGGTTAAGGGTTGGACTCGGTGACCTTAGAGGCCTTTTGCAACCCAAACAATTCTACGATGTGACGATTGTAAAGATAAGTTTAACTTATCTTCCAAGTTTAACCACTTCCAAGAGGAGAATGTAAAGATGGTTTACAGCATTCAGTGGATAAAAGTGCTTAAAACACCCAGTGTAACGCTTGTGGAGCAACCCATCAGTGATGGTTTGTTTCAGCTGTAGAATATCCTAAATCCTAAACCACAGGATTTACCAGCTGCAACTTCTTTAATGAGAAGCATCATTAAGGTGGAAATTCATTTTAGCTAAGCTTAAGTCTCATTAATTAAGAGGTTCTTTAGAGGACAATTCAGATCTTCACTGGAGTGAACTGCAGTCTCCAGAGGGGCAGAAAAAGCACAAGCTTTCATAAACGCTCCAGCAACAGATTAGGAGCTGTGTCTGGAAACGACCCAACAAATTCACTACAAAGCAGTGTTGTCAGCATGAAATAGAAATGTGATAATAAGGAAAGCTACAATAGCTGTCAGCATATTGGTGTTTAATATTTCTTACAGCCCTACTTTCTGTTTCTGATCTTGTGTTTGATTGGAAGCCCTTCTCCCTTCTTTCCGACACTCATTTATTTCTGTCACCAGATGCCTCTCCAATTTCCTATGCTTTCCAGACTTGCCTCTCCTTCCCTGCTCCTTTCTTTTGCCATAAAAGCTGAAGGATTTGGCCTGAACACTCCTCTTTGTTGTGATCTTTGGAGCAATTTATAGGCATATGCATTAGGCAATACATATCCTCCTTGGATAAGCCACACGTGGAGACAGAAGAGGAGATACAGGTAGAGATGCGATGCTGACAAATAAGGGAAGTTACTCCACAGCCATTGCTCCTAATTCCCACAAATCCCAGAACTGATCTTCACAATTGTTGTTTTTCCACATGCAAAAAGAGTAAGGCATCTACATGAGGAACATCAGAAGTTCAGAGAAAGTTCCTGGGGCTATTGGTCAACAGATGGCTGAATATGAACCAGTTGTGTGTCCAGGTAGGCCCATAGCAGCCTGACTTGCATAGCAATAACATGGCCAGCAGGACTAGGAAAGAGTTTTGTCCCCTGTACCTGGCACTGGTGTGGCTGCACCTCAAGTTCAGATTTGGCCTCTCACTACAAGAAAGACACTGAGGTGTCATAGCAGATCAAAAGAAAGGAAATAAAGTGGTGAATGGTCTGGAGAGCAAGTCCTGTGACAAGCAACTGGAGAACCAGAGTTTAGCCTGAAGCAAAGGAGGCTGAGGGAAAACCATATTGCTCTCTACAACTACATGAAAAGAGACCAGAGTGAGATGGGAGTCAGTCTTCTCCCAAGCAGCAAGTGGCAGGACAAAAAGAAATGGCCTCAAGTTGCACCAGGGGAGGTTTAGGTTAGATATCAGGGAAAATATCTTCACAGAAAGTGCTGCAAAGCACTGAAACAGGCTACTCCAGGAGTAGGAGTCACCATCCCTGGAGGCGTTTAAAAGATGAGCAGATGTAGTGCTGAGGAGCATAGGTTAGTGGTGATGTGGAAGTGTTAGGGTAATGGTTGGACTCGATCTTAAAGGTCTCTAACAAAAAAATATTCTATGCTGCTGCAAAATTCAGATTTAGATTCAAGGCAGGGAGCAATCCTTTTTAGGATATTCCCCCACATTCCTGCCACCCTGTTGAAACCAAGAGCTCTCCTTATGCACAGCAAGGGTTGGTGTGCCCTATACTCATTGTAATTCACTCTCAAGCATGACCTCTTCATACTGCAAGACAAGTCACTTTCTCCATTCTTCTCTCACCTGCCTCCTGCTTTCCTCATCTCAGTTCACCTCACATAAAGACTTTCTGACATACAGAAGACTTTCTACAGGCATGCATTAATGCAGGATCCTTACAGAGATCCAGCAGATGACGAATCTAGTTCAACTATCCAGCATTAACATTCAGACACTCTCTGGGGGGCTAGTTTCATCCTGGCAGGTCTTTAAGTTGTCAACACCATCAGCTCCTGTTTCTCTACAGACTGTAAAATTTGAATTAGATGGGAAAGATCAACAGCCTGGAGAATTTACAGACCACTTCAAGGAGAAGTTGAAACAAGGCATCTGAGGGACAGAGCAACAATGCTGCAGAAGACAACAAACATCAATTCCATAAATAAGTGGGGTTTGATACATGCAGGCATCCAGAGAGCAGTAAGTTGCAGCCAAGGAGTTGAGACCAAAAAATGCCCTCACCTTTATAAACTGATGAGCTCACACCACATGGAAACAAAGGAAGAATGGGGGTCATATCAATGATAATAATGGATGTGAGTTAGGAGGAACGGGAAGAAGATGGAGATGATAGAGACAGGCATGCTAGTGATGAGCTTGTCAAAACTTACTTTCAAGAAGGCATGCAAGAGAAAGTCTGGGCTAGGTTTATCCCACAGGAAAAAAGACTCATCCACAATGTCAGTGTCCTGTACACTTCTCCCTGCCCCTTCAGCTGATTACAAGCCCATTCCAAGGAAAGGGCATAACATCTCCCCTGGCGATGTCCATGAACTCATTGCAAAATCCCACCATTCCCAACGTCTTTATGCCTTGCACACCTCAGGAAACTCCCTAATCCAAGAAGCCACACCAGCAAAAAGCACAGTATCCTAGCTTCAAAGAAGGCAGAAGGCAGCACATCCCACACACCAGCCTGCACTTCCATGAGAAAAACTGTTTGTCTGAGGAAGCACTGGCTGAAAAGGACCTTCACTACCTCCATGCAAAGCCTTACCACAGCATTCACTCACGCTGTGAGTCACAACGGAAATTATCAAAACTGAGAGGTTGGCAGAGCAGCAGATCTAGCAAAGAATTATCCATCAGTACACATTAAAATTGTATGATCAGGAAAAAAGCTTCCCTATTCCAACGAGGAAATAATGAAAGATGATCAGATGAAAAATGAGTAAGAAGACAGGAAAGGCATTTTCAGGCCCTTCTATAGCTCAGCAGTCATAAGCCTTCCATTAATTGTAGTTATAGAGAGATGATGCATTAATTAGGTTTTGCCCAAGGCACGTCATTGTAATTAAATATCTGCTCAAACTAGTAAAACAGCAAAATGGTTTGTTTTCTTTCCTAATTCCTCAGCAAGAGCTGAGTATTGTCTTATACCATTTCAAAGAATAACAAACAGTTTTTACTAGGGCTGAAGTCTGAAATCCTTAATAAGGCACAGAAATCAAAGCACAGACTTGTACAATACACAGCTTACAAGAATTAGTCACATGTTAGACTCAAACTATTGGCTTGTTTAAACAGTTGTATGCTTTATATCCAACATGAAATGAAATCCCCCACAGCATTTAAAATACCATAGTTCTTTCTGAGAGCCTTCACTTGCACAATGAATGGTGCCACAAAAATGCTTCTAGGAGGATCTAACCTGCTTCAAAATAGCAACAAGACAGCCTGCCAGGTAGAAGCAGAGTTCAAATTGCTGTGATGTGACTCAGCTGGTTCCTTCCTTGGCTGCCCTTGGCTACGAACACAAAAGGAGTGGAGAGATTCACTCCACATCCAGATTGTAGGTGTTTGAACTAGCTCCCTAAAATAAGTGCCAGGGTTCCCCAAGTAGAGCACAGAGAGAAGGAACAGGTCTTTAAAGGAAAAAGAGTCTGCTTGCTCACATCTTTCTCATGCAGAGCTCATATCCTGCAGATGTAATATCTATCTGAAGACCCTCAATTAAAATATTGCTTGACCTGCAGCCTATTTCCAACCTGCAGCCTATTTCCAATCCCTTTGTGAGAGTACTTTGGTATAACCGCTGGCATACAGAGAGCAGAGCATCTCTGCAAAAGTGGCCTTCCTAAAAAGGTTACTTATGCTTCTGTTGCTCCATCTGCCCTCAGATACAATTACACATCCAGAAGTTACCTGTGAGGTGGAAAGAGGAAGGCATCTGTTTAGAGGACTATAATTACAACTAATTCAATATGTGCACAAGATACCCAAAAGCCCAACTGCTTCACAGGCTACTCAAAGGTTTTTGTTTTGCATACTAGGAATTCTATTTTGTTCTTCTTGGATTTTATGTAGTACCTTCTGTAATGGAGGCAAGACTCCTACAGGGACATGCACACGAGGCAAGCGATGAAGTCCTGAACCTGAACTTCTGGAAAAAGTCTTTGGTTGACTTTTAACAAGTTTCCAGTGGCAGGAATATGCAAAACTCTAAATAGAAAATAAATGTTCTTTCTGGGTGTTCTGTTCTCAAGGGGAAGAAAGGCAAGGGGGGAAGTGAGCTTAAATGTAGCAAAATGACATTAAGTGGCTAGACTAGAACTCTTCTCAACAAAAAGGCACATCCAAGGAGGCTGGTTACAACGTGTGTGATAAATTTCATCTTTTCATACTTCATTTTCATTCTTGTAGTCTGACATTACTCATTTGGCCCCAGCTCTTCAAGCCTTTCAAAAGGCAGTTTGATTATTTGTGTTTATTGCTGAGACAGGAGAGTTCAGTAAAGTTTGCGACACAACCAGAACTGACATAGTGGCTGAAGCCTTTTGGATCACTTAATCAGATCTGTTCTTGCAAGCTGTGCCTGAAAGAGGCTGTCAGCTCAAGGATTATGAAGAAGATAAATAAGTTTTCCCACAACACATCAACCACTGACATCTTCCCCACGCATTTATCAGTAGGGAAGTTGCACAAAATCTTGTTGTTTGTCAGTCTTTTTAAACCAGCTAACAAGGAAGGTCTTTTGCTAGCAATGCAGATGAGCTCTGAAACACTCCTTTCTCTTCTCCAGCTGTGAAACTGTGGAGGAGTTTTCCTCCTGAAGAATTCCAGGTACATAAAAACAGTTGCTCACAACAGCACTAACCATAGGGTATTGTGCAAAGAGAAAAGCAAGTGATGCCTTTTGTCTCATGAATTTGTTTCATAAAGACATTATATTTGATGCAAATAATGGTACAAAGTCACACCTCTGCTGTTAATTATGTCCTGCTTCACTGGGGGCACAGCCTGCACCTAGGCAGCAAGTTAATAAGGGCTGTCTCTATTCTGTCTCAGTTTGGCCCTCTGGCTTCCTTGATCTGTATGCAAAAAAATCAATCTCATCTCCTCAGCACTGCTCTCATCTCCCTGACTCTGAAACTAACGATTCTTACAGTAAAATCTTTCTTGTTATTCTTTGCCCTTACTCTCTCAACTGCACGTCTAGATGAACCATCACTAGCGAAGACATACAACAAGACCTCAGTAGGGTTGCACATGAAACAATAGGCCCTAAAGGGGGGATGGGGAATTCCTTAGGAGCACCTGAGAGAGCAGGGCAACAAGCCAAGGAGGGCATAGATGAGCCATCCCAGTGTTACTTATAACACTTTGAGACAGAAGAGACTAAGGGGTGATCTCCTTATCGTTTATAAATGCATCAAGGATGAGTATTAAGAGGCTGTGAAGCACTGGATGAAGGAAACTCACCTCAAATCAGCTCAGAGACAAAAAAGAAACAAAAAGACAAAAAAGATCTTTTGAGGTCTGTTCCAGCCCCTAACATTCTGTGACTCTGAGATTTCAGGTTAATTCCTTTTTCCTTGTTAGAGATTCTCAGACATTTCCTTTATGCCAATTCAATGCTCCTCAAAGCATTTCACAGTTTTACAGTTTCACAGGTGAACAGAAAAATATCAGCTAAACATAGAGGAGCTCAGCCTAAGTAAGGAGGCCCAGCCAGCACCCGTGAGTGAGAAAGTGAGCATCAAGTCTAGTCCTACCTAACAGGGGGGACCAGCAGGCCCCCCCCCCCCGGCCTTTGTTCCACTCCCATTCACCTGGTGTGCACCATGGGGACTCACCAGTGATGACAGGAGAAGGACTCCTCTGCCCAGTTGGGCACAGCTTAGGGCTTCTGCCTTTCCTGGGGCCAATTATAAAGGAGAGTGGGCAGGGAGGGCAAAGTGGTCACACCTGGGGTGGGAGGAGACTTAAACAGAACCCAGGTGCTCTGGGTTTGGGGAGAAAGGGGGAAAATGCTGTGTGGGGTGGGAGGAGACTTAAACAGAACACAGGTGCTCTGGGTTTGGGGAGAAAAGGGGAAAATGCTGTGTGGGGTGGGAAAGGTGAAGGTATGGTGGAAAAGGGAAGGTGGTGCTGAAAGGAGGGAGATGGAGAGGAAAAGATTGGAGATGAAAAGCGGAAGATAGGGGAAGAGGAGGGAGATGGAGAAGACAGGAGGAAGATGGAAGGAAAGAAGAACATGGAGAAGAAAGGAAGGAGATGGAAAGAAATGAAGGAAGATGGGGGAAATAGGAGATGGGGAGGAAAGGAAGGAGATGGGGGGGAAGGAGATAAAATAACAAAAATAAAAGCTGGACTGTACAAAAAAAAAAAAAAGTGGTCCTGCTCTGGCAGGGCTGGGACTGGGTGATCTTTTGATGTGCCTTTCAGCCCCTAACATTCTGTGATAACACGAATATTAGTAACACCTTAAAAAAACCTTCTGAGATGTCATGAAAATGTATGAGTATCAGTTATTAAAGTAAGATATTTATGTCATTAAAATCTTGGAATAAAAAAGCAAGGAAAGAAAACTATGCTGTGAGCACCAGAAGCAGCTGTGTTATTTCAGAGCAGGGGGGAAATGTCTGCACCTCTGCCATTGTCTCTCTTATCCCACCTCAAGGAACTGAGGTGCTGCCAGCAACTAGAAGTATGAAGGGCATATCAGGGTTATCTCAATAAGATAGCTGCAGGGCAAAGGGTGTTAGGTTTGTAAAAAGTTCAATGAATGCCAGTTCAGACCAGCAAACTCATTTGGATATGTACTTAGATGTAGCTTTGGATGTATCAGTGATATGCTTTGTCACCACAGGCAACAAAGAGAAGCTGGCAAAGGAGGTAGGTCTTGTGTTTTCTTAGCTGCCTTCCTTGCTGATCTCCTTCTGGATTATTATTAGATTTACTTAGGAAAGTCCATTTCAGGTGTGGGCTGCCTAAATAGTCTAATCTGCCCTTGAGTTGCTCTGGTAGTGATGTAAGTTCACTGGCTGCCAGTAAAGTGGACACTTTATGGCAAGACTTTTCTGATGTTGTTTTCCAGTATCTCTTCCAGAAGATATTGATTCCACAATGGTACCTGAAATTGCAATGTGGGTCTGACTGGTCAGGTGGTGGTAATGACATGTCCTGATTTGCTGATGATGTCAAGGGATGATTACAGCTCTCAGCCTTCCACTTGCCCACAGAGCATGATGGCTTAAAGCCAAGCTGTTTCTTTCCTAGAATAAAATGAAACATTTTTATTGCTCTGGTAACCTTAAAAAAAGAGACCTAAACAGAAAGGAAACTTGCTGGTTTTAAAGTAGCTAAACTACGTCAGCAAGTCCTTCAGAGCAACATTTCAAAGTGACAGCAGTCTGTAAGGACTGGGATATTTTTCTTCCACACCATCCTTAATCAAGGTCAAGTCTTTACATCTGTTTTTTTTCTTGTTTGGGTTTTTTTTTCTTCTTTTCCTTAAAGACAATCTATACCAGGAGCTCACTTCCCTCTCTTTTGAGCAATGTTGCAGAGCAGGATGTAGTATGGTGCAGCTTTGTAGGGCAGCAGTTTTAGTGAGGAGTTTTACAACAGATGGAAAATATGAATTCTTTCCCCTTTCCATTTCCTTATTTGGAGAGTCAGGAGTCTTGCTGTACAGTACAAAGAAAACAAGAATCTGTTAGGATTTAGCTTTGTGCCGTCATGGTGTCTGGGAAAAGGAAAAGCTAGCAGAAGTCACCAGTGTGGAAAAGTAGACAGTGTTTTTACAGAACAGGCCAAAAAACCCTCACTCTGGATAGTTCCAAAGGGATAACATCCTTCTGAACAGTTCTAAAGGAATTACATCTTCAGATGTTGGTGGGGCAAAGAAAAAAACCCTCAAATATACATACATAGACACATGCCAGTCCCTTTGTTTCTGTAAAAACACAGAAATCCATGGGTAAATCCTGTGGCACATTCCTGCTGCACACTGTTTTGGCCACACGTGGCCTTTTGTGCATCAAGAAAAGCCTGGATGAGGCATTTAGTGCCATGGTCTGGATGACTGGCTAGGGCTGGGTGCTAGGTTGGACTGGATGATCTCGGAGTTCTCTTCCAACCTGCTTGATTCTATGATTCTGCACATAAAGCAATGACTTTCTGTGAGCAATTCCCTTTGACAACTAGCAGCAGGGTTTCTTTCCCATTGGTCCTTCTCCTAGTTTGAAGGAAAAGTTAGGGGCTGAAAGTGAACAGACTGTAAGACTGAAGAGAAGTCTTGGAGCTAAGCTTTATTGTCTTGGTTCACAGCATCCAGCATTTTCAACAGCCAGCTTCCTCTTTCTGTAGCCACCTGCCTCACGCTCCCCCATACCTGATATGTTTTATCTCAGGAAAGCTTACAATGGAAATTTGTGTTACTTAAAGACTAGAAATCACTCATCAAAAACCACTTCAGAGAATTAAGAATGGTTTGAATAGAGGAGTATAAAAAAGAGCCTGGAAGGCTGACCTTGAGGATCAGATATAAAGTAAGAAAGAATGCAGCTGCAAAAAAATACATTGAGGTCCTGGAGCAGGTCCAGAGAAGGGCAAAAAAGCTGGTGAAGGGGTCTGAAGAATAGATCTTGTGAGGAGCAACTGAGGGAGCTGGATTTCATTAACTTGGAGTAAAGGAGACTGAGGGAAGACTGGGGAGGTGGTGGAGACGCCATCCCTGGAAGTGTTCAACAAAAGACTGTATGAGGCACTTAGTGCTATGGTCTAGTTGGTTGGTTAGAGTTGGGTGCTAGGTTGGACTGGATAAGTTTGGAGGTCTCTTCCAACCTGGTTGATTCTATGATTCTTGCTCTCTACAGCTACCGAAAGGAGGTTAGACCCACATGGGGGTTGATTTCTTCTCTCTAGTAACAAGTGATAGGATGAGAGAAAACGGCTTCAAGTTGCACCAGGGGATGTTTAGTTGGGATTTCACAAGAAAATTCTTCACTGAAACGGTTCTCAAACACTGGAATAGGCTCCCCAGGGAGATGGTTGAATTCCTGTAGGTGTTTAAATGAGGTGCATCAGACTTGGAAGAGTTAGATAATGATTGGACTTCATAATCCTGAAGGTCTTTTCCAACTGAAATGACTCTATGAGCCTATGAAATAAACTTGGAAACTGTTTTCAGGGCACGCTTCATTTCCTCAAGCACCCATTGCTGCCCTGAGCAGGGAAAAAGCAGCAGTGTTCTGGGGAAATTGTGCAGCAAAGGCAGCCCTGTGCAGGCTGCATTTTACACCTGCTGTTTACCTGTGTTGTGCTAGTGTTTAATCACAAAATGGCTTTTTGCCTTGGGGCACTCACCTTACTCGCTGCACATCCAGAGTGGAGTTCAGCTAATGAACAGCAAGACAAAGTGTCCTTTTCCTATTGCCCAGAGTTCAACCCTTGAGGCTTAGAGAGGTATTTAAACCCTGTTCTGATCAGTCAGATTTTTGTATGGACCATCATAATCATGTCAATTTCTTCACATGAAGCCCCTTTGTGTCAAAGGAGTATTTTAACATTTCAGAAGTGGGAGGAGAAGTGACAAGACACTGAGTGAAATTTTGCTAATTCTGAGTCTTTAGGTTGGGAAACCCAAACCCAGAGTCAGGTATTGGAGTCATTGACTTTGAATAGTACTTTAGATGCAGAGTCTGGAAAAAAAAAATCTCCACATGTCCAGAGCTTCAGCTCGTAGCATGCAGGGTCTGAGCCACAATTCAGCTATCCAGAAAACACGAAATATGTGAGCAGAGAAATGCTTGGCTGAAACACAACATCCATGTGTTGCAGCTATGAGAGAGTCAAGGTCAGCACTCAGCTCTCCAAGGAATCACTGGGGTTGCTGCTGTGTGCTCCCTGCTTTGCCTGTTGCACAACAGCCAACATGCCCTGTCTTTATGGTCTTCTCAGAAAGCACTGCAGAGAATTCATCTGCAAGGTTTGAGCTGTGAAATCCTTGGAAGTATGTAGAAACCATTCCTAGCTGGCTTTCAATAAATTAGTATGTAGAGTTCTCTGGTAAAATGAACATTCAATGCAAAGGTAATACAAAAATGGTGAAACATTTATTCTAATATTTGGGAAACATGGGAATAATTCCAAATAATTCTACCTAGATTCCTCTTACAGTGTTATCCACAAACACTGTTACGCCAACAGGTGGTTTGGTCTAACACATGCATTTCTTTTCTTTGGCAGACAAATATAAGCATCCTCTGTCCTTAAGTGGTGACTGCTCAGCGCATAGAGTGAGACCATGTACCCTGGACTGTGTCAACAGATAAAAAAGGAACTTAATGTCCATCCTGAGGACACTTCAAAGGCACACAGCTATTTGGCACCTCCTGGAGAGGCCTGGAACACAAACCCTACAAGGAGAGGCTGAGCGAGCTGGGGTAGTTTAGTCTGGAGAAGAGGAGACTCAGGGAGGACCTCATTGCTGTCTACAACTACCTCAAGGGAGGTTGTAGCCAGGTGGGGTTGGTCCTAACGAGACTTTCCTTCTGCCTCCTTTTTAAATAATGTTATGTTTGTGCCATGGTTTCAGTTTTCATTAATTCCTTTCCTTTCTCCAAGGGAAGTTACATTCCCACTGTCTCTTTCCAAAGCATGCATTGGGTTGTTGTGCCCATCGCTTCGTTCTGCACTGGTTCTTTCAGACCATAATGCACATTACCCTTGGAATGGGAGAGCTACAGCTCTTCGAACCACATTATTCACCCATTGCTTGGCTGCACTTAAAGAAACAAATCAATGTGAAGGAGCACAGAGGCTCACAGTCCTACCCTCATGCTGTGCACAATTCCACTGTGTTATTCATTGATGGCAATCTCCTGCAGTGTGGTCAGGAGCAGAGCTGTGCAGATGACACCGTGGTGTGCCACAATGGTGCAACAAGACTTCGGCACCAAGGCTCTCAGAAAAGCCTTTCTAGAGTGAACTGGCAATTTGTCAATGGACAAAAGTGGAGCTGGGGAGAATAGTAGGAGTTTTAGGAAATGACATAAGAAGAAAGGTGATTCATTAGCATTAATTCATTTAACTACACAGGAATTTCATTCCCCACATTTGACTTGTTTTTCTTTCCCAGACACTAGAGATTTCTCATTTCATTTATTAATTTGGGTCTTTTGCCACTGAAGGGGGCTGCCCAGGGAGGTGGTGGAGTCACCATCCCTGGAAGTGTTCAAGAAAAGACTGGATGAGGCACTTAGTGCCATGGTCTAGTTGAGTGGCTAGGGCTGGGGGATAGGTTGGACAGGATGATCTTGGAGGTCTCTTCCAACTTAGTTGATTCTATGATTCTACGTGAAAATTACACTGACTTTATTTACAGGGCTCCAGAAATCTTGAGTGCCACGAAACTCACAAAGCAGGGTAGAAATCCTCCAGTAACACTGGCACATTAAAAATGGAGTTTAGTTGAATAAAACATGAAAATGAATAATGTAGTCTGCACAGTATTCTTTGTGTTATTAATTTTGTGGTAAGTTTAATTAACTTAATGCTGCCCTAAATTTTCATTTTCTTTCTACTGTAGAACCAGAACGAGAGGACACAGCCTCAAGCTACGCCAGGGGAAATTTAGGCTTGAGGTAAGGAGAAAGTTCTTCACTGGGAGAGTCATTGGCTACTGGAATGGGCTGCCCAGGGAGGTGGTGGAGTCGCCATCCCTGGGGCTGTTCAAGGCAGGATTGGACGTGGCACTTGGTGCCATGGTCTGGCCTTGAGCTCTGTGGTAAAGGGTTGGACTTGATGATCTGTGAGGTCTCTTTCAACCTTGGTGATACTGTGAACCTCAGGCTAGATGTGCCAAAGAGCACGGCAGGGTTTTAGACAGCTCACCATGTGTTGATGTGGGTGAGGAGGAGATGGCTAGAGTTGTTGAGGGTGTAAGGTTTGGGGAACTGTGCAGGGGAATGGAGCACAAACTTTGGTAGCTGTGGCTTCCAAATCACCAGTAATTAAACAACAGACAAGATTAACCCTGGAAGAGTGGAAAAGACTCACAGAATTTATTTCTTCTGTGAGCTGGGGAAAGGTGAGGTAGATTGGGAGGATATGGTGTATCCCAAGAGGCTATGTTTAACAAGGGTTGCTGACTGAGACATACCTCATTGAAGCCACTTAATGCTTACCATTCTAGCGACTATTCACATCTCCCAGTTCAGTCTGGTGGTTGACTCTTCAGAGTCCACGAAGCTGACAGGAAGTATTTCTGATGAGGAGGAACTCCAAAAGAAAGCATGGTCTAGCAGCAAGGACCGTCATTAATGAAATGGTCCCTTCCTGGTTACTTGAATATGTGTCCTGTTCATGTGGCCTCTGAACTTGCAGCAGTGCTGTGGTCTGATAGATTTTATCTCCCAGAGGATTCATCTACAGGGCTGCTATTGTCCACCTTGCAGCTGGCACTGGTGGCTTTATGCACTTACTTCCAGTCACTGAGGATCTGCTCGCAGGTACAGGCAGCTACATACACTACAGTACGGTGCAAAAAGCCCTCACGTATTGACAGCAGACTTGCAAATCCAAAAGCTGGTTTATTTTAACTTGAAAACGTTTATTCTTAACTCCAGCATAAGCAAGAGAAGATCTATCCACAAGGCAGCTTGGCTTTACGTGTTTCTGACAATTCTCTTTGCAGCGTTACAACAGCCACGGTTTTCCTTAAAACAAGTCGTTTTCACTCCTGCCAAAACCTATTCTTTTCGTTTGGCTCTTTTCTCCGGAGCAGGGCTCCTCACACAGCTCCAGCAGGGGCCGCTCGCTGTCCCTCAGGCACTGTTTGGCTCTTTTCTCTGGAGCAGGGCTCCTCTCAAGCAGGGGCCGCTCGCTGTCCCTCAGGCACCGTTCGGTTCCTTTCTCTGGAGCAGGGCTCCTCTCACAGCTCAAGCAGGGGCCGCTCGCTGTCCCTCAGGCACCGTTCGGTTCCTGTCTCTGGAGCAGGGCTCCTCTCACAGCTCAAGCAGGGGCCGCTCGCTGTCCCTCAGGCACCGTTCGGTTCTTTTCTCTGGAGCAGGGCTCCTCTCACAGCTCAAGCAGGGGCCGCTCGCTGTCCCTCAGGCACCGTTCGGTTCCTTTCTCTGGAGCAGGGCTCCTCTCAAGCAGGGGCCGCTCGCTGTCCCTCAGGCACCGTTCGGTTCCTGTCTCTGGAGCAGGGCTCCTCTCACAGCTCCAGCAGGGGCCGCTCGCTGTCCCTCAGGCACCGTTCGGTTCCTGTCTCTGGAGCAGGGCTCCTCTCACAGCTCCAGCAGGGGCCGCTCGCTGTCCCTCAGGCACCGTTCGGTTCCTGTCTCTGGAGCAGGGCTCCTCTCACAGCTCAAGCAGGGGCCGCTCGCTGTCCCTCAGGCACTGTTTGGCTCTTTTCTCTGGAGCAGGGCTCCTCTCAAGCAGGGGCCGCTCGCTGTCCCTCAGGCACCGTTTGGCTCTTTTCTCTGGAGCAGGGCTCCTCTCACAGCTCCAGCAGGGGCCGCTCGCTGTCCCTCAGGCACCGTTCGGTTCCTGTCTCTGGAGCAGGGCTCCTCTCACAGCTCAAGCAGGGGCCGCTCGCTGTCCCTCAGGCACGGTCGGGGCCGGGCTGCAGCCGGCCCGGGCGCGGCGGGTGCGCGGGCGGGCGGGGGGCGCGCGGCGGAGGTGGCGGGGAGCGGCTGCTTGGCCTCCCCCACAGCCCCGGCGCAGGGGGTCCGTAAGTGCCGGCGGGACGGACTGAGCACCCTGGGGGCCGCAGTTTGAGGACCCCTGTTCTAGAGGCTCAGGGATGCTATTCCTCGTCCCCGCTTCCATGGGAAGGTGAATAGCTCCCCCAAGCGCCCCGTTCAGCCTCCTATCTCGGAGAGAACAGCGCAGCTGGCCCTCTCTTGGGAATCCCTCTCTCTGTTCTGCGACTCAAACTGCTCCTTACCGTCCAGCAGCTGGAAGATGAATAAAACTCATACTCCAGGAGAGCAATTACCATGCAAGTTGCAGCTTTCCCCTCCCCCCTAAGTGAAAATAAACCGGAGAACATGTTCATCTGAGGACATGTAGCAGCTGGAAGAAGCAAAAGTGGCTTTCCCAGCAGGAAACCCCTCCAAAAGGAAAACAAAGTAAAATTGCTCTTTCATTACAAGTACATTTTCTATGTCTTATTTTGAAGCTTTCATTCCCTGAAATGTAATGTTCCAGACATTAGTGGACTGAGAATCTCACATTTCAAGCTAACTTTTCTTGGTCCAGTAGGAGACACAGGTAAAATCATAGCATCGACCAGGTTGGAGGAGACCTCCAAGCTCATCCAGTCCCACCTAGCACCCAGCCCTAGCCAATCAACCAGACCATGGCACCAAGTGCTTCATCCAGGCTTTGCTTCAACACCTTCAGGGCCAGCGACTCCACCACCTCCCTGGGCAGCCCATTCCAATTACTCTTTCTGTGATGAACTTCTTCCTAAAATCCACCCTAAAGCTTTTGATGCAGCCCAAGATGCAATTTGCCTTCTGGGCTGCAAGCATATGTTGTCTGCTCACATCCAGCTTCTCATTCACCAGCACCCCCAAACCCTTTACTGCAGATCTTCTTTCTATCACCTCATCCCCCAGCCTGTACTGACAGCGATGATTGTTTCAACCCAGCTGCAGGACCCTGGACTTGCTCTTGTTGAACCTCAGGAAACTGACCTAGGGCCACCTCTCCAGCTTGTCCAGATCCCTCTGGATGACATCCCATTTCTCTGATGTAACAACAGCACCACTCAGCTTGGTGTCATCTGCAAGCATGCTGATGGTGCACTCCATCCCACTGTCTATATCATTGATAACAACATTAAACAACACAGGTACCAGTACAGACCCCTGAGGGACATCACTTGTCACTGCTCTCCGTCTGGACCTTGAGCCCTCAAACACTACCCTCTGCATGTGGCCATCCAGCCAATTCCTTAGAGGTGTGTATTGCCAGTGGCTGTAAATGCAAGGGGAGAAAACCCAACACATAAACCAAGCAGTAGAACACCTGCCTGTCTGGGCACTTCGTTAAGTTTCTTGCACTTTAACACACACTTGAACAAAATCTTCTATTACATTTTAAGAACATACCATCTTACAACAGTACTTGTTTCAACTGACTCACCAACAAAACACTCAGTTTAGATTACAGGGTGCTTCAGCTATCCACTTCAAATGGAAAGAAATGTGTCTGATGTGCTAAAGCTCATCTGCAGAAAACAAATCCAAGTCATAGCCAATGACAGCTTAGAACGTGTCTGCCCCTGACTAGTAATGTTCCAAAGCCTGGATCACTGCTGACTAGGGGAGTGTATTTTTGAGGCATCATTATTGCTTATTTAGAGCTAATACCTTGCCCAGGCATCCCCCACAAGGTGCACATTTTACCTTGCTCATACTGTCAGTCCTTGACTGCAGTAGCTGAAGTTCAGTGGTACTTGCAGTTCACAATGAAAGTTTTGCAGCAGGTACACGCCAAGGCTGCCTCTGCTGTCTATCCAGACTGGCTTCAAATTACATCTAGAAGTGAACTCTCTTCCTCTTTCTTCCTCAGGAGCTTGGTACTACAAATGCCTGCCAGGTAATTCACTGAGAACAGTGAGATGGCTCCTACATCACTTTTGGGCATTTATATTGCCAACTACACAGCAATGTGTTCACATCCCTCGGCTGCAACATGATTTAGGTGAACAAGTCTCAACTTTTACAATTTACACATAATTAAAATGTCAAATAGCACTCTAGCATCTTGTTAATTACAGCAATCTCCATATGCCTTAGGTTCAAGATATTCAAGACAAATGTGTCAGTCAATAACTGTTTCTTCATCAAGTGAAATGACAAGAAATTACATTTTCAAACACCTGTCTTAGAAAGGGTCATGCCTGTCACCTATATCTACGTATGTCACCCTGGCCACGGTCCTTCACATGACTGTGCACACTCCTACCTCTCACCTATCTTTGGCATTCTGTCCAAGCCCTTACAAACTGCTTTTTCTAAAAGGAAATTCATTTTTCTTCCAGTCAGGACATGGCTTTGGATTACAAAGCCATAAGCATTGCTAAAGTAATTGAAAGTAACTACCTTCCATTATGCAGCTTGCTATCCTTGTGTTAAGAGTGCTTTAGGGTACATTCTGAATAGTCTCTTCAGGAAACTGTAAGCAGTCATCTTCGTATCTCACACCTATTCTTCATCCTCTCTTAATGGGCTCTAGAATCATACTAATGGTAAACTAAATGGTTTTCTGGCAAGTCTATTACTTGTGAATACATTACTGAGAAAGTCAGTATTTTATATTCCTCTCAAATATGGAGAAATGGCTTTGTCTTCAGTTCCTCACCACTATGCAACCAGAATTAACAGTTCTAATAGCCTCTGAATGAACAGTGGGATCTAGTTTTGCCTCCTTTATAGTCCAGTAGTTGTTCTAAAAGATAAAGGTCTTGTAATGACAGGACGAGAGGTAATGGGTTTAAACTGGCAGAGGGAAGATCCAAACTAGATGTTAGGAAGTTCTTTACAGTGAGGGTGGTGAGACACTGGAACAGGTTGCCCAGGGAGGTTGTGGATGCTCCTTCCCTGGAGGTGTTCAAGGCCAGGCTGGATGAGGCCTTGAGCTACCTGTTCTAGTGGGAGGTGTCCCTGCCTATGGCAGGGGGTTGGAACTGGATGATCTTTGAGGTCCTGTCCAACCTAAAGCATTCTATCATGCCCACCTGTCATTTTTTGCAACACCAAGTCACTGTCACCCTACCATTTTCCTCCTAATTTAGAAAAACTTAGGCTGGTACATTTAAGTGTCCTGGTTTTGTTGGCTTTTTTTCAAATGGCCTCCTTATGCACCTGGAGCATGACCGTTCCACACTGACTTTTAAAAGAAAAAAACAACATCAGAAGCAAATCTAAACACCAAGAATTAATTATATTCTCTGAATTACTCAATGCTTAAATCTAGTTATCTCTGTAAATCCATTTAAGGCCACTGAATAAAAGCACTTCTAAGCGTAATTGCAAGCCCTATTTAGCATGCTGGACTAACAGCACACAGTAGCCAGTTACAAGACACCAATAAAATCAAGAATAATTCAGCTTAAATTCAAAATGAGTTTATTTTCCAACCATTTTCTTCAGCACTGCCAAACCCATACTGAAATACAGCATGATAGAAGTTTAATTTATCACACCACCTACCTCAAAACTGTCTATGACTAAGGTTTCCTACATTTCCTATAATCCTTTGAAGTCCTTTAGGATTATGTCTTCCCATTTTGTGATCCCACCAAAGACAAGTCCATTATTTGCTGAGAAATCTAAGCTATCACTACCCACAAAAATAGCATTTAAACTAAAAATCCTGCAAAATACATACAAACAAAAAAAGTAGTAGTAATTTAACACTGTTTGAAAATGAAGTGATAAAAAGATCATTATCCAGGCTCTCTGTAATGCCTAAAAAGAAGAGCATTTTAAGGTAACAAAAATTACTGGTTAACATCATATTTGCTACTAGAAGCAGCACTTTCCCCCCCAAAAAACAACATTTACCTGCATATCTGTATGTGCAGAGATTAATTATGGCCACTTCAACAACATGCTATATCTGTCCAAGTTTTTCAACACCAAGTGAGCTCACATGTCTTTAATCATGCAATGCAATTCAAGGAGGAAAAAAAAAAATCAACATATGTGCTATTGAAAATTTACTCCTAAAATGCTTTTAGTTTGCTGTCTTAAATTATGGTTTAAATCCAGAAATACATGAAATTAATTCAAGCAGTGACACATGAACACAGCAGAAGTTTTGGGAGAAGTTTTATTAATGTACAATTTCATTAGCAATGTACAACAGATATTTTAACTCTCTATGTATTTTGTCTCCTTGCATTTTGGTAAATGCTTGTTCATATATATATATATATAAAACTAAATGATGGGAGCTTGTTTGCAAAGTCTGGAAATGGTGAAAATCTAAGTGCTACAGTATACTTTGTAGTGATTAAACACGTTGCCCAGAAGAGTTACCAGCCACTTCAGTCAAGTACTTCTAAAAATGTTTCTGATCCAATTCCAATGTACCTGCTCATAAATAACAATTGGTTTGCTCACATCCATTACACTGCTAAGTACAACTGTCTCCAATATAAAATACCGTTTCAATGCATTTCTCCACGTGGACAACTAGATCATCTAGTTGTGTTGACTCTTCACAAAGGCTAATCCAAATTTACAAGTAAAGTAACTTCAGAATTTATTCAGAACAATTGCTTTTCAACCAGAAGCTTTGCTTTGGACAACGCAGAAGTATATTGCAAGTGACATTCTGCAGAGGAAGCTGGAGGCTTGAGAACAACTAAGAAGGATTAAATATCAGCAATACACGCTTTTACAAGAACTCTGACCATTCTGAATGTTAACATTAAGGAGCAGATACTTCAGTTTGTGCGCCTGTCAAACAATCAAAACCTCCCCACACACACAAAAATATCCCAGATACAGAAGAGACAGTATTTCAGAGAAGGTGGTAGATGCTGGTGTGACACCGCTCAAATTGGCAACTGAAATTTGACATCCACCTGAGCTTGCTTTGCTAAGTTGACTATTTCAGAGAGCTTCACCACCTGAAAAACAGAAAATAAAGACTTAATTGCAAAACAGTCCCAACTTGAGTGAACTGGACCAATAGTTTTAAACAAAGTAAAGCCAGAAAATCATCGATGAGATCTAAAGGGGGAGGGGATTATTGCTTCTTAATCACTTCTAAATGAAAGATCATTCAAGACTTTTCTATTGGAAAACATCTCACACAGCTATGCAATGCCTGGTTCTTATTTACAGCCAAATATCTTGATACAATGCTATAGGTTTTAAAGTTTTTGTTACCATGTGCTCACTCACAAGGCATTCTCTTTATCAGGAAAATATTTATCCTCCAAGTTTTTCCTCACAAGCATTTCTAGATCTTCTTTTGACACCTGACAAAGCCCCAACTTGTCTTGCATTAATAACTCAATTCACAGCGGTTTTATTTCCTGCTTAAAATCAAATACAAAGTTGTTCTTTAGGATGAAAGATTCATAACTAAATTTCCCCACACTGCAAAATCCACCAGATGCCCTCATCATCTTTTACAGATCAAACATTTTCCATTGCTACATCTTTTCAGCATATTTTTCTTCTTTGTATTGCCTAACTTTAAAAGCAATTAATATATTAGCTAGAAAAATATTCAACAGATGATTGTAAATTAAAGCAAAAAAACCTCCAAACCCTCAACAAGCAAACAAAAACTCCAACCAAACTTTTAACATCACTGGTTGTAATCACTGCTTCAAATTCTCTTTTTTTTTTGCTCTAATCTGTCCTCATCCATTTGTTTATTCCACTCTAGGCATCATCTTGCATAAGCCTGTTTAAAGAATTACCTCTTGGCAACATAAAGAAAAAAGCCCACAAAATCTGTAGCCCTTTCAAAAGATGCTTCTATAGTAGAGCTAATTTAAGGTTACAAAACTAATTCTAACTGCATTTCCATGGCTCTGCAATTCAGCAAACTTAATGCATCTTCTCAAGCTGCTACTGAAGCTAAAGTGGATGCAACATGGCTTAACACTGCATGATGCTCCCTTATGTGCCACTAGGGAAGACTTACACTGACCTAGCCAAAGCTTGATCAGCCCAGTAGGCCTTAATACTAAACCAGAGGGCTATACTGTCCATCAAAGCAAGTGCTTCCTCCAAGCAAATCACTGCCTCAACCTCAGGAAACAAAGCAGAACAAAAAAACACATATACATATTATAAGCAAGCTGTATGAATTTCTGAATATCTAATTACCTTACAAGGCAACAGAATGATCAGCTGCATTTGGTTTTCAGCATGCACACTGAAATACAGTGGTTTATCAAACACCACTCTCCAACTACCAAGGAGAGTGACTGATCTGGTGACTTCCTTGTGCCCTTTTTGCCCTTTTTTTTTTTTAAACCTAATTTTCAACCTGCTTTTCAGAGTTAAAAATAGAAGTCTAAGCCACAGACATTTCTAGGGTATAACAGCTTCTGATTGCTTTGCTTCCCTCCTGACAGATTGGTTAGGGCTGGGTGATAGGTTGGACTGGATGATCTTGGAGGTCTCTTCCAACCTGGTTGATTCTATGATTCTATGTACTCACTAAATTGTAAAACATTTTTACTTCAGACCCTGACAATTACTGGCACTGATTTAACCTAAGCTACCTTTAGCTGACTGAATAGAGCTTTTACTTTCCAATATTCTGCAATAGATGCCATGCTCTGAAAAGAATATTCATAAGCAGTTGTCTTACCATTTTTGCAGCTTCATCCAAGTCATCACAGGCAAGAATTTTGAGGCCACTGGCCGTTATTAAAGCTTTAGCATCATCAACTCGTGTACCTTAAGAAACAGACAGAATGCCACTCTTATTTAACAGGATACTACTACCACCAGAGTATTCTCATATTGTCTAGGAAGTCTGTTCCAAAAGTAACTTAGTGAATAAATCTCAAACACAACAACTTTGGTAGTCAATAAATAACATTTCCTGCTGTAATAACTTGCTAATCCTCACCAGCAAAACTCAAGTTTTGCTTTATTTTTCTGTAGTCTTCAACTTACAGGCTTTGCAATATATAAGCTCAAGAATATTTGTCAGTATGGAGGGAAATATCTTTAACATGCATTGAAACACACTCACCTTGCAACCGTACCACAATAGGTATTTTTAGGTCCAAATCCTTTACTGCCATAACAATGCCTTGTGCTATCACATCGCATCGCATAATGCCACCAAAAATATTTACCAGAATAGCCAGCACCTACAGAGTCAATGACAGTGTGCACATTAAAAATGGCCAGAGGCACACCTGATAAAAGCACCACTCAGCCTTGCAGCCTGAGGAAAATTCACATTCCAGAAGTGTAGCACAAGACTGAGAAAGACAGGGAACTTTTCCATTCCAGAGAACACCATCAACAAAAGCACAGCTCTGCAAAGTCACACACAGCTAAGAGTCACTTCAGGAAAACCCTGCTGCAAAAATGCTCATCCCAGGGAACTTCCCATTGTCCTACTATCCAGCATGAGTTGCAGGCACTAGCTCTCTCACTCAATGTGTATTCTGTCTAGCTACTTGAGAGGACATTGTAAGAGGAAAGAGTTGGTATCCGTTTGATCAGAAGTTACAACAGGCCGATAATCACTAGGTTACTAGAGGTAAGATCCGGGGGAAGCACGACTTACAAGCATGCGTATGAGCGGTAGGGAAAGATGGTATGTAACAGATTCCAAAATAAAGGAAGAGCTCCATTCTCCTTCCTTTAGCCTTTTGGGATGTCCTGGCCATACATCACAGAATTCTGAAGCCCTATCAAGAGCCTAGGTAGCCAGGTTGGAGCAGCACCAGTCTTACCACCATGATGGTGCGGTTCCCGGTGGGGATGCCTATCTTAGGAAGATAAGTGCCTGCCAGCCCTGCGATCTACACATCTCAGGAGTTTTGCTGGTCAGCTGGCTAGGGCCAGTACCACCAATCAACAGGCTTCCAGGTCTTCTTTCATCTTGCATCAAGATTATGTTAGTATCTCCATTTTCTTCCCTTTTTAACTCTGTGCTTATAAAAACATGTTTTCTGGAGAACATGCACTAAAGCATCGTCTTTTAATTCACAGCCTGCTTTACCCCTGTGTATGACTTTGATATGTCAACTCTTCCCTCACCTTTTTATCAGAGGTAATAAGCTTAAAGGCTTCTGTCACTTGCTGCACTGTAGCACCACCACCAACATCAAGGAAGTTCGCTGGAGTTCCGCCGTGAAGCTTGATTATATCCATTGTGGCCATAGCTAAACCGGCACCATTGACTATATGAGAATAGAGATAACATTTAGGCATTCAGTTGAGAAATCCATTAGGTCATGTAAAATTCATTACATAGAACATACCTAAGCAACCTATGTTTCCATCCAATCCTATATAGTTGAGATCTGATTTTGCAGCATCCCTATCTCTTTCATCTTCCTGTGTCCAATCCTGCATATCAAAAATCTTCTTCTGACGATAGGCTGAATTACTGTCAAAGTTTATCTTTGCATCCATACACATCACTGAAAGAAAACAAAATCAAACCATCGTTTAACACTGGAACAAAAGCTGGAGAGTTTCTCCAGTTTACACACACAATTGAGTCCCTTTAACTCCACAAAGAGGAAGATAAAAGTACTTCCTTGGACACCAGCTTCCAAGAGTTTGATAAACCTGGGCAAATTATGATGCTGTAATAAGCATAAAATTAAGCCCTACAGAAGCTCTGTTTTGTTAGTTTGGAGCTTATTAACCTTTGTTTTCTGCTTTTAGCTGCTTGTGCATGCCAGTAAGCACAGAGAAACAATAAAAAAGACCCAAAGAAACATGAGCTGGAAGGAAATATGTCAGAATACACAAAAAGTTTCACCTAGATATAGCAGGCGACACAGAAACACCTAGAGTGTTGTTCACATCAGAACTAAGCTCGTGTCATTGCAAATGTTTGACTTATTTCTACCCCTGACTACAGCTGATATAAAAGTTTCACAGCACAAGAAACAGATGGGAAACTGTTAATTTAAGTATTTAAAAAAGAAAAAAATGCAAACCAGTAACAACAGAGTAACTATGACTCAAGTACAGATATTCTCCTCATTTCTTTTTCATGAGAGGATTTGCTATGATTATTAACCAACTGTTCTTCAACTGGATATGCTAAAAACATGATAAACATCAAGATACCACTTCAACATCTACAGTACTTCAGTACATCACACTCAATGCTGATGCCATAGTAAAGGCAGGCTATTTCTAGAAGATGCCACTATTCTTATGACCTTTACAACAAGAACTTTGAATACCCCAGATGGCTCGTGTTTTAATTAGTGAATTTTGAAAAGACCCCATTTCCAGGAATGCCTTATGCTGAGTAGCCAAAAACTCTAGAGTAGATAATGTGTTCTCTTTTGTTTGTTACGTTGTTTTGGTTATTTGTTTGGGTTTATTTTTTACATTACTTAAGGAAGCTTAAGATCCTACTTAGCATTAGGAGCACATATCTACTATGCTTAGATTCTCAAATGTATAAGCTTTATGAAATGTGTGTTTCACTACCATGTTAATGCTAAATCATCTTGCTGCGTACAGCTGAAGTTTTAACAGTGCAAAGCAACAAACTTAAGATCTCCAAAACTGTCAAGCTGCTACATAAGAATACAAAGAAGAAACGTTACCAACTCCTGATGCATCTTCCACCATAGGATTTATTTCTATCATGGTAGCATCATATTTCATAAAGAGGTTATATAATTTGATCATATTTTCAGCTGCTTCATCCACCAGATTAGGAGGAAACCCCATTTTTTGGGCAAGCTGAAAGTAAAAGATTGGTTATCAATTAACTGATGTTAGGGGTTTGATCTAGTTACCAATGGTGACTGTCCTAGTTTAGTCATTATTTCAAGTGTCAATTGAATCCACAGAGAGAGAGAACTTCTCCTTTTTTGCCAAAAAACACTCATTCTTGGGTTCAGAAAGATTATTTTACTACAAAACACTGCACTTATCCTAAAATGAACAAAAAGTCATTATCATACACCTTTATTAAGCTAAAGGACAGATGAAGCACTTCCATGCAGAGTTGGATTTACACTATCACCTGAAAAGACCTGAATGCGTGGTTCAAACATGCTTCACAACATCAAAAGGGTTTAAGACAACTCAGCAGGTGAACACATACACACTCCACAAAATTGAGAAGCAACCCTCCCATCCCCACTAATGTGTGCTTTTTCACATTAACAATTACCCTAACAGCTTGCTCCTTTTTTATGCCTTCTACTATGTCAATGGGTTCCTTAATTATCGCATCAGGATTCTCTGCAGCAACATCTTCAATATTAACACCACCCTGAGAACTGCCAATCAACACAGGACCCTGGAACAAAGAGGGGGAAAAAAGGCATAAGTTATTTTGTATCACACAGCTGAAACTTGTTAGCTGGAAATTTTTCACTTGGGCATTTTTGCTGTATGCTCCGAGGAGAATCGTTACTATCTATTCAGTACACCTATATACAATCTTTCAATGGCACTTTCCACATTTTACAAGTATAGAGCATCCAGTTCTTTTAACAAGGAACTTTCTATTGTATAGATATACTGTAGCAACAGAGCAATTAACACAGACATACAGACTTGCAATGTTGAAAGAAACTAAGTAATCCCATACATTTTATCCTTAGGAAAAAACCAGCCTTCTCATCTCCCTCTTCTCCACTCACCCCTACACAAAAGCACATCAAGTGCCAGGCACTCACATATTCCAACTTCAAGGACAAACCTACCTCTGTAGAATCTAGTGGCAAATTATTGCAAACTATTTCTGTTCAGCAAGATCACAAAGCTAAACACCTACAGCCTCCACTGAAAGCATGTCACAGAGTTCTGACAAAACAGTGCTCAATTACTCAATAGTAAAACATTAAGAAACCAGAATTGGTAACAGATTGTGGCAGAGGGTTTCTTAAAAATGCTATCTAAATCTGAACAAAAGCATCAAGGACTCTCTACCACAGAATCAAAAAACCTCCCCCAAGGGAACAGTCCTCCAGATACATTCGCTTGTATCATCTCAACCTACCTTGCCTTGGATTGGCAGTTGGTGTATTAAGGCAGCATTTCCTACCAGTGCAGGTTTCAAACACTAAACAGCCTTAAGAACTGTTGACAGTTAACTACAGGACTGTGACTCTGGTTCAGAGAACATACTCAATCATAGAATCAACCAGGTTGGAAGAGACCTCCAAGATCATCCAGGCCAACCTAGCACCCAGCCCTAGCCACTCAACCAGACCATGGCACTAAGTGCCTCAGCCAGGCTTTTCTTGAACACCTCCAGGGACGGTGCCTCCACCACCTCCCTGGGCAGCCCCATCACCCCCCTTCCAAACAGAAGCACAAATGGTGAATTATCCTACATCTAACAGCAAGATTCAACACCATGAACACTTCTGGATATTCAAATCCTGAAGAGGCAGGAAGACATTAGCATGTTATGAAAATAATTCAGAATTTCACAAAATTGACTACAGTGAACAGGTTTGCTTCAAACTTAAGTAGTCCTGACCCTCGTGGCAAATAACACCCTAGACATCAGGGTCAATTTTCACCTACAGACTTTTCCCCTCCTCTAAAGGAAGAGATCTTCAACAACATCAGAAAGGCACACTGCGTGCTATTCAACCTTCACACTTTGTTCTTTTGAAAGGCATTTCCTCATTCATAAGAATCCTAGACAAGCTATGGAGATTAGGACTGACTTATAAAGTCAGTAATAAAAACGACGGCAAATCAAAAGGCAACAATTAACACAGTTTTGCTCAATATACACTAATGAGACCTGCTTTTTAAAAGGAGAGCAAGTGAGGGAAATGTTTCTCTTTATTTAATTTGTTTAAATCAATTACAGTAAATTGTATTACTGTAAGGATGCTTGCTCATTGCACGGACAATTTCAAGACGCTAAAAGCCAGCCATCTGCAGTGTTTTAATGCCACCTCGTGGCAAATCTAGGATGCTGCAACATCTGAATCTTCCCTGCTCTGTCATAGAGTACAACAGACACTAAGTGTCCAACTCACATAATTCACCAAGACTCAACATAACTGGTATCACAGAACTTAAGAGTTTAGAAGGGATCTCCAGAGATCAAGCCTAACCTCCCTGTCAAGGCAGGATCCCCTAGGGTAGTTCACACAGGAATGCATCCAAGCAGGTTTTGAAAGTCTTCAGAGGAGACTCCACAACCTCTTTGGGCAGCCTGTGCCAGAGCTCTGTCACCCTCACTGTAAAGAAGTTTCTCCTCATACTGAGGTGAAACCTTCTATGTTCCAATTTGCAGCCATTGCTCCTTGTCTTATTGCTGCTGACCAACAAAAAGAGATTGCCTCCACCTCCTTAACACCCACCCCTCAGATATTTATAGACATTGATAAGACCTCCTCTCTGTCTTCTCTTCTCTAGACTAACCAGCCCCAGGTTTCTCAGTCTCTCAGTACTTACTCTCCTACTAGAAAGAACACTACAGGAGACAAATAAATATTGAACTCCTAGCTGTGCAACAAAAAAATAACAGAGTTAAGACTAGTTTCTTCATTTCTCCACAGAAAATTATTTCATACTCATGCCAAAGGTACTCCTTTAACTACCAAGAGCAGCATCTCTGCAAATCTCAAAGCACCTGAATAGGCCAAACTCTGGTTTTGACTAGCTTCAAAAAAATGCAGTTGCAAGTTACCTTGACTTTGTTAAAGCTACTTGGCAATTGAGCAATGTAGGCTCCACAATGGAACACTGACACAAAATACACCAACTTGTTTTGGTAACTGTGTTTGAATTGTAGCCTAAAAAAAATCCATACCCACACATGCAGAGTATATAAACAAGAGAGACTGTGGCTTTCATCTTATGGAACACTACAAAGACTGGTAGGCCTAAATTTTCTTACTAGTTCCTAAAGCATGTTGGCAGAAGCAAGCTGCCAGCACACTCAGAACTGAGTGGCACACCTGTGCACCTCTATGAACCTCTACACATTGGAATAAAATGATGTTTGATTTATCTAGAACCATTGTCTCTGCTAGGGCTGGGTGCTAGGTTGGACTGGATGATCTTGGAGGTCTCTTCCAACCTGGTTGATTCTATGATTCTTATCTTGTTCCTGACACTCTTAAATATTGTGTACATTTACATGCAGACACAAAGATGTATTTTTAAACTAAACTCTAGTATAAATAACACTAGATAAGTACAAAATAAAACCAAAAAGTAAAATGATGCCTTCATTCCACCCATTTTCCCCTCAGCCAAATGACTTTGAATATCAGTTGAGGCTCCCAATACTCATTTATTATTCCTTAGATTGATATTGCAGCATTAAGTTTTTAAAGCATTTAAACACACTAAGTCAATCATATTGCAAGAGATACTGGGATACAAAATTCATCTTACACATATTTTTGATTTTGAGAACAGTCAACAGTTGTGTCTTGGGGCTTTTTTAACTAAAAAAAAACCCAAACATCTATAACAAGTTACTTAGTTCTATTTGTAATAGTACTCACTTGAAAAGTCCTTTCCATTGTTATTGCAAAATAGTATTCTCTCCTGGGGTATCTGCGCTCACAGATAAACACCTGATTGCATATCCTGCCCTTTTCTCCGGTCTGCTTGGTAAACAGCTTCTTTCCAATCATTTTGGAGGAGATATCTTTTGCCTCTTCTGGACTAGAATAAAAGAAGCTCAGAATGTGACAAAGAATCTGCTGGAGTAACATTGAAAAAAACTCTTATCTGTTTTTTGTCATTTAAAGGTTAATTATTAAAACACTGACTTTAAGTAACAGGTTCCATTCATAATGTGAAACTTTGAAGTTTTTTCCACTTGCTTGGATAATTCAGAAACAACTTACGAAAAAACTATTTTCACTCCTCCTTTGAGGCCACCTTCAAATGTTCCTTTTCCTCTACCACCAGCTAAAACCTGTGCTTTTACCACAAGATCCTTTGAACCTAGAATGAAGAAAAAAAACACACACCAAAATTTGTCATTTGTGACCATTAAACCCAATGGTCCCAGGTAGAACAACAAAGGCTGTTTTCACTTTATCCCTTCTCCACCCCCATCCTGATTCAAAACAAATACATGAATCAAGGACTGCACTGTACCTCTCTCAGGTTATTCCAAAAGTCTCAAACCATCCACAAACCGCAGCTTTAGGCTGTTCTGTCAACAAATCTTGGTGAGTTAGTATCCAAAATTGTTGATACTTTAAGTGCTCTTTACACACCTGAACCACAAATGATTATAAAACCAGTAAGAAATGGTATCTCACAGGCTTTTAACAAGATGAAACTGTGTATCTGATGCCATATCCCAAGAGTCTCCTCAATCAAGTACAAATACCTTATAGCTGCAAACACTTTTCTCAGCAATGATATGGAACTATGACACTTACCCTAATCAACTTGCAGGTCCAGCAGAGCACTAATACATAAGCTTGAGAGCTTTGCAGAAGTCAGAGGTCTAAGCAAATTCACTATTTTTCACAGAGCTGGCAGAGTAAGCCCTTCAAATTGGCTCCACCCATCCAAAAATCCTTTACAAAAATGTTATTTTAAGTAGTGCAGACTGCATTTGGGTTTAAAATGTAAAGCATGAGAACATACTCAAAATCAACTGAATACACTGCAGACAGCAGCTAGACTGTAAGATATCAAGAGATGCCCAAATCACATATGCATGGCACTTTCCATCTTTTCTCATGCCACCTTTAGCTGAGCCACTCTGGTCAGCAGTTTATTCCAGTCAACGCTACACCACAGCAGCAGCCCTATCCAGCTTCTCATCCTCAGCTGTTCACTATCACCTCCTTTCTTGCGCTAGTATAAACACTTAGGCAGTCATGCTTTGAAACAGGTCAGAAGGGCTTCACTGAAAGCAAAAGTTAATCCAGCAGACGCTACTTTTGCAAGTCTGTGTGCTGCATGACAAGCACATGCACAGGGGCACTGGAGTGAGCAGGACAGAAAGCAGTTCTACTTTCAGCAGCAGTTATAAACCTTGAAGCTTTAAAACAGGTCAGTAGAACAAAATAAACCATTCGTTCAGCTAACAGGTCTGGCAAGCAAGCTACAGGCCAAAGCACAGAACAAGCATTTGTCAAGGGCTGCATTTCCATATTAATGGTGGTTATCACTAAAAGCATATATAAACACCCTGAAAAGAATCAGGAAACGTTTAGGAAATCAGAAGTAGATACCAATGAGCACAGCACTAACAGGCTTCAGCTTCTACAATGGTTTATTAACTAGAGAGTGCAAAACTAATACAGCCAGGAAACATCTTGATCTTCATTTCTAGAAATACTGACATGTATTAGAAGGAGTAATTTCTGATTCCATAACCTAGGCTTTCAAACTGGAAGAAAGGTCTCTATCTCCTTGCATGCATACATTGGTCTATGTAAAATGCAATCTTATGGTAAGCTTAAGAGATAAGAAGATTTATTGTTCTATTTCATCTCTGAAGTTTTCTGAGCAAGATTGGAGCAGAGAAGCTTTATTAACATGTTCTGCTTTACAAGTTTCCATTCTGACTTGTATCATATTGCTTCTAATTGCTTTTGTCAAACTGCCACTTCTCTATCAAATATTGACTGTAGCAGCAGTACTCTTTTCCACATATCACAGAATAACAGAGAACATCCAGTTGGAAGAGACCTCAAAGACCAACCAGGCCAACCTTTGACCTGGTTTAGGGTCAATCCTAAACCATGTCCCTAAGCACCAGCTCCACAGGCTGCTTAAACATCTCCAGGGATGACAACTTCACCATTGCCCTGGGCAGACCATTCCAACGCTTGATAACCCTCTCTGAAGAAGTATTTCTTAGCATCCATCCTGAACCTCACCTGGCACAGCTTGAAACCATTTCCTCTAGTCCTGTAGTTGTAGAGAATGATTAGCTCTCCCCTCAGCCCTATTAAACACCCTCCTGCTAACTACGCAAGCCTAATGCATTCTGACAAAACAGGCAACATTAAGAGCCATAACAGATTAAGAACAAAAGTGCCAATCAAGTCCACAACTATCACTCAACTGCAAATTTACCCTGAAAATGAGACTTTTGCCTCAGTTACTCTTTTTAGTTCCAGGAAGAATTTCTCTCCATTTATAAGGCAAACCAATTTTCATCTTGCTGCACATATATATCAACTCTAAATAATACAGGTGTATTTACTTGAAGTAGGGAAGGAAAAGATAGGCTTGTAACTAACAACATATTGTCTACAGAAGTTCCAATGCAGAGTATGCTAACCCTAACTCTGCCAACACGGGCAGAGAATCTCTGCATACAGAATATATTGTCTGTGCTTTGTTAGTAAGTAGAGAGTTTAACTTCAAAGTTACCTTTTTTTCAGCATCTGAAACTTTTGAGTGTTAGAAGAATCACTGCATGCAAATCACAATTACGACTACTGAAATAATTATGTGCCAAGAATCCTCATACTGTCACTAAAAGGATCACACCATCCCAAAAAGCTAACAAAATGTTTCACTATACACCATTTTCTACACAAATACTTCCTGACATTGAAAAACTTGATGCAGTCAACAACTCACAAGACAGGTCTGGTTTTGGCAATAGCTTAGGGTAAGCATTTAAAATTAAGTGGTCAATATTTGAACCTGCTGGCTATAACAGCTATCTGAACTAGTGAACTATCAACAACATGCTTTGATATTAGGACTGTTACAGAAGAAAAGCAAACAATGATGCAAAATGAAGCTTCAGGTTCCAAAGAAGTAGTGTTTTCCAGAATTCAAGTAAATGTTTGGTTCCTAGACTAGCACCATTGGTGATCTAGATATTGAATAGGTAAATGGGAACATAATTGGGAAAAAATACTTAATATCGAGCACTACAGCAGCAATTTCTAACATCTGAGAGATTTCTGCACAGGTTTGTCACCTTGCTGCTGCCCTGCAACATCCGAATATGAGCAGGCAAGGTGCACTGGAAGCCAATCTTATCCAGGGCTGCATCAAAAGACGCGTGGCCAGCAGGCTAAAGGAGGTGATTCTGCCCCTCTGCTCTGCTCTAGTGAGACCCCACCTACAGTCCTGTCTCCAGGTCAGATACATATAAATATACAGATTTGCTGTCTTTCAGACATTTCAGTCCTTAGCAGAAAAATTTATTTAGTACAAGGAAGACAAGGTATGGGTAAGGAAGCAACCTTTCTGGCTTCTGGACTATTTCATCTAACTTCATGACTCAAGATAAGCATCACTTCAAATTAAACCCCACTAAATGTCATCATTTATGTTCTTTAGAGAATATTTATTGTGTTCTTCTGACTTGGCTCTAGGATAAACTGCAACATTCATAGACTTCAGTTTGAGTCTACCACACAGTAGGTGCCTTGCAGGGATAACGCTCCTGGGTATAATCAAGCTTTGGCTTTGCTCATGCAACAGAGTTACACTTGTTTAGCTACAGACACAGCTAAATTATGATGAACTCTGTTAATAAGAAGGTTGTATTTATTACACACTGGGATAAAAAGTCACCCGCTTCTAACTGAAGTGAGGTATTTGCCAAAGGAAAGAAATCGAATGCCAAACTCAAGTGTACAGAGGGCAGGTTTCTGACTAAAGGTTATCAGGAGCGTGTGGATCAGCACTATGGAGACAGAGCAAGCAGTATGTCTGAATTAGCTTAGACAAACCTTTGGAAAACCAGTTTAACACATAGAAAGAAGCAAAAGATAACCTCCTATCTACGAGCAACAGCTCTTACACAACAATAACAAACAACGAGCAGGTGGTCCAGAAAAAGTGATTTTTTTTTTCCCATTTTACTAGAGATTTAGTTTGTTTGGTTTGGGTTTTCCCAAGTACATAAAAAATGAAAACTTGCTACAATAACACAGAAATCCTAAATACTAGAGCAAAGGATAATCTGTCACCATTTGGAATGAGTTCTGGAAAACATTTGAGTTTTTGAGGCACTGCTAAGATTCTTTAGCGTGTTCACCTTCAGGGAAGTTTTCCCTTCCTCCTCTTAAGTAGCACAGAAAGCTGTAGCATCAAATGCTCACTAATTTAAACAAAGTACAAGGCTGACAACTAGAAGACCTGAATTACTTTATTCTAGCTTACTACAGGATGCTAACTCATTCACTTCAGAATTTCATTTCCATGACCCCAAGAAATTGCACATGGTCACATAATCCAAATAAAAGGCATACATATGATGTTACACGGATGAGACAGAGCTATAAACCAGCAGTCAGATCTAACTGCTTTGTTATTGGACTCCTCTCTGAACAAGGAATGAAACAAAGGAATCCTGACTTGTGAGTTTCCTTGCTACCTATTAATAAGCCATAGCAAAGGTTATCTCATTTGCTACCAGCAGCTCAGCAGATACTTACGTAACCAAAGGTGTTTGTCCCATTTGTGAAGTTTAAATTGTGCTACAAGCATACCCCTAACAGTAGGTGAGAGTCTGAGTTTTAAACCATTCTAAGAAGTATTTTAACATCTTTCTTTCATAGTAATGAAGTTAAAATTTTGCATCATGTCATCTCTAATGAGAACAAGATAAAGGCAGGTAGACTACACCTGAATTTCTAGTACTTCAGATCTGAAAGTAAAGCAGCTTTTCAACTTCTTTCATTAGAAAGCAGCATAACTTGCTCTAGAAAAAAAAAAAAAGCATCTTCTTTTTCATTGCATTAAACTCAAAATGAAATTGAAATTAATTTAACAAAATCTATAACCCCAAGAATCACCATTTGCAGGTGAAAAAAAAGATTTAAGCACTTGCATATGAGAGTGGAATATGACAAGCAATCAACACTGTGTGATAAGACTATTACCTTTCTTCCAGAGGATGAAAAAAAAATTCATGCCTCAAACAGTAGAAGTTCACTTCCATATTAAATCCAAATTAAACCAAAACTTTTTACTATGACACACAGAACTCATGGCAGGCAAAACAGGAAATTAATAGCAGTGTCAAGTCCAAAACTAAAGCTCAGTCAGGCTTCTTCAGCCACAAGCCAGGAATTTAGTGTCTAGCTATAAGCCACCAAATTCAGTTGCATTCTGCCAGAACAACATGTTCACAAAAGAAATACAATTTTACTCTTTTTCTGCACCCTAAGGATAAGTATTCCCTGCATCTTCTGTTCTATATGACATCTTGGACTTCAGAGTCTCACCTACAAGCACTGAAGATCTTAGTAACATTTCCTCCAACCTTGCTTGAAAGCAAAAAGAAATCCAAGTCTTGCAAAGTAAAGTCTATTATTCAACCCAAAGAAATTTAGGCAGTTGTATTAGTCTAGGCTGACGTAACTTTTACTGGTCCTATGCCTCCTAACAGGAAAGTATCTGCAGCATTTGGGATATGGGAATCATGGTGCTTGAAACATATGTTCAGCAACTTTAATCAAAGTAGGAACAAGTCCTTCCCCACTGGAATTTCAGGGACACAGATTAGCTTCATAAACAAGTCCCAATACACAACCAAAAGCATCTTTAAAACTAAGATAAACAAACTGATTTCACTCTATGCTTGTGCACTGAGCAATCTTAAGCATTAGGAAACTCCAGATGAAGAAAATGTCAGCTCCAAAGTAAAATACTCCAATCTGAAAGAAAGATGCTTCTCAGGAAAGGCTCTCTCAAATAGAAGGTATATTCAGAACTCCAAGAAATGTCTAACCAGGAAAGACAGAAAAAGTAACTGCACCTTGTATCATATCTATACTGTATATGCTCTTTTTAATGTTATACCTATTTGTTTTGCTATTTGGTAAGCTTCATCTGGTGTCTTGGCAACTAGCCCATGTGGAACAGAAATGCCAGCCTCCTTCAACAGTCCCATGCTCAAGTACTCATGTAGAGACAGCCTCCTCTGTTGTTGTTGTTGCACTTGGAATCCATGATTACTGAGTATTCCTGGGCTTCCACCAAACACCTGAAGGAAAAGAAAATGAAAAGAATATAGAACATGACTGTGTTGTGAAAAATTGCTTCCCCTTCTTTTATGTCAGAAAAGTCTTTGTATTTATGTACCAATGCAAACACCAGAACACTTAATCCAGCACTTACTATACATTACCCTTGTGTATCAGTGATTTATGTTAGGTCTGCAATTGAGTTTTGTGAGGTTTTACTGGAGTAGCAGGAAAGAGCTGATGAAGCTATGAGTACTGATGAGGCCTGGCAGGATTAAAACACTTGAGTACCTAGTTAGTCTATATTTGTAGGGAAAAGAATCTTGAGGAATTTTGGAAGCATAAGGGAGCAGAGAGAAGCACACAGGGTAAGATGCTTCAAAAGTTTTGATAAATTGCCTGTCTGACCAACTAAGAACCAAGCCCTGAGAAGCAGGGGCAGCAGAAACTAAGCTAAAACACTTACGGTGGCTGTAGATGGTGAATTCAGTGTGCTTCAGAACACACTACTCAGACTTCACATGACCATTGTGAAACATAAAAAAGCTATGACCCATTTCAAACATCTACACTGAATCAGAAGGGTTGCCAAAAGTGCAAAATAACTTGCAACACTTCCAATGTCAAGCAAAACATAACATGTTTAATATTCAACCCAGGAAGTTCCTGTGTGGAAGAGGGTCTCAATTGCATCTGTAACTGTGATGTTCAGAACTCCAAGAATTTCTGATATGTATATTTTGTATAAAGCAATTCAGGAAGAAACTGATCTTGATTATAAAATAACCGAAAGTGGTACTACACTAGCAATGCCTCTTGGAAAAAGAGCAACTAACTACTTGTGGACTTGAAGACAAGACAGGTTTCATAATGAGAAAATTGTCAACAACAACAACAACAACAGTAAAAAATGTTTGCTGCCTCTTTCATATTTCACCATATGGGAACAAGACCTTAAATTTATACACACACAAAACTGCAAACCTACTGAATTCAGCTAGCCCACAAACACAGATTATTCACTGCAAGATTCACAGAGTCATAGAATCAACCAGGTTGGAAGAGACCTCCAAGCTCATCCAGTCCAACCTAGCACCCAGCCCTAGCCACTCAACCAGACCATGGCACTGAGTGCCTCATCCAGGCTTTGCTTGAACACCTCCAGGGATGGTGACTCCACCACCTCCCTGGGCAGCCCATTCCAATGCCAATCACTCTCTCTGACAACAACTTCCTCCTAACATCCAGCCTAGACTTCTCCCGGCACAACTTGAGACTGTGTCCCCTTGGTCTGCTCCTGGTTGCCTGGGAGAAGAGGCCAACCCCAAGCTGGCTACAACCTCCCTTCAGGTAGTAAGGTAAAAAGGATGCAAAACAAATTTAGAGACACGCAAAATGTTGCATTTATCTTTTCAGTAGGCATCACGGGCACAAAGGCCACGAAAATCGGTCTGCATTAAGAAGTTTGTAAGGGACTGGATTTGTAAGGGTTTGTTTCATTCCAAACGAAGTAGGCACGCAGGTAACACAAGAGCTGCGCTGTGGCATTTGCAGCTAGTAAATCAACAAGGCCTGTTTAAGCTCCAAAGGGTTCCCCCTGCAAGCAGGGCGCCCTTTCCTTGGCACGAAAGTGAAGTTGAGAGCTGCTGAAGGCTGTAGCTGCCGTTCCTGGCACTGACCGACCCGGGGAGGACTGTCGGTAACACGAGAGGGGAACTCCAGGCGACCTTCCTCCGTACGTGGAAGGAGAAGAAAGTCGCACAGAGAGCGACACACTCCAGACTTCCTAGCGCTTGCCAGGGGTTCTGCGCCCGAAAACAAGTCCACACCCCTTCAAAGCGTTGGCGAGAAACACCACCAGAGAGCGGGGAGATGTGAGCCGGGAAGAGCTCGCTGCCACAGCCCGATCCCCCGTACGGGCAAAGGGACGGCAGAGAGGCACACGCCGGGGTTCCCAAGCGAATCAGGGGAGAGGGGTTTGGAAAGGAAGGCAAAGGGCAGTGGCCTGGGAAGAGCTGCCACAAGCGACACCACCACCTGTGGGTGCTCAGTACGCCAAAGGTGAGCCAGGACTACCGGCCCCACCGCCGCAACCGGGCAGGACGGCGCTGGGAGCGGGACCAGGGCTCCTCCCGTTCCCGCTTCGCACGGAGAGACCGCGACCCAAGCCGACCCCGTCCGGCCCACCCGCCCCTGCACCCGGCGGCCGCTACCTTTGGCGTGGCGGTGCCCAGCGCGGCGCGGAGCCCGCTGCCCCTCAGGCCGGCCGACACCCGGCGGCAGATCATGGAGGCGGCCATGGCCGAGCCGCTCGCCCTCGGCTGGCTCCGGCACTGCGCGTGCGCCACCGCGGGCGGGGCGGGGCGGGAAGGGCTCGCGCGGCGCGGGGGGGGGCTCCGTGGGCTCCCGGGGCGCCTTTGCCGTGCTGCCCCCTGCCGGGCGGCACTGACCGCGCACAGGCAGCCCTGCCAACCGCCGCTGGGTCACCGCCTGGCTTTTAACAGAGGCTGTCTGCCGACAGGCATCCTGAAAAGGGCTGTGAGCCACCCACAGCCCTCCGACCCCACGTCGGCCTCGGCTGACACCGTATGTCTCAGGCTAAACGATCCTGATGTATATTCAACCCCATGCTGCTGTCAGGCAAGCTTCACAATTCAAGTGTTGGCTGGAACAAAGTATCATGGGGCTTGAAGTTCAGAGGCTTCCTCTTCTGGTTGCTGCTTCCCATTTCCAATTTTAGGGTGTTGGGTCTTTTCCACTAGCCTGGCTGCTGCATGCTTGAGTGAGAGCAGTGTTTTACTGCTGGCTTCTGCTGCTGCTTCTGCTAAGCTAACGGTACAGCATCATCATCTCGTTAAACTCCTTATCTCAACACAGGTTTTTGTGTTACTTTCCCTGTCTGTATGGGGGAAGGGGGGTTGTGAGAGTGGACTGTGCTAACCCTGGACAGTAAGTTTGTAAGCATGATCTTACTGCCAAGAATGACACTGAACAGTCTAGGTTAGAGTGGGTCCCTGAAAGCCATCTGTTCCAAACCTTTCTCTTCCTCTCACACTCCTCCTTGCTCAAAGCAGGGCCAGGTCCCAGAAATACACTCTGGGTTGTGCCCAGTCAGGCTTTTAGTTGGAGGATGGAGGGTCCACAGCCTCTCCAAACAGTCACCTCTAGTGCTCTGCCATTCTCACCTTAACTGCTCTAGCGTGAGTCTCACCAGACTTGCTTTCTCTCTCGAATCACAGGTCTGACACTGCTTTTTCAGGTGTGGCTCAGCTCTCAGCACAGTAATGTCCAACGGTAGAAATTAATTTCTCACCTAAGATTACAGCAGAGTATTAAAAACAAACAAAAAAAGTATTCTAGGATTTTATTATGTACATGTGATCAATTTATTTACATTTCAACACATCATAATTTGCCTAATTTCTGGTATGAATGTCTGCCAAGTGATTAACTTTACAGCAAGGGATGATTAATGTGAAGAAAATTGGGTGATTTAGTGGAAGCATGAGGTGTCACTGGAGCATTCCTACAAAAATACAAATGAGGAAAGTTAACAATGTTAAACTCTTCTCCCTTGTACCAAGCGATAGGACTAGAGAAAACAGACACAAATTACACCAGGAGAGATTTAGATGGGATTAGGAAAAAAAATCTTCACTGAAAAGGTTATCTAAGACTGGAACAGGTTCACCAGGGAAATGGCTGAATCCCTCTCCCTGGAGGTGTTTAAAAGATGTGCAGATGCAGTACTAAGGGATATGGTTTAGCACAGGCCTTGGTAGCTAGATAATGGTTAGACTTGATGACTGTAAAGGTCTTTTCCAACTGAAACAATTCTACAACTCAAGGTTTTAAATTTTGAGCGTTAGGGTTCAGGATAACAACCAGCTGCTTGAATGAGAGCCAGGGAAAATCTGTTTATCTTCCAGGCTCACGTTTCAGTCAGTCTGCAGGCAGGACTTTGATGCATTGTGCTGCTGCCACATTCCACCCAGCTTTGCAATGTGAGATAAACATAATCCTGACATCTTTGAGCTCATACCTCTGCCAAGTGAATGTGAATATGTAGTGAATTCCACTGCCAGAAGAACCACATGCATGAGATTCTTGGAAAGACAGATGTATTCTGGCGGTGTAGCTGCTTTTCAAGCAGCTTTTCTAACACTGTGTGCTTTTCTGACCTCCTTTCTCCATTTGTGTTCTTAAGGAACTATTGCAGTCATTTTAATCTGAAAAAAATCTGGCCTGCCACTCACATCGTTAGTTTTTGTTTCCAACTGCTCATACTCAGTGCCTCCCTCATGCCAACACAATCACTCCCTGAGGAAAAGGACCTGGGGGTCTGGGTTGCTGAAAAGCTCAACAGGAGCCAGCAGTGTGCATGTGCAGCCCACACAGCAACCGTGTGCGGGGCTGCATCAAGAGAAGCGTGGCCAGCGGGGCAAGGGAAGGGAGCAGAGGCGAGCCGCGGAGCGCCAGCTGCCCCCGGCGGCACGGCCGGGCAGAGCCCGAGTCCCCGCCCCGAATGACGCCACCGCCACCCGCGGCGCACCGCAGCATCCTGAGCACTCTCAGCACCAGCTCCCCTCCACGCCCCGGTCAAAGGCCTCCCAAACACCAGGCAGCGGCCTGACTGGAGGAGCCGCCCCCGCCCGCTGCCGTGCTCTAGGCCTGACCCCTGAGGAGCGTTCTCCGAGATCATAACGAGCGCCATGGGCGAGCCGGCGCAGCTCCCGCGGCCCGGGGTCGGCGTAGGAGTGGTGGTCACCAGCTCCACACACCCCAACTGCGTCCTTCTGGGCAAGAGGAAGGGCCCAGTGGGGGGCGGCACCTACCAACTCCCCGGAGGCCACCTGGAGTTCGGGTAGGCGCCCTGAGCCCTCTCCCCTTGGCGACCCCTCCGCTTCCCTGCTGCCCCGCTGACGCGCCCGTACTTTCCCCCGTGCGCAGGGAGAGCCTGGCGGAGTGCGCGGAGCGGGAGACGCTGGAGGAGGCGGCGCTGCGCCTGCACAACGTCCGCTTCGCCTCCCTCGTCAACGCCGCCTGCGCCGCCAAGCGCTACCACTACGTCACCGTCCTCATGCGGGGCGAGGCCGAGCCGGGGGCGGAGCCGCGCAACCGCGAGCCGGGCAAGAACGAGGGTGAGGGCCGCGGGGCGGCGCCAGGGCGGGGCCGGCGCTTCTCCGGCGCGGTGCGGGCGGGGCGGGGAGGTAGTGCGTGTAGCGTAACCGCGTACGCGGCTTGGCTTTGCGCGGGTGAAGGCACCGCAGCCCAGCCACCCCTGCAGATACGGAACTGCTTTGTGACTGAGTTCAGACTTCTTTTCCCTTCTCCTTCTCTGTGCCTGCAGGTTGGGAGTGGGTGAAATGGGATGAGTTTCCTCCAGCAGATCAACTGTTCTGGCCCTTGCGCTGTCTGAGAGAGCAAGGTTACAACCCCTTTACAGAAGAGCTCCATCACCTAAAAGGGTACACAGGAAGCCACCAACTAGGGTAAAAACCCAATCATGTGTTACACAGCAAAGGACAAACCTGGCTCTTGGTTTCGAAAAGAGAAGACTACACTGTGCTCCTTCTGCCAGTGTGTAAATGTTACCCCTTACAAAACCAAGAAGGCGACAAAGGTTTCAGTGCTTCTGCCAAGCCTTTAAGCCTGCGGGCAGCTGTCTTGCATTGCAGAACTATTTCCAGCTCAGGCAGTTAAGAGCTGATGCTTTATTTTATAGAAAACCCTTAAGTGTGTTATCTGTATGTAGGTGAGCAGACCTTTCAAAGCCAGAACTAGTATGAGAGGAGAGGCTTACTCACTTGTGTATCATCCTGCTTTCCTGTAATTAAAAATCTTGGACCAATTTGTAAACTTAGCCTCATAGCCTCAGTTAAGATACTGTCATGAACAAAAAAAATCACATTTTACAGATGATGCCTTGTTCCCTTGCAGAGTCATACATCTATGACTAGCATTAAAGAGTGGCTTGTTGTAGGGAATTAAAATTACCAACTTCTGTTTGCAGCCTCAAGGAGATTAAAATTTATCTGGAGAAGCATTTCAGATCTCTGCAGATAATGTGATAAATCCTGATCATTTTACTAAAGCCACAGTAATCTAATGGAGAGGTGTCTACAGTGTTCTACTAGGCTAACACAAATAACATTGTACAACCTAACCTCCTTTATAGGTGTAGCTCTGTGGCAGTGTCACATTTTTTGACCACGGAGGGTTGTCAGTATTAAACAGCACAGATGTGTGTAATTGTGTGGCTAATGGGGTTTGACAGAATTGTTCCATTTTCATTCTGATGTAACTATATATCAGAGATGGTCCTGAAAGAAATCACAATACACAAACACAAAACCAACGAGTCTGCGCTTTTCATTGCTTCTCAAACCTGTACCAAACTGATTCCTTTTCAGCTGGAGCCATTAAGACATCAGCAGTAAATTTTAGGATGTAACTTTTGAAGTTACTGACTGGCTCTTTTTCTCTTCAGAGTTCTTTTAAAACAGTTGCCTGTCTTCTTCAAGTATTGTACAGATTACTCTGCAATTTGTTTTGGATAAAAAATAAGCACAATATTGAATTAATTGACTTGTCAGTTCTTAAAAACTATGAGCTTGAAGGACTTAAAGCTTTTCCTTGCTTTGCACATACGTTTTCTTAAATGGATGGGGCTGTTCTTGCAAGCAGATGGAAAGATAAAAGGTGATACAATGATGCTACTGACGATCACAAGCCTCCTGCTTAGAATTTGAAGCATTAACCACACACAAGTTTCTCTTACAACAGGTATTCTTTCTCTGAAGTGAATAAAGAAGATAATGCTATAAACCATTTGGAATGGGAAATATCACTGGAAATTCCTTTACTACTGTATCTTTGTAGAAAGCTTTTTTCTGTTGCAAAAAAAATGAGGCTTTTTTGCTGAAAGCAACCTTATGTACACTGCAAATTATTCCATTTAGCTGTTGACAAAGAGGCTGTAAGAAGAGTTGACAGATGTCCTGCCCATCTGTCCCAAAGAATAATGAGAGGAGGGGAAAAAAAAATATCACTGACATGATTTAGTGCAATTTTAAATTTTAAATCTGGCTCTTGATGAGAAAAATGAGGTCACAGTAAAATGGTTTGTCGTGCAATAGATATTTTGTTACCATTAATGGTTATATTTGGTTTATCTGTTGTAAATATACGAGTAGTTACTGAAATGAGGACACAAACAGTGCTTCCATATGCCAGGGTTTCTCTATCTTTCCTTAGCAATCTGATTAAACAACTACAGCACATTACTATCACCAGTTGTCAGCAATCCCTAAGGGAAATAACTTGGTTTGTACATAACATACATGTATATTTCCCTCTTCCCCCCCAAAAATCTGTTTCTCTGTAGTTTTCAGCTGTTAAATCTCAGTCTTTCCACCTAAATGCTATGTTTACTTTGGTTTTTGGTGCTTCTGCTAAGTAAGACATTTTCTTATGTTCACATCTAAACCACTGAATAACAGAGCACAGTTAAAACATTGTAGTTTATTAAACTGCTTGTAGTAAATTCACCTAAAATGGTATTATCCAATGGCATTTGGAGCACCAATGTAAAAAGTCTGGTTAACAACCCTCTTAGACCCAGAGTTTGATTTTATGCTAAGTGAATAGCGTGCAGTGCTGTCTTCTTTCTTCTTAGGTGTTACACATAGGTCTCATAGCAAGCAATGCAAAACCAAGAGTGGTCACTGCTTCCCTTTGCTGTTATTTATGGCTAGAAACAATCACCCACCAGGACAGCATTTCAATGAGGGAATCAGGTGGTATAACCATGTAGGAATTTGGGGCAGACTGTGTATTACACTTTCCATGAGTATTAATTACCTCTACTTGTATCTGATTCCAAGAAAAGAATGCCCTTGTAAATGAGAAGTCAAAAGAGACCAGCAAGCTGTGGCTCTGTCATAAAATGTGTTAAGGGAGGAGCATTTAAGTTAAAAACACCCATCCCGTAGCACAAAGTATTAAGAAATTGCATTTTGCAGTATTGTGTATGATCATGGTTGTACATGTTCAAGAAAAGGCAACCTGAACTAGAACAGCTGTAGGCAAGGTTAGCTAGGGTGATTCTTAGATGTATTGGTATTAACATAGATTAAAAGAGGAAATACAGTTCCCTGTATAAAGACATGAGGGGTAAACACCAAGCAGAAAAAGTTGATACTGAGTAAAGATTAAAATGTATATGTATATTAATAACTTTTGACTGCAAAATAGAGTTGAAATATTAGTAACTCTGAAAATAGTTCCAAAAGGAACAGCTGAGACAAAACCAAATTCTCAATTTCTCATTGAAAAAAATCCAACTGCCCTGTATTAGGAGTCCTCATCTTCTTATGGGACTTGTACATATGGTGCTCATATATAGCAGTGTTTCTGAGAGCAGTAGTTGCAAGATAGTCTGAGTAAATAAGGAAGGACTGATTTATCACATACTTCTTTCAAGGCATCTGCAAAACAGAAAACCAGAGAGAATTGTCATCCCTGCCTCTTTGCAGGGCAGAAACCTGTAACTGCCATGAGTAACAGGTCACATAAGTCACCCTCTGATCAGATCAGAAAATGAAAGAAAAAAGTAGTTGTCATGAAATGACTCCTCAGGCAAAACAGAGCAAGGGAAGGAAAGCGTCTTTGGGAAGATGAAAGTACACTGTAGCCAATGCAAAAAATACAACTACTGAAGTAAGCAAATTAGGAGGTTCAAAGAACTGAAAAAATTATAGGTGACATGAATAAGGACTCTGTGAGCACTGTGAGCTGAAGACAGCTGGACCTGCAGTGTGCCCCAAAGCATTTTATCTCCAGGGTCCCAGGTAAAGTTGCAAATGGGCACTTTACATCACTGCCTCAAGCTGTGCTGAGTACCTAGTAAAGGTGCTATGCTGAAAAGATCACTTTCAGTTCCTGGCTTCTCAGCTGCTTCTACTACTGACTTGGCATTTTGTAAAGGGGAAAATGGAGTATGAACTTCTGAAACTTAACCAGAATTCAACCACATACTGGGATAAAACATGCTGAGTATTGAAATCATTCAATAACTCCTCTAGGATTTAAGATTGCAAAATGAAGCTTAAAGTTACATCAAAGCTGAGTTTATTTATGACAAATCATTCATTATATATTACAACCATTACAAACGTTTTTTCCTACATGTTATTGCCATATTCTTGTTCTCAGCACACACAAGATGATCAAGAACATGGATTTAGGCAGTAACAAAAGAAATACTAGAATTACAAATTCTATGTCTCATTTCTGTGCCATAGAAAAGGCCATCATCAAAAGAGTAAAGTTACTAGCAAACATACAAGGGGATTCCCCTTACACCTTTTTTCCCAGGAGCTTTCAGCATCTACTGTATAGTAAAATACACACACCCCACCCTCTTGCAAACATACACATTCAGGTATTTACAGAGTCACTGGAAATTCAACATCTGTCCTCCAGTTGAAAGCTCCCAGTCATGTCATTTCACTTGAACATCCTAGTGGAAAAATAAGAAGTAGTAATTCTGAAGTCCATTCTTTTGAAGGTCACACTATTTTTGAGCCAGCTGTAATCTTACTACACAGGGCTGCCAGCACAACAAAAGGGCCTTGCAGTTTGTGATGAACAGCATCCAACCTACCTTCACCACAGGAAAGGTCTGCTATGGATACTGCCCCTCTTGTACCTAATCTGAGTCACTGCTGCTGCTTGAGGAGTCTGTTGACATAACTTCTACATCATCCTCGTTCTCTTTATTGTGTCCTGGAGGCTCCAACATGAAGTCATTGCTGTGATTGGGAGGTAGCATGTTCATTGACATATCACTTGACTGCCAAGGATACTGAGGAGCAAGCACATCTGGAAGAAAAGGGGCATAATCAGCGATCACCTTCGTGCATCAACCGATTCAGGAAGAGAGCTCAACAAGAACTTCATGCTCCTATGGCTGTCTCAGCCCTCCTCCACTTACTGCCAAGCACTGTAGCTAAGTCTATCCCACAGGCAAAAAAACAGTTACCTCCTGCTTATAGCAAGAATTAAAAACATTTAGGCAGAGTCAGAAGTGAACTAAAGCCCACCCACATGTGATGAAGTGTAGAATGAGAGGGCACTGTCTAAGCAAGGGGTCACATTATGGTGCACTTGCTCAGGTGGTGCCTAACTCAGAAACACAACAGTCAACACGAAGAGCAGGTTCTGATCTTTAAGCCTGCAGACACCGAGTATGAACTAGCCAGTGAGAGTCCCCCAGTACCAGATACATCACCTAGCTTACAAATCCAACCCACCAGCAGATGCAAAGACCTAAATGCAGTTTTTGAGTTTTGGATGTCCCTTTCAAACCAAATCAAACCATTCCATGATTCTGTGCCAGACCTATGGCCACTTGGGAAGACTAACAATAGTACCAGGTGGTCTCATCCCTAGACTGAAGTCAGCCAACCCTGCAGTGAAGTTAACCAACTTTATTTGAACCAGCTGAGTATGTAAGCCAGTGGTTTATATCCTGTGGACATGCTTCAATCCTTCAGTCCACCAGGCTGAAGGTGCATGCTAAGCAGCCTCAGAATTTTGAGGATACCAAGCAGCCCAGTGGCTGGCTTGCAGTCTCAGTAAGGGATCAGTAACTGGACATCTCTCTGCACAAGTCTCTAAAAGGACTAGATCCTACAATAAGCATCCTCAGGACATGTTGCCACGGACTAGATCCTACAATAAGCATCCTCAGGACATGTTGCCACACACCGACAGATCCACGACCCCCACACAAAATGTTGAAGCAGCCTTTAATTTCTTTCACACCAAGTTTTGATGTTTCCCTTTTACCTGACAGTCTAGTAACAACACAGAAGTACCAGATAGAATTAACTTTTCCTGAGGGGGTTAAAAGTCACACCTTCCAGCTTCTCAAGGAGAAGTCCCAAAGACTATGCTTTCAGTTTTTATAGAAACAGAACTCTAAAGGAGCAAGCTTGCACCCCCTGCAGCAAAGAAAGCAGTCAGATGCACTCTGCCCAGACTTAAGCAAATGAATTCCTAAACTCCACGAGGAAGACACACCCTTAACATCTTCTCTGACCACACTTTTTTCCCAAAACAACAGAAAAGATACATGGGCCCTTCCTCATTCCCCTAGTGGGCTGCTACGGACAGATGTCAGAATTCCACTTCTATTAAGCTCACTGACTTGCTATATCCAAGGCCAGAAGGTCCAGAGTGAGATAATGCAGAACGCAGGACAGATGATCTTCAGCACAAAATCCAAGTTTTCTTTCTCCAGTGAAAGAGGGGAGGGGTCTCATAGAGCCCACAAGTTTTGAAAACCATTTTTCATACCACTTTCAAACAGCTTAACAAACAGGTAACAACTGCTAGAGTTCTCCAGCTCAAAGTAAAACTTTGTGCATAATTTAGACTAACCACAGTAGATTCATGTTGCACAGGTACAGAACCACTGAATTCTCGATTCAGTTGCCATAATTTACAGCTAAATTCTACTTCAGCATGAACAAATTAATCCCTCTGAAGTCAATGAAGTGCCCATTTCACTACGCAATTAAGGGATGAAAGCTCAATTCCTACACTCAAGGTACTACCTCAACAGCTGTCCTTTACAGTGTCTTTCCAATCAATTGCTAAGGAAATAGTCTTATTACCTACAGTGTAGACTTCAAGAAAGGGAAAGAATGATAACAAACCTCTCTTTTTTCAACTACAGCTTTCACAATTCCATACTTTGTCATTGCTGCTAAGAAAAAATTGCTTTGAAAATGCTTTCTTCACATAAGACTTGGTATCAATTCACTGAAGGCTTTTGGTTATACTGACTTAGTTGTAGTGTGTGATACAATTTAAATGAAACAAAATGATGTTATTGCTAATTGTTAACTTTATTTACTAGAGCTTCACTGCTAAGGAACAACGTTGGTCACAACTGACATTATTTTAATGCTTGGTTTGCCTTTGCTAAGGGAAATGTATAATTGCTATGACTATTCAAGGAGTAAAGAAAGGCAAACCACAACTGTTTCTCTTACCTGGCAGTCTGCCTGCTGCAAGTGCATCCCCTGGTAAATGTCCATTAACTCCATTGGTGGATGGGTTATTCATCTGACCCAAGAGACCACTCCTCATTTCCAGATCTGTAGGGTATGGCCTACGTGGGTCCCCTTTGAGAAAAAAAAGTAACATTTCAAATCTGGGTTTGAATTTTTTTAACAAATGATTTGCAGATACTAGCTGCTTTTTCAATATCTACTTTCCTGACCAAAACAACTCACACTTTGCCTGGATCAGTAATGAGCATCACACCTGTTCTGTTTTAACTCAAGTCTAGCTGCTTTTTCAGTATCTACTTTCCTGACCAAAAAACCTCACACTCTGCTTGGATCAGTAATGAGCATCACACCTGTTCTGTTTAAACTCAAGTCTGTGTCTTTCACTTAGCTTGGCACAAAAAGCACAGGAAAAGCTTCTTTACTTTGAGGGTGAGATTGGAACAGACTGCACAAAAAGGTGGCCAAGTTCCCTTCTCTGGAGATACTCCAAATCTTTCTTTACAAAGTTGTGTGCAGTCTTCTGCAGGACCTGCTCCAGCAGAGGGGAGGAACCAGATAATCCCCAGAGGTCCATTCTAAAGGCTACGAATCCATGATTCTGTTAGACCAGGGATTGACCAAAAAAAGAATAAACAACACCTTATTGTCACAAACATGATTGTTACCTGGTACCCAGGTCAGAGGTGCGCAGACAGCATTGCTAGCACTGATCCTGTGGGCATACTTAATTATTTCTTCAGAGGAAATGGCACCTGCAAGAATGGAAGAAAAGTTACCACGTTCTCAAGAATCATAGACTGGTCTAGGCTGAGATCACACCATTCAATTATGTCAGAGCACTGGACACTAACATCTTAATCACTGGGCACGTCATTCTATCAAAGAGCACGCTTCAAACTGAATGGCTGCTTAGAGGATTCTTGGGCTATGCAGGGATCAGTTTCACAGCAAACTGATTTTACAGTCACCTTCAGCATCAACAGTTCTTCAACCTCATCAAAGCCACAAACCTACCTGTTAAGCAGCATCCTTGACAGGCATAACTTGTAAGAAAACTTCAGAACCTGCTCTATTATCTACTTTTTTGTATGTGTTTATAGGAGCCTCATTCCTTGCTTTTTATAGATGAAGGAGGTGTAACAAAATTAGAAAAGATACTGCCAAAAATCCCCCACATCACCAAGAAAATGCCTCCCAGAAAAAAAAGTCACTTTAGTTTGGTAAAAGGCACAGAGTGACAGGAATTGCTACAGACCAGCATCACCAGATGGTGATCACCATCTGCAATGGCAGAATATACTACCTAGAAAGCAGCTGAAATTTGCAATGGCAGGATAGATTACCTAGAAAGCAGCTGAAATTTGCAATGGCAGGATAGATTACCTAGAAAGCAGCTGAAATTTGCAATGGCAGGATAGATTACCTAGAAAGCAGCTGAAATTTGCAATGGCAGGATAGATTACCTAGAAAGCAGGTGAAATTTGCAATGGCAGAATAGATTACCTAGAAAGCAGCTGAAATTTGCAATGGCAGAATTTCTGCAATAGCAGAAAAAGGACCTCAGCTTGAACTCACCAGCAACACTCTTTACAAGTGAACTGACAGAGTATATACAATTGTGGATACTCACCTTTTCTTGCCTTTTCAATTGATTTCAGCTTTTCTTTTGCTTGATAAACAGCTGTTGCCTAGTTGTGGAAAAAAAAACAACAAAAACCTCAAACACCATTAAACTAAACTAAACCTTCAAGGCATCTTTTCTTTGTAAACTCCTACATAAAGTCATCTCCATTTAAAGTCATCTGCATTTAACTGCATTTTAAGCAAGAACCTATTTGGTGAACATTTTCAGAATGCATAGAAACAAGGTAGGTTTGAAGAAAATTAGCATTATGAACCAAAACTGACTACTGAAAAACAATCACACAAACAAACCAAGCACTAAGCTCTGGTCAAGTTTTAAATATTGAAATCTTCTCAAACCAACACAATCTTCTTCAGAATCACCTCTTTCAGAGCTAGATGCTCAAAGGCATAGAACTTACCAGTATGTGCTCTGCTTCTTTGAGCTGTTTCTGCAGCTGCTGAATATCATTATCTCTCTTTTCTACCACCTTTTCTAAAAGCTGCATTTCATGATGTATTTTGCCCTGATCAACTGCCAGCTTCATTAGCTCTTGAAACTCTCCATCTCTCTGAATCAGCAGTTCCAGGATCTACAGGACAAGAACGTTGCAGAACTTTTCATTTAGCTAGCATAACCACACACTCTCCATCGTGCTGCAAAGAAAAGCAATTGACATCCACAGGGTATTTCTGTTTGGATATAAAAATCAAACAGAATTTCCTCCTCTGTTTGCAGGCACAGCCTATGAAGCACAAAACAAAAACCGACATGTGGATACCTCTGCAGTGGGGCCATGCAAGGGAGAGAAAAAGAAGGGAAAAAATAAGTAGAAGCACTGTGCATACTCAAAGAAACACGACTTAGAAAATGAGCTCACCTGGCTCTCCTCTCCTGGTTGTGGAATCTTCTGGTTTCTTGAAATTGCCAAAATTTCAATCAGTTCCCTGAAAGGAAAAGTCTGTGTTTGCACAGTTTCATAGAATCATGATGTCAGGGGCTGGAAGGAACCTCAAAAGATCATCTGGTCCAGCTCCCCTGCCAGAACAGGAACACCTAGATCAGATCACACTGGAACGCATCCAGATGGTTATTGACTACCTCCAGAAACTACCTGGAACCTCCTATGCCTCCACTTCCAGCCTTTTGGGCCAGGACAATGGATGGAGGTCTAGGCACAGGAGGCTCCACGTGAACCTTAGGAAGAACGTTTCCACTGTCAGGGTGACACAGCACTGGAACCAGCTGCCCAGGGAGGCTGTGGAGATATTCACGTTTTCTAGAGCATTATTTGCAAATCACATTGAGTCATCCCAAAACTGTCAGAAAACTGGTACCATTACACAGCTGCTCACAGGCTTGGGTACTTTATCGTTTCACAGTACACTGCTGGCAGAGATTTCTCAACTAGGTAATTCTGTGAATGGTTTCAGGTCTGCAGCACATTGTCTTCTATCTGAGCTCCTGAAGTGCTCACAGGTGCTTGTATTGATGAAATGTGCTAAGTTTCTGCTGAACCACCAAAGACATAATCAGAAGCAGGAAGGAGAAACAGCACAATTCAATACATTCATACCCTACTTCTATTGCCTTTGTTGCAAGGTGGCATTAAAGTTCTCTTTGTTTTGCTTCTCTAATTTTTCTCCATTCTTTCCCAACAGAGGAGGTTTCACAGTTGGGTTTTGAGCAGCTAAATCTATGCTTTCAAACACCTGAAGAGTTTGCTGTGAAACTACTTTTACAACAAGATGTATTTCCACAATGGTGCATCAGCTGCATACCAAACACACACAAATGCCAGAAAACTAACAATATCTGGTACTAGGTTAGACAAGCTTCTCAAACCAACCCCTTGATCATGCTTACAGGTACCCATTTACTTTAGCACCATTCTGAAAAGCCATCAGGAACCTCACCTTGCTAAACTGCAAGACTGTGAGGCAAAAAGCCACTTTCTGCAAATTCAGCAAATTTACTTGACTTTTAAGGCAATGAGTGGCAGTTCAATGTTATGCATGAACAACTGTCTATCTGAAGACACTGCCCTTGGAACAGCACAGCTTGGTCCAGTGGATGCACAACCAACACAACAGTGGCACTAAAAACTTAAATAAGTACTTTATAGAACATCTGGGAAAGCCCCTCACTGGTAAAGCCCTAAATAACATCTTGGTCTATGCCTCTTAGCCACTCCTGAACACTAAAATGGTGTAAAACAACTAAAGAACACAGAAATGTGTCATTACCACTAAACCTTTATTCTACCTGTCCAGCACTGAGCAGGTAAGTGTGTTTTAAGCAGTTCAGCTACCACCATCGAGGCTGATGTCACAGAGGGCTGTCATTCTGTCCTGTGTTAGCTGGGTAGCACACATGGTGCAGACTCAAAAGGCTACAGAGAAGATGTATTGCTTCATTTGTGCCCCTACCACCAAATCAGCATCCTGGCTGTGAAAGGCTTACTTCCACAGCACTGCCATACTCAGCTGATCGAGGGGAAGAGTCACTAAATACTGCTGGGAGCTGCTCTGGGTTCAACACGGCACAATATCACTTCAAATACCTACTTGTTCCTTTCTTTAAAAGGATGTTTAGATACAGCATGGGTCTCTAGCTTTCAAAACCACATGTTCTCCACTGAGCCACACGATGAAATCTAACCCTGAAAACAAAACCTAGCCACAAACAGCAAAAGCAGCTGACCAAGGCAAATCTCCTTTGTCCTACCGGCAGTTAGCATGTAGTGAAGGCAGCTACATACTATGGGTTATCCTCTCTGAAAAAGCTTTCCTAAGCTCCTGCTGCCCTGGAGAGAGGGAAACTAACTAGGGCCCACTTTAACTGCAGTGTCGGCTGTGCCTCCACAACACGGGGCACACTTTGGCTGGGGCCATCTAGCCCGGGCTCAAGCAAGACTACCTGAGCAGTTTTATCACTCCAGAGACGAGCTCTGCTGCCTACTGGCGTGAGTTTAACACTAACACAGGTAACGACCAGAGCGGCTTACGCCACGCAACACCATTACAACTTTGTGACTTAAGCACCGTTTTTAGTGACTAATAAGCAGCCTAAAATCGGGGTGTGGAGTGCATGCGGGTGCATTTCATAGGCAATGTGGGTGCCAACCAAGAAAGGCAAACGGAAGAATAAGGAAGCTCTCCTTCTGCTCTGAGAACAGCAAACAAGGTGGCGGCTGCTCCCCTAAGCGGGTCTCCCGCGGCAGCTGGCCTGGGGAGAGCAGCAGGGCAGGGAGACGCATGCACCCGGGCCGGGCCCTTCCACCGCCTCGCTGCCGGTCGGGCCGGGCCGTTCCCCTCGCAGCTCGACACCAGAGGCACCCGCTACCGGCGCCACCCCCGTCAGCGGCTGCCTGCACCTGAAGCGCCGAGCACCCTCATCCCCGCCCCGGCGCCCCGCCGCCGGCGCCTGCGGCCCTCCCATCCGGGCCCTGGGCGTGGGGGGTCAGAGCGCGGTACCTGGCCAAGAGCTCAAGATCCTCCAGCGCCGCCAGGAGCCGGTCCCGAGTGCTGCTCCGCTCTCCCCCGCCTCCGGCCGCTGCCGCCGCCGCCATCACGATCCCGGCGCGGCCCCCAGCGAGCACCGCCCTCCGGCGGCGGCAGCGCCCCCAGCGGCGGAGGGGCCAGCGGCGGCAGCGCCCCCAGCGGCGGAGGGGCCAGCGGCGGGCGCGCAGCTGCGGCGGGCGCATGCGCAGGCGGCCGGGAACCGCGGGAGTTCCGCCCCCCCCCGCGGCAGTGCTGTCCCTCCCCGCGGGAGGCGGTGCGGCGCCGAGCAGCGCGGTGAGCCCGGGGCGCAGCCGCTGGGCTGTCGAGGCTGGGGTGGTGCTCGCTGGGGAGCTGTGGGGGTGAGGAGCAGGAGGTCTCATCTGCCTCCATGGGCCTAGATGTGCGTTCGTACAGGCCCTCTGGCGGAGCTGGGCCTCGGCAGAAGGGTTCCGCTTGTTGCTTCCTCCCTCCGCCGGCTTTGAGGAGAGGGCTCAAATGAGGTTAAAATGTGCGCTTAAAAGACCCAGGAAACAACCTGCTTGGAAAAGGCCTGTGGCTGAATTACATCTCAGCACAGCTGTCGGCAGTCATGTCCCAACGCCCGTTTTGTGCACTGTGTCTGATACAAGATGAAGTAGTGTCCCACCAGTGGGTGAGAGGTGGTGAAGTGTCCGATGCAGAGGGTGTAAAAGCTGAGCCGAAGTCAGGCAGAGCCCAGAGCTGATCCTGCCTGGGCAGTCTGTCACCTCAGCGACAGGAGCTGTCAGCGACCTGCCTGACCTGTTGGTGCTGCCTCTGCAGACCCCACGGAGGTTAAAGGCAGCTCTGTGCATGGTGATGAGGGCAGGTACCAGGCAAATCCTGCCCCTGAGACTGCCAGCAGCCCATTGATTAATAACCAGAACAAGGAAGAAGTGTGGTGGGGGTTTTGAGTGGTGCTGTACAGGGGCTGGTGCTGTAAGCAGGCCTCTAGCCCTGGGTGGGGTCACAGTGAAGCCGGTGGAATTTTTTTGTAGCCATGAAACTTTCGTTAGTGTGAATAGGTTGGGAAGGAAGCTGGGGGGGAGGGCAAAGGAGGGAGCACAGAGTGAAAGCTCATCAGGGGCCAGGGCGAGCACAGAAGAGCAGGGAGTTATCAGACCCTGTGATCCTCTGCTGTCAACAGTCAGCCACAAACCCTGCCAGCAAACAGAGATTCTCTGCTCTCCCAGCTGGAGAAAGCACTAGATGAGTGATAACACACTAGGGGATTGAGGCCAGCATCAGGGGATTGAGGCCAGCATCAGTAAGTTTGCAGATGTCACCAAGCTAGGAGCAGGAGTTGATCTGTTGGAAGGTAGCAGAGCCCTGCAGAGGGACCTGGCCAGGCTGGATGGGTGGGCAGAGGCCAATGGGATGAGATGGAACAAGGCCAAGTGCAGGGTTCTGCACGTTGGCCACAACCCCAAGCAGCACTACAGGCTGGGGACAGAGTGGCTGAGAGCAGCCAGGAGGAGAGGGACCTGGGGGTACTGATAGAGAGCAGGCTGAAGATGAGCCAGCAGTGTGCCCAGGTGGCCAAGAGAGCCAATGGCACCCTGGCCTGCATCAGGAGCAGTGTGGCCAGCAGGACAAGGGAGGTTATTCTGCCCCTGTGCTCAGCACTGGTCAGGCCACACCTTGAGTGCTGTGTCCAGTTCTGGGCCCCTCAATTCTAGAGAGATGTTGAGGTGCTGGAAGGTGTCCAGAGAAGGGCAGCAAGGCTGGGGAGGGGCCTGGAACACAAACCCTATGAGGAGAGGCTGAGGGAGCTGGGGGTGTGCAGCCTGCAGAAGAGGAGGCTCAGGGCAGAGCTCATTGCTGTCTACAACTACCTGAAGGGAGGTTGTAGCCAGGTGGGGTTGGTCTCTTCTGCCAGGCAACCAGCAATAGAACAAGGGGACACAGTCTCAAGTTGTGCCAGGGGAGATCTAGGCTGGATGTTAGGAGGAAGTTGTTGGCAGAGAGAGTGATTGGCATTGGAATGGGCTGCCCAGGGAGGTGGTGGAGTCACCGTCCCTGGAAGTGTTCAAGAAAAGCCTGGCTGAGGCACTTAGTGCCATGGTCTAGTTGATTGGATAGGGCTGGGTGCTAGGCTGGACTGGATGATCTTGGAGGTCTCTTCCAACCTGGTTGAGTCTATGATTCTGTGAACATCCCTGACTCTTCTGGTATTTCCTCTGGTTATGTTTTTACCTGCTGCAATAAGTATGTCCCTGAGAAATTTACACTTATTAAAAAAAACAACAATGAAAAAGGGAAAAAAACCCACAAATCATTAGTCAGTGATTCCTTGAACTGTGGTTTAAATAAGACATTCAGCATTATGAGATCAGTGGTAAAGCAATGTGATTTGTCAGTCCTGAGAAGATAACTCTGCCAACAGAAGTTGTTTAGGAGTTGTTTGCTATATGCAACTACCCTCTACACTCTGATTGCAGATAGTTGTGGGATTCTCTTTAAATTACATAGCAGATAACATCTCATCAAATACTTCTGCTCCAGAAATAAATTTTGCTTGCTTCCCTTCCCCTCTATATTTCCCTGATTTTGTTCGAGGAAAAGATGCAATCAGTGATGCTGTCTGGTTGTGCATCCAGTTCACTGAGTTGTTAGTGTCTGTATGGGTGCATAAACAGAAAGGAATAGTAACTTTGAAAACAAAGCAGTTCTTCTGCTAAATCATTTTCTTCCTTGTGTTCTTTTTGACATCTGAGTTACTGAGACCTGAAATACTCCTGCACATTTCAGGGCCGTAATAATAGTTTCACTAGAGCTAAAAGGTTGTGGCATTAAGAGGACACCCAAACTGGCAGGCTGAGGCATGAGGATGGGTTGGTTATAGGCTGATCTTTCCCTCTCCTTGTATCCAGGAACCTGTTCCCTCTCTCCTTTTGACAACAGTATTTCTCCCACCCAACCAGGCCAAACCCATCAGTCTTTCACTGGTGCAGCTGCTCTTTCTCTCCACGCTTCTCAAACTGTTATCCTTCTTCCAGGTAAGTCTGTCTGCTTTCTGCTGCACAGTACTTCCCTTCTTTTTGCCCCTGAGGAAGCAGCAGTGGCTGGGAAATGCAGGTCCATAGGCAGATAATTAGTTTGTGCTCCTGCCTCTACATGGGTGGACAGAATGAGACCCGAGGCCTAAGGGAATGCCTGCCTGTGCCAAGACACAGAAGGTAATTCAGACTATGTCAGAGGGATCATGTCCTGCAGGACAAAGGGAAAGGCTGGATGAAATAGGCTTGTGCCTCAAACCTTCCCCATGGGCCCACTGCTTTAAGATTGAGTGGCTAATTTGCTGAATACACTTCTGAAACACTTGCCTATAGAAAACAACAGAGCTTCTGTTTCCCCAGCTTTCATTCTCTGTTTCTTTCAGATATTCTCTACTTTTGGCCTTCTTTCCCCTGAGTAAACTTTCTTCATAGTTGTGCTGGTTTTGAGCCAGATCTGCTTCTTGAAAGCTCATGACCCTCCTGAATAACTAAGCACTGTTGCTGAGTTTTTTCAGTAGTCTGAGAACGTTTTAGGCTGTGTAGCCACGAATGTATCTTTCCCTCCACAGTGAGACTATTAGACATTTCAGAGCTCTTTCATTTCATATTGTCTTTTCAGTGGCATACTGAATATATGATTAAAAAGCTGTTAGCACAAGCAAAAATAGCTTGTTTTGTTCTGTTCAACTGAATCATCTCTTCCAGAATGGGCTGTTAGGTATTCCTGCAGACAGGTCCATGAGCAGTTAAGCTGATCTAATATTCACCAGCACCATGAAGTAGAGATGTTGCTGACTCTTCATCTCCTATCTACAGATTTTCACTCTCCCTTAGCTCCTCCTTGGTGTTTGCCGTAGGCTTTCATGATCCACTTCAACTCAGTAATAAGACCAAGGAATATTTAATTTGAGGGTGTATGTGTTGTTCATTTCCCTCTGGGTTTGTGAGTGAAGCCTAACCTCATCAAATGCAACCATGTATGGTTCATAAAACCAGACTTAAAACTAATTTAGCATGATCATGAGCTAATGCAGTCTTCTCCATCTCTCTCCAGACATGTATTCCATCTAGCTACCGTTTGTGTGAGGTGGAGAGTCAGTGAGATTGCAGAATGAATCTGGGAGCAAATCAGTGCAATGGAAAATCATCATTTTTCTGGTGGATTTGTCTTCTGTCAGATGAGCTTCTTGGAGTAGTTGACTTCCAGGCTAGCCATTGTTAAGCCAGTAGACAGAACATGGTAGACACAATGTGGTCAGGGGAGGGAATGTTCTGTGCCACACCTTGAGTCCTGTGTCCAGTTCTGGGCTCCTCAATTCAAGAGAGATGTTGAGATAGTGGAACATGTCCAGAGAAGGGGCAGCAAAGCCTGGAACACAGCCCTGTGAGGAGAGGCTGAGGGAGCTGGGGGTGTGCAGCCTGGAGAAGAGGAGGCTCAGGGCAGAGCTCATTGCTGTCTACAACTACCTGAAGGGAGGCTGTAGCCAGGTGGGGTTGGCCTCTTCTCCCAGGCAACCAGCAACAGAACAAGGGGACACAGTCTTAAGTTGTGCCAGGGCAGGTCTAGGCTGGATGTTAGGAGGAAGTTGTTGCCAGAGAGAGTGATTGGCATTGGAATGGGCTGCCCAGGGAGGTGGTGGAGTCACCATCCCTGGAGGTGTTCAAGCAAAGCCTGGCTGAGGCACTTAGTGCCATGGTCTAGTTGAGTGGCTAGGGCTGGGTGCTAGGTTGGACTGGATGATCTTGGAGGTCTCTTCCAGCCTGGTTGATTCTGTGATTCTGTGATTCATTCTACTTAAATGAAATGCAGGCCTAGGATCTGTCTGGTGCAAAGTCTTTTCTTCAAACATACTCTTGTGAGTTCCTAACTCCTGGTATTCCTACCCTACTTTTCACAAACTAGAGAATCACCTTGGAACGTGGAAGCTGAGCTGTAGAGAGCTTCTTGTAAGAAAGCCAAGGTGGATATGTTTCAATTTCACTCTACATCATTTCCAGGCCACAGTGCTCTTCATCTGTCTTCTTATTTATACATTCCAGAAACTAAACATCAAATGTTCAGTTTGTCAGTGTTTGTTATACCACACCTTAAAATAATAATGGAGAATATGGACTAGAGAAGATAGGTAACTCCTGAAGGCTCTCAGGTGTCTGACCCTGTGCTAATATAATGTTGCAACCAGTATTAATAAAAAGGCAGGAGAATAAGCAAGGAGAACAAGTAGGAAAAAGGACAGAGCTCATTTCCATGTCCCCTAGATAATGTAAAAGTAAAACTGTTTCTGTCATAACACAGATAAAATAGAAATCAATCATTTGAGCATTGCTTGGAAGGATGCCACAGCTGTACTTTGGCCTGTGGAGATGAGAATAATCATCCCTTATTTGTCAAGCTGTCTTTACACCATTAATATTTTTAATGCCCCTGATAAATCATCCATTTCTTATTGCTATTTAAAAAGGAATCTTTATTTCCCTGCTAGCTTACATTGGGTAGTGATTTTAGATGGATGAGATGAGAAAGAAAACAAAAAGTTGTCATTCTAAAACAGGTTAAAGATGAGGTAAAAATAGATAACAATATGAAGCAAAGCTGTTTCTTTCACTAGTGCATATGGCCAAACCCAAAGTTTTGTACACCATTCTGGATCTTTCTAGCACAAAATTAGCTCTCTTTTGAGCTATATTAAACCTGAGTTACACTGATTTCTGCTGGTGCAAATTTGGGCACAGAGCCCTCAAGACAGGAAGCCACCCAGGCAGAAAGCAGTTGTGGCTTTCAGTCTGCTGGAGGGCTTGTTGGGACCTGTGCTGCCTATGAAGTAGGAGATGTTGAGTGGGAAACAGAATCAAAAGTGGCCCTGGATAGTGAGGAAGGAAAAAAAAATGAGTAATGTCCTTTGAAAATGGAAAGCTTGTTTGACAGCTTGGCCACTAGAGATGTTCACAGCCCTGCCAAGTGCTCCCAGGGATAAAGGAAAATTTTGGGGCAATTAAATATGGTATCTTTCCCCTCACCCAGCTAAAAATTAATGCTGACTACTTCATTAAATAAAACATCCAATTAGGGATAATGAGACTCCTGAGGTAACCCCCTGACACATATTAATTTGGAGTCTTCATTTAGTTATACTTGTTTATTTGGGAAAAAAAAATACTTTCCTTGTGGCTCCTGCTGTAAACCTGTTTACCAAACACTACTGGGACACCCACACAGGCTGCTGCAGAAGCCGAGCTGAAATTGAGAGTTGTTTACTTGCCCTTACAAAAAAGCCCAAGAGCAGCAATGACAGCAGCAGTCCCTGCTCACCCACGTGCCGAGTTCCGGCAAGGCCGATGGAGTCGAATCTCTTCCCACCCTTGCGTTATGCCCCATCGCCTGGTGAAGATGACACTGGCATCTCCTCACATTTAGACTAGGTTGCCTCTCTTTTAGCTGGGTGAGTTCATCTTCTGATCCCCAAGATGCTGCTCAGTTTTTCACTGGCTTCACAGTAATCCATTGCCAGACAGGTTCTCAGCTATCTGCAACTGACATCAACTTCTGCCCATGAGATTCAGAAAGAGCAGAACGCCAGCCAGAAATAGAGGTGGCTGTCTTAAATTAGCTGTGGAGACAGAGTTCTAGGGTAGAGATAAAAAAGGAACATTTGTTTAGAAACCTCTAAGAGCAAAAACTGGAAAAAAAAAATTTCTCTGCTATCAGTAGGAGATTGGTAGAGGTAAAATTCCTTGTGAAAGATCAATCTTGAGGGAAGTGAGGCAAGCTGAGAAAACAGTGTGATAGACTATTCCAAAAGCAATCACAGATTGACTTGTACTCAGCAACCAAGCAGGATCCCATGGGAGATTCTGAAATCTAACAAGCTACTAACAATGCTGGTTCCATGTGAAATGAGGGGAGAGTTCATAGCTATTAAGCTTGGGAACAACTATTCCAGTCAAGTAGGAGTGTGTCCCATGTGAAGCAGGCTGCACAATTAGATGCATGGACCTCTGCTTTAGGACTGTGCCATTTATGTGGACATTGACATACTGCATAGAAAGAAATGGCACTGGCAGATTTACTTTGTCTGCCTGTAGATGAGTTTGTTCAGGGGTTAGTGTGGTAGAGCCATACTATTTTCTTCCACACTTCTGACCACCCACAGAAAGCAGCTGAACAGTCATTCTTCATCAGTGACCTAGATGGATGCTTTCAAGGGACTGAGAGAGGCTTTTAGAGAGTCACCTCTGCTTCCAAAATGCACTAAGCTGCTCTGCAGCATTCTCAATGCAGAACTGGGGAGCACATCTCAAGTTCACACCAAACCTCCCTCCAGCAAACAGATCCTAACTGCAGTTGCCATTTACTTGTGTCACATGTCCTTTTTAGCTTAACCTGTAAGCTGGCACTGAGGTGAGGTCATTAAAAGCCATGCAATCTTATCAGGCTGCATGGTGCTAGATAGGGGCAATCAATGCAAGTAACCTGTCATGAGTTCATGCATGATTCAAATAATGGTATTACTGATATCCAGGGCATTTTTAAATGATCTTGGGTGTTTTGCCTGTTTATGCTTCTTGTGCCAGGAATTGTCTCCTGTGCCTTATATGGACAGAGTCTTGCTCAGGTCTGAGCCACTTGTCAGCATTTCATATGTCATATGACAATGCTAGCATTGGAAGATGCTTCGTTAAGAGCTGCCATGAACTTTGGCCCATAAAGCATTATGCAAAGTGCACCACTGAATGCAGAATATGAAAAGCACACAGCACAACTGTTGTGTTTTTGCAGACTGAAAAGTGTTATGACAGGAGAATCATTTCCATGTTGTTGTTTCTCTGAACTTCATCAGATTCCTTTCGTAATCGCACACCTGCCCTTCCTCCACCCCAGGAAGAGATAGAATGGTTGCAGGAGGAGGGAAGGTGGCCAGGCTGGGATTGCATGTAATTCTTGTCCCCAGGTGCTTCATAAATTGCAGCTGATTATCTGGTAATAAAGTTGGTAATGAAAAGGATGCTATAGCAGTGAGTTATAGGCATTGCAGGTAGTGTGGCAAGGAGTTCACTCCAGGGAACCCTCTTAGTCATCTGCTTCTTTCCCCACAGTATCCCTTGTGCTTCTGCCTCTCCTGTGTCTCAGATTTTGTTCTGCTTACTCAAGAGCCTGAGTCATACACCTTGAAATAACAGACATCTTCATTTGCAAATTCAGGCCTCAAAGACACATGAGCAATTATGATACTTCAAGAAAGTAAGATTCAATTTTGCCAGGGGTTTACTGTGTGAAGTGCTGAGCTGTTTTGCCCTCAGTTCAATAGCCTGCTTCTCCCTGTGTTTAGCTTTAAGCTTTGGACTTGCTGCTTGCAATGAAACACATACTTAAGTGGTTTGGTAGATTGTGGCCTCAATATACAGTACCTGGCATGTTCCAGTCTTGCAGGACAGAGTTCCTGGGGACACATTTGTGCTAGGGCTATACAAGTGCATTTATTCTAGATGTTGATAGTGTTGCCAAGTGTTTCTATGCACTTTGACTTCCAAGCCATGACATTTTGTGCTGTGAAAAACAGTAGAGTTCTGCTGTTCCTGGAGCATTTCCACAAGCATGGAATTGCATCCAGCATGGATGCAGGCAGGATGCTTATAGAATTGTGGGCAGTTGCATGGATTAACTGGGTTGCTTCTGACACGACCACTCAGTCTACTATCACAGGAGAGGATCCTTCCTGACACACCCAACAGCTCCCTACGTGACCAGTATAGGTTAGATGTTAGTGCTGGAGTTGGAACTCTGCTGTACTCTCCCTGCAAGCACTGATTATACCATTCTGTTATGTGTGCCTGAAAACAGAGAAAGAATCTCATGGAGTGTGGCTAACCTCCAGAACACAGAAGTGCCTTCGCAGTAGGCCTAAGTCCAGGCACATATCTCTGGTATGCAAGGGTGAGCCTTGGGTGTACACCAGCCTATCCTTTTGCCTCACCCACTTCTTTGCACCTTCATTTCATGGCAAAACAGGTGCAGGCCAAAGACAACCATGACACATTCTTCGAGATCCCCAAGCAAGGAACATCCTGTTGAGTATTCCAGATCTACGTTCTGCATATAGCCACATGCCCTGGGTTGTTTTAGGGACATGAGGCCCTCTCTTTCCACTAACTCACACCACTTGCCTTGGTAGACACTTTCTAGAAGCATTTTTCATGAAAGACAGGTATCTCATCAACAAGCTAGCTTTTGTCTCTCTTGGAAAGGCAATCCTATTCCTAGGGAACTTTTACTTCTCTCAGGCTATCAGATGCCTTGAAAAAGTGTCCTTTTAGGGACCCACATCAAACTCTTGCCATGTGAATTCACATATGCCTTTGGTTCTGTCACCTTCCTAGACAGGCAGTTGTCTCTCTTTCACCAAAATACACAACCCAGGTACCAAAATGTGGCCTTACAAGAGAGGACCATACTAAGCTCTGCAGAGCTAAAATTCTAAGCTGATACCCCTCCTCCTCAGCCAGCTCCTCTTCCTGGCCTGAACACAAGTGCCAAGAAAACAAGAAGTGCAGAACTGGAAGGAGGGAATGGTGCTTTTGTAAGTAGTAGCCTAATGCTACAGAGTTTTGTAAACAGGAGAGGTCAGTATAGGGGTTTAGGAGTATTTATGCAAGGAAATAATGCAGAAACTCTGTTCCGACACAAGCAGTTAGAAGAACATTTCAGGCTTGGATAAAGTCTGCCCTTAAAAATCTTTAAAGTTTAACACTTTTGCAGAAAGACTTCAGTTTCCTAAGGGTTTGGGTGTTTTTTGGCATGTGGTGGGCCTTTGGGTTTTTGTTTGTTTGGATTTTGTGTGTGGTTTGGTTTTATCGTTGGTTTTTCTTTTTCATTATTTCAGTGTCTTTGTTGCAGTCCTCATACAAGTATTTGCTGCTAATCTCATGTGCCTGGTTACCTCAAGGCTTGTTTTTGTCCAAAGAGAGTGCTGTGGTTTGTCTGTGCTGGGGTTTTCTGTTTGTGTTTGTTGGGTTTGGGTTTTGTAGGTTAGCTGGAGAAGCTGTGCACTGTCCCCAGTTTCAGACTGACCTTTGGCAACTCTGCTTCCTGGTGGAATAACAACATTGAGTGTTCACAGCTACACACCTGACATGCACTAATTCTGCAGTAGTAACAGTATGGAGGAATGGAATCTAACTCTCAGTCAAACCTCACTGCCTCTGTCTTTCAGAGGAATGACAAACTTCCATCAACTGAAAGAGAATTGAAACAAGCCCTTTCCCCTGCAGAGTTTCACACATTTACAGGAATATGCTAAACAAAGGTTGCTGAAAATAAAATGGGAAGTGATGTGGAAGTTCAGGTAACCTCATGTGCTGCATTCAAAGCCAGATTGTGAATGGATTTCTGATAATACTGAATTTTGGCTGTAAAGAAACCTGTCAGAATGCATCACATGAATACAGAACGACATTACAGACTGTGAGATGAAATCTGTGATCAGAAAAACAACCCAACTGGCATGTAGAGGAACACTTGAAGCCTGCTTTGTTATGACTACAGTCAAAATACACATCTATTTTCCTAGAATAACAAAGCCTTCATTCTCCTGCTTGAAGCTGTTGGGCATTTACAGCATGTTATTAGCAACTACACATCTGTCTTGTGTTTTGAAAAATCAAAGGAATTAGTGAGTAAGAAGAATTAATACCTTCCCTATAGCCCTGCCCTTGGATTTGCTTATGTGTTTTGCTTTAAGAACTTAGTCACTGAATAAAAAAATGTAATCTCTGCTGGAATCAAGGACTGGAACCCAAGAACCTCCATCTCGCAGGAGAGCACCCTTATAATTAAGGTGCACGGTTGGGATGCTTATTACTGCTTGTACTTTTCCTGACTTTCTGATTCTTCAGTGGGTTTTTTTTTGCCCAGAGGTCTCTAATGCAGGAGGCAAGGCTTAGACTCATAGCTCTGGCTTAAGGAGCTCTTCTTGGAAAAGAAGTGAGGCTGTAGCCAGGTGGGGTTGGGCTCTTCTCCCAGACAACCAGCAACAGAAAAAGGGGACACAGTCTCAAGTTGTGCCAGGGGAGGTCTAGGCTGGATGTTAGGAGGAAGTTGTTGCCAGAGAGAGTGATTGGCATTGGAATGGGCTGCCCAGGGAAGTGGTGGAGTTGCTGTTCCTGGAGGTGTTGAAGAAAAGCCTGGCTGAGGCACTTAGTGCCATGGTCTGGTTGAGTGGCTAGGGCTGGGTGCTAGGTTGGACTGGATGATCTTGGAGGTCTCTTCCAACCTGGCTGATTCTGTGCTTCTATGAAGGGAGCTGCAGGTTTGCACACAGTCCATCTGAGGAGGACCTAGATAAACCCTGGTATCTTCTTCCCTTGGGTGGATATTCAAACCATTAAGTATTTCTCCCTGCAGGCCATGTTTCATCAAGACACATATTTGTTCCCCAGGACAAGGACTAGTTTCCTAAATCTAGAAGCGAATTGAGGGGGACTCAAAATATCTTCTGATCTCATATATGCAGAAGTCTAAATCTGGGAAGAGGAAGAATCTCAGCTCTCCTCTTTGCCTTGTCATTTCCCACTGGCTGGTTTCAACAGATACTGCTCTCCCTTACTCTGAGGTTTTGTTGCTAGGAAAGGATGCACCACTGCCTAACTCTCTCTCTTCCTGGAATGGGAGAGAGATGCCTAAATCAAGCTCATGAATTACAGTCCTTAAACAACTGCCTAGATATAAAATACTCAGTCTGAGTCTCATGTGAATCTTCCTCTTTTGTTCTTAGCCCCTAAGCAAGAAAACATGCCTAACATGCATATTAAAACACTGAATGTTTGTTAAAAAGGCAGCATATCTTTCTCTCCTTTGTTAATGCCTAAGCTAAATGCTTTGTACCCTTTCCCTTGCCTGAGATGGACTTGATCAGTGGTCTGATTCAGAAAAGAGATTCCTAACAGAACCACTTTGTGACAGGTTAGATTTTAGGCAAATCAGCTCCCTGAGCTCGGTTCATCTTCTGGTCCCACTATGCATGACATGAGGCCAAAACATGCCAGAAAGGAAGAAATGTGTCAGGCAATATTAGCCCAAATTTAGAGCTGCTTATGCTGTGTTGGAATTCTATTCCAAGGTACCATTTGGGCTGCTATCAGCCCAGTGGGTTGCCTTCACCCATAACTCCTGTACCATAAAACTCTTTCAACTGCATACCAAGTCCCAAAATAGATTAGATATCAACCACTGTAAGGTTTCATGGAAAAAAAAATAGAGACTTGTCAATGAGCAGGGCCCAAGGATGGAGTTTCATGTGATGCTGAAAGCTACTGAACAGCTTGCTGCTGCTGAAATAGGACTGCTTCTCTGTTTGTCATCTATGCTTCCTTCCCTGTAGGCACATGCCATTAAGGCATGCCTTGCACCAGTTACAGCAGTCATCTGGCACTTCGTTTCTGAGTGGGTCAGTCTGACTTGTTAATCATGCAAGAAAACAAAGCCCCAAAAAAGTGAGTGGTCTACTGGGCTCAGGAGCCTGAGTCAGTCTTCTTGGTCACCTGGCTTGGTTGAATGAGCACTGCATGTTGTAACTGTAGGAAAGGGACAGGAGGCTCAGCTGGGAGCAGGAGGGTGCTGGGGGAACATGGGGGTAGGATCATAGCCTGTTGGCAACATGAAGCTGCTAGGCTGGCTCAGTTTCCTGCCACATTTTAGCCAAACTCTCCTTGGGCTTTGCTATCTAAAGCACATTATTAAATGCATACAACTCCTGCATCAGAGCCTTGCCAAACTTCTGCTGTGCATCATGGGCCACATGAATTTGCAGACCTTTGTAGATTCAAGAGCCAGCTTTGTTCTCGGCTCTTGCTGGCACCTTGGCCAGGTTGTGGAACAGTGATGCAGTGTGCTTCCCCTTCAGGAAATTCTGCCTGCTAAGGTAATGATCCAGTTATGTGCTTGAAGCTTTTGGAGAGTTTGTATAGCCTGCTCCCTGGAGGGAAGCTGCAGTAACCCAGATGCTAGGCAACAATAGCAGGAAATGCTGTGATGAAGGCTGCATTCAGTAGGGAAGAATGTCTCTTAAATGACAACATACCTGCTTGAGAACTTCCTCTCCTGGAGCAGCAGCCTTGCAGTTCCTTTGCTAAAAAGAGCTGACATTTGTTCACTGTCAGGTCACAGATTTTACAGTCAGCTGTCACAATGGGCCCAGCTTCTAAGAGATACACAGATCTGTTTCATAGGTCACAGCTCTGGCCCTTCCCTGTTCCCTAAACAAACGTGGTTTCAGGTGGCCAACAATCGAGCAGAAAGGAGAGTTTTCATCCCCAAGGAGCAGCACAACACAGCTCGACTGATTACAATCTACAAAGTAATCTACATTCCTCAGGCAGAAAAATAATTGATTCTGTCTCTGAACCCCAGACACCCAAGCAACAGGATCCACTCAGAGCACTTGAGACCCACTGTAATTTGTAGAGGCTGTGGTGAACAGCTTTCTTCCCCTCCCACACACAAGTCACAGGAGGTTTCCAACGTCCTACTGAGGTTGATTTTTCTCAGTGAAATTGCCTCTACATGGTATATACACTGAGTTCTTACCAGAAACATCTGCTGCTGAGCTGGTGTTGATTTAAGGCACCATAGGGACCCTGAACTCCAGATTCTTCCTCATGAAATCATTCCATTCCCATATGGGGCAAGGTCTGCAAAAAGAATGTCTGCACTTTCTAAGAGGATTTGGGAAGGGCACGTGTCTCAGTAATGTGGCCAGTGATGTCTGCAGAGCTTCTGGGCAAGGCTGGAAGAAGCAGGTCCGAATCACCACTGGAGCAGCAGAGCTTCCCTATTTCCATTAGGGGGGGAGCTTGCATTTTCTGCTTTTCCACACTCAGGCCACAGGGTGCGTGGGCTTTGCACCCCATCTCAGGATCCAGTTGTGCAAAGGAAGATGATTTGTTGTGGCTGCATTCAGTTCCAGCGTGCAGGCTGCTTTCTGAGAACATGCTTGCCTTAGGCCTGCAGCATGAGTCTTCAGATATGCTTAGCATTAAAATGTGGTTAACTCAGCTCCAGCTCAGCCGAACTTTTACAATTAAGGCAGGCATTGTGCACTGAGATCAGACAGTTGTGTTTGTTTGCTTGCTTATTTTTAGCTTCTATGGAAATGACAATGATGCAGTCATGCTCTGAGCATATGTGTGCTCTTGTGTGGCTGTCTGCCCTCCCTTTTCAAGTAACTCCTGGCCATTTTCAGCCCAGTTTCATGTAAAGCTACTGGGCCTTTTGTATCTCATACAAGTAGACAGTTAAATACAGCAGAGAGGAAATCTACAGCCTTACATGGAAAAAATACCATCAACCTCTGCCATAGAATCATACAATCAAGCAGGTTGGAAGAGACCTCCAAGATCATCCAGTCCAACCTAGCACCCAGCCCTGTCCAGTCAACTAGACCATGGTAGTAAGTGCCTCATCCAGTCTCTTCTTGAACACCTCCAGGGATGGTGACTCCACCACCTCCCTGGGTAGAAATAAAAGAGTCAGACATAAAAGAGTCTACACAGGAGAGCAGTGTCCCAACCTCATGAAAAGCTTCAGTCAGAGGTGGCACCACCAGAGGATCCTACTATGAGATGAAAATGAGTTGGAAACCAGATTTAATTTGCTGTGTGGTGTATGGAAATAGTTGATTACTCAAGACAGTGAAAAATAAATACTAATTTTGTCTCCTGCTCTCTTCTTTGCTTTCTTTGCTGCAGGCCCATAATGTAGACCCAGATCCTGTGTGACCAGGAGGTAAGGGTTGATAGCTATGTTTTAATTGTAAGAGAATTAAATGTATCTTTTGAATTTGAGTAAGGATCATTTTACTTCCCATAGTCTTGTATGTCTTTTCCTTAACCCCACATTAGTCAGGTCTTAGAAGGTCCATCATGGAAACTATAAAACACACTATGCCAATGGCTGAATGAGGAGAATTTATTGGAGAAAAACACAACAGAACTGTGTTATCTCAAACATTCTGATGGGCTTGGGGGTTTCTAGCTACTTTCAATAACCCACACATCTCCTATCTTGTGGTGAGGGCCTTACCTTCCCAAAATGAAACAATTCATAATGCCAATTTTCTGAGTCAGAACGTAGTGAAGGTACTGAAGTACTGGCAGAAATACAATGTAAATTTCAGTTGCAGAAGAAATAAACAAAATGATTTCATGTGCATTCCTGGTGGCTTTTAATGTCTGTGTCCTAGCTACAGTATGGCAGTCCCTGAAGTGTGAAAGAAACTCAGTGCATAGAAATAGTCACCAGATCCAAAGCATTTGGAGGTCTGTGGCTTCACAGAACAAATAGAAATGAGTATGCAGAGACTGAGACTGATGTTGTAACAATTACTAATGATGATGTAGTTTTTCATATACAGTACAACATTCCATCTCTATACATTCATTATTATAAGTTATACCCTTGACTTCAATACCTTTATTCATGTTAGTAGCCAAGTGCACTGTCCTACCTGTATTGGTGAAGTAAACAGTACATGTCTCCTGGAACTACGATTTGAGCACCTAAATTATTAAACTGGAGAAAGCATCTCTGGCAAGGAATCCTGTCCTTCTGATCTTCTGCTTCTTGACCTGGGGTTCTCAGCCCTTCCCTACGCAGTTCCTAAATGCTGTGTGGTAATCAGTCAGGAGCCAGTCTCAGGAAGCAATTTGGAAGTGATCTTCCTGTTTGGGAGAAGAGGGAGTTTAACAAAATGCATTGTCACAGTGGACCTCACATTTAATTTACTAGCACAGACATAGCCTTAGTGTCTTACAATTGCCAACATGGATACAGCTAATATATCCCCTTTAAAGTCTAATTATTTGCTACTCTTGTTTATCCATTTTGTTCTTTTAAAGATGGCCTTGACACCAATTTCTCCTTCACCTTTGAGGCCCAACTGTTAGCATTTGGGGTTCCACATCTCACCCTTACACTAAGGTAGACTCCTTATGTTCCTCTAAAGTAGCAGTGATGTCAGCAAGTATCACAGCAGCACTGCAGAGCCTGAACCCATCTTTGGCAGATTTAAAAGCCTGTCATCCCTCAATGCAAGAATGAGCCTGGGTAAGAGAGGATTAGCTCAGAATGTATTTTACATTAAAATTCATTGGAGAAAAATGCTTTTCTTCATTTTTTTTTTATAAAGGAAATCATTCCAATGCATATTTTGATCATTGTTTTTTTGTGCTTCTGATAAAAGTCTGTGGAGGAAGACTCACAATAATAAAATACTGTTTAAACAGTGCAAAACTTGAGTAATTGGAAGTTAATATATGTTTTTTATTAGCCATAGATTTATATTACTCAACATATTAAATATGTTAAAACCTGCTCTTTGCTCCTCAGTTGTTTTTCATTCTCTTTCCTTATTGCTGTTTTTTTATGTTGTCACAGCATCTGGAGTCCCAGTCCTGCCTGAGGACTGTGATCCTCAGTCTGCCCACACAAAAACTTACACTTGGTGAGTTTATTTTTCTTTCAAAATGTTTGCTCACCTATGGTTATCACTCAAGTAATGCAATGCTATAAAGACATGGACAGATGGTCCTGAATCAGTTCACTGGATTTTGTTGTTTTAATAAATTACATGATTTAATAAACAGAGGTAATTATTCTCTCTGTGCACTCATCTGATCATGAAAAGAGATGATGTTCTCAGCGTTCCTTGCTTTGCTGTACAGTGTTATTCCTGTGTTACAGAGGAGGGCAGTAAGAAACACAGTTTCATCTCTAGTTTTTGAAAGCCTTTATCAGGCAGTTTGTATCCTCTGGATGTGTCTAAAACTGTGGGTTCAGAGACTTTTCACTTCCTAAAATGTGCCCTGTCCACACTCTAACTGTATATGAGGAACTAAGTAATGATTCTGATGTACCATTTTCTTCCCTCTTCCTGCATCTTAGTGTCCACTGGAAGGAAATTCAGGTGTATGGAAAGAGAAGGATGTGCAGTGTTCTGCAGTTGGTTTCCATCTGGACAGACACAGGATGAAAACAAGTGAAGACAAGGAAGGGGAAGAAGGGGAAGGTCAGAGGAGGGTCAAACCCTGAAAGCCATAGGACCCTACATACTGCCTGTTGCAAACAATGTAGGGTGAAAAACTTCCACTAGTGCTAGGGTCCAGATAAGGCAACTTCCTGGCAAATATGAGACTAAGACACTTTTTTCCCCCTTTTTTTTTTAATTTAGGGCTTTGATCTCATTCAAAGGTCATTCTTTCCCCCACTTCTGTTTGCTGATACACTCTAGATACTGTGGTATTATATATTAATATTATGGCTGCAAAATAATACTCTGTGAAATTTAAATTCTCATCTTTAGGAAGCAACTTGTGATGTGAAATCTGAGAAACCAACACATTTCCTTCCTATCGTCAGTTTGTCTGTAAACCCTCTCCACAGTCAACTATAGATCACAGGGTTGGTTTTGTTGTTGTTGTTTGCATTTCTGTTATTACTCTAAATCTCTGACAAGTGTTTCAGTTTCCCTGCACCGTACTGGCTTTGTTTTCTCCTGGGATGTTTCAAAGGGAGATAATTTACATCAGGAAATCGCCTCAGGGTGATCTGCCTGGGACAGTCAAAAAGTCTGCATGCTCTGCAGAAGGCATGCAATCATAGAATCAACCAGGTTGGAAGAGACCTCCAAGATCATCCAGTCCATCCTAGAACCCAGCCCTAGCCACTCAACCAGACCATGGCACTAAGTGCCTCAGCCAGGCTTTGCTTGAACACCTCCGGGACAGTGACTCCACCACCTCCCTGGGCAGCCCATTCCAATGCCAATCTCTCTGTTGAAGAACTTCCTCCTAACATCCAGCATACTTTATTGTTTCTTATGTGCTTCACACATAAGCTCTCACAAGCATCATGACCAGCCTTTGCCCCTTTCCTAATAAGCAGGCAATAGATGTGTGGCTGCCAATCATGGTATCCTGAGAAAACTGAGAGGGAAGAGCACAGCCAGGTGCAATTGAGTCGGGGGTTAAAAAGAGCTCCCATGGGTCAAGACTGGCTTCCAGCTCTGAGGGAAAGAGTGTTAAGGGACAAAACGGGGTCCTTTCTTTGGCTGGAGACGTTGTGAAAGGACTCTGAGAATGTCTTTGCTTCCTGAACAAGGTTAGATTTTTTTTCCTGAGTAGAAAATCCATTTATTTTCTGCCATGGCCCAAGCTGGAAATATAAAATGCTTCATTTACCACAGAGTCACTCAGCATCCAGTCAATGGGCACCATGCAAGAACTTGAACAGGACTGAATAAAAGCAATTCCAGGGGGAAATTTACTGACACATCTGACTCTGTTGACTGCTTGACAGGAGGGTTGGATTCGATGATCTCCGGAGGTTCCTTCCAACATCTCCTTTCTATGATTCTATGACTGACACTATGCAGATGCAGAGCTACATATGTGCCTCTTCAAAACACAGGCAAAACACTGCATTTCTACCATCTACCTTTCTCCTTCCAGGTTTTATCTCAGCCAGAGAGAAAAAAATGAGACTACTTCAAAGTGGACAGAAGCATGTGCTTGCAGCATGCTGCCACATTTCCAGACAGTCCATGGCATGACACTGCAGATAAAGCTTTTCCTATTTCTCTTTGTTCCCTCTTCTCTCCATCCAACCACTTTTTTGATCAGTTGAACTGATTAGGTCAGCAAAAAGCTAGTTCAGGTGTCCTTCAAACAGGCTACACAGCCATTTCAAACACGTGCATTAAATCTGCTGATGCTGTGGCTTACTTAGCTGGAGACCTCCATGCTTTCTGCCTCCCATGACTTTCTCCTGAGAAGGCTTCCTTCAGAAAGATCAGCAACCTTGTTATCTTATGCTGTCCCTTGAGTATTTCATTACACTTCTCCAAACTACTATCTTTAAGAAAAGCTGATGACAGTACGTAGATGGTCATGCACATCTGTCATGATGCCTGAGTTCTCCGGCCTGGTTTGTCTGTTCTGGTCTGTTCCAGTCTGTTCTCTCCAGTTTTAAGCTTAACTGCTCAGTCCTGGGAAGTAGAGTCCTTCTGTCTTCTGTCTGTACAGCACACAGCACTGTGGTGTCTTGTGTCCATTGTTTCAGGTTTCTGGAAATGCATACAGTCTGATTGAGCCTAATTGCACTTCTCAATGTCTAATATTTAATCATATTTTGGGTAATTCTACACCCCCTACCTAAATGAGTATTACATTAGACTCAGAGCAGTCTGCAGGGATGGGGAACAGTGCTTCATCTTCATATGGAAAGCCTCTGTCTGCAGCACATACAGGTGGTAAAAGTGCCCAGCCAGATTTGCCTTGCATGCATCTCTCCCAGAGCACAAACTAATCATCTCAAGAGGGTACTGGGAGCATAGCACTACTCCTGTGCTGGTGGCAGATGTGAACCTGTTCCTTGAAACACCCATCTCTACTGAAATCCTCATTTGTCCTGCCTCACCCTACAAATCTGTAAGATTTGTTCTTTTTAAAGCCACCTTTCATACTCTACACAAGAAATCTCCATAGGTGACACTTCCCATTTCAGTTTCAAGGTTACCTCAGCCCCATGTTTCATACCTAAGGCATCACCAGGTCGTTAGTTTGCTACCTTGATAGTGGCTCAGTGTCTCTCTTCACCCACTCCCTGCTTAGAAAGTACAATAACCAACTGCATCTCCCATCCAGAGATATGCATACCCAATTTTTCTGCTGAGATCTCAATTCTCTTCCCGTGTCAGAGGCTCTCTGTCCATAACATTTTCTCATGCCATCTACACTCCTACCCACTACAAGGACTCTATCTTCTCTTGGCTCAGTTGACCCTAATTTCCTTACACTAGGGACTTTTTTCTTTCCAATTCAAGCTCCTCCTATGTCCTTCATTCTCTTCCCCCATGTCTGAGTTCATACCCGTTCCCCTACTACTGTTAAGGGTTTTTTTAATGTCTGGGAGTGGAACTATTCAGAGTGTGGGTGTGTCCCAGCTGTATTGAAAGGACAGAGAGGATGGATGGGCACTGTTACCTCGGAAGGTGTTAAGGGAGTTTTGGTTCAATATACACTTAGAAAAGTGCCTGAGAGCCTATTTCTGATACCAGGCTCTTCATGAAGCTATCCTCTATTATTTTCTTCCTTTTTTATTGTTAAATATGTACTAAAATCGAGAGAGTTATGCCCACTCCTGCCAAGAATACTCCCTGAAACTGAAGAAATCAACTGAAAATGTGTTCAGGAGTTCCTGCGTTAAAGACAGAGGTACAGTGAGGCTGAGTGTAGGGCTCAGAAAGTTGGCCCATAAGTAGTACAAAACAGAGAATACAACACAGACCCGAGCAAATACGATCGTGCCATTTATTCAGAGGTGTTTCCACACTGAACAACACATCTTTAGGCCTTCTAAAGCAAAAGGCATAATGAGAAAAGCACAAGCAAAAACACATCTACCCATTTACCAGCTTCTCCTTCATTTGGATCTAAAGCTAGCATGGAACTTGGCCTAATTGTCATGCTCCTAGTCTCATTGAACTGTCTGTTTCTCTTGCATTTTCCCTTTATTTTTGGATCCCTCTGCATTGCTCCTGGTTTGTATTTATTTGCATTTGCTCTTGTTTTTCAAATATGGGACCCGATTCTATTGTCTTTACTCAGGCAGCTCTTTATTGAAAGCAAATGGCAGTCTTACTGGAGAAAAGGCAACAGAAATGATCCATGATGTCTGTATAGGCTCTTGCTTCTGTGGCAAGCTGTGTGCTGGTGTAGTTATTCATGAATATACACAGACCAACCACCTATGCCACATTTCCTGAGCTTTTCTATGATTCTATGACTCCATAATGGAGATTTTAAAAATCAACAAAGTCAACAAAAGCTTTAGGGAAGGAAAAAAACTGAAAAAACAACCAAACAAACCCAACCAAATAAAACCACAAACAACCCACACCTTATTTAATAGAACTTCTGAAAAACTGGGTAAATGAGATATTGCTCCAACCCCATACTGCTGACATTCCACCCACATGCTTGCTTCTAACCCCCAAAACAGCAAGGATGCTATCTGAAAGGTGTGTCCCATCTGAGTGCCTTAGGGGCAGTGGGCTATTTAGCTCTGCTCAGAACGTGCTGTGTGCATGCTCACTCTTACACAAGAGTGGCTGTGAAAACTGCAGGTCCCAAACAGCTAGGAGAGCACAGCCATACATGGCAAACTGAGGGAAAAGGGGTGAAAACAAGAATGTAGAGCAATGGGAAGATGTTTTGGAGTAGTGAGGTGTGCAGTCTATCATTTTAGCTCAGCAGAGCTCTCATCTGTGCACGTTGGTGTAAAGAAGGCTGTATCCTGAGTCCTAGGACCACAGAGGAAGAGTAGTAGTAGTAGGGTCTCACAAGTGTGGGTCAATCCAGCAGACTCAGTGCCTCAAATGTTGCTTCATCTCCTCTTTATAGATACTCTTGGTCTCAAGGGAGAGCAGTGCTATAGCATTAAATGCAAGCATGTGAGATCCTAGTGATTTGCTTAAGAAGTATGAGATAAGGGCAACTTCAGAAGCATTTGCAGACTCAGCTGCCACAGACGTGCCACACAGAACTTTAGCAGTATCATTGGTTTTGATTCATAGGACAATTTCTTCTGTGTGTGGGTGGCCCAGGACCAAAGAAAAGAAAGTTTACATCAGCACTGATCTGTAGGACCTGCCGTGAGATCCAGTGATTAGTATGGACAGGACTATGCACCAGCCAGGAAAGACCTGGAAAGTCAGGTGAGGAAGTTTGCATTTGATGCATCAGAAAAGCAGAGAAAAGGAGACAAAACTCCTGAGGCCTACAAGAAATGAGACTACAACACTCAATACTAGGATATACTGTAATGGAGCAAGCTGAACTAATCTTTAACTTCCCCAAATAAGTGTTTTGGGGTACATGAACCACTTGCACCTAGTAGCTCTGGCAGTCTTTGGTGCTAACTGGCACAGCAAAAGGGCTTAACAAAGCCTAAAAGGTGAAAGATATTTGCAGCATGTATTTAATATATACAAAGGGGGGAAATGGCATTTGTTTGGCCAGTAAGAGGTTAGCAGCTGCTAGGATACTACAGGACAAAGGCTTGCATACATTTTGTATTTCTATGAATGGAAGTAAGAGAAGTACTTAAGAGAGAGTGAGTCTTCAAAGTTATTTTGCAACCTTAGCTTCCCTGATTTTTTTTCTTTCTGTATCTGATTTAGATTATAAAACACCTGGGGCAGCAATAATCTTTGAGTCTTCTTCACTCACAACCAAATCATTGGTGCTTAATGAGAAAATGTTGATAAATTAATATAAAGGTTGCCTTCCTGCAGTCTGCCACTTTAATAGATGGCACCCAGTTGGAACTGAAGGTCTTGTAATGGCAGGTTTAAACTTGAAGAGGGGAGATTTGGACTGGATGTTAGGAAGAAATTCTTTACAGGGAAGGTGGTGAAACACTGGAACAGGTTGCCCAGGGAGGTTGTGGATGTTCCCTCCCTGGAGGTGTTCAAGGCTAAGCTGGATGAGGCCTTGAGCAACCTGTTCTAGTGGGAGGTGTCCCTGCCTATGGCAGGGGGTTGGAACTGGATGATCCTTGAGGTCCCTTCCAACCTAAACCATTCTATGATTCATTCTAAAAACCTGAGCACAGGATCAGAAGAGAAGAACATGAGAGTCCTTCCAGTGCCTTCAAGTGAAAGAAGATCTGGCTCCTGTTGCAAACAATTATTTGAAGTTAAAAGCATATGCCTGGGTAGTGTACACTCAGGTGTGTTTCTGCATATTGCACATGGTAATTTCCCACCAGACAAACTACAGACAGTTAGGCAAGCTCCTGTGTCTTGGTGGACCCTGAGGTTCCATGTGGGTGCAGAAGCTGGCCCATGCAAAACAGCTTGCTGGATTATGGTGTAATTCATTTTTGTGGTGCCATTTATGCATTGTAATGGGCTTTATTCACAGCAGGGATGAGTGAGGTGCTGGAAGGCACAAGCTAAGCTGAGATTGGCTGATCTTATTTTATGTTTTGTTTTAGTGGCTACATGTTAGACAGATTGTGAAAAACATGTTGTTTTTAAGAGGTAGATTACAAGACTGCTCAGAGACTAATAAAAATTGGGGATTCTGCTGTGACACTTGGGTCCCAAAATATGCAAGAACACCAGCAGTCTGCAACTCTAACCATCTGCAAGCTAACAAATGGCAAAGATTTATGTACCATTTGCTTGGCTAACTTCAGCAGGCTCTGGGACATTAAAAAGAATATAGATGCTGATAAACAGAATCATATGCCTTCTGATCTGTTGCCTCTCCTATCCTATCCACCATATTTACAGTAAGAAGTGACATATTTTCCTTTCTGCTTTAGCCATCAGGAATTTTGATTCTTTGTTTTTTTTCTTTGTGAGTTGTTACAGATTTGGAGTTGGTAGCAGATTTAACTCAGGACAAAGTAAAAAGAAAGCGCTGCTGTGGCCACACTCCCCTATCTAACCAAAGCAGCACATCAAGCAATGGCAAAAAAATGCCAAGCCATTCCTTTTGCTGATAAAGTGGCATTCCCAGGACAGGGGTTTGTTACTGGAATTAGACAAGTAAAGCTATTACTCTTACCTGTGTACTAACCTGTCTAAGATTAAGTGTACTCTTAGTACTTGTGGATAAATTCAAGGATTGCACAAAAGGGACAGTCTGACACCAACTTTATTGCAGGCCATTTGAGTAAGAAAATATGGTATGTGAGACTTCCCTCAGGTGCTGAAGGGCCTGTCTGGAGAAATAAGCAGAGATGTGGAAGGCAGAATAGCCATGGTGTGAAAAGCCTTGAAACAGCGTGAGTGGATTTCAACTCCAAGCTAAGAAAGCAAGATGAAGAAATGTCTGTCACAGAAATAACTTTCCCTTATCTCCTTCCTGCCCCCAAAATTGAGAATGATATACACAGAGACAGATATATATATAGCCATAAAACTGGGAGGAGTGGTTGAGGGAAAACTAAGACATACCATACCAAAATGTCACGCAGTAAATGAGAAATGAGAAGAAACAATTAAAAGACACTGTGACACCATATGGAACTTTCCATGTTCAGCTGCATTTTCAAAGCTTTACAAAAGAAACTTTTAAAACAACCACATTCTCCTCACCTCAAAACAGTCTCCTTTGCTGGAAGACAACATTGTTATTTAGAATTTCTGCAATTTTATGTGTTTGAACCCAGAGATTATCTAACACAGGTGCTTTAGAAACTTAGAATCCCGGTGTAAGAGATAGCATGCATTTTGAATTGCAGATGGGCAAGCAGTGGTACAACTTAAGAGGGGCATCAGAAAAAGAAAGCAATTCCCAGCCCTGATGGATGTGATAGCCATTTTCCACTCAGTAACCAAGGAATCAATGAGATGCCCCCTTTTTTTAGTATCAGCTAAAACAACAGAAAACCTCTGCCCAAGGACACAAACACACAGATCTAAACACTGGAGGTCATCTGTGCCTCAGGGGTCCCATGGTCTGATAAACAATGGGGCAGTGGACTGAAGGACATGAAGCCTTGTAGGTAAGAGAGAAGGGAAAGAAATGTGGCAGAGAATGATGAAGTTGTCCAGATATAAACTGTGATCATAGAATCATAGATGCATCTATTTGAGGAATAAAAATGAGGCTGTGGTTTTGAGGGATGTCATGGACTGATTTAACACCTGTGTGTATGCAGAAGTATATATATCTATACCCTTGTATCTCTTCTTCCCCACTTCCATCCTTCCACCCATTCTTGGCCTCACAGCCCCACTCCTTACACTGGGGCTGGTCCTGAACTGACATAAACCCTCAGAACTGACATAACACACCAACCCAGCAGCAGAAGAACCCAGGAAAATTTAGCTATGCACAGGTCACACATGTTCAGGCACTGGGTGGATTGCTGGTGGAAGGAGTGGAGTATGAAGAGTGATATGAGGGGGAAGATGAAGGACAAGAGGAGGAGGAAGATGAGGCAAAAACTCCTTTGGAGGAATGGAGCCATGCGATCGGCTCATCTGCCTGCAAAACCACAGCCTGAAACAAAGCATGCAGAAGCTGAGATGTTCACCTGGTGCTTTATTATAATCTAATAGAAAAGACCCCACATTTCCTAAAGTTTTGCTTGTTGCAAGGTCAGAAGTGATAGCACTGTAAGGGTGCTGCTCTAATCCAGCTGTGGAAAGCCACCATGATTCTGTAAACATGATTTAAGAAGCAGGCAGAGTATATTTGATCTGGAAAGATAAGAGTGTATGCTGCCCCAGGGAAAGAGATAGACTTTGACACAGATAATAAAATGCCATGCCTCAGCCTTTCCTGTCTTTTGCACGCCCATCTTTCTGTGAGAAGTATCTGAATTAAGGAGAACACTAAGGAGAATAATGCAAAGTGAAGCTGAACTGTGGCCTTTGGAGGCTAAATATTGTCCTGAACACAAAAAGAGCTTGCAGATTCCCACTGAAATAATAGCAGAGGTGTCACCTGGTGCTTGTCTCAATCTGAGAATGGGCCAAGAAAGTCTCAAATATAAAAACCAAACAAAAAACAATCCACAGTAGTAGCTTGAGAAACTGTATTTTGGGGTATCTTTATTAAAGCACTTTCTGGTTTTAATGTGGAACACTCAAAATGCTTTTTATGAAAGATCCTACTAAAGAAAAGCCTCCAAGATTATACCAGATACGGTCAGAAAGTGCCTAAAGAAATCTCTGTATTGTCTTCTTTGGCACCCATGACATCTTATCCTTTAGTGGAGTATCTCCAAATGATTCAGTCAACTTTGGCTGAATTTTAAAAGTAAGTAGCCTGAATTTTTCAGATACTTAGGGCACCTTGCAGCCTTGGCTCCAGGCTGTACCATCAGCTGTTTTATTGTGAGATTGCATAAAATTATCCTGATCTGCCTCCTGGATTTTGTATCTTTATCATAAACAAAACAAAAATACTCCCTGCATTATGTGTAGCTCTTTAGATGAAAATACTTTAGGATGATAACATAAGTTAGCTTTTCTGTCAGCCACTTTGGGCCAACAACTTTAAAGGACACAAGATGACCAAGCACATGATGCAAGGACAATTCAGCTGCTGTACCATCTAATGCCTTGGGAGAAGGGCCAGATTTTGGCAAAGTCAGCAGCAGAGCTCCCGCCGAGCTCAAGGACTGCATTTTGCTTGCTCGTATCTCACGATGACCGACAGAAACATGACTCTGCCAAGCTCTTGCCAGGAAATCTGGCCACTCTAGCCAGATGAATCACCAAAATGAAATCCCTCTCAACCTGCAACCATACCCACACTGCGGAGTTTTATGGCAGAGACACCTGAGATAGCTTGTTGGGTTCACTTTTTACACTCAGCACATTGCAAACCAAGTAGGGGAAGGACAAATCTCCACTTTCCCTGGTGCTCCTCGTGTCTTTGCCAGGGTTTTAACACTGGTGGACTTCACTTTCACGCTGTCCATAGCACCTGGGGCATTTTCTTTCCAGCCATAACAGCCATAATTAAAAAACAAAAGGCAGCCTGAGAAATGCAGCCTCTGCCCCGGGTGAACAAGCGAGATCCTATCACCTCTGGCTCCTTGAGGACCGCTGCCACCCAACAGCAGGCACCGCAGCGCGCCGGCGCTGCAGGCCAACACCCAGCCTGAGGCACGGCGCAGGCCGGCCCCGAAGGCCGTGCCGAGAAGCCAGGCCTGGGGCTGAGCGCAGGGGGAGATACCGGCTCCCCGGCGAGGCACTAGGCCGCTGCCGGCGGCGCCGCCCGAAGGCAGCACAATGCAAACGCCGCGGGGCAGGCGGCCCGCAGCCGCCCGGAGGGAAGGTGCTGGGCGGACCGACCCAACTCCACCGCCCTCACAGCAGAGCGCTGGGCTGAGCTGGGCGGGCGGGGGCTGGGCTAGGCCCCGCCACCACCCCCTCCCCTTCTCCCTTCCCTCCCGCTCCGTCAGGCACCGCCTTCTCTCCCCGCCCCGCCGCAGGCCGCCGCCCGCCTCTCCTCTTCCTCGGCTGCCTGGCTAGGGGGCGGGGGGTGTTCATCGCGGTGAGGCGGTGGAAGGGGCGCGACGAGGCAGGAGGTAGTCCTCGGAGCTCTGCCGGTTCAGGCGTCTTCTCGTCCTTCTGCTCTTGCCTGTGGGCGTTGAGGCGCGACCATGGTGAAGGTGTCGTTTAACTCCGCGTTGGCGCAGAAGGAGGCGGCGAAGAAGGAAGAGGAGAACAGCCAGGTGCTGATCCTGCCGCCGGACGCCAAGGTGAGGGCGGCAGGGGACCAAGCCGCTGGGGCGAGCCCGGCTGCACAGCAGCCGCTCCGCTCTGCTCCGCTCCGCTCCGCTCGGCGGCGAGGTGCAGCCGAAGGGAGGGACGGTTTTGTTCTTCGTATGCTCTTCGCCTCCCGGCGATAAACCGCGGGCGGGCCAGCAGGGAAAGCTGCGCAGCGGCTTGCCCCGCCGCCCCTCAGCTCACGCTTCTAAAATGGCTGACAGGAGAAGCAGCTTTAAAGCTCTGCTTCTCTCCACTTTAGAGATTTTTGTGGTGCTTTGGCTTTTGTTATTTCTTTTAGTCCGACAGCGCTTGGACTGCGTCCAACGCGGCTTTTAAGGCTCTTTAGTCTCCTTCGTGGCGTCCCGTCCGGAGCCGCGAGTCGCGGCAAGCCGAGGGGCCGGCCCGGCAAGGGGCTGCGGTCGCCAGCGTGCCGCGGTTAGACGGGGTCGCGGGGACGGGCTGGCGGCACCGAGCACGGCGGCACCGAGCACGGCAGCCCTCTCGGTCCCACAGCCTCTCCCCAGACGGTTGCCTGTGGTGAGGAGGTCGGGAGTCCCTCCGCTGTGTTTGGGTCGGTCGCGGAAGTTAGTTCTGGTGCTGGAGGTTCGGTCGCATCTGGTGTGCACGCCGCGTCGCATCGGGCGGGGAGGTCTGGAGAAGTGCTGGCGAGCGCAAACCTGGAGTGCTTCAGGGCAGGCAGAACTTTGGCCAGGGTACGGTTGGAGGTTCGGCCGGTCTTGCGCCGCAGAGTGTTCGCGGAGCCTGGAGATTGTGTGGTAAAGCGAACTTCGCCTTGAAACTTGGGCTGGTTTAAATCAAGGAACAAAGAGCTGGGCCCCCCCGCCCCAAAACAACACCCAAACTCCAGTCGATGTCGCCTTCCCTTGGCGTCTCCAAACAGCAGCGACGAACAAAACAGCAGCGGACTTTAAAGTTTGCGAAGTGTCCAGAATGTAAAGATTTTTGCTTGCAGTCTCTGTGCTGCTGTAATCAAAACCAGTGTTTAATTGGGAGCGATGCAAGTTGCTCAGAGCTCTTCAGAAGGAGAAGGAAGACCTGAGCAGTGGCCAGCAGCGTATAAAAAGCGTGCCTTGCTGTTTGCATTTCCTTCGCAGGCTTTTGTGCATCAGGCCTCTGAACTGCCAGACTGGATCTGCAAACAGATACTGTTTGTTAATTTGCTAGGTCTTTGTGACGGACTTCTGCCTGGGAAGACAAGTATCTGTTGAACTTTTAGTGTGAATTTCTGCCCTGGTGTAGGTCTTGCTGTGATTTTGATGGGGCCAAGTTCTTAACCTGCAGAATCCGCTGTCGTTTCAAAGCCAAGGGGAAGGCTGCAAGGCGCTTTGTAGTGACATGGTCCTGCTGCAGCAGTTGGTCAAATTTCACCTTTCGTTTGGAGCATACTGCACTTAGAAAGCTCCAGCCGAGGTACGGAGGCCCTTAGAATAGTGTTCCACAGCAGCTGAGAGCGTATCATTGCTCAGATTGCCCGCAATTACGGGAAATCCGTTAGGTGATCTGTGTGCCTAGTTCCTAATGCGGGAGTGCTGCTCTCTAGAAGGTAATAGATTTCCCAAGGCTGACTTGAACTGTGGAGTTCCTTCCTGACCCCAGGTTTGGTGGTCAGTTTGATAGCAAGCATGTAATCAAGACACAAACTGCAGGTCCCAGAAAATGGGGATTTCATATCGCCCTGGAATCCAGATCTCCCCTGGATGATGTTTGCTTCACAGAGCCTACCAATTTAGGCTTGTAGTTCCTACAGCTAAACAAACCAATACATCTGGCAGATTGTACACTGGGGATCAAATCCTCTGCACCCTGTCCAGATTCTGACGAAAGTGTGTTATTTGACCATGATTTCATTAACACAGAACTGTGAATTCTTGCAGCTGAGGATGAGATAATCATAAGGATCTACCCTAACTTTGCCCATGTCTTAGTACTGCTTTTCTCACCTGGAAATAAGACTTGCAGGCATTTATTAACCAGGTCAAAAGGTGATCTCGTTTCACAGCAGTAGCTTCTTACAAGTTCTTGCAGTATCATCAGGGGTTGCTGATGGCTGAACAAGGCTTAAAACAGTGGTAAAATAGCATGCAAGGAGTGGATGCTCTCCAAAAGCAAATGGGCACTCTTCAGGAGCATCAAGCCTTTGACATCCTTCTTGACACGTTTCCATCTTTCTCTGTGGAACTGCAGACCTGTACCTACCAGTGTGCAAACTTCTCTTGAATAAGCTTTCTTTGAGCTTGCATGTGTTTGAGCATAAACAAAGGCAGATCTCAGCACAGTAGTGTCATCTGTAGTCCTAGTAGAAAAGGCTACACAATCCATCCAGCATTATCAGTATGGAAACAAATTATGTCATATCTGTTGAGTTATTTGGATCTTTTAAGTCTGAAGGTTTATTCTCAGATTTCAGACAAAATAAAAGGAACTGAAGGCCATTGTAAAACTTGATTCCTTTGAGATTGGGTGCAAGATACAGTCTTTAAACTTTGCCTTCTCTAATAACTTAAATGCATTAGAAATGAATCTTTTTACCCCCTCTACAATGAACTTCAGCTATCTATTTAGTTCTTTGGAGAGCAGGGGAAAAACAAGACACAACTGACAAATATGTTACACACCCCACTCTGGAAATCACCCAGACTAGACTCAGCCAGCTCTGGAAATTGAAGCTTTATATTTACAGCTTAGCACAATATACAAGCAGATATTTACTATATATATACAGAAGTATACAAGGTAAAAGGTAATACAGAAACACAACAGCCCTCCCAGAAACCTGAGTCCCCAGGAGGGCTCTCAGCTGCCCTTCCACCTTTCTCCCACCCCTCTCCCTTATCCCGATGTTGCCTTATGCCCAAGGAAGACTGAAGGGTTGGCTGGGGGGATTAGGAAGCAGGTGGATTAATCAGACAGATGGCAGGTTAGGTTAGAGAGAGAGAAATGCAGCCCACAGCCCAGACAGAGAGCATCTCTCTTACCTATGTTTGGATTCTTCTCTTACACATCTCAGCAAGCCTATGAGTGAAGTAGACATCACCACTGTTTCCCTTTCACAGCCTGTAATCTAATTCTTCTCACCAAAACACTCTAGCTAGCTTCAAACTAGCAGTTATTCCTATCACTTAATTGCTGGAAAACCCTTAGTTTCAGGTGAGGTTTGAAGCAAATAGGAAAATGTGTATAGAAGAGTGAGTTTTTGTAGACTGCAGAAAGGTCACCTCTCCAAAATGGTGTGTATGGGACGTTTGTCTTTTCCTCTCTGATACCTTTACAGACATTGTTTCTGTAGGATGTTAAACAGATCTGGATCACGAGTGTGAACGTGAGGAATATTACATAACTTTTTATGAAGAAAGCCCTAGGACATCTTCTGGCTTTGAAGTAAATGGAAACACTTAAGAATGGAAGAGGATCAGCAGAGTTGCACATTCAGAATTTTATTATCAAGAACTTCCAAAGGCTTGAGCAAGAAATAATGAAAAAAATACCCAAACAGATACTCTGAAAATAAAAGAAAATAAAGATTTGTGGAATAGGCCTTCTGGATAGTTCTTCGATGGTCTTGTTTTGCTGCTTGTCCCAGCATGGTGTCATGAAGACTACCACTCTGCTATTGAAGGATTACTCTCAAGTGTGTATTTGTCCTGAGGCTTGCTAAAGAGCATTTTCAGCCAAAATATGCTGGTGATAGAAGCACTCTGACCTCAGCAAAATTTTCCCAGTGAACTCTGATGCAGATAGCAATAGGCAGTTGAGGAAGGTGCAAGAAGGGTAGGAGATGTGTCATGGGAACAGCAGCTGAAAGAAAGCTTTTGCAGAAGGCACTGCTCTTATGCATTGCAATATGCTACTTTAAAAGGAGTTTAAAAATGAAGCTTGCTAATCCTGCTTCTGCGTAAATCACCTGTCAGTATTACTGCATGTTGTGAAAGTGGCTCCATACTTACTGCAGGCAGCCACTAAAACTGCTGCTGCTATTGGGCTAATCTTTACATGCCATAATTCTTGGCCCAAATCCAGAATATCCTCAGTAAAGATTCTCAGACCACATTTCCTTTTCTGCTTTGTTCACTGTCCATGCAGTAAGGTATTTTGTGACCCAATTTCCCAACAAGCAAACAATGAATGGTACTCTAACATCTTTTCCTACAATAGATCTGTGGAGAGCCAAAGATAATTCTGAGCATAGTTGAAGTCTTGAGATACTTTGCAGAGTCTGTTCAGTACATTGAGTCTTCCCCATAGCTGTTTGGGCTCTCAGTAACTTCAGGCAATTGCTGCCTTCTGCCAGGTGAGGTAGCAACCTTTTGTGTTTTGTTTTCTTGGGGTGCTTGAGTCAGCACATCTTTAACAGATGCAGCTTTGTAAGTGGATGGTGTCGATGCACACCACTGTTGTTAGAGCTGTCCTTTGGATAGCTGTGTCTGCAGACAGTTCAGTGTGATAGTACAAAGGTGAAGAAAGTAAAAGCAGTAACTTTTTGCATTTTTTTCCTTACTACATTCTGCCTTTTTTTTTTTTAAAGTTAATCTTTTCTAAAGCATACTAAAATAGGCACTTTTAACACAGAGTGAGAAGGTCCATCTGGGAAATACTGTTGAGCAAGTAATGAGTACTATTTTGCATGTAAAAATGCTCTTGGATTTTGTGTTGTGTTACATGTTAGCTTTACAGTTGGCATACTCTGTATGTATGTGTGTAGTTGAGAGTCTAGGGCTGGGTGCTAGGTTGGACTGGATGATCTTGGAGGTCTCTTCCAACCTGGTTGATTCTATGATTCTATATATATATGTGTGTGTATATATATATAAATACTAGATAACATATATGTACTATGTATGTTAGTATACACACTAATGAGTAATTTGCTTATTGTTTTGCTGTAAGGAAAGCAGATTTTCCTACTTTATGGGACATATCTGTAGAGGGTTGTTTTGTTTGTTCTTTCTTGGAGTAGATTCCTTATTCCTTCAATAACCTTCATCCACCAAATTTTCTGTGGGCCTCTCACCAGTGACTTACTGGTGAAAGAGCAGTCTTCATATTTGCTCTGGTTTTGGTGATGCAACTAGGTCATTAAACCAACCAGCTTCTGCTATCTGTCAAATCATTCTGTGATAAGGCATATTTATTTAAAAGAGGACCAGAAGTAAAAAAATTCTAACAAAGTGAATTATCTCTCCCTTAGCCTCCCTAATTTGGCTAATACTTCAGTGAAAAACCACCAAACTTGAGATGAAAACTCTCAGGCACAAAGGATATCCAGGATTCCGCTACCAGTTTGGCTTTATGAGTACCTGCAAGCGTAAATTCAGGGAAATTGAGTTTATGTTAACAAAATTTGTGACAGGTAATTCTCTTGCTCCTTTGAAGTAAGTTTAAGTATTTGGAATTACAAGTTACAAAGTTCAGAAAGTGATCTGGAGGAGGCTGTGTCATCCCTATCCCCCCACCAAGGGAAATGAACCTGTGGGACAGAATTCTATCAGTGGTCCATATCTCACTTTGCTGTTTCTCATCGCTTCCTGACTTGAATAACAAATACAAAGCTTTGGTTGGGACATACAACCATTTCCCAGAAGAATGGTATTTAGTATTTCACACCAGACCTTTGTGATAACTGCTTTGTCAGTTGTTTGTATCATTTACATTTCTGGCTGAGCCAGAGTTGATGCCCATGCATATAATTACAGCTTACATGAATTTGGTGCAGGGATGAGCATTGAGGCAGTACAAATATTTCACTAAATAGTTTGTTTCTTTTGGATTAACAAATTTATACTTGCCTGAGGCCTCTTGTCCTAAATATTTAGTTAGATTTTTTTCTTCATATTATCATGAGGCAAAGTCCATAATTAGATGAAGCTTTAAGTAGTGCAGTATATAGAAGAAATATCCTGTGCTGTAGTGTATTGTTGTACTTAATTCCATAAATACTTTTCCTGTGTTCACTCCTGTGATAGAATAATCTTTTCTTCCTGATAAGCTTCAAGAACTAGTTTGCATATGAACATTTGAAAGTGGTATGAAATTACAACTTAAGTGAAGGTAGTTGGAACCAAAAGTTCTTTTCAGTGGGAAAAGCTAAAGGTTTTTATTTCTGAAGATGTGGATCAAGATGAGGAGTGGAACTTTGCTGTATGAGCAAACATCTGAAGGAAAATGTGCTTGGAATCAACACTGTTTTCAAGGAGACTCCTTCCATTATAATGAATATTTAATCCAAGAGATGCATGTTGATTCCAATAAAAGTTTAATTTCAAGGTATAATGTGTATGTGGGATTTTTTTCCCTGGTATTTCAATGAAGTGTTTACAGTTGCAAATGCAATCCACACAGTTGTGCTTTTACAGACTCTTATAAATAAATCAATTTTCTATGTCATTTGTGTGCAATTTTCATTTTTTTCCCCTTATCAACAAGTTAATATTTTGATGCTAATGGCTATTTGAGAGGGGGCTTATCACAATAGTAATCATAGTTAACTTCTGTCAACTCTTCTGCAGTTGCAATTTTGGAATGCTTGTCAGTGTTTTTCTGTCCAGTAGCCACTAGCTGTGGGCACCAAATAGCTCACATACAAAGAAAATAGTTCTTGTGACCTCAGGAAATAGCTTCAAGAGTAAATACTGCATTTTTAGGGTTTCCTTTGCTTTTTCAATTCTGTGCTTCCAAAAATGTTATGATACATTTCAAACAGAAGAACTGCATCTGAGGTAAGTAATATGTGTGGCATTAGCTAGTGCATTTGTGCATTTATATGTTCTTTTCTTTTTCCCCTCTCCCTTCCCCCCCATCTAAGCTATAATTGACAAAGTTTAGCATTATCTGTTTTTAGTCTCCTGATCCATATAAATAATACAGCATTCATTTTCTTACTATTTATGTGCTGCTTTTTATCCTCAGTGGAAATTACTTTGAGTCTACAGATGAAAAGCAGGCTAATTTATAAAACTTGGGTATCTGTCCTAATTTTACAGATGTGGTAAACCAAAGGAATGAGATAATTAATAAGACTGAACTGTGCAATGAAGTCAGAAATGGTTTTGCAGCAGACATTGCATGGCCTAGGGTTTGGACCACAACAAACAGAGAGAGACTCTAGCTCCATTCTGAGTAATCCATGAAGTAGCTACAAAGTAAAGGTCCTTTTTGCCTTACAAAATTTACCCTGAAAAAGATGGCAAAGTAATGCTTGCCCAGGGGTTAGTGTAGATGTGATGGAAGAAATAAATTGATACTTTGTTTTCCCTTTCCAAATAGTGTCTGTGTACAGCTCCAGTACCCTGGCACTGGTGAGGCCGCATCTCAAATGTTGTGTACAGTTACAAGCCCCTCGTTACAAGAAGGACATTGAGTTGCTGGAGTGTGTCCAGGGAAGGGCAGTGGAACTGGTGAAGGCTCTAGAGAACAAGTCTCATGAGGAGCAGCTGAGAGAGCTAGGATTATTTATTCTGGAGAAGAGGATGCTGTAGGTCCTGTAGAGACCTTCACACAGTATCACAGTATTATCAGGGTTGGAAGAGACCTCACAGATCATCAAGTCCAACCCTTTACCACAGAGCTCAAGGCCAGACCATGGCACCAAGTGCCACGTCCAATCCTGCCTTGAACAGCTCCAGGGACGGCGACTCCACCACCTCCCCGGGCAGCCCATTCCAGTGTCCAATGACTCTCTCAGTGAAGAACTTTCTCCTCACCTCCAGCCTAAATCTCCCCTGGTGCAGCTTGAGGCTGTGTCCTCTTGTTCTGGTGCTGGCCACCTGAGAGAAGAGAGCAACCTCCTCCTGGCCACAACCTCCCCTCAGGTAGTTGTAGACAGCAATAAGGTCTCCCCTGAGCCTCCTCTTCTCCAGGCTAACCAATCCCAGCTCCCTCAGCCCTTCCTCGTAGGGCTGTGCTCAAGGCCTCTCCCCAGCCTCGTTGCCCTTCTCTGGACACGCTCAAGCATCTCAATGTCCCTCCTTGTTGCTCTCTACAGGAGAGAGATTGTAGTTAGGTGGGTGTTGGCCTCTTCTTCCTACTATCAGGTGATAGAAGGAGAGGGAAGGGTCTCAAATTGCCCCAGGAGGGGTTTAAGTTGGATATTTAGAAAAACTTCTTTACTGAAAGAGTGGTCAGGCATTGGAATGGGCTGCCCAGGGAAGTGGTGGAGCCACCGTCCCTGAAGGCGTTTAAATAAACATGTAGACAGGGCACTTCAGGCCATGCTTTAATGATCATGGTGGTGTGAAATCAGTGGCTGGACTTGATGATCTTAGAGGTGTTTTCCAACTGAAACAGTTCTATGATTTTAGAAACCAAACCAACCAAACAAGAAGTACAGACAGAAAAAGGCCCACAAACATTGTAATAGTAGAGCTCCTTGAATGCAAACAATTGGATATTTTGCAGTTGCCTTCATTCTCAGCTTCAGCAAATCCCTGCTTTTGGTTGTGGCTCTCCCCTGTTCTGAAAGTGGAACTAGATGGTGGAGTAACTGTTAGAAGTGTATGCTGAGGAGGTCATACCTGGGTGGGAACACTGATCTTTGAGGTGAATCTTACGTGGCTGCTGAATCACTTCAGTCTAGTCATAAACTTAGTGAACAATGCAGCCTACCTAGAAACCCCTTGTGTTCACATGCTTGGAGCTGCAGTAGCTTTGCGGGGTGAGAGCCTGAACATGGCTTTCTGAGGTCACTGCACAGCATGGTGAGTTGCCTTGCCTCAGGTTTGCAGTTTGGGAAGCTCTCGTGCTGCCTGGTAAGGTGTTCCAACATCGTCCAGCCTCTGCATCTGCAGGGTGTGATGCAGCCAGCTGCTGTGCCTGTGCTCCACTGCAGGCTTTCAGAAATTGCCCACGGAGGTGGTGGGGGCACTGTCCCTGGAGGTGTTCCAGAAATGTGGCCATGGCACTTTGGGACATGGCTTACAGCCTTGGTAGTGTTAGGCTGATGGTTGGACTCGATGACCTTGCAGGTTTTTTCCCCAGCCAAACCAGTTTTGTGATTCCATTGCAGTGGAACCTTTCAGACTGTTAGAGCAGTTTCTTCTAGAAAGGTCATCAAGCCTTTCAAGGTCAGCTCTTCTGTGCTGGCTCTCATGAGTGCTACTAGTTCAATGCTGTTCTGTATTTGCATGTGGAGTGGCTTCCCCTGAGAGCTCTGCTTGCTGTACAAGGACTTCACATCTGAATTCACTAATGCATGTAATACTAAGGAGAGGGGCCCTGTCTCTCTGTAGTCATGGTCTGAACAAAACCTTAGGAGTTCCAGAAATAACATGCAAAAATACCCTTGGAACAGACTCACTTTTCCATAAGGACATGCTGGGGATCACCTGGCTGGGAAGCCAGTCTGCCGAGAAGACCCTGGGGCTCCTGATGGCCAGCCAGCTGGGCATAAGTCACTAGCATCACTGAAGGCCAAGAGCTTTCCAGTCTAAAATAAGGTCAGCAACCTGTGCAGCTCCACCTAGTGCCACCGTGATAGCGGGGGGCAGAACACATGTTCAACAAGGAGTGTCCAGTGGAGGCTGTTTCCACCTGTGGATGTGATGGCTGTGAGGAGATTTCACAGCATCCTCCTGCCACTGGAGAGCTGAGTGAAAATACAGAGGCCATAAATGATAAATGAGAGCTTCTACCTGGGTACAAGCGAAATAATTCTCAGTCTGAGGATAACTGAAAGCTGACTGGGCTACCCAGAGAAGTGCTGAAGTGTCAGTCCTTGAAGGTTTTGAAAACTTGACTGGAAGAGAGTCCTGGGCAACCTGAACAGGCTTCAGAGTCAGCTCTCTTTTCGAGCAAGAGGCTGGACTAGGAGACTTCTGCGAGGTCTCTGTGGTGCTAGGTTCTACTTCTGAAAGCAACTCGGATGCGGCTTTTTTAACTCGCATGAGATGACATACCATCTGTGGCTGGACTGGGAATAGAGTTATTAAATTCTGAGGCTCAGTGGTGCATATGTGCATGCTAATGAGATCTCTTGGGTGAAAGAGCCATCACCGCTTGGGAAAATAGCCTTGAGAGAAATCTAGGTTAGATCCACGCAGCGTTCCGTCCGACTGATGGCTGAGGTTCAGGCAGCCATAGGAAAAAACCAGAGACATTTCACACAGAAGGAATAGGCAGGAACTGGAACAGTCAAGGTCAAAAAGATAATTTAGTATCGATCCATTTTAAGTGGAATGGGAACCTTATAAGTTCCTTTTACAAACATTGATCTAATTCAGGATAAAGTCGAGCGAAATACTGCATTTCAAGGTAGAGATGTAGTGCAGGGTTTTTACAAGTATGGTAAGAGCACAAGTCAGTGTCGAGTCAGAGAGTGCTGTGCAGGTGGGGAGAAGGCTTTATTTTGGCAGTGTGTAAAAATGAAGCCTTTGTCCAAATTGGGGAGGTATAATGAAATGCTGTATTTGACAGGCTGTAATCATGAAGGGTGTAGCAATTTTGTTTTCTGAAAGCAAAGTGTATTCTGGAAAATGTCCCATATAACATCTTAGACTTGGGGTTTCTTGGTTCAAACACAGAAATGTATCCCTCAGGCACCTCCTGCTGGATGTCTGTGCAAGCTTTCATCTCTGTGTTTTGGTCTGTGACTTGCAAACATTTTTCTTAAATTACCTGAGAAAAATAGGTGTGGAGTAATGAAAAAAAAAATCTATCAGTCTAATTTATGACATTAGATATGATTAAGAATTAGAATATGCTCTGTACCTGAAGCTGTAGAGCATTTCTGTGGCTCCTCTTCCCAAGAATGTGGTACACTGATGTGGTGAATGGTTTATCTTGTAGCACCCATGAAGGGAGGAAATGGAAAGAAGTTGTGCCCAGTACTTATTTGCATGTTGTCTGCTATCAGGCAGACCTGGTTGTTGGGATAGGGAAAGATGTAGGGAGCATAGACAAAGAGTGAGAAGGAAGTTATAGGAGGGCTTGAAACTGCTGGGCTTGATGGTGAGAAAAGCACTTTGGGAAATGGACAAAGGAAAGAAGAACAAATTGGGGAACACCATTGGAAGAAAAAAAAGAGTAAAATCTATTGTGTGGTTAATTTTACAGTTGCTGCAGACAGCCTGTGTGAGGATGTAGCCAAAAGATGTAAATGTGAATCACGTGAAGACAGACACTGCCTGGCCTACAAAGACAGAACTTTCAGGTTAATTAAGTTTGGCTGGGGTTTGGTTTCTGAGTTTGTTGGGTTTTGGTTCAGTTTTCCCTCCCCCCAATTTCTAGTCCATATAGGACTAATAATTAACCACCCTTAACAGTGTTGCTCCCAAATTTAATCAAAACAGCAGACTAATTAGTTAGAGGTTTCTTCTTCTTTGCCCATCCTCCATAATTGCTGGATGCTATCAAGTACAGTAATAGTTTATCTCAGAAGTGGCAGTGTTTAGGTAAATCAGGATTACTCATCAGCTAAGAGCTGCAGGATTACTCTTCCAGGACATCTTATTTTATTGTCCTTTTATCATGTAGTTGCAGGTAAACTGCTGATTCACATCCTTTGCATTCACTACAGTTGTAATTTTCCTTGACTTCCTGCAGAGGAATTGAACTCTTCATGTTGCACCATGTTTCTCTCTAGTTTTATTTGCTGCTCCCCTTTTCTTGCCTGTTTTCTGATGTGTTCTTGTTCTCCCTTCACCTTCATCTTTCCCAGTGTATTCAGTTTTCCTTCCTATCTGCCAGCACCAGTTCCCTTTTAAAGATGATCTTACACTGGCTGCTTATATTAATGCTTTTATTCCACGACAATTATGAAGGTTGAACCATGAAATGAATGATTTGACAGACACCTCTTTTTAGTAAACATCATTATTTGATGGAAGGTAGCATTTGACTAATAGAAAAGTGACCTTGTGCTTTGAACTTTGGAGATCTCTTGGAATGTATTTGCTTGTTCCTGCTACATTTCCTGCTGCTGTACAACAGATTTTGTGTTTATGGTATTATATTATAGGACATATGCAGGTACTGGAAATACAGGAGGAGGCTGGCAGTGCCAACTCCCTAATAGCTGATTCTAATCAACCTGTGTGGTTATCCATGCTACGTGACTGCAGCAAGCAGCACCAGAACTAAGGTCTGACTTCTGTGTTGTTCTTTAGGCAGAGAGCCTTTGGCCAGATGGGCAAGTCCCTGTCCATCTTGATGGAAGAGGAACTGGCAGTGCTGCCACAGAAGGGTTGCAGTGTTCAGATATCAACTGTGCATAAACAACCATAGCTTGTTTTCGGGCTTCATCGTCTGAGTAGCAAAACCACGTCATGCCTTGTGATAAGCAAGAGGTCTCTGAGGCATCTATTGTGTGTGGAGTCTGTTTTTCCAAGTAGCAAGTTAAAAGAGCATTGTACTTAAAATTTAAATCTAATTTTATTAGGAAGCATAAAATTGCTGCTTGAGAAGCAGATCGCTGTTGATGGCCTTCCAGATTCACAGCATCTGTCAAGTTCAGAGTCTTGCAAAAGCCTGCCTTAATTTCTCATCTGCAACAAGTAATAAATAGAATCCCAGGCTTAGAGCAGGCTTCAAGCAGGAATACCATGGGAGGAATGCAGAGCTCTTTCTAAATTAAGTTCTCTTTACATCAACTGTCTTTGAGAAGGATTTGCTACAGGTGTCAGAGCAGGCAAGCCTAACCAACAGAACTCAGTGTAGACAGCCATTGGTCAGTATTTTATTTAAAGATTTTTAGCTTCCCTCGTTAAAAAGCACTTTCAGGGAGTCATCAATTTCCATTCTCCCCATTCCACTAATTAAAGCTGCAGTTGGTCAATATTTGCCTTTAGGAAGCTCCGTCTGCCCCACTGTGTTCTGTCCATCCATGTGAGCTGACTGGCACACAAAGGATTTCAGAAGAAAACTGTTTTGAACAGCTTCCAGACAGTTCTACCCACATTAATTGCCAGCTTTTGTGTGTGTGTATGTGTGCATAGATCAGTTGTTACTCTCAGATGCAAACCATGGATGGCCTGTGCAGACGTTTTCAGTAGTAACCGTGGTACTCAGTGGTTCTCTGTATTTGTTCTCTCTCTGGAACAAAGATTCTCTTGGTTCTAAAAGACAGTTCCTCCTCCTAAAATAATTTTTATTGACAGTGCATTTATTTTTAAACTTGGGCCATTTCTCTGGAACACAAACCCTATGAGGAGAGGCTGAGGGAGCTGGGGTTGTTTAGCCTGGAGAAGAGGAGGCTCAGGGCAGAGCTCACTGCTGTCTGCAAGTACCTGAAGGGAGGTTGTAGCCAGGTGGGGTTGGTCTCTTCTGCCAGGCAAGCAGCAACAGAACAAGGGGACACAGTCTCAAGTTGTGCCAGGGGTAGTCTAGGCTGGATGTTAGGAGGAAGTTGTTGTCAGAGAGAGTGATTGGCATTGGAATGGGCTGCCCAGGGAGGTGGTGGAGTCACCGTCCCTGGAGGTGTTCAGGCAAAGCCTGGATGAGGCACTTAGTGCCATGGTCTAGTTGAGTGGCTAGGGCTGGGTGCTAGGTTGGACTGGATGATGTTGGAGGTCTCTTCCAACCTGGTTGATTCTCTGATTCTCTTGCATAGATGCACATCAGTCACACAATATTGTAGACTCCCCAGAACATATCCATTGTGTCTGGTTTAGGTGGATTCTTACCTAATTGATTTATAGGATTTCTTTTTTCCTTGTTAAATCATGTAGTTGACATACTCTTAATTTCTGCAAAGGAACAAGGTCTGTTAGTCTCATCCATTTTAATATGAACTAGACATATGCCTTGTAACTCTTAAGGCTGCTTTACTTTTTATGTTAAAGCATTTATGTGCTACTATGTACTAAAAGCCTCGGGGGGAAAAATCTTAAGTAATTATCAAGTCTAATGATACACATTTGTGGCACAGTACTGGAGCTTCTTAAAAGAATTCTGTCACATTCCCCCAAACATCAATTTGATATTTAGCATTTACTTAGAAGTATCATTAAAACAGAACAGAAAACAGTGAGGGACTGTATGACCAGTAGCTGTCAATAACTAGTAAAGTTTGCAGGTTTAGGGAGTGTGAACTTTTTCTTCTTTAATCCACTCCAGACCAGTTAATGCTGATCATCATAAATATGTTCTTGTGAAGATCTCTCTGTAGTTGAGAAGTGGTTTGGTATGTAGTTTGTGGTCTCATTTGTCAGTCTCCAGAGTGTTTCAGGGTCCCAGTAACAAGGTAGAGGGCAGCTTTACATTGGCTGCTGTGGTCCATTTGTTGATGAAAATGGCAGTCTTCTTACATCTTCTTTGGCAAGATTCAAATCTCTCTTCTCACAATCTCAGATAGAAAACTTAATATTAGTTTTTGTCTCACAGGAAAATTGTTTCTGCAGAGCTTCAGGCTCTTCAGGTTGAGAGGTTCTGGACCATTTAATTTTGACACTGTTGGTGGAGTGTACAAGTGGTAGGAAGATGCTTCTGTTTCATGTCTTGACGATGGGAAATAGGCTTATCAAATGTTTTCCAATTAGAACAAGCAGTTCATCGAGGGAAACAAGCCAGCAGTGGGATTGCATCCAGTTCCTCCTAAGGCATTTGCATCGGAGAAGATGAGTTCTGTTGAGGATTCACCAGGGGGTCAGAAGTACTTGGTGCAGAGATGAAGCAGATAAGAAAGAAAAGGACCACAACAGCAGTGGTTACTGCTCACAGAAGTACAGAGGCATATTTTTAGAGGTCAGGCTTCAAGTACATGATGCTTTCTTTTCTCAGCTACCTCTCTCAGTAGAAAGCTGACCTAGAGAGAAAACAGTGAGCGAGCTGCAATTTCCTGTTGTGTGTCCTGGCTTCAGAAGCCGACTCTGCTGTCTGGAAACAAAAGGCAGTTGAAGCGCCTCTCCCTGCTGCTAATTCAGCACTGTCCTTCTTCGTGGAGATCCACTTTCACTTAATGTTTTTGCTTTCAGAAAATTATCTACTTGGAAGGAAGGTGAACATCCTTCTTTGGCAGTGCAGAGGGTCAGATTTATACAGTCAGGGTCGAATTCTGTTTGGTCAGTTCAGCCCAAACTCAGCTGTCATGGCAACAGCACGAAAGTTTAGCCACCTTAGCCACAGGACAGCTACTAATATGAGTATAGTTTAGTTCGAATAAGTTATTCATAGTAATTTAGTTTAAGATGTCTTAAAACTGCTTGGCACTGTTTCTAGTTTTCAAACTCAAAAGAGGAAATCAATTCTGTGTTCTCCATCAACAGCTTATGGTTTCTCTTTACTGAGATGCAGTACTTTGGTGCACTTTGTTAAGCAGAGGCTAACTCCTGCTCTGTGTTTGGTGTCCTGCTTTCAGCAGGCAGCTGAAAGCATTGCAACAGGCAGCTGCAAATACAAAATAGCTTAATATGCCACCACTAGGGATGCCTTCAGAAATAATGATGAAATATAGCTGCTGTTAGAGGATAAGAGTTGAATTAAACCTCTGCTTTACATCTGTCATGTCACATAGCAAAGCAAAATTATTTAGGGTGGAATACTGATAAGCCTGTCCTCTAGGTTCCTCCTAGCATGGTAAAAGTTATGTTCCCTTTTCTGATGATTTTTGTGGCCTATGCAAAATTAACTTGACATTAATCTCTGTTCCCAGGTAGGTGTTCACACAGGGTATGCTTTCTGCACCATTTCCCAGATGCATCTTTGTTAGTCTTTCTGAACTTAAAAATGGTGTGAAAAAGGAAGAGGCAGTTGTTAATGGATAATTCTGCTTGGAGTGGGAAAATGCAAAGGGAAGGGGAGGATGAAAGAATAAAGATGCTCTTCACTAGGGAATGTTTTGGCATTTCTATCTCAGAGCAAGTTTGCTATCAGTTTTTCTGCCATTAAACAGTTTAAATGACAGCTATTTAAAAAGGTTTCAACTGAGTGTCCTTTATCCTTTGAAACATCCAGGGAAATAGTTACCTAATGATGTGGGGCAACATAAAAATAAAAATCCTTCTTTTACCTGGTTTAGATTTATAATTGAGATGACTTACAGGAGAATCCACAGTGAATCTTAACCTGACCTGAAAGTTAATTAGATTACCATGGGTATTGTGTCCTTTGAAAACAGGCAAGTTAAAAACCACGCAGCTAGTAATCTTGGGTACTTCTTTACACTGGGTTCCTTAAGGAATTAGTAATGTAAAAGCTTTAAAAGGTCTTTTTATTCTGCTTTTTCAGTCCCTGGTAGCTATTTTCTAGCCCCACTCACTTTGCCTACAATGTATACCAGAACTGTTGGTTGGAAGGGGCCTCTGGAAGTCATCTGGTTGAAACTCCCTGTAGAAACAGGATGCTTACCAGGGGAGGTATAGGCTGGATATTAGGAAGAAGTTCTTCACAGAGAGAGTGATTTCCCATTGGAGGTGGTGGAGGCACCGTCCCTGGGGGTCTTCAAGAAAAGACTGGATGAGGCACTTAGTGCCATGGTCTGGTTGATTGGATAGGGCAGGGTGGTAGGTTGGAGTGGATTATCTTGGAGGTCTCTTCCAACCTGCTTGATTCTATGATTCTATGGCTCTGTCTAGTTGAGTCTCAAAACCCCCAAAGGTGGAGATTTCACAATCTGATTTACTGCAATAATTTGCAGGGTAACATCAAATAGAATCAGTGAAGTATCTTCAGTTGGACTCTTAAATGTTTCAGAGTCAGACTTTGGCAGCTGCTGCCTGGCAAAGCAGCTCTGTTGCCGCTGCTGTGTGAAAGATAATTGCAGTGTAACAGAAAGGTGGGTTTCACACAACACAGATAGAATTGTGTGTGAGTTAGCTATGTAGTTCGTTAACCAAGGAATCTCTCTCTGTAATCAGCGAGAAGAAGGATCTCTAAAACACTGCCTCTTGCTCTCAGGGGTGCTTGGGATGAGTCACTGTCAGGAAGTGTGTCTTTCTCCTCACTGTTTGCAGGGAGGGTCCCCTTTTCTGGCATCAGACTTGCTTACATGGCTTGGGCCAGATGAAAGGAATTCCATCTCAACTGGGCCAAGGCATTGAGGGGATTTACACCATCAGCTGTGTTCAGATGGGAAATCATCCTAATCTGCAAATACTGAGAAGACTCCACAAGGCTATTGGTGCCTTCTCAAGTGCCTCCCTCAGGCTTTTGCCCCATTTTCTGGTTTGGTTTGGTTGGCTGTGATGATTTTGCCCTGGTCATCATTCTGCCTTTCTGTGTGTTTCTGTTTACAAAGGGTAATTAATTGCTTTGGATTTAATGTGCATTTGAGTATTTCTTCCCAGGATTGCCATGTCCTGGAAGAGGGTGACTCAAAGATAAAGGGAGATTTGTTTGGTGATTTTCTTTCTTTTTGGTCTTCCTGGATGCGAGTTATGCAAACAGCTGGGGGAGAAAAGAGCATTGTGGTGTCCCTGACGGAGGGAAGAGTTTTGCAAACAGCAGTTATTGCTCAGGATGCCTGTGGGGAATGCATGGTTATGCAAACTAGTGCCCCAAAGGGGAAACATCCTGTAATGCCTTTAGCATAACACCAGCAGTAAAAGAAGCTCCGCTGAAGCTGTCTTAGAGCAGAAAGCTTCTCGAACAACAACTTACAAAGCATCTTTTTTTCATTTCCACTCTTGTTGCTCTGCCAGCAAAGAGGTGGTGGAGTCTCTTTCATCCTGATGAAACACCATAGGAAAGGATATATCTTACTTCTTTGTTACTACCTTTGATCTTTTGTTGGCTCTTCAGGTTCACTTCAATTGCATATACCAAGATAAAAAAAATACCTGACCTTTCTGAATCGGCTTCTGCACTCTGCTGTTGTTGCATGGAGGTTGCCTGAGAACAGGTATTTTTGTCTGCAGTCTGTGAAGTGGCTCACTGCATTTTGTTAGATATCTTGAGAGATTTTGGTACAGTTTTTGTCTTCCTTAAGGCATGAGTGTAGATTTAGTCACCGACAATGGCTTTAAAAGTGACTGTGCTAGTTTTCATGAACCTCAACTTAGGCAGATCTGTTCTAAACTTTACCAAGTAAACTCCAGGCAATTGTGATAAAGTGCTCATAGCCTTTTCTGCTGGGTGCAGCATTTGTGCTTGCTGGGCCTGAGGTATCTGCTTTCATACACATCTTCAGAGCAGAATGTTGAAGGTCTCTCTCTGATGCATTGCAGGATCCTGAGGATGCTGCTGTGCCTGCTGGGCAGAGGAGGGCCTGGTGCTGGTGCATGTGCTTTGGCTTGGCCTTTATGCTGGCTGGTGTGATCCTGGGTGGTGCCTATCTGTACAAATACTTTGCATTTCAGGTAAGTCCAATACATTTTATTACGGGAGGGGTATGTTTTTCTCTGTTAGGCCTTACATTTAGAAGAGAGGAGTGTCAGATTGAACCAAATAGCATTGCTACTCCCATTCTTATCTTTCTGAAAGTTCAGTTTTTCTGAAGGCAAAGTGTATTGCTTCCTCTCAAGATAGCAGAGGAGAGCAGGAACAAAGCTGGGAAATAAAAGGAGCAAGGCTTCTGAAAGCCTTACTTTGCAGAGAAAGGATTTTGTCTAAATAGGACTTCAGTGTAGGAACCCCAGTGGTGTCCCAGATTTTCACCTGTTCTCTCTCCTGTTTCAAAGTGCCAAGTACTTGAGGCAGATTAACCCCTGGAAAGTCTCCTTGTTTGACCCCAGGTTTCCTGGACGCATGGGATACTGCTAATGAACATGAAAGGGATAGCTTATCAAAGCAGTGCAGTGTCTCTCCTTCCTAGCCTCCACCTTCCTAGCCTCCAGAGGGATAAGAAATACAAGCCCTGCAGGGCACTAGGGAGAAACACAGTCAACATGGTCATGCTCTGTCAAGTTGAATCTACACTGACAAGATTAGACCTTCTGACAAAATGTATTTTCAGTCTTGAAGAAATGTGACTGCTGCAAGAGGAGCTGTGTGAAGGCAGGGAAGTGGAGCTTTTAGCTGAAACATGGAAGAGCTGAGCTAAATAGTGTCTTCCTTGGACAAGAGCCCAGTGCATCCAGTTCTACCCAGTGAGAGTTTTCCCCAAGTGCTGTGAGCACACCCTCCCCCCTTCAGAGACTGCTGGGCTTGCAAGGTTCACAGGGTCAGAAAAAGAGAGTATAAGCAAAATGTGCATCCCTCTAGCCCACTGGTTAGTGCAGATAATTACAAGGTAGAAATTCTGTGTTCTTGCTGTCAGGATTTCCTTGCCCCCCACCCTCCTCATTTTAGTGGCTGCTAATGTGGAAGGCATAGTGATTAAAATTAGAAGTTGGAGCTGAAGCTGCAGTTTATAGTCTGTTTGGCCATTACATTAGCCTGATTTACAGGGGAGCAGTAGCGTTGCAAATGATGCTTAAACAGCATAGCATATCTTGGTGGATTAACAAGTTCAAAGCAGCTGAGTGCCTGCTGCATTACTCACATGTTTCATCTGTGCTTAGCACCACGGTGCTCCACCTTCTGAATGCCAGCTAGCTGAAACTGAAAGTGCTGTTTATCAGGTCTGGGTTGAAGGAAACATTCAGGAGTTGAGCTAACATTGCACTGAAGACATGTTTTCAGTGTCAGACTTTAAATGGATGATATATATATGCATAAGTTGTATGCTTCTAGAACTATCTGGCCTACAAATTCCATATATGACTTCTGACTCAGGACTTCATTTAGGTAATCTGCCATGTGTACTGTGACAGATGGACACAAATTGCTTTATTTTTTTTTATTATCTTTTTTTTTCTTTAAAAAAGCTTTAAATAGTTTTGGAAACAGACCTTCAAAACTTCTGAAGCCTTGCAAAACTAAGCAACTCCACAGACTAATGGAGGTTGGATGGAAACTTTTGAAGGGCCAACTGCTACAAGCAGGACTGAATTCAGAGTTAGACTTGGTTTTTAAGGGTGATTTGGATGACCAGTTTCAGTGTTTTAAATTGTAATTATTGACTGCAGCTAGATAATAATTTAATAATAATATCATAGAATCAAGCAGGTTGGAAGAGACCTCCAAGATCACCCAGTCCAACCTAGCACCCAGCCCTATCCAGTCAACCAGACCATGGCACTAAGTGCCTCATCCAGGCTTCGCTTGAACACCTCCAGGGATGGTGACTCCACCACCTCCCTGGGCAAATATATGCATGTGTATAGATGTAAGAACTTCATTGGCTTTCTAAAAATAAGATGGAATGTGCCACTGAAGAAACAAAGCAAGCAAACTGAAGGCTAGATTTTAAGAACTTGCTTTTGGGCTCCTGTTTTCCTTGAATTCAAGGGAATGAAATGCTCTGGGTTTGGTACAATCAGGATTTTATCCAAGGTCCTATTGTAGATAGCAACTGGCTTCTACTTTGGGGTATGACTCAAATTAAAAGGAAGAGATTTCATCTAGTCTGACAAGTTTTTCTTTTCCACAGTGCTTTGAGAATATTGCTTCTAAACTTCCAGCAAGAGTACTGATGTGTTGTTGTTGCTGTTGTTGTGGGTCATTTACTATTTTTAGCAGGGTGGTGTGTATTTCTGTGGAATCAAGTACATTGAAGATGGCTTAAGTTTGCCTGAGCCTGGCTCAGAGGCTCAGAGTGCTCGCTACCACACGATTGAGCAAAACATTCAAATCCTGGAGGAGGAAGATGTTGAGTTTATCAGTGTGCCAGTCCCTGAGTTTGCTGATAGCGATCCTGCTGATATCGTCCATGACTTCCACCGGGTAAGAGAGACTTCTGGGGGATTTGGAAGCATTTAAATCTTTAAGAATGTTCCCACTCAGTCATCCTGATAAATGTGTTCTCTAATTACTGTCATGGGGGAAAGTGGAGGGTGGAGGAGGCAGCAGAAATGTTTTCATCAGCAGCAGGCTGTAAGCAGTTACTAAGCAGGCATACAAAGTCCAGCATTATACAATCATGGTGAGGTAGTTTGTAAAACCACCATTGGCAAACACAGGTCTGTTGTTAGAAAGGGAAAGAAACTTGGAGCTATTTCCTTTTCTTAGTATGAGGAAGTAAAGGGAGTATAGCTCTTGGTGTCCACGGAGTTAGAGTTTGATGAACAGCTGTGGTGCCAAGGGACAGTCAGGAAAAGGGCTGTCTTAGCTCTGACCTCAACATGCAGGAGCTGATGGTACAGAAGCACAGAATCAGTCAGGGATGGAAGGGACCACAAGGATCACCTAGTTTCAACCCCCCTGCTATGGGCAGAGACACATCTTACATCAATTTAAGCATCTCACCCCAAAATTTAGCATCTGACCCCAATTTACATCTTGCCTCCATTTTATATCTTACCCCAAAATTTATCATCCCACTTCAATTTTACATCTTGTCTCCATTTTATATCTTACCCCAATTTAGCATCCCACCCCAAAATTTAGCATCTCACCCTAAAGTTTAGCATCCCACTTCAATTTATATTTTATCTCCATTTTATATCTTACCCCAGAATTTAGCATCCCACCCCAAAATTTAGCATCCCACCCCAAAATTTAGCAGCTTACCCTAAAATTTAGCATCCCACTTCAATTTACATTTTATCTCCATTTTATATCTCACCCCAAAATTTGGCATCTTAGCTCCATTTTATACCTTACCCTAAAATTTAGCATCTTACCCCAAAATTTAGCATCCCACCCCAAAACTTAGCATCCCACTTCAATTACATCTTATCTCCATTTTATATCTCACCCCAAAATTTAGCATCTTAGCTCCATTTTATACCTTACCCTAAAATTTAGCATCTTACCCCAAAATTTAGCATCCCACCCCAAAACTTAGCATCCCACTTCAATTTACATCTTATCTCCATTGTATATCTTACCCCAAAATTTAGCATCTCACATCACAAGATACATTCAAGCATCCCCCAGAGATGCTGTCCTAGCATGGCTCAAAAACCCCGGAGCAGCAGCAGAAATGGAAGGAAGCATGGCAGAGAGCTCACTTTGCAGAGTCTGTAGGAAGCCTATCAGGAGATAGCTCTTCCTTGGGCATCCTGGGCTGCTGTGATCCTTAAAGGCACTGTTGTCCTAGGGTATTAAAGCATTTTCAGCTGTTTCTTCCTTGGGTGTTTTTTTAGGAGCAACTTTGGTTGATAGGAATCACAGTAATAAATTTTGCAAAGGCAGTTGACAGGCCTACAGCTCTTGGTATTAATGGCAGTTGTAAACCAATTAGCAGCCCTTCTTTTCTGTGTCAGCCTGATGGAAGCTGTCTGGTAGCAATGAAATCTTCTACAGCTGGTTTTCAGGAAGCTAAATTTTTGTGCACGTTTGAAGACTTTACGGAACAGCTTTTTTAAGGAAGGCTGAAAAAGAGTAAGGCAACATCCTATTTTTTTATGCAAACTTCAGAGTTTGAAGTTTTGCAGGCAAAGTGAGTGCTATCTATCAAATATTCATAAGCAGATTTGGAGGAAAACATTGCTTGCTTAAGCTGTGTCATTTAAAAGCATTCCTGAATATATTTAGGGAGCTTCTGTTACGAGTTAGAGCAAAGCCTCTAAAGAGGGAAGACCAGAAAGAAAAAAGAAAGGCAAGGAGTATGTAAGAAGTGAATAGGAACAAGATAACATTAGAAATTTAGCTATTGATTGAGTGGGTTAAAGACTTTGCTCTAAAGGTCAGTGCAAAGATCATTTGCATAGGCACAGCACTTAACTCCCATGTCATGAGATTGATTAGTTGCACTGCTGATTGCTGTTCTAGTGCTAGTTTAACTTTTGGGCTCTTGGTACTCAGTATTTTATATGTTTTTGCAGCCCTAGATCTTTGCAGCAGCTTGAGATAATGTCTTCTTTAGCAAGAACAGATGCAGTCAAACACAGCTCACTGCACAGAGCCACAAGATTCATCAGGATAATTCCCTGGGCTTTTATATCTGTTTTTATGAAACTATAGCAAGAATTGGAGTTCAGGTACCACAAAGGCAGTAATTTGGCTATAAATAATCATTAACAGTTCAAGGCAGCAGTATTTTTGAAAGCAAAAGTTGGGGTTTTTTTAGTTGCATTATCACAGAATCATACAATGGCTTAGGCTGGAAGGAGCCTTAGAGATCATCTACTCCAACCTCCCTCCCATGGGCAGGGAAACTCTTCTGTAACAGTATTTTTTTTCCATCTCTGTTTTGTTGCTGCCAGCAGCATTTCCCCTTTACACAAAACAGAGCAAGATTTTTGCCTTCTTGCTTCATGATGCAGGCACTAGGAACAAATGAATACTGTACTTGATTCCCTAACAGGACAGATGCACCTTTGTAATTCCATTATTGAGGTGTGTTTGAACTACTGATTGCCTGCTGCTTTGTGCTAGTCCCAGTCATAGATTTCAACTCTCATCAGGACTGCTTTTTATTTCTGCATTTTCTTAGCCACAAATTGGAGGTTTTTTGGACAGGCTTTATAGTGAACAGAATAATAATTTGAGGGACAGTATGAGGCAATAGCAGCTGAACCAAATCTCTATGTGAATTTATTTCCTCAACAGAGACTCACTGCCTATCTTGACCTCAGCCTGGATAAGTGCTATGTGATTCCTCTGAACACTTCAGTTGTTATGCCACCAAAAAATTTCCTGGAGCTGCTCATCAACATCAAGGTACAGTTAAATCACAAGTAATTTGTTCTTATGACAGGGAAAGGAGAGAGTGTTTTGTTTTGCTGTCCTCAGAACTCTGACAATTCTACAAGGCACATGTTAGAAAGTTAACTGATCATACAGATCTGTGCCAAGAGAAAAAAGGTCTAGAAGCTTCTTAATTGTAATCATGAAGAAATTACTACTGCAGAGGAAGATAAACTTGATTTCATTCTTTGATGCTACAAATCTGATTGCCAAAACTGTGTAAATGTGCTGTACCTAGACTATTTGTGTGGTTTCTAATCTGTAATCCATTGTGACTAAAGTTTCCATAAAGCTTGTATGTGCTGGGCTAAGACTAGTTAGCTGAGAGGATTAAAGTAGATATCCTGGGAAATCCTTTTAACATGGACTTTGTTTAAACAGTAAGCTCCCTGGGGCAGCACCTGCTTTGAACTGATCCTGTGTCTTGAGGATGATGTACCTGAGGTGTGTTGGATCCATTCTGTGTGCTCAGGGAATTACATGGGATGGACTTGCACTGGATGTGAGTTCATGAGGCTTCCAGCATCCTTAAAATGGATCTTCTTGTTCCCAGGGAGCATTAGAATTTGGACTGTGTGGTTAGCAAAGCCCATTTAAAAGCAAGAGGGGTTTTAGTGTAGCCACATTTCTGGTTCTTTAAGCCTCAGTGTCCTTAAAAACAAAGACCCTGGAAAGGACTGAGACACTGCCATCACTGAACAACAAAACCTGAGTTTTCAGTATGATGTTGTGGCAACTCTGAATCCCTTCCCAGCAGGGTTTGATAATTGAACACTGCTGCCTAGCCTGTGGTGCTGATGCTGGCTGGTTTGCTTGTCACTACCACCAGGACATGCTGTTCTGTCAGTAGTAGTAACTGAGTGAAATGTAATGGCCTGTGAAATTGAGGAGGCCAAAACAGATCATCTAATGGGGCCTCTTACTGATTTAATATGAATCATTTTTATCCTTTTAACTCCTAATGTATGTGTGGTTTTAATGCAGAGTTAAGTAGTATTTACCTTGTTTTTCAGCCTTCTGGTGTCTTTGCAGAACAGCAAAACACTCTGGGTGGGGAAGAGAGTTAATAACCTAACTTCTGTATAAGATCTGGGGAGAGCATCTTAAGTTTTATTTAACTGGGTGCTTGCAACTTCAGAATTGTTAACACAATCTTTCAGACAAGGCTTTGGAATTAGGACTCCAGGAACCATTTTAGCCCATTCTGAGTGGCTTGTGTATATAAATAAAACCTATGTGAAAAATGACTTCACAAGTAAGTCCTCTGCTGCTTTTTCTCTGCATATTTTGAGACTCTTTTATCTGCACTTTCATTTCCTGTACCTAAAGATGAGGTGTTAGCTGTAAAACTCAGCAGCCCCTTTTTTTTTTGTCTAGATTTTGTATAGATTGTTTTGTTGCCATCTTTAGTTCACAGAAACTCCACTATTGAAATCTGTTAATTTCCTACTTTGTCATTAGGACTAAATCAGATGTGCTTGGTTTACCAGTAAGAGGATAACCAAGCATCATGCATTCCATTGAGAATCTGTGCAAAAGCAAACTATTTTGATCACTGTCTCCAGCAGTGAGTGTCCTAATTTTATGAGACATCTGTTTAGTTCTTATTGTATTGACAAAAAGCTGTGAGCATTTGAAGTCTCAGGAAATCAGGCTGAATGTTTTGGGAAGCTACTCTGCACCAGCACAAAGTGAGTACCTTTCTGTTCCTTAGCCTGCAGTTGCTCTGGTTGCACGAGGAGAAAACTGTGCAAAATTAAAGTGCTCCTTCAAATGAGCTCTGAATATATTATCAAAATGGAGGTGTTCTGAGCTGTTTTGGTTTTGAAGAAAGGCCTTAATTTTAACCTAAAGAACCACATTTCTGTAGATTGATAGAATTTGCTTAAATATGCAGCCTGTGAGAGGCCTCCTTTCCCTGGGCAGCAAGGCTGAAGCCCAGATGTATTTGTGTAGTCACCTCCTTCCCTTTGTTGGGACAGTTGCCTGATTTTCACTGTGCACAATGCACAGAACATCTCAAAGATAATTGTGGCTGCTGCTGGATCCCAGTGCTAGGTGACTGCTCCTGCAGTAGCTGGGCAGCTGAAATTCCTGCACTGAGTTCCCTCTTTTCCTGTGCCTCTCAAGGAGGGCCAAGAAGGCCAGATTTGGCAGTGGTCTGGCAGGTCATGGGGAGTGTTCTCACAGGCTGCCCCAGGCCAGCAGGGTAGCTCTGCCAGTGCACTGTACTGCTGCTTTGCTCTGGGGCTCCCTTGGGGTTCTCTCCTGAAGTTCAAGAGACCTGGGATTAAGAGACAGTAATTTAAAGAGCTGTAATTGCCAAATAATGAGTGGAATAATTTGGGAGTGTGAAGTCTTTGAAGCTCTTAAAGAAAAAGAAATCTGTTGTTTTCATCATAGTGTGTGCTGAAGAAAGTGTTCATCATTCAAAGGAGTTTAATACAGCCTGTCCTTTCTTTGCTGAAAAGAATAGCATTTCATCAGCTCCTCAAGATGTCATCTGGACTGAAAGGAGAATCTTGTTATGCAGTGGCAATTGCAAGTTGTTTATTGTCAGTAAAAAAAACACAGTGATTTGTTTCTGTAGTAAGTGATCATTCTATGTTTAGAAAGCAAGCAACACCTTCTCTGGTGCCATGAAGAAGAGTCACATTAACAGGATTCCTTAAATGAAATAATGTTTTAGAAAAGCTGCTGGTAATTTACTAGTGGCAAGATGAGGAAATCAGCTGATAGTTGAGTGTGTGCATCTTTAGCTGTGTATGGTGAGGAGTGCACAAAGCCAAAATTGCTCCATCATTTCAGCTGTGCCAGAATAGCACTGAAGGGGCTGAGAAGCCTTTGCATGGCATCATGGCTCTACTCCTTTTCAGTGCACTGCCTTAAAACACCCAATATAGAATCATAGAATCAACCAGGTTGGAAGAGACCTCCAAGATCCTTGCCATATAAAGAGATGTGGGAGTTGCCATAATAATTTATGGGGCTAGATGGTCTCATCTCACATTTGGCTTCAGAGTTGTGACCTAGGCTGTGAATATGCTGAAGACTTCCCAAGCCCTGCAGACTGCAGCTGGCATGCTTCATCAGCAAGAGTACCTTCATGTAGGACATGCTTCTGCCAACTCCTATTTGGAAGTAGTTCCCACTGAAGCCTTTTGGGCTGTTGTTAATTAGGTGAAAACTTTGTACGAGAAGTGCAGGCTTGATCCATGCCAGTGAGTGCTCCTGGAAGGAGACATTTCTTCTGCACTGAAGATTACTGTTACTGTAGTAGGAGGGTGGTGGACATGCACATCAGTGGAAGTTTTGTGCCCTTTTTGAATGTAGTCATCACCTATTTCTGTAGTGCGGTGCAGCCAGGTTTACATGTTGAGGTTAAAATTCTGTCGGCTAGACGTGTTTGAAAGAATTCAGAGACGTGTCACAGCCATTGCAAAGTGTTTATTGTGTACTCGGACCACGAAGAGATGGCTTTTGACAGAGCTGTTACATTTTTGTTCTGCAGGCTGGAACATACTTGCCTCAGTCCTACTTGATTCACGAGCAGATGATTGTCACTGACCGCATTGAGAACGTGGATCAGCTGGGCTTCTTTATTTACCGCCTCTGCCGCGGCAAGGAAACGTACAAGCTGCAGCGCAAAGAGGCCATGAGAGGTAAGTGTTCCTCCAGCAGGGTTTTTTTTTGCACTGGCAGAAAGTTCAGTGCCACTTGAATTCAATAAATAGGCTTGGCCTCATTGGAAGTACTCTTATTAAAGCAAGGGCTGCTTATTGCAGTAACTGGCTCCGTGGGCTTAAGTACATCCGATAGTTTCTGCGTAGGTACAGAAAGAGGTGACTTTATCGTGCACAAGTGCTCAAGGCCCCAGATGAGCTAGGAGTTGCTGAAATGCATGGGTATGCTTCTGGGGTTCAGGCTTTCATTGTGTTTGGTTTTGGCTTTTTAATCTTGTTTCTTGACCTATCCCACCAAAACAACAAAAAATCTTCAATGTATGAGAAGCCATAACCTTGTAGTCCAAGTACAGAGCTGCAGCAAAGCTGGTGAGAGGCCTGGAACACAAACCCTTTGAGGAGAGGCTGAGGGAGCTGGGGGTGTGCAGCCTGCAGAAGAGGAGGCTCAGGGGGGACCTCATTGCTGTCTACAACTACGTGAAGGGAGGCTGTAGCCAGGTGGGAGTTGGTCTCTTCTGCCAGACAACCAGCAACAGAACAAGGGTACACAGTCTCAAGTTGTGGTGGGGGAAGTACAGGCTGGATGTTAGGAGGAAGTTGTTGGCAGAGAGAGTGATTGGCATTGGAATGGGCTGCCCAGGGAGGTGGTGGAGTCACCATCCCTGGAGGTGTTCAAGAAAAGCCTGGATGAGGCACTTGGTGCCATGGTCTGGTTGACTGGCCAGGGACGATCTTGGAGGTCTCTTCCAGCCTGGTTGATTCTGTGCTTAGTTGGGCTCAAATTTGGTTAGATGCTCTTTTCCCAAGTTCTAAGATGTTGTTTAAATGCTACTAGTCCCTTTTTTTTTCCCTATAGTGGTTTGTTTCTTTGCTGTTCCTTTTCTTGTATCCCCACAAGTGTTTTTCTGCATGCACAGAGAGGGAGATCAGGAACCCCTGGGGGGGGTTTTGGCAGGTTGTTTTTAACTAACCCACTACCGCGGTTTGTTCCATCGCACCTTCAGGATTATTCCTTGTGTGTTGATTTTCTGAGCATGAAAGCATGCTTACAGGTGTTTCCTCTGAGGAGGGGATTGAAAAGGGATGGTTCTGATTTCTGGTAGCATCTTACTAAGAGAGATGTAAAACTATCATGTCTCTGATGTACACTTTCCCCTCTTCTGCTTACCCTCCCCTGTTCTTCACTGACACAAACAGGAATTCAGAAGCGTGAAGCCACCAACTGCCGAAAGATTAGGCACTTTGAGAACAGGTTTGCTATGGAAACCCTCATCTGTGAACAGTAATGAGGAACATCACTGTTGCAGGAGACTTAAGAACTACAGTATGACCCCACCCTTTGTATTGTGTGCAGTGATGATTTTTTCAAACCTTCTCTTACGTAAGTAGTGGACAGGGCTTTATTGCTGAACACCTTCCACACTTTCATCTCATGATCCATGTAAAACCAATGCTTTAGTTCTTCTTCCTTATTTTCAGGTGTGGTGTTCTTCTATTTGAATAGCAGTTGTATAAAGACTTAGTTGCTAGTGCATTTCATGTGATGGACAATAGGAAGAGACTTTGGAATATCCACCAGTTTTTAATTAAATGAAATGGAAAAGAGTTAATAATCTACAAATGGACTGCAAGAGCTACTTCTAACTGTACTATTACCTGCTCTATAGTTTGTTACTGCATATAGGCAACCCTGTATTTGACTTTCCTTAACAAAGTGCAATTTGGTTTGTTCTTAAGATAGGGTCCTATTTACCTTTTTAGATTGATTTCTGACTTGATGTTTTCAAATGGCAAGTGTTTGCTGTATCAGTCTTTTAGAAAATTGAGAAGTAACTTATGTTACTAACTTGTATATAATCCTTGTATGTGCAATGGAAAATAAACCTTATAAACCTGTTTGTCTAAAAGTCTTGTTCTCGTCTGCTGACACTGGGCAGGGGTTGTGTGGCTTTTTTTGGCTTGGTTTGGTTTTTTTCTTGTTGTTTTGGGTTTTTTGTTGTAGAGGAGTGGACTAAAGATAAAATTAATGCTCTTTTTTTGCAGTCCTGTTTTTGAGAGTAAGAAGATAGAACTGAGTAAGCCATGGCTGAGAAATGAAATACGGACAGAGAAGTATGCTTTGTGTTCCTTTTTCATTTGGAGGATGTACTGTGCAGTTAGCTGAAATTCTGGGTTGCTATTTCCATGATCAAGAGAATCAGGGTAGAGATCCAAAGCTGACATAATATGTCTGAAACCCCTGTCCTGAGTACAAACACAAATGATGTGGAGCATGCCATGAGTCGAGCTGACCCAGCTGAGAGCCAGAAGTGTTCACTGCATGCAGCCCTTTGCATTTCCCTTTGCTCAGCTCCATGGCATCCTTCTCAGCCTGTGTCACCCATCCAGCTTTTCCAGTTAATCTGGAACTAGCTCCAGTATCACTAATGCTATTCTCTATCATGTAATTTAGACTTAAAACAAGTGCAAAATCATCTCAATTTGTTCAGTATAACTGAGATCTTCATAACAGCAACCTCCATAGGAGAGAGTGCAGGATAAGATACATCATAGTGCCTGTTCTTTTGAAACTGGTTGCAAGAGAAAATACAGGAGAGGAAAAAAAAGGAGTAACACTCAAAATCAAGTCTGAAAAAATCTTCCTCAAACCAACCTCTAAGCTTTCATGGTCCGGGAATTGACTTGTCTTTCTGACCAAATTCTGACTATTGATTTTTTTTTTAAAGGAAAGTAAGAATATTTCATAGAATTTTTGCATGTTTGTTTGAGAAAGTATTGCTTAAACTGATATTTAAATAACATGCACCACAGACGTCCAGATCTTTTGTCTGAGGTTGATTTTTGTCAAGCAGCTTTGGATTAATCTTTTGACCTTTTAAAGGATCTTTTCTTAATATAGTGGGAGGATGCTTTACTGCTTTTGGTGCTATTAAACAATTGTAAACATGCTATCATCCAGCTTCCTGCCATTGTCAATGTTTGGACTCAGATAAAGTAATTTGGTTTAAAGGAAGTTTCTTAAATATACAAGATTTCTTTTTATTTTTTTTCTTCCTCTGTATTTGCCTTTGTTTGCAGTTTAGTCTCAGTGCAGGTGCATTATATATGAAATAAAAGCTGTTCTTTTCTGACAGCTGGGCTTTTTAAATCCATTCTTGCTGGTGCATAGCAGTCGTGAACGTCAAATAAAGCCTCAGGTGGGTAGAGGGTATATGTTCATGTGTGAGCTAGGTTTAGGTAGCTACATGTTGGTAGAGTTGTAAGCAAGTTGGACATGTCCACTGGGAAAACTCTAGCTACAAACATTCAGGATGTTGCAATTGTGTGATTGTAATAAAGGTCAAATGTATGTCAGGACAGGGTGTATGCTTTGGAAGCCTGTGTGAGAAAAGATTCATGCTGAAGTGTTTTTAAGTATATTTCCTACCTTTTCAGGAGTGTGCCATTCCTTGTTTTCTGTAAGTTGACATGAAGCCTACTAGTTTTGAAGTAAACCTGCCATCATCTTTAACTTGCTTTCAAAAGAAAACTCGGCAAGAAACTTTAGGAGGCTGCTGAAAGGGAGGCAAAGGGTAGGAAAAACAGATTTATTCTTACAGACAGGTTTATGTGAGTGTGCTGCATTCTGGAAGAAAGGGACCTGGGGGTACTGGTGGATAGTAGCTGAAAAGGAGCCAGCAGTGTGCCCAGGTAGCCAAGAGAGCCAATGGCATCCTGGCCTGCATCAGGAGCAGTGTGGCCAGTAGGACAAGGGAGGTTATTCTGCCCCTGTACTCAGCACTGCTCAGGCCACACCTTGAGTGCTGTGTCCAGTTCTGGGCTCCTCAATTCAAGAGAGATGTTGAGGTGCTGGAAGGTGTCCAGAGAAGGGCAACAAGGGTGGTGAGGGGCCTGGAACACAAACCCTATGAAGAGAGGCTGAGGGAGCTGGGAGTGTTTAGCCTGGAGAAGAGGAGGCTCAGGGGGGACCTCATTGCTGCCTACAACTACCTGAAGGGAGGTTGTAGCCAGGTGGGGGTTGGTCTCTTCTCCCAGGCAACCAGCAACAGAACAAGGGGACACAGTCTCAAGTTGTGCCGGAGGAAGTCCAGGCTGGATGTTAGGAGGAAGTTGTTGGCAGAGAGAGTGATTGGCATTGGAATGGGCTGCCCAGGGAGGTGGTGGAGGCACCGTGCCTGGAGGTGTTCAGGAAAAGCCTGGATGGGACACTTAGTGCCATGGTCTGGTTGAGTGGCTAGGGCTGGGTGCTAGGTTGGACTGGATGATCTTGGAGGTCTCTTCCAACCTGGTTGATTCTATGATTCTGTGTCCCTAATAACTTTTGATCCTTTGGGATAACAGAAGGAAATTTATTTCTATCAGTAGTGTGAAAATGAGCATGGAGAAAGAGGGAGAAACTTGGGTGCACCGAGGGGAAAGCTCTCATCATGTTTTTGTGTCTCAATAAATTGCCAGGTGGTTTGTAGAAGACCTAAAACACCTTGGGTGCAGAAAAAGCTCCTCTTGGAAATTCTGCCCTCTTAGGCAAAGTCTTCAGATGAAGCACAGATCCTGAGGAAAAACTAGCTCTAGGAGGTAGCTTTTTTTTCCCTTTTTTTTTCTTTCTTAGAAGAGTATAACATGCAAACATAGCTGTGCTGCAGTGAAGAAAACCACTGTTCTAGCCCAATGAATTCCAGAAAATGTATGAAATATGTTAGTATGAAAATTAACTCTTTGGGAAGCTTTGCAAATGTTTGTAAAACTCCTTGTAAGAGTGGAACAGGAATGCCAAGACACACTGAAGTAGCAAAATCAATGTGCTGCTATCCTGTGCCACTGTGTTTACGTGGTGGAGGGGGCTGTGCTGCTCTTTCTTGGGTCCCAAGTAGTTCAGTAGGTCTTTGCATGTCTAAGAGTATTGTCACCAGTTGAAGCATATGATCATGATAAAAGCTCCAGGTCTTCCCTGCTGCTCTAGTGACAAGTCTTGTAGCATTAAGTGAATATCCATGGGGCAAGCTTTGGCATGAGTTAAACACTTCAGGCCTGCAGGATAGAAAACTGCAAGAGTATGGTTATCTGGTACAAGAAGAAGCTGGAGGGCTAGCTGAAGCAACACACAGAGATGTGTTGACTTGTAGAGAAAAAAAGTGGTGGATGGATTCACGTATTTGAAGATTCCTTCCAGCTGAATCAGTACTGTGGAAGCCAACATAGGTTTGTGAAAGCTGCTAACCAAGTGTAGCATTGTCCTGTGGAAAGGTAAGTACATGCTTTTGTTGGTGTGAGTTGAGTAGGAGGATGGAAGCCTGGCATGTCTGTGTTAGCAGAAGCCTATGGTTTACAAGTAGCAGAGCTGTATTCTTGCTGGCATTGTGTGTTCTAGTTGTAGGAGGATGTTTCAGTGCTCTGGGCGCAGCCAGCACAGTTGCATGTTTTCATGGTGTAAGCTTTTCTAGGATGTTACAGACAAATGTTTTCCCTTCAGTAGGGTATTCCCCTGCCATTCCTTGGTAAAGAATTTCATCATCCTGGGCCCACTTACAACAAAAAGCAAACCCCCAGGATCACAGGTAGCTTTAGATCAGCCAGATTGCTGTCTCTTCATTATAGGCTGCAGTTGCTAGTTAGTTGGTTTTCAGGTTGTCAGTTAACATTAATTTTATTCCATAGAACTACTTCTGAGCATGTTCTGAGCATGTTCTGCTTCTTCTGGTCTTAGGAAATGTTGGAAGAAGAGGCATGGGAAACATCCTCACTGGGGAGACAGCCAGCATCAGTACAGGGTGTTGCCCGTGCTGGAACATGCTTTCTCACGCAGGGAGGAAGCAGGACCTGGGACTGAGCAGGATGGGAAGGGAGGGATCATTACAGGGTTGTTAATGTAGCTGTGTAATTGCAAGGGCTTTGTGTTGGTTAGTTGGTTTGTTGAGTTTATTACCAGTTGTCAGTAACCAAAATGAACTGCCATGCAGAGGGTGTGCAGGAGGAAGGGCCAGAATGTGTCCAGGCTTAGAAGTGTTTGTCCTGCTGGGGATACGCAGGATGGTAGGTGAGTGACAGAGCACAGGGTGTGAAACAGCTGTGGATACAAAGGCATGTGTAATGTCCGAGATGCCTTCCAAAGCAAGAACTGCATCACCAATTACTATCTTTTGCTGATGTATTTGCACTTGCACTGAGGCTCTGTTTGATAAATTGCAGCAGTCATGGACTTTAGTTTTAGCAGCTTGGTCCCCAATGCTAGTACAGATCTGGGGTTTTGCAAATTGATGTCATATGGTAAAGACTTTTCTCCATCCAGCTGAATGCCCTTTCAGAAGCAATTTGGCTATTTTATTGGTAGAAATTCCTGCCTAAAACTCATCTCTGCAGTATCTGAGACTCTAGCAGTGCACTACATAATGCTTCCAGAAAAGCAAGTCACAGATGTGTATAAATATGGAGTGAAAACAGTATTTTTACTAGTAGTATGTATATAGAGAGAGGCTTTGAACTGTTAGAAGAGGCAACATCTAACAAATACTCTGTTTTGAGAGTAATGGGTTGAGGTTTGTCGTGGTCCCTATGGATTTTACACAGCTGTAGAAACAATAGCTTTTAGAAATGTTTTTTATGGCTCCTATTTTGAACTCGGCCTTTAGGAAGGGTAGAAGGATATGAAAAGGCCAGGCTTTCCAACAGAGAGTAAAACTAGCCATCTTCATCCTCTCACACCCATCAGCCATATCCATCTTCAAAGACAGAGCTGACCCAGTGCAGCGGCAAGACCGCTTTAGTTAACAGAGGAAGCCAAGCTGGGAAGAGGAAAAGGCCCAATTTAAACCTTGGCCTTAGTGTCTCCGATGCACTCTTAAAGTGGGACCGTTACTTAAGTCCATCTCTTGCTCCAGATGGTGCTCCAGAGTGGTCCTTCTTAAGGCCTGGGGTCTTTAAAGCATCAGCTGAAGTAGGGCTGACCCACAGGGAACTGGGGCAGGGCTGCAACTCCTTGTTCCTGTTAGCACTTGTACCGGGGCTTTGAGATTGACAGCAGGCTCCAGGTGATGCTGGCAGGAGGAGGATGGTGGTTGTTGCACAGTGGCAGGGAAGACTGTGCACAGAAAAAGGCTGGGCAGGAGAAGAGGGTACTACCCTCCCTGGCTAATTCTGCCTGTGACAGGCAGGAAAATGGGGATGGCTCAGGTGGATTTATAAATCTATGGATTTTGCAACCTATGGGCTTTATTCAAGCAAAAATTCTGACAACATTTAGTACTTGCACTTCATTTCCAGAAGCTCCCAATTTAGTAGTTTTAGTGTTATTCCTGTCATGTGTCCAGAAGAACTGATTTTATTCTAACTGGAACTTAAGTGGTAAAGTTCTATGATAATAAAAATCAGCAGCAAGTCTTCCAAGTAAGTAGCCTATGAGGTGCGTTTAAGTTTCTCTATTACAGGTATTGCATTTTTTTTGCAAGCTGAAAAAGCAGCAAGCAGCTATGGTCTCTAAGCAGTAAAAGCCAAGGTAAAAAGGCTTGGGTTCATTTCCAGTGAAAGCATGACTTCTATTCCCAGTGGTAATTGCCATGAAACTATAGCAACAGTTTTTAAGTGAAAAATTAAGATAATAAAATTACATAAGATTGTGTAGCAGCTGGAAACAATGAGCCAGGGCTGCTGCCTGACTGGGCAGCATTTCACAGATTACCATTTTTCTCTGACTTACTCTTCCAAAAATGTTGTAGCAAGATGTTTAGAATAAAGCTATTGTTAGGTCAGATGGGAACTTATCATTAATGCTTTATTTGATCTTATATATATATATGTTTATAATTTTTTTTCATCCCAGTAAGAGCTGGTTTTCTTCTTTCCTTTGTCATTTTATTCCAACAGCTCAAAGGCTCAGTTTAAAAGAAAACATGAAACAGTAAGAGGATTAAATCACTGAAATAAGTATATGTGTAACAAGGTGTGTATGGGGGACATGCAGCAATTCATGTGTACATATACATGTACATATAATTGCTGCATATCTATGTGCCTTTCTTTGTAAGTACATACATACACATTAAGTCTTCTTGCTGCAGTTTAGATGTAGTTGCTACATCTGAGGCTCCAGAATGGAGGATTAAAAGTTACTGCAGCTTGATTCATGTTCTGTCTCTCCTTGAGGCGCTCTGAAATCACATTTTGTTTGCACCTGGTTATGGATGGGAGTCCTTAGTGCCTTGCTTGATGTAAAAGTGCCTAAAATTGGATTTGCAAACAGTTTTCTAAACTCCATATTTACATTGAGTCAGTTCTTTAAGAGGATATAAGCACTAATGCACAAGGGGCATGGAAGCAACACAAATTCTTTGTCTATTATTTGGATGATCTAGGACCTGGCTCTAAAAGCATGTTAAAGAGACTGTGAGGCAAGCTACCCAAGAGGGTGTGTTTCCTTCTTGATGACAGCTGGGAAGACCTCCAATGGCAGCGACCAGCTTTTGCTCCCAGTTTAAATTCTTTTGTGCTCCTACAGCCAGTGGTGTGGAGAGGGCAATGGACTCATCTGTGGCTTAGGGTTTTATTTTCCCAGCTGGTACACGTGCTTAGCTGTCCATGGTAAATGACGTGCAATTCCAGTTTCCAAATCTTCAACATGCAGTTCTAGATCCTGAATCTTCCAAAGCACATAGCTGTCATCTGATTACAAGATGTATTAAAAGGTCCTTTGAAGCAGTGTAGTTAGTGTCAGTTTTACTAGAGTCATAAGGAATGCCTAAATTCCACTACAGTCTACAAGTCTAACATTTCACTTGGTGTATAGAATCATAGAATCAACCAGGTTGGAAGAGACCTCCAAGATCATCCAGTCCAACCTAGCTCCCAGCCCTAGCCACTCAACCAGACCATGGCACTAAGTGCCTCAGCCAGGCTTTGCTTCAACACCTCCAGGGACTGTGCCTCCACCACCTCCCTGGGCAGCCCATTCCACTGCCAATCACTCTCTCTGTGAAGAACTTCATCCTAACATCCAGCCTAGACTTTCCCCTGGCACAACTTGTGTACTTTGACTCAAGTCCCATTTGTTTTGCATTCGCTTTAACTGAAGTCCAATTATGAACCAGGAAAATGGTCTGTCCTCCTTTAAGTAAAATAAGAAAAAGGCTGAACAAATTAATGGTGTGTGGCTCTTAAAAATACTAGTTAATTTTTATTGGATACAGTAGTTGTACTCTTTAATTCAGCTTTGTCAGCTCTCTCACTGGAACTGTTTGCTTTACAGACAAGTGAGAGTTATGCACAGAGTCTTTACTGCTTTTTCTAAGCAGCTGCCAGAAGCATCTGAGAGGTGTAGTGGTTCGCAGCAGTGACCTGCCTTCCACATGCAGATGTGTGGTATTGCAGACAGCAGAGCAGACCTGTGAATGAGGGCATCTTTGGGACTCCAGCGTCATCCACTGAACATCCAAACGATGCCAGTAGCCTGGAGAATGTCTTGCATTAACCCTAATCATCATGCACGGCGTTAAAAGTAATACTTTAAATGATGACTCTGATGGACACCAGAGTGAGAGATAAAGTATTTGCCAGGATTTCTGTCCTGCTCTACCTCTGTAGAGTTACTTTTCTATATAGGTCTATTCTTCTGCCCGCAGCTCGTTGAGTGCCTGAACCATGAGGAAGAGCCAGGCTAGGGGCGGCTGAAGGACCTGGAGACCCTCTAACGCAGGTGCGCCCTTTCCGTGGAAGCGGTGCTGACCTTCCTGCCCCCGCCAGGAGACAGGCGGCTGCCCTCGTTCCTTTGCTTGCTGCGCACTCAGCTCTCACTCCAGCTGTAGTACAGCCCGAGGCTGGAAGGAGAGCGGCCGCGGAGCAGGGCACGGCCGCGCTGTTACCCGCGGGCAGCGGCGCAGCTCCCCCCCCGCCCCCCTGCTCACCCCGGGGCTCAGCCCCGCCCCGCCCGCGAGCCCGGCTCTCGCGCCGGCGGCCGCGCCCCGCTGCAGCTGCGGGACGCGCGGAGCGGCGCCGGCTCCTATTGGCTGTCGCGGAGCAGGACGCGCGTTCATTGGCCGGAGGCTGGCGCGGGCGGCTTTTCCTTCCGGGTTCCCGGGCGCCCCACCCGGCGTGTGTCGGGGCGCGGTGGCCGCTCCGCGCCGGCGGCAGGGCGGGGAGCGCAGCCGGCCCGGAAGTGACGGCAGAGCGGCGGGTGGTGACGCAGTTTTCCCGCGGTTTGGGCAGCGGGGAGGAGAGCGGCACCGGCGGCCCCTCACTGTTGCTGCCCGCGGCGGGCGCCGAACGGCGGTGCCTCTAGGGCCGCCCGTGCGCGGGCTGTTATGCCGCCCAAGGCCCCCCGCAGGACGGGCGCCGCCGCCGCCCGGAGCCAGCGCACTAGCCCTGACAGCGGCTCCGCGCCGCCGCCGCCCGCGGCTACACGGTAAGCGCCGCCCAGGCCGGGATCGTTCTGCGTGAGCGCACCGGGAGCCGTCGCGACAGGGAGGGCTGGTGGAGCGGTCGGGCGGCGGCGCGGCTGGCGGTGGCGTTCCTTGCTGCGCTGCCGTAGCTCTCTGCCGCGAACCTCCGTGTTGTGACTCGTCTCAGGCTCCTCTGCGAGCGGGGCGGTGTCACCCCGCGGCGTCCTCCGGCAGCCGGCGTTCTCCCGTAGCCGTGCTGCGCAGTGTAGCTGGTATGCTGCATGGATACCCCGCTGCTGACGCCTTTGGCTTTCCCTAGGCTCGAAATCGGTGACGCTGACTTCATTGCCCTCTGCGATGCTCTGAAAGCGTCGGATAGTGTGAGAGAGAAAGCGTGGAAGACGTATGAGAGCTTATCGGCTGTGGATGGAGCTCTGGTGAGTACCTGCTGCCTGTAACTCGGACCTCTGTTGAGTGGTGTCTGTCCCCTGCCCTGACTGAAGTATTCAGCGGACCGGAGGCCCAGTGTCTTGCAGCCGAAGCTTGTGCAGTATGACTGTATCTCAGGTGCTGTTAGAATGAAGTTGGATGTTATAGTCAAAGAATTGATTGGAAAAGACCTTTAAGATCATCAGGTTCAACCATTATCTACTCTGCCAAGTCTGGTGCCAAACCACGTCCCTTAGCGCCACATCCCCGCTTCTTTTATTCACGCCTCTGGAAACGGGCATCTGTTTATCTCCTTTTTCTGTTGGTATTTTCCAGACTCAGAAACTATTTGAGGTTGCTAATAAATGGCAGTAGAAACAATGCTATAGGATCAGCTAATTTTTTGAACCCCAAGTTATTGCAAGTGTGCCTGAGTCAGCTTTGTGTGGGTCATCTCGTTACGTGTTTCTGTGCCTTTCTTCCTACTGCATCCTTCTTTGTGAGGCTGCAGAAAGGGTCTGGAGAAGGCTGTTGCAGAGAGAAGGGTGTCTGTATGTTAAACTTTTTTCCTACTGCATGATGTTAAGCTGTATGTGCTTATCATTAGGTATTTCCGTTCAAAGTTAGTCACTGGGCATGTGTAAACAGATTAAAGTATTATGCCCATTCCTGACTTTCTCCCCTCCCTTCTCAGTCTGTTACTGCTGTCCCAACAAACTGGCTCCAAGAACATCTACAGTGGGATTGGATCGTGACCAAAGCTGTGGTATACAGAACAGGATTGCATTTAAAATACCGTGCTGGGGTGTGATTCCTGTCGTGTATGGCTTAGTGTCCATGTATTTGTTGCAACTTAAGCTTATTCTTCTGCAGCTTGAGGTGAGCTGCCATTGCTGGGCTGTCGCTGGTAACACCGTGTGTAGTGTTATGGCTATGGGCACACCAGCTCCTGATGCATTCAGGTTCTGCAGCTCCATACAGTAACAGCATGGAAGTGAGACTGCATAGCTGTTTCAGTAACAGATGCAATTTCTGGCTGTACATGTTCCCAGGGAACCTTGGCTTAAAAACATAATCGAGCTGCTCTGTATGAGCTGAAACAGTGGTGAGTTCTACTGAGTGGGAAAAAAACAAGGCAGGTTTGGGTATCATTCTGCAAAATTTCACTTGCTTATTCTCATTGATCACTGTACAGCAGTGGCCAGGTAAAACACAGAGTATTTGCAACCCCTCTTCTCAGCATCCGAAGACGACTTCCTTTACCTGCTCAGAAGAGAGCAGTGACCAGATCTGTGTAGGACATGTAGCTAACATGAACTGTTTTGCGCAGTTAAATGCAGTTAAGGCCTGTGCCAGGAGCCTTTCAGTGTGTGGGAGGAAGTCTGTGTTAGATCATGATTCACAGCAGTTTTTTCTTCATGCTTCTTAATGTATCAGCAAGGTGTCCAAGTGCAGAAGCTGGCGGGTATGTGCCTCCACAGGGGCCAGGAGGCACTGGAGTGGCTCCTTGTAGCTGACATCATTGCTGGCTTTGTCTAAGTGTGAAGTCAAGCAAACAAGCAGCCTGGTACCTCTCTTTCCAAGTCAAGTTGTCATCATGGGGAGTAGGGCTTTTCAGGGTGGCTCTGGTTCAAGTTGCAGGGACTGAGGAATTCCTGAGTCTTTATTTAAATGTCCATTCCATTCTCTCCTCTGGTAAAGGTAATGTGTTGGAGAGGCTGTCCCAGGGGTTGTCCTGCAAGTGGCAGCTACGTGTGTTTTAACTGACATGCTTCTGTACTGACTTGTTCTGAACTGAAAGAGAAATCTTCTTACGTAGCAGCTTTCTGTTCTCAGGAAAACAGGGATATAGCAGAACACCAGTTGAGACAAATACATACCAGAACACTTCTCTTTAACCCTGTAGTTGGTTTGACTTGAGGCTGAAGTGTTGTGGTAGGCTTATCCATGTCCTGCCTTGCCTAGGCATGTTTTTCTGCTTCACCAGAGAGGCAAGCACTGGAAATGGACACAAAAGGGCCTGGAGCCACTGAGTCTGGCCTGCCCAGGGCCCTATGGAGTAAGGTACACACACTTAGCTTGTGCCTGCCTGGTGCAAGGCCTGTGCTGTTCCCAAATTAGGGAAAAGTGAGCCTGTGGCTTTGCCTCATATGGTGTGGTTTGGCTAACTGCCATCCTGATTGGCATTCTGTGTCCAAAGGGCAATGAATCTCGGCCCACATTGGTAACAGGAGATGTGCAGGTGAACAACCTGCTTTTGCTTCCCTGCTTTTGCTTCCCTGCTCTGTGCCTGCTCTCTGCTGTGCCCAGCCCTGCTGCCATTGCACACTGCCTTATTGCTGCCTGCTAAACTCCACTGCCACCAGTTACCAGGAGCAGAGCCTGGATGCCTGCAGGCGATCAGCCTGTGTGGGCAGCTGACATGGTGCTGAGACTGCACACATCTGCCTCTGCACCTGAAGGTCCTGCCTAGAGTCCCTGGGCACATACACAGATGGTCCAGAAGCAGCCAGGAGACAAGGGCAGAGATTGGCTGCATCCTGTCCCTAGAGGCCGGCAAGGTTCAAGCCTCAATGTCCAACAAGACAGAGTCCCCTGAAGGCATTTGGGCACTGTCTGGACTGTGGCCAGCCCCCACGAGGGTTATAATAACAATCTGTGAGTAAATGCTCAGTGCCTCTTTGTAATTCTCTACTGCCTTCTGCCACAGAGCAGACAGAGCTTGAGCCCAGCTACTGGGCAAGTGGCATATTGACCACGGAACCTTCTCTTCCAGCTCAATTATTACTGTCTTATTACTGTCTACAACTACCTGAAGGGGCATTGTAGCCAGGTGGGGGTTGGCCTCTTCTCCCAGGTAACCAGCAATAAAACAAGGGGACAGTCTCAAGTTGTGCCAGGGTAGGTATAGGCTGGATGTTAGGAAGAAGTTCTTCACAGAGAGAGTGATTTCCCATTGGAATGGGCTGCCCAGGGAGGTGGTGGAGGCACCGTCCCTGGGGGTCTTCAAGAAAAGACTGGATGAGGCACTCGGTGCCATGGTCTAGTTGACTGGATAGGGCTGGGTGATGGGTTGGACTCGATGATCTTGGAGGTCTCTTCCAACCTGGTTGATTCTATGATTCTATGAATTCCTGTTTCTATATTTTGCTGGTTATTCCTAGATCTAGATATTATCCATAGAATGTTTCCATGACTGTGGAAGAACCAAAATATTATTCAAATGAGTGGTAGGGGGTGGCAGAGTTCTGAACAGCAACAGTAATGAACACTATTAATTTTGGAACATAGCATCTCACATCAATTAATTTCCCCTCTGCGACGTTTGGTCATCAGAGCACTGGTGGAAATAGAGGTAGCATCTAATGATCTCACTCTCAAGCCATTTACAGACCTTAAAGACTGGAAATCTTACTCTCCCTGGCACACTGGCCTTGTTCTTTGTGGCTGATCTCAGAATCACACCTGCCAAGCCTCTGAGGCTGTGAATGGACTTATAACACTAGCCAGAAAATGGCATGGCCCAAATGTAAGGCACTGTGATAACTGGTAGAGATTAGTAGTGCAGATGTGGGCTTGGACCTAGTCTAGACACTTGCTGTATCCTTGCTCAGTGACTATTTAGTGACTTAAAGTGGAAATGTCTTAGTACTCTTCTGTTTGGGTCACTTAGGGTGCATGTAATCATATGCAGAGAAGCTGTGCAAGCAAAGTATGTGCAGCTCAAAAGTGCAAAGCAATGATTTTTTTGGCATATGCATACAAAAGATTAATCAGATGTAGTGGCCTGTTGGTCTAAGCCTGCAGTTCAGTGAGACAACCTAGGAGTCTTTACTGTCCAGGCAGACATGAGTCAGGAGGACAAAAGTTGGTATCTGCTTCTCCCTAGAATGAATCCTCTGTGCCAACACTTGCTGAAGCCACTGACACCACCACAAGTGGCTAACTCACTGCTTTTTCTGCTTCAGGTTGTCACACCTTTCCACACTGATATTTTTGATTTTAAATATCTGAGTGCCTGATGATCCTGTTTGTTTCTGAAATGTTACCTTTCTTGCTTGGCATAGCTCTGCACTGTTGCTTTTCTTACAGCACTCAGTGTGCCTTATGTCTGCAGCAATTTGAGCTAATGATGTGCAGCTGCACCCTACCACAGCTGGGACACCAATTGCAAGAGTCACAGAGTCATTATCCTTACAGGATCATTAAGGTTGGGAAGGATCTCTGGGGTTGGTCTCTTCTCCCAGGCAACCAGCAACAGAACAAGGGGACACAGTCTGAAGCTGTGCCAGGGGAAGTCTAGGCTGGATGTTAGGAGGGAGTTGTTGGCAGAGAGAGTGATTGGCATTGGAATGGGCTGCCCAGGGAGGTGGTGGAGTCACCATCCCTGGAGGTGTTCAAGCAAAGCCTGGCTGAGGCACTTAGTGCCATGGTCTGGTTGAGTGGCTAGGGCTGGGTGCTAGGTTGGACTGGATGATCCTGGAGGTCTCTTCCAACCTGGTTAGTTCTATGATTCTATGAATTCTTGAAACAGCTGAACTGCTGTGAGAAGTGCTGGGTCAAGGGTTGGATTTGGATGATCTTTGAGGTCTCTTCCAACCAGATCTATTGGGTGAAGAGAAAGGTGATGGAGAGAGGCGAGTACATGATGTTTCTGGAGAATGAGTCTGTCCTGTAGTTGGAAGAACTAGAGCTGCAGAGAGAGGTTGTTCCAAACACTGTGACTGTCTGTTGAATATGGTGGCAAACCCCCTAACACTCATTCCAGAAGTATAGTGAATCAGTGCAGTTGCTGTATGGTGTGAATGTATCTGATGCATGGCCAGAAAGATGTTTTGGTTTTTAGTATTTTTTTATATCTACTGAGTATAGAAGTTTATTGTAGACAGGAAAGTCTATATATAAAGAAGAGATTTTGTATTCATGTCATGCAAAGACTTTGATTCTTTCTCTAATGTCTCTTGTTTACCAAAGCAAACTACCTATGCAAACAACATTTGATGTAGAGTTTGTAGTTTTTACTGTCTTCACTTCAAAACTTGTACACCCACAGTTACTGGCTTAATAATTGGCTCTGATGCTTGCTTCTCTTACTGTTTTTTTTACTGTCCTGAAATCTATACTACAAATTGATAGTGCCTGTAAACTCTAGATGGAGTGGAATTAGTGCTGTGCTTTGGTGAGCAGCATGGGATTGTTGGTGTAAGAAAGACCAGAAAAATCCAGGAAGCTGCACTAATACTGCTAGGAAAAAAGTTCAGGGTGTTAGATTCTGCTACTGTTTGTTAAGAAGAACAAAATGAGAATCTGAAGTAGAATTTTGGGTCATGTAAGGAGGAAAGAGAAAACAGAGTGTATTGGGAAGAGCCAATGTGAAGAACAGATGATGTGGTGACTAAATTGGAACCAAACTTCAGCATAGAAAATTCAAGTGGTTTGAGAAGTGTATAGAAATTGGAGTCTGCCAAGGACCTCAAGGCATAGGGTTGGATGTGCTTCAACCTCATCATCCCAACTTGCTGTATGTAATATGTGGTGTGTTTCATTTATGGTTTGCTGTTCATAACACTGCTTGGGAAATGTGGCCCACTGCTCCTGCTGCTGCTGCTGAGCTGTTTAGACTCATGAATTCCTCAGTAGTTGCTATCCTGTGTCTAACTCGCTGTTAAACTCTGATGATGGAAGGTTTGCACTCTGCATATCTTGTCCTTCCTAGTCTTAGCTTTCTTTGACCATGCATTTTTCTCCCAAGTATTGCAGTAATCTGTTTCTGCAGGGAACTGCTTGAGGAAAGCAGATTCAACTCAGTGGCATCCCTTCAAAACCCAGGTTTTGAGTATTTGCAGTATGACATCCCACATCCCATTTGTTTCAGATGCCCATCTGTATCCCATCGGATTCAGGTGCCCATCTGTATTTGCATGTTACTCATGTACATTTCTTTTGACATTCTTTTACACATCATTTAGAGTTTCTATTCCTGGATTACTTTTGTAGGCTGTCATCAAAACTGTTGTGAGCGTTGACGGAATAATAAACATCCCTAATTGTTAACTAGGACTGAGAATTTCTGTGATGCTCCTCTCCTTGTGGTTGGTTTATAGCACTGGAGAACCTCTTGAAGAGAATACTCCTCTTAGTGCCTTTAACACCTTCCAGCAACATCTCTAAAGGAGGAGCAAGAGTCTCATTTCACAGTAGCTCAGTTTGAGCATTTTAAGCATATGAGTCCTTCAGATTATGAGTTTGCCTCAATTTAGTGAAAACAATCTGCCAAAGTAGTGGTAGTAATACTGAGTCCAGAATGCAAAAGAAATGTCCTGAAAGAGTTTCAGAGATTTTCCTACCAAAAGCTGCATTTTGGGGGTTGAAGTCCTTGATGAGTTGAAATGAGATTGGTTGAAAGTATTTTATGGAATCTGTGTGATGGTTTGGGTGTTACCTGCCCCCCCCCTCCCCCCATAAGTAAAAAGCATCACCCAGACTAGACTCAGCCTCTGGGAACTGAATGAAGCTTTATACTTACAGCTTAGCACAATATACAGGCAGATATTTACAGTGGATACAGCTATAGACAGAAATAGAGAAGGGAAAAGGTAATACAGAAACACAACAGCCCTCCCAGAAACCTGAGTCCCCAGGAGGGGCTCCCAACTGCCCTTTCACCTTCTTCCCACTCCTCTACCTTACCCCAGGCTTTGCCTTGCGTTCAAGGTGAGTTTGGAGGTTCGGCCAGGGGGGTTAGGAAGCAGAAGGATTAGTCACACAGATGGCAGGTTAGAGAGAGAGAAGTGCAGCCCAGAGACAGAGAGAGGCTCTGTTACCTATATTTGTTTTCTTGTTCTTATACATCTCAGCAAGCCTATGAGAGCAGCAGCCATCACCACTGTTTCCTTTTCACAGCCTGACATCTAGTTCTTCTCACCAAAACATCCCAGCTAGGCTCAAACTAGCACAATTTGACTGACAGCCAAAGACAAACCTTGAGCCATTGTCCTGGCTGTATCAACAAAGATCTTCAGTCAGATACGGTGCTGTATCAACAAAGATCTTGAGTCTGAGTGTGGTCAAAAACCCTCAGATATTAATTTCTGGCTGTGAATTTGTCTCGTGTCCATTCCCATGCCCTCAAGTCCATCTGGGGTGAGTCATGTAGCTTTGGCTGTAAACAAACTGTTAATTCGTGTCATAGGATTGGTTCCCCTGCAGTTATGATACTGGCAAAGCAGTTGAGTGGAGTGATGCTACTGTGTGTGTGTTCTGCAGTCAGCTCTAACTCATTTTGTAGAAGTCAAGTTGAATAATGGCTGCGAACTTTGGGAGGGGAGGAGTGCTTGGGAGTCTGACTTGCCAAGGGGACCTCTCCTTATCTCTTCTTCCCTCTTCTTCCCACATGGTGTTTATATTTTATATATTACAATCACTAAAATCTTCCTGTTTGGGCAGATAGTCTTGTTTTCTGAGGAAGCTGCAGTTTACTTGTGCCTTTGTGTGTTTTAACCAGCAATGCCTGATGGTAGAGCTCTAGTACAGTGTTCTTTCACATTTTCCTCTCCTCTCTCATGCAGCTGGTGTTAAGAGGTGGGCATGGGCGTGTTCAGATGCTGCTTACATTTCCTTAGTTACTATAAAAGACAAAGGAGTTGATTTATCTTTAGTCCCATGTAAATTTTTTTGTTAGGGCAGAAGTCATGCAGCATCTGTCTGGTTGAAAGAAGGTACCCAAAGCATCCTCTAGCAGCAGCAGCAGTGTATGTGGGAATAGTCCTGTTTAATGTTAGAGTTTGACTCACCATAATGGTTTGAATCTAGTGGAATGACAAGCTGCTGTCTAGTCTAATGGTAGAAATAAAGAAGCTACTAACCCAATCGTACTGGCTAAGGAGTTTAAAGATTGTTCTTGCAAAATCAGACCTCACTCCTGCCAAATAAACCATTGCTATAGCTGTCAGGCACTCATCCTCCCAGAGCAGGGCTAAGTTGCCTAGGAGAGCTAGGCTTATCACAGTATCATCAGGGTTGGAAGAGACCTCACAGATCATCAAGTCCAACCCTTTACCACAGAGCTCAAGGCCAGACCATGGCACCAAGTGCCACGTCCAATCCTGCCTTGAACAGCTCCAGGGACGGCGACTCCACCACCTCCCCGGGCAGCCTATTTGGATAGGCATCAAACTAGGAACAACTGCACCACTTCCTAGCACTCAGTCCCATCCTGCAGGGTGTATTTACAGAACAATGTTATGGTCTGAGTTTGCAGGAGCAAAGTGAAGGAGCGAAGAGAACTTCATTGTTTAGCTAGGGCAGCTGATCTCAGCAGCAGTGGTGTCTTCTAGGTGAGTCACCAGCTAGCCTCAGCCTTCAAATGATTTTCACAGTGCACAGAGACATCAATACAGGAAAACAGATCCTCATCCACCAGGACATTGCTCTGTTCCTATGAGCCTGGTAGCTTCTAATACCTCTCAGCAAAGGATTATTGAGAGTGACTGGGAAGGTGGGAGTGCATCTTGTAGCAAAGCCTTTCTTTTGTGCAAAACCCACTTGGAAGTAATTGTTTGGCCATTTCTAACCTAGTTTGAACAAAATAATGCTTTCCATGTATTACCTGTTGTGTTTTTTTTCATAATAACAATAAAAACCATTTTCTTGTTTTTCTAAAAGGCTTACAACAAAAAGAGAAAAGAAACATGGGGAGTCTGCATCTTCATTGCAGCAGTTGATCTAGATGAAATGACATTTACTTTCACAGAGCTTCTGAAAAGTGTAAGCGTAAGGTGAGTGAATTTAAGTGTCTGACTTCAGATTTTAACCATTAACTAGTTTTAATAAAGATACTAAAGCCATTTGCATTTAATAAAGCATTTGGAATCTTTGTGCCTATCAGGCTAGTTGATTTTAATGGGAAGATTTCTTAGGGGAGTTCTGAATATTTTGGTAAACTGAGAGTTGAGGGAGTGGTGACACTTGTTTGACTCGGGTGTAATTGGCATTGCTTGTATCACATAGCTGATTCTTGGTCTTGCTCAACCTAAAGTCTTAATCAGTTCACCTTGATTTTTCCTGTCCTTCCCTGCATCAGGATTTTCTGTGAAAGCTTTTTTTTCAAACTCTAAGTTTAGGCTAAATCAAGAAGAGGGAGAAAAAGGTTACTTTTCAAACAGCTGTCCAGCATGCTGCTCTTTGTCAAATATATTAATGCCAGTCTAGATACTGTATTTCTGTACATGCTTTTTGCTAAGGGATTGGAATGGGCTGCCCAGGGAGGTGGTGGAGGCACCGTCCCTGGGGGTCTTCAAGAAAAGACTGGATGAGGCACTTAGTGCCATGGTCTGGTTGATTGGATAAGGCTGGGTGCTAGGTTGGACTGGATGATCTTGGAGGTCTCTTCCAACCTGGTTGATTCTATGATTCTATGATTGTTGCTGTTACAATGCAGGAATTAAGATAATAGGGAAATCTTAACTTTTAAAGTAATAGCAGCAATAGGTGTACTTTGGCACTGATGTTTTTTTCCCTTGGACAAATCTCTCTGCCTGTTAATTGTCATGTCTTGAAAGCATGTGCTGTAGCGGAGGCTTTCAATGCTCTAGGGCAGGAGGGAGAGGCATAACACTGAGTATGTTGTGGTGGTAGTCCTAGATTTGGGCCAGAATAGCCTTTTCCTGGAGGTAATCTGCTATGAGTGCTTCTCCATGCCTCTTCTACTTGCAGCAGCGTGGCTGACATGTAAGTGTGTTTGTGCAGTGCTGTTTAGCTGTTCCACACGAGTACTGGCCAGCTTGTGCTGGGAGCTGAAAGAGACTTTTTCCTTAGGCTTTCACACAGTAAGCCCTTACTCTGCTGATCTTTGAGTTTAGCGATACCCAATGGCTTGGTAGCCTCAGGCTTTTTGTCAGCTCTAAGGACAGACTGGCAGAGATTTCTGCTAGTCAAACTTTAGAGCCACGCAGGAAGATTTTGTTGTTGCTCTCTCTCTCTGCTCTCTCTCTCTGCTCTCTCTCTCTGCTCTCCTGCAAGACTTGAAATTCATGTAATTTAGTGAATTTCACGGAATGCTAGAGGTTGAAAAGGACCTCCAGAGATGATCACATCCAACCTCCCTGCCCAAGGCAGGATCACCTAGGGTAGTCTGCACAGGAATGCAACCAGGTGGGTTTTGAAAGTCTCCAGAGAAGGGGACTCCACAACTCCCCTGAGGAGCCTGTTCCAGTGCTCTGTCATCCTCTCTGTAAAGAAGTTTCTCCTCATGCTGAGGTGAAACCTTCTGTGTTCATGTTTACAGCCACTGTTCCTTGTCTTATTACCACACACCAGAGAGAAGAGGTTGGCCTCACCCACTCGACACCCACCCCTCAGATCTTTCTAGACATTGATCAGATTCCCTCTCAGTTTTCATCCCTAGGTCTTTGCTTAGCATGGATGGAGCTAAGCTCCATCTTCTTAGCGTACTGAGGACATTTCTACAGTAGAAATTTTAGGTGGAACAGAAGTTGTGATGCCTGGTTTGGGGTATTTGTAGTTTTACTGGCAAACATTGAAGACAGATGTGGGTTTGGTTAGCAAATATCTCCAAGGATAACACCTGTAACAGAGCTCATGTTTTGAGATGTGTCTGCTCCCTGGGTGCACATTACTCCTACATCTGGAAAGTGTAAAGGTGGTGCTTGAGGTAAACAAGTAGTGCTTCCTAGTGCCAAGTCCTCAGTCAGTGCTAGTCAGAGTAAGAATATGCTTGGAGCCCAGTGAAGGCAGGCAGTGGGTTTTGATGGAGTTGGACTATTTCAAGAGCTGTTTCAAAATCCTCATTCTCAGAGTTCTGATAATCTGTGATCCTTTCCCTTTTTTCTTTCAGTGTGTGCACATTTTTTCAGTTTCTGAAAGAGGTGGATGTTAACATGGACACTGTAAGCACTAAAGTTGATAGCACTGTATCAAGACTGAAGAAGAAATATGATGTATTACTTGCACTATACCACAAGTTTGAAAGGTAACATAATGGTTTTCAGTTTGAAAAGAGGAGTTCTTCCTGACTGTCAACATCTGAGTACTTGGGCTTTTTTGAGCTGTGTATTGGAAGAGCTCATTTAAACTCCATGTGCTAATATTGGCAGAGCAGTGAAAATGAGCTGCCTCTTAGGTGTTCCTCAGGAACTGCTACAATGCTTTGTTAAACAGTTGTGTTGTTGCAGTACAAATGATAGCACAGCAAGTTCTTGCTAGTCCCTCTGTTAAGCTTTCTGCAGATCTAGAGAAGATTGCTTTACAACCTAGCACTGTGTCTGGGGTGTTGTTATTGGGTTTATTTAATTTAATGGACTGTTCCTTTTTACCTGCCAGAATCCTGATTTGAAAGACCTTTCTATTTCCTCTCCTGTTCCTGAGTAAACTTGAAATGACATGTGCCTGGAATGATCAGGGAGCACCATTATCCTACAAGACTTGCACTGACTCTGCACAAATAGTGAAGGTGTTAAAATGCCCTTTCACAGAGTGTTCTGTGCAGTCATGGCACATTTAGTTTATTGTACAGGCTACTGAGTTACAGCGTGCATACAAATCTTGCCTTTCTGCAAGGAAACAGTCATAGATTTTATTATACCAAATGAGCATTGTTTTGCTGCTTGAGCCTTGGCATAAGCATGCAAACAGCTGCATTATTTCAGCTCGGGCAGGGCTGCAGTGGGCCTGTTTGTCTGTTCTCTAAGAGCCAACATTTCTTAAAGTAAGTTGTGAACTGGTGTGTTCTTGTGCTACATTGACATCAAAGGTGCTGCATAATTTGCTTTCAGGAAACTGTTTAAAAATAAGCATTCATTTTTATTTTCTAGGACCTGTGGCCTTATTTATCTGGAACAACCTAGTAGTGAGTAAGTCTGACTTCCCAAAATTATGTTGCTTGAGATCATATGTAAGACATACCAGCATATTATCTTTTAACCCACTAAGATTAAACTAAGTCATATATGTCATATGTTTAAGTTGCATTTAGTGGGGACTTTAAATTTCAGTGAGCTGTTGGAAGCTACAGAAGTGATGTATGTTTAATCACTTGGCCATGGAGGATCCCCACGCAATGGTTGGTGCCTTGGCATGGTGGAAACAAATTTGGAGAGTAGAATTCCTAATAACAGCAACAGATGAGTGGATGGAAAGATGCCTTAGCAACTCCCAAATGAGCTTGACTTGATGCTGTGATTGGAGAATAGGACATTAGTCAAAAGCACAAGAGAGAGCAGCTTGTATGACAGTTAAGTGAGCTATCTACCTTCAGTTTCTCCTCCAAGGGTGAAACAGTTACTTCCTGATTCTCAGATGGCTTTGCAGAGACTTAGTTTTCTTGAAATGTGTGTTCATGATGAGATAGAGAATAGAATGAGATGATTAATAACAATTTGGGAAGTGCTGCATGTTGTCTTAAGTTGTTCCATAGATTGAAGCATATTGGAGATGTGTTGTTGGAAAGCTGCAACTTTGAGAGGGACCTGGAGGTACTGTTGGCTGAATGTGAGCCAGCATGGGGCCCAGAAAGCCAATGGCTGGAGTAGAACCTGTGGCAAGCAGGAACAGGGAGGTGGTCGTGCCCCTGCCTCAGCACTGGTGAGGCCACACTGTGAATAGTGTGTTCAGCTTTGGCTCCCTCACTGTCAAAAGGATATTGAGGTGCTGGAGCATGTCTGGAGAAGGGCAGCGAGGCTGTCATCAAACACTGGCATGGGCTGCTCAGGGCAGTGGTGAAGTTGCCATCCCTAGAGGAATTCAAGCAGTGTGTGGACCTGGTGCTTAGGGACATGGCTTAGTGTTGAGTCTTCAGTACTGGGTCAGAGGTTGGACTGGGTGATCTTTGAGGTCTCTTCCAACCAGATATATTCTGTGATTCTATGCTTTCAGAAGCTGTGGTTTCAATTCTTACAGAGCTCTTAATGCAGAGTCTTTATTTTTCTGTCTCTACAGGATTTCTACTGAACTCAGTTCTATATTCCTAAAAAATTGCTGGATTACTTTTTTGCTGGCAAAAGGTGAGTTTTGCTTAAAAGGCAGTTATTTTTAGGTCATGTTGTTGAAATTATGGATTTCTTTTGTGTGTCCAGTCCAAGACTAACATCCTTATTACAAGCATGCAAGGTATAGACCCAGAATGTTTTGATTGTCTGGCTTTTTGTAGCTACTCAGCCACAATTATTTTAATGCAATTTGGTTATTTTATTCCTTGTTACTACATATGTATAGAACCCAGATTTTTATTCATTAGTACAGTCAATACATAATGTATAGAATTCATAGAATCATAGAATCAACCAGGCTGGAAGAGACCTCCAAGATCATCCAGTCCAACCTAGCACCCAGCCCTAGCCACTCAACCAGACCATGGCGCTAAGTGCCATTATCTATATCTAAGCTTTGTAAGGTTTTTTTAACTTTAAAAGTTGGTATTCTATCTATTCTGAGGTGCCTTTGTAGTCTGCCAGCATTTTAGTAATGGATAATTAACCAAAACACTGGCAGGGTTGGGGTTTTTTTAATAGGCCTGTGTATGTAAATAAATAAAATGCATTTAATAAAAGGTAGTATTGTAAAATAGTAAGACCCCAAAATTGACTTTTGAATGCTATGATCCTTCCTTACAAAGGCAGGAGGTCTAGTTAAAGCTGAGTGATGAAGCAGTGGTAGCAGCCCATGCAGTCCTCTCTTGCTGTGCTGCTCCTACAAGAATGGAATGAATAATTGATCATATTTGCTGCTTACTGCAAGTCAGTGTTATCAGCAAAGTATGTACAACTCTGCCACTGAAATCAGGCTGGGCATGGTGGAATGTTTTCACCAGAGTTCTCCTGGCATAATCATAGAGCAAAACTCCTGAAGTTTCTCTAGCCTTCATTTTCACTGAGAGTAAGGGAGGCTAAAGTTTGCCATCCAGCAGCTGAAGAACATGGTCATCCTGCGTGATGCTTTTTGAGTTCCAATTTTAACATTTTATTAAATGAACTTCCAAATCTTAACTTTTTTTTTTTTCAGAACTAGTTCTAAAATTCCATCAAACATCTGACAAAGATTTTTCTTTTCTGCCTTTTTAACCATTTGCAGGTAAAGTGTTGCAAATGGAAGATGACCTGGTGATTTCTTTCCAGTTGTTGCTGTGCGTCTTAGAATATTTTATCAAGCTGTCGCCTCCTGCTATGCTCAAGGAACCATACAGTAAGGTTTTCAGGTTTCTGTTTTAAAAAGTAGACAGTAAATTGGCTAAGCTCCTATTGGAATCTTGCTAACATTAATAATTGACATAAGAAAGCTTCCTGACTTTATTAAAATAGATACTTTGGTGTTTTAGTTCAATTTAGATGTTGGTGAACTTGAGTTACCTGAGTAAGATAGCAGTGTCTCTCTCTTTTTAATTCTCCCACCTCTGCCTGATCTTTATTTGATCTGGTAATTTTTTTGTTTCAGGTGAGAAGAAATAAACTTGCTTTTAGTCTAATGCCAATACAAGTAAAAGGTGGGGAAGGTTGTGCTTGTGACAAGCAGATCCCCGCATCCCTTCTCTAGTATTTTGGGTTTGAATTTGTTATTTGTAGCAGGACAGGCACATAGTACTGATGATTTCAAAAGTTATAAAGCAGATCTTTTTCAAAGGATACTAAATTGAAATTACCTGGGTTTGAACTGTCCCATGCTGATGTATTCTTAGTGAAACTGTGACCTCCTACTAGCTCATTCCTAGAAACATTTTGGGTTTGTGCGTTGTATCGCGAAAAGCAGCACTGCCACATCAGACTGAATTGCAAAGAGGGCTATCACTGTCAAGAGTAAGGCATTAAGGTTTCTAACTTGAAGCTGTGTAGTAAGTGCAGGTACTGTGTAAACTGTCAACCAGAGCTCCATTCTTGTAGCAGATAATGTGAGGTGTTGTCCAGATCCTCGTGACCAAGAGGCTTCACGTAGTACTGAGTGACGTCAGGCTCTGTGATCTGACTCAAGGCAAGGGGGTTAAGATGCAAGCACCCAAGCAGTGGAGTTTGTGGGATCTTCTCAAAACAGTTATCAAACAGAACTGAAGTTACAGAGGAGATCACCATACTCATTAGAGTGTCAGCTTAACAATATCAATGTGTGAGATTAATATAATGCACATATTTCAAGCTGACAGTGTCATCGAATTGTGGATTGGTTTGAGTTGGAAGGGATCTCTAAAGGTCATCTGGTCCAACCTCTCTGCAGTGACCAGGGACATCCTCCACTAGATCTGGTTGCTTAGAGCCTTGTAGAGCCTGACCTGGAATATCTCCAAGGATTGGGCTTCAGCTACTTCCCTGGGCAACATGTTTGAGTGTTCCACCACTTGCATAGTAAAGACATTGTTCCTAACACTTGAACTAAATCTGCTCTTCTCTAGTTGAAAACCATTGCTCCTCTCCTATCACTGCAAGTCTTCAGAAACACTTCTTCCCACCTCCTCTCACTGCAGCCCTTTGTAAACAGTCCCTTTCCAGCCTCCACGTAGGCCCCCTTCAGGTACTGGAAGGTGTTAATCACATCTCCCTGAAGCCTCCTTTAGGCTGAACAACCCCAACTTCCTGAGCCTGCCCTTGTAGGAGAGATGTTCATCTTCCTGACCCTCCTCTGGACCTCCTTCATCAGGTCCATGTCCTGCCTGTAGTGAGGGTTCCAGAGCTGCCTGTGGTAGTCACTAAATTAAGGATTTTTTATACCTTCTTCAAGGTGAACTGGTTGGTTCCTACTTGTTTGCCTGTGGGTGTTTGGAGAAAGGAGGAATTCCCTGTAGAACCATATCCTAGGTTCACTCATCAGTCCTGCATTGACTCTTTTAAGCTCTGGGTGTATCAAGTGAAGTTATTCTTTCAGTTGCTTGGTTTTCACTTAGGTAAAAGTGGAAAAAATAGTTACTCCTCTGTGGAAAGATAAAGCCTTCCTAGCTTTGCAAAAGAGATGCTTGTTCAAAGCTACTTCCAGAAAATGATGTTACATTCTGTGTGTTTCAATAGCAAAATGTCCAAACATTGATGCAGCAGTTTTTAAGTAGTTGGTTTTCTGTAATGATGTGAGTTGTTTGTTTTTTTTCAATCCAGCTGAGCACAACAGAAAGGGAACTATTTAAGAAGAGGACCTGAAATGTAAATTTAGATATCATTAAGTTTAAGAAGTCTTTAACCCTTGGGGTGGTTGTGTCTTTGCAGAGTCTGCTGTGACTGCAGTGGCTGTTAATGGCTCAGCTCGCACTCCAAGAAGAGGTCAGAACAGGAGTACACGTGCTTCAAAGCAAGTTGATACTGATACAAAAGTTATTGAAGTCCTTTGTAAAGAGCATGATTGTAATTTAGATGAGGTAATGCCTGTGTTTGAACATTCCATCGTTTCCCTAGTAGGCAGTTAAAAACAAGCAAACCAAGCAAACCCCCAAAACACAGAAACCCTCCCTCATAGCAGAACCCAAGCCCTTTTATGGTCCAGTGCTCCACCATCCTTATGGTAAAGAACTTGTTCCTAACACCCAGTCTAAATCTGCTCTTCTCAGGCTTGAACCTATCACCTCTCATCCTGTCACTGCAGGCCATTGTAAAGAGCTTCTCTCGATCCTTCCTGTAGGCAGGCCCCCTTCAGGTACTGGAAGGCTGCTATTAGGTCCCCTGAAGCCTCCTCCTCTCCAAACTGAACAGCCCCAGCTCCCCCAGCCTGTGCTCATAGCAGAGGTCCTCCAACCATCTGATCGTTTTCATGGCCCTCCTCTGGACCAGCTCCATCAGGTCCATGACTTTCCTAGGACATAACTGAACTGTGAGGAACTGAGTACAAAGTTATGTGCTGATCACAGCATGTTGCAGATGGACACAAGGCTGTTCTGTTGGGGTTTCACAGCTCCATCCCACAACGAGAAAATGTCCTCAACGAGCACATTGCTTCTGTGTGTAATCTTGGGACCCCATTCCCCTTTTCTTTCACTGATGAGTCTTTGTGGGTAAAAAGGAGTGATTTCCAGTTGGATATCCAAGCAGATGATTGAAGTGGAAATGCAGGAGGGCTGGAAAGGTTGCATTTTTTCCCTCAGTTTAGTGATTTAATGTTCCAGCAGTGGGTTCCATGCTTCTTGCTCACATATTGCTGCATGATACATAGGCAGTTTCATTTTTGCTCTAGTGAAAACAAAACACAGTGCACTAGAGAGATGTGTTGTTTAGATTCTTGTTGAAGCTTGGAAAGCAGTGCATGCCTCTGTACATTGCTGATGCTATTTGTTTCTTTTGTAGGTCAAAAATGTGTATTTCACAAGCTTTATTCCTTTCTTGAATTCCATTGGTGTTGCAGCTTCAAGTGGACTACCAGAGGTAATTTAAGACAATTCAACAACAGTGCTTTATTTCACACAAATCACTTGGGATTTTCTTTAGCACAAGTTCTTCTAAGGTGACCTTGCAAGGTGCATTCTTTTTCTGGAATGTGGCTTAGCAGGCATTCCAGTGTTCCTGAGGCATATTTAGCTTTTACATTTGTGTTTAATAAATTAACTTCCTGAGACTTAACCAGTGCTTTTGCTCAAAGCAAAGTATGGCATATCATAGAATCAACCAGGCTGGAAGAGACCTCCAACCTAGCACCCAGCCCTATCTAATCAACTAGATCATGGCACTAAATGCCCCATCCAGTCTTTTCTTAAGCACCTCCAGGCACGGTGCCTCCACCACCTCCCTGGGTAGCCCATTCCAATGCCAATCACTCTCTCTGCCAACAACTTCCTCCTAGCATTCAGCCTAGACCTCCCCTGGCACAACTTGAGACTGTGTCCCCTTGTTCTGTTGCTGGCTGCCTGGCAGAAGAGACCAACCCCACCTGGCTACAGCCTCTGTTCAGGTAGTTGTAGACACCACTGAGGTCCCTCCTGAGTCTCCTCTTCTGCAGGCTGCACACCCCCAGCTCCCTCAGCCTCTCCTCATAGGGTTGTGTTCCAGGCCCCTCACCAACTTCATCACCCTTCTCTGGACACCTTCCAGCACCTCAACATCTCTCTTGAATTGAGGGGCCCAGAACTGGACACAGCACTCAAGGTGTGGCCTGAGCAGTGCTGAATACAGGGGCAGAATAACCTCCCTCATCCCACTGACCACACTGTTCCTGATCCAGGCCAGGATGCCACTGGCTCTCTTGGCTACCTGTGCACACTGCTGGCTCATCTTCAGCCTACTAACTGTATCCATGATCTTAAGCTATTAAAGTAGAACTATTGCAGTATGAAGTCTGTGGACTCAGTCTATAAATGCACACGGTCTTAAACTGCACGCCTTAATTTCAGTGTAATTGAGACTTGGTGCTGTAGTCATGTTAACAGAGGCAGCAGAAAGAGGAAGCTTTCATAATTTTTAGTCTTTATTCCCGAACAGGAAGAGCTTTTGAGGCTTAATGCTGGTATTTAATTTGTCTTCACTATGTGTTTGATGGTCAGGCTTTATGAAGCAAGGGATAGACTGATTCAGAACACTCTAAGTTGCTGGGTTTTGCACTGAGAATGAAGTTTCTCAGAGTTAATGAAAGCCAAACATTTTATATGAGAAGAACATGTGGAAAATGAAAAGATAAAGAACTTCTGAAATGCAACAAAGTAATAATAGGACTCTAAAGATAATCTTTGACTTAGTAGTTCTAAATATCAAAGTTTTAACCATGAGATTAGTTTGGAGAAAAGTCAAGTAAGTGGTGGTAAAAAGAAGAGGGTGAGGAACAAAACTGTGTAGGAGATATTTGCAGCTTTCTCTTGTGAGTGAGGGGACTAGTTTCAGTTCATGTGTACAGTTTTCTGGGCTTATAGTACAAGTTTGCTAGAGCATAGCATTATTTGCTATGTTTAAAGGCTCAGGAAAAAAAATAGTTGAGGTGCCTGCTTAGTTCTGCAGGAGCACAGCAGCAGCTTTTAAGTTGAGGCTAGCATCTGACCCTGCTAAATTCCAGGTTTCCAGTTGGTAATTAAAAGCAAACCAACCAACAACCAAACAGCCAAAAAGCAGCAACAGAAATGTGTACAAAATGAAGTCATACTGATAGAGGATATAATCAGCTCAGAAACTTTTAGGAATAGTTTCAAAAACGACAGTGTGGGTAAGGAATTGCCATCTATGTTGGTGTAGAAATAGGTATGTCTCTTAAACCATACTGCCACAAATACCAGTATGGAATGAGGGATCTCTTCTTTGACGTAGAACAAGAAGATGCAAGTCTGGGTCTTGCCTTTCATCTCCAAACCAGCAAAGACAGGGATGTAGCCAATTAGCTAAGGATATTTATGCTACATTTCCTGCTCTTAGAGACACTCTTTTTTGCTTCTGGAAGGGGAGCTTTTAAAAGCCTGGAAACATTAGGTTGATTTGCAGGTCTGTGTCTCCTGCTGTAGCTATTTTTAGTGTCAAGACCTACACTTCTTCAGAAAAGTCTCATAATTTGAGATTGTTTTCTGTTCTGAAAGATTACCTTTCTGCCTGGGAATGATCATCTTCCTCTCAGTGTGTTTCATCTGTTTCTCTTAAGAGGTCACTTTCTGAGCTCCAAGGTTATTCTCTTAGCATTTCAGCAGTGTATTTGTGAGGTAGAGCCAGCTTTTATTATTCAGTAAATTGCCAAACTTGTTCCTGTGAAGTAAAGCCTTTTTTCTCCCAATGTTTTTTGAGGTTGAAGTTCTCTCCAAACAGTATGATGAGCTCTATCTCAGCAACAAAGATATAGATGCAAGATTATTTCTGGATAATGATGAAACTCTGCAGCCTGATGTCACAAGGTAGTATTTCCACTTACTGCTTTAATTCTGTAATTGAAAATGTGAACTTGTGTTGATTTCTCTCTTTGCCCCTCTGCTATGTGTTCTAAATGGAGATCTCTGTATCCTGTTGATCTCCTAGGTTTGTGGTTCAGTAAAGAGATTTCTGGCAACCCAGCCTTGCTTTTACCTTATAGCTTAACTAATTAGAAAATACATACCTGTGACTCTGTCTTGAAGGATTTGGAAGCTCTACTCTAATTTGCCCTCTGTAAAGGCCCCTCTCATCTAGGGGAAGCTGAGGAATTGTGAGGAGGCATCCAAGGCCATGTTATGCTATGTTGGCTGCATATGTCTGACATGAGGTTACAGCTCTGGGACTACCTGGCATAGAAGGGCTTGGGTCCTCGCTGTCTAGCTTTTCCTTCTTGGTGACATATGGAAGATGCCAGGCCACTCTGACTCCTGACCTGTACCCACACATTGCTGGGGCAATGGTAGTTTGAATGGGACAGAAACACACTGCAAATGGTTTAGCAGAGTAAACAATTGAGTACCAGTGTCGAGGCACATTCCCTGGTGCTGTAACACTAATACATTTGAACTCCTTTAACCATGCTCTGAGTTCCAGTGGCCCCCAGCAGTTCAACGTTTCCATAACTCACAGTGTAATTCTGTGGCATTATTTATGCTGGGAAAGTACATATGGTTTGAATTTGATTCAAGTGGTGCTAATACATGTAAAATAAGTTGCTATAAATAGAATTCTACTAAAAAGAGGAAGTCAAAAAGGGGACTGTGGAGGTCATTTAGTCCAACATCCTGCTCAGAGTAGGTCTGCTTGGGAATTTAAACTACATCATTCTGACAACTGGAGTTTGGACATCTTGGTAACCTAAAGATCTATGCCACCTTTTTCTGTAGGTTAAGAACATTTTATTTTGAATTACATTGGTACTTCATACGTTTGCTTTCTCTTTCTGTAGCTCACAGTTGAAGACAACACCAGTGAAAAATAATCCAGATGAGGAGTTTAACCCTATGCTTCCACAGACTCCAGTTCGGTATGAGCTTTTCTTTTAAGCTGTGCTCTCTTGGTTTGTATGCTGGCTAGAAGTGTTAGTCTTTAGTTACTTTAACTTTAAAGGAGCTGGGGTTTTTCTAATAAAACGCTGTAGTTCTGGTCACTAATGTGCCATGAACATGTGTTGGAGGGTGCTGTCTGTCCTCAGTTGATGGTGCATTCCTTGGAAAGCAGAGACAAAGCTATTCACTGAATTGGTGTTAAGAAGAGGCACATGTTTGTCAGCTGGGTTACTTTACTTGTTCTGCTTAGAATGCAGCTTTATATTTCCATGGTAGTACTTTTGTCTGCTGTGCTTCCACCTCCATTTTCCATCTTTGCTCTGGCTCTGCATGCTCTGCCTTCCTTTCCTTATAACAACCTGTGTGCACACACAGTTTCCCCCACAATCTTTTCCTTTTTAGTGTTACTTTTTGTGTCTGAGAAGGTTACCATTTCAGAGTACCAACATATTTTGGCCTATAAGGAAAGTGGACAGATCTGGTAGATGTTGAGTTGGGCTCTCTTCTAGGCGGCGGGGGAGAGGGAGAGAAGAGACATGGCCTTACACCAGTATGCTGCATAAAGGTCCATCTGGTTATTGAAGCTAAATGTGATACCTACATAGGGGAGTTTGGTAGAGAGAGGTGTGCACTTTTGATAGGCTTACATAGGCAGAGATGGGCTGTCCACACACACAGAGGCAGACCTGACCAACTATCCCCTTAATCCCCCTTTGCAGCAACTTAGCCACAACATTGCTTGTTCCCAGGGCTGAGCAGCCTGCCTTCCCCATGCAGCTCAGAACTCCCTCAGCTTCTCTGCTAGCCTCCCAAGGCCACCCCTCTGCAGCTGTGCCTCCTTATCAGTTCAGTTACTCAATCCTGCCTACTCTCCTTATTTTCTCAGACTACTCAGTTCTGCCCAACTCTGCTCCATCCTGTTCAAACCCCGGCAGGTACAAATGTGGTATTAGTTGGAGGTTGATCTGCAAATCTGCAAGCTTGAGTTCCATTAACTAAGGAAAAGATTTCCATCTACCATTTTTCTCTTGTGTCACATAGCTTTTTGACAAAATAATTATGGTTTTGCCTAGTCATGCTTCAGAGTTCCTGAACAGTCAAGAGCTAAGGAGCTGTGTCACTGTAATGCCACGTGCTGTATGGACAAAGAGAGACATGTTTGTGCAGGTAGTCATTCTGAATCATAGAATCAACTAGGTTGGAAGAGACCTCCAAGCTCATCCACTCCAACCTAGCACCCAGCCCTAGCCACTCAACTAGACCATGGCACTAAGTGCCTCATCAAGTCTTTTCTTGAACACCTCCAGGGATGGTGACTCCACCACCTCCCTGGGCAGCCCATTCCAATGCCAATCACTCTCTCTGCCAACAACTTCCTCCTAACATCCATCAGGCTTAATAAAGTCACACAGTGATGTTTTTGTCCCATGCTCACTGTATAAATGCCTTTCTCTTTAGCATGCTTTAGAGATGATAGAAGTTAGAATGCTGTGCCCTTAATTACTATTACAGCTTTCTCAAATGAGTGAACCAGTTTTTAGTATGAATGCTTCTGTGGTGTTTATATACTTGCAGAACCATGAGTTAGCCTCTGGGCTTATGCATCCTCTCTAACTACTAAATGGCATCTGCAGAAACCAAATGTTTTCTAGCTAACAGCAGTGAGGTTCTGAAGGGCTTCTTCCTAAGAGCAGTAAAAGGAGACGTACAGCTGAGATAGATACCAACCAATGCATGCAGTGACTTCTAACTGCCTGTGACTGTGAAGGGTTTTATTTGATTGCCTTTGTGGCCCCTTTAGTATTGTACTTTGTATCTAATGGACAGTGATGTTCTTTTAGTCATAATAGCATCCATTTGCCTTTTGGTGTATAGACAATGTGTGGTATCAGGAACTGGACCACCTTTAACATGCTCTGAATTTAACAAGAAGGTCGTTGGCAACAAGTGTTGGGTTTTGACAAGTACAAGAAGCTTCTTGTTGACCGTTCTTGATTATACTAGCATTTAAAAAGGCACTTAGTGCCATGGTCTAGTTGAGTGGCCAGGGCTGGGTGATCTTGGACTGGATGAGCTTGGAGGTCTCTTCCAACCTGGCTCATTCTAGGAAAAAAAAGTCCTGTAACTGCATTACAGTTCTTGACATGCAGGTTTAATTAAGAAAGTCCAGGAGCACCAAGATTTCTACACTGCTGCAGATGTGACTTGTGCTGAACGTGTTGAGAGAATGTCCAGTGAGATGTTAAGGTTCTCTCCATCCATGTTTGAGCTTTTCTCTGATGCCATTTAGGCCAGTTGTAGTGAAGGCTTTACCAGTGGCTTGAGGCATAGTAGCTGCTTTTCGTGAAGCCCCAGAACTGTCACTAGATGGCATTAAGCCTCCGATCACCAGCACCAGGAGTGAGAAGTAGTTCAGTAGCCTTCTCTACATGAAGTAGAGTCTCTTAGAGCATATGTTTAAAGGACCCTACTTAACATGTCGAATCTTCCTGCAATGCCTTCCTTCTGCACCTGGACACTTAGGATCTGCTCTAAAGCACCCTGAAATTGGTGACAATTGAATCATTTGTAGATAAAACAGATGTAAACACTATTTCAGAGTGGAATGAAAACAGATTGGTTATTTCCCCCCCCACCACCACTGTGCTTATGCTTTTCCTCATGACTGGTAGAGTTTTGGTAAAGTATTTTTTTTCCCAAGCACTTCTAAAATGCAGATTAAAGAAAAATGCATCTTTGCACTGCTTCTGTTATAATGAACATACATTTTTAACTTCTCCATTTATTTTCCAAGTGCTGTGAGCTAAATTAAGGTGAAATAGCACAGAAACGTGAAACAAACAAAATAACTGCTGCCAAAAACAGCAGTGAAAAATTCAGAAGGTAACAACAGTGCCAATGGAACAATCAAACTATTTCTGAAATGTTAGGTGAGAGACTAATAAGGTAATTTAAAAAAGAATAGAAACCAAATGCTGTTGCTTAATACACAACTGGAAATATGTTTAAGCCCCCCTAGGCCACATTAGCACTTGTGGGTATATTGGAGACATGATTAGTTATTTTTATCTATGTGCAAATAATGAAGGCAGACCAATACATGATGTCCTCAAAAGGTGGGAACGTGGGCTGCTGAGATGCTAGCTTGTAGCTTTGTGGAATAAACAGCAGGGTTCTGTGTGCTTGTTCTGGGGACATTCTTGATTCTTTAAATAATGACAGGTTTTTTGAGATACTACCATTGGTTCTGTTAGCTGTAGCAGTTTTCTGTGTTAAGATATTGGCTGTGAATCAATGGATCTTTATTGTGTTTTAGCATCTGCTTTTTCTTTAGACCTGTGAAGTAACATAGGATTGTACATGGAGGCATACATATACTTCAGTATATCCAAATCTATAGAGGCAGAGAGTGGTTTTTGTTGAAAGAAACCCTTAAAGATCATATAGTCCAACCTCCTCTGCAGTAAGCAGGAACATCTTTAACTAGGTCAGATTGCCCAGGGCTCCATCCAGCCTCAGCTTAGAATGTTTTCAGGGATGAGACTTCTACCACCTTTCTGGGCAGCCTGTTCCAGTGTTTCACCACCCTCATAATAAAAATGTATTCTTTAGTCTGAATCTATCCCTTTTTAGTTTGAACACATCACCCCTTGTCCTGTCCCAACTGGCTCCCTTTAGGCACTGAAAGGCTGCTGTAAGGTCTCCCTGGAGCCTTTTCTTCTCCAGGCTGAATAACCTGTCTTCCCTCACCCTTTCTTCATGGGATGGGTGCTCTGTCCCTCTGACCATTTTTGTGGCCCTCCTCTGGACTCACTTCAGCAGGTCCATCCATGTCTTTCCTGTGATGAGGACCCTAGAGCTGGATGTAGTGTAGAATCGTAGAATTGTTTTCCAACCAAAAGACCTTTGGGACCAATGAGTCCAAACATCAGCCTAACACTGCAGTGGTCATTAAACTACATCCCAAAGTGCCATGTCCACAAGTTTCTTGAACACCACCAGGGATGGTGACTCCTCCACCTCTCTGGGCCACCCATTCTGATGCCTGACCACTTCTTCTGCAAAGAATTTTTCCTAATAACTCATCTGAACCTCCCTGGCACAATTTCAGGCCATTTCCTCTTGTCCTATCACCTGATACTAGGACAAAGAGGCTGACCCCTACCTCACCACAACCTCCTTTCAGATAGTCATAGAGAGTCTCCCCTGTGTTTCCTCTTCTCCATACTAAACAATCCCAGTTCCCTCAGCTGCTCCAGATGGGACTTGTTCTCTAAACACCTCACCAGTATGTAAGGTGGGGTCTCACCAGAGCAGAGAAGAGAAACAGACTTGCCTCCCTTGGTCTGCTAGCCACCCATCTTTTGGTGCAGCCCAGGATGCACACATTGCTGACCCCCGTCCAAACTTTCGTTCACTAGTACCCCACATTGTTGGACAACTAAGTTAGCTGCAATAATCTCTGTTAACAGTTTGCAAAGTCGCTGGTCTGTTTCTGGAAACTGTCAAACCAACCTTAATGTGTATTGTCTTTTGAATTCTGTTTTTCCAGAGCTGCAATGAATAACATTCAGCAGTTGATGATGATTTTAAACTCAGCAACTGATAAACCTTCGGATACTCTCATCATGTATTTCAATGTAAGTGACTAGAAGGAAGGTTTGTGAAGAGGTCTTCAAATTATCACTCAAAATATACACATAGAGCTCTGACACATGTTTTGGGAACTCCTTTCCTAACAACCATTTTTGAAGTAACATTTTATTTGGGACAGTGCAAATAATAGAATCAACCAGGTTGGAAGAGACCTCCAAGGTGATCCAGTCCAACCTATGTAACTACCAACTAATGTAATTAGTTATTTTAGAAGGCACTTTTGCCTAACTGATGTGTGCTGGAACCTCTAAGTTCTTAAATCTCTTTGTTACAGCACTAAATATTAAGGTTTATTTATATATGTTTCAGATGGAAAAAGAAGGGAATATAGAAAGGGAACAAAGAGAAGGAGGACATACTCATTCTATCTTCTGTATCCACATTGAGCAACTTAAGCATGTTTCTGACTTGAAAGACAGTAACATCAGTACTACTGCTCACATATTAGTTGGTTTCAGCTAAGTTTCTTGTGATATGTGACCTTGTAGTTAGTGGAAATAGTTGAATATATACAATGATATCAAATGATATAATGAGTCTATCTTCTTCTCAATACTCTGGTTTTACTTATGCTGATGATCTGAGGGATGTTACGAAATGAAGGAGGACTAATGTGATTGAATCATGAGAAGGTTTTTGATTTAAAATGCCTTTTCCTCCCCCTGTACCCCTTCCTGTATGTACTAGAATTGCACAGTGAACCCTACAGATAGTATCCTGAAAAGAGTGGAATATTTTGAGCACATCTTCAAAAAGAAATTTGCTGAAGCGGTCGGACCAGGGTGCGCTGAAATTGGTTCACAGGTAACTCGTATTTGTGGTTGGGTATTACACATTTGAACTCTTGTCCTAGCTGATGTGAGGCCTGACTTACTGCCTTCCACTCAGATCAGTGGTAAAAAGTAGCAGCATTATTTTCTACTTGAGAAATGTGCATGCCTTTCTTGTCTCTGAAGTTCTGTAAAGATTAGTCATAGAATATGAGGAGCAAGAGGAGCCAGGTGGAAATAAGCTGAAAATATTTTCATGGCAAATAGGAAACTTCTGGCAAAGGACACGCAGTGAAATGTGTTTTCACTCGTTAACTTAGCCTAAAACGGTGCAAAGTGAATCACTTCCTTAAAATCAGTAGGTCACCTACGCTTCCTACAAAGGTTTTGCCAAAGCCTACCAAATTTTTACTCGCAGTCTGCCAGCACTCTATTTTGTCCTGCTAGCTGTGAGTTGACAAAACCTTGATTAATCAGTATTCATGTGGGAGCAGTGGAAGCAAGCCCTAATTAGCCTTTGACACTTCTCTAGTACTTCATGTAATATTACTGCATTTCTTCTTTGTTAACAGAGGTACAAGCTTGCAGTACGTCTGTATTACAGAGTAATGGAGTCTATACTGAAATCGGTAAGTTCACTACTCGTAGCTTAATACTTGTGTTGCATTTACAAATACTGAGGGCGTTCCTAAGTTTGGTTTGATTTATGTATTGCAGGAGGAAGTGAGGCTCTCTGTGCATAATTTCAGGTATGTGTCCTTAACCTGTTGAAGTCTGTTATTTTGACTTTAGGACAAGTAGTAATAACTTCCTTTTTTCCTTAGCAAACTTCTGAATGATAACATCTTCCACACATCTCTTCTGGCGTGTGCTGTTGAGGTTGTCATGGCTACATATGTCAGTAAGTTGAGTCTAAAGTGCTAAATAGCATTGTTATTTATTGATAATGATTGCTCTTTGTGCTAGTACATAAAATACTGTAAATGGCAAGAATAAAAGGGGACTCAAGGAAACTTGTGAGCTGCCAATCATTTGGCAAATACAAAACAGAGAAGTGCTCTCAATAACTTAGCCTGTCTTTCCTGCAGGAAATGCTTCACAAAGTGATACTACCAGTGCTGAAACACACTTGTCTTTCCCATGGATTCTCAATGTGTTTGATTTAAAAGCTTTTGACTTCTACAAAGTGGTTGAAAGCTTTATTAGAGCAGAGCCAAGCCTAACAAAAGAAATGATGAAACATCTAGAACGCTGCGAACATCAAATCATGGAGTCTCTTGCCTGGCAGTCTGTAAGTAATGCTCTACAATTGTATTTGTCCTCGTATAAATTCCATGCCTAGAGAAAAGGAAATCACACCCAACTCTGTAAAGTAAATTTTGGTCTTGCTGAGAGTGATTTCTAGCAGAATAAATGCTAAGAGCAAAACAAGATTAGTTTTGGCATGTCTTCAGGTTTTGGGGAAAAAAAGTGAAGTGGTGCATCAGAAGTTGGCAGCTCTGCTGATTTATCTGATTGTAAGCCAAAATTATCTTATGAGTGTGGTATGAGCTGAAAGGGTAATACCCTGAAATGGTATTTTGAAGGCAAAGAACAGGCAATAAATTCTCTGTTTGTATGGGTAAGTTAATCTTCATCCGGTTGCTCTTCCCACTTGGCAATGGGGTCTTAGTTCTGTACACCTCAAACACTTGTTAACAGTTCTTAAAGTACAGATTTGTGTTGTCCTTTGCACTTCTGTTGCTTTGGTATTTTGGATGCCATAAAAATGAGATGCCAGGAGGTTGAGTTGGTGGTTCTTTTTATTAGGCTGGATCTCAGTGAATCAAACATTGTTTCTTTATTGTGTGTGTTACTTGTCAACCAAAATATGCTATTAATGCAACAAACCAAGACACTATAAAGACTGGTAATTCTGCCCAGAGGGACATTTATCAACCACTAAAGAACCCATCCCATATCCTGTATCCCTGGGAAGTTTTAAAAGCAGCCATACTTAATGAGATACTCTAATCATGAAGTAAGTTTTTTTTGTTTCCTTGTTGTTGTGGTGCTTGGTTTTTTTTCTTTCTATCTCTCCAGAGTAATCTGCATTTGGATTGTGTGTGAATTCAGAGTGACATGTTAGCTGTTTTCTAGTACAGGTGGTACTTCACCAGGCTGTGGAGTTATGCTCCTGTATTCAAGGAATGTTGCTGTTGCCCGAGCAGAGAGTCCTCTCTATGCACAGGCTTTTAACTCAGTTGTATAAAAGCAGCTCTGTTATTTCAAACTGAATCTTGTACCAGCCCACCCTTGCCACTTGGTTTTCCTTGCTGGCAGTCAGTCTGCACAAGTGGCTTTCTGGATATGCTGCTGTGATGGTGATCATTTCATGGGGAAGCTAAGACTTGTGTGTCCAGCTCCACACTCACCACCGTGACACTGTGTGCTCCAGGATTTCTGGTGCAGTGCTCCAACTGTTGTACTGGAGTGTAAATTCTTCCTCTAATGCTTTTGCATGTTAATTTGGTGGTTTAGGAAATGTACATATCCTCTCCTTTGCTGTTTGAATCTTTTCATGGTTTTTCCAGGCTTTGAATAAGAATGCCTAAAAGCACTTGAGGCTGTGAGAGCCTTATATCAGAGTCCACAGGAGCAGGGAAAATATGTCAGTATTTAAAGAGGCAGTCAGTACTTCCAAGAAGTTTGCAGGCATAAAAAAACCTGCTTGATTGAGAATTGTAGCATTCAGAGGGCAAATACCATACAGATAATTAGGTTTGGCTGTCTGCATTCAGAAAGTAGCTCCTGCTACCTTCTGCAAACTAGCTTGGAGTCATCTTATTGCTGAGGAAGAAAACACATCTGCCAGTTTCTGCTTAGATGCGTGCAGGTGTTCTGGTTTGGACTGAGGCTTTCAGACCAGAAGATCCAAAGCACTGTGTTTCCTGAACCTGCGGGGGTAGCTGCAGACTTCTGTGGAACAAATCGCAGCTTCAGCAACAAGCACAGCATTAGTTCGGGTTTTCAGAGTGCTCTGTCTGAGTGTATTTTAACACATTGAATCTATCTTCCTGAGTTCTCAGAGGTGTGTCGTTGTCGTTGTTTTGAGCTCACTTACAAAGTGCATTTGTATGTTAATTGGATAAAGCAGTTCCGTTGGAAGGGAGCTGCAGCTGAAGGTGTGTGGAGCGGAGCGCAGCGGAGGGGATAAAGAGAAGCGTGCAGCACACACCTGGAGGGACCCTTCCCTGCTTCGCTGGCTGTGCCGTGCCTCACCTGCGTCTCCGCGGGCGCAGGGCAGTGTCGCGGTTGCTGTTGCGGGAGGCTGTCACTAGGGGGCAGAGCAGGTTCCCGCAAGGAGCCGAGGCGAGCTGCGGCCGACAGCTGTGGCGGCCGGAGCCTTGTGCGCTGCGCTTGTGTCGGCCTCTGGCGACAAGCCCCGCTGCCCGTGAGGCCAGGGCTGCGAGCAGCGAGCCACGGAGGGGCGGCTCAGGACACAAGAAGCAGCGAAACGCTGATTCTGCTGGAATGTCCTGCGGAACGCCTGGGTGAGTGCGGTGGAGGCGCTGCGGCCTGCACCTGGAGCCGTGAGGCGGCGAGTGCGGCGGTGCAGGGCCCGCACCTGCGGCTCGCAGGTGGCGGGGAGCGGTTAGCCGCCGGAGAGAGGCGTTCGTGGCTCACCTGCGAGGCTGCTCAGCCCTGCTGGCCCAGGAGGGTGCAGCCAGTGAGTTCAGGAGCTGTTTGCCGTAATCTGCAGTTCATTACCTGGATGTTGTCTCCACATAACGGTGTGGAAGGGTTCAGAGTGCCTGCTGTGCTAACTCCCTCAAGAAAGGGTAGGCACTTAGAGAAGGAGAGCTCAGAGTCTAGCTTGGTAAGTAAGAAAAGATGCACTTGTAAAATGCTTACTTAAAAATATTTGCGTGACGAAACTGCTTCCCCTAATGATTTGCCCTGCATTTTTGTTCAGTTCTTACCTTCCCCCGCAGCCAGGTACCTTTCATTACGAGGCTTGTCTTTTCATTAAAAAGTCAGGTCTGTATCTGTCCTTTTCCTGACTGCTTTGGGAAGGAGGACTTCAGTACGAGATTTGAAGGGACTGAGCAGTTGAGCACAGACTGGCTTGAATTCGTTGCTTTTACTTGTCACAAAGCGTTTGTGGTTAAAAGCTCCTTGCATGATTTCTGTGAAGCAGACCATCTCAGATACAGCTGACCTTCATCTGACTTTTGGAACCTGTGCTGAATGCTTGTGAAGGATTCTGTTTCTTACTGGTATCTGAAAGTAATTTATCACTCCTTTGCTAGTCATTATGAATAAGTTTATTGCTTTTGCGTAGCTGACTGAATTAGTCATTTGTACTTTGGGAAGGAGATTAAACTTTTTTCCAGGTCATCCTTTCTTTTAACAACAACAACAACAACACAACCGACCCAAAACCAACCCAAAAAAACATAAGCATGTTCTTCTCAATGCTTAATTTGAAAAGGGGAAGGTACCCACACTGCCTGGGTCATGTGGGAAGTACTTCTTAAATCTTTCCTGAACTCCAAAGGGAGAAGACTCATTTATTGATTGAAATACTACTTATCACTGAGGTTATGAGCACTAGCAGTCCAAGGTGTATTCCTGCTAGAACTGCAGTTTGAAAAGGTTATGTGGTAGCTCCTACTGTTAATAGTAATCAGAGGCAGGTTCATTGCCTTTTGGTGCTGCACAGGTGAACTGTGGCAGGCTAATGGGAGCTCACTCGCAGTCTGATTTAGTCTGCTAGCTTTAACTTGGTTTTGGTGGGTTTGTTTAATGGGCCAAACAAATGTTGAACCAAAGCAGTGCATTGTGCTACAGCTGTTGACACTAGCCTTCTTTGGCTGTCTCACTCTTCCACACTTTGCTATTCTGGATGGTATTTGTATTTTTTTAAGAAGGAAGGAAAACCAGCATTGGTATGTGTGGTGATTTAGAGTGGTAATATGATCTGAAGTTTTAAGATCTGATGCGAAGTAAAGATGCTCCTACAGAGTTACTTCTCTTAATGGTTAAAATAGTATCATAAGTAGACAACCCTGCTTTGCTTTATTTATAACTTCCTCCATTGCTCTATAGTGCAGTTCTCCTTTATCAGCTCCTCTGTTGGTTCTATCATCAATTAAACAGGTGCTATGAAATCTGCAGTACTCTTTATTTCACATATCATTGATTAAACATAACTCAGTGCTTGCAGTATTTGTCCTCTAACTGTGTAGCTAACACCTTGTCCCATACCAAAGCCTTCTCTGCTGGTTTTAAATTGTACATCTCATTGTGGCAAAAAAAAATGCCTTCCTGAGGAAACCAGGTGTTCCCAAAGTGGGTAAAGCATTTTGTGCTGTCCTGCATGACATCCTGGTGAGCAAATTAGAATGGTGTGAGCTTGGAGTGGACCACTTGCTGGATAAGAAACTGGCTATGTGGCTGCACTCAGAGCTGCAGTCAGTGGCTCAGTATCCAAAAGGAGACCAGTGACAAGTGGTGTCCTCCGGGGGTCAGTGCAGGGACCAGTGTTGTTTAACATCTTTGTCGACAATATGAGCAGTGGAATTGAGTGCACTCCAACAAGTCTGCAGATGGCTTCAAGCTCTGTGGTCCCGTTGACATGCTGGAGAGACTTGATCAGCCTTGAGAAGTGTGCCCGAGACCAGCTCATGAAGTTTAACAAGGCCAAGTACAAGGTTCTACACCTGAGTCAAGGCAATCCCAAACACAAATATAGGCTGGACAAGGAGTGGCTTGAGGCCAGTTTCAAGGATAAGAGCTTGGAGTGTCAGTTGATGGGAAAAACTCAGTGTGAGCTGGCAATGCGAGCTTGAACCCCAGACGGCAAACCGCGTCCCAGGCTGCGCCAAAGGAAGTGTGGCCAGCAGGGTGAGGGAGCTGACTCCTCCTGGAGTCCTGTGGCCAGCTCTAGTGCCCCACCTAAGGAGGACATCAGGCTGGAGAGCAGGTCCACAGAAGGGCCACAAAGGTGATCAGATCAGAGGGCTGAAGCACATACTCTGTGGGGACAGGCTAGGAGAGTTGGGGCTGTTCAGCCTGGAGAAAAGAAGGCTCTGGAGGGACCTTCTAGAGGCCTTCCCGTACCCGAAGGGGGCCTGCAAGAAAGGCGGGAAGGGAGTTTTCACAAGGGCTTGTTGTGACAGCTGGAGAGGGAATGGGCTGAAGCCTGAGGGTGCTAGATTTGGACTAGATACTAAAAAAAATAATCTTTCCAGTGAGGGTGGTGAGACACTGGCACAGGTTGCCCAGGAAGGCTGTGGTTGCTCCCTCCCTGGAGGTGTTCAAGGCCAGGCTGGATGAGGCCTTGAGCAACCTGCTCTAGTGGAAGATATCCCTGCCCATGACAGGGCAGCTTCAGTCAGATGATCTTTAAGGTCCCTTCCAACTCAAACCCTTCTATGTTGTTTTGCATATGACAAACTCACTGAGCTGCAATAACAGCAGACCTACTTCATGCTTTAAGGAGGAAAATATTAAACAGCTATTTTTGGCTTAAAAAGTGTTAGATAAATCCAGATCTTGGTGAAGCTGTAAGAAGCTACAGGTAAGCAAGTAAACTTTATGCTTTGGTGTATAGTATGCAGCCTTGTGGACTTGGATTGTACAAGGACACGGTTATTGTGGAGCTCACTCTACTGGAGTGCTTAGTGCCCTTTCCCTTGGATGCAGTGTACCATTTCAAATCAGGTTTTTGTGTTCCTTGTAAGGAGGGATTGAACTTCTGGACGTGAGAGTGCATCTTCTTGTATGTGCCCTTCTCAGTAGTTTTTTGTTGTGTGTGAAGTCCTACAGCTGCTTTGGAGGTATGTGTCTCTATGCAGCTTCAAGTGCTCTTTCTGAGGTTGTAAGTCATTTTAAAACTGGAAGCAGCAGAAATGGTCATACCATCATCATTTTACACGACAGAGTATTGGATAAGTCATTCACTGTTATGGCAGAAGAATGGCTATCAGACCTTGTTGACAGGCAGCCAAGTGAGGCCAGGTGGCAAGGACTGGGTATTGGGGTTATGTCTCTATTACTGGCCTCAAAAGGGAAATAGTTTGAGCTTGAGTATTGTGCCACAGTCATTGGTGGTGTTTCATGGGTAACATGTTCCCTGGCACGTTGTGGCATTTGCCAGCACTCCTCTGGAAAATACCTGGGCAAGATTTGGGTCATAATGCAGCTCAGGGACTATTTTCAGCTGCTGGTATGGATGAGACATGGAGAAAGTTGAGCTGTGTGGGAGCAAGCTGTGCTTTGCCACCTGCCCTCAAGGCCGTAAGACAGGCCTTGGCTCGTCGTGTTGCCAGCTACAGACGTAGTTGTTGGCTCAACCACGAGTGACTTCAGTGCTGGCGAATGAGTCACACACTTACTGTCTGTCTTCTAGGCTCTAGGAGTAGTTCTTTCAGAAAAGATAGCTTATGCCAAACACACTCCTTCCAGGACTGCTAAATTTTGCCTTTCCCTAGATACAGGAACATGTAATTTGTGAACAAGGGACAGCCTTAGGCAAAAACAAATGTTCAGCTTATCCAGAATGACAACATCTGCAAGCATGCTCACTGGGAGGATGTGAGCCACCTAGGGAACTTCACTGGTGTATAGACAGGCACCTTAAGAACTGCAGGCATTGGATTACTCTTGCAGACACTGACCATCTCCTGTGATCATCTGGGTTTTAGGCACCCAGTATCCTGTTTTAACATGCAAGTTGCTACGGACAATGATTTTTAATGTGGAATTTTCCAGGGCTTTTCCTTATGGGGGAGAAAGTATGCTAAGGGTCATCAAACTGTTCCATTTCATGCACTTGCCATGGTCCTCCCCAGAAAGTTACTTTTGGGGGGTGCAGCTTTATCCTTAAAGGAGGAACTGAGAATTGATTTGAGGTTTTCTGTCTGCACACACTAAATGTATTTCTGCTTGCATCGCGAGCGTGTTCCAGAAGTGCGTGATGAGGGAGCACTGCTGCTTGGCGTGACAGTGCTAAAGGATCATACCAGTTCTGCTGTCTGTGGTGGGAGCCTTTTTGTGTTTTGGTGGGTGGTTGGTTTTGTTGTTTTTTTTTAATAAGGTCATGAATTATCTCTGACACTCAGTTGTAACAGCTGTGGCCAGAAAGCCTATAATTTTGCCTTTATCATACAAGGTACCTTATTAGAGGTCTGTAAGATGGTTGCTTTTGGAGTATTTGCCAATATACCATATAGTATCATAATTTTTTTATATGAGTTTTAAAAGTTTGTCCACTTACTTCTAAATAACTGCATAAGTAAAATATGTAAGAGTGTTTTTTCCCATGCATTTCTAGTACTCCTGGAAAGTTTCCTTTCGTAGAAATTGTGCTCTGCTTTTTTGGGCTTGAAACTTTTACCTGCCTTAGCTGCTGAGGGCAAATTGAAAAACCAGGAAGAACAGCAAATGATAGTCTTCACTTTGAAAAATCTTCCCTGCCACTCCTATTTATCGTGAGGATGACTCAAGCTGTTAATCATGCTTGGGTGTTGCCATCCAAGCATATCCTCTAGGCTACTGGAAGAGAAACCAGAACGCTTAAAGTCGAGGTCCTTTGTTTCCTGCTCTTGTCTGTCGGCAGTCTGTTCCCTTCTTGGGTAGGCACTTGTTAAATGTATAAAACACTCACTAGGGTTGTAAGATACTGGTTATGTTAGCACAGTATTAATGGATTTATCTGTTGCAGGTATACCATGTCAGCCCAGCCCTTAAGATGCTATTTTCATTCAAGTACAAACATGACCAAAACGATTACCTAAGACACAGCAACTATGTGGCGTTTTCCTTCTGTAAAATTTGGGTGCTGCTAAGGATTCAAATTTTTCTCTACTTCATCTACTGTTTTAAAGTGTAGGCTTTCTCTTATTAAGGGGTAAATGAGTCCTGTTTGTTAGACTTCTATAGCTTAGGCTCCTTCTATACTTGAGACAGAGCTACCCTTGCAGAAAATAATGAATTCTATTTATCTTAAACAGGTATTTTACAATGGGATTATTCATTTTCTTAAGGTACCTTTTTCCACTTACTGTAGAGACCATCTGTCTTAATGACAAACCTAAACTGGATGTGTAACGTTCATCTGCTAAGGTTAGTGAAAGTGAATCATATGCTTAATATTAGTTTTCATAACTGCATTTCCCCTTTCAGCATTTGGGAGACACTAGGAAGTGGTAGTTTAGTTGTTCCTAGTGTTGCTTTAGGTTACCATACACCTCACCTGTAGTCACTCTTGTGGTTTCTGTTCGTGCAGAGGTCCTGTATTGTTACCAGTGTGGCTACAGAAAGCAAGGATGTGTCAGTGATCTCCCTGGCTGTAGGTTTACAGCTGTAAAAAGGAGCTGAGTTTTTACAGCCTTTACTTGGTGGAATTTGCAGCTCTGCTAGTGCAGTATAAAGGTATCTTACCTGTGCCTACACTATTCCCAAGGACTGTTATCCACAGAAGTATCACTTGGTTAGCCATAATATATTTGGTTTAATACTTTTTTTTCTTCTTGAGGTTGCCTTGATTATTTGTAGCATTTTAACAAAAAAAATAGTTAAATAGTTTGCTGGATATCTTTAATTTTCAAGTTTGTTTTTGCTTGTTTTGTTTTGTTTTTTTAACATTCTCCAGTGTTTTGGTGTTCATACCACAGCTGTAGGACTTTCATTTTAGTCCTGCTCTGTTTCTTGATGGTTTGAACTCTACCTTTTCATGCTGCAGCAAATTCAGCACTGTATACACTTCATAGGAATGTTTAAAGGTTGCCCAGGAGGAAAAAGTGTATTAGAATTTAGAGAGATGGATTAGATATCAGGGAGATAACTGTGTAGAATCTTGCAAACTGGGGCAAGTCTGATGTGACTGTCTCCTTTTGTGGTTTTGAAAGATAGCCAACAGAAATGAAGCTCTCAAATAGAACTGGAGAGAAAACACAGAGTTATATTTGGAGAGAGATACAGAGAAGACATCACAAAGCAATTATCACACAGTATCACAGTATCATCAGGGTTGGAAGAGACCTCACAGATCATCAAGTCCAACCCTTGCTGCATCCCTGGCAAAACCCCTTGAATTTTTCCCCCCAACCCAAAACTAAATCTGTACTCCCCAGTGCTCCAATCTTGCCCCTGCCCCCCAGTGCCTCCACCACCCAAGAGGCCTAAGTGCAAGCCTCTGGAGGCCCCAAACAGGCCTACTGCTTACATGTTTTTTCCCGATAAAGTGGCTCCTGCCAGACACAGGGCAGGAGGAGGAGGAAAGGAGAACGAGATGGCCTCGCTGTGAGTTTATAAAGAGATAGCAGAATTATGGGTTTGAATAACAATCTTCTAGTCCCCAGAGGATTTTTTTAACCCTATAGTTCTCAACCTAGGACACTCCTTAAAAACAGAAGTAAATACTACTTGGGTTAAATTCTGTGGTCTCATCCATCCTGCTTTGCTGGATGTGGCACACTCTCTATCTAGTTTAGTAAACCTATTGGTCTTCTTATCCTTGTGGCTGTGCTATGTGAGCCATTCTGTAGTTAACTTTTCTAGGCAAGGTGGAATAAACAAAGTAGGTGCCAAACAAACATTCTAATGTGAATGTTTTTTTCCCAGCTATATGTTCAGTTTTCAAGCTCATGAGTGGACAACAGTATTTTGTCAAACTCAAACTGTCAAGTTATATATCATTGGACATGTGGAATTTTGCCTCTCTGCTTCCTGTATTTTCTCTGAAGGTGTTATGTGCATAAATGATGGATGGTGGGTTGTGGGGTTTTTTGGTAGGCCAAATAAGTGCTTTTGTGCCTGTCTTTATACTATATACATTTATAGTATATTAGTTGTAGCTTTGTATCACTGAGTCTGTCTTACAGGAGCTTTCCAGTAATAAGAAATCCTTGTCAGGAATGAGGAGCCCTCTGTTTAGAAGTGTTGAGCAGGCATACATTCACTGTCCTTCAGAACAGTAATCTCCCCCCCTATTTTTATGAAGCTGTTCATCTGGGTTGAGTTTGCTTGTCAGCATGGGTTTGCTGCAGGCTGGTAACTACCTATGGTACAGCTGAGTGCTGTCTCACTGACATCTGGACTTGTGTGCGTGGTGTCCTGAACCCCTGAGCAGAGAATTCAGGCTTTCCAGTTAGACTGTATCTAGTCTGAACTCAGCATGGGTTAGTACCTTAATTGTCATCACCCTGTCCTTCCTCTTCAGGAGTTTGCCTAAGACCAGCCCGCGTTTAGCCTACTCTGTCTGTTGCAGTCTTATCTGGACCGAAATAGCTGCTGATGGTTTTTTGTTGTTACCTTTTGTTCTCCCCCACACTTACCCACAGGAGCATGTGAAACAGTGTGAGCATGCAGTATGTATGGTAATGTTTCTTTCACACGTAAGAAGTGTTAAATATCTTTAAACAAGTAGACTAAGAGTTTTCAAATTTGCTTTAGTTAATGAAAGATATTATTGTTAGACTTTAAAAAGCAAATCTTTTGGTACTTGTTTCACCATCTCAAGGTTTGCTTGCCGTATTTTGCTATATGCTTAGCACTTTTCTTCTTCAAGAAATATCTGCAGTGTTGGTGGTCTCTTTTAAAGTATTGAAGTTTCACTATGGACACTTCAGTCAGGTGTAGTTCTTGATGCTGTGATGACTAATTCCTGTAATCCAGTATCACTCCAGAGCGACCAAGGATGTCTTCGGTTTTTATTAACTTAATAGTTGCTTTCAGAAAGTGATTACCAGGACAAACTTCCAAAAATTAGTAATACTGCTGCTGAATAATCTTACAGAAGGGTGAAGACTTGCATCTGCTGTGACTTTCTTTTGTAAAGCAAGAGAGTCAACATGGCCACAGTTGTTTTCATGGGAGGTGTACTTACTTTTATTGCCAAGATAACATCATTCATTTCAGTTGTCTCCAGCTGCTAGCATTATTATTTGAGATTTTTTTTTAAGTCAGTAACTCACTGCTTAAAAAGGTGGAATTGGGGCCAGTTTTACAGCTGTGTGTATGCAAAAGTATTCTTTTATCACTTCATAAAAAGATACAACATTTGTTAGATGAATTTTGTTTGTGATTTGGTTCTTCTGTTTTAACAGTAGAAAATTTACCTCAGTGCAGGACAGCTTTAAGTTTTGCTATGACTAAAGTGTAGGCTGCTTGTTAAAAAGGAGAAATAATTTTAAACCTAAATTCTCATTTCTGGAACTTTTAGTTTCCAAGTAAGTGGTAGGTTTCTATAGCAAGACAGATGATATGTGGCGAGTTCTGTTCGTTTTAATTTTGTGATAAGGTTGGAGTTTTTTATGGGAAGAACTGAATTTGTTTTACAAGGAGCTGTGCAACAGGAACTGCATGGGGAGGAGATGATAAATTTGAAAGGCTTCAGTGTCAGAGCAGAAGTGAAGGGTTAGAACAAACTTCTCCATCCAACTTCTTGCACAGATATTAGACGTTGCAAGGGTGGCTTTCTGAGTTTGTGCTCATCTTAAAGGAGCTCTATTGAGTGTGTTCTGAAAATGTGCTGATTCAGGGATTGGCAGTGGAATTTATATAATTTTTCAGCACTCTGATAACTGGAAAACAAATACAGTCCAGACATTTACAACTTCCAGATTTAGAATCGTTCTGGTTTACGTTTTGCCTTTGCTTTTGAAATGTATCTTCTTCAGTTTTGTCAGCGATGCTCAAATGCCAGTAATTCTGAGGTACAAATGAGAACAGGCTCATCAGTATTTACAAATCTGCCAAGGTGCAGGAACCTCATACAATACATTTACTGCTGGAAAAGTATAAACAAATTGCTCTTAATTAATACAACTCCTAGGAAATACCTTGGAAGAGTAAACATGCTAGAGGACACTGTGCTCAAGTGGGATTTTCAAAATTCTCAGTCTCAAAGTGAACCTTGCTGTGATTTTAACTGGCTTCTTTATGTAATTGTGTAAAACCTCATCACTGGCAGTGGTGCTGGTTGAATTACATATGCAAATCACTTGCTCATTTGCAAGAGGTGACGGAAGACTGTATAATCAGGGGTGTTGTAGAAAGGCTGAATGGTAATACAATGCTTCTTACCCCTTCAAAAAAAAAAGGAGGAGGCAGTAATGAAACTAGTGGATCTGAAACAAAAGGCAATTTACTTAGATTAGTTTTGTTCCACACACACTCACAAAAGACAAAAAATGTTGTGTTGCTGAACACCTAAAAAGATCTGACCTAGAAAGTCCTGAGATACAAGTGATGAAGTGAACCAGCATTTGGACAAGAGAAAGCCTTGTGTAGCTCTCCTGCTGTTATCTTCTTCCCCAGGCATCCAGCCTTGGCCACTGTTGGAGGAAGGATTGTGGACCAGCAGAATGTTTAGGATCTGATCTATTACAGACGTTCATCTCTCCTGCCTGATCCCCCAAACTCTTTTTTTTTTAATCTTTGCATATCTATGGCTGAGGGTATTTTCTTAAGAAAGAAAGGTTTGGAGGTTGGTTTCAATTAAGGATTTCTTGCCTACCTGAACTATCAGGAGGTTTTAAAAACACTTCCATGTGTAAAGTGTGAAGATGTATTTATTTAGCCTGGAGAAGAGGAGGCTCAGGGGTGACCTCATTGCTGTCTACAACTACCTGAAGGGAGGTTGTAGCCAGATGGGGGTTGGTCTCTTCTCCCAAGCATCCAGCAACAGAACAAGGGGACACAGTCTCAAGTTGTGCCAAGGGAGGTCTAGGCTGGATGTTAGGAGGAAGCTCTTGCCAGAGAGAGTGATTTGCTTTGGAAATGGGCTGCCCAGGGAAGTGGTGGAGTTGCCATCCCTGGAGGTGTTCAAAAAATGACTGAGGCACTTGGTGCCATTGTCTGGTTGATTGGACAGGGCTGGTTGATAGGTTGCACTGGATGAGCTTGGAGGTGTTTTCCAACCTGGTTGATTCTGTGACTTGGTATGTTACTTAAATGTCAAAGACACGTATACTGAGCGAAACAAGTTTTGGCTTGCATCCTGTGCCTGGGAAAGCCAGAACTCAGAATCTCCAGATGAATGTGAAAAGTCTAAAATGGGACATCTTCTGTCTTTTAAAGTAATGATATTTTGATAGAAAGTTTCTTTCTTTTTCTGTGTCTCTTGGAGCTTCTGGTTAATTACTTAGCGACTGTTGTTTGCCTACCTTGCTTTAGGACAAAAAAAGAATGCTTGAAACCAACTATATTTTAATTGTATTTTTATGAGGTATGCAGTATCTGCACTCTGATGAAGAAAACCACACTGCAAAGTCAATTGTAAAACTGTCTGCCCTGCCCCAACCGTAGGCATATGAGTAAAAATAATGTACTTTTAGGAAGTACTGAACACAATACTTTCAGATGCTCAGGAGCTCTGAGGATATAAGCATGACTTGGGAACAAAGCTCCCTTTCAGATTAAAATTTTGGCAGAAGTTATTACCAGGGAGACAGAAGAGTTGATATCAAAGGTATGAGTAGGAATGTACCAGTGAAAACATCGCTGCATGCATAGCAGTCCAGGATAATCTTGTTGCAGAACAAGAAGAGGTGGAGAAAAGCTCATCTGTTCCTGAATAGCTGGTAGCTTGGCTTTGTATCAGCTTGTGGTGGGAGGTTCAGGTTCACTCCCTCTCTTTCTGAATCAGTCAGATCAGGAGTTTCTTGATTAGTGGTCAGATTCTCTAAGTGACAGATGTCGTTTTTTTTACTGTATTGTTTTCTGTTGTTAGCCTTGCCTTCCCAACCCCTTGCCTCTCCATCTCGGTGTGAAGTATATTTAATAACAAAAAATAGAAAACTTCCTCAAACAGTTTGGAGATACCAAGCTGTTCACTGCTCAGAGGGCACCTGTGCTCTATTTCACTATGCCATGGCAAAAAGCAGAAGCTACTGTCCTGCAGAGTCGTGCAAGCAGAAAAGACCTCATAAACCAAGGAAATTCTGGTTTGAAGTGGATGTAGTGTGATTTTATCTGCTTGTTCTGCTTTTAAGTTGGTGATTATTTGCCTGCAGTTTCCTAATCTCAGATAGAAAAGCTTCTCCTTACCAGGGTGAGGCTATAGGGTGTCTCTTGCTGTCAGGCAGAGGCGTTGGCGAACAAGTTGTCACTCAAACTGAGTAACAGCTTTGCCAAGGGTAAGGATAGTAGTGGCCTAGAAACATAACCCAACAGTGACATTAAAATCTCTGTAAGTCTTTGGAAGGAATATTAAATGGGCTCTGTGTAAAGGTGGGCATTGAAATATTATTTCTACTCACGCTGGGGCTTTTGAGCATGTTTCTGAAGTCTGTTATGTATCAGAAGAGTTTAGGATTCCCAACTGAAATAACTGCCTGTTCTCACGTTGTATGCAGACTCTCTATCTATGCTATCTTTATAGTTTAAGCTCTTACTATTTTATTTTTCCTTTTGTAAATGGTGTAGAAAAATATTTAAAAATGCTATTAACTTGGATTTCAGTTGGCATAAGTTTCTAACAGTTTGGGTAAGGCAGCTTTCCAGTGGTAGTAGGCAGCGTACACTCCATATGTAACAAACAAACAAAAGCTCCACAGAGGGAAGTAAGTGGAATCAGGTAACATACCACATACAGTTAACACACCATGTACTCTGACAGCTCCATGTGCGTGTTCTCTGGCACGGCACTTCCCTGCACTGCCCCGAGGTAAAAACACCTCAGTGCTCTGTGTGCTCTAACTTCCTGCCCTAAATCTGAAGTGCAAATTCGTTTAAACTCACTTCTTACTCTTAACTCCACTGTCGTTTTGGGGGAGGAAAAACCAGCGCTTACTACTTACTTTTACCTTTAAAAATATTTATTTAATTATACAGTAATGTTAAATTAATTTTGAGGGAAATGTATACAATGCTGTTGTAGCTAGGCAACCATATGTGGCAGGGTGTTTGAAAGCACTTTTATCTACATACTCCTGTTTGTAACAGTAATACACATAGATTTCTCCTTTCACGTGGCTCTGACTTTTCAAACTGTCCTCATGAATTTTCCCACTGTGTAGCCCCAAGTATTTTATTTTTAAAGTTTGCAAGAAAATAGACATTTGAAAATTTAAATGCTCACATTTATAGGACACAAAAGTAGAGAGGAGGCTTCGCTCTGAAAGTTACTGTCTTGTGTTTTTTTTTTTATGGGACACCAAATTGTTTCCTTGAAGAACTATCTGAGTTGATGCACATGCTCATTTCTCATTAGCAAAAGTCATGTTTTTCTAAGAAACTATTACTTTGAGCTTGAATTACCTTATTTGAAGGATGTTCTTTTTTTCTCCGAAGTCATGTTGTGTTGAAGAACATCTCACAAAAGAATTTAATCAAACGGTACTGTACCTAAAGCTCTCACTTCAGTCATCAGAAGTTATTTTGTTTTAATTACAGAGACATATGAGACAGAGGTGAGAAGAAAAACCAGTTTGAGTTGTTTCCAGGTGCCCTAAACTACCAGAAGATTTAATTGCTTTATGGGGGCCAGGCTTGTGGAGAGAGCATATATTTTATCAGATTCACCTGAGAGAAACAAAGTTCTTGTAGCCCGTTGATCAAAGCCTCCTGCAAACATAATGGTCCCTAAGAAGGAAGGTGCACAAAGGAGGAGGGAGGAGGAATAAAGCAGAGAAAAAGTCCAGAGTAGGCACAGTAGCTGAAGTGGTATGATCAGTATGGTGCTCTTTTCCTCAGCTACTGGATCCTGCAGTGTAAACAAGATAGCTTTACCCTCTTCCTCATTTTCCATCTTGGAAACCCAATATAATTAAAAATGAGCAACTGTTTTAACTTTAGAAGCCAAACCCACCTACTTTTGCAAGTGACTCAACAGACAATTGTTGGACTTTGGTTAACCTAATCCAAAACCAAGAGGTCATTTTTAACACACAACCTGTCAGAACAGGTATTTAACACAAATTTTTACCTCAATACTTTTTCTGTGCAGTATTAGGCTTAACACTTTTACACTCTTATCATAAACTTTTATGATGTGAAGGAAGTGTAACATTTACATATCAGAATACATTTCCACAACTTAGAAAATGTGCAGGCTTCAAGTTTGTGTTCAGTCCCAGTAGTCTTTCGATGCAGCTCATATTGTAGAGTCACCATCAAGTATTTTCATTTTTATAGTCTGAAGGCTGTGTTGAAAGAAGCTTTCTGAAACTGGCCTTTCAGAAAATGTGATGTCCCGCGCTCTGGTGGAGCGGTTCTTTTTTATTGAGTTTTGAATTGTATCTGATGTGAAATAATAGACTATGGGGTCAAAGCAGCAATTCGAAACAGCGATGCACAGGGTGATGGGGTACATAGTCCTGACTGCAGTTACCACCGAGCAGTTAATCCAGGTCTGTGTTCTCATCAGGGAGTAAAGTATTAAGGTAATGTTGTAAGGCACAAAGCAGAAGCAGAATATCACCAGATGGACAAAAATCATTTTGAGTACCTTTTTCTTGCTCACTTTATTCCGACTTAACGTAAGCGGTTTATTCAGAGTCCGAAGGACCATGGTGGAGCAGGTCACGTTCAAGATGAGCGGGATGAAAAACCCAACGATTTCAATGAAGATGACAATCCGGGATAGGTAGGTTTTCCACGTGTCCTCTGAGAAGTTTTCAAAACACGTTCTTTGCCCAGTGTTGTTCCGGCGGTTTGTGGACTGGAAGAAGCTGGCTGGTGTGCTGCCTGCCAGCACAGTTACCCACACCGCGGCGCAGACCATCTTTGCCTTCCGTTTAGTTCGCAGCGTCTTGGATCGGAAGGGGTGCACGATTGCTAGAAAGCGATCGACGCTGATGCAAGTCAGGAATAAAATGCTCCCGTACATATTTGTATAGAAGAGGGTGACAGAAATCTTGCAAAGAATGTCTCCAAAGGGCCAGTTTCTGGCTACAAAGTAATAAATCCTGAAGGGTAAGGTAAACACGAAAAGCAGGTCCGATATTGCTAAGTTAAGCATGTAAGTTGTGGTCTCGTTTCTCACTTTTAACGTACAAGTGAAAATGTAGATAGCAACGCAGTTTGCTATGAGGCCGAGAACAAACACCATGCTGAAGATACACCCATATAAAGTGTACTTAAAGGAGTCCTCAGTGGAACAGTTAGAGCTTACCATTATAGTGGTATATTTTAAATTCCCTTGGTTTGGAGATTTCTCTCGGTGTCTTTATTGCAACTCCTTTTAAAGATCGCAGGAGAACTTGCAGACGTGCTAGAACTATGTGCAGCTCTGCAAAGTTCCAGAGAAGCAGCACAAGCCCTGTAGCAGGGAGTACGTCTCCAGCAGTGAGCCCTAGGAGGTCACTCTTCCCTTTCCCGCTGCGATTTGTAATCACATACCCGATCTTCAGAAGTCGAAACTCGTATCATTTGTGGTAGAAGAGATCATCGCAGAGCTTGCTTAGTTCCATTTCCCCCCTCGATTTGTTGAAGCTGTTGTAGACCTTTCTGACTTACTCTTGGCTGTAGATCATGATGGCAAAGTGTGGTCCGTGCAGACTTGCGGGGTCTGCGTGCTTTAGCAGAGGGTTTCCTGGAGGCTGCGGTGCCGGCGCTCGCATGCCTCTCTCAGCCTTCTTTCTGTGAACCGAGCTCGTCCTCTGTGCCGAGCGATCGCTCGCTCACCCCATGGGGCGGAAAGCAGCTGCTTGCGAGGGCAGAAATGGAATTCCAGAGCGTGTTTGTTCCTGCATAGCGTGGCCCTCAGTCCTGCTCCTCCGCTGCCGCTCGACAGCCTGGCTCCTTCTGCAGAGCAGAGCAAAGAGCTGGGGCAATTTGTACCGTGACATCACAGGAAGAAGAGGTCGGGCTCGCCGAAGAATGGTTTCAATTCGGTTTGTTTGTCTTCCCCTAATCTGATAATGCCTCTGCTGGGACTGTTACCTTGCAGGCGTGCAAATGGTCACCAGCGGAGTACTGCAACTGCAGCCTCTTGTTAACTCTTTCAGTGCTTCCTGAAAGGTCCTTCGTGAGAACTGCTGGAATCAGAAAGCTTCGTTGCAAAAGCTTTTTCTTCACTTCTGAGGCTTTTCAGCGTCTGAATAACTCTCACACTTTAACATTTCTGTTTTGGAGATAGTCGTAGTTATGGGACTTTATACTTTGTCTAGGATTGAACTAACTAACATCTTTTTGGCAGATATTTTTGCTAGCAATAACACATGAACCATTTGAAATCAGCTGACTAGTTCTGTCTTGAATTCCTGCAGTAGACCAGAACAAACCTCAGGAAGGAAAAAATAGCATTGATAGGTAATTAAATAATTTCAGCAAATTATTACTGAGTCATAAAGTTTACAGACCTTTGAGTTGCTCTTGGATAATTCCCAAGACTGAGATGAGTTGCAGTGGGAAGAGAAAGTTTTAACTTATTCTGTATCAGAAAGCGTGTCCCATGCTGTATTGCTAGTCAGAAAAATGGCTCTTCTAAAAAAAAAACCAGTTAAAAACACTCCAGTACAGAAACTATTTTCTTCAATATTTAGGTGCATAATTACATATGAAACAATACATAAAGCAAAATGCTGTGCTGTGCAAACTGTGCAGTTGTTTCTGTTAATTTAAAGGGGGAACAGTTATCACACATGCACATACTCCCATTAGTCACAGATTAGTGAGAAGAAAACATGCTGTAACTAATTAAATTGTTAAGTAAAAATTTTTAAATGAGCTCCTAATGCTTTTTGGAGCAGATAGGAAATAAGTCTCAATTTAGGCAGACTCATCTATTTAACAACATCTCAGATAGACTGACTTCCGGCATCAAAACCAGTCTATTCCTAAGTCCTGGAATACCAAATCTCTTCATATCTGGCTGGGTGGCATGGTTCTCCTGAGATAGATTTTAATCAGTTCTTAATCAAGGCTCTGGGCAAAACCTTTATAGTCTGCTGTAAAAGAGAGTACGTAACAACTTCACAAGCTTTTGACATAGTTTGTTAAAGTAAGATTATGTCAGACCAAGTGCAGAAATAATAGAAACGTGCAGAAATGAGTCTTGCTTGTTTTCAGTTCTCTGCGACAAGTTTCTTCTGTAAAATTGGTCTTGATTTTGAGGTGAAATTGAAAGGTTTTACTTCAGTAGGCTCTAAGTGTATGAAACCATTTGGCCTAATTTTGAAATTCATGCATAACCATAGCATGTAGAGCATTCTCTGCTTTTAAGTCAGCAAGAGATGAAAATGTGAGCTTGGCAGAGTCTCTTGCGTGTCCAGCCTAACTTGCACCGTAGCACAAAGTTGCCTTACCTGGCTTGCCACACGTGGTTGCATTTTGTTTCTATTCCCAGCAGCTTTGAGCTGGGAAAGGGAAGCTTTCCTGTAAGAGTCTGTGACTTCTGCAGGCTTTGGGAGCTATGAGCTCAGTTTTCCTGCTCTGTCTTTGTTTGCACAGGAAAACTCTGTGGGGCAGGCTCAGCTGCTGGAATGAACATCCCTGAAGTACAGAAATTCAATGTCGCATGTCAAAACTTCAAGCAGTGTGTAACGTTTAGAGAGAGAAATTAAGGGAAATCCTTAGGTTTCCCTGTTCATCAATACTTGATTCTTCTGTTTGGGTGAGGGTCTGAGTGCACAGAGGCAGGATGGGGATGTCTGACTAGGGGCACTGTCTTTTTCATCACGGTAAATGTATTTCAGAGCAGTCACGAAGGTGCATCCTCAGCCTTCGATCCGTCCATTGGAGCTCTTGCCCTGCTGTAGCCCGTATTGTTGCTGCTCTTACAAATAAGGGCACTGCCAGCCCATTTCAGGGGTTTGAGTATGTGCTTCTCTTGACTTTGGGACTTTCTCTCGTCCCTGCACCTTTTGGTGCAGGATAGTATGTGCACCTTACACTAACCGACAAACTAAGTGGTACTTGGACACTTCCAAAAATAGCACTCAACTGCAGGGTTTCCTCTATCTGCAGAAGAGCATCTGAAATCCCCAGGGCTGAGAGGTTTTTACTTCATGTCATGTTTCAAGGAGCAGGCAGCCTTACAGTAAAACGAGTCAAAGCGTGAATGACAGAGATGAACTGCTTTTTTCAAATCAGATGGGGCTGGTTGTTACCAAGCAAGGGTTTAACTTGTGTGAGCTTCTCCAAGCAGAGCAACCCTTGTTAGTGCACCCTGAGCTGCTGGAGTTGTGAGCAGCCTCTCTTCTGGCCAGACTTCAGCATGAGTGGGGAGAAAGCTTCCTCGTGGACTTCCCTTCCATTGGATCATGTTTCAAGGTGTTGAGCTCAGTGCCATCACAGGAAAAGCCTTCAGTCAGCCCCCTACACTTGTTTTATTTTAAAAACTAAGATTTTGAAAGCTTATTGGCTGCTATGAAGGAAGATCTGATGTGGCAACAACTTTGCTTATGTTTCTTCACCACAGGCAAATTTTCCTTTGGGATGGGGAGTGGTGGTAGGCAGGAGGAAGCAGCTGCAGGGAGGGCTCTCTGTTCTGAAGTGCTTTGGTTTTCAGGTTTTTTTTTTTCCTCCAAAGAAAATGCTACTGCAGGGAGATGCAAATCTAAGTCTGTCTGCCTTTTTGCATCAGAGATGGGAATGAGTTAGGACTTGTCTTTTCTTCTTAGTGCTAGATGAGCAAAGATTGCATTTCCATCAGCAAGCTTCCAGTGGCTCTCAAAGAGATATTGAAGGCAGAGTGAGCGTGGGCTCCTTAAAGCTAAGAGCTGATGAGATGGTTGAAGTGATCTCTCACCTCAGCAGAGAACAGATTTCAGACAGCTACCACTTAACTCTGCTTGTATGAGTTTAGATGCTTGAGTTTAGACGTTTAGTGACACTTTACACTCAAGTGATTTTGGATTTGTTTGGCAAACCTAATCCAGCATTGAACAGGAGGTCAGAAGGAAAATTCCTTATGATTTAGTCTGCTAGTAGAACAGGGCAGTGCCACTAACAGCTAGATGCCATAGAGTTGGATACTTACTCTCATTTAAGACAAGAGGCAGGATCTCTTATTGGTGAAGTTCAGGTCAAGCAGAAGAAATGAAGAATGAAGAAATAAATTAGCAAAATAAGTATTAGAAGATTTTCTAAGGCTTAAGCCTCAACAACTCTGAGGAGTTGGTTTTGGCCAGTGTTAGTTCCTGTGGTCTTGCCCTAATCTTAATAATGTTGCAATAAATTCTTACAGTGCTTGCACACTTGTGTCAGATGCACAAGGTGCTGTATGTAAGCCTCTTATTCCATAGCTAGTGTTAATGCTTTTAGAGGCATGACTGTATCATGGTGCAGGCATTTGTTCTTACTTTGGTTAAGCAGACTTGTGCAGAAGAGCTTGTGCTATCTGTTGCAGTTAAGACAAACCCTGGCAGGACAGTATTTTCTTTGCCATTTGACTGTTTATCCAATTATTGTCATGAAGTTTAGCATTTTTTATCTGTTCAGGGGAGTTCCTCTGTGTATGTACGGGAAGGAATTTATTATGGTTGAGACACAGGACTAGGAGCCAGGAAGTTTGTTTTGGGCTGTGCCACAAATTGTCTGTTCCTATCCTGGCAAAGTTTTCTAGCTTCCCTCCATGTAAGAACAACTTCACTTCCTTACTGGCATATGAGGCTGTCTTGATTGCTAAACACAGTTTGAAGTATTTGGGTGGAAAAAGCTTTATTAACTACAACACTGAGATAATTGGAGTGGCAGTGAATGCAGTAAAAATGTAGCAAGATTGAAATTTTGCATTTTTACATTAGATTCCTGCCAAGCAAAAGATAGAGTACTCAGCTGTTGGAGAAGTAAAGAGGAGGGTCAGTTGAGCTGACACCCAAGACTTCTGCAAGTTAGATTTTGGCCTGTTTCAGAGACTGGTGGACAGAGGCCCTTGGGAGGCAGTCCTGAGGGGCCAAGGCATCCAGGTAGGCTGGATGCTGTTCAAGAAGAAACTCTTAGAGGCACAGGAGCAGGCCATCACCATGTGCCCTTTGCCTGGTAAATCAGTACCTGGGGATACTGATTGACAGCCAGCTGAACATGAGCCAGCAGTGTGCTCAGGTGGCCAAGAAGGACTTGTGTAACCAGCAGGAGCAAGGGAGTGATCATATGCCTGTACTCAGCACTGGTGATGACACATCTCAGGTACTCTGTTCAGTTTTGGGCCCATCAGTACAAGAAGGAGATTGAGTTGTTGGAGTCAGAGGAGGACAGCAAAGCTGGTGAAAGGCCTGGAGAACAAGTTTTACAAGGAGCAGCTGAGGGAAGTGGGATTCTTTAGTCTGGAGGAAGATGAGTGGAGACCTCATTGCTCTCTGCAGCTACCTGAAAGGAGATTGTAGTGAGGTGGAGGTCAGTCTTTTCTCCCTAGTATGAGGTGCTAGGATGAGAGGAACTGGCCTGGAATTCTGCCAGAGATGGTTTAGATTGGATATTTGGAAAAAAATGTTTACAGAAAGAATGGTCATGCACTGAAACAGGTTACCTGGGAAGGTGGAGGAGTTGCTGTCTCTGGAGGTGTTAAAGAAAAGTGCATACGTGGCACTTTGGGATGTGGTCTAATGGCCGTGGTGGGTGTTAGGTTGGTGTTTGGACTCCATTATCTTAGAGGTCTCTTCTGACCAAAGCAGTGTTATAATTCCCTGATTGAAAGGGCAAGAGAAGCTAAAGTATTTGGACTATGACTCTATTAGATTCTCTAAGTTAAAAATAGTTTCTCTGTGTGTAATTGCTTAAAAAGGGAAAAGAAAACTCAGCATGAAACAAGACTTAGTTCCTGTGCATTTTAGATGTTTTTCTTTTCTTCTCCATTTCCTTTATACAAAAAAACCTGCTCCTCTCCTGCTTGCAGAAAGAGGAAACAATTTCTGTCATGCTGTACAGATTCAAGCAACTACAGTCCTGTTTTTCCTCTGCTTCTGGATTCATGGAGAGAAGGGTGTTTTAAACCCAAATATTTGTATAGCAAGCTCTTTTGTTGATGCAGTCTATCTAAATAACTTGAGAACAGCAGATTGCTTTGGTTCTTTGTTCTTAAAATATGTGCAATTAATATGGCAATTGTACTTTCAGAAATGCCACTTCAGTAAGATTCTGTTTCTGAAACACTTAACAGCATTGGTGGCACGTCACTGTGTGAGTAAGCACTTCCTTTGAACCATTTCAATTACTTACATGAAGTCTCTTGCTGTTTCTTATACTGTCACACAATTATAGAATGGCTTAGGTTGGAAGGGACCTTTGAGATCATGTACTTCAATCTCCCTGCCATGCTCAGGGATGCCTCTCCACTGCACCTGTTTGCTTAAGGTCTCATCCAGACAGGCCGTGAACACCCTCAAGGAGGAGCCGTCTAAAACCTCCCCGGGCAACCTATTCCAGTCTTATCACCCTTGTGTTGATTCCTAAGATCCATTCTAAACCTACTCTCCCTCATCTTAAAACCACTCCCCTTTTCCTATTGCTAGACACCTTTATGATAAGTTCCTCTCCAGCCTTCCTGTAGGATCCCTTTGGGTTTTGGAAGGCAGTTGTAAGGTCCCCCCAGAGTTTTCCCTTGGCTGAACAACATCAGTTCCCTCTGCCTGTTCTCATAGCAGAGGTGCTCCAGCCCTTGGATCGTCTGTGTGGCCCTTCTCTGGACTCACCCCAGCAGCTCTGTGCCCTTCATGCAGTGGGAATGGACACAGTATTCAAGGTGAGGTCTCACAAGAGTAAAGGGGAAGAATCACCTCTCCTGACCTGCCACCACACTCTTTTTAATGCAGCCTAGGATATGATCTGCCTTGAGGGCTGCTTGAGTGCACTGCCAGCTCCTGTTGAGCTTCTCATCAATCAACGCTCCCAAGTCTTTATGTACCTTTGTACACCTAGTGTTAGAAGGAGGGACGTGAACTGGAGAGAAACCTACTTAACCCTCCCTGCAACCTCAACTTTAAATTCTTCATTTTCTTCCAGTTATGAACAGTATGCATGTATGTGTGCTAAGATTGCTGATTGAGGTCTCTGACCCTTTATATAGTCCTGCTTCAACGAAGAGTTGCTTTGCACAGAGAACAAAATCACCATTTCCAGTGCATCTCTGGAGTAATTTAATGAGTCCACGTAGCAAGACTGGAAATGCTTTCTTGAAATACAATCAAAAATGGTTGTACCACTGTGTGGTGCAGTGTTAGTCAGAGACCCTGCAGTATGCATTGCACAAGTGTTTGTTAGGGACAGTGACAGGGAGAGTTGGCAGTTTATAATGGCTGTTCAGTTCCACCCTGAAGAGATGTTTGGAGATGTACTTTATAGACCAGTTCAAGAAAACATCCTTACATATGCTGCAGTTTGTTTCTTGGAAAAGAGGCAGCCTGGAGGTGTTCAAGAAAAGACTGGATGAGGCACTTGGTGCCATGGTCTAGTTGACTGGATAGGGCTGGGTGCTAGGTTGGACTGGATGATCCTGGAGGTCTCTTCCAACCTGGTCGATTCTATGATTCTGTGGTTGATTGGAAGTACATCTTGGACATCAGATGATTATGACATTAGTAACTCTGGGTGATCTTACAGTAGGCTAGCAGAAGGTAGACAACACAAAATGTTTCTGAGCTTTATGCTCTGGATTGAGTGTTTTCAAAGGGATGAGATAAAAAACAAAGTAAAGGACCATAAAGGTGAAAAATATGAAAAATGGACATTGATACTGTTCAGAGGGAAGAAAAATTCTAGAAGATTAGTAAAAAGTCTTAGCAGTGGCTAGAAATAGGATGAAAGGGATTTCTGCAATGCCATGTAGGAAGAGATACTTTTAAGTAGAAGAAAATACTGAGCTGTCATTGGCATTTTTTGTTTAAGCTTTAAAAACATATGTGATTATTCAGTCACTCTGCAAACGTGAGTGAAATAATACCTGCATTTGCAATTTCTCTCTATCTTAGATGCAAGAAGTAAGTTAAAAGGCTTTCCCTAGCACTGTAGCAAAGTCTGCCTCTGCTCAAGCTTATACTTTCTAAATTGATGACTTAGAAATGCATGACCAAAAAATTCTTCTTCTAAACACTTTGCAAGTATGAAACGTTGCTGTGTTATTAAATAATAAAGTAAAAATGAGCTATTATGCCAAGCAAGTACTAAGAATGATAGGAAGGAAATGGAAGAAGCTTCCTGAGTTCTTTGCTCTTCCAAACATACAAGATGGAATGGGTCAGGGTCAGAGAAAGACAGTTTTAATTTATTCCAAAGCAATTACTTCTTTTTGTTTGTTTTTTTCTTTTTCAGGTCTTTAGTTTAAGTTTTTGCTCAGCATGTGTTCTTTTGTCAGAGTGAGGCTGGTTCCATGTCAGGATCACTGGTGTTTATCCACGTTGTTTTTCAGGATGTGTTTCACTTTAATGCCAAGTTACTTGCAGCTCTGCAGTCTTGGCTTAAATAGAGGCCTCTGGTTTTGTATGAAAGGATTTTAACTTAACTCTGCTTGTCAGAGGCAGCACGAAGCCCACAGCCACATTTCTTCTTTTATGAAGGATAACATTATGAAGGTATTGAAAGAATTTACCACTGTCATTCAGTAAAATTTGTATGAATTCATATCGTGATTTTTTTTTTTGATCCCTACAGTATTAGTTTGGTTTCCTTCACAAAACTGGAATGTAAGAAGTTAGGGAAAAAAGAAGTTTTGTAAGAGCCGTTCAAGCTGGTAAACTAATCAGCGTAGATAAATACTGACATGAAAATGCTTGCAAGGGTAGAGCTGCTGCCAAAAAGCAGAATTTGGACTTGATTAATGTGAAGAACTGTTGCTTTATAAATGTGTGAGTGAGCATACGATCACTTAAGTGATTATTTAGCATATCATTAGCAGTGGTAAACAGCAATTACAAGTGCTTCAGCTGCCTTGCCCGTCACAACTGCTTTTTCCTTCCAGCCCATATCCTGGAGAAACAAACTCAGTGCTTTATAAATTGGTGAACAAGTTGAGCAGTTAGATTTTCAGCGTGGCAGTCAGCTAATACCTAGAAGATTAGAAAGGAAATGTCAAAGCTTTGGAGGAGGGACAAAGGACATGCTTCTCACATGGTATTTCAGAAAAGTGGGCTGGAATCTTGGAAGGAATGTCACGAGCCTCTCCAGTGCAAAACACGCAGTGTACATCAGAAAAGGAAAAGCCATTTTCCCATCACTTCAGCTTCTGCAGAAGGGTGAATGTTTGTCAAAACAATGTTTTCCACATGTGAACTGTTTTCCCTTGAATTTGTGTTGATACTCTTCCTGGAAGGGGTATGGTGCTTGTCTGGGAGATGTCAGCTTGACCCTTGCAGGAGAAGGCATGCTGGAACCTATGCCGTTTGCTCCGAGCAAGTCCTCTTACCATGAGGAATTTCTCATCCTTCACTGTGAAAGAGGGAGGGATTTCTCATCCTTTACTGTGAAAGAGTGAATCCTCTGAAACAAGGTGTTCAGCTTCAGAGAAAGGCACTACATTGAGAACAGAAGCTTTTCCTCTGCCATTCCCAGTGAGCTGTCCATGCAATAGGGTTTCGCTCCTCCAGGTTCTTCCACTGGTGATGGTAGAGTGCAATCCAAGCAGTGGCGTGCAGCATACACTGCCTTGCAGACTCCTCACTCAAATTTCTGACTTTAGTCAAACTTCCTCAGCTGCTGTTTGTGGTGTTTTAGTGGTTTGGCTATGCAGGTTCTTCATGAAAGTATTGCAAGTCATTAGTTCTAAGTTTCGGTAGTTACCAGTTACGTCAACTTTGACAGGGAGATGGGCAAAGTGGATAAGAGTGATTGTATTGGTATCCAGTATTTAGGAAGGATCACAAAGGTTCTATTTCTGTTTACAGCAGCTACTTTAAGTCTCTCTATTTCTTGAATTCATTTGATTCTGAAGTTATTTTTACAGCTTACATGCAGGTTGTTGCTTGAAGTAATCCTGCTACCCTTCAGGCCTCTGAGCTTCTTCCCTTGTGCCATGTGTATAGATGCACTCAGCTGAATGAGGAGAACTATTTTTTTTTAAACTATTTCTAATACATAATTTCTGCAGTCATAGCTGTGTTAATGCTAAAGCAAGGGATGAAGCAGAAGTTACAGATATTTTAACTTTAACATCATTGCTTTTAAACATATTTAAGCCAGTTTTGAAATTGTGCTGTTAAGTGTTGTGGCAGAATGTTCAAACTGGAGGCTTTCAAAGCTTTATTCTTTTGACTCTCTGCCAGACACTAACTTATTGTTGGCTGTCTAAGGTTTAAAAGCTTTTAAGCTCAAGAGTGAGGTCTGTGCATCTCACAATTCTGTAATTTATTTCTGTGTAAGTGGTCTGAAATTGTGATGTTTATACCAAACCAGATTAATTCTTCCATAAGGAAGGATAAAAATGAGTAGTAATAGAGATATACTGCACATAGTCTTGCTTTCCTATTATGTGAGAAATAATGATGATGAAAGATGACAGCCTTGTAAGGCAAAAATCCAATCCAGATTCTGTTGAAGATTACTTGTTTTCTTTAGAGTGGTGGATACATTGGGCCAACTGTAGTTTGGTTTGGTTTCCATCTGCCTTGTCATGTTGCAATATGAAGGACTTGTGTCAGCTGCTCTGGAGAGTTGGAAAATCACAGGTAAATATGCTCACGGTACCTCATGTCACATACAGTTAAAACAGATGGAGTAGTGTGTCAGGTAGCAAGGAGATAAATGCAGGTTGTTTGAGTTTGTCATTTGTGTGTCTCCTTTCAGAAATGCCTGAATTTGCAGCCTCCTTTTTGCAGTGAAAATAGTTGGTAACACCTGATTTGGTTTTGCTATGGCTTGTTCATTGTTTTTTATGCTTCTGGTCAGGCATTGGAATATCCAGTTGCCCAGGAAGGTGGTGGAGTCACTGAGATGGTTTGGGTGTTCCCTGCCCCCCCCATACTTTGGAAATCACCCAGAACTAGACTCAGCTGGCTCTGGAAATTGAATGAAGCTTATTATTACAGCTTAGCATGATATACAAGCAGATATTTACAGTCTATGCAGTTATATACAGAAGTATACAAGGTAAAAGGTAATACAGAAACACAACTCCCCTCCCAGAAACCTGAGTCCCCAGGAGGGGCTCTCAACCACCTTCACCTTCCCCCTACCCCTCTCAACTTTACCCCAGTGCCAAGGAAGAATGGAGGTTTGGCCAGGGGGTTAGGAAGCAAAGTGGATAAGTTAGAGAAACGGAGGGTGAGGTTAGAAGAGAGATGCAGCTCCAAGCTCACCAGCAGCAGAAGAGGTTATCTATGTTTCTATTTCTTGTTCTTATACATCTCAGCAAGCCCACGAGGGAAGTAGACATCACCACTGTTTTCCCTTCACAGCCTGTAATCTAGTTCCTCTCACCAAAACATTCTAGCTTGCTTCAAACCAGCACAGTCACCATCCCTGGAGGTGATAAAAAGGCCAGGTAGATATGGCACTTAGGGACATGGTTTAGTGGTCATGGTGGTGTTAAGCAAAGGGTTGGACTCAAGTGATCTTAGAAGTCTTTTTCCAACCAACACAATTCTAGGATTCTGTGCTTCAGAATAGCTATAGAAAGTGTGCACTGAATGACAAAGGAGGAACTTATTAGATTCTTAAAACCCAAGCAAACAAACCCCAAACAACCAAAACAAAAGCCAACAAAAATAGGCAACAAAACTCAGACAGACCAAAACAAAACTAAAGCAACAAAATAATAGCAAGCAAACAAAACAAACCAGAGAAGTCTACATAGCAGAACTCCTACTGATTGTTGAGGTGCCTTGAACAATCTTTTTTTAAACAGAAACTTTAAAAGTTTTTGTCTCTTTGATTGTAAGTGAACCTTTGCTTTCTATTCCCCAGGCTTTCTTAAAACCTATTTTCAGTTGCTGGTAGGAAGCAGAACAATGTTATACAGATCTCTGTAACTGGGATTGGAAACCTTTTTTTTAAGCTGTCTGACCATGCTGTGCATCTGCACTGTTTTTCCTGTCAAAAGGCACTTTTAGATGCTTTTGTCACAGTCAAGCTAGCTGTGCTGAAGGCTGTAGGTGTAGCTGGAGTCACTGTGCCTTCAAGAAGCAAGTTTTGCACCACATCTATAACAGTAATTCAAGGATGTTGAGCATCATTATTGCACCACGTGGTGATGGCAGGAAATTATCAAAGCAGAAAGTATGTGAAAGGTAGGTTTACAAGAAATGAGTGTTCTGCAGTTCAGTTCAGGTTTGTTTTTCTAGTGCAAATAATAGGAGAAGCTGTAAAATTCAACAGACTTCAAATTGCATCATTATCTACATAATGTGCAGCCTTTGCACGCTAAAGTTTGAGAGCTAAAGAGAAAGCTTGTAGGGGGGTTTTGGAAGTTGGGCAGTATAAAATTCCTTGGAGAGAAAAGCTGCCAAATCATCCCAACCTTCCTGTGTTTGCTTAACCCACAGAAAGTGAGCAGTACCAGGGCTGACTTGGTTGTGTGCAGCTTCAGTAAACCAGGGAACAAATACTTCAGTCAAATCATGCACAGTGCACAGCGTGAGCAAGCTTTTAAATTAGTTTGATCCCTTTTAAAGCCACTGTTCAGTGAGCTTCTCTTTTGGCAATGTTGAAGCGATACCAAAACTGGGCTGGAGTACTAGCAGAAAGAGTTTGGGATGTTTTTGGTTGGAAAACTTGTTGTCAAAATGTAAGATTCCTGTGGGAACCTTTTAGTGAAATTTCTTCTCCAAAGATCAACTGGATTGAAAACAAAATGAAACTTCTTTAGAAGCTAATTCATGTTTTTCTTAAGGTTCAGGAAGTGAAACTAGAAGCAGAAGACATCAATTTTCTCAAAATAGGATGTGAAACATAATGGTATCATCAGAAATGTTAAAACTTGGCTTTTTATTTCTCTGTGTGTGTTTATCAGCGGTCATGAGTTGCCACAATTAAAATGCAGGCAGCTTGAATAGGAAAGCACTTTGCTGCTGAAGGATTTCACATTCCTCTTGTGGAAACAGATACTTGTAGAGTAATGGCATCAAAGAAAGCACAGGTTTTGATAATTTGGTAGTGTACCTTGTCAGCTAGGTCAGTTTTACTGCTTTGTTGATAAGTGCTCTTCATGTATTGCCTAATGGCACTGATTTATTACTTTAGGGAGAGTCACTTACATACATCTCTTGTACTTGTTGCAGTTTTTAATTATGTGCCCACAGAAATGCAACTGCAAGGTCAAGGACCAAGTGTTACACAGAAGAAGGAGGTAGCAGAGGGTGTGCAAATTTCTTGACCTCTATAACCTCCATTTATGTTGGACTGGATGGTCTTGGAGGTCTCTTCCAACCTGGTTGATTCCGTGAACCACATCTACTCCCTGTTCTCGGGAGCATCTCAGCACCTGTGCTAGTTTGAAGCTAGCTAGAAAGTTTTGGTAAGAAGAACTAGATTACAGCTGCAGTCCCAGCAGGGAGCATGAGACTCCACTGTGAAAATTGGCCATTTATTCATATATCTAATGTCTGTCATCAAGGCAGCAACTACATTGCTGTCTGCCCATAGGCACTTTCTTTAAAGGGCTTTACCTGAAGGGGCCTGTTGCAGCTTCTAGTATGGACATCTGTCTCCTGCAGAATGACCCCAGCTTTTGTTGACTGCTTTAGAGGAAAGTCCTTGGAATTTGTGAGGCATGACTTCTCTACCCTGGTACTGCTACTGAAAGATCATGTCTCATGTCACCCTCTGGTTGCTTGTTCCTGTCTCTTTATTTGACAAGATGCAAACACTTTCATTGCCATAAGATGGCAATGGACAGGGGAGCTGCTCTGACTGTAAAACTGAGGTGTTCTCTGCCAAATGTGTTTTAAATGAAGCAACAAAACCCTTCCAACTACATCAATCCAACAAAAGCAAGCCCTCGGTTCTCCCAGTTCAGATCTCTCTCCACCTCTGCTGACTCAAGTGCAGTTTGGACTGGTGGGGAGGAGGAAGAGAGAGCTGGTGTAGCTAGATGGAGAAGTCTGGGGCTGTGTCTTTTGGCAGACTACTGCCTTGTACTGACTTAGACTTATTTGTATAGTTAAGGCTCTACCATACTGAATATTAACTCCTGAGTTACTCAGTGAGCCTTTCTTTGTAAGAAGTGCTGGGAGTTGTGTCAGTCTTGAGCAGCAAAACTGCCCAGCCACGCAGTGCAAGAGCCTCCTGCAAGCTGCATAGTAGCAGTCTTCCCAGGGTCATCCTGAGTAGCTTGAAAAAAAATAGTTGAATAAAAATGTAGTTCTGCTTGCAGACTTCAAAGCAAGTTTTCAAAAGCCTTGGCAAACAGAGCAGGCCTGATGACCATGGCTCATTTTTTCTTTTTAATATTCAACTGGTGATTAGCTTGCAGAGCTTCAAAGCAGTAACTGTCAGTAGTGTCACTGCTTACAGAGCATTATCATCAATTTGTGTAGTATTTTTGAACCTACCAATAGTGTTAGTCTCACTGTCTTAACACAAAGACCTCAGTCTTTATGGTAAAAATGCAAAAACTGGAGGAAAAAAGAAATAATGGAAGCTGATGGAATCCCTGGGCTGTCTTTACATTTGTTTCACTTTTAAATTTAGCTTGACTTTGCTGCTGCCTGTCTTGCTGTGATACACTTCTTGATGCTTGGGGTTGTGCTGTGATGCACTTCTTGATGTTTTGGGTTGTTTTTTTTTCCATCTGTCCCTACAACTTACCTGAAATTTCTGGAGAAATCTCCTATGTTGTGGCTCTGTCAGAAACATGGTGACCATTTTCAGATGTATCCTTCTCCATTGCTATGAACCATATTTAGATGCTGTCTGGTACCCCCTGTAGTGGGGCAGCCCCGTGAACAGATGCTGAGAGACCCTTTCAAACATAGAGCTGTTCTGGGAGTAGAGGCAAAATGGTGGTATTCATTGCTCTGAAATAATCTCTGAGTTTACAAAGATTGACTGTGTTCCTCCAGAGGATTATGAGAAGGCTACTATTGCAGCACTGCAAAGAGAATGGATTAGCAGCGTTATTCAGAGCAGCACAAGTTTAAGATGGATATCCATGCTGTGCTGACTCAGCTTTCTTTCTTTGACCCATGAGATTTTTAGCTCCTTTTTTAACTAGACCTTCAAATAACTTTTGATAGTGAGGTTGCACATCTCCCACTGGAGATGCTTGATTTCATATTAACATGCCTGTGTGCCACAGCCGTTGTATTTTATATGGAACAGAACAATTAGAGAACTGAACCTGAAAAACTCTTACCAGACTGGAAGCTAGGATACCCACTTCCAGGTCAGCTGCTTGCATGATTTGTGTCAAGGACTTGAAATAATCAGAGTTTTCATTATTTGTACATGTATCAACCAGGATGTGCTTCTCAGTTTCTCCACAGTTTCTGTCTTTGTAAACCTCTTCTGTGAGGAGGAAAACCCCATCAGAACATCACTCTCAAATCATCAGAACGAATTAAGAGTCAGTGTTTCCTTTCTGCTTGCTTTTTTTTCCACCCCCTTGCCCCTGCATACTGCACATTCAGGTAAAAGGATATCCTCAGAAGGCTTGATGACAGTACTACTTGATTTTAAATGCTGGAGGTGGGTGAGGTAGGAATAGCATTGTATGAAACATTTGCTCTAAGAAGCTGTGAGCAGATCTAATAATACTCTGTGCATTCAACTTAACACAGGCTGTTCAGACTGGAGGAAAGCTCGCTCCAGGGGGATCTTAGGTCTTCCAGTACCTGAAGAGGGACTACAAGAAAGCTGGAAAAGGGACTGTTTTCAGGAGCTTGTAGTGAATGGACTGAAGGGAATGGACTGAAGCTTGAGATGGGCAGATTTAGACTAGATACTAGAAAAAAATCATTAATGGTAAGGGTAGTGAGACACTTGAACATGTTGCCCAGGGAGATCATAGGTGCCCCATCTCTGGAGGTGTTCAAGACCAGGGTGAATGAGTCCTTAAGAAACGTTCTGTGATTCTGTGGTCTAGTGGAAGGTGTCCCTGCCTAGGGCAGGGAGGTTGGAACTAGATGATCTTCCAACCCAAACCTCTCTGAATTTATGAATCCTCATAGCCCTTTGCTGTACTCTCTCAGGCAGTTTCCTGTCCTTCTTGAACCAGAGAGCCCAAGTTTAGAAATTAACAGATGCATGTCAAGAAATTAACATTTCTTCATGTTATATATTGTCTTGACTGATCTCTAAAATAAAGACAACCCCCAAACAAACATCCACCTCCCATCCCTTCCAAAATAACCCCAAGGGAGCTTGGCACCAAGACCTACAGATATTTTAGTGATTAAATACTGCATTAGAATTACTTATTCACAGCAAACTGACCTGACAGTCAATACTGGGGATTCATTATGAAGAAAAAATCATACAGAAAACAAAATTTAACTGGTTTTTAGAAATACTGCAAACTGCTGGTTAGCACTGCTGAGAGTGAAGCTGCTCAGAGACTTCACTCTCTGCAGTCAGTGGACTACACCCAAACCCCAGGGTAGCTGTTCTCCACATTAAAGGATGCAGGACCTGGTGTCTAATGTGTTTTTTGTGGAAACCAAAGTCCAGTTAAACATGTTGTTGGGACAGAGCTGTGATGTAAAGATCAGAAAGCTGGGAAGCACCTGTGTGTCCTGCAATTTCACTGTAGCCAAACAAAGATTGGCCAACAAGAAATTCTGCCCTGTTTTGTCCATAAAAGGAGCTTTCAGACTGGGAAAAATCACTCCAGAGGCTTGTGATGCAGGGAAGGTCCTGCAGAGGCTCAGGACAAGTCCCATGGAGTTCAGTGCAGCAGAGATATCGTTGACCCTGGATAGCATAAGAGGAGACTGAGTCAAGTTGCAGTTTTATTCTTCAGTCTGATGCTAGTGGGCATTTGACCCTGAGAAATTTCAGATCTTAATTGCTTTCTCCCTTTTCACACTAATAAAGGGGAGCTTTTCTGGCTATCACAGAGAGGTCTCAAATTAAAGGCAGCATTTCACTTAATTAGTAAAATTTGTTCTGTGTGTCCTAGTAACATTAATCAGTTATTGAGCATTAAAGTAGAACCTGCAAACCTTCTTTAATGTGAAAGGAGTGCATGGGAGGTGACCTCTTGACCTGAAGTGATGCTTAAAAGCTTTAAAAAGCAATGTAACATTTGTAAGAGATAGGATGAATGATGTCACTTTAGAAACAAGTTACTGATAAACATTCCTGTTCGATAAAGCTGGGCCTGGGGGTTAAAGTTCTGTTGTGACTGCTGCTTAAGGGACTGCTAATTGTCTGGTTAATGGTGGTGTATTTTGCTCATTTGAGCGAGGCATAGATGGTTGAATGCCAAATAGCAGGACTGAAACCAAGCAGAGTTTACCCTGATTACCCTGAAAACTCCCTGCAAGCTGCAGATTCAGTTCAAATTCACTAAATGGAAGTATTTTTCACATTTGAACATAAAGAAAGGGGGCAGGGTTGTAGTTAAACCCATCAGCTTTGCTGTGGGCAGATGCAATTGAAAGGTTTCAGTGTTGTTTCTGCATGATGGCATACTTAGCCCTCGGCCGTGTAGCACCTACTTCTCACCTACGTGGCTGTGCACGAGAAAGTTACCAGCAACAGGGGTGGGTGCCTGGTAAGAAGCATACAGGTCTGCTGAAGTCCTCTCGGCTGTAAAGTGGAGATTGTGTTAGATGAAACACCTGTCTTAAGTTTTACTAGGTGTGAAAATTAAGTAAGCTGCTTCCTGCTCATGCAGCTGAAGTGCTGTGGTGGTTTGGGTGTTACCCACCCCCCACAAACTCTGGAAATCACCCAGACTAGACTCAGCTGGCACTGGAAATTGAATGAAGCTTATTAGTTACAGCTTAGCAGGGTATACAAGCAGATATTTACAGTATATACAGTTATAGACAGAAATAGACAAGGGAAAAGGTAATACAGAAACACAGCAGCCCTCCCAGAAACCTGAGTCCCCAGGAGGGGCTCCCAACTGCCCCTTCACCTTCTCCCTACCCCTCTCAACCTTACCCCAGTCCCAAAGAAGAATGGAGGTTTGGTCAGGGGCTTAGGAAGCAAAGTGGACTAGTCAGAGAAATGGAGGGTGAGGTTAGAGAGAGAGAGATGCAGCTGGGAGCTCCCCAGCGGTAGTGTCTTATCTGTGTTTTGATTCTTGTTCTTACAGAACTCAGCAAGCCTATGAGGGAAGCAGACATCACCATTGTTTCCCTTTCACAGCCTGTAGTCTAGTTCTTCTCACCAAAGCATTCTAGCTAGCTTCAAACCAGCACAAGTGCTAACAAAGTTTCTGCAGTCAGGGTGAGAGGGCCATGGTTTGTCCACGAGCATGTGTTGAGTCAGTGCCTAAAGCTTGCATCCCACTGTGGCTGATGCTGGCTGCTCTGCTCTGCTGGGGACCAGCTGGGTGACAACATGCCATTTTTCTTGCCATGTTTTTAATGACAGAGTGTCCATTAATAGCTGTGGGAGCCAACAAAAATATTGGACTTGCTGTATCTTGCTACTTGATCTCTGTAAGTAGATGTCTGTACACAAAACAAATCCTCTTGCTAACTGCAGTTTGTCTACTTGATGGAAAGCAGCAGTACATTTCATGCATTCCTGCAGGGTAATTTCACATGCCAGTCAGCTGATGGGACAAGTTGTTACCAGTCAGTGTGGGACACCTTGTAGTCCCCATTTGCTGCTCTTTCCTGCTTTGTTCCAGATTCATGGCGTTGATACCCTTTTCCTAAAGCTCCTTGTGGTTCTGGGTGTTATTCTGGCTGAAATCTGTTGGTGTTTTTGCTGCTAACTTTCTTCTCGTTTCATGCATCCAACTGTCTTATGTGTAGATCAGTTTTTAGGGCTGGCAAGTAAATCAGGAGTGGAAATGATACGAAAGCAGGCAGGTCCCTTCCATAGGTAGAAAGCTGCTGTCTCCTCACCTTATCTAATGAAGTCATTTGCACTCTGTGTGCTGAAAATTGGAGCAGGGTTGAGAGAGAGCCTGGAACTGTTGGTCTCAAGCATTAACTTCAAAACCAGTAACTTTTGCTTCTGTTTCTTGACTTCTGACTCCCCTTTATCAGGCCATTTTCCTCCTACTGGTGCTTCATTAAAAACAATATGTTCCCAGCTATTAATAGCTAAAATGTGATAGGAACAAAGCAGGATTCACTCACTCTTAGTCGAGGAATCAAGAGGTGCTTCAGCAATGAATTGGTGATTGCTCTGGGAAAGAAATTTGAATTCTTCAGAGTATTGTGAGACACTGATGGGAATGATGTAGAGTGGCCACAGAAGTGGGAAGTGGAGGAGGCCTGGCCTCTGCATTTCCAGCAAGGGCAAGGCTGAAAGAAACAAACCAGAAGTTCGTGCACTCCTAAGTGCAGGCAAAGATCATGCAAACCAGCCTCACAAGCTGAGCTGGTTGGGAAATGATGGAGAAACACCTGCCTGGTTGTGAATACTAACTGATGTTTCTCTCACAGGGACACAACAGCTCCAGTGTTGCCAGAATAACAATTTTAAATCACACAAAAAGTAAATCTTAAGTCACTTGCTGCTCTGAATTTTCAGCTGATGAACTTCTGTTTTGTTTAGAAAACAGGCTAAATGATGGAAGCCTTAATGCTAGTGTTAGTTCTAGTAAAGCTAGTCTAGTTTAATGCTAGTTTTACTAGCTCTAGTCCAGTTTAATGCTGGTTTTAGTTCCAGTAAATGTAGTTGAATTTTACTAGGCCTTTTCCCATTGCCTTAGCCAGGTGATGCACTGCTTTACATGCATGCAGCACTCCTGTTGGAGATTTGTCAGCTGTGCCACCGTGTTTTGATAGTAGTGCTGTGCGTTTTGTAGGCTCAAAGAGAGCTTGGACACCGTGGTGATGTGCAGAGCCTTGAGCTGACTGGTTTTACTGCTGTCTTTTGGGGGATCAGCTGGGGGAAAGCACTGAATGTCTGGTTGTGCCCACTTCATTCCTAGTGTTATGGATGCTGCTTTCCCCTGAGAAAGCAGATATTTGCTGATCAGATGTTCCACTCTTGCTTCTGCAGTTCTCCTGGAAGGCAATGTTGTGCTCAAGCCTCCTGCTTAAAGAAAATAAAAGCCCAGAAGCCAGCAGCCTTGTGTTTTCAAAATCAATTATGAATGCAGTGCCACAATATTTTCCCATGCATTCTTGCTTTCTCAGTGTCATTCCTCTCTGTATATGACAAACAAGCAGCAAAAGCCTGAGATGTTGTTTTCTGCAAGAGCACTGTTTATTACCAGTGTCAGCAGTAGTACTAATGTTGCTTTAGTCAGAACCTTCTCTGTTCCTCCTGCCTCAAGCTTTTGGTAGCTTCAGACTTATTCCAGTTGCTTTGCCTGAAGTACTGATAGTTGACCTAGAATCAAAATGTTTTCTGATGCTAGGCATGAAGTCCTAGACTTAATCTATGGAGAAAGCCTATAACTCTTGCCAGAGGTAGCTCTGCAACACGATACTGCCAAGACTGCAGTAGCTCCCATGCAGTTAGATGAGTTACGACTGTGGATTGCCTATTATCACATGTAAATATTGGGTAGATGACGTAGTAGATACAGACTGATGTTTGGTCCAGCAGGAACATTCGGTCACTGACAAAGGGTTTTTGTTTCAGATTCGGTTTGGTTTGGTTTGTTTTTAATGTGCCCTTTTTGGTGTTTTCTTGTATTGTTTGCTCTTCAGGAGTGACTCTTTCATAGGAAGCAATAAGAGATTGTAGAATACAGCAAAGAAGCTCTGCAATTAGCCTGTATCTAATCAACTGCTAATGAAGCAGAAGAAGCCTCTGGGGTATTGAATAGTTCAAGTTTGTCAGTTAAATAGTTTACTTGTATCTAGCAAAACGTTTACCAGTGTTCTGAAGTATTCCAAAGCATTCATCTTCTGTTTGGGATCATCTTTTGGGAGTTATTTCTAGAGAAGGAGGAATGAAATCCATCAAGTGTGGTTGTCTTTTCCCAGTAAAATGTTGCTGTCATTTTTCTAGGGGTCCCCCCTGTTTGACCTCATCAAGCAGTCAAAAGAACAAGAAGGCCAAACTGATCAGCCTGAGCCCACTTCCACTTTCAATATGCCTTTCCAACATAATCACACTGCAGCAGACCTGTAAGTGACATACATGCTTGACATCCAGTAACATGGGGAGTTAATAGAACCCTTACTATTTGAAATCAACCTGTCTTCTCTTTTCCTGCTTTTTAGGCTTGGTGCTTAGGGTGTGTTGAATTGTTGCTTTTGCTGCTGGTTTATTATTCATGCAAATACAGCTAAATAAAATTTGGACTGTTTTGTACCCAGGTCCTATAAAACTTGTAATTGCAAACTGTTATGTTGTTTGCCTGGGAATAAAAAAGCCACTTCATCAGATATTTAGTCAATGACTTGGATTTTAAATTCCATGTGTAGAAGTAACAGATTGCAGTAGCAATTTCTTCTAATGCTGTAGGAGTGAGGAGTATTACATACATCAAATGGTTTCTTTATCCTGTGATGTTAAGTGCTTAACGTTTGTCGAATCTCCAGCTATCTTTCTCCTGTGAGATCTCCAAAGAAGAAAGCATCTGGACCTTCTCCAAGTGCTACTTCTTCTCCAGATGCTCAGCCAGCTGCAAACTCTCAAACACAGAAACCACAAAAGTCTACCTCCCTCTCTCTGTTCTACAAAAAAGGTTTGTTGCTTCTGTACGTGCCAAAAGGTCAATGTTCTCTCTTGTTATTTATCCTTCTCGGGTTTTGGAGCTCCGCACTTCTTAGAACAGAACCTGAAGCAAACTCTCTGCAGGCCCTCAGCTGTAATGCCAGCTGGTTAACGTGTGCACTCTGCAAGTTCAGGCTGGAAATGTAACTGCTGATCATAAGAGTGGCCATGTGGGCTCAAGTGGGAGGTCCTTTCATCATAGTATGCTTTGGCAGCAGTGACCACAAACTCTGAGGAAGTATAAGAGCCAGGCAAGCATGTATGGTGCTTCCCCTGAATGCTTTCCCAAACTTTGACTTTCTCCAGCTGTGCAGTTTTCCCAAGCCCCTTCCAGTGTGTCCACTTAGTCTCCTCTTGTCCAAGCTAAATAGTCCCAGCTACCTCAGTCTCTCCCTGTATAGCATTGTCCATTCAAAAAGAGTCTGAGGAATCTACTGTATGTTACTGAGGGGAGAGCTCGTTAATGTTTATGAATCTGTAAAGGGTGAGTGCCAGGAGGGTGAAGCCAGGCTCTTCTTGGGGATGCCTGATGGCAGGGCAGGGGACAAGGGGTGGAGGTTCCATGTAAATATGAGGAGGAATTTTTTCACTGCAAGTGTGACAGAATGCTGGAACAGGCTGCCCAGAGGGGTTGTGGAGTCTCCTTCTCTCTGGAGGTATTCAGAACCCACTTAGATGCATTCCTGTGTGATCTGGTATAGGTGATCCACCTGGCAGGGTTGGGGGGTGGAGTAGATGATCTCTTGAGGTCCTTTCCAGCCCCTGACATTCTGTGATATGTGTGCAGCATTATTTAGTGTGGACTTCTGTGTGTCCACTGCCTGTTGTATGGAGAATCTTTGTGATTTAGTGTGAACTTTGCTTCTACTACCTGCATTTGCTGGCTTATGTTTCTTTGTAGTGGGAGATGGTGACTGATCAATTGCCCTGCATCCTTTATCATGTTCCATTTACTGTGTGTGCTGCCATTACTACTAAAATTCCAGTGTATTTTTGTCTCTGTTGTTGAAGTGTATCTGCTGGCATATCTTCGACTACGTACCCTCTTCTCTCGCCTTCTCTCTGAGCATCCTGACCTAGAACCCTTGATCTGGACCTTATTCCAGCACACGTTGCAAAATGAGTATGAACTCATGAGAGACAGGCACTTGGATCAGGTATGTTAACAAAACCAGTTACAGTACACAGTCTTTAGCTGTTAGCAGTTGTAGTCGGAGTCTTTACTCCTCTATTGGTCGCTCAGAGGAGGAATCGATTTAAAGACTATCATCTCAGCTGAGCACTGACAGCCACAGACTGTGGGATCTTCAGATACCCTAACAGTTACTTTAAAAAATAATGAACAGTCACCACATTTTCTCATCATTTGCATTAGAAAATAGTGATTTTTCTGTGGAAGACAGCATCTGTGGCTGATAAATGTTTTGTTACTCAGCCCTAAAACCATAGAATGGGAAGTGAGTTTGAGGAGATAGCCGTAACTGGTTGCTGACCCTATGAAAACAGAGGGAGCAGTAGTTGACTTAGACTCTGGAAATGCTTTTGAAGCTGAGTTGCATTTTAGTTTACAGAGCACAATCAACAACAGAAACTTCATCAATGGATTTCTTAATTTGAAATGAAGAAACTGAATTCATTTCCTGCCTTTCCAGTTACCTTGTCTTGTTTCTTTAATAGATAATGATGTGTTCCATGTATGGGATATGCAAAGTGAAGAATGTAGATCTTAGATTTAAAATAATAGTTTCAGCATACAAGGAGCTCCCCAACACGAACCAGGAGGTATGGAAATGTCTTAATGTTTCTCCTTCTGTAAAAATGTTATAAAGGAATTGTGTCTGTCTAAAACAGAAAGTCCCCAACACCTCATAAGAAGCACAGAATCAGCCAGGTTGGAAGAGATCTCCAAGATCATCCAGTCCAACCTAGCACCCAGCCCTAGCAATGACACTGAGTGCCTCATCCAGGCTTTTCTTGAACACCTCCAGGGATGGTGACTCCACCACCTCCCTGGGCAGCCCATTCCAATGCCAGTCACTCTCTCTGCCAACAACTTCCTCCTGACATCCAGCCTAGACCTCCCCTGGCACAACTTGAGTCTGTGTCCCCTTGTTCTGTTGGTGGTTGCCTGGAAGAAGAGGCCACCGCCTCCTGGCTACAATGTCCCTTCAGGTAGTTGTAGACAGCAATGAGCTCTGCCCTGAGCCTCCTCTTCTGCAGGCTGCACACCCCCAGCTCCCTCAGCCTCTCTTCATAGGGTTTGTGTTCCAGGCCTCTCACCATCTTCATCGCCCTTCTCTGGACACGTTCCAGCACCTCAACATCTCTCTTGAATTGTGGGGCACCTGAACATAAACTAGAAAGCTTCTGGTTGATGGCATCCCCATTTTCTGGGGAGGAAAACTGATTCTGAAACTAATGTCACTTTAAATGTCTCTCACAAAATATTTTGGTAACTCTCCTCAGAAAACAAGCTTCATTCTTCTTTTTTACTTAAAGATACTAAAAAATGGGTGATGCATCTCTTTGGAGGTGTTACAAAAGAGTCAAGATGTGCTGCTAATAGGGTTTGCAGAAGCAACATTTATACAAGTTGTCTAACTTCTCGTGAGCATTAAGGGGAGACAAGCAGATGACTCTCTTTAGAGGTTTTCATAGTAATAGGATCAGATATCAAACAGACCTCTATGCACTAAAGTTGCAGGCATAATTACATGACTGAGAAGATCCTTTCTTTGTAAATGCCCTCCTGTCCTTATTTTTTTGTACAGAGTTGTGATTAAATCAGTAGAAAAAATCAAACAGTTAATTGACCTGTCGGCATCCTTTTGTTAGCAGAATTTCTCACAGTGTGTTTGTGCATCTTAGCTACAGCTTCAGACTTTTGTCTCCCAGCCTAAACAACAGTTTTATCCACAGCAGATCAGTTATGCAGTTGGGTTTTTGTGGTGGTGTTTTTAAGCCTTGCAAGGCAGTGGCAAAGCCTTGGGTTTGTTTTTTGTTGTAGGTGTGAAAGTAAATGGAGCTTAAATCTGGGAAGCAATATGCTTCTGATTAATCACCTTTGCACTGAGGGCTGTGAAGATGCCACTTCTAATGTTCATACATGTTTGGGGAAAAAAAAACACAAGTCCTCACAATTGAGAGCAGTTCTAAATAGTACCTACTATGGCTTCTATACAACGTGTATGATCTTAGCTCTTAATCTCACACAGGTTTTTTAATGTCTTGGTGAGTTTATCAGATGTAAAATTGTCTCATTTTTTTCCTTTGCTACACATGATTTTCTCTCCCTCTGCAGACTTTCAAACGTGTTCTTATCAGGGAGGAACAGTATGACTCCATTATAGTCTTCTACAACTTAGTGTTCATGCAGAAGCTGAAGACCAACATTCTGCAGTATGCCTCCAACAGGGTAAGCCGTTACTGGTGTTCAGCGGTGATTATTTAGTAGGACAGGAATATGCAGACAATAAAACCTTATGCTTGGTTTGTTTTCACAGCCTCCCACTCCATCACCTATCCCACACATGCCTCGCAGCCCCTACCAGTTCTCCAACTCTCCTCGGCGTGTCCCTGCTGGCAATAACATCTACATCTCGCCCTTGAAGAGCCCATACAAGTTCTCCGATGGCTTTCAGTCGCCCACCAAGATGACTCCAAGATCCAGGTGAGTTTTTGAGAAACATTTCCTGGGCTAAATTAAAGGCATCTGGGGGATTCTAGTGGAAGCAAGTTAGAACCCCACACAGTCTGGTTTGTCAATAGTCTGTCATTATTATATCTTTAGAGTCAGTCAGGGTTGGAAGGGACCACAAGGATCAGCCAGTTCCAACCCCCCTGCCATGGGCAGGGACACCCTACCCTGCCTCAAGCTGCCCACAGCTTCATCCAGCCTGGCTTTAAACACCTCCAGCCATGGGGCCTCAACCACCTCCCTGGACAACTGATTCCAGGCTCTCACCACTCTCATGCTGAACAACTTCCTCCTCACCTCCAGCCTGAACCTACCCACCTCCAGCTTTGCTCCATTCCCTCTCGTCCTGTCACTACATGATATCCTAAAAAGTCCCTCCCCAGCTTTTTGTAGGCCCTCTTCAGATACTGGAAGGCCACAATGAGGTCACCTCAGAGCCTCCTGTTCTCCAGCCTGAACAGCCCCAACTCTTTCAGTCTGTCCTCAGAGTAGAGGTGCTCCTGCCCTCTGATCATCCTCAGGTTCTGTTCACTTGCTCCCTGGGACAGAACAAGGAGCAATGTGTGTAAGTTGCAGTACAAGAGGCTCCACCTCAACACAAGAGGAAACTTCTTTACTGCAAGGGTCACAGAGCACTGGAACAGGCTGCCCAGAGAGGCTGTGGAGTCTCCTTCCCTGGAGACTTTCAAGGCCTGTCTGGATGTGTTCCTGTGTGACCTGATCTGGATTGTATGGTCCTGGAAGGGATCATTGTATGATCCCTTCCAACCCCTGACATCCTGTGACCTCTGATTCTTTCAAGTCACAGTGGTGTGTGGTAATGGTTGCTGTGACAGTTCAGTAGAAGCTGGCCTGCCTGAGCATTCTCAACACACTCCAGTGTAGTTTGTACTGCTAATGCAGAGAGAGCGAACAAGAAACTTCATCAGTGTCTTGTGCTGGGCTGTGCAAGTGAATGGATGCTTCAATCATTGCTAGATGCAGCTTAACCACAACCACTTCTCTTCTTCATTTGGCAGATTTTTGGTGTCCATTGGTGAATCATTTGGGGTGAGTTGTAACATTTTTAATGTCCTTCCCTTGAATGCATGTGACTGTCTGAGGAGTGGGGATAGCCTGCTGACGAGCTGCACGAGTGAGTCTCTGCTTTAACATGGTGTTCTATGGAATGTGAAGCACAAAGATCAGTGGGTGTGCTGTTGAGTCCTTTGAAATACCCAGAGTTCACTTCCAAATGTTGTGTTATTTTACTTGTTTTGACAAAAGGTTGAGAGTCTTTAAACTGCAGAGTTTTAGAGCTCTTCAGTTTTAGAGGACGATGGGTGAAGTTTGGGCAGTTTCAGGATTCATTGTTGATTCTTTTCCTATTTTCTTCTCACTTCAGACTTCTGATAAGTTTCAAAAAATAAACCAGATGCTGTGCAACAGTGAGGGCCAGCTGAAACGCAGCGCAGAAGTGACCACTGCTCCTAAGCCACTCAAGAGGCTACGCTTCGATATAGAAGGGCAAGATGAAGCAGATGGGAGGTGAGAGATTGTTCTTGGTGCTTTGGTAACCTGACATCTGTTTATTTGGCTCTCAGGGCCTTCCATCCTAACTTCTTCCTGAAATCTTGTGTTGAGTTCTTGAGTAGATATATTAAACGAGAGATGGTAGCATAATTATTTCCAGTTAGACGCTTTGATGGCAGAGGCAAAGATTATTCCAAGCCTGTGTGTCCAGCATCCCAGCACTGCTACTGAGTGCTAAACCTTGCTGTTGTCTTAACTCACTTTTAGAAGACAAAGCCTGATGTGATGGTTTGGGTGTTCCTGCCCCCCACACTTAAAATCACCCAGACTAGACTTCAGGGGCTGGAAATTAAAGAATGAAGCTTTATACTTAGAGCTTAGCACAATAAACAAGCAGGTATTTACAACATATACAGCTATAGACAAGGTAAAAAGTAATACAGAAACACAACAGCTCTCCCAGAAACCGGAGTCCTCAGGAGGGGCTCCCAACCACCCTTCCACCTTTTTTCCACCCCTTTACCTTATCCCAGACTTTGCCTGGTTCAAGGTGAGTTTGTAGAATCAGCCAGGGAGGCTAGGAAGCAGACAGATTAGACAGACAGCAAGTTAGGGAGAGAAGTGTGTGCAGCCAGAGCCCAAGAGCAATTCTATTATCTGTGTTTGTGTTCTTGTTTTTATGCATCTCAGCAAGCCTGTGAGTGAAGTAAACATCACCACTGTTTCCTTTTCACAGCCTATAATCTAATTCTTCCCACTAAAATATCCCAGCTAGGCTCAAACTAGCACACCTGTTTATTTCAGAGGAATGAGAAATCAAGCAGCTCTTCAGTTTAGTGTGATAGGGAAGAGCTTGCATCTTCGTAAGAGAAGGCAATAGCACTGGAATGAACTAACATTGATGTAAAGTTCGAGTATGAGGATAAAAAGTTACTTGTTTTTAAGACTTCTGCTTAGTCATATGCTTTCTGTTTGCAGCAAACACCTACCCCAGGAGTCCAAGTTCCAACAAAAGCTTGCAGAAATGAGTGAGTATTGTTTTCATGAGCTGCACAGCAGCGAGTGCCTCGGTTAGTAAAGCGGTTTGTACCCACTCACGAAAACATTGCTCAACCCTGATGTCATTTCAGTGACTTGCTCATTTTTCTGTGCTTGCTCTTTTCTTGTGCTTGCTCCATTGAATCTTAAAAATGCAGATCATAATTTGCAAATGCTCAGAATCCCTTTTGAGGAGGTTAAATGGCACAGCAGCATGGAAGATGGTGAATTACATGTGAACAGGAGAAACGAGCACGGTGCATCATTTCTAAATAGGAGAATTGTTGAAATGGAATTAAATGCTTGCCAGGGATTTCCTGCCTGTACCACTGACAGATCCTTAGCTGAGAGCTTGCAGGTAGAAGTCAGGAGTAATTTCTGCAGTGCTTAGTGGACCAGAACATCTTTTTTAGATTATTTCAGTGGAGTAAAGGAAAATTCCATACACAGGAAAATGGTAGGTAGTTTTGTATGTTGCTTTTCTCTCTCTTACACTAAAATACCTGAAGCTTTTTCTTCTACTGTGGAGCAACATTTCTGTTACATTTTGTGGAATCACTTTCTTCCTTCTCAAACAAAACTCAAATCTAGTTCATGAAAAGCAAAACAGCCCCATTCCTACAGCTGAGTTTTATTTTCCACTCCAAAAAGGAGCACACTTGGTCTGCCCAGTCCTTCTAACCCTCCAGTAGAATCTGAACTCTGTCTGAACAGATTTGCCCACGAAGAATTCTTCCCTAGCAAGGGTTTGCTCGTGAAGATAGGTGTGAGCATGTACTTTAGGGCAGGGGAAGTGTTGCTTCACTTACTTGTGGCAGATGTTGAGAAGGGAGGTTGTATTTCATGTCCAGTTGTTTGTGTGCTCATCGGGGAAGAGCATTTCCTGGGTAGGCTGGCTGTGGCAAGCTCTTCCACCCAGAGCGTCTGTCTGGTGATGAGATCGCTGCATGATGCAGTCCATCTGCCCACCATGAGGATGAGAACAGACAGAGAGAGGCTACAGAAGCAATAAGAACTTAAGAGAACAGCTGGAATGTATTTGTTAAGATGTGTGAGATTGAGCAAGACTTGCTGAAGCAACCCAGAATTAGGTGTTTATTTTAGACTGAGGGATTTGGTTCATTCAGAACAGCGGCTTTATGTTCCTTGTGTCATTACAGATCTTTACAATAGTCAGTATTTAATGCCAGTCTTTGTTTTGGTTTGGTTTTCTTTTTGTTCTAGCATCTACTCGAACAAGAATGCAAAAGCAGAAACTGAACGATGGGAATGATACCTCAGCCAGTGAAGAAAAGTGAGACTCAGAATTCTCAGGACCAGGGGCTGCACCGCTGGCCCTTCTAGATTGGTTTTGGTTTGCAGCCTTCATTAACTGAGTTGCTTTTTTTAGTTGCTTTTTTTCCCAAACTCCTAGATGAAAGCATTTGAACTTCTAAAGTTTTTCATGATACTTTGCCTTATGATGTAGCATATATACCATGTAAGCCACTGAATTTAATTTATATATATATTTTTTGGAGGATATTAAAAACAGACTTGGAAGGTGACTTAGTTTCTTATTGCAGCATTACTGATTTAAGCCAATTCAGTCTGTCTACACAGATTGGATTCTTCTGTCTAAAGACAAAATGTGAGCTTAGTGATTTGAAATGCACTAATTTTGTTTCTTAAGATTCCATTTTTAGATTTTTATTGCTTGCAAATGTTGAAAATAAGGGGCCAGATACTGCAAAGATTTAAAGATGAATGCTTTAAATTCCCATCAACTGCACAGCAGTTACAGACCTTGTAGAGCCAGGAGCTTGCCTCAGAAGTGCAACCCGAGTTCCAAGTGAACTCGTTCTGGAGCCATACTACTGAAACCAGTACTTGGTGTTCTGTTTGTTTTCCTGCTCCAGCTCTTGCCCCACTGCCATTTCAGAGGGCAGTTACGCTGTCTATCAGTTTGATTTTCAGGGACTGTGAAGCCCACAGAGATTCCTTCCAGAACTCCACAGAGAAGCTTGGCAGAAGCTGAAGCTTGTTCCCGCAGAGTACTTTGATGTCCACTTTGTTATCTTGGAAAATCTCAATTTTTGGAAAAAAGGACAAAAGAAGCTCAAACTTAAACCCAACCTGGTAGGTAGGAGACACCAACATTCCTTCATTCCTTCAGTTTTTCACCTGACTGCAGTCAAGCCACATAGCTTGAAAACCAGGCAGCAAACCTCTTAGCTACAGCTGAAAACTGAGTAGTGTCTCCAGTTGGATTTCAGGTTAAGAGCAGCCTGTGTCTCAAAGCACAGGGCATCTCACACAGGCCCTACTGCAGCATCTGCACAGGAGCTGAACTCGGTGAGCCCGCCTGGGAAAATCAGTCTGCCTTATGTAACTGAGAAGGCAACTTGGGAGCTGCTGCAACTAGCACAAAACCCCTCAAACAACACAAACCATTTTTGATCTTAGGTAAGTTAACTGATTCAGCTGATGGAACTTGTTCTTGCAATAACAAAGTGTTTGCAAAACAGCCAGTTAGGGGAAAGCACAGGTTTTACTTCCAGTGGGTTAAAATACATATGAAACAAATGAAGACTCACTTTTAAATGACCTCTTTTAATGAGACTTAGCTTTTGCAGATATTTAAAACTGCTGCAGTAGAAAAACATGCTTGTCATTACACAAACTGTTTAAACCCTCATCTTTTACAGCTAGAAATTGTTTACCTGAACCTAGAGTACTTAAAATAGTACATCTTTAAAGATCAGTTCTCTTGGCAAACAGAAGCTAATCCTAGACCTACTAAACTTGTACCAAAAGCATTCTACTGATGAGACAGTAAAGTTGTCAACTAAAATTGAGTTCTCTTTTTAGTCTCAATCTGGCTTCCAGTTTACTCCTGCAAAGCCTACAGGAGTGTTAGGAGTACCTTATGCTCATGATCTCACTTCATACAGTGTTTTGCAGACAGAATGTATGTTAACATTGGGGTGCACTGACCATAAGCTCTGTTACAGCCACCGAAGTTCTTCCATAATCCTTTGGCTAGAGCACGGTGACCTTACAGAGTCCAGCACCAAACCAGATTGATGATTGCTTTACTGTGACAGTGCTTTTGTTTGTTTGTTTGTTCAGACTGAAGGCTTTACATCAAATGTACAATATTTTATACAACTAATCAGTTTCTCTCCTTTCAAGATAAATAAAATAGCTTTAAAAGGAGCTATGGTTGGTAATTCTCTTTTATTAGGTGAGAAGGCAACTTCATGCAGTAATGATGTTCTTTTGTACCATCACCGTGACTCTGCACCTTGCACGAGCAGAAGCTGTTCAGTCTTGGTGCAGAGGTCCAAACAGTTGTACTCTTGGGCTTGTAGTTGCCTTCAGAAGTTTCCATATGACACTCTGGAGATATTCTCACCAGCTCTCTTGTTCCAGGGTCACCAGGGAGGGCCTGGCAGATGCAGGCCCGCATTATGCTCTGGATCACCAATGGCCTTTGAAGAAGTGCTGGAGGCGGTCCTTCAGAGAAGCTGGTGTCCACATTTAGGAGTGTTCCTGTCACTTAAGTACTCTGCTTCTCATAATTGATTCGTTTGGTTTCAGTGCTGTTGAAAGCAGCCCCGTGTAAGCCACCGTGACTTTGTGGGCTGTGTACCTGGCATTACCGGGGTCAGCTTTGCAGGCTCCCTGTCACTGCTTTATTGCAGTCCATAGGTGCCTGTGACTCATGGCTCTGCAGAACTTGATGTGCAATTGAGAGCTTTGGCAGTCGGGACAGTGCTTAGAGCACAAAGGGTACTGTCTGACTTGCCAGTCCCTGACCCCTATAAAATACATTTTCAGTGCCTTACCTTTCAGAGATACAAACCAAGTAAATGTGTATTGAAAACAGTGGCTTTTTACCAGATTTGGACATCTTGCTATGCTTGAGAATAGCTTTCTTAAAGGAGACCTTGTGTTCAGGAGGGCCTGGTATATGGAAATGATTTCAGGAAAAGCAGAACCTTGGGATTCAGAGCAGAAGAGTTAGACAGCAAATGTGATGAGTGGCTTAGGTTCCTAACAGCAAGGATTGTGCTGCTGATCAAACCAGTGCTTTATTCACCCTGGAGAAAATGTGTCTCTGCCTAAGCTGCACAGTGAGGCTGAGCAAGGCCCATTTCTCTCTACTGGTGCTGAGGGGAATTTGAGCTATAGCCTGGCTGTGTAGGCATCTCAAGATGGAGATTTGTTTGCAGTTTTACACCTTAGTCTTTTGTTGCCATTCCCTGTTTCCAAGTGCTGCTTGTTCTTGCGTGTCACAGAACACGTGACCTGCATGCCTGCAGCTAGAGAGGCTGCAGGAAGACACCTGTGCCAAATGTGAAATACCTGGGGGAGATGATGATGACTTGTGAGAGTGGTGTAAAATACAAGGTGACATGTTTGAAAATGTAGTAAGCAAGCTGCTCATAATGGGTGTTTGCTCCAGAAATCATGGTTGGTGTTTTGAGGATGGCATTAATGTCTCTGAAAGGTAGAAATGCACTTAATGCAAATTTGCTCTTTCTTTGCAGCCTTAGTTTTCATTCTGCTTATAAATTCTTTATCTGGTGGTAGTGAATCCCTGAAGACCATTAATAGTCTTTAAAAATAGCCTTCTGAAACATTCTCTGTGGGTTTTTAAGGGTTTTTTTTGCCACAGCTATTACCTACCTAGTGAACTCAGTTTACAAATGTCAGGTTTTGCTCACGGGTACTGAAAAGAAAGGCAAAAACACCATTCACACTCTTTAAATATGATAGCACTTTTATTAATGGTTTGTTTAAACCAGACAAGTTTATAAAGAACCAGGAAATCAAAACATAAAGTTATGTGCAGGCTGTAAACTTTCTGCATCGTTAGGTGGTAGCCAGAGTCCTGTCTCTATGGGGCAATAAAGAAATGCTTTATTGTACTGGGGAAGGCAGTGGAAAGGGTTCAGATGGTGCAAACCCAGCAGGTTTCGGTTACCAGCTCTTGTAACAGAACTGTAGAGGTGAGTCCTTGGTAATAATGCAATTGCAGGGCTTTGCTTCTCTAACTTCAGAGAACTTTCATCTGGCTCTATCCATGTCATTCCTTTTTCTTTCAAATGCCATTTGATTGAGGAAGTTTTCTACCTGGTTTCCCTTTTGCATAGTTCCTCTTTATTTAAAGCCTAGTTACAACTCTGTTGACCTTACTTTCTCTTTTTAACACATCCCTTTTTGTCTGTGGTGTCCTAAGCCAGAACAATTTTTACATACTTAAATACTTTATGGATCTTGCAGGTTAAATAACAACTTACTCTGTTTGCTGCAGACCACCTTGCAATTATAAAATGCATCCCCCATTTCTTCTAAGATGTCCTAGAATTAGATTTCAAGCACATTAATATACAGGCATTTAACCATCTAAGCCAGGAAGGGTTTTTTTTAAATGCTGAGCTTTAAATGCAAAAGAAAGTGCATGCAGTGAAAGTGTTGCAATAAATAAAGGTGTCTCTGGATGTAATGCTGTCACATTCAGGTAGGATGATAGGTATTGCATCAATAAAAGCCAGCACTGGCCCATCAGATCTTTACAATTGCCTCCATTGAGTCCAGGAATACTTTTCCTCAAAATTCCAGGCTGTGTCAGTGACTCTGAGGTTGCAGCTAGGCTTTAATGTGCACTACAGGCTGGACAGTGGGAGCATGGAAGGACTAAACTGAAAAAAGGTAAGGAATACTACTGGTTAGATTAAGCTTCAAATGCCTTGCTAAGGACCATGCTCTTGACTACAGTAGTTGTGTTATGAATCTTGAGCCTACCAGGACATTGGTATCACACTCCAGTACTATCACACCATGGAGAGATTTCTCCAGGGAGAAAGGATCTTCACAGAGCAGAGAATGGGTGAGTTAAAAACAATCAATTCCCTTTTACAGTTTCGGCTTGGTTCTTGTAACTAAAACAGAAAGGTCTGGAGAGTTTTTGTAGCACAGTTCTTGGGAGGGCCAGAGAGAGCAAAAGGCCCTTGTGAGTGACACAGGTGCCCAGCCAGCTCCATTTCCTAGTGTTGTGTGCCAGTACAGTGCCCTGAGTGCGGGCAGCATCTTGTACAAGCTGTTAGCCAGATGCTGGGCTGTGGCACAGCCCTCTCTTTCTGTGTGCTGCTAAGGCTCAGAAACTCTTGCAGGTGAATCTGGCAGTTGTTGAGCCCAGGACTGAAATGGGCAAGCCTTCACTCCAGCCACCTCTGACTTAACCAAAACATGGAGCTCCCAGCCCCAGCTTACATAGCATTGCCTTCTGTCTGTGTTCTGCTGTGATTAGTGCTGGCCTATGTTGTATGAGGTTTGCCCTAGCATGATACTCTGCTACTGTCTGTATTAACCTCCACTCTCTGCCTCAGTCCAGTGGCTTTGAAACACAAACTTAACCAAAGTGATCTCCCCTCCCCAGGAAGTTGTGGTTTTGATGAGACTGCATTATGTGTTGGAAAGTTTTTGACCAGAGCTGTTTGAATACAAAATACTGCCACAACTGCTGAAGTACGGAGTTACACTGATGGAGGAAGGTGGCCTAATTAATCACTGAGAGGGTGGCAGAAGGTGCTTGTTACAGCAGTAGAGGAGCCAATGTATTGCAGATGCCTCAAACGTGTAAGTTTTTAACACAGCATTTCCAAAATAAGGTTCCTCTTACTAAATTCTACTCTCTGCTTGCCTCATCCTTCCGCTCACACCTGCAGGGACTGAGTGAAGAGAGGCACTACCCTCTGCTTCTCTGAGAAAGTGCTGCTCATTCTCCTCCTCCTCAAGGAGCAGGATTGTTTGAGAGCTTATCTTCCCATAGAATAAAATGCAGTTATTTCTACTTTAGAAACGAGGCTGTGATCACTCAAGGGAATCAGCTTTTTAGAAACCACATTGCAGGATAAGAAAAATTCATAAAGATTCTGTGGCAACAGCAAGGATCAGCAGGAAGGTAGGATGCTAATAAAATTAGTGATGCAAGTCTCACCTTCCACCTTCTTGCCTTCTCCATTTGTAAAATCCTGCAAAAGGCACTTAAGGCCACCTCAGCCAGCAGTGTTTTAGAAGAAATCATTTCCTAGGGTTAATTCAGAGTTGCCTGTTAGAAAATCCAAGTAACCACTTCAGGAGCTCAGCTGCTTCTGTAATGGGGCAAGCCTTCTGCTGTGGAACAGCAGGAGAGTTTCTTCTCAACTCACCTTAGTCAGTTAGAAATGAAGGATTATCTCACTGCCGCAGCCATCTGCTACCTTCAGTGGTCGGTGATGGGAGAGGCATGGCCAGAGGGCAACTCCTTTCTCAAACTGCACATGAGGTGAGTGGTACGTCACAACACTGAGCAAAGCAGAACTGAAACAATGTAGTAGGACAAAGTGTCCTTCCTGTCACATGGAAAATAACGTTTCACTCTTAGGGTTTCATTCCAAGACCTATTTTTATCACTTCAAAGCTGTCTTCTTCTCCACTTCTTAAGCAGATTTGTCTGGCACTAGATAGACAGTAAGGCAGGAAAAAAACAACCAGGAACTTCGCTATCTTGAGAGTTTGTTTGGGTTTCTTTTTTCTTAGTAACAAGAAACCAGCTGTTTTTCTGAGTAGCAGAACACAAAGCACAGTAATTCACATCCAGACAAGTGCTGTGAATGCTTCCTGGCCCCTCTGAGTGCCAGGGAATGTTGCTTGGTGTGATGGAAAGCAACTTTTGTTTTTTTCATTCTAGAACACCAGACATTAAGTGCCAGGAATTCAAAACTCTCATATCCAGCTGAAGCTCTTCAGGGCTTACACATTCCCCCTCACACATATCCTCCCCACAATTAGAAAGCCTCTCATCCTAAACAATTTATGACTTCACCTTACACTCAGAAAACTCTGTTAGTATCTTCACCAGCTGATGAGCCAAGTCCAAAGCAGCCCAGCCCAGCATATTAACTTAGTGTGCTGATAAAAGGATACTGACAAAGTTTTGGCAGTGAACAGGTCACTGTCCCACAAACCACAACTGTAGGTTGCTTTAAAAAAAAACCCAACCAACTCACAGGAAACAAAAGCCCAAACCCCTCAAAACAGAGAGGCTCATGGGAGCTTAGCTTGCTTGACTTCAAGTGGGAAAGGATATTTGCTGCACTAGACTTTTGTTGTTACAGTCTGACTGTTGGCAGTGGTCTCCCACCATGCATCCTTCTTGTAGCCATCTTTACAAAACTTACATGTCAGCAAACTTCTTCATGCTTCTAAGCTGATGGACACTGAGTCTTTCTCTCCAAGCCCCTGAACACCACGACCAGAGATGATAAGCTCTCCAAAGAAGGATTTGCAGGAGGGAAGAGGATATGCTCTTCAGTTGGTGGTAGTTAGACCTCAGTTTCGGAATGCTCCCACTCTGCTTGCTTTGCTAATGAAGTTCTTCAGGAGGTCATGGTCCATTTCTGCAAAGCCTTGAGTTTGTGTCACAACAGTTAAATGGTTTATACAAAATCTGAAGCAAAATTCTTCCAAGTCCTAGGAAAAGATTGAGATACTATGTAATATCACTGGCTGAAAGCAAACCTGTTACTTTTCTGTTTCAGATTTGCCATTTAATAGGCAAACAACTTGGTATTCTCTGCTAATTTGCCAATCCCTTTTCTGACCAGTCTGATTAGCCCACAAATGGCAGCATGAAAAGCTATTCAGTAAAGCCCCTTTGTGAAAACAGAAGTAGCCACCTAAAATTACTCTGGAACTCCAACACATTTACTGAGCTAAAGTTACTAGTAAGTGAAACATCAACCTTCCCCGCACAAAACTATTAGAGCTTCACTAACTGCTTGCTTTTCCTCTCTGCCCTGTGAAAAGCAGCAGCTATCCCTGTCTTGCTGAAAATAAAAGCAAAATCTGCTGCAACATTCACTGACAGCTGCTGAACACAAACTGGATGTTAGGATACTTCTGTGGCCAAGACAGGAACTGGGTTCCCCTATCTAGGAATTGTGAATCCTAAACAGCAGAAAATGCTTCTGTCTTGGCCTGGTCTTGCTAGAACAGGATGTTCACACATTCAGCTCAGGACAGGTACAAAACATTAAAAGCCTTAGGACCATTCAAACTCCCCCCAGCAGTGGATTCCATGCACTCGGTCAAGCCCCTCCAGCTGAGTCCTATGCAACAACGTCCTGTTGAAGGAAATGCTTCAGCAGCAAGCAAGGCTGGAGCCAGCAGCAAGACAAGTCTAGACTGGCATCATGATCCAGGATCTATAAACTCTTCAGGGAGTACAGCAAAATGAGGTTTCTTAAATCCATGCCAGTTTTATTCTGTTCTACACAAACACTGCAACCAGGGCTTAATCGAAATCCAACAGTGTAGCTGTGCGTTTCCCTTTGACACCTTTTCGTTAGATGGACTGCTCAAGTCTATTGGCCCTGTCAAGATGTAACCAAAGCTTTAACAGAGGCCAAGCAGCACAAAATAGCCTTTCAAAAGAAACAAGGTAGCAACAATGCACAAATAAATTGCACCTCTCATCAAGAAGTACTGGAAAGGCAAAAAAGAGCAGTTAGAACAGAAGAAGAAATAAAGAAGTAGACAAAGCCAAAAAAAATGTAGCCAAAGACACTGACAGCTTCATTTTCAGCAGCCCTCTGAGATGCTGCTGCCAGAGCCTGTGTGGCTTTGCAGCTAATGTGCAGCTTCTGCACTGAGGAAAAAGACAAGCTGGCTGCTTTTTCTGGTACTGGTCTGTGCCAAGGGCCATACATAGCACAGAACCCTGGCCACTAATTTCACCAAGGACTACTGGCTTTGATTCTGTTAGGTGCAAGGATGATTCAGCTAAGATTTGCTATGGTGTATTAGAAATATGCTTTAGAACACCTGTTAGCAGCAATGCTTTCTGTTTTCTCAGGACAAAACACTTTCAAGCATTTTTAATCCTAACAGATGCATGGCTTCAGCTCATTTGATGTGCTAGCAGCAGATGACACAGCACTATCATCTGTCACTTGCAGTGCTCCTATTTAATGCCAACATTTCAATGAATTAGATCTTTTCTAACTCCCAAAATATGAGGCATCTTCCACAGGCCTCCTTCAGACAGTTTGCTACTGAAGTGCTGACGGTGCACATGGTTCTCAAGCCAACTTTACTCCATTTGTGTATCTTCACTAAGAGAGCCTGGCTTACTTCCTGATTCCTTGCACAGAGATTATGCCATGTCCTTGATAAAGAAGTCTTTGCCGTGCTCCTCTGAAGCAGTCCCACTAGGTCCCTTCCTCAGCTGTGGATGGAGGCAGCAGAGCAACAATGCACTCTTGAGTTTGGCACACCACATGCTGCACCCGGGGCAGGAGAACCAATTCATCAGCTTATGATCCTGTTAAAATGTTATGTCTTGAAAGAATACTACAGAAGAGAAGACTGAATCATAGAAGGAAGAGGTGGATAATACATATTTAGTCATCTAGCCAATCCCTTTTACTATGTTTCAACCCTTATAAACACCAGTACTTTGTCCAGGCTCGTTTTACTACTTCACAACACACCTCAATGTACCTCTAACTACTACTCCACCTGACACAGCTCAAGTGACAGAGGTCAAGTGAAGGTATTTCTGCTTTTAAGGCATTCAAAACTGTTGCAAAGATTGCAAGAGGAGAAACACCAGAGTAAACTTCTAATTAAAACTGCCATTAGCAGAATCAAACCCTTGGGTCCTTGCCTCCTGTCTAGTGTTTTTCTGATCTGCTGCAGCACAGTGAGAGTAGAGTTCTTCTTTGCCTCAGCTCTCCATGCCTCCTGTTACCAATACCTTGGTTCCAGTTGCCTTGTGACAGGCATCTGATAATCTCATTATCTACTAAACGGATCTTATTTCCTCTTTTAATTTACAAAAGTCACTGACTTCCATCTGCCTCTTGGCAACTGCTCTGTAGTTTCAGCCCAGCTACTACACTGCCTCCATACAGCACAGGCTACTGCAGCTTTTTTTACTCAGGAGGAGTGAAACAAAAATCATTTGCTTGCTGTACCAGGAACTGTTTTTTGATCCATCCTACTGCATTTCTAGCCCCTCTTCCTTTTAAAATTGCATCCTACAACTCACAGCCAGGCACAAGCAAAACAACTATTACTTAAACACCCCACATTGTTACCAGTTACATATTTTGCCTCTTCTAACAGGTGATTTTCTGTCTGGTTATACTAATTTTACTCTGGTAAAACAGTCTTGAACAGAAAAATAAAGACTTCTCAGCTAAGATGCTTGGTTATGCCTGTGGCTACTAAGTCTAAAATACACATGCAGACTTCTTGAGTAACAAAATCATTATTTCCATGATAAACCCATTATTTTCACAGTCAGCACAGCACTAATAGAGAAAAAGAAAGCATCTCTGAAAGTACTGCTGACAACAGGCTGAGTGCTGGTGAAACATTCCAGAGCCAAGGGCAGACCAGAGGACAGGCTACGGGGATAGGACTAACAACAGGTAATTTGTTGTGTGTCAGCAAGACTCACTGTGAATAAAATGGCAAGAGTGGGTGTTCTGTATAAGCACAACTGTAAATAGGGGAGGACCTCACAGGTAACTTTTCCCACTGCCTGTAAAAGGTGGTACCAGAATGCCTGTACCAGACAGCAGCAGACAAAATGATCAGGTGGAGAACTCAGGAAGTGAAGAGGCAATGCAAAATCCAAAGGTGTCTCAGGGCAGTGAGACATTTGCATGCTTTGCTGTGCCAGATGACAAGGCAGGAAGCAGATAAGACTCCTGACTCACCGGTGCAAGGCAATGCCAGGAAGAAAACACTAGTAGCCACATTTATTTTATAGCTCACAAAGAGGAAAACAACGTCTGGGAGAAGAGAAAGGGAAATTGCAGTAATCATGTCTCACCAGTTAAATGCAGCTGTGTTTATAGCAAACAGTTCATCTCCCAGAAAACTGTTAGTCTGAGGAGAAGTTCTCCTTACCTGAGCTTCATATTTGACAGCAGCAGAAAGAAGAGCGATGGCATTCTCTTCACAAATGCCTTGTTTGATCGTTTGTTGGCAGAGCTTTTTCAGTCTGTTTTCTCTGTACAGTGTTGCCAAATCGAGCAGGCCTGTGAAAATCCATACAGCTTTAACAACCCTGCTGCAAAATGCAGAGATTTCTTTTCAGATTTATCAATTACTCTATTTTTTTGCAGGCTGAATTAATCAGAGACTTGTTCTGGGTTTTTTCCCCTAGATGATGCATGCATTTTTAAAGGCCCTCAGAACACATATCAAAAAGGGACCTTTTGAGTACTGTGCAAGTGTTGGCTTCTTGTCCACATCTCATTCTAGACATCAATTAGTGACTTGCATCCTCTTACACTCCTGCAAAGAACAGTCCCCTTCTTATTCATAGAATTACAAACATTCAGGTTGGAAGAGACCCTCAGGATCACCAAGTCCAGCCAATAACCCTACTCCATAAGGTTCCCCCCTAAACCATATCCCCAGGCATCAGATCCCAAGGACCTTTAAAACATCCCCGAGGTTGGTGACTCAACCACCTCCCTAGGCAGCCTGTTCCAATGCCTGACCACTCTTGTGTGAAATTTTTTTCCTAACATCTAGTCTAAACTTACCCAGTCACAGCTTGATCAGATGGAAAAGTTTAAAGATGGCTTTGAAAGGTACAGAAGCTCTTAACAAAAGAAACAGTGTATTCTTTTCAAACAGCCTGCACCTTCCTGGCTTGTCCCCACTCAGCCTCCTTGGGCACGCTTCCTGCCACTGCACCCCTTCTTCCTGATACTTGCCAAACTCAAGCTTTCATTGCTAATAAAAACCAACCCCTGTGGTCATTCTTCTGTGAGGAGTCACAAATAGCACTTTTCAGAAGCTGTATCCTAGACACATTTCCACCTGTGGCACATACCTATTGCATCTTCAGGAGGCAGCCTAATGCTGTCTGTGTACAGGTACTCCAGGAAAGCCCGGTAAACAGGGTAAGAAAATGCACTCATTTCTATCACTTCATCGTCACTGTTCAGTATGGAACGAAAATGTTCACACCTGCAAAACATGGACAAAGATTGTGTCTTGTTAAGGAGTTTAGCTTGAGAGAAGAGCTGCAGCAGGAAATCTGTAGTAAATAATAAGCCAGTTAAAGCAGACTAAAGACACAACCCTAAAAAGGTAGCTATATGATTTCTTGGTATAAACACATTCATTTAAGCCTTACAATGCAGAATTTCCCTTCATTTCTGTTGTCAGCATTTTATACCAGGGTCCACTACTTACAATACCTTTACTGTAAGAAGTAGTGTCCATGTCCATGTGTTTTTGATGTCATTTTCTTGAATGTGTTATAATTACCTGGCTCCTGACAGAAAAAGTTTACAATGAAGTTAGCTAATTCTCACAGTCCATTCTTCTTTCTCCTTCATGAGCTTGTGAGGGGGGGAAGTCATTAATAATTTTAGATAACATTTATTCCAGTGCCAGATCCATAAACAATTTAGCACTAGGTTTAATCATTATACTCAAGGACAAAGCTATTTAAAGTGAAGATACTCTCACCCAGATCTTCCATTACCTTTTGCTTAGAAATCTGAACACTTTGGCGATGGTCACGATACAAACCAGGAAAAACCACAGCCTTTGACATCTCTGCAGCTCACAGCTCACTGTAACTTAACACAAAATCACTATGGTTGGAAAACACCTTTAAGATCGTCGAGTCCAACCATTATCTAACTCTACCAAGGCTACTACTACAGCATATCCTTGAACACCATTATCTTGACAGCTTTCAAATCCACCCAGGGATGGAAATTCAACCACTTCCCTGGACAGCCTGTTACAGTCTTTGAGGACCCTTTCAGAACTGAAGTGTTTCCCAATGTCTAACCTAAACCTCCCCTGGCAAAACGAAGAGAAGGTGGTGCACATTGCTCCTTTAAGTAAGGAAGCAAGTAAAAATCAGTTGGTACTCATCGTTCAGTCTCTGAAGTACCTTAGAATCCCTTATCCTGTGGAGTGCCTCTCCCTTTCTCTCTTTCCTCCCCTCACAGCAACAGACAGACCAGACACCAAGTTTTGGCTGGCTACATGCAGAGCAGATGAAGCCCACCCACATACTCACATATATCTGTTTCTGCAGGCAGGATGTTGTTTGGCCAGCCTTTCACTGAGGTGGGCATTGCCCTGCCATTTCACCACCACCACAAGCTAATCACCACCAACAACATGGTTCAACAATAAATGCAGAATGAGAGAGAGGAAAAAAATCTTCCTAAGTAGTAAAGAAATAACTGGATAATAAAAAGGAACTTTTACCAGCACTGCATTCATGACCACGCTCTGGAACAGGCTGAATACTGCAAAATACCTTGTTAAGTACATTATCCTCTGATCCAGCTGCATCTTGAGACTATAAAGCTTAAAGGCAACAGTCATTCTAAAGCTTTGTTTTTCCTCAGTATAGTTTTAATAATGCCAAACGTTTAAATCCATTTTGGACACATTTCCTTCCCAAAATGACATACAATCTGAGAAAAGCAAAGTAGGAGAGAATAAAAACTTATTTCTGAAGTTCTTTTTCCTCATAATCAGATAGAGACCACTTGTGTATCACAAATATATATATATCTGTTGAAGGACACATGGCATTCCAAAGACAGTAGACTACAGGCATGAGTATCATGTACAAGCAATGAAATCAGCAAAGGGATTAAAACAGTAATAAGAGTAATTGTAGTAATAAAAGAGCTGAAAAGATCAAAAGAAAATAAAGCAGACAAGAATTAATAAAGAACTTTAATTCTACAACTTACATGCAACCAACTCATGAGCAGAAGCAGGAAGACAAAGTGGTGATAAGGCAGATGAGATAGCCAAGCATCGTGAGAAGGAAAACACCAAAGAGAAAAGGTAAGGTAATGAAGAGGAGGATGGAGTAGAAGCAGTTAGCAAAATGGACGTAGTGTCTCTAGAAAACCCTACCAGAAACTGCACAGCAATAACAAACTAATCTCTGCATGTTAACAACAATGTGATTGTCTCAAATCTCACTGCAAAGTGGTGTTACCTTGCAAAAGCTGCAAGAACAAGGAGAATCCATCTTAAAATTCAGATTCACTGCTAAGAAGGTTTAAAACAAGCAGGATTAAAAGTGTTATAAAAAGTGGGGGAGGGGGAAGAGATAAGAGTTGCTGAAACAACTGAAGGCAAGGCAGGGAAGAATAACCATGAAATCTTCCAACCATGTCAGTGGAGGAAGCCAAGTATACAGGGGAAGAAATACTGAGAAATACTTCTCAGCTTACCAAGAAGGCAGCAGAAAGAAATGAGCCTTTTTCCTCAGCAGAAAAGGTTAGTAGAAATCAAGGTCAAGGTTGTTTTGGTAGCATGAAGGAGAATATATGTCAGATGGAAGGAGGCTGCTAGTAAGCACTGGGTTTGGTAATTCCAAGCAGCAAGGTAATGAGGAAAAGAGAATGAGTTAAAAAGAAGAACTGAAGAATAGCAGGTGAATGCTACAGCTGAGGGAGAAGGGAGCTGGTAAGTCAGTAATGCTGAGCAATCATTACTCAGCACTCTGGACTGCACTATACAGTGTAGTTCACATTAAACTATACACTTTGTGCCTTACCTGATTTTGAGAAGAACTTTATGAACATGAATGTATTTTCCATCCACTAGAAACTTCAGGTCTGCAGTTTCAGGGTTGTCAAATTCCTTCTTTAGTGACTGGGCTACTGTTAGATGGTCATCAGGCTCTAGAATAAAAACAGAAATTAATAGTAATTATTACAAATCCTTCTCCTAACAATATCCCAAGTGATTAATATCAGCAGTGAACATTCTTAATAAATACATCATCTCTCTCAGGTGAGTTTAAAAGCCCCAGCAGGCTATGTATTAATTATGAACCTCCAGAAAGGCAAATACAAGGAAGCTCTCCTTGGGCCTTACTGATTTCTGACTGCAAACAAATATCCCTATTAAAAAAAAAGTTCCACTCATCTAACTCAGCAATATAAGGCCAGGAAAGAAAAATGGCACTGAAGTGTAATGCTGCATCTGATGGCAAATGCTACCAGTCATTACTGTGTAAATTATTCTAAATGAGTATTAGTTATCATAAGATGTCCAAAAGGTCAAAAAATAACAGAAAAAAACCCCACAGTAAGATTTTCCAAGGCACTCCCATGAGGAGACATTGTCTTGCAGCAGAAATACACCTGTTATAGAGCCAAAAGATTGGTTGCAGTGAAACTGCCCAGTACAGTCTCTCCAAACAGACATACCCATGCTTGTAAGCCTACTCAAAGAGAGTTTTTCCTACATGTATGGCACTAGAAGGTCTCTGTGTCAATGTCTGCATACTCCTGTTAGCCTCACACACGTACACATACCACTGTGCTCATGATGCCTGCATTATAAAGTTATAGGACAGGCTGGGAAGGTCCTCCACAGTCTGCACACAAACTTTAATCTGAACTGTTTCCACATCGCTGTTGTATTTAGTAGTCTCAGACAACTTCCTTCTTTAATACTACTGAGAAATTAAACCCTCCAAATCTTGGTCTTAACCCCGAAAACATTTTGCCTTTTTGCCATAAAAATACCTACTATTGGTGTATATAAATTTTGTGGGCCAGAAATAAACGTTTTGTGAGTCAGTGAGAAGCTGTTCTCTACAGAAAATGAACACAAAGGCTATGAAGTAAACCCACCACACACAGTTTGACACTGTTACACTTTGTTTAGCACAATCATTATTCATTTCATTTAGAGGTTGTCATTTATGTTCGGGTATATGCAATTATGGCAGCGATTAGCAAAGATAAAGTGATTGAGGGTGGGAAGAGAGAAATTCAATGGAATAATAAAGAAGTCCTCCTGAAGTAAGGCTACTGTAAAATATCTGCTTAGTTCTTATTTTGTAGAGTGTTGTTCATTTAGTCAGACCTTTTCTATCCAAATAAATAGTTATTTGAACCACTCATGCAAGGCTTGAGCTCTTCTTCAACATGAACTGGCACTTCAGATGTCCAATACACAATCCCAGATGACGTCTGCAGCCAGAAGAAGTAAACAAGCTATCATGGGGTTCGGCAGTGAAGTTCTTAGAGTGAAAACAGGCACAAAGCTGAGAAACTCCTTAGCAGTCAGTGCAAAGGATTGTAACAGAAATGTTAGGACTGCCACTAATGAGGAATGAATAGGAACGTTTGGGTGTGGAATGCTGGAATACAGCACACAGAGAAGGGCTGTAAGCGTGGCAGATGTCCATGGCTCCTAGTTCAGCAGATATTAAGATCCTAGGACACAGCTGCCTGATGATTCTCGCCACGTGTAGATCAGGAGACAAACAACAGTGAGTCAGTCCTGATGACTTGCCAAGGTGGGGCAGGATGAAGGGACAAGCCACTTTCAGCTCTTACAGCGTGCAAAAAGGCACAGCACACAATCAGACTAGAGTCAAAAAGGGCATATCCAGCAACTTGTCTCATCAGAAGCACAGGTCACAATCTCTTGAGACTTGAGGTGCCTGTGGCCAATTCTGAACATGAGAATTTGACTCTCTTCATTGTTAGCAGTCTACTTTAGGGCATTAAAGAAAGTCATCAAGCCTCTAAATTCAAAATCAGGTTCTCCACCCATGGCCCTTGTACAGTAACTTAAGGATTACACCGAAAAAATCCCTCCCCAAACCCAAGGCATTTCCTCACACATATAAACTACAGAAATAAAACAATCATTCAGCATTTCCATCAGGCCTCAGCAGTTTCTACAATTCCACAGATGCAATATTCTGAGTAGGATTAGACTCCCAGGGTAAGTTTTTGTTCAAGAAACTAAGTTGAGGCTTTGGATACATGCAGCTGGTTTATGCACTAATGATTCTATTTCGAAGATGTCAAATCAAAAAGTATTTAAAGCTCACCTACGGAGAGAAGGCGCCACATAACAGCAGGGGTAGCAAAGCAAGCAAAGACGTCGTCAGTACAGGCAAAGTGAGTGAGGTGGGGCAGGATCACCGACTGCCCACGGCATTGGCCCCACATGTACACCTGGCCACTCTGGGTCTTGGCAGCTGACGTGTGAGCAGAGTGGCAGGCTGCTATCTCTACAACTCTGCATTTACAATCAAAGAAAGAAAACAGTGACTCTGGTAAGAACAAACTGCAGTGAAGAAGCTCACTACCCCTCTCTATTGTAAGCAGGCATGCACTTCCAATTGCAAGAATGAACTAATTAGCAAACCAAAAAGAGCTGTCAATGTTCCTTTGACTAGTGTACACTCAGAAAGTTGCTCAGTGAAGAAGCATCTTGGGAGTGCAGGGACACTGCTGCGCAGAACTGTATGTGCACTGCAGCGCATGCTCTACTGAACCCCTTGGCTCCCTCAAAGCTGTGGTGAGTTCAAGTCTCTGAAAGTCCTTGGTGGTGCTGGGCAGCAAGGTGAGTGGCTGCATTAAGCTCTAGAGAACAGACTCTTGGAGAAGATGAAGGAGCAAATCAGGAGATACTTAGAAAGAATTTGTACTCCAGCTTATAATTGAAAGTTAATGAAAAGCTTTTCCCTGTTAATTAAAATCATGTCAAAGACAGTTATTACTTGCATTTAAAGGACTTTCATTCTGAAAACTGAGAATTAGAGATAAAGAGCAGTAAAAGCTGTTACAAAGTGTATTTTCGCTATGTCAGGCTGTCTCACTATCCTAAAGTTAGGATTTCAACACTCCCACTGTGCACAACATTACACAATCCACTGTTTTGCAGCCTGAGCTATTGCTTGTTTACTCCTTCTCCCAGCTGCCTGGGGAAAATAGCTGGGAAACAACTTGTTCAAAGCTGTATGTACAAACTGCAGGCTTGAGTGAGGTAATACTCTCACTGACACCAGGAAGGCGCATTCTGGCCAACAAAAGGGAAAAATCAGCATACAAGATGAAAACTTGTACTAAAATGTAGCAATATTTTAAGTGCAGCCAGTGTCTGGAAAAGATTAAAAAAAATCAGCTCCATTTAAAGAAAAGCACAAATAAATACAGAGAAAGCAATACCCAAGTTCAAAAAGAAGTCATGTCTCTCCACCACAGAGGAACTGCCTCTTCCTTACAAGAGTGCACAGAAGTGCAAGTTCAAGAAGGACATCTCACTTTTATTATTCTTCACAACGGGAGGCCAAAATCAAGACCTCAGTAGTAAGGAATAGAGTCAAATTTCTGGCAACTTACTTATTTCTGTTGCTAATGTAAAGCAATGTAACTGCCTTATTACCCATCAAGACCTTAAGGGAAAACACTTAACCTGCAAAAATCTAAGCTTAATTTTCAGGCAACAATATGAAGATAGAATATTGGTTCTTCTTCTGTTTCCTTCCTGAAGTCTCCTGAGTTATGACAGATTTAACAGCAGAAATAACACAAACTGCAGATTTCCACTTTTCCCCTTTTCTGTGGGTACTTCTTGTCAGAAGTAGCATATTAAAATATATATTCAGAGACAATAAAGCTTTTAGCATTGACTTCAAACAGTGACACTACACTACTGAAGAAAAACTGCAGTTAAGACCTTTAAAGTACAATGTGAGCTGAAGCAGAAAATAGCACATTCAGGCTCAGAACGTTTAGCTTCTCCTTCACAAGGATGGTTATGGGGAAGATTCAAGAACTTTTAGTGAAGATTCTGTTCATATTTAGCATAAAGAAAAAAATGATAGGCTATTTCTTCCAAATGAGAGATTGAAAATGCCATCACTTGCTGTGGCTTTTCTGAGGGTATGTCAACTAAGGTTTGACTGCACGACCATAAGTATTACCTGTCCTTATCCACAATAACTGTTGTAGGGTAAGACTGGTTACTTTTATTCCCAGTACCTAATTGGCCATATGAATTGGCTCCCCAGGCATAAACCTGGCCTTCATCTGTCAGCACCAGTGTATGTGCATAGCCACAGGCAACCTAGAAAGAATAAAAATACAAAATCTTAGTTTTATGTAAGTTAATATAAATATGTACATGTTACACCAAAAAAAATTAATGTAATTCATCTTGTACCAACATAACAATTAAATAAAATAATCAGAAAACACCACACAAAAAAAAAAACCCAACTGATAAGCTCACTAAAAAGGGAGGCAAAGTAGAGAAGGTGATTTTGAGGGAAAGAAGTGTGTGAGTACCGCAGAGCAGCTGGAAATTGAGAAAGAAGGAAAGCTGTATTTTAATACAAACAGTATTAAAAATGTTTAAAAGGGCAATCCATGTTGCACTGACCTTGTTCTGCAGGCAACTTCTCCAGTGTGAATAGCTTACTGCTGTAAAAACAGAGGAGGTCTCCCTAACTGCTCTTCTCCAGCCTGACTGCTGGCCACACAAAACTGCTCCCTCCCTGTACCAGTTCTAGTGGTCACTGAACCCTTCAATAACTTCACTGGAGGGAATCTCTCTACAGCCAGGCCTGAGGACCACCAATACCCACACAAGGTCAGCAATAGAAGCAGCCAGCCAGGGAAGAGATGAAACTCTTGATGGCAGAACACAACTCTGTCAGCTCATACCACCTTGTAGAAGCTCACTCCGGTCTGCTGAGCTGCTTCCTCAGGTTCCCTACATAAGGTTGACTGAATATCCCCTTTGCATCTATACATGCAGCACATGCTGCACATACAGATACACAGCAGCAAAATTACCAGCTCTGCACAACTTCATGCTATAGATAGATGGCTATCAATAGCCTCAATTTACTTTGTTCAACACTACCTCATGTATGCAAAGCACATACACCATGAGCACATGCAGTCCACTGACATCCAAGAAGCATAAAGTGTGCTTGAAATGAAAGAAATCCTCAAGTTCTTCACCAGTCAGAGGTCTACACTTCGGTATTAAATGATATCAAGCAAATGAAGTGGATGGAAACAGGACCCAAGTACTTACTGGAGCATTCACACTCTAGAACAGGAGAACAAATCCAAAGGAGAAAGGAAGCACCCAGGGAGGACAAAGGAGCTGCTAGACAGTGCTGGAAGTTTTTCAGGAACACTCTCCTATACACACAAAACCAGATCATCCCCTCTAAAGGCAAGGGCAGCAGGCAGAACTAGAGATCCCCTTGACTTAACTCTGAGCTTCTGGGTCTGCTCAGAACCAAAAGAGAAATGCACCAGAGAAGGAAAAGGGGAAGATTACCTATTGAAGATTACAAGGGCATTACCAGGGTATGCAAAGATGCAGTTAGGAAAGTAGAAGCTCAGTTTGAAGTAGAATTGGCCAAAGATGTTAAAAACTTCAAGAAAGGGTTCATCAGATACATTAACAAGTAGAAAGAGAGACTGCAGGCCCACTGTTACACAGAAGAGGTAAACTAGTCACTAGTAACTCTGAAAAAGCAGAGGTCCTCAACACCTTCAATCTGTGTCTTTACCAACACTTTTGGGTCCCATGACATGGGAACAAAAATGCAGACTGATGCAGACTCAAAACTCACCTTCAGTGAAGCAAGAGTTGTGTCAGCTATTACAGGAACTTGATCCATACAGACTGATGGGCCTGGATGCCATCCACCTGAGCATGCTATGAGAGCTGGCTGATGTTGCTGCAAGGCTGCTCTCCATAATCTAAGAGAAGTCATGGAGATCAGGAGACATCCCTGAAGGCTAATGTCACCCCATCTATATTAAGGGTTCCAGGTACACCTATTAGCCTCACTTGAACCCCTGAAAATGTATGGAACAAATCCTCCTGGGGACTTCAACAGGGCAAGTGAAGCACATGAGTGGGAAAAACCAACATCAGAGGCACATCATGCCTGATCACCCTCTGTAACAAAGGAACTTGCTCACTTGATGCAGGGTGAATAGCTGACATTGCCCACGTGAACTTCTCCAAGGCTTCTGAAGCGGTTCCCCACTACCTCCTGCTAGAGAAAGGGACATGTTATGGCCTATATAGTGGGCAATTGGCTGACAGGCTGTACCCAGAGAGTGGTGGCAAATCTTTCTTTCTCAGCCTGGTGGCCAGTCAAAAGTTGGGTCCCTCAGGGATTGATATTAGGCCCAGGGCTGTTTACTACTTCCGTAAGTGCTCTGGATGTTGGGATCAAGAGCACCCTGATGAAGTTTGCAGACAACACCAAAAAGATTGGAGAGGTTAGCACTCCAGAAGGGAGAGCCACCCTCCAGGAAGACCTGGACAGACTGAATGACCTGACTACCAAGAACCTTATGAAGTTCAACAGGGACAAATGCAGGGTCTTGCAACTGGGAATACATAACCCAGGAGTGCAGCCCAGACTGGGATCTCCTTGGCTGGAGAGCAGCCCTTTGGAAAGGGACTAGGTGAAAAACAAGCTCAGGATGAGTGAACAATGTGCTGCAGCAGCAAAGAAAGCCAGCAGAATACTGGGTTGCATCAACAAAGGCATTACCAGAAGAGATAAAGGAGTCATTATCCCACTCTACACAGTGCTTGTCAGACCACAGCTGGAGTACTGCATTTAGCTTTGGTCCCTGATGTACAAAAGAGATGCAGATAGGCTGGGCCATCCAGGGAAGGGCCCTAAGAATGATCAGAGGACTGGAAGACATGCAATATGAGGAAAGACTGAGAGAGCTGGGTTTGATCAGCCTTGAGAAAAGAAGGCTTAGGGGAGACCTTGCTACCAATACAAGGGGTACAAGTTATCCCTGGGGAGATTCCAATTACAATCCAGAAGAAAATTTTTCACCATGAGAAGAGTTAGACATTGGAATAATCTCCCAAGAGAAGCAGTGGACACCTCTATAGGGGTCGGTTTTAAGATTCAGTTTCAGAGAGTGCTGGGCCATCTCATTTCATCTACCCTATCACTTAGGCTGGACTAGAAGATCTTTGGGGGTCCCTCCCAACCTGGCATTCTGACTACTCACTTTATAATTTACTCTCCAACAGCAATTGTTACCAGCAAAGCTACTGTCTGCATCCTAGGAACCAAATGTAAAGCTGTTTAATTAAACGAGCTTCTTTTAAAAGACTTAAAAACCCTGTGACCTCCCAGAGTAAATGTAAGAAATGGTACCCAAAATCCCATTTTTTTCTATGTTACAAAAATAATGTTTTCTGGCAGAATGTGTCATTTTCCTGACAGTACCCTCTGTTTGGGAACAAAACCGAAAAACAATTGAAGACTTTCAGTACCAGTTCTGCAACCATGTTAAATATCAGTCAGAAGAAGTTATCAGCTACACTGATGGCAGCTCAGCTATTTGGTAAAGTGGTTATTTACTTTAGATCAAGACTAATGGCATCATACCAAATGTTGAACAAAAGCAGTTTGAGATCATTTGCTCAGACTCCAAACATCGTTTACTCATTGTGGCTGGACTGCAATTCCAAAAGCAATATTCAGTCTGCCAGAATGACAAAATGCTGAACTGCAGCATTTTACCAAAACAGATGATGAAGGTTAATGAAGAATTGAATAGCCTGTGAAGACTTCCCTATTTGCTAAAATAACAGTGTCCTGTTTTTATTGCATTGCACAGGAAATAAAAGACCAAACATTTCTAATGGTCAAGTCTTCTTCCAGCAAAATCCTGACCCCAGTGAAGCCAGTGGCAGCATTCCCACTGAGCTCCACAGTCACAGCTTCTCGGCTGCCAGGTCCACTTTAAGGTGTGTGTTTTAATTCTGACAAATGGCACTTGGAACAAAGAAACACAGGAATATCTCATTTTCAGCTGTGCACAGAGAGTCTGACACAGAGCACCACACGTACCCGCTGCACGCGAATGCCTTGCAGAGCTGCTATCCGGCAGGGGGTTGGCTGATTGCCGCTGCTGCCCAGTCCAAGCTGGCCATTGCCATTGTAACCCCAGACATAGACCTTCAAAACAGAGGCAGGCATTGTAACTTTTTCCTGCTATCTACTACTTTAGAAAGCAATACAACCACTTCAGAGTTACACTAATAATTTTCTTCAGTATTTCCTGTCCCCACACATTAGCATCTATCCTTTATTTGCATATTCACACAAATGCACACCCCCCCTGTATAGAATCACAGAATCAACCAGGTTGGAAGAAACCTCCAAGATCATCCAGTCCAACCTAGCACCCAGCCCTAGCCAGTCATCTACACCGTGGCACTAAGTGCCTCATCCAGTCTTTTCTTGACCACGTCCAGGGATGGTGACTCCACCACCACCATATAAACATGCATACACACATTACACGTCTTTCTGCACTGCACATTGTGGATGCTGGTTCTGTTTAATACACCAACTGCAAGCTCATCTAAAATTCTCAACCTCCACATTCATATTGCTCTCTAAGAGTGAGATTATGTCAGACAGCAATATTTTTATATAAAGAATAGCAACTAAGTGATTGATAGAGCTGTTTCCCCGCACAGAGCAAATTCAGCACAGATACTTCCCTATATCAAAGAGCTAATTTCTTGTTCAAAAGCCCTCCATTTTTTCAGCAAACAGGCTAAACCATGTATAAACAGGGAGCTATGCACAACAGTTTGAGTAGGCTGTTAACAGCTTTATGCTGAACATAAGAAAGAAAATTAAACTACTGAGCACTGCTAATTTCAGTGGCATATGTTCTACTGCAAACAGTCAACAGCTACTTAGGCTCTAAACTGAAATGCTTAGAGAAAACAGATCAAGACAGGATGCAGGCTGTTCAAAATCTCCAGCTCATAAGCATTAAACCAACAACACTGCAACTTCTTTGTATCTTTGCAATGAGGAGAAGAGGTATGAGAGATTCAAGGGGTAGTGCAGTAAACCAAGTATGAGCAATGTACTTATGTTCTGTTTTCAGATAAATTGTGCATATATGAGAGGTAAAAGTTAAACAGCATTGACTGATTATTCTCACACTCTTTAGATTCCAGTATAGACAACAGTTATTTTTTTCCTACAAAGGCAGTGGGATAATGTATTAAAAAACATTTTCATTTTTTGGGAATACTACTCCAGCTCTAAAAATCAGTAAATCAGTGACACAGACTTGGTTAATTTCACATATGAGAAAATGAAACTAACATGAAGTGCTAAATATACATATATAGCTTTGGTATGATTTAATCTCCAAATTCATTAACATTTCCTGATCTTCACAATGCTATTTTTACTTCTAAACTGTACTTTGAAGTAAATTTGAAACTCAAATTCCTTCAACTTAAAGCCAACTTCAATGGTTGATACAACATAACAGCTGCTAAATCTTAGGACTAATCTAATAAATGAAAAAGCCATTAACTAAGTGTTAGTGAACAATTTTTCCTGTTTCCATCTACCTCCTTTCTCAATAAGCAACTGTAGGATAGGACAAGGTGATTAAGTACATCAAAATGTGTAGGACAATTTAGGAGAAGGGCTTTTATCAGCAATATAACCAGACAGATCTGAGTAAGTCTGGAAAGGTGTACTTCTTTTCTCTGTAGTAGCTCATTACTGACAGTTTGAAATGATCTACATCCCATGGTACTAGATAAAATTCAGTCAGAAAATTCACTTAAAAATTCCTTACCTCTCCATTCTCCACCACAGCCATAGAGCACATCTGTCCACAAGCTATATTAACTACTATTTTATTTTGAAGGCAGCTAGTAACTCTTCGAGGAATTGACTGATTAGCTGTTGAACCAGATCCAACTTGGCCTGAGTTGTTGTAACCCCAGGTGTATACCTATTGTAAGAGAATTGCCATAAAAGAAGGCTATATGACATGCAGTTCAAAGTACATATTCAAGAGAGAAAAAAAAGTTGCATGCACTAAAAATGAAACAACAATCCAGTGACATTTTTATTTCAAGTATTCTTTTAAAAAGACAGGAAAATATATGGCTTGTTTCTATCAGAAATACACCACTGGTAATATTTTATGTATACCACTCTTAAATGTTCCTCTGATCAAAGGTAAGTGGCAACATGGAATCTTCCAGTATTAACACAGCTGTCATCTCTAGCTTCCCAGAACCCAAAGCCAAATAGCTAACTAGACACAAAAAGCACCTCAAAGTAATTGACAAAAACACTTTTTATTCTGGTGGGCCAAACTCATACATGACCATAACTTATATTAATGGCAGCTTTAATGGCACTGAGCATTTCAAGTATAGCATAAGAAAGAACTGGCTGCCCTCTACAAAGAAATTCTAACTTGTTTTTCCAGGCAGCTGTGGCACAAAATCAGTATTCTGCAGGCTCTTCAAAGCAGCTAGACCCTAACAGGCTTTTGATTTTTATCAAACATTCATGTTGCATCAGCACTGTCAAGGCAGCAAGAAGCAAGGTCTAATGATCTAGGTGCAAAATGTTTTCTGTTTCTCACATACGTGAACTTCATGAAGAGACAGCTCTAGTCCAGCTATTCTTACCTCTCCATCAGATGTCAACACCATAGAATGATGGGAGCCACAGGCAACTTCAATGACTTTCTTGTTCACCAAGTTAGTAGAGACTTGACAGGGGACGAAACCATGATTTGTTGTGCCATTGCCCAGCTGACTGTAAGCATTATGACCCCATGTATACACCTCTCCTTCTAGAACAGAAATGGAAGAAGCTAGGTTAACATTTATTTTCCCAATGCATACACAACCTAAAATTACAAACATTTTTTTATCTCAGAAGCATACAGATACATATATAAAAAGCATCCAGAATGGTCTATCTTGGAGTCCTCACAAAATGGTGGAATGTAACTGAATATAAATGACAGTCACACATTTGCAACACAATGCCCTCACCCACTTTAAGCTGTTTAGACTACTCAAAAAGGTCCTTGTTGGCACAAAACCACACAAGAATAATGTAGCTGCTAATTTAGAAAGCAATCAGAAGCTCCAAATTTAACTGCAAAATAAAAGACCAAAACCTTCCAAAAGTAGTAATAAGATCCAAGGCAGAACTTGAACAATTTCTGTAAAGATCTAGCTAAGGACAGAACCAGCTAAGGACAGAACCAGCTAAGGACAGAACCAGCTAAGGACAGAACCAGCTAAGGACAGAACCAGCTAAGGACAGAACCAGCTAAGGACAGAACCAGCTAACACATTGCATTCAACCACAAAAATATGTTGGATTTGACAGCCCAGAATTCTAATGTTAATGGCACAGATCTTTCACAGCTGCTAGACTAGTTAAAGGGGGAGTATCTGCAAGAAAACAGTACTCAGATCATACTTTACCTTCTGTAGCAAGAACAACATGAGGGCCACTTCCATAACTCAGACAAGCTATCTTTTTGCCACACAGAGAGTCTAACCTCCTTGGCTCAATAGTGCTTTGCATGTCACCTGTTCCCAAGCACCCGCTGCAGTTCATGCCAAGCACAAAAACCTGTTATAAAAGAATCACAGAATCATAATTGGAAAGGAGGACATCCTCCAGAGGTCAACTAGTCCAAGCCTCAGCTCAACAAAGTTCTAAATACATCAGCTGACTCAAGGCCATGTCCAGCAAAATCACAGACATCTTTAAGGGAAAAAAGATCTCTCAATCCCTCTGGGATCTAACCACTTCCATGATATTTTTTTTTAATCTTAACAATGAATCAGAATCTTTCATCTTCCAGCTTGCATTCACAGCATCTCATCCTGTCACAATGCACCTTCAAGAAATGTCTGACTCCACCTTCTCTTCATTCTCTGACTGTGGTAGGAAGCCATTAATTCAAAGGAAAAGTGTTTTAGGAGCAAAGTGATCAGACATTTTCACATGCAAGTTTTTCTAGGTATTCTATGACAGGACTGTCTTTCAGAACAGCTCAATACATAGATGACTAAATATGTCTTGTTCATACAAACTCTTGGCTAAGTACCTCATTGTTTTCAGTTGCATACAACACTTCATTACCAGCACTGCCGAATACACATGCTTGACGAATTAACTTCAGCTCTTCTTGGGAACAGAGAGAAAAAATTGGCCATTTTCCAACATCCAGCATCTTCAGGGCTGACAACAGTGATGCCTCCAAGACCTGGTATTATAAAAAATGTTAACAAATACCTAGACAGAAAGAAACGTGTATCTTTGCACAGTAAAAACAACACTTAGACAAACACCACCATGGCCTTTTTCAGCCACAAACCAGTATTTTAATTCTAGAACAATACTGAATGGAAGCCATTAAAATAAATAAATAAAATCTACTGTGATCCAGAAACAAAGGAGCTGTATGCACGGAGAAAAGTACTACCTCAGAGGTCAAATGGTGAGGCTGTAGTTCCACTATATGCATGACTACTACCTTACATTAGAATCTTATGCATTGAATTCTATAAGGTGTAAAGGACACATATGAAACTTGAAAACAATTTTTGTCTTTTCCTCTGGTGCTAATAATTACTGTGAAAAGAAGAAGCTATTAAAAAATCTGCCCAAGAATATACTTAGCTTTTCAAAATATACATATTTGTTTTCATGCACTGAAAATGGCAACTTAGGAAAACTTAAACTCTTTCCTTTCTTATTTCTGAAATACACTTCTGTGCTTCAACATCATTGGAAACGTCCTAAGAATATCTGTATTGCATAGAAGTATCTAATATCAGGATAAAGACAATTTTACATTTCCCAAAGTATCCAAGGACAAATGGCAATCTTAAACTTAAAGGACAATAATAACAGGCATTAAAACTACCCAACCTAATGTCTGAATCTCACACAACATTTTGACTGGTTTAGTAGAGCATAAATTGGACAAAGGTTGCCATATCCAAATTTAATAGCAGATTTTTGCTTGAATGAGGCATCAGACTTCCTTTACTGAAATTAAAATAAGCTCTGAGCATGGAAGAAAAGCAGCATTAGCTTTCCAGATCTGAAGGTAAGTACAAACAGATTTTGCCTATCATAGGCATTATGTAGTTCACCACCTAACAGTGAGGACTGCATCATTAGTTTATTTCCAGCAAGCAGAAGACTTACAAAATGATCTGTTGAAGAGCTTTATCTTTCCAGCATCTGACTGAAACAAAGATGTGAAAAAAAAAAAATCTAGTTTGGAGTGTGCAGCATGTTATATCAAAGGATATTCCTTTATTTTATTGGTATTGGGTACTGCAAAAAAAATGTACACAGAAACACAGATCAAACAGATACAAGCCCTGAAATCATCCTGAATCAAAATATTTAAACATACAGCAGCTAATCACACTTTTCTTTATAATATAGTTCTGAGAAAAGGAAAGGAGGACTGGTCATCTTCACTAAAGAAAAGTTGTGGTTTTGATCACACCTGTTCTTACCCTACCTCCTGATACCATATACTGACAAATATCAGCCAAATTTACAAGTGAAAGGGAAGTAAGATCCTGCTGACACAATCCATTTGGCACCAGGGAGCTGGGCAACCAGACATTTATGTTATTAAATGTCAGCAAGAAAGCATGTCCAAACTAGTCCCAGCAAATGACACATAGCAGGGTCATGAGAGACAAAGGACACGGATCCATATGGAATCAGGCTTCATTCATCTGCTGACTGCAGAACAACCTGGTCTACATCAAAAAGTTAGCATTAATTCAATGGAGGTGCTTTAAAAATGTGATAATAAACACTGAAAGCATCACAGACTACTCTTCCAATTGCACCAACAAAACTGCATCTCGTTTTCACTCAAAACTGATGAATCCTAATGTTCCCAAGGACAGTCAGGTTGTCCCTCCATTGTACATATTTCCTTACTGGAAAAACATACTGGTTTCTTTAAAATGTGGGTTCTAAATTCCAAGCACACATTGGGTCAGACCCATTCATCTTTTTTCCCTATAACCTCCTTCTACAAAATGCTCATGTTCTACCCTCACAATTAACGGGTTAAACAAACCCACGCTGTAGCATTTCTTAACACTAAAACACCACACTGAAGGAAAGAAAGAAAACTAGCATTACAAAAACCACCCAAGGAAACACTTAGGATTAAACAAAAAACAAACCCAAAGCTCTTAACAAAAGAAATGAACTTTATCAGACCAAAAAAAGTATCAGCTTGCCAATATTTATGCCTTGTAGGCAATCACTTCCCTCGTTACATTTCACAAAGTCATGAAAGACAGAGGCAGACCAGAATTTTAGCTTTTATATGGTTCAGTTACCTATTCCACAGGCACATCAGTTATGCCTTAACAGTTCCTAAAATGCCTACACTTCATTTGATCTCAGCAACCACTTTGAAAGCTGGTTATGCAGTTTGATTTCTCACACTGATCACCTTAAAAGGCATTGTCATTAAGCTCAAAGTCTGAATGATGTTTCATTACGTTTTACATTCAGAGTCTTCAAAGGAAATAAGACAAACGTGGGAGAAAGTTTTTGCCTCAAATTATGCTACAGAAGCTAATTTTAACAAGTTGATTTTGTTGAAACATTTAGCTGCAACATTAGAACTTAAAACTAAATCAATCTTCACCCTAATTAAAATGAAGATACTGTTCTCCTAATATTTTATGGATCAAGTAAGTAACATTTATTTTGCTAGGATTGCTTTTCTACCTACAGGTTTGGTTTTCTATTTATCTTGAAAACTACTAGCATGTGCTAAACTACTGATAAATGGAACCAGAAGTTTTCCTTTTGAGTAGAGCTGTACAGAATTCTCAAAACAAATACACTGACCTTGACACTGACTCCTTGAGAAGAATGAGATTCATCCTCCATATGGATTTGTACTTGTGTCGCTCTGCAGAGAGAGAACTGTGGTTAAAAACACCATATCATATTGCTGCAACAACAGTTATGGAACTACACACACTTAATATTAAACTATTTGGGGTGAAGAAACAAGCAACAAATAGCTCAGCTCAGACATCTGTGGCTTTATATTCACTGGATAGTGATCAGTTAGATTATCCTCTTCTACATTATCTAAATTAATAATCATTTGATATAACTTTTTTAATATGCCATAACAACCACCAGACTGTGATTGGAGAGGGAGTTTTATTAAACCACAACACTCCAAAGTCTTTTTGTTGCAATAAAACTAAATTTAGAATCTTGCTGACATAATTTTTCAAGTCAGTTCTCCCAGGCATGCTGGCTGGAGCTTTCCATTTCCAAGTTAAGCCATCAAATAAATGCTTTTATTCCAGTTCTAGTCTGAAAAACAATGTTAGAAGAAAATTTGGGTCTTTTCAGGTTTCAGAGAATGGTTAAAATATTTATTCTCCTCCAGAAAATATTTCAGAGCCTGTAAACTACTTGTGTAATTTCTATGACACACATTATAACTAGAAACAGATTTTCACAACAGATGTTTCTTCACAAACAAATATGCACAACTGTACTACCCTTAAATTATTCCTAACAAAGCCATGCAACTCTATTTTCAGTAAAAATACAAAACCAAGTAACTCCACAGCTCTGCAACTTCTTTTTTTTACTCAAGAGAAAGTTGTAGAGAATATTTTTCCCCCCTCAGGAGGTACACTGGTTCAGCCAATGCTAAAAATCCATTTACTTTTCACTTAAATGTCTTTCAGATTCTGACTGCAAGCAGAATAACATCCAATAAACAAAAGTTACCATTTCACTTAGTTCAGAGGAATACTACACTCAAAGAAGTATCAAACGTAGCTTTTAAAAATACCTAACTTACTACTACACATCTCTTACATAGGACTTCATATCGTAAGGACATAAAGCACACAAAAATAATGATTTAAATATTATAACCATTTATGCTTTAACACAACTACCTGAAGGGAGGCTGTAGCCAGGTGGGGGTTGGTCTCTTCTCCCAGACAACCAGCAACAGAACAAGGGGACACAGTCTCAAGCTGTGCCAGGGGAAGTACAGGCTGGATGTTAGGAGGAAGTTGTTGGCAGAGAGAGTGATTGGCATTGGAATGGGCTGCCCAGGGAGGTGGTGGAGTCACCATCCCTGGAGGTGTTCAAGAAAAGCCTGGATGAGGCACTTAGTGCCATGGTCTGGTTGAGTGGCTAGGGCTGGGTGCTAGGTTGGACTGGATGATCTTGGAGGTCTCTTCCAACCTGCTTGATTCTATGAAATACAATTTAGTGAACCCCCCCCCAAATACTAGTTTTGTTTACTTAAAATGAATAAAACCTCAAAGAATTGCTGCAGCTTAAATATAGTGAACACACAGAGCTAAGAAAACCCACAAATCTAAACACATACAGTGTATTTTATACACTTTGAGACATTAAATGATAAATTCATCTCATGTGTGAAAGTACAGCTACTTTCTTGTCCATGCTGAGTTCAAGGCTCAAGCACACAACTAAACTGCTGTAACTTGGAGGTAAGTTATATTCCATTACAACTAGAAAAGACTGAAGGGCTTTTAGAGCATAAATTAACAGCATTCTGTGACAACGCTGGCATGTTACACACTTTCTGGCCATACTCAGCCCACAGGGGAATGGAGCAAATCTGTTGCTTCTATTTAGACAAAAGCATAATCTGAATTTAAAATTGTTTTGTTAGTACGAAGATAAATCAGGATCTAACCATTTCAGTTACCTAACAAAAGGTTCTCCAGCTTGCTACTTTTCATAGTCACACAGACATGCTGACAGTTTTGCCCTAACTTTTCAAGTTCACACAACTCAAAAATAGTAACATATTCTTGCCTTACATATAAATTTACGCTGCAACTTCATTTTTCAAGCTGTTTTGCAGACACCTTATCTCTCAGTAGCCTCACAGACATGAGACACTCAAACTATGCATGTATCCATTTCATTCAAATTCATGCATTCTAATGTAAGTACATACTGATTGCTGCATGTCTGTATGTGCAAAGGTGATGTTTCTAAGAACCTGTAATTGATCTGAGAGCACATATTGACCCTGGGATACTGAAAATAAAGACATACACAAAAAATCTCACCTCAAAAACCAACCAACCAACCAAAAAAAAAACCCTAAGACTGTCCAAGAATCATTCTTATCTGTATACTTTAAAAAAAAACTAGCAATGATTCCTATTTGCCTACTCATAAGAATCTTCCCTCTAGAAAAATACAACTGTCTACATGGAATGCAGAGGAAAAAACCAAACCAAACAAAAGACCAAAACCACCCCCACAGCAGTATTTTAATGAAAAATAAAAAAGAAAACAACCTGCCTAACTGAGTACTTCAGGTACTCAGGCAGAAAAGCCTACCCTAGCTACTTCAGACACGTTACTGGGGTTGTTCACCTATTACAACAGGCTAATAATTGCTAAGAAACCATATTTTAGAACAGCTATCCAGCATCTTCTATAAAAATAAAAGCAGTATTTTAGAAAGCAAAAAGGCAAGCAAGAAGTATATCTTGTGTATCAAAAATTTACACACATTTTCACTAGACATGTGAAATTCTAAGGCAGAGGTCTAAAGAAGAAAACTTTCCTGTGGCAAATACCCATTTTTGAGGAAGTGCACAGCACTTTAAAACAAAAATATTTAGATTAAACTTTCACAAATCTATCTGGAATCCAAGTACAATTAAGTATCTGGACAGTATACTCTGTCAGTCTGTGTTTAGGTCTCAGAATCTAAAAGTTCTGAGTCTGGTTTTAGTCCAGCAACGACAGATCTTTGGGTAAGGCACACATGCTTCTGCAGGACAGATAAAACTGAGTTAAGGGACACAAATAATAGTTCTAATAGCCAAGTTTTATTAGCAGTCTAAGACTATTCAGTCCTAAATATTTAAACAGGTTCACTGACTCATTTGAACGTAAACATACTTGTAGGTTCTCTCTCTAGGAACTTGGCAAGCAAGCAAAAATTTTCTGAACTCCACTTAGCCACTTCCTCCCACTTAATCTAAGCATTTACAAAACTCATCTGCTGAATCGAAGGTCTGACTGGACTTTCTTCTCCAAAGACTCCAACCACAGGCTTAGGAAAGATTAGGAGGAAAAAGCAACAAAACAAGGGGATTTGCTGTCACTTTTAGGAAAGGAACATAACCTTCTCTGATATTCTTAGTTTCTCATCATTTTCCTACCAGAGTTGTCATAAAACAATGCTAACTCATCCAAGTGTTCTTGCAGTAGAAGACAGACCAGTAATACTGCCAAGTTACTCTTACTGAACAGGTCATGTTCCCTTTCCAGGTTGTCTTTATTTACAATGAAATGTCATTGCTTGGTCCCATGCTGACAATCACTTGGCAGAACTCGGTTTGTCTTTTACTCTTCCACTGATGTGGCATTTTCCATTGCCAAGAAAGTGCAGATCTTGAGAAACAATGAATGGTTGTTTGAAAATCTGCTAGCTCCAGCTAAAGCACAGTGTTCTCTCCTTCACTTCTTGTTTCTTGACACCACACTGTGATTTCTTGGCTCTTGATGCAAGAGCACATTTGCATGCAGCGCAGAGGCTAGATCCAAGAAACTCTGAAAGCCTGGAGTATTTACAGTCTGAAAGACTGACATCCTTGACCATGCAAGGTGGACAAGTGCTAACAGAAATTTCTAATTGAAACGATCTGAGATAAAAAGCTTTATTGTCTCACTCCCCAGCAACAAAACTTTAGCCAAAAGCATCTTGTCTGAGATGACCTCTCTCTAGCATGACACCTATTCACCTGTTGGCTCCAGGGATAAACCTTCAGCGTGACAGCACTGAAGTTTTCAGAGGCCCATCTCATGCAGTAGGACACTTTTCTCACAAATGTCATCACCCTCAAACAGAAATTGGTTTTCAAGAACAAAAGCAGTGACGATGCAAACACCATACAAAAGAAAACATGAGAAGCAAGAAATATAGTGGGACTACCATTCCGTTATCCATGCTTAGCACTGTCCTTGAATGCAGGTTCAATACCACTGGGACAGAGAGCTAAAACACCAGGGAAAAATGTTTTGAAAGGAGTGAGAAGACAGGGAAGGAAACAGAGGGCATCATCTTTCCAGTCCATAATGGCTTGAAAATAAGTGTTAAGAGTCTAGTGCACGATTTCTGCTTTAACAAAATTGCTGGGAAAAAGTCCTATGTAGATTCCTGAGACACCTTCCTCTCATCCAAAATACTCATCTGGAGATTTTGAGCTGAGCAGACAAGCTGACTGACATGATTTTTATAACATCATATAGAACTTTTTAAAGTCCTGTATGATAGTAAGACACACTGCTCATATTCTTTATTTCTCCTACTCCTATTCCAATTACTTTTTTCCCCTTAGAACTGTTATCTATCATACACAGTGGTGTACTGTTCACCCGCAAGCAACTAGAGTGGAAGGGACTGAAAAAATGCATCATCCACTAGCAGGAAAACATTTAAAGCAGCAGTAAAAAATAAATCTCAAATTCTTTCCTCATTCTATAGAACCTTGAAAAAAAAAAAAGTTCAAAGCCTTGGCTATTCTGGCTACTTGACTGAAAACAAATGAAGATTTGAATAAACAAAACCTATTAACAACTAGTTGAAACCAATAGTAAGAAACAACTAATAAGAAACTACATAACCAATGAAAGCCAGAAATACAAAGACTAGAAAATAGTAACAAAGTCTGTATTAAAATAATGCCTTCAATAAACTTACTAAAATGCCAACATCAACAGCTAAAGAAGTCTGATAAGAAGGTGCCAGTCAGAAAATATTTCCATTTAAAAATGTTTACACTTCTTGCTACAAAGGTAAAAATAGCTTTTGGAGGCAATCAAGTGCTTCAGATCATGGAAACAATGCAAGAACTGCCTTCAATGCTTAAAAGAATTTCAGGAGGATGGGAGAGTCATATTCTCATTATTAGTGGTTTACTTCTAGAGTAAAATCAATAAATAAAAAATACAATAAGCATTACCTCCATGTCTCAAAGGGTATTAAAACAATCATTTTCTTAGGCAGTCTCTTGAGAACAGGATGTCATTGCTGTATCTAAAGGAAGGCCAACAGCATCCTGGCCTGGGTCAGGAATAGCATGTCCAGCAAGGCTAGGGAAGTGATTGTGCCTCTTTGCACTGGTGAGGCTGCACCTCAAACACTGAGTTCAGCTTTGGGCCCCCACTACAAGGAAGACATTGAGTTTTCACAAAGTGTCCAGAGAAGGGAAACAGAATTGGTGAAGGGTGTAGAGAACAGGTGTTACGAGAAGCAGCTGAGGGAACAGAACAGGTGTTACGAGAAGCAGCCGAGGGAACTAGGATTGTTTGGCCTGGAGAAAAGGAGGCTGAGGGCAGACCTTACTGCTCTCTACAAGTACTAGAAAGGCTGTAGCGAGGTGAGGGCTCATCTACTCTCTCAAGTAACTAGGGGTAGAGAGGAAACTGCATCAAGTTGTGTAAGGAGAGGTTTATATTGGGTATTAGGAAAAAATTCTTATGAAAAAGTGGTCAGGCACTGGAAAAGCCTGCCCAGGGAAGTAGTGGAGTCACTGTCCTGGAGGTGTTAAAAAAAACATGTAGACACAGCATTTTAGCTTGCTGGGCATGGTGGTGTGCTGATAATTGGACTTGATCTTCAAGGCCTTTTCCAACTTTGAAGATTCTAAATCTAATCTAATGTAAGCTAACTCTAACTTGAGATGCTGAAGAAAAACATTTGCCAGTATTTTTTAATGTGGCTGACCCAAGATTTTCATAGAATTGGAAAACCTTTCCTTTTGTTGAATTGCTAGCCAAATTCTAAACACACTGCAGTTCCTGTAATCCATACATGCAGGCAAGCATAATAAAGTACAACTGATGCATTTGTTGGCTCTTGTCTATTTCACATGCTACATAAATCTTAATTTACCATATCACTGATTTGGTAGAAATGAAACTTAAATTAATTCTTCATTTTGGCCTTCTGACAACATGAGCTCAAGAAGCCAGCTTTGAGGAAACAAAAGCATTTCAAAGATTTTGGTTAAAAAAAAATACTAACTGCTAATGATGCAACAGGAACAAAATAACTCAAAATGATGCAATAAACATATGAAAGAAACAGTTGTTATGCTCACATTGCTTTGTCCCCTCTAAGCAGATCTGAGCTAGCCTAAATTGTTAGCAGTCTGAAGTTACTCATCCAGCCAAGCACTGAGCTGTTGGATCTATCAGGTCTATATGTTGGATCATTGACCTCACAGTCTGTTCTAGCTGTTAAAGAAGAAAGTCACAGCTTCTACAGTTCTAACCTGTAATCATTCCCTTTGATGTCTGATGAAGGTCATTCTACCCTCACTTAGACTATTAGAAAAAGTATTTACTAAAACATCCTAGGCCTTAATAAAAATTCTAAACATAAGCACTATTAAACCACACCTGGTTTTCTTTTCTATATTCCTTTCCTCAGTTTTGTAGTCTTTCTCCCTGACAAAGTCAGAATTTGCCTGGGTGCACACATCAAGCATATACACATAAATGCATATTAAACAACCAAACCACATATAGACATACACACCACACAGAAACACAGCAGGTACTATACAGCTGAAGCTGAGAATTCTGATAGTTTAAACTTTCATAGATATAGCTGTCTGCAGGAAAAGATACTGTATCTTATAGAAGGGAGAAAAACAATAGCAAATATTGTGTCTATGAAAGGTTAGCTCCCTCCCTCTATGCCTAAGTGACTGTGTAAATGTCCATTTGGGTATTTCTTCACACCTTCTCATACTGAACTGACCAATTTTAAATGGCAAGAGCATTGGAGTAGACAAAACACATAAAGGTTTCCCAACTCTCAACAAACAACTGAAGCACATCTTATTTTCTGTGTTGTAAGTTTAAGCATCCAGTATTAAATGTATCCACTGCAGCAGCCTCTTCCAAACTGCCATGGATCATATGCATCACAATGCCAAGGTTCATTTACTTCATCACTTGCTGGTCTTACTTCTATTCTTCATTTTACTTACATAATTAAAGAAGCTTTAAAAAACAGTTCATAGAATGGTTTAGGTTGGAACGGACATCAAAGCTCATCTAGTTCTAACACTCCACATTAGGCAGGGACACCTCCCACTAGAACAGGTCGCTCAAGGCCTCATCCAACCTATCCATGAACACCTCCAAGGAGGGAGCATCCACAGCCTCCCTGGGCAACCTGTGCCAGTGTCTCACCACACTCACTGTAAAGAACTTCTTCCTATCATCCAGTCTAAATCTCCTCTCTTCCAGCTTAAACCCATTGCTCCTCATCCTGTCATTACAAGACCTTGTCAATAGTCCCTCCCAGCCTTTCTGTAGGCTCCCTTCAGATACTGGAAGGCCACTACAAGGTCTCCTTGAAGCCTTCTCCAGGCTGAAGAGCCCCAACTCTCATAGCCTGTCCCCATAGGAGAGGTGCTCCAGCCCTCCGATCACCTTCCTGGCCCTGCTCTGGCCTCCCTCCAGCAGTTCCATTTCTTTCCTGTGCTGGGGACTCCAGAAGGACAGACAGTGTTCCAGGTGGGGGTTGTCTACAATTAAGTCAGAATGACTTTTCTCAGTTCTTAGTTCAGATTCACACTTTATCTCCTACAATCTAGCGTATTCATCCTTTTTGCTCAAATCCTTTTCGATGGCTACAAGTTCTTTCAAATACCAAGGCCTTTCAAACAGGCCTTGAATAAACATGTTTTAAATGTTATGTAAGTCCCAGACAGATCCTACCTCTGGCAGGAAAGATATTCACACCCTCTTTGGTTCTAGGACCCTTGGAACTTCAGTACAACCAACATCACCAATTAACTCTCTTGATTTGTCAAAGTTTGCCTCTCTACAATTGAGAATTCCAACCCCGACTCTGATTGCTCCTCCACTGCTCTTTATTTAACCTGGTTTAAAAGGCGATCCACGATCAGAAGCCGATCAACAAACCAGTTCTCAGCGCCTTTTGCACTACTTACTGAGAGCAAGCCTAAAGCAATTAAGTGCTTATTTGGTAAGCTTACAGTAGTTTTATGTAAAGCCAACTGGATGGCTACATGTCCTTCCCAAAAGGTGCTGCTAAAGAAACCCATCCGTGACCTAATCCCAACAGCACCTCTCGGCAAGCAATATCCTTCCCCCCGATCCAACTTGTGGTGCATGGCCGACACCATCAACAGCTGTTACAACTTTCTTTTCTTGAAGCAATGACACTTCCCTCTTTGTTTCTCCACAATCTTTTTCCATTGCTTTACAGACTATCCCATGTCACTCTGTCACATTTATTTCTGCCACCTGAACTGTTTTAGCTCTGCTACCTCACATTCGGCTGGATCGTTACTCCGCCACGTTCTACTTACCCCAGGTCTGCTTTCATGTCCTTCAGCATTAGTTCAGCCCAAACGGCTTCTGATCGTGCACAAACATAACTGTCCACAGACCTTACTCGGCTCAGAACCTGGAGCAAAGTCTCTTTGCTAACTGCGCCCGCTCTTCTTATCCGCTAATAATAGAAGCTTCATCTCCACAAGGAAGCACAAAGCAAACCTCCCACCTCTCAACATAAATCCTCGGCCTTCCAAGCGTCCTTCCTCCTCGTTCAATCTGTAATTGGCTAACAAGCTGAACCTGTCCACAAGTACTGCGAAGCTTCCCACGCCCTGAGCACGCTCGCAGACAGAGGCCTCCACCACCCCCGCAGCTCACGCCTGACAGAAGCTGCGAGCACTGCTATCAGCCACTTACGGAACAGCGCCCTGGGAAGCACAGCCCGCGAGTGGGGTGCGCCACGGCGGCACAGGGAGGAAAGGCCGCCGTACCCCGACCGGAGCGGCTTCGATCGGCGGCTGCCAGGCCCCGGGCCCGGCACACGCAGACGGCCGCCGCCGTACCCCGAGCGGAGCGGCTTCGATCGGCGGCTGCCCAGAACCCGGGCCCGGCACACGCAGACGGCCGCCGCCGTACCCCGAGCGGAGCGGCTTCGAGCGGCGGCTGCCCAGGCCCCGGGCCCGGCACACGCAGACGGCCGCCGCCGTACCCCGAGCGGAGCGGCTTCGATCGGCGGCTGCCAGGCCCCGGGCCCGGCACGCGCAGACGGCCGCCGCGCACCCTCAGCCAACGGCGGCGGCGCGGGGCGGGTGGCGCTCGAGCGCACCGCCCCCCCGGCAGCGGCGGGCGCCAGGCGGGGCGGGTCGCGCCGGGGTGCCGCGTAGCGGTGCAGCCGCCGCCGTGCCGCTGTGCTCCTGGCGGGGAGGCGCGCAGGGCACCGTCCGCGGGAAGGGAGCGGGGCGGGGGGCAAACAGTGGCGACCTCCTTCCTCCGCCACCTACCTTCCCCGCAAGCGGCGCGGCCGCAGCTCCTCCCTCCAGTGAGGCGAGGGGAAGATGCCGCCGCGCTCCGGCGCCTCCTCGACAGCGAAGGGATGGGGGGAGGGAAGGGGCTTAGCACCTCCCAGGGATCCACCTACTGCAGTGGCAGCGCGGGGAGCCGCAGGCTCTGTCCTCGGAGCGCGGCGTAGGTACGGGCCTTGAGACGGCTACCCAACCGCATCTCGGCCCTTACTGCAGAGCGGGTTTCTTTCTACCGAGGGGTGCTTCGCTCTGCTGAGCCGAGGCAGAGAGCAGCCAAGAGAATTCCTTTGTCTCCCCTGCCTAGGGCCGTCTCTTTTGATGGTGTGGCTGCCTTGGGAGGACTTTAGATGCTCCGATGGCGAATGGTTTGAGGGATGTAGTGCCACTTTCCACCAAGCCTCAAGCTGTTGCCTGAGCCTAAATACATGTGGCAACGCCACGCAGTGGGAGGCGTTCTCTGTTTCTGCTAACACTTAGACAGTCCCCAAAAGCATAGACTTTTTTTTTCTTTCTCTAAAAGCAACAGCTGACAGTTTGCTTGGTTATGTCTCTTACCCAGATTGTGCTCAAATCCTGCTGTCTTGCTACGGGACACGTCCAGAGACCTTTGCTTGTGGCATTCAATGACATTACTGCAGTGGTTTGTTCTCTGCCACTGCCGGTAGTGTTCTGTGGAGTCGTTATCTCCTTTCTGTCCATCCATTACTATTCTTTACACTTCCGAATGTGTTCTGTTCACACTGTAACCTGCAAAGGATGCACGTTTTGTTAGCCCAATTATTTTGATTCTTCCAAGATAAAATTGAGAGTGTTTGCTTGTTTGTTTTGCCAGGAGTGGTTTGCTCATTTGAAAGATATATCCCTAATGGTTTGCGTGGAGCATGGTTTGGAAGGCAATGAACTTTTTGGGCACTGGGAGCACTAAGGACTATATGTGGTGCCCAACAGTTCTTTCTTTAATTGAAATAAAGTCACTCTAGAACACAAAGCAACCTTGTTGTCTGCTACCATTTTCCCTTCACAGTTCAGGTGGAGAAGACTTGCTGGGTCTCTGATGCATGTGTAAATACAACAATCTACCTTGTCATTTCAGTCAAGCAGGTGGTGGTAACTAGAGCCAGTTGAAGCTATTAATTTTCAGACTGACAGTAAAGCAAAGAGTAATTATCCCCTAAAACAAGTTTCATCATGGTCTGTGAGCTGTTTATTGATCCTTCTGTGCAGGTTAGAAGATAGTACTGGACATTTTTCTGAAAGTTATACTCTATTTAACTCAAGGAAATGCTGCATACAGAGCTAGGCTGAGGTCACAGAATCAATGGGACAGATGGTGCGTTTGACTCACTAAAAGTGCAAGTTCAATACAGTGACTTCCTTATGTCTAGAAGCAGTGAGCACAGATCCACAAGCAAACTGCACTCTGGAACATGTAGGCAAAGGACTGAAGTCAGTGAGCAAAAACTGAAAGAGTAATGCTAGAGGATGTAGAAGTGAAAAAGGTTAGTATTGGTCCTCAGTGCATAAAGAGAGCAATCAAGAGTAGCTAAGTGATAATCTTCCTCCAGCAATTGGTATTATAAACCAACTAAGACATTGCATAAAATACTACTATACATTTGAAAATGGGATAGGTTGTGTGAAGATGAGCAATGGTTTGATAATAAGAGATTCTTTGTTTACTTCATTTAAAATGGCTTAAAGGTGATTAGCTCTTACAGGCTCCTTACAATGAGAAAGCATTTCAATTTAATGGGAAACCCCATAACAAGAAGCAATGGAGAAACACTAAAATTCAAACCAGAAATGGAGCACAAATTCATCAGCTTTCTAGTGAAAGAGGAAAGTGGTCTCTGTTTCTTATGACTTCAAGTAAAAGCCCAGTCCAGTTGTTTATGCCTTTCCTTACATGCCAATTCTACACTTGTCTCATTTTCTTCCTCCCATTTGAGCTGTGTCCAGTTTGTTTTTCTTTTCTCTTAAAGGTAAGGTCAGACGTAAAGCCCAGCAGCACAGTCTAGCAGAAAGGAACCTAGGGGTTGTAACTGATAAGCAGCTGAATGTGAGCAAGCAGTGTGCCCAGGTGGCCAAGAAAGCCAGTGGCATCCTAGCTTGTATTAGAAATGTTGTGTCCAGCAGGAGTAGGGAGGTGATTGTCCCCTTGTACTCTGCTCTGGTGAGGACACAACTCGAGTGTCGTGCTCAGTTTTAGGCACCTCATAACAAAAGGGATATTGTGGTGCTGGAGCAGGTGCAGAGGAGGGCAGTGAAGCTGGTGAAGGGCCTGGAGAATAAATGTTATGAAGTGACTGAAGATGCTGGGGCTGTTTAGTTTGAAAAAGAAGAGGCTGAGGGGAATAAACCTTTTATTGTGCTGTTTCTTGGTCTGCCAACAGGAAGGAAGTGAGAAAGCCAGGAGTCCTTTCAGGTCAAAGTAAAACCAATTACTGACCTCAGTAGCAGAGTTCCTGTTACCTGGGCTGTGCCTTTGGGGATTGACATTTCGGTTATGAGCATTAGGGGAAACTTGTTGTCTGTGGAGTTATTAGACAGCATAAGAGCCTATTTTAACCTTTCCAGAAGCAAATTAATCTAAATGGAAGGGAACTGTAGACTGAGTTCTTTCAACAGGTGTGAGACACAAGTTTAAGAGAATTAGGGCTGAGTTTATGTGAAGCTTTTAGAGCTGAAACAGTGCAAATTAAAGAAAGGGGAAGTTGCCAAGAAGCAGATATTTAGCAAGAGTTGTCTTCTTCTGTTGGACGAAGGTAAAAAGAAGCAATTGGGCATTTTAATATGCTTTCAGGTTGCTTCCTGACAGTAAAAAGCATCTTAGCAGAAGAAGTCTGAGGAGCCTCATTTATGCTGATGGATCCATGAATTTTCAAACCCATGAAGTCTTATTATGTTTTCTGACTATATCCCTGTTTCATTTCAAGGGTAGACTTCAGCATGAAGTACCTTAGAGTCACTGTGGATCAATACATCAAATAATTTTGCAGTGACAAGATGGTTTTCCATTGTTAAGTAGCTTTACCTTGGCTGGTTTGCCTTTTAATGTGTTTTTTTCTTCTGAGGGTGACCAAGAGCTAAGCCATCCTTAAAATTCTAATTGCATTATCTTGATGCTACCTTGCTCTGTTCTTTGCAGCTTGCTTCATTGATCCTTACGATAATATTAGCCCACTATGATAGACTCAAATAATATTAGAGATCAATAGTACTAGCTTTTCTTCAGTTAGTTTTGCTTCCCACATTTTAACTGACAGATTTATATGGTTTGATGGCTACACCAGTCACATACAGAGGAAAGGAGATATTTCTGTAGCTCCTGATTGTATGTCAGACATTTCACATCACAACATCTTTCATTTAGAGGTACTCATAGCTGTGGACCTTACTCAAATAATAGAATGGGAAAATCCATTGCTATATGTTGTGACAACTTTGTTCCTGGTAGTTAGCAATTATTTTGTCCAAACAAATGGATTGTATACACCTCTGCAAATTTGTCATGGTTCTTTACAAAGGTTTCATGAACAACCTGGATGATACTAATTACGTTTTTGGTTGATGAGAAGCTGGAAAGGAGTAGCAGTGCACTGGAAAGCAGTCTAATTTTAACTGCTACAGTAACATCATGTCATTGCTAAACAAGCAAACATCATACTAGGATGTTTAAAAATAGCATCTTCAGATAGAAAAGAAATGCTGCTTTTTTTTTCCTCCCCCCTGTGGAAGTTTCAAAGGAATATTATTCCCAGCTATGGGAGCTCCAGAAAGTTGTGGAACACTTTTGGAAAGTTATGTTTCAAGAAAGCTGTAAAGCAACTGAGTGGGAAAGCTAAATTTACTAAACAATTAAAGCAGAGCCCACGGAGGGCTTCTCAGACTGAAGAGGAAAGGACTGAAAGTAAAGAATATTTTGAAGAAGGGAAAATGCTATTGCAGAGGAAAGGGATTTCCTCCCCCCCCTCCCCCCATGATCAGGAGGAAAAATGAAATAAAGGAGACTTGGCTTTTGCAATAAGGAAAATGCTCTCACACTAACAGTAAGGAGGTTGTGAATAGATTGCCCAGTGAGGGTGTAGTTTCCATCACTGGAGACTGTATCAGCAATATAATAACTTCTGTTCATTGTAATTCAGGTCATGGAAGACAATCAGACAACCTGTTCAAGTCCTTGCCACTTATAAGATTCTCCTAAATTAACAAGCATATATACCAAATACACTCCTAAATTAAGAAGCATATATACCAAATACACTCCTAAATTAACAAGCATATATACCAAATACACTCCTAAATTAACAAGCATATATACCAAATACACTCCTAAATTAAGAAGCATATATACCAAATACACTCCTAAATTAACAAGCATATACCAAATACACTCCTAAATTAAGAAGCATATATACCAAATACACTCCTAAATTAACAAGCATATACCCAAATACACTCCTAAATTAACAAGCATATATACCAAATACACTCCTAAATTAACAAGCATATATACCAAATACACTCCTAAATTAAGAAGCATATATACCAAATACACTCCTAAATTAACAAGCATATACCAAATACACTCCTAAATTAACAAGCATATATACCAAATACACTCCTAAATTAACAAGCATATATACCAAATACACTCCTAAATTAAGAAGCATATATACCAAATACACTCCTAAATTAACAAGCATATACCAAATACACTCCTAAATTAACAAGCATATATACCAAATACACTCCTAAATTAACAAGCATATACCAAATACACTCCTAAATTAAGAAGCATATATACCAAATACACTCCTAAATTAACAAGCATATACCAAATACACTCCTAAATTAACAAGCATATATACCAAATACACTCCTAAATTAACAAGCATGTACCAAATACACTCCTAAATTAACAAGCATATATACCAAATACACTCCTAAATTAACAAGCATATACCAAATACACTCCTAAATTAACAAGCATATATACCAAATACACTCCTAAATTAAGAAGCATATATACCAAATACACTCCTAAATTAACAAGCATATATACCAAATACACTCCTAAATTAACAAGCATATACCAAATACACTCCTAAATTAACAAGCATATACCAAATACATTTCCATGCATTCACAATCAGTTACTATTCAGAAATAACACAGAAATCCAGTCCTCCTACCCTGGACAAAGAAAGCCCAGAAGGGGCCAACACCACCTTCTTCTCTCCCCCCAGATAGCAAACCAGCAAGATCTCATCTGGTGTCTGGTTAGTCAAGGTTAGTATTCAGTCATACACAGAGGGGCAGTGGAGGAGGTGGAAGACAGAAGGTAAAGGGAACAAAGAGTGAGAAATTGTTTAGGCATTGCCATTTTATCCCTTTTTAGCAAACCAGTGCATGACCCAGACTTTATTGTTACTTTCCTTATATAACAAAAGCTCTGCTCATTCATTCTATATTCAAAATAATGTCCAGAAAGTTCCTCTCTCTCGTTTATAATTTAGACAATTATAACAGAATTTAATGAGTGTACATGCAGCTTCTGAAAGCATTTGTCTCTTCAGGTTACTTTGGACTACCTACAGAGAAGAAAGCAGAACAGAAGCTAGAACTGTGAACGTTTTCTGCAAGTACTGTTCTTTAATTCCTTGCAAAGAAGCTATTTCTAGCACCACAGACATTCTTTTTCCTACAAAAAGTGTTACAGACAGGAAATGTTTTGGATAGCACAACAACATTTCCTGATAAACATTTTATCACAGCCTGATAACCATTTCCTGTTGGTAGGGTTTGCTTTGACTACTGTCATTCTGTTGTCTTTCTTGCTATAATTAACACACCTATGTGATCTGGCTAAGTGTGCTCATCCTGTCAAACAAAGTCAGACAGTTATAATGTGATGCAAGTGTTTATACTGTTCATTGCCCTTCATTTAATCTTTATATGGGGCATCAAATGAAATAGCTGTACACATGCAGCCTTCTGGGGACTGTGAAATCCCAGAAGGGTGGAGGTTCCTCAGTATTCCCAATAGTGCATTGCCTATTGTGGTCTCAGTCATTCTGGTAAGCTTCTAAAACACCTTTAGAGAAGAACATGAACTTCATGTAGGGTCTAACTGTTCAGTGTGAACTTGGACATGAATTGTCCTGGAAGGGTATCTGAAGAAATTTGGCACTTTGTAAGGAGCTTTAAAGCTTCCTGCAAACGACTGTTGAAATGGGACTGTGTTCAAGTGTCATGTTTTCAGTGAACAGTACCACTTGTGCCATTTTTGGAGTTACCTACTTTAGTGACAAGAGGCAAGCAGTGTCACCTACATACAGCTGATTCTTGTTCTCAATCACACAAAGATCACAGACAGATTTGACTACATTTCTACTACATAGCAGGTGGCCAAGCCTAGGCATCTGGCCCTGAAGCCTAGATGCATATGCTAGCTTGTGTCCATGTTATTTGGGGCTGCATTTCTCTTAAGGTCAGACTGGCCAATTTGCACTGCATAGCTCTTGGTTGTGAAGCTGCTCTGTGCTGTTTTAACATCGTTTGACCTTCAGACACAATACTTAAAATGCCCAGGGTGTGTGTGTGTGTGAGGCTGGGTGTGCACAAGAGGGGGTCCGCTCATTATGTTTGGAAGTGACCATTTATTGTCTTTTGTTTAAAGGTTTTGACCTCTTAAATGTGGTTTGGTTTGAAGTTGTCTTCCTCACGTTTTTCAAAGAAAAGTGGACTTAAGGCACATTACTGGAAGCATGAAGTGTTTGAAGGGGCAAAGCCTGTTGAGACACCATTGAGAGAGTCTGTAGGGAGCAGTCTTGCAGCAGTGTTGTCCATAGAACCCACTGCAAACAGTGCATTATTCCTGAACTGTGCTGGTTGACACAAGCCAAGCCTAACAGGAAATCAGATAAGAAGCAGCCTGGATGTTTAGGGGTCAAGTGTTCAGGCTGTCGTGTCCAGCTATAATGGGTTACAGAGCTGCACTTAAGCTTTGCCTTTTCTTTCTACTATGAAGGCATGAGGAAAGATTGTGGAGGTCAAGGCTGTAAGCAAAGGTAGAGTTGAATTAGAAGGAAAAGTGTAGAGTTGAATTAGAAGGAAAAGTGTAGAGTTGAATTAGAAGGAAAAGTGTGGAGTTGAATTAGAAGGAAAAATACTCTTATTGGTGCGTTGCAGGTAGGTATATTTTGCATGCTGATCTTTCAGAACAATATCCAAAGCAGCAGAATCTGAAAAGGAATTAAAGTTGTTTGTTTGGGTTTTTTTTTAGATTAGACTGGAAAAGACTGGACAAAGTGCTCCTGCAAAGAGCTGATCCAAGTCATGCAGCTCAGCACTGACTGCTATTCAGGCATCTGAAAGAAGCTGACACTGATGTTACCATCTGGGCCTCTCGATGAGGATGGGTATAGAAATTTTAAGTGTTTGTGGAACAGGAAAATGAATTTGCATCCTTGATTTATAACCAAAATTGGTTAGACTGAATCCAGTAATGGCCAGGATGAAGTAGATTGGTTTTCCATTATCAGACTCTAGCAATAAATAATAAGTAAGGCAGTGTGAAAGCTTTATGTGCATAATTTACCATATCCATTATCATCATCTGCTTTCTGTAGAGCAGACATCTTAGAAACATTTCCTTTGACCTAAAGAATAAAGCAGTTTTAAGGTTCTATATTAAAAGTGCAAAAGTTATGATGCCACATATGTGCTGAGGTATAAAATTTTCACTACATTGCCTGTAATTCTGTAACTGTGTGATTAAAAGACAAAGTAATTGCTGGTTTAAAACTGATGCTTTATACAGTAACCTTATAGCATACAATGGCATTGATAGCTGAGGATTTGTGGGATTTATAATACTTGACACAAAAGTGTTAAAAGCAGTATGGATTTTTTCACTGGCACTAATTTGAAGTCACTCAGTGGGCTGTTGAAAAGCTAAACAAGAGCAAGGAATTGTTGTATGCTAAAAAGAACAATAGAGGTGACAAGAAGAGTGCATTTTATCAGAAAGCAGGAGCAATGTTATCTTATTTCTGATTGCTATCACAATGTGACCTTGTAAAACTGTCAGAAGACTTTTCTGTGTTTTCATACTCCACACTACTTGCAAGAGTTCAAACAAAAAGAGTTTTCCCTTTTGCCATTCAGCTCAGAGAGTTTCCTGTTATAAGTTCCTGCGACTGCTGAAAGTTTGCATGGACAAGTCAAGGGACAGCAGCCAGCTGAGACTGCTGAACAGAGTCTTCAGTTCAGGAAGTCTGTGAGATACAAATGTTCAGAGGCTAAGATAATAATTAAAGGAAGTTTCATATTTGCTTAGCTCATTCTTTTCTAATACTCTCTGCCAAAGACAGATTTTGCTAGTGCTGGAGAGAAAGCACTCACTTTGGTAAAGCTCTGGCCTGACCCTCAATAACTCTTTCTTCAGTCTGTGCCCTCATGTAGAGGATGTTTAATTCTGTGTCTAGCTGAGAGATAACACTGATATGCCCTTTCTGCTTCCTGTGAGGAAATGCTCAGTGCGTTCTGAGACTGGGGGGAGGTTGTGGCGGGGGTTGTGTGGTTTGTTTTTAACGGAAGTATCGTTGCTGTTCGTTGATGTGAGGACTATTCTCTATTAAGGTCAGAGGGACTGATGACTTTGTACTAATCTAGGAAGTGTGATGTAAGACTAGCTGGGCAGCCAGACATGCCCAGACACACACTGGATCTAACACTGAACTTGTTTAAAGCTACACTAGAAGGTATTGAAATTCCTAGCTTAGCAAAGGGAGCGCATCTTGTATAAATGACTATTGCCATTAGAAACGTTAGAGTATTCTTCTATATATGCTTTACAGAGGATGTGCTCCACATACAGATGTTGGCACACTTCAAATGCTGTGCTAATCTGTGCTATCTCGGATCTACAGACGGCGTGAAGTGCTGTGCCTGCGAGAACGAGACGGCCGTGGTTATTAAACAACAACAAACAAAGCAAGACTTTGAAATGAAGGTGAATCCACTGAGAAAAACATCTGAGCCTCCTTGAGGAAGTGAACATCTCTAAAGCATCTGCAGTTATTTATCAGCTTCTTCCTAGCCTTAGTAACCTGCCTTTGAGAACAATTGAGCAGTGAAAGAAAACTTAGTCTAATTCTGACTACATTTCTAACTCTGTTTACTTTAAGCATGTGCCTTGTTATGCACTTTCTGTTGATGCTTCAGCATCTTAATATATCCTATTAGGTTAAAATCTTTGAGTCCTTTCCATCAATGGGTTTAAAATACATAGTTAATTGAAATACTCCTATGTCAGCAGATGGGTTTCTCTGTACTGTATTTAGCACTCTTTGGAGGAAATGAGATCTAGAAATAGAATTTATTATTTGCTTTTTAAAGTCATGTTATGTTTTCCCCCAAAGCAATGTGTAACTGTCAGTTCTCACAACACATGGGGAAAGAAAAGCAAAGGAATTGCTCGAGGGAAATAGCTGGAGCTAAAAAGCTGAAGTTCCTTGGACCAGCCACAGACAATTTGAGTTCTCAGCTTAGTTTGAGATACTCTTGTAACCCTCAATCTTTTCCAGTGACAAGGGTCTCTGAACCACTTCAAGGTTTCCAATGTTCCTTTTTTGTAGACTGGGGAATAGCTCACACTGCACTTCATAGTTTTTTCCTGTGCTTTGATAACTGCAAGTCACAGTGTGTGATGGTTCATCAATCACCCTGTCAGTTTCTCTTCCAATGGAAAAAAGGAAGGTGACTGCAAAATGTGTGATGGAAGCTCTGCCACTCAGGGAGGCATTTGCTGTCAGGAGAGAAGTTGGGATAAAGAAGAAGCCTTGCCAAAATCCTAATTTTATCCTAATTCTAATGTTAAGACCATCCAATTTAAGTAAAATATATTTATTTGAGTTACAGGTACAAATTGTGCTGTACAGTTTAGCACTGGAACAGAATATTTCATTTAACATTCTCAGTTTGCCTCTCATTAATGTTTCAGTGTGCAAAGAGGTCTAGTTTCTCAAGACCTCAGCTGTATTCCACAACCTGTATCCAAATGCTGTTTCTGGATCACCAGTATGCCTGTGGGTCCAATGGCTCTAAGTCCACATTTTTAGGGAAGAAGGTAGAATACACTTGAAAATTTATGCTGGATTAAATTTAAGCACAAAACATTTATGCTATTTATGTTTCAAGGTTAAGGGGTGCACACACCTAACTACAAGTTCGTATAGCCCTACAAAACCAGCAAAGATCTCTTAAGCTTCTGCTGCAATCCTGAAGCTTAAAGCATATCTGAAATTTCTCCCTGAGCATTCGTATCTCTCCTATGCCAGTTTAAGGTTGCTTATTCTTCCCATCTGTCCTGGCTCAAAACAGGGCCAGTGCTTCTCCAGGAAAGACCTTGAACTGGTTTGTCTATTGGCTGAGTGATCTAAGATGGTTTGGAGAGGTCAATCACAGTGAGGCTGGTTCATAGGGCTAATAAACACCTTGAGAAAGTAGGTATGGGTTCCTTTGGACATACAATTTAGGCTGCCTCTAAAGCAGCATATTATGAACAGGTAGTAAATCCAGCACTGAGTTCAGTTTAGAATCATTGATCCTGGAGGTCTCTTCCAACCTCATTGATTCTTCCAGTCCAACCTATCACAGTATCACAGTATCACCAAGGTTGGAAGAGACCTCACAGATCATCAAGTCCAACCCTTTACCACAGTGCCCAAGGCTAGACCATGGCACCAAGTGCCACATCCAACCTTGCCTTGAACTGCCCCAGGGACGACGACTCCACCACCTCCCCAGGCAGCCCATTCCAGTGCCCAATGACTCTCTCAGTGAAGAACTTTCTCCTCACCTCGAGCCGAAATTTCCCCTGGCGCAGCCTGAGGCTGTGTCCTCTTGTTCTGGAGCTGGCCACCTGAGAGAAGAGAGCAACCTCCTCCTGGCCACAACCACCCTTCAGGTAGTTGTAGACAGCAATAAGGTCACCCCTGAGCCTCCTCTTCTCCAGGCTAAACAACCCCAGCTCCCTAAGCCTCTCCTCGTAGGGCTTGTGCTCGACTCAACCAGACCATGGCACTAAGTGCCTCATCCAGGCTTTTCTTCAACACCTCCAGGGATGGCGACTCCACCACCTCCCTGGGCAGCCCATTCCAATGGCAATCACTCTCTCTGTGAAGAGCAGTGCTGACTAATGGGTAGGATGCAGCTCCTCTCACTATTTCAACCATGCTTACACTGAACTCTAAATTGTCCTCCTACTTCTGTCTCTCTGGATGCATCATGTTTAACACAGATTGTGAGGTTGCACGTAAATGCAATTGCTACGTAGGTGCTGGTGGAGCAAAATGGGAGTGCAAGCAGCATAACAGCAAAGAACAAGGGTACGGCACGTGAATGCTGAAGCACTGCTTGATACTTGGAATGTCAGACTGTGAACAAGATTCTATATCCTGTGATTTCCAGATGATTTGGTGACCAAGGAAGTCCTTCAAGACTACTACTATGTGGTCGTAGGACCACCTTACTTCCTGCATGAGTGTGACATACAGGGTGGCCATGCTGCTGCCATTGCTTCAGTGCAGCATCCTACACACTGAACACTGACATCATGGAAAGGCTGCAGCCAGCTTAGTAGAAGAACAGTGCTAAATATGGCTCAGTCTTCCTTAAGCACCTTCCTTAATAATAATTCCTGACCAGCTGAGCCAGTCAGGATGCTTCAACCATCAAAAAGAGCAATAACTATCAGGAGAAACTAAAAAGCCAGAACTTGTCCTAAGCATGGCACTCCATGAGTGAAGGAAGAAAACTTCATCTTCACACAAAAATGTGTAACCTAATGTCTCCTTGATGGCTTTTTCTCATCTCTGCCACAACCTATTTGTTAGGCCTTCTAAGTAGCTCTGCAAAGGCAATTAGAAACGACAACAAACCAAAGAAACAACTTTGGGCCAGTGGAGACATGTAGAGTTTTTCATAAAGGCACAAAAGAAGGAAGAATGAAGCCCAGCAGTCTCTTCGGCATTGTATAACAGCAAGTCAGCTGTAGAGATTAGCCCACAGATCTCTGGTAATCCTTCTTGGTAACCACCATCTCTGGTGTCTGTCTTAAAGACTCTTCTATCATTTCCCTTAGAGAAAATGCTCAGGGAGGAGGAAGTCTGCCCTCTGTGTCAGCACCTGGCTGTTGCCAGGACACGAGTCTATGCACACAGACGTTAAGCTCTTTAGGGCTAAGCAGTAATTTGCCAGCTGACTGGTGCCTTGCTGCCAGGGGACTGAAGCAAGGCTTGCGACTTCTAAGAGTATTGCCTGCAAGTGACAGAACATGCCACAAGGATAAGGGTGCTGCTTAGCATGATTCAGGGAAGAGAAAAACAAGCAAAACTGAGCCAAACGAGGCGTGGGCAAAAGAGATATTTGTTGATCTGGAAGCCAACTATTGTGTGCAAGCTTCATATTGCAAATGCTGCAGGGGAACTGTTTGAAATTTCAAGAAGGGTTTCTCCTGGCTCTGGTTTGCCAAAAGCATTTCCTTTGTGTGTTCTTGTCCCTTTCAGTGGCTTCACATACAGAGATTTGGTCTTCAAAAGCTCTTTCTTTGGCTTTTATTCATCCTTAGTGAATTTTCTTTTTGAGGAGCTATGGTTACAACCCTGTTTAACCCAGTTCTCTTCTATCCTCTCCTCAGCCTCAGAAAAGAAAATTGTAATCTTTCTTTATGTCTTTTTCCTGGTTCTCTGAACCTAAATGGCTAAGCAGACCTCTAAGTTAACGGGGGAAAAAAGTTGCAGTGAAGCAAAAAAAAACCCAAACAACCAAACAAATGCTGGCTTGCCCTTGGAGAAAACAAATTAGGGACTCATCTGAACTTCACTATTCCAGCCTAAATTAAGGAAGTTTAAAATTACAGTTGAAGCTTTATTTGTTGCTCTTCTTGATCAACAAGAACATTAATAGGTTGTATGAAGCAACACAGGTAAGAATTAAATGATGAAGCAAAAAGTACTGTTCAGACTGTAGCTTAGTCTTTTCAGCACGCTCATACCTTGCTTTCTACTCTATGAGAAAACATTCCAGAGCCAAACAAAAACTACACTAACAAATAAGTATGGACAGAAGTAAACGGATGTGAAGATTGCTAGGCTAAAAGTGAGTCTTTTCACAGTGTGGGACATCAAGAGGCATCTGGCTCAAATCCCCAAAAGCAAAAGGCTTCACAGAACTGCAAAATGAACCTAAGCTGTTCCTTCTTTTATGGTGTGGAAAACTGTGACCTGTGACTCCTGAAGCAGTGATTGGAATTTGCAGTGATGTGAGCTTAGAGAAATGTGTGTGCCTCAGGGAGGCTTGGTGGAGTCCCTACACAAGCAGACATTACAGGTGGAAGCATCTTTCCTCCCTTTAGGTATATACAGGGGAATTCTATGCAGTCACCCACAGTTCTTTTATAAACAGTGGAGAGTAAGAATAATCCTGAGGGGCAATTTCTTTTATTTTAGAAAGACAATGTCTCTTTCTCTCTTCAGATTATGGTAGGAATTTAGGATGGTGACTGTCACAGAAACCCTTGTTTGATGGAGTAAACCCTTCACTGGCTGCTGGGCTTCCTGAGCACCTAAACTGATTGAATGTGCTGAGCTATTGGATGATTCCTCTCTTATTATAACTTGAGATTGTCTGTTTGGAGGTGTGTGTAGAAATACCATAATGTAGATATGAACCACCTGTGATGGCTGAAGTTTTCAGGTGGTTTTCATCAGAGCAAATAGCTTTCATTTACAGAATCACAGAACCTTAGAGGTTGGAAGGGGCCTCCAGAGATCATCAAGTCCAACTCCCCTGCCAAAGCAGGATCACCAAGGGTAGTCCACACAGGAATGCATCCAGGCAGGTTTTGAAAGTCTTGGGAGAAGGAGGCTCCACAGCCTCTCTGGGCAGCCTGTTCCAGTGCTCTGTTGCTCTCACTGTAAGAATGTTTCTCCTCACGTTGAGGTGAAATCTTCTATGCTCAAGTTTGTGCCTTTTGCTCTTTGTCTTGTCCTAGTCTCCTCTCACAGGTAAATAGTGACAAGAGGAAATGGCCTCAAGCTGTGACTGGGTAGACTTAGAGTGGGTATTAGGGAACATTTTTTCACAGCAGGAGTGGTCAGGCATTGGAATGAGCTGCCCAGTGAGGTGGTTGAGTCACCCACCCTGGATGTGTTTGGAAGTTGTTTGGATGTGGTGCTTGGGGCTATGGTTTAGGGTGAACCTTGTAGAATAGAGGTATCAGTTGGACTTGGTGATCCTGGGGGTCTTTTCCAATCTGAATGTTTCTGTGACTCTGTCTCATTGCTGTGGAGCACCAAGAAGAGATTGGCCTCATCCACTCTACACTCACCCCTCAGATATTCATACACACTGATGAGATCTCCTCTCAGTCTTCTCTTCTCCAGACTACACAGCCCCAGGCCTCTCTGTCTCTCTCCAATAGGGCTGATGCTCAAGTCCCCCGGCCATCCTCATGGCTCTCTGCTGGCCTCATCCAGCAGGTCTCTGTCTCTCTTGAACATTTAATTCTTATTTTCATTCTGAGTTGTGCAAAGAATCAGAAATGTCTGACCTCTGGCATTACCAGGAAAAGCTTAACACAGTCTTTGAACACTTAGGTTTAAACTCACATCGGTAACTTTTCTGGACATCTAAATTACATTTAAGATATTAGACAAAAGAAGTAAACAAAACCATCTCTCTTCAGACCAGTGACATGGAAAATAAACAAAAATTCCTTGGATATCATTTGTTTCCTTATGTACTGGATTACTTAAAATGCAAATTGTTTTCAGAACCCTTAAGCCCCACAATCTAATTGTTGGTGTTTATCCTTGTTACTGCCTAGCTCTGCCTTTTCTGCTCATGCTAATAATAATCCCATGTCTGTTTCTCTCTGTTCCTGTTCCATGGGAGTTCCTCACTCTCTGCATTTTCCTGGGCTTTAAAAACAGCTTTAGAAAAGAGATCCATGTGGTCGCTTCTTTTTTTTGACTCTTCCTTTTGCATCTGCTTAGCAAATGAGTTTTAAACTCCTTGTCCTGAACGAAAGCTCTGTTGGTGAACAAAGAAGCAGACCTAGATCACGACACGTTGCTTCTGCCCCAGTGTTCACTTTTCCGTGGTCCTTCAAGGAGCCCAAGGGTGTATTTGAGTGTTAGTGTAGGATGAGTACATGGGTGCAGATGAAAGCAGGGAACTCAAACCAAGAACTCTGATTTGCCTATTAATTGTCTCTCTAATGTAACAGTTGTCTGTCTGCCTTTTTACTCTTTTTTCCCTCCCCAACTATCTTTTCCCATGCTTTACTTCACTCTTTGAACGAGCTGACAAGAGCTCTTAGGAGTTGTTCAAATAGGCAAGCAGGCTGAGAACAGAATCCATTTGACCTTGGTTAACTTGCCTCAGAATAAGCTTTTCAGGAGGGTTTTAAGAAAAGCATGCAGAATTCCAGGAAGAGTGATCTACAGCCTCCGGGGTTTGATCTGAACTCCTTGAACCCAGAAGGGCTGCTATTTCTGTGTGGATAATGACACACGCTTTGTAGGCACCACAATTAGTGTTACACCTAACTCACATGTGGAAGCCTCAAGTGGGACTATGGCCTCTGTGACCTTGGTGTTTTAAAAGTGTATTTGTGCCTGAGAATGAAAGACAAACCAAATGCAACAAAAAAAAACCAACCCAAACATTCAGTAAAGTTTTCTGTGGCGATTAGAGGTGGCCAAGAGCTTTCCACCAAAGCAGCTATCATCACAAAATGCCAGCTGTTTGAAATGAAAGCTGCCTTTACACAAACCCAGCCAGCCACACGTTTTTGGGTGAGCTTGGTCTGCCTCATGCAGACATCTTTTGCTGGCTGGAGAAGCACCAGGCATAGACACACATCTGTACACAGGGCAAGAACCTCTCTGGAAATTCAAATACTGGGTGTGGAAGCTCTTGTGGTCGATCCTGAAAGCCTTATCATGACCTCCTGCCCCTGCTTGTGGAGTGATTCATATGAACCTGGTTGGGGGAGCTGCTCTGTGTTAGCGCTTCAAATAGGCACATTGGCACTCTGGGACTTGGGCTCTAACTCCAACTAGGGTCTCACCCTGTGAGGGATTTCCTTTTTTAAGGGGGAAACCATGATGCAGCTGGCATTCTTGAGATTTTGTACTAACCACTGAGTAAATGCTGAGCTTAGATACAACCTAAGTTATGAATGCTTTGCTGGAGAATATTTTTCCCACCTTGACTGTGAACATTACATATTTTGAAATTCCTACTTTGTTACACCTTGAGGCAACAGGAAGCAACCAAAGAATACTAAAAGACAGCATTTGCTAATCTTCATCATCTCTACAAACATTAAATTATTAAATAATCATAATCTGGGTTATTTGCTGAGCAACACCAACACAATCTTTCAGTAAGGCGCTGCTGAACTCTGGAGGTTAACTGCTTTTTTTCCTTACTGTTCTTTTCTATGAGGACTTATAATATTTTAAAGTGCAGAACTTGAAGTTTTTCCATAAATGGATAGAAGCTTTTCCAGGCAGTTTCATATAGTGTAATTACTTTGCCCACCACAGTCTTTTATTTTTTGAACCACAAATTGCAAGGCAGACAGTTGTGCTTGGCTTGATGGACACCTAAACTTGCAGTGAACCAAAGGAGATAGTGTTCTCTGTCCCTCTGGCTGGAAGGATTTCAGACCTCAACACTTACACAGTCTCAAGTTGTGCCGAGGGAAGTGTAGGCTGGATGTTAGGAGGAAGTTGTTGGCAGAGAGAGTGACTGGCATTGGAATGGGCTGCCCAGGGAGGTGGTGGAGTCACCATCCCTGGAGGTGTTCAAGAAAAGCCTGGATCAGGCACTTAGTGCCATGGTCTGGTTGATTGGCTAGGGCTGGGTGCTAGGTTGGACTGGATGATCTTGGAGGTCTCTTCCAACCTGGTTGATTCTATGATTCTATGATTCTGGCTTAGAAAAGCAAGCCTATGGCAGAGTTAAGAGTTAGTGTGAATTGGTCCATTTAAAACACTGGAAGGATTTTGGATAAAACTTCAACACCTCTGTGCTGGCAATTTTATTTCAGGAAGCAGCAGAATTGTGTCCCATCTGCAGTGTACAGCTGACACTGGCTTATTACTGCCAATTTAAGCAGTTTTTAGAGGAATTTGAGATGTTTTGGGAGTGAACCAAAGAAAGATGGACTTGCTGCTTTCAGTTTTGTTACACATTTGTTCTCTCTTGAGTGTGTCAGATTTGGAAGGCAAGAGAATCACTTTTGTTCATGGCAAAGTACATCAGATACATGGTGTTCTGTCATCTCTGGTGTCACTGGTCCCCTGCCAGTGACAAAATAATTATAGAGATTGTTTTAGGTGCCATTTATACCCAAGATGCTAGGCCAAATCAGTTCAAATACAATGGTTATAAGCTGACAACACCCAGGACCCTTGAGGCTTTTATTCACCTGAGTGACAAAAAGTAGTCATTAATCCAGTTTAAGAGTGCAATTAGGATTGATTTCTGATTGTGTTGGATGATTGAAGCTGGAAAAGCAGATGGGATGTGTTGGGAGTATGCCCTGTGGCTGTCCACCTTCCACCTCTGTTGTCTTCCCTTATCAATGCATGTCAGCTCCAAATGCCCACCTGCAAGTCAAACAGCAGCAGCTCTCACCAGGCTTGCAGGGCATGCTGTTACTGTGAGCATTCTCACTGGCAGCCCCCTTGCCTGCCAGAAAAGCATCTATTAAACTGTATGTACCTGCCATAAGGCAGGAAAAATATGAGTGGTTGGAAAGTGCTAATGGATGTTGTGTCCATATGTTTCTTCAGTGCAGGAGATACCACAGTGTGTGAAACTATGGTTACGAACAAATGCTGACTGATTGCAGGTAAGAGTGGCCACAGAGGAGATGTTTATTTTGGCTGCTGCTGAGAGCTTTCCTCTTCACATTTTTAATTGGTGCTAAAAATCAGGCTAGATCTATTTGCTTTGTGAGGAAAAGGTTTTGATCTGATGATGGTCCTCAGAAGCTCTGGTTTGAGGTTAGCAATACAGAGTTTAAGGACCTGGGGATAATTTCTTTGCTGTTAAACTCCTACCCATAATGCAAGGGAGTTAATGGATTCTTCCTGCCAGAGCAGGAGAAAGCAACAGCAAACAAACAAAACCCAAGCCCAACCAAACCCAACCATGGCTGCAATAGCTTTTCTGCCTTTCCTAGATTTTAGACCATGCTGTGTGAGATAAAGCTGTTCATGCTGCTGAGCAAACAGTCAGGGAGAGAAGAAAAGGCAGAGTCTCAAAGAATCACACATCTGCGCAGCTGCAGTGCTTAGGGGAAAATAGGGAACTCACCGCTTCCTTGCAGTCAGGTTAAGTCCTATTGCTTGGGCTCTACACCTTTGCTCTGGGCAAACACACATCTAACCAAGCCCTTGTTTTCATTTAGCTATAAGCTTTTGATGTACTGACATTTTAAGCTAAGTTTTTGGGTAGGATCCTTCTGATCAAATTGGACATGTCGATGTCTATGTCTCAGCTAGTTGTGATACAGAGTGACAAGGGAGAGACAGAGATCTTGGGGCATGATTCCTTTTTAAATGGCTGAAACACATCAGACACACTGCCTTAGCCATGCCTGCTTGCCTCCTTTTGCTGTAAAGAAAGCATGCAGTGTGAGTAAAACTACACAGTCTGTAAGTTAGGTACAGTTTGTCACTATCAAGAATTCTGTTTCTTACAGTGCCACCTTCACACCAAGTTATATTTTTCATAACAGTGCCTTCCAGTTTCTCTAGAATTCCCAGCTAGACCCTGCTTAGATAGGAGTTACCCCTGAGAGCTAAAAGAGACATGGAACATCTCTTGTGACCTTAGCCAGTGTTATGAAAATGGAATCGCATTATGGATGCAATAAGGTTCTGAAATGACTGAGGAGAAGTACTGCCCACACATAAAGCTGCTCCAGAGGAAGAAACTACTGAGTTGGAGCAAAATGGTGTTATAGTTGGACTTCTGGCCACAAACTAGTCAGTAACCAGGCAGTGATGACAAGGCATCCATGGGTGGATGCATATTTGGAAAACAAGTCAAGGAAGAAGGCAGCCTGAATTTCACTGAAGCTTCATTTGTGTAACTGAGTCTAGCTCATAGGTTCACTGAGTATTTCTGAAGTGTAAATCCTGCACCTGATGAAAACTGAAAATGGAAGGTAACAAAAGCAGCAAAGTACTGTTACTAGGGCTTTGATTAGCATTTGGGCCAGGAAGCAGAGGCTATCATAGTTAGGTGTAGCAACAGAGATGGCCTGAAGAAATCCTATCTGCAAATCTTGCACCCCAAGCTCTGCTAAAAGAGTGTGCAGGCTTTGGACCCAAGCTTTTGAAAGTTAGGAAATGCCAGAGAAAAATGTACACAGACAGCCTTTATTGTTCCCCTTTGCACAGACATGTCTTCGGCTATCGGCTCCCTGGCTGCTTTTGCTGCAAGGAATTTCTGTCTTAATCTGCACCAACAGGAGGAGTGCTGATTGTGCAAGAGCTGCTCCTCAGCACATTGCTTTAGCCTGCCTTAGTCTCCAGCCTTTGGCCTGGTTTACTGGCGCTGAAATGAGGGGCCAGTTTTCCAAAGCTCCCTCTGGAGTCAGTGGAGAAACATTGGATGGGTTAGAAACCCTTCCTCAGGGTTTTCAGCTGAATGTAAAATCTGAGCTATTTTCTGGGGGTGTTTCTTTCTCTCCTTTCTGCAGCAAGCAATCTCAGGTGACTAAGTGTCTGTATCAGGCACTTGGAATATTTCTCTAGGTGAAATCAAGCTGGTCCATAAGCCTTGTTTATAGCACCTTGTTCTGATTCTCTTTTCAAAACCATGTTTAAGGTTCCTGTGTGATTTCCCCTGCTATATGTTATTTCAGTGTTTGAGTGACTCACACATTGGGATTTCTTTTTTTTAACATCTAAAATGAAGGAATAACACAAGATGAGACCCCAAACCCAAACGACCAAACAAAATTACCCCAAACTCTGCTAATTTTGATTTCAATGTAATTTGCATTATGTGTCAGTGTAATTTGCATTACAGTCATGCTTGACCAACCTGATAGCATTCTGTGATGACATGACTGAATGGGTAGTTTCAGGGAGAGCAGTGGATGTAGCCTACCTTGACCTCAGCAAAGCCTTTGACACAGCCTCCCATGATATTCTAGTGAGCAAGCTTAGGAAGTGTGGGATGAAAGAGCAGACAGTGAGGTGGGTTAGGAACTGGTTACAAGATAGAGTTTGAAGAGTGGTGATCAATGGTGCTAAGTCCAGCTGGAGAGCTGTAACCAGTAGAGCGCCCCAGGAATCAGTGTTGGGTCCAGCCCTGTTCAACATCTTCATCAATGACATTGATGAGGGAGCAGACAGACAGACAGAATCTGCTCAGCAAGTTTGCTGATGACACCAAACTGGGAGGCTTGGCTGAGACAGCTGAAGGCTGTGCAGCCATCAAGTGACACCTGGGCAGACTGAGACCTGGGCACAGAGGAACCAAATGAGGTTCAACAAGGACAAGTACAGAGTCCTGCACCTGGGGAGGAATAATAAACTGCACCAGTACAGGCTGGGAGAGCAGCTGTGGAGAGGGACCTGGGGGTGCTGGTGGCTAACAAGTTACCCATGGCACAGCAATGTGCTCCTGTGGCCAAGAAAGCCAATGGGATCCTGGGGTGTATTAAGAGTGTGCTCAGCAGATCAAGGGAGGTTCTCCTCTCCCTCTACTCTGCCCTGGTGAGGACTCATCTTGAATACTGCATTCAGTTTTGGGCTCCCCAGTTTAAGAGGGACAGCAGAGGGCTATGAGGATGATAGGGAAGGAGCAGATTTGTTCTGTGCAACAGCATTCAGTCAGCCAAACTGCACAGCTATCTTCTCCTTCCTTTGCCTCATTCATCAGTCTGGTTTACAATTTCTATTACTACAGGTGCCTTTGCTCCAGGTCTCCCTTCCAATTGCCCCCCTTCACTTCCCCAGCTACTTCTGCCTGCCCTTTCTTTCCCCTGGCCACTTCAGGGACCTTCCATTGTTCAGCTGTGGAAAGGTCTTCCAGGAAGAGGTCTTTACAGTAATCTCCTTAAGGAAGATGTCTTGGCAATGAGTGACCATCTTGGCACCTGTTTGAAACTACAACTGAAAGGTAGTTTGTCCAGCAGTGTGTAGGTCAGCTCCAGCACTGTGGTAGGACTCTGGTTCAGATAAATCACATTCCACTTGAGCAGTTTTTCTTGCAGCATTTTGGCTTTGCCTGTAGGTCTCTCATCCAAAGAGAAGCCTGACATCATCAAATTATTGGCCCTGTGGGCTTTGTATCATGCCATGAGTGCTATTACTTACACTTGCCACAGGAAAAAAAAGCACAGCAGCCTTCAAAGCTCAGAGATAGAATCAAACACGACTGGGAACTTTCCTGCATTTCAGGTTTTCCATATCAACTTCTGGACTCAAATCTGAATGGTTTGAAAATTCAAAAGCCAGGAAGTCTGGAGTAAACTTCTGGATTTTGATTTAGTCCCACTGCTCTTGGAACCAAGCACATAGATTTCCATCTGATTAGGCTGAGTTTGGAGGCAGTTTGATACACCCTGGTTATCTCATTTTAGCTAGGAATTACTTGATCACTTGCCCTAAGAGTGTAACACTGAAGTCATAACTTAGTTAAACAGAAACCAGAATGTGAAGTTTAATGCTTAGAATTTCCAAAATGTATTCAAAACAAAAACTCACAAATGGCAACTTTGCATGAGGTGATTATGTTTGTCATGCTCACAGCCTGCTGTTCTGGCCAGAAGAAGAGAAAGAGCAGATGTAGAGAGCTTGGGAGGCATTCCCGAAAGCATTCCTGCCGTTTCCTTTCAAAGCCCAGATCATCTGTTTTCCAGTACATGTTGTTTCTGTGCCCCACTGCTCAAACATCAGTCAATTTCTACCTATGTCACTGTAGCATTTTTATGCCAAGATCTTGAGAGGGCCTGGTAATCTTGCATGAATCTCCTCGAGCTGCTAGTGCAGCAGCCACCCCGACTCCCAAACGCCTTATCACAGCCTCCACATCTCTGACCGCCGAGCAGCGTGATCTCCTTCTGAGCCCATTCACACTGAGGAATCAGTACATCACAAAACTTCCTTGCCTGTATCAGACAGATGCCTTCCTCTGTTTCAGAGATAGATAGTTAATACTTTTCTTAAGACAACTGAAGTGAACTCTCGCTCACTTTGGCCCCTCAAGCTGCACTGTTTGCAATGACAGCTGATGTGGCCAGCAGCGTGCAGCTGAAAACCTCAGCCTTACCAAGTCAGTTTGGCAACCACAAAGACAGGTGCATCTTCCACACTTCCACCCAGCCTCTCCCATGCTGCTGGTGAAACTGGAGTTTTTCACTAGGTAAATCTATCAACCTATATGACCTTGTGCATACTGTTTGCCTTAGGTTTTGCTGGCTCCCCCATGAAGGAATTAAGCACATAAATGAGAAGCCCCCTGTTAAAGAGGTGTTGAAAGCTCTCCCTGTTTAGCACTATCTTGTCTGGATGTTCTCTGTTGGGACCATAGATTATAAAACTTTAATGTCTTCCCCCCCCCTTATTTTTGAGTTAATTCAATACTCTTAGAGCATCATGGATGTTCAGGCAGGTTTTGAGCTCAAGAATCATGGCTTGTCTAGTCCTGTGGGAGCAAGCTAGAAGTTTGTTGACTCAAGCAGACAGAAGATCAAACGTCACATGGAGGTTAAACCTTAAACCTCCCAAGAGAGGGCATCTGCTGAAGTCTCTTGCCCCTGAGTAGCTCTTTACAATGCAAGGACAGGATAGTTTCTTGGTTGAAGGCAGAGCTAAGAAAAGCAGTCAGTTCTTCTGCCTTTAGCAAAACAACATGAAAGAGAAGAGAGTGCTGCAAAAGTAGAGATGTGTTTGTAGAAACACAGCTCATGTAGATACTTGAGACATGTCAGTTACAGATGGGAATCACCAGACAAATCAGCAACAACTTGGGTAGCTGATTTTTATGTTCCTAATGATCACACTAGTTTGGGTCTGGACTTTCTCCTGTGTTCAGTTAGCACACAGGGCAGGTTGCAGTTGCCTGTTTTGCAGTTGCCTGTTACTCTCATGTCATGCAACATCCCCCCTTGAAGTACTGGGAAACACTCCATGTGTGCAGTATGAATGGCCTGAGTGGTAACTCACATCAAAATGTGACAGTTCACTGTGAGGGTGGCAGAACACTGGAATGGGCTGCCCGGGAGGGTTGGTTAGTCTCCCTCTCTGGAGATATTAAAAACCTGCCTGGACATGTTCCTGTGTGATCTGGTATAGGTGATCCTCCTCTGGCACAGGGGCTGGACCAGGTGATCTTTTGAGGTCCCTTCCAGCCCCTGACATTCTGTGATGCTGTGAAAATACAACGTTTTGTAACGTCCAAAATGTTCATGAATCCCAGGCTGCAATAAGGGAATCAGGAGTAGTTACTTCTCAACGTGCCTGCAAGACCAATACAGCTCTTCCATCTGGAAATGCATCTGCCTTAGTCGGCTGCATGTGCCAGAGGAAGAAAAGCCCCAGCAGTTCTGCCCCCCACAAGCCTGCCCACGGGTCACACATCCCACTGTAATTAGGGACACTTCTGCCAGCCACAGCTGTTGCCTCACTGCGACCCTCCGAGAGGCAAAGGGTGAGCAGCACCTGCCCAGGTCACCTGTGGGAATTCCCACTTCAGCCAGTGACTATGAACAAAACAATGAATAAAACCAGCATCAAACCGAGTTCAGTATCACCGAGGCTTGGGAGAGTGGAGACCTGCGTTCCCTGGCGTATATCCCTGTGAGTCTTAAAAGCCCTGCGGGTGAGAAAAGTGCTCTTATGCTTTGTAAAGCTGAGCTGCTTTTAATGCTCCATTCTTCACCTCCTTTTCCCGGTGTCTTTTTGGAGCCTGTTCTCTTCCCCTCCTAGGTGGCGCCAGCACCGCGTTGCTGAGGCAGCTGCTTTGCTCCTGAGTCTTGCTTGCACAGCTTCGTTTGAACGGCTGCTTGCAGAAACCACTGAAACAGGGCTTGCTCCAGACCCACCCTTGCATCCCTTTCTGCTAGCTGGTGCTGGCTGCTAGTATTTGCCGTACTCTTAACTGCATGGTGCGGGATGCTTTCTACAGAAGCCCTTCCCAGCATTTCTGTGGCACCTCTTTGATGTTCCATTGTTGTTGTATGGAACATGCCAGTTTACATGAAATATGGAAGAGCACTAATCATAGAACCATAGAATCACAGAATCAGCCAGGTTGGAAGAGACTGCCAAGCTCAGCCAGTCCAACCTAGCAGCCATCCAATCAACTAGACCATGGCACCAAGTGCCTCATCCAGGCTTTGCTTGAACACCTCCAGGGATGGTGACTCCACCACCTCCCTGGGCAGCCCATTCCAATGCCAATCACTCTCTCTGCCAACAACTTCCTCCTAACATCCAGCCTATAATTCCCCTGGCACAACTTGAGACTGTGTCCCCTTGATCTATTGCTGCTTGCCTGGCAGAAGAGATACTGCTCTAATTTTTCTATACTCTGGGACCCCGAGGAAAGCAGTCTTGTAGTGACAGACACTGTTTAACTGCAGAATGGAAGCTGTGCCATTAGGGTTAGGGTTATGTCTTCACTGAGGGATTTTACTCCAGAAGTCACTTCAGTAAACAAAAGGTACCATTTCAGTGCAGGTGACTGCCAACTGTTACATGAACAGCTCCACAGGTTACAACTTGCTTCCTTCCTTAAACAGGAACTCTCAGGGACTTCAGTAAACTCTGTGCACTCAAATGGAGGTCAAAGAAGACTCACACCCACAGCTCACAGAGAATTCAAGAGATTACTGGAAAGATTAAACCCCTTAACCAAACAGCACATGCCAAAATTACATGACAAACAGGCATCCAAGGAACTCAGTAAGAGATAGTGCAAGACCAGGCACGCCTGAAGTTCTGCTCTTCCCATTCACACAAGACCAATCCACTTTGCAAACAGACTGACACCCCTTGGAGATGTAATTCCAAGTCAGCCTTTAGGCATTTTTAGTGGTTTTATAGCACAATCACTCCTTTCTGCAAACACAAAAGGGAGAAGCCTGACGGTTTCAGAGGGGAACTGCAGCTTCCCTTTGAACGGCTTTGCCTAACAGAGGCTTTACCATCTCATGGTTTGGTTTACATGAGATCTGTTAAGAAAAGCTGCTAAAGCCAGCTACAAGAAGTGGCAGGAGCTTTGTGGCTAAGGAATTGTGCAGATTTACGTGAGATGCTGCTGTGGGCACTGTGACTGCATGTGCAGACATTCTGACTCCATTTACACAGGTACCATTCCGCTGGCAGTACCCCAGACCGAACCTTGCACCATCCCTGCTGTCCCAGCAATGCTGCACATCAGGACAGCTGAGCTCCCAGCTGGCACTGGAAAAGACAGGCTTTTCTGGGCAGGAAATAACAGGCACAGCTGGTCTTGCTTACACCTCACACCACCCTTCCAGGACATCTCCCACCTCAGTGCAGTTTCAGTGCCAAGGGACTCAAATACACTTCACAACAGGTATGTGTCTGAAGAGGTTTTAGGCTGGAGTAGTTGCTGTTCATTGCCACAGCCTGTCCTGGCTTGAATGTGTGTCATTGCCCTCTCCATGTCTTGGCAGTGGCAGCATGGATAGACAGCCCTTTGGCACACAGAACACTGCAGCACAGGGTCAGATTTGGAAGACATATGGAGACAGAAACTCTAAACAAGAGCAACCTGAAGAGGAAATCCTGATTTTGCCCTAGAGGTTTCCCTTGCAGTGTGTGTTGGGTGTACAAGTGTCTGACTTCTCCTGCATGTCCCACCTGGGTGCTTCAGGAAGCAAGCATCTCCCTGGTGCCACAGGCCAGGGACGCAGTGAGGGCTGTGTGGGTGACCATCAAAACTTCTGTCTCCTGTTAAACTTCCCTGGGCAGGGTCCCCTTGTGTAGTCTGTGTCTGAGGATACCAGACTGACACAGAGGCTCGTGTGGCCTGTGAGAGATGTGGCTTTGCCCACAGTGGCTGTGAGCGAGGAGAGCAGAGATGCTGAGCCTGGCAGCAGAGGCAGAAGTAACGTGTGTGTTGTTCAATGCCTTGTGTCCTGCCTCACCGCATCACAGCTCCCAACTCCTGCCCTGCTGCACCCTCACACCCAAGCACAAATCCTTGAGGACAGTTGTTCTCCCTCTTCTGTTCCCTAGACAAGTGGTCTGTAGTGTCTGTGGGTGCTCCTGGATTGTGCTGCTCTTGTCTGAGACCCGTAAGCTTTCTGTGGAGGATGTTCAGATATTTACCTCAGGTTGGAAGCCCTCAGTGTGCTTGTGCTTTGACTGTAAAGACTGCATTATCTCCTGGCCAGCTGCTCTCTCTCCCCTTCTGTGACAGGAGGAAGTACCCATGGTGAAATGATCTTGTCTGCTGAGCTCCAGTATGAGCTAATGGGGATAGAGCAAGCCCTTCCCAGTGCCTCCAAAAGAGTTAGGGATCATAATTTTACTTGGAGCTGCACCTAGTTTTTGTTAATGGTGTTAGCAGATGCTGGACAAGAGGCACACTAGGTTTTTAGACATAGCATGGACAGCTTGGACTGCATTTGCTTTCAGGTGTTGGCAGCTCTTCAGGAACTGCACGATGGTAACAAGCCACTCTTACATGGAAGAAAGAAGAAATATGCACTAGCAAGTGGAAAGATGAGGAAGGTTTGTGTACTTCCAGTCCACATCTTTTCTGAGACAATGCCAAACCATGTACTAGCTGCTAGGATCTAAACACTTGCTGAGCAGGTCAGGAAGATGGGAATCCTCAGGGCTGAGTAATCCAGCCTGTCTGTTCAATTCATCAGTTTAATTTCTGGTTCCTGTAGAGGGTGTTGAAGCACTTCTTAAGGCAACCTCTGTACGTGTTTATTGTGCTGGTTCATAACACTGCTTTAAATGCACCTCCTGAAATCCCAGCTCCTAACCAGTTCTTTGCTCAAATCAGTGGTTTTCAGATTTTTTGCCCCCACTGTGCACATGGAAATGTGATTGAAATGGAGGCCTGGAATGCAAACAGCAATGTGTTAAGAAATCCACTGTCTACATGTTTGGCCCTCTAAAGTCGAGCTACTAGTCTAGCTTCTTTGGAGCACTTCAGCTCCAGAGAATGGTACTGGAGGGACTATTTGAGGTGCCATATAATCTGGCCATAGTTGATAATCACAAGCACATACATGTCAAAAAGAAAATACTGCATTCATAAAGCAGTTTCCCTTTCCCTTAACTAAAAAATCTGCACTTTGCAACCTGCATCTCCCTGGACAGTTCAGATATACCAGAGCATGGGAAGGAGAAAACTGTTCCAGTTGCTTCCCTAAATAGATGTCTTTTAGCTGTTTTCTTGATGCTTTCCATGGTTGTTTTCTATAGCTTTGTGAAAATGCCTGCTCAGTGGAAGTTCCAAGCTCTACAAAGAGCCTCAAATGTTACTTCTGTCTGGCATACAATCATAATGAGACTACAGCTCAAACTTAACTTCAAAATTAATAACCTTACCTTTTATTCACCTTCATGATTTTCTTGCTGCTGAAGCCATGATGTTCATGTGTCCCAGAAATGAGTGCACACTGATTCACTTCAAAGAGCCTCTGTTGCTGCATAAGTAAGTAATTTTGCCTTAAAAAGAGAACCTTTCCTATTCGGTCATGCATACAGGAGACATCTGTAGAGTTTTGGCTTTCTGATTGCTTAGTTCAAAGTCATTAAGCCATTTCCTGAAGCCTTGTTGCTTTTGCTAATAAGTTGCTAAGGACAACCAGCCTTCAAACAAAAAACATCCAGGTGGATTTCAGTAGATAAAGGCTTGATTTAGTGTAGGTAGCCCAATTCCTCACCAGCAGATGCACTCTAAAATAACACAGCCTGGTCCTTCAGCTTCTTTTGGGAGCCTTACAGTAATTCATGTAAGAAAGCCATTTGCACGTTGTAAACTTGGGTTTGTGCAGGTACTCTGCGTAGGGAAATACCACTCCATCAGCTGACAGAGGTGCAGTCACAAAAACAAGGCACAGACATGTCAGTGCAAGCCTTGCTCTGGGTCAAAATGAAGTTTATGTAAATAAAATAGCTGCTTTTTCAGCTTGGAAAGCCAAAGACAAATGGGTTGTAAGACCAGCCATCGCTGCCCTTGTACACTTGACTGCTTCTATTTCTAGAGTATGTTGCTGTGCCCAGCTCAGTTGTTACTTTGGTTTAGGCAGGCTTTTCTTTAACTAGACTTCAGCAACAGACAAGTGTCTGTGCATCAGCAGAAATGAAATGGAAATGGGCACTCTTTATATTAACTGCAATACTGTCTGTTGGTGTCATGATATTGTTGCTTTCTCTTCTGCAGCAGAATTAAACAAGGTCATAGCCCTGATGGTGATTTCCACATGCTCCTTGCGCTGAGAGTAAAAGGGAGTCATAGAATCATAGAATGGTCTGGGCTGGAAGGTAACTCTGAAGGTCATCCAGTCCAACCCCCCCCTGCAGTAAGCAGGGGCATTCCCAACTGGATCAGGTTGCCCAGAGCCCTGTCAAGCCCTGAATATCTCCAGAGATGGGGCCTCAACCACCTCCCTGGGCAACCTGTTTGAGTGTCCCATCACCCTCTGGTAAAGAACTTGTTCCTAACATCCAGTCTAAATCTGCTCTTCTCTAATTCAAAGCCATTGGCCCTTGTCCTATCACCACAGGCCTTCTTAAAGAGTTTCTCTCCATCCTTCTTGTAGGCCCCCTTCAGGCATTGGAAGGCTGCTATTAGGTCTCCTCGGAGCCTTCTCTTCTCCAGGCTGAACAACCCCAGCTCCTTCTGTCTTTACAGCAGAGGTGCTCCAATCTCTTGAGCATTTTCATTGCCCTTCTCTGCACCTGCTCCATCAGGTCCATGCCCTTCCTATAATGAGGGCTCCCAGACCTGGACATAGTACTCTTGGTGAGGTCTCACCAGAGCAAAGTGTCAGAGTCACCTCTCTGGATCTGCTGTCTGGATCTTTTCATGCAGTCCAGGATGCAATTTGCCTTCTGTCAGCTCATGTCCAGCTTCTGATCCATCAGCACCTCCAAGTCCTTTTCCACAGGGCTGCTTTCTATCACCCCACCCCCCCAGTTTGTATCGATAGTGGAGATTGTTCTGGCCCAGGTGCAGAACCCTGCACTTGCTCTTGTTGAACCTCATGAGGTTCACCTGAGCCCACCTCTCCAGCTTGTCCAGGTGCCTCTGGATGACATCCCATCCCTCTGGTATATTGGCCACTCAGTTTGGTGTCATCTGCACTCCATCCCACTGTATCACTGATAAAAATGTTAAAGAGCACAGGTGCCAGTACAGACCCCTGAGGGGCACCACTTGTCACTGCTCTCCATCTCGAGCACCACCCTCTGGATGTGGCCATCCAGCCAATTCTTTATCCACTGAACTTTCCAAGCATCAAATCCTCATCCCTCCAACTTGGTAAGTAGGATGTTGTGGGGGCCACGTTAAAGGCCTTGCAAAAGTCTGGCTAGATCCCATCCATAGGCATTCCTTACCCACTGCCATAGTCACTTTATCACAGAAAGCCGCTAGGTTGCTCAGGCAGGATGTGCCCCGACTGAAGCCATGCTGGCTGTCTTGAATCGCCTCTCTGTCCTCCATGGGCCTTAGCACAGCGTCTAGGAGCAGCTGTTCCATGATCTTCCCAGGCACAGGGGTGAGGCTGACAGGTCAGCAGTTCCCGGAGTGCTCCATTCTACCCTCTTAAAAATGGGAGTAATGTTTCCTTCCTTCTGGTCCCCAGGGGCTCCACCTGACTGCTAGGACTGTTCAAGTGTCATGGAGAGTGCCTTGCAACTACCTCAGCTAATTCCTGTGGGACTCTGGAATACATTTTGGCAGGTCCCATGGAGTTGCATATCTTCAGGTTCCTCAGCTGATCACACAGCTCATCTTCACTTACCCTGGGAAGGACCTTGTCTGCCTGGTGTCCAGCCTGGGGACTCACTGGCTAATTCATTCATTGCTGTTGCCTTAGGGCACAGTTCAGTAATGTCTCCCACAAAAGCAACTGTTTCAGCAGAGTGTCTCTTCTCCTGGGCATCTTTACATAGCTTTTCTCCCTCTTTTGCCTTTAGTGGGAGGTATTTCAGTCCTTGTTACTGCTGAATCAGGGTGCATGCCCTGCCAAAGCAGCAGTGGGTTTGTAAAATCTCTCTGTAATCTACTTCTTGGACGAGATATTTATACTAGAAATAGAAATACTCCAGTCCTCACAAGTCTTGGTGCTTTTGCTTGGTAGACAATTTTTAGTACATTGTTTTGTTATCTTTTCCCTGCTTCAGGAGTCATCCCAGATTAGTTTTTGTTGTCAAGGAGCCTTTCTCTTAATTCACATCTGTCTGTTTTCTCACAACCTCATTTTTTACTTACTCGGAAATCTGATGCTCACCAACCAGACTGTGCTCCGGCTCTGCTCCTGAATCTTTGAATCATCAGAGAAGAGGAGCCTGCTATAATAGGTTTTAGTCATTCCTATTCTTCCTCTCATTTCCTGGCTCTATTGTAATTCCCATAGCTACAGCTATAGGAGCTGTATAAGTGTGCTGAGCCATTCGCTCACATTGAACTGTACAGCCCAGGGCCACGCTGCAAAGCTTTGACCCTTCAGTCTTTCTGACCTTCTGTCTGTTCTGAATGACCTGCTGCAATGACCCAAAATCTTGGTGGGAACTGGGAGAGCACAGCCTGGCACTTCCAGTTCCAGACTGATGTAACCATTTAATGCTGCAGGGCATCTGGGAACATCTCTGGTGTTTGAGACCATCTCTGGGCATGTGTTATTTCGCCCTTACAGTTGTAACCTGCCTTTCTGAAAACTGATCTTTCATGTACTCTTGCTCTTCCTGGGTATTTCCCACATTTCCCAGTGAGGATTTTCCTTTTAAATAGTATCTAAGATGTACTTTTTTTTTCTTTCTGGTGCAAGTACTACTGTCTACTGCTCATCTCAAACCTTAAATCTTAGAATTGTAGAATCAGTCAGGGCTGGAAGGGACCACAAGAATCATCTAGTTCCAACCCCCTTGCCATGGGCAGGGACACCCTACCCTAGATCAGGGGTACACAGAGCTACTGATAATTGCTGCCAGAACCTCCTCATTCCCATACTGGAGAAGATCCCAGGGATGGCTTTCAGGAAGCACTGATGACCCTGCTGCCAGTTTCCCTCTGCCTCAGAACCTGAGGATGCTCAGTGGATTCCCCCAGAGCACCCAGCCCCATCCGGTTTTCATGTGCCCTGCTGCTAGCCAAGCTCCAACACCAGCATCCAGTGTGTGGTGGCAGTCATTGTGAGCAGAAAGTTTCCTTACCTCTCCAATGACTCTGCCTTAACACCTCTCCCACTGGATATAATTTTCCCAGCACCTTTCCTCTGATGCACAGCTGCTGACCTGCCTTGCTAGTCTCTGCCTAGCTGCTATTTTCTTGCTTCTATCTGTTGCAGACTTTCTTTGGCATCCTTCCTACAAATGGATGAAATCTCTTAACAAAACCTTTGTGTGTGTGTGTCTTGATATAAGAGGTCATCAATGACAATTTACATGCCTTGGGTCTTGTCTAGCTGGAGGCTGAAATTTATGCATGCAGCAACAGGATACTCAAACCCCAAGAAAACCTTGACAGGATCTGACTCTTCCTCCTTTTGAATGAATCTGGGCACCAAGGGTTTCACCCTCTCCCAAGCCAGTTTTAAATGACAGTACTCAACGTTTTGCCAAGCCCAGATTCCCCAGCTGACACTTGGAAAAGTAACAATCATTTGAAATGTCAATATTCTTTCATAGCTGTCTTAGCAGCAGTCCACCTCTTCCTCTTGTCTGCATTTCATTCTTTTCCAAATATAATGGGGCACTGTTGCTATGAATAAACCATATATCCTACAGAGGAATTCCTTATCTCTGTCAGTTCAGTCTTGGTATTGATCTGTGTGCTTTGCTGTTCAGGCTGTCTTTTGTCTATTGATGAGTGATGCCACTGGAGAAAGTCTCTGTCTACCTTCTTAGCCCTTCCAGTTACAGTCTGACAAACACTAAATGTGTCTGAATTAATCACCATCTGATGTGTGTGTGTATATATACACATATATATACAGCAACACACCAACAGAACCCCACCTTTCTCCCTTGATTAATTTTGCCTTTTCCTGTGCTTCATGAAGATCTCTTGCAGCCCTTCAGAAACTTTCTCTCTTGGCATTTCCTCATGGCTATTTTAAGTTTTAATTTTTTTTACCACCATGGAGTTTTAATCTCACTTAGGAGGACATTTCATTTCCCAGCACAGACCAGGTGTGGCCTACTACTGCTTCTATTCTGCATCAGACATGTGTCTTTTGGGTTAAAATTAACCCTCTGGTCTTTAAGGAACTGAGTCTTTGGTTAAGTTCTTAAATCCTTCAAGAGTAACTTAATATTGAAACGTTTCTACCTTAAGGTGGAAGAAGTTGAATCTTTTTCAAAGGGTGCCAGGATACAGTTGTATTTCTCTTCCTAATTAGAAGGAAGTAATTGCCTCCACTTCCCTCCCCCAAGTCATATATCTCAGAATAAAGCTGCAGCTGCTTACTTGCCACAGGGAGACGAAGTTGTAGCAGTGGTCAGTTTGAACATCACACATATAAATAGCTGAGCTCATAGCAATGAGTTGTTTGCACCTGAATCAGCTTCTAGAAAATGCTAGAAAGGTGTTGGTACTTGTGACCTGTGTTAGGTAGGAAGCTGAGCATCTCTCTGACTGTACCGTTGAAAAGACCAGAATTGCATGAGAAGATGGTACAAAGGAGGTATGAACATTCCTTGGACTGTAGAAGACACTTGTAACATAAAGGAAGTACATATTAGACAGATGAGCTTCATTTGAGCCACAAGGTAATCGTGCTGTTGGTGCTTAAGAAGGTGGCAGATCAGGATTTAAGCAGCAGCACACATAGCATCCAGTAAGGGAAACTCTGTGCTCCTGAGTAAAGGGCAGGACAGAACATTGCAATATTCAACTATGGAAGAACAGCTGAAGTCTGGAAAAGACTAGAGTGGAAAATTCCAATGTGGGTATCAGTTTAATAGGGAGATCAGAAACCTGTTGGAACTAATGGTGATAGAGGACACAAAGTCTTCTTGAAGGTGAGGAGACCTGAGCTGATGGAGGAACCCTGCCCTATGATAAGAAAGCTTTAATTGTGTTAACTAAGTGTTTGCAAAGGAGCATGGAATCTTTGTGGATTGAAATCTAGCTTTATGAAGGACGAGTGTAGTATTAGCATGTAATATTATACCATCATATTATGAGTGTGATGATGTTCATATTATGGCTCAGTATTTCACTGTTATTACACTGCATTACAATATAGAATCACAGACCAGATGTGGCTGGCAGGCACCTTTGAATACTGGCTAATTCAGACCCCTCCTGAAGGCAGGGCCAGCTGCAGTAGGTTGCCCAGAATTTTATCAAGCAACAGTATTAGCATATAGTGATTATTGCAGTGGAAGAGTCGTTTTGTAGTCATGGCCACAATGCACTTGGATTCACAGCGTTTTCAGGATCAAAAGAAGAAAGGAAGCCCAAAGAACCAAGTACAATTCCCTTACAGCTGTTAAATTTTACAAAGAGGAACGGTACAAAAGTCAGGATGTTTATTATGAAGGTCTTCACAAAGGCATTGAATCTCTGCATGCAACTTTGAGACCAGTTAAGGGCACCACAGTGGAAGAACAAAGCAAATGTTTTCTGCTGAGAAAGATCTACAAAAGCAGCACAAATAAACATTGAGAGGAATGCTACTAAAACAAAAAAGGCTTTCTTCAAACAGGTGAATTTCACCACATAGGGTGAATGGGAAGATCTATAAGCTTTAGTTAAGGGCAGAAATGTCTCTTTAGCTTGGAAACAGGAGACTGAGGGTGCCTTCATTAATGTTTATAAATATGGAAAGGGCAAGTGCCAAGAGGATGGAACCAGGCTCTTCTTGGTGATGTCCAGTGACAGGACAAGAGGATGGAACCAGGCTCTTCTTGGTGATGTCCAGTGACAGGACAAGAGGATGGAACCAGGCTCTTCTTGGTGATGTCCAGTGACAAGACAAGAGGATGGAACCAGGCTCTTCTTGGTGATGTCCAGTGACAAGACAAGGGGCAATGGGTGGAAGTTGAGGCATAGGAAGCTCCATGTAAATGTGAGGAGGAATGTTTTCACTGTGAGGGTGACAGAACACTGGGACAGGCTGACCAGGTGGGTTGTGGAGTCTCCTGCTTTGGAGACATTCAAGAGCTGCCTGGATGTGTTCCTGTGTGATCTGCTCTAGGTGATGCTGCTCTGGCAGGGGGGGTTGGATTGGATGCTATTTCGAGGTCCCTTCCAGCCCCTGACATTCTGTGTTTCTGTGATTAATCAATCAAACAGTGTCTTGGTTTAACACAGTCTGCTCTCACAAGCACCACCACCACACCCCACTTTTGATGGGATTGAAGGTAACACAAAAGCCTGGGTTGAGAAAAGGAGTTTCATGTAAGTAATACAATGTGCAATTACCTTGGCCTGTTTCACAGAAAAGCAGAGCAGACACAGAAGCAGCAGCAGAAGGCAGCAGTAGAACAACTCCCCAAGCCCCCCACCTTGCAGACAGCACAGTGTAAAAGTCCAGCACCCCAAAACCAGCAATCAGAAGCAGCGATGTGAAACAGGAAGCCTCTCGTGTTACAATCCATGATGCTTTGCTCTGCCTAGCACGTTCGTGTTAAAGCTGGCATGGTGACAGCGTAGGATCAAATACTCATCCACAGATTCAACTGACTAAACCCACGACAAAACCATACCAGGAGCTGCCATCTGAGGAGAATTTGAGTAACTCAAAGAGAGGAAAAGAAAAGCACAGACAGAAAACCCAAATACATTCACACCTTTGGATCTGCCCACCGAGGAAGGATCTGGATAGCTCTTTTTGCAGAGGACTTAGCAGTGGACAGGTCTTAATTTTAACCAAAAAATGTTTTGGAACAAATAGAATTAACATTAATGAGTGTCCACCACTTGGTGGGTTTTATTTAACTAAAGTGCACCAAAGGAACTGTAGCCAGAAATCTCTGGATTTCTCCATGTATAACTCTGCACTTTTAGCTGCCTTAGAACCGAGGAAATGGAAGATAGTTACTGTGGTAACTCAAGTTGTGCCAGGGGAGGTCTAGGCTGGATGTTAGGAGGAAGTTGTTGGCAGAGAGAGTGATTGGCATTGGAATGGGCTGCCCAGGGAGGTGGTGGAGTCGTCATCCCTGGAGGTGTTCAAGCAAAGCCTGGATGAGGCACTTGGTGCCATGGTCTAGTTGATTGGATGGGTGCTAGGTTGGACTGGCTGATCTTGGCAGTCTCTTCCAACCTGTTTGGTTCTGTGATTCTGTGTTATTCTGTGATCCCTCTGCCAATCAACAGGAGAGGGAGGGCAGAAGCTACTGATGAATTTTCAGAGTGGAAATGGGTTGCTGTGGGTGTGTTTCAGATGTCTTTGTGAGACTTATTGTACCATATAATGAAATAATCTAGAAAAGAATGTGAAAAGCGAGGTGGCAGAATTTGAGGAAGGAATGCAAACCACTTTGCAGAACAGCAAAGATAAGGGTTGACTTTGAGGAACTGCAACAGCACCATGCAAGTCTGAACAATTAAGTGATACACGAAATTTAGCAGAGACAGATACAAAACTGTGCACATCAGAAGTCTCCTTGTCCAGCACTTTTGTCTTTATAAGCATACTGAGAGGACTCTGAGATGACTGCTATCTCTCAAAAATCAAAGTACATTGTACAAAGACCTCAGCTAAGTATTCATAAGTGGACAAACCCCCCTTGTTACTACACCCCTGTGTTAACCTGTAATGCACCAGTATTTTTAACATCCTATGTAGCACTCAGAAGCACAGAGCCACAGAATGTCAAGGACTGGAAGGGACCTCAAAAGATCATCTAGGCCAACCCCCTTTCAGAGCAGGATTCTTCCCCCTTTGCTCTCAGAGTATGTATGTCTCCTGTACATGGCCTAGTTCTGCAGCAGATACTTTCCATGCTACATGCTTCTGCAAAGGAACTCTTCCATTTACTATGTTGTGGTTGCCAAAGGTTGACACAAACAAATGCATTGAAGGAAAACCCATCAAGGGTTATTAAATCTCCAGGCAGTTGTCCTGCAGCAAATCCTTAAGCAAGAATTGTTGACAGCCAGAAGTCTATCCTGGAGAAGCATCACTACACACTTGACTTTTTATTGAACTGCTCCACAGGTGTCCTTGCTTAGCCTCTGTTATAGGCAGGGTGCCAGGCAAAGAGAGCATTGTGACTGACTTTGTGTGGCCTTTCTTGGCATCTGAGTTTCTCTTGCAGTGATGTGAAGAACACATGTGTCCACCCATCTGTAAGTCTGAACTTCCAAAACTGCTTGTTTTTCCTGAACAGCCAACTGACAGCAGTGTATTGGGTATACCAGCTCTTGGCTTTTCATCCCTGACACCTGAAAAAGCTTCCTCCCAGGCACACACACCTGACTGGGATGCACAGCTTACCATTCTGCATCATTCAGGTAAGGCTTCCATTGGGTGCTACCAAGGTGGTCACTGCTTTCTAGTTATGGTCTGCCACGTTGCTGGTGAATGCAAGCATGGCCTGCCAGTCCCCCAAGAAGTGTGTTGATCCATATTGGTCAGCTCTTCACTTCTGTTCCATCTGTGTCTGTTTTATTCAATTTGTGGTTAATGTAATTTAATTTGATTTAATTTTAGTTTAGTTTTATTTTATATCTCTTGAATAGCTGCATCAAGGAAGCAAAGATTTGATGTTTGTATGGCTATGGGCTTGCAAACATTGTGTGCTCTATGTCCAGAAAGGGTGAAACATAATTTGGATGGTATCTGCTATCTTGATCCAGAAGTTAGGAAGGAGACAAGGTTCTCTTGAATATTCCTGTGAGTGAAATTAAGACACAAACAATAAAACTCCCCCACAAACTCAGCCACAAACAAAAAAAAAAAAGGAAAATAAAAGGGGGAGAAAGAGACTACAGACAGACAGAGCAGGCAAGATAATTACCACCCCTCTTTGGCTGGGGGCGGGGGGGAGAGACATTCCTGGGCTGCTGCCTCCAGCCTGAGATGCCCCAGGTCATCTTCCCCCGCCTAAGCTGGCATAGCTCAGGGTTTTGTATTGTTCTTGATTCATTCATTGTAGCTCCACCTGGCCCAGATCCTTGTCACATTCCAGAGGTGACTTCCAGGGGGTCTTCTCAGGTGCTTGCAGGGGTTGGCACTGAGTGGCCTCCACCCCTCTTTGACATCCACTGTCCATCACACCTCCTTGGCAGGTGCTGTCTCAGCGGGCAGAGGTGACACAACAGGTGGGTCATTCAGGATGATCTGATCTTTGTTGAGGCACTTCTCATGTTCTTAATGTGATCATCACGTTCACAAGGTGATTTACATTCAGGAGAGGATTCCCTCCTCTTGGCACAAGTGGATCCTGGCTGTGGCTTTCTCACGCTGAAGCGAGGGAAGTTTTCATTCCAAAATACAGTGTTAGCTTTACTACAAAAGAACCTCTATCTCCAAATTGTGAAAGCTCAACATAGTAAAACTGGGATTCCAGCTTTGGGCTGATGTTAGCCCTTTATTCTTGCAGGTGCAGTTCTAACATATTTCAGTGGCAGAAGTGATGGATCTGTTCACTAGAGAAATTACAAATGAAAACCAGGGAACACCCCCGAAGTGGGAGCATGCAGTTCCTGCAGCCCCTTTGCTTACATTAGCAGATGTTTTCAGGATTGCCTATTAAAGGGAAGTGGAATTTTCCAGGGATGTACCTGGAGGAGACTGCACTGCTGCTCCTATGGAAATATTTAAGCTTTTCAGAGATGCAGGGGAGGATACTTAGACCTGGGAAGTTTGCTTGACAGAAGGGAGAAGCACTGCAATGCTGGTCTGTAGAAACTGCTCTATTATGCCCAGAGGTTATAGTGACCATGCTTGACTACCGAAAAATAAAGTAAGACAAGAGACTATTGTTACATTAGAGCATCTGGGTTAGTTTCTGCCTTTGGTTCGTGGAGAGATGAAAGGTTTAAACCAGAACATGATGATGCTAATAGGATATAAGCGAGACACAAATTGACTAGAAGTAATTTAGCTAGCTGATAGGAATCCTGCTCACTATCCTACTGAAGGCACCAAAGAGATGCTTAGGAAATGAAAGCGTAGCAAATGAAGTGCAAAAGAGACATTAAAGGTGTTGTTCTCCAGAGCTCTCCCTGGAGTGATGCTTTATAGAGGTTGCATCATGTAGTTCTGTCAAGTCATGGTAAGATCCAGAAGGCAAATAGCTGCCTCGATTTTGGAGCAGGTTAACTTTATGTAAGCCTATGGCTTTCTCTGATAACTTTGGTGTCACAAAACCACCAAAGCTTGCCCATCTCAAACAGATGCAATGGGCTTCAGTCCCACCCTTGTCCTGTGCGTGGGTACTAGTTGTTGTAGCAACTAAGGAAAGTTACATTTCTCAGCAGGGAGATGGATCCAGGCTAGAGGAGGAAAGATTTAGATTAGACATTATGAAGTTCTTCTCCATAAAAGTGGTGAGACGTTGGTATGGGTTGCCCAAACTGAAGCCTCATCCCTGGAAGTTTTTAGGGCCAGTCTGGATGTGGCTCTGGACAACCTGATCTAGTGGAACATGTCCCTGGCAAGGGAGTTGGAACTAGATGATCCTTGAGGTCCCTTCCAACCCTGACAATTCTATGATTCTGTGAGATGGGCAAAATACCATTTTACTGCTCAGAGACATCATTTGCACTGATAAGAGGCTTCCTCACCCCAGCACAGTGCCCTCCTCTCCACACACTTCGTGTGGGGTTCAGAAGTCCCAGCAGAGCTGGGGTGGGACCTCTGAGCTTGTCCTCTGCTTGGTGAGTGCCGTTCTCATCATGAGGTATTTGTTCTAACATGAGAGATGTGCGAGGCAGCAATCTTTATCTGATGCATATGAGGGCTTCACTGGGGGAAAGCACAGGATTTGTGTGAAAGGAGCTGTGAGCTTTCATCTGAATTGAAAATCTGCTGACAGCCTGCTGTGTGTTTTGCCTGTCATCTGTCAGGCACAAGGCATTATTAAAACCATTCTTGCATGTGAAAAGCATGAGTGGGGAGAAGCATCCTAGGCAAACACAGCCTTAACCTGGGAATCCAGTGCCAGCCCTGTTGCTAGCAGAGTGCAGCAAAATGCTGCAAAAAGGGATGGTTACAGAGGATGTCAACAGCAGGGCAGACTACAGAGATACTTCCATGGAAACCACTTCATCTGCCTAGTGCATGGTTTTAATAGTGACACAACAGACTCAAAACCTCATGGAGCTGTGTGGGCAGACATTTTGGTCAGCGGCCCCCTTTAGCCTGCTTTCAGCTTTGCAGCCATGAAAGTGTGACTGGATGCCTGGGTGGAGGGGAGGAGAGGTCCCTCCATTCACCAGATTCATTAATTGTACGTAGGATACTAACTCTTAGTCCTCTTGTGGCCTGTGAATCCGACAAATCTCTTGTCCTGACATGAGCTATACCAAAGCTTTATCTGCCTGGTTGTGTGAAGAGGCAAACAGAGCTAATTGTGGCATAGACAGTGAATCCTGCTGCAGCTAACTAGGGCTAGGAAAAGTGCCATTTCATCGTGTCATTCTTTTTAATGAGAAGTAAAATAAGAGCTGATGCAGGAGATCCTGGGCAAGAGAAAGATTTATTATGTAGAAAAACTTCTCCACTTTTCTCCCAATCTATTGTGAGTCATATTTTTGACAGTGGCAGATAAGAAAAGTTGTGGCTGAGGGACTGCAAGTACAAAAGAGAGGCAGATGGACGGGTGTTGGAACATGCTGAACAAACAGCTTACTTCATTTTGTTTATTCTCTTCTAAAGCTCTCAGTCACTGGGGTTTGGGAATGTTACATAAAGCTAAAACCCTTGTGCTAATTCTCCTCTGGTGGCTTGCATCGGATTTCAAATGAATTACAGCTTTGGTCGTGTAGCAGCAACAACAACAATGTGGAAGAAGCATCTCTGCCAAACAAAACTGAACCAAATCATGCATTTCCCTTTATTTTCTTCCTGCAGCAAAAGACCATTTAGCTGCTGCCCTGCTTGTCCTCATTGCACTGAGGACTCAGAAAACAAAACATGAGGCAATTTAACCATGACAGAGTGAGTTATCTCCTGGTTTTGCTGTAAAACCCCGTGGAGCTTTGACTGACAGTCACCTGGTTGTCTACCCACCCCATGTCAGGCTGATCAGACTTTTCAGGCTGCTCCTAAATGCAGGTTGTGATGGTGAAGAAGGTTTTCTGGCGACAATCAACCACGGTTGATGGGTGCTGAGGTGCCCCTGGACCTGTGTGTGACAGCACACCCTGGGCTTCTCTTGTCTTTTGCAGAATACATCCTTATATGTCCTCATACTTAGAAAGACCATTTAAGAACAAAAATTAAAGGCAACTCTTTCCATTCCAGCTATGTAGCAATGTTTTTCTCCCCTCATCAGAGTATTAATGAGGAACAGAAACCAATTAAGAAATACCAGAAGCACTTAAAAAATATGCCATTGCTAGTGCTGCAAAGGGACAGCTTGAAAAGCTTTTGTGCTTTTCCTTTCTGAATAATTGCTGTTAGAATTGATCCTGCTTCTTCCCTGTCCTTCACACAGCAGTCACCTTCACCTTCCCATCTCTCTAGCCTTATGGCTGACAGCAGATGAGCTACTAGCACTGGGTGCTGCTTTTCTCTTGATTTCCCAGAAAATGAACCTAGGCTTTGCAATTGTAGTCTCTGGAAATAGGTATGTGTTAGTAGGCTAAGCTGCCGTGTTGGAGACACACAGTGCTAAAATCTTCAGCAGAGGCAATCCCTTCTGTTTGTTTGACAGGCCCAGTTTTGCCCAAAATCTCTTGGCTTGAAAAAAGTGAAACTTTGCAAATGGAAGTTTGTGCCTGCTGACATCAAATATTGAGTGATGGGGAAAATATGCAGATGCCTTCACCTGGCTTGCCTGGGACACTCAGCTCCCTGATCCTGTGAACTCCACGTGTCACATGCACAGCCTGTGTGGGCATGGGACTGCCAAGCTACCTGAGCTGCTGTGCAAATGCATCCGTGCCCATGAGCTGGTATTAGTCTGTTGGACTGTGTATGTGCATCAGGGGCCAGGTAAGGTTCAGACAGCTCTTGGCCTTCTCTGCTGAGATGTGAAGTGGATGACAACCTGCCCAGTGAGACTTCAGGGACAGAGGGAGCACCAGACAACAGACCATTCTCAGACAGCAGCTCATCTGACTTTAGGGTGACACTATTGTTGTGGAGAGAGGCCTTGCTCTGTGGACCTTGTAATAGAATCACAGAATCAACCAGGTTGGAAGAGACCTCCAAGATCATCCAGTTCAAGCTAGCACCCAGCCCTATCTAATCAACTAGGCCACAGCATTAAATGCCCCATCCACTCTTTTCTCAAGCACCTCCAGGGATGGCAACTCCACCTCCTCCCTGGACAGCCCTTTCCGATGGCAAATCACTCTGTGAAGAACTTCCTCCTAACATCCAGCTTCTACCTCCACTGGCACAACCTGAGACTGTGTCCCCTTGTTCTGTTGCTGTTTGTCTGGGAGAAGAGACTGACCCCCACTTGGCTACAGCCTCCCTTCAGGCAGTTGTAGACAGCAATGAGGTCAACCCTGAACCTCCTCCAGGCTAAACATCCCCAGCTCCCTCAGCCTCTCCTCATCATAGCATGATGTCCATTTGAAAAGTCCAAGGTAATGCAGGGAGAGTGGGAGACTCCTTGAGTGAAGGTCCTTGAGTTGCACTCCCACCAAATAGTGGGACAGCCTATGAGGATATTTCAAGTAGCCTATAGGAGATGCTGAACAAGGGAAGAAGAATCCAAACTTTTGCTTTTAACTAGCCTAGAGGTCTTATTTAATGTTGAAATTTTGTCTTTGTGCTTTTGGAGCCTGCAATTGTGCCTTTGCTTGCTGCCATGGGCTTGGACCCCCCTTTGTCAGCAGTACCTCTGCTTAGGGCTGGAGAGAAGGTGGGCTTGGGAAGAAGGAGAAGAAAAGGATGAATCATGCTCTCTCTCTCTCTCTTTTTTCCTTCTGTCTTGAAATTGGGCTGTTGTGAAGCCAGAATTGTGAAAGAGAACAGGAACAGAAACAGACAGGGGATGGAGAGAAGCTAGAGCCAGGAGGGCTGATTTGCACTCTGCTGTGTCCTTGATTGTCTACATATTTTAAGGGCTTCAAAATTCAGAAATAATTTAGGCTCTTAACTGCTGAATACATGAGATGTACACAGCATCTTGCAATGAAAGTCACTGATTCGTCATAACCTTCTGAGATGTCTTCTCCAGACTTACTCAAGTTTTTATTAGCAAGAGATGTGATAAACTCCCCTCAGAAGCTGAGTCACCCAGTGATTATTTCTAAAAAACCCCAAGCAATCACTCCAGACCCAGCTTATCAGGTGCAGGGTGAATTGGCAGCCACCCTCATTTAGCTGAAGCCAGACTGAAAGCAAAACACAGAATTACTTTACAAGAGGGAGGAAACAGCACTCTGCAGAAAGCAGGGCGCTTGAGAAGGTGAATGTGGGAGACTGTCCAGAGGACAAAGACAGCTGTATCGTCTGGTGGAAAGAGATGCTCTCAAAACACACTCAGGAGAGTAAAATGTGATCAGTGTCTGACTTTCCTTCGTGCTCTGGTCTCTGACCCTGTGTACCTCAGAGCAGCCTGCCTATCAGTCCTGCAGCGCTTATCGCTGCACGCCACACGAGGGAGATGCCAGCAGAGTTACTGGGGTGTGCCCCAAGCAAGCACCAAGGCCATGGCTGTGCTCTAGACATGGCCCTGCTGGCTGAAGTGCTCATACCCTGTACCACCACCCTGCTGCATATCATAGAATGCTAAGTGTTAGAAGGGACATCCACAAATCATCAAGTCCAACCCCTCTGCCAAGCAGGATCACTTAGGGTAGATCACACAGGAAAGTGTCCACACAGGTTTTTAAGATTTCTAGAGAGGGAGACTCCAAAACCTCTCTGGGCAGCCTCTTTCAGGGCTCTGTCACCCTCAGAGTAAAGAAGTTTTTTCTCATGTTGAGATAGCTTTTCCTGTGATTCAGTTTACATCCATTGCCCCTTGTCCTGTCAATGGGTATCAGTGAATAAAAGACTATCTCCATCCCCCTGAAAGCCACCTGGCAGATAGTTGTAGACACTGATAAAGTCTCTTCTCAGTCTTCTCCAGATTAAACAGCCCCAGGTCTCTCAGTCTTTCCTCATAAGAAAGATGCTCCAGTCTGTTAGTCATCCTTGTGGCCCTCCACTGAACTCTCTCCAGGAGTTCCCTGGTCCTCTTGAACTGGGAAACCCAGAGCTGTACACAGTATTCCAGATATGGTCTAACTAGGGCTGACTAGAGGGGTAGGAGAGCCTGCCTTGACCTGCTGGACATGCCCTTCTTAATGCACCCAAGTATACTATTTGCCTCCTAGTCCACCAGGGCACATTGCTGTCTGATGAGTAACTTCTTATCAACCAGGCCTTTGATGTCCTTCTCTGTGGAGCTACTCTTCAGCAGGTCAAACCCTAACCTGTGCTGGTGAATGGTGCTATTCTTTCCCAGGTGCAGGACTTGACACTTATCCTTGCTGAACTTCATTTTGTTTGGTTTTGCCCTGCTGTCCTGTCTGTCCAGGTCTTGCTGACTGGCAGGGGGGTGGTTTGGGAGTTTTTCCCCCACTACAAGATTAGGCAGAGTAACTCAGCTGGCTGGCAGTTAAGGATGGAGTTGCATTTTACAGAGTAGCACAAATTTACAGGCATATGTACACAACGTTTACAGATGCTTACAACTATGCTCAAGTTAGAAGTAATACAGAACTTCAAAATCCCTCACAAACAGCCAGGCTGCCCAGGAGGGCTCCTGACCAACTCCCCTCCTTCCCACCTCCTCTTTTATCTCAGAAGGCTTATGTGCAGGGGTGAGATGCTAAAAAAAATGACAAGAGGTTAGGAGGAGAATGATTAGTTCAGGTTACACAGCAGCAGTCAGAGACTGGGAAACTCTGTTGTTATTTCTTGGGGTTTATATCTGTAAGCCAAACCAATGGGTGCTATAGACATCACTATTATTTTTCTTTTCATAGTCAATGATCTAATTTCTCTCATTGAAACATTCCAATTAGCCTCAAACTAGCACAGGCAGAAAAGACTTCCAGTGTGTCAGCCACTCCTCCCAGTTCTGCATCATCATCAGATTTGCTGAGGGTACAATCTGTGTCTTCATCTATGTTGTTGATAAGTATGTTGAAGGAGACTGGAACTTCTCTCCTTTCCAAAGGGCTCTGCCACCTGAAATCTTCCTGTCAAGCTGCTCATGGGGTCATTTCTACCCTGCTTCAGCCCATATATGCTGGATGAACAGAGACCTGTTTCAAGTGTCTGGGGTACCTACCTCAAAGACTGAATGGGATTAGGGAGCACATGAGGCACTCTGCAGGCAGACTTTGGCAGATAGGTGAATAATTGGAACAATAACTGTTGTCCTAACACCACAGCTACAAAAGGGCACCTCTCCATAGGCTTAGGTGCCATGAGAGTTCACAGTATCACAGTATCACCAAGGTTGGAAGAGATCTCACAGATCATCAAGTCCAACCCTTTACCACAGAGCTCAAGGCCAGACCATGGCACCAAGTGCCACGTCCAATCCTGCCTTGAACAGCCCCAGGGATGGCGACTCCACCACCTCCCCGGGCAGCCCATTCCAGTGTCCAATGACTCTCTCAGGGAAGAACTTTCTCCTCACCTCCAGCCTAAATTTCCCCTGGTGCAGCCTGAGGCTGTGTCCTCTTGTTCTGGTGCTGGCCACCTGAGAGAAGAGAGCAACCTCCTCCTGGCCACAACCACCCCTCAGGTAGTTGTAGACAGCAATAAGGTCTCCCCTAAGCCTCCTCTTCTCCAGGCTAACCAATCCCAGCTCCCTCAGCCTCTCCTCGTAGGGCTGTGCTCAAGGCCTCTCCCCAGCCTCGTTGCCCTTCTCTGGACACGCTCAAGCATCTCAATGTGCCTCCTAAACTGGGGGGCCCAGAACTGAACACAGGACTCAAGGTGAGGTCTAAGCAGTGCAGAGTACAGGGGCAGAATGACCTCCCTGCTCCTGCTGACCACACCATTCCTGATGCAGGCCAGGATGCCACTGGCTCTCTTGGCCACCTGGGCACACTGCTGGCTCATGTTCAGGTGGGTATCAATCAGCACCCCCAGATCCCTCTCTGTCTGGCTGCTCTCCAGCCACTCTGACCCCAGCCTGTATCTCTGCATGGGGTTGTTGTGGCCAAAGTGCAGCACCCTGCACTTGGAGCTATTGAACCCCATCCCATTGGCCTCTGCCCATCTGTCCAGGTGGTCAAGGTCCCACTGCAGAGCCCTTCTGCCCTCCAACCCAGCCACATCTGCCCCCAGCTTAGTGTCATCTGCAAACTTGTTGTTGACAACAGTGATCTCAGGAGGGTCTTAATTCACTGTCACACTGCACCTTGAAAATTTGCTTGACATTGATCTCTGCAAGACAGCTTTTTAAGCTTTCTTTGCTCTGCCAATATAGACAAACGCTCAAAACCACCACTCATCAATTTCATGCTCATCCTGAAGACAGAAGATGTTAGACCAGTTCCTATCTAAGCTAGTGTTCTATGTTGTTTTGCAACTCTATGCTAAAAAACAACCACCCACAGAGCTGTTTGCAAGCTGCATGCAGCTGCTCCATGGCTATAGAGATTTGTGAGCTCTGGTGACATGAATCATTGCAAACACTGCATATTGCTATCATGAACCTGCATAGGGAGCATGCCCAGAGGACTACCTTGTCCTTTTTCAAGTCCACAGTGAAGAGCACAAGTGGACAATGGAGAAGAGATCACAATAATTATCTTAAGCACTCTGAGGTGTGGGTGGTGAGAAAGCTTTTTGGGAGAGTCCATCCTCTGAGCCATAGTAAGCAGCTGTGTGTGTGCATTCCTAACCTGCTGCCAGTATGAAATTCAACACAGCCAGAAAGCACTTGAATGTGCCTGGTCCACCTGCGTGTGTTGACAGAACAGACGAGGCATAGCCAAGCTGCTATACCATACTGTGTACACATACCTGTCTCACAACTGTGGTGGGCTTGCAGCACTCAGCTGTGCAGTCAGTGTTGCTCTACTGGGAAGTGGTTAAGACATTAAGGGCAGGAAGGCGTTTACTGCATTCACTTTCTCATACAGAGCTATGTGGCCCGTTCCTACCAAAACTCAAGGAAGAGCAGTCTCTCGTGTCTGTCAATTTAGCCTTGAGCTCTGGGCTGAATGTGGTTCCTCACCAGCTCCTAGTAGCTTGCTTACAGTTCTGCTCTCACTCTTTGATTTGTGTGTGGAAAGCCTGGGAAAGGACCCTGGCAGGCATCCTCGACATAATTCCACGAACTGCATCTCTAATAATCCATGAAAAGCTTCTGTGAGGATCTCCTCTAATGTATCAAGCAACACTGCTGATTCAAAGCCCATGTATCAAAGCAGGGCCACAAACACAGGAACCCAGAATGCTCCCCAGCATGCCACACAGTGACAGAGCCTGTTTATTGGGTGGAAATTACGAAAGATTGCCATGTGATTGCCAGCACCAGGTGGTGAGCTGAGAATGTTTCTCTTTTAAGAAGACATAAGGACCTTTCAGACAGGGTTTGCTTCCCTTTCCTGCTGCTCATTGCTTTTTCTGTGGCTTCTGTGTAAACAGCACTTGTGGTTCGCATGAAGTTTTGGTGTTTTTTCCTTTGCATTAACCAAGCTGAAAGCTGTGAGCAAGAGCAAGCAGAAGGAGGAACTACTGAATACACACACGAGCTCAGGTAGGGCAAGATTTGTCTGCTTTTTTCTGATGTAGATAAAAATAGTTGCAGTAATTAAAAGACAACTTACTTATATTTCTTACTATCCATACTAAGCTTTCTTTCTATGTGCCAGAAGTTGTGACTTTTGACAAAGTCAGTCTTGGAATCATTTTAGGCAGAAAAAAGGGTGGATTTATGTAACTAGGAGTATTTGCCAGGTGGAAGATAACAATCAAGTTGTGCATCCAGTTGAGTCTCATTTTTTAGCTAGGTGAAGAATGAGTACATGGTTTATGGCAAACTTGGAAAATAAGAGTTGTTAGATTTCAGACTCTTGATTTAAAAAGAAATTGCTGTGCCTGTAGAAAAGTTAATAAAATATTTTGATCAATTTAGTGTTAGTTCTAGAAGCTGTATTCTGTTCCATTTGCTCATGGTAGTGCTGAACCTGAAACACAAATGGAATTCTAGAAAGGAAGCCAATGGGAATCGAAGAGAAGCAATGAGAACTTCTGCTTTTCTCAGCAGTGCAGTGGTAAATGCAAGTGATCTGTACAGCAGCCATATTACAACTTCCTTCCTAGCTGGGCAATGAGCATGAGGCTGTGGTGTCTGGAGTCCTCCCCAGACAAAGGATTACTATGATAGATGCAGGAAGCATTCAGGAAGATCTCTGTACTCATCACTCACCATAACAAAGAGCTGTGTTTTGAACGGGCAGCCTGATTTCCTTGTTAACTTTGTGTAAGCAGAACACCTTATCAACTCTAGGTTCGTGGTAGTCCCTCGTATTACAGTGAATACGGCATGGCAGAGCAGCAGATCCGAGACCAGCAGCATGGAATCAGGGCGTTTCACACGTACACCTTCAGGAGATCTCACATCTACACCTCTAGCAACAACAGCTCCCCTCCACCATACCTCTTCAAAAACAGCATGTCCTTTTGTAGAGTCATGGAATGGTTTGGGTTGGAAGGGACCTTAAAGTTCATCTGGTTTCAAACCCTCTGCTGTGGGTAGGGACCAGGTATGGCATGGAAATCAACCCCAGTGTCTGCTGAGGTGCTAGATAACTTGATTGCCTGCCCTCCACTAGAGCTGGGCGTAGTCCAGAGCTGATGCCTTTCCCAGCAATAATTTCTGTTTTGCCATACAAGGTGGAACATCCATATTAATGTGTGCTAGTTTGAAGCAAGCTGGGATGTTTTGGTAGAAGAACTAGATAACAGGCAGTGAAATGAAAACAATTGATGTCAACTTCTCTCACAGTCTCGCTGAGAGCTCTGGGAAGAAGAAGAAAACTTTCTCCATTTTGCTTCACTTCTGCCTTTGCCTTCAGACCTGGTCACATCTCATTAACCCTGCTCCCACTAACCTTGCTCCTTAACCTCTTGGCTGCACCTCTCTTCTTCCTGAGAACTGGGGTAAGGTTGAGAGGGCCGGGGGGAGGTGTTGGGGTGGTTTGAGAGCCCCTCCTGGGGACTCAGGTTTCTGGGAGGGGAGTTGTGCTTCTGTATTGTTTATCCTTTGTATATTTCTGTATATAATTGTATATAACTGTATATATTGTAAATAGCTGCTTGTAAATTCTGCTAGCTGTAAATAAATTGCTTCATCTATATTCCCAGGGTCCGTCTGAGTTAGCTGGGGCAAATACAAAGTGTGGGGGGGGCGGGGTAACCCCCAAACCATCACATAATGTCACTGCAAGCATTGGTCTCACTTCACCAGCAGGGACTAGTGGTAACACCCTGTGGTCAAATGCAGCAGTTACGTTGCCAGGAACTAGGAGAAAATTGTAACTGTAGGGGATGTGCTGGCAGCTCAGACCGATGTCCACCTAGCCTGGTATTCAATCTCTCATTACAGCAATAGGAAAGGTTGGTTAGAGACAACATGAGAACCTGGTCACCTGCCTGATAAGCTTCTGGAATGTATTCCCCTTGCCTGACTGCTGTCCATGGGTTCTGGGCAGTTCATCCATGTATTGTCCTTGCATTGTCTTATCCTACATGACCCTGCTGAGCCACCTGCCTGCACTACCTGCTGGCAGCAAGCTCCCAGCACTGCCCCTTCTGCACAGAGAAGCACATTCTGTTTTCTCTTTGAAAAGCAGACTCCCAACAACTCTGCCAAGCACCCCAAGTCCCAGTACACTGCAGTACTCTATGAGTAATAGTCTGCATTCACACTATCCACCACCTTCACAAATCTGTAGACTTTGAACACATCCCTCTTCAGCCTTTTCCTTTCTGTAGCAAATAGCCCTTGCTCTGTCTTCTTGATCATTTCACTCGTCCCTCTCTACACCTTCTTTAACTCCATCACCTCTTTTTTGGTGTAGAGACAAGAAATGCTCACTAAGGAGATTTTTCACAAGGTAATGCTCTACTCTGTTCTCCATAGCCTTCTTGATGGTGCTCCTCATTTGGCTGACGTTTTTGCTTACTTCTGCTGCTGCAGCCAATGCAGAAATGATTTCAGTCAATGGCCAGTGATGCTAGTGCCAAGCGTCCCCTCCTAAAGGTATCTGCTAGTTTCAAGTCCATATCATGTAGATGTGCTTTAGATTCTTTTTCTCAGCCTGCATTACCTCACATTAAAATACACTATCACCCATCTGCCAGCCTTTCAGCAAAGCATCTGCCAACCTGGATGTTGGCATCCTCCAGGTTACTGATAATGATATTGGATAAATCTGGTCTGACTATCAAACCCTGGACAATCCCATTGCTGATTCATTAAGACCCACACTTTGCTACTTGCCTTCCAGCCAGCTTTCAGCTCATGTCTTCCAGCTCTCTGGCAACTTAGTTCCTTAAGAAACCCTTGGTGGAGAGCTTTGTCAAAGCTTTGAGAAATCCAACAGTGTAAATGCATATATATCCACACAAAATGACCACTGCCCCCCTGATCAATCAGACTCCCAGCCTTTCAGCAGGTGAGTGGGGCAGCACCTCCCTTTCATGAGACATGCTGTCTCTTTCTCAACAGACTGGCATTTCAATCGGTTCAGAGCCTTTGTTCTTGCACAACATAGCAGAGGCAGAATGTGGTCTCAGCAGTTGGTAGCTCCTAGCACTGAAATGACCTATTCATGGCCCTTGAGCTATCCTCTCAAGCCCCTCTTGTAGGCAAGCCAGTCTCCTGGCACGGTGCCTGATTGTAATGGCAGGTGAAATGCCTCGGCTGGTAGTTTCACATTTGAGATCCTTTGGGATGCCCATATGAATGCCATCTGAACCTGATCACTTATAAGCCTCTCACTTGTCTGGTAGGTTTAATATTTCCTGTGCACACCCCTCAAGTGGAGCTGGCTCCTCTGACCAGTTTGCTGCACAGACTTGGAAATATCCCAGTGTCATTGGCAGGGAAGAGTGAATTTGAGTTTCTCTGATATAGCCTTGATGTCCTTAAGAGATCTTATGCCACCAAGCAACCCTGCCAGGCCCTCAGCAGTCTTTCATTTTTTGGTGGGTTTGCAGACCTTACTCCAGGTGTTCCTCAGTTTTGCTTTTTTTAATGCTTCTAATTTCCTCTCCATATTTGATGTACTGTAATACAGGCTTTCCTTTCCTCTCCATTTGCACCAGCCTTCTGCTTTCTGAGTGGTGATCTTTTCCTCTATCAGGCTTGCTAACTATCTCCTGATGGACATGGGGCTCAGTATTTAGTAAAACACTTATTTCCTTTGGGATTGAGGTTTCTGACACAGTGTTCAATTTTTTGTCAGGTTTTCTAAACAGCCTCCCAAATTATGTAGAATTCTTCCTTTTGGAACTGCTTGTCTGTCCCACAGCACTGCCAAATCTGGATCTACTGTGATTGCCAGTATAGGGTTCCTACCACCAAAGCCTGCTTGAATTAGGACCTGTGCAGCAGCAAAGCCCAAACGTAGACCAGCACTTTATGATGTGGATTTGTTTGCAGGCCTGATCATCCTTGGAAGCAGGCATTTGTTGTGTATGGACATTGTATCTCCTTCTGCTGCAGAATGTTGTCTTTACAAAGGCATCCAAACCCTGCTCTTGCTACCTGCTTTCAGCTTCTGACTCACTCAGCATTTTCTGATAACTGTAATCATCATGAGGAGGAGTTGGGTAGTGCATTCCTAATCCTATACTTTTAGTATTAGAGTGTGGATGTCTGCCCACAAGAACTCTGCAGTGCTTCTCCTTAGCCATAATGTTTTTATGCCATTGGAAACCATATAGTCCTTCATGCACAGTGCTGCTCCTCCACTATCATGGTAAAGCTGGCAGCATGGCAACACAAGCTCCCATTGATTATCCTCTCTCTAGCAAGCCTCTGAGGTTCCCCTTGCACCAGGGCTGCTGCCTCCTGCCAAGCCTTCCACTTTTGCTGCCTCATTGTTTGCTCAGAGCACGCGAGCAGAATTACCTGTGAGATTTGCTTGTGATCAGTCACTCAGGGCAGCATGTGGCAGCTGAATGGATTTGCAGGCAGCCAGATTTGCCCTCCCTAGTTATTGCAACTGGGTTTGTATTTCCCTCCTGGCCTTGTCACTGGTGCATTGGCTGTCAGTTCATTGCCCTCACAGGTCTCACAAATTCAGCCCACTTATATTCTCATGCCCATGATCTCTGCTGTTTCTTCTAATTAAATGTTCTGCAAACCTTTCAGTCTGCAGTGCTAGTAGCCTGGCTCTGCTCTGATGGTGCAGTCTCCTGTTTCTGTATCTCTTGCCTTTAGCCCAAAAGATCCCTCAGTTGCTTACACATCTAAATTTACCCTCTCTGCTGTTTCATCCTTACAGTGAAAATCTGTGTCTGAGCTGAACTTCTGTCTCACCTCATAGCTGAGCCCCGTAGGTCTCACCATCATCCCTGGTGCCTACAATGCCTACAGATACCACCAGATCCTCTCCTAAACCCCCATGTGGTCTCCACAGACATCTCATGAGGTCTGCTCCCTGAGCACACTTTGCTCCTGCCGAGCTGCTCTTGCCCTGGGACAGTCAGCCTTGTCCTTCCATGTCCTCATCCCCTTGCCTTACACGTGGGCACAAATGCTGTCCCAGGAAGGCAGCCATAGACTTTGCATGACAGAGTTCATGCCATAGTCTCCAGTTGATGCTGCTAGTCTGCCACCTGCATACTCAGTTAAAAATCTGATAGTTTTAAGGAACTTCTGTTAGTTTAGTATTTCCTCAGATTAAACAAATCTCCTCTTACTTTTCTGCTATCAGATTTCCTCCTGGTTTGTGCTGCCATTACTTTAGGGTATTAGATTCACCTTAGGCAAGGAATGTCTTTCTGTTATCCCCTTACACACACAAGCCAAGCCAAATATTTGTTCTTGGTAAATAGCAAAATATTTGTTCTTAATAAGTAAATATATGTAATTTATAATAAAAAAGCAAATATTTTTGTGTGAAATCTAAACTAATCAAACTGTAAATGTTTTTAAAAGACTTCACAGAGGTAAAGAGAAATCTCCACCTAAGCTCTACATCTAACTCATTAGGACAGCAGTTACTTCAGGGAAGCCTCCTTTTTTCTTGCTTAGCTGATGTGCTCCCTCTGTCCTGTCAGAGTGGTTGTCAGAGCGGTTGTCAGAGCCTCAGGACACATCAGCTGGTTCTGTTTGATATCTTCCATCAGGGAAACCCATATATAGAAAGAGATCTCCTGCCAGGGAATCTCAATCAGAGAAGTCTTGCAGTACCACTTCATGTCGAGGTGGAACTCCCTGTGTTTCAGTTTGTACGAGTTGCCTCCTGCCCTATCACAAGACACCATTGAAAAGAGACTGTCACCTTCTTCTTGACCTCACACTTCAAATATTTATAAACATTAATAAGACCCCTCTCCTCCTCCTCCTCTTTTCCAGACTAAACAGCCTCAGGTCTCAGCCTTTACAGATATGACATGTTCCAGTCCCTTAATCACTCTCATGCCCTTCTTGACTGCAAGGGCACATTATTGTGCCATGGGTAACTTTTTGTCCACCAGGACTCCAAGGTCCTTCTCCATGTAGCTGCTTTCCAGTAGGTCAACCTCTGTGCTTGCAGCACTGCCCCCAGGATGCAGATACTCAAGGGCTTTTCATTGACTGAATTTTTACTGCCCTAATCCTATATTTCAGTAGATAGCATCAGGCTACCAGCCATCACTTATTATAGAATCACAGAATCAACCAGGTTGGAAGAGACCTCCAAGATCATCCACTCCAACCTAGCACCCAGCCCTGGCCTATCAACCAGACCATGGCACTAAGTGCCTCATCCAGGCTTTTCTTGAACACCTCCAGGGACGGTGACTCCACCACCTCCCTGGGCAGCCCATTCCAATGCCAATCACTCTCTCTGACAACAACTTCCTCCTAACATCCAGCCCAGACCTCCCCTGGCACAACTTGAGACTGTGTCCCCTTGTTCTCTTGCTGGCTGTGTGGGAGAAGAGACCAACCCCACCTGGTTACAGCCTCCCTTCAGGTAGTTGTAGACAGCAATGAGGTCCTCCCTGAGCCTCCTCTTCTTCAGAGAAAACACCCCCAGCTCCCTCAGCCTCTCCTCAGAGGGCTGTGGTCCAGCCCCCTCACCAGCTTCATCACCCTTCTCTGGACATGTTCCAGCACCTCAACATCTCTCTTGAACTGAGGAGCCCAGAACTGGACACAGCACTCAAGATGTAGCCTGACCAGTGCTGAGTACAGGGGCAGAATAACCTCCCTTGTCCTACTGGCCACACTGCTCCTGAGCCAGGCCAGGATGCCTCGTTTATAGCATACTGGGAATATGACACTGGGTAACTGTGAGTCCAGGGCACCCAAACCTAGAACCCACTTTTCCCCCAGCGAGATTCCACCTGTGCAAATAAATTCATTTCAAATTGTGAAGCCAGAGAGGTCCAGAGTAAGAGATATGGCACAGCCATGTACCATCCACCCATTATCACTGTCCCTGAGACAAATTAAAAGCTTCTTTTTCAGGCATTTAGAAATGCTCTGTTCTGATTTTTAAGCTAAAATTTTCCATGCTCCATGTCTAGAATAGGTTGGTAAATACAGAAAGAATTGCTTCCACTATTAAGCAACAATACTGAATGCTTACTTTGAAAATACTACTAGCTGCAGGTCAGCTGAAAGAAGAAGTGAGGAGTTCAAAAAGGATAGACTCTAATGAGAAAAAAATAACTATTTAGAGTGCTTTAGTGATGAGTGGTTTTGGTGTGATTGAATTATAGCCTTGCAGGAGGGAAAATGTCACTCTCTGTGAACACAGCCCATTTTCTTACACGGCATTTTCATTAGGGCTGCAAATGTGGGCTTCCCTGACTGTATATGTAGATGGCTGATGCAGAGCAGCTGAGTATGAAAGAGGTTGAGAAAGTGACAAAGAATGAAGCAAGAGCCTCACAAAGAGGTAGAGAAAGCCATCAGAAATTAAAAGAGACAGAAGAAATACCTTGTAAAGAGGAGAGAGTTGAAAAAGGAACCATGCACATCTAGCACAGTGGTTATGTGGTGTTTAAGGTTAAAATGTCCTTAATTTGGACATTCTTGCCTGTATCAGTGTGCCTCTGGTATTGCTCAGGAAAGCTCAGTGACATTCTGCTGACAACATGCCAGAAAAGTTCCACTACTTCCAAAAGGCAAATTCAAGTCTTTTGACTTTTCATCTGAATTTGAAATGCAGACTTACCAGAGTGGATGGCAATTCCTTTTCCTGATCAGGTTTTGATGTTTCCATGGTAGGTAACTGAAGACTCAAACACTCTGTGCTACGAAATGTCTGACAGCAAGTTGGCTCATTCTGCAGAGAGGAGATGAGAGAATTGCCTTTAAAACATACACATAACACCCAACTTTTAAAGGCAGCATTTTCATAGGCTGAGATAACATCCCACTGCTGTAATGCTGAAACTGCCTCGAGATGACTTGAGGGTTTATACCTTAAGATGAGCATACCCTGGGACATCACAAGTAGTAACTCATTAATGAACCTTTATTTTCCATTGACCTCTGCATCTCATCATTTCTGCACTCAGCAAATAGCTTATTTCCTCCCTGGCCTGTAACCCAGCACTCATACTGCTTCTTTTCATTTTGGCAGAAAGACAGAGAGCCCAGCTCCAGACTATGAACACTTCTGAGATGGCACTAGATAACAACTTCACTAACAGCTCCTTCAACTGTGCAATTGACAACTTCAAGCAAGCTGTTTATCCCATCATGTATCTCTTTATCTTCTTCCTGGGTGCTGTTGGAAATGGCTTCTCCATTTATGTTTTCTTCCAGCCTTCACAGAGGAAGACCTCAGTCAACATTTACATGCAGAACTTGGCTGTTTCGGATCTCATGTTTGTGAGCACTTTGCCCTTTCGGGCCACGTATTTCCTGTTGGGATCACATTGGATATTTGGTGACATTGCCTGCAGGATCATGACTTACACCTTGTATGTGAACATGTACTGCAGCATCTACTTCCTTACTGTGCTCAGCATGGTTCGGTTTGTAGCCATTGTCTACCCGTTCAAACACTGGAAGTTAACCAACGTGAAGTATGCCAGGATAACATGTGCAGCCATATGGATCTTTGTTCTCGGAGCCTCCAGCCCCCTGTTATGCAAGGAAGTGGCTGGATACAGTACCCCAGCCAAGTGCTTGGACCTGCACCCCTCCAAGTCACACAGCCTCCTCGTGATGAACAGCTTTGTCCTCGTCGTGGGCTTCATTCTGCCCTTTTGCACAATCATTGTCTGCTATGTCTTCGCGATCAAAGCATTGCTCAGGTCCAAGACTCCACAGAACAAAAAGATGGTCTCTCACAAGAAGGCACTGTTAACCATCATCATCACTCTGATCCTCTTCCTCATCTGTTTCCTGCCATATCACATACTGCGAACCATCCACCTGGTGCGCAGCAGCTGCAGCCAGGCCAACCTGCCCATGCACAAAGCTCTGGTAGTCACTCTCTGCCTTGCTGCCATGAACAGCTGCCTCGATCCAATCCTTTATTACTTTGCTGCTGAAAATTTCAAAGCAAGAATCAGAAACTTGTCCTGCAGGTAGCTGATGAAGAATTGCAAAATTGCATGTAAACAGTCCTGATGGAACCACACCACTCAATGACAGAGGCTATATGGTGATAGCCAGCTGAAAGAAATGCTGCTCAGTGCTAGGCATCTCTGGAGCAGGAACGTCTGGGAGAGAGTTCACTGGGGATGGCTAAAACCAAAGTAGGATGGTCAGAGTTCAGATGTCTAGGTGTGATCGTTGGTCCTCTTCTATTTAGCAGCGTAGATACATCTTTAGTGTTCAATCTCTCCAGGACAAGGGACTGGAAGAGATTTACTTTGCTACTAGAGTCCATGTATTGAATTTCATTTAATTTCATTTCACAACACTCAACCAGTGACTCAGTGCTCATCTGACCATCTCAATGCCTGTCTGAACCTCTCTGTGTCCCATTTGCCTGTGTATACAGAGGTGCATGCTTCAGATGCCCTGATACTGAACAGAGACACAGCATCCTGCCACTTCCCTTTGCAAACACCTACCAAAGATTTGCACATTACAGAAATGGAAAGCATCACTGCTACTTTATACTGAGGCTGACAAATAAAGCAGGCAGAGAGCCAAACAGGACACAGCACAGGCTCAGGCTGTTCAGAAAGCCTTAACATTATTTTCCACTCTGAGGAAGCCATCAAGGTATTTTGCTTAACATTTTACTGATTGTCAAGTAAAATAACAATTTCAAGCAAATGGCATCGGTGTGGATTGCTGTGAGGAAGATGACTGCCGGCAGTGAGGGCAGGATGTGAGGGCATGTAGCCTGAAGCTCTTCATGTGGGTGCAATTCCTTCAAAGTCCTTGCAGTGCTTGTTTCTACACTCTGTGTTGCTAGCTGCCATGCAGGGGTCCAAAGACAAGCTTGAAAAATTATTTTGGTTCTAACAGGTAGCTTAGGAGTTGTTTCCTTTGCACAGGTACACTTGTCTGACATTAAACTGCTGCCCAAAACATCTGTGCTACCTCCTACCTGCTCAACTTAAGAGTTGCATGTACTCCATAACAGTCACAGAACTGTTTGACATCAGAAACTTACCAATGCAGTGGGGGGGCACTAACCCATACAGGAACTAAGAAGGAAAGTTGGGTGGCAAAGGAGGAGGAGGAGAGGGGCTGTTTCAGAAAGCAACAGGCAGCTACACCTGTGTGTGCTTTGGAAGAGCTCACCAAACAGCTGCCTGCATTTTAAGTATTTTCTTAAATACCTTTGCTAAAGACACAGCTGCTTGCAATTCAATGAAAACAGGCTCCAAATTCACTTTGACCACCTTTAGAAGTGTTTGGGTTGGTTTTTTTTTAATGACTTAATTTTTTAATACAAAAGACAAGAAGTTTTGTTGTGTTTTCCAACAATCCAGCCTGTCCCAGGCTAACAGAACTGCTGACAGCCTCCCTCCCTGAAACACCCACCTACAGGAAGGTTTCTGTCAGTGAAGGTACTTTCACAGTGCTCTGGGCTGTTTTGGAGAAAGCACTCCATAAACTGAACTCCTGCTCCCATGTAAAAATAACTGCAGCCAGCTATTTGCAGCTCTTCTCTGAAATATGGAGAAAACAAATCATTGCTGGCCAGGTGAAAAAGAACTTGGCAAAACACCAGCAGAATGATTTTTTTTTCCCTTGGCCACCTAAGAGTTATGTGCACTTGATGAGTCAATCCATTTGGAATACTTTCTGCTGCTTTTGAGGTCAGCACAGAATTTTATCATAAGCCTTCACTGAAGTTCATGCTCCAAATCCTTATTCCAATAATTCAGTTGACATAGCTGCGAGCTGACCTAACGATGCCATGTGAACTCCTGCAGTGCTTGTTTTCATGCTGCTGAAGGAAAAGTGAACTGCTGGCTTGGATGGGAATGGGATTCAGATGACAGCCTGGGCAAAGAGATAGCAGACAAATAAGTGGAAGGAAAGGGGAAAAGTCTTTTTCCATGATTTTCCCCTGCCATGAGTGGACCTGAGCAGGAATGAGTGACAATCTTGGAGCCTCTAATGAGATACTGAGCACCTTAAATACTACAAGGGAACAGGAAAACTTAGCTGCAGTCTTGGATTTTTTTTCCTGTATCCATACAATGCACCCTATTATCAGATAATTTTGCACCTAAAAGACAGCTGTAGCTCACTTATGAGATCACTTCTCTTTTACTGACCATACTACATCTTTGTTAGCAGTTGAATTAGCTGTCAAACTTGTGTTTTAATAAACTAGATTTAGTAGTGGCTGAAGATGTGTGTTTTATTGATTGCACAGCTAACAAGGGATCTCCTCAGAGTGCAGGGAGAGAAAGACCAAGAAACAGATATTGAGTTTCTGTAAGTGGACTATCACTTCACAAGAGAGAAATGTCTTTGGAAGTGTGAGTGTGCCCTGCTGCCTTCTTCATAGAATCAACCAGGTTGGAAGAGACCTCCAGCACCCAGCCCTATCCAGTCAGCTAGATCATGGCACTAAGTGCCTCATCCAGGCTTTGCTTCAACACCTCCAGGGATGGTGACTCCACCACCTCCCTGGGCAGCCCATTCCAATGCCAATCACTCTCTCTGGCAAGAACTTCCTCCTAACATCCAGCCTGTACTTCCCCCAGCACAACTTGAGACTGTATTCATCAGTAAAATAGTGGGGAACATTGTTCAAAATTTGGGCTGCAGATAAAGGAATAGTTTTTGTGGGTGTTGTGTTTGTGGGTTTTTGTTTGATTGGTTTTTTTTTCTATCCTTGTTGTTGTTTCAATAATTATGATTTGCTTGCAAAAGGATTCAAGACCATTCTTGTTAAGGAACCTCACATGCAGCTCTAAAAACATTTACATAACATGCCCTGATCCCATTTAGTGCCATTTCTTCATTTGATACCCTTGCATGTCTATTCATGCAGTGTGTGTGGAAGTGTCACAGTAAAAAAGGTAGTAAAAAAAGACACCATATTTAATCTGGAAAATAAAGCTCCTGAGCTCCTGACAGTTAAATTACTAGCAATTCCTCTAGGTCCCTCAAGAGACCAAAACTGTTTTGATTTGTTTCCTCAGTTTTTCCAGGAGGCAAAATCTAACAATAGCTGCACACATAGAAAGTTAAGCCAACAAGTTTTGAGCTCAAAGAGGACATAAGCACAGGAAATGAAGTCTTTAAGTGACTGATCCTCCCGAGCAACAACAACTGTTCTATCTTCATATGCATGCTTTCCTGTCTTCCAGGAAACTCCTGGTATTCCTCACTCTTCACATTTGCTGAGGAGAGCACATACAGCATCTAACCAAGGCTTTCCAAACAGCAAGAGCAGTGCCAGAGCCTTTCAGAGAAAGCAGCAGAAAGCAAGCAGCTTATGAAACCACCAAGAGACAGCAATATCTCTGTTTCAGAAATTCATCTGGTTTAAACTAGCACACCTGGAAGGAGCACAAGAACTTGCAGAGGAGCATACCCATGTTGCTTGGACTGTGTCTCACAGCCAAGAGGTTTTTCATGTTCCATACTTGGTACATTTGGTGGGGTTTAATTTCTGGCTTGCAGAAGGCATTATCATTGCTGTCAGATGCTGCTATAACAGACTTGCCTTCAGAGGGCCATCCTGATTCCTCATTTTTCAGTACATGTTTATTAGCCTTGGATTTTATGACTGGTATCCAGTAATTAAAGGCAGCAGAAAAAAATTAGAGTACCTTGTTGTGGTTTAACCCTGGCCTGTAAATAAGCATCTCACAGCTACTCACTCACTCCTACTCCAGTTGGATAGGGGAGGGAACTGGAAGGGTAAAAATTGTGGGTTTAAATAAAGACAGTTTACTAGGTAAGCAAAAGCTGTGTGCACAAGCAAATTCCACCGGTGGACAGCTACTCCCACGCTCCTGCTGGCCACACAGTTCCTGATTCAGGCCAGGATGTCGTTGGCCTTCTTGGCCACCTGAGCACACTGCTGACTGGTGTTCATCTGGCTGTGAGCCAGCCCCCAGGGTCCTTTTCTGACTGGCAGCTTTCCAGGCACTCTCCCTGAAGCCTGCAGCATTGCATGGGGTTGTTGTGGCCCCAGAGCAGAACCCAGCACTTGGCCCTGTTAAACCTCATACAACTGACCTCAGACCATTGATCCAACTTGCCCAGGTATTGCCCCAGTTTAAAGCTATTGCCCCTCACCCTATCTCTACAAGCCTTTCTAACAGTCCCTCCCCAGCCTTCCTGCAGGTCTCCTTCAGACATTGAAATGCTGTTGTAAGGTCTCCCTGGAACCTTTTCTTCTCCAGGCTGAACAGCCCAGATTCTCTCAACCTGTCTCATAGAAAAGGTTCTTCTCTGATTATCTTCATGGCACTTCTCTGGACCCTCTCCAGCAGATCTATGTCCTTCTTGTGTTAGAGGCCCCAGAGCTGGACACAACAGAGTGGTAGAATCACATCCCTTGGCCTGCTGGCCACCCTTAGAATCATAGAATCAACCAGATTGGAAGAGACCTCCAAGCTCATGCAGTCCAGCCTATCACCCAGCCCTACCCAGTCACCTAGACCATGGCACCAAGTGCCTCATCCAGTCTTTTCTTTTCTTCTTCCCTTCACTGCATCCGTCTCTAATTCTTATCCATAAGCAAGGGAATTTGTATTTCAAGTTTCATCAGTACTCCACTCTGGCCTGTGGTGGTAGGCAAAACCTTTGAGGTGCTGTATTTTTTAAGAAGCTGACAGGCTGTCTATGTTTAACACACATGAAAGCCATGTGGAAGAGTTTTCAGATCTCTCTGCTGACAGCTGTGAAGTGAAGAACAGGCGTTTGGTCTGATGTTGATGTAGTAAAGCAGTGTTCCTTGCCCTGTGGTGTGCAGACCAGTGGGTGCCATAGATCCTTCTAAAAGGCCCCACTGTGCAAGAAGAAACACCAGATCTGCTGTCAGTCAGATTAAATGTGCTACTGGGGGGTTCACACTTCCAGAGGAAAGCAGAAAGCTGTCACAAAGCATAATTTTCAAGTGTGGACATGTCACTTCCCCAGATGACAGTGTCTCTGTTCCATGCACACACTACCTATGTGTAAAGAAGCGTGTAAAGGCAGCGAGGCCAAGCATCAGATGCTGGGGAATCTGGTGCCAGCTCCGGAGAGCACTGCCTGGGCGAGCAGGAAAAAGAAAGACCTAACAAAACTTCAAACTCTTCAACATCACACTGAAGAAAGTAACGGGATGCTACTGAAATATTAAGGACCTTAAAGCTACTCTCCCTCCCATCAGGAGCAATGTTCTCAATTACAGCTAATTTATCATTGTGGAAGGTGTCAGGAGAACTCCAATTTTTAAAGCAGAATGAAGCGATGAAACTGTAATACCCCAAAATAAAGGTGAAATAAAATTATATTGAAGGCTCAGGAGAAACTGAAATTAATTTGAAAGCAATATAATGTTCCTCTAGTAGAAGACAGCATTATATTTTCTTCCTATACACAAATGTGTAAGCAGCAATCCAGTTTTATTGTTTCAGAGAAGATGTGCCATAAGCGGAGGTGGTAACAGAACAGAGTCAGATTGTTCTGCTGCTCTGGGGACTTGTGCTTGTACACTGTGGGACTGCCCAGCTGCCTCTGGCAAACATGGAAAAATAGACAGTGAGAAGCAAACTGCACTGGATAGAATCATAGAATCAAGCAGGTTGGAAGAGACCTCCAAGATCATCCAGTCCAACCTAGCACCCAGCCCTAGACACTCAACCAGACCATGGCACTAAGTGCCTCATCCAGGCTTTGCTTCAACACCTCCAGGGATGGTGACTCCACCACCTCCCTGGGCAGCCCATTCCAATGCCAATCACTCTCTCTGTGAAGAACTTCCTTCTAACATCCAGCCTATACTTCCCCTGGCACAACTTGAGACTGTGTCCCCTTGTTCTATTGGTGGTTGCCTGGGAGAAGAGGCCAACCCCACCTGGCTACAACCTCCCTTCAGGTAGTTGTAGACAGCAATGAGGTCCCCCCTGAGCCTCCTCTTTCCCAGGCTGCACACCCCCAGCTTCCTCAGCCTCTCCTCATAGGAGAGGGTTTGTGTTCCAGGCCCCTCCCCAGCCTTGTTGCCCTTCTCTGGACACGTTCCAGCACCTCAACATCTCTCTTGAATTGAGGAGCCCAGAACTGGACATAGTACTCAAGGTGTGGCCTTGAGTGCTATATTTGTCAAAATCAAAGCAGGGTATTTAGTAAGTGTCTAAAACCAAGCATCATCAGAAAAGGATGTTAATAACCACCTTAATTTCTGTGGGAAGGGACAAATAAAAAAGTATGTCTGAGTGAGGGGAGAAGTGAGTATGGAAACCACAACCAAAGCAAGACCAAATCCATGTGCATAGATCTGTGTCTTGATATGGCCTGATGTTTTCCTGGCCCAAGCAATGCAAATTAAAATCAGTCAGATTATTTAGACCTCAACATTCCTGTACTATACAAGGGTGTATAATAAGCCTTGCATGAGATGGGTGGGGAGACAGTCCAAGATTTGAAAGAAGATTGTGTGACCTTAAAGAGTAGGGATTTTGATCTCATGATTTCTACTCTAGTCTGGTTTATAACAGTGCAAGATTCAGAGAAAATACTACAGAGAGGTCACATATTGAAGATGTGCATTTCAAGCATCCCAAGCACATCTGTCCACAGCCAGGTATAGAACTCCAATGTACTAGATTCACTCTGGAGAGCTTTGGCTGGAGACATCTGTCCCAAGCAAAAGGGCTGTGAAGAAAGCCCCAGAACATTCAAAGGAAGCACTCTAGAGGAGTAAACATGGTGCCACTCCATCAGGTAGAATACAGCATGGGCATGCCCCTCTGTGTTCCCCATATAATTAACAGAAGAAGAGGGGTGTCTCCCACCACTGGCTTGGTCCACCATAATGCAAGTGAGGTAGGAGTTTGCCTCTGTTGACTCAAATGGTAGCTCAGGGTAATTAGCTCAGTCTTTTTATCCATCTTATAGATAACTTGGGCAAAATATATCTCATCTGAAATCTCTCAGTTCTTGCTCATGAATGCCACAGGGACACAAGACTGCAGAGGTCTTCTGGGAAATGATGTTGTTCTGTTGCTAGTAACATCACCATATGTCCATGTACACAGAGTCCTGTGAAATGGATGTGGTGCTTAGGGATATGGTTTAATGCGAATGTTGCAGAGCACAGTTCTAGGTTGGCCTTGGTGATCCCAAGGGTCTCTTCCAACCTGGATATTTCTGTGAAAAGCAGTTAGACTACTACAGGAAAACATTTATTTGGCACTTCTTCTCCAGCTGACAGTGCTTGGATGGCAAGAAATGATTTTCCATTTTCCACTTTGTGCAGTCATGGATGCTTCATTCATGCACTGAGTCATGGAATTCAGGGCTGGATGGGACCTCAAGGATCATCTAGCTCCAGTGCCACTGCCATGGGCAAAGACATTTCACACTAGATCAGATTGCTTAGAGCCCCATCCAGCCTGGCCTTAGAGACACTCTCCTGTGCTCTGCATAGTTGCTTTCCTCCATCTGGAGGTTATCTGCCAGATGTATTATTGAGGGGAAACATTTTTGCTTTAGTTTGTGCTAGGCTAAACACTGCACATATGGTTGGCATGGTGCCTCTAGTCCTGGTGATTCTTCTCTGCACCCATTTGATCAGGACTGTACACTGTCTCAGCTCACATGAACTAAGTCGAGAGCAGCATGTTTTCCTGTCTTGGCTGGGATGAAGGATAAATGACTGAACTGATACAGCTGCAAACACCACTCCAGTTTTTCCACAATTACATGATGCTCCCAGGCTCATACCTGTGCTGTGGCTAGCTACTGTGTTCTGTCCATCCCCTGTTGTGGTTTTTCCCACCAGAGCAGAGCCATGCATCTGCTCTTTGCTGTGAGCACTTGTGCCAGTGCTTATGCTGCTGGAGAAAGGTGAGGCCAAGCAGTGTGGGCCAGCTCACACCCATCCTGTCATGTAAAAGTGCCTTAAAGAAAACAGAGTGGAGCTCTCCAAAATGGAGATGCGAATGCAACAAGAGGCTTGGGGAGAAGCAGATGGCTTCTGGGCTTGGACTGACTTTCTTGGACTCAGCAGCATGGAGACATTAGGACAATACATGGCCTTATGTTTGCACTGTTGCTCCTGATTTCTGTTTCCACAGGCTTTTTGACACGATGCAGGTGTTCTTTGCTCTCAATTCTCTGTTGTGTGCCCACTTTTGGAGATAGGATTGTCAATAATAAGGTCAAATGGTGTGCTTTCCAGGTTTGATTATGGAAGACCCACAGTACAAAGCTCATTCCAGTTCCTTCCTCCAGCACTACTTGCTGTGGTCTTTCTTTAGAGACGGATACATGATTGCTAATTTTTTACTGACCTCATCCACCTACATCTCCTTTTCTCCTTCTTAAGTAGGAGCACTGACCAAGAGCTGGTCAGTAAGTGCTCCACATCTTGTGGGAGATACTGAAACTTTTTATTTGTAGGTTCCATTAAAGGATTTGGATGTTATCATTCTAATGTAAGGAGCCTGACATGTGTTCAAGCAGAGATAAACTTATTTATAAGTTGGCATGGAGCATCTTTTTGGGAACACTAGCAAGAGAAAAGTGGGGGAATGTCCCATCTGCTGTACCAGCAGGTGCACAAAAGAAACAATGTGGTAAGTGAGAAGGGAGCAATGAATGAAGAGAGAAAACACATTCAAGGCAGGAAAAATTGTGATGAAGAGAAGGGTAACTAGGAAAGAGAGCTGAAACAGGAAATACTGAGAGAGATAACCCATTGTAGCACGAGTCAACTTCTAGCACCAGGCCTGGGCTTCTCCTGTGTAACACCTCTTTGGCTTTCCACATTTTTGCCAGATGAGAAATGGGTGTCAGCAGCTGAGTGAAAAGCCTGTCCCAGCAGAGGAGCTGCGAGGGAGTCTGTCAGGCACCTACTGCTGCTGCTGGGAGCACAGGAGATGCAAGGGTCAGGACTTGCCTCAAGGAGGACTGGGAAAACGTGGTGTTGATGAAATTATTACCTTGATGAGTAAAATCTTTGTACTAGATAGGATACTGAAAGAAGCTCCACCATTCTAGCTCTATGTTTACAGTTGTGTTTTGTGCTAACTTCTCTAATCAGTGAGATTTGTCATTTATCCCAGCACAGACCAGTGGAAGGGGGCAGAGACCTGAGGAAAAGGAAGGGGGGGGGCAAAGGGAAGGATAGCAAGCATTTGCATGGAAATGAGAACTAGGGAAATGAGGAGAAACAGTGAGCAATAGAGAAAAATATGAACAAGAGAAAAGGGACAGAAGAAAAGTGTGAAAGGAAACAGGAAGAAAATCTTATTGCCCAAGTCCAGGAGGGAAATCTCTTCAGTGACAAGAGAGGAAAATGCATACTGCTGTTAGAGAAGCTGTATAGAAAAGCTTAACATATGGCAGTCTAACTATGGCTGTTACATAAGCCAAACATGGGAAAGAGTTGTGTGCTAGAGGTAGAGAGGGCAAGAGTAGCTGAGACACTAACCTAAGAGAGCCAGCTCAAATATGAGCAAAGAGGAAGAAGGTTTAAGCATATGAACACAAGCTGTGTTGTACCACTTGATCTCAGAGTGAAACAAGATGCTGGACTGTTCTCTTTACTGGTAGAGATGTACAGCCAGTGACATGAGAGGAAGGTTTGGGTTGAGGTACTGATGACAATGGAGATGTCTAAAGTAAAGAGGGATGAAGCTACCCTGATGCATTAGCAGCCTCCTTTGGACTGTCCATATGCCACTGCTGTTCTGCCTCCAGCAAACTGCCACTTCTCCATTGTTTGACATTGAGCCACTGACTTAAGTCTGTAGTGCTTCAGCTTCCCCATAAGTGAAATATAACAAGTAATGTGAACAGCTGCTTTACTAAAACAGCAGCTGTAACACTTATATTCCCATTCATAATCTGAAAGAGCAGTGAGCAGGCTTTTATCAGCACTTGGAGGATTTCAGATGAAAGCAGGGCCTCCAGAGTACAAATATTTTTGCCTTGTCACACCAATGTATAAACTCAGTGTAGCTGCACAGAGGTCAATGACTGCTGCAGATTTCTACAGGTGGCACTGAATACAGAATGTTGGCAGCCTAGCAGAACTGTGAATAAAAATGAAGCAAATCCTGCTCCATTGCTTAGACATTTAGCTAGACCTCATACGAGTAACCACTGCATGCAGTTTGGTGTTTCTAAAGATGACTTTTCAATAAAGCAGGGTAAGTTTTTAAAATGCAGCCAGGACATAGCAGCTGACAGAGGAAGCTCACAAAAGTAAATCCCTAGGTATAGAAGGCATCACCAGGCTCTTTAAATGATAAAGTTCCACCTTTCTAAGCTCAAGCAAAAGAAACCTCTCTTCTTGCTAAAAATGCTCTGTGCCAACAGATCACAAATACTCAAACTACATATTTAAATGCAGAGAGAGTCCTCAGGGATTTGAGGACAAGTATGGTCATGTGCCTGTGCTGACTGATTTAAGGCTGCAAAAATGATGCTCTTAAGCAATAAAAAATACCCATGAGTCTCATCAAGAGGTTCAGTCAGGCTTTTGTGGCTCCCACTACATTAGAGAAATTCTGTGGGGATAGGATGCTGCCACTGCACAGTGACATAAGCGAGTGGAGGTCTGAGCCCTTACATTTCCAGGCCTCAGGACTCCAGAGAAAGGCCAAGACAAGAGGTGGTTGCTGTCAGAGTCCTTGCACACAACACAAAGCCTGGAAATGTCAGTGCACTCAGAAAGATACACAGAGCTGAACGTCACAAAAGAGACTCATGCCATGTTTTGAGAAGGTAGGTCTTTCAGGACGAATATTATGAGCTTCTGAGAAAGAGCATCAGCCTGTGGCAGCTTGGATTTGTAAGCTCCTTCTTTCACAAAGGGATCCCAGGTAAGTTCTCAGTGAACAGGGACTCTGTCCAGGCATGTGAGGATGGTGAAAGTGGTCCTGCTCAGCAGCAGGAAGGTGCAATGGTGTGATAGTATGCAGCAAAACCATTTTCAGCTGACCCTGTCAGTTTCATGCATGGCTACCAGGTGCCACGTAGTACAGATTCCAAACACCTGGGCGAGAGTGCTGTGGCCACCCTGCAGAGCCTGGGCTTTCCTGGTGCCTGCCTGTACTTCCAAAAAGATAAACTCCTTGAAGGCTGAGACCTGAGACCTTGCTGGTCGCTTTGGGCAGGAGACCTTCATAACAACCACCAGCTGAAAGAGTAGATATACATAGAGAACGAGCATGGGAGAAACTTGGACTGCCAGAGACTGTCACTGGCAGGAGGAGAGTCTCTTAGGCAGGAGCCCGCTCCCAAAAGAGCCTGATGGAGTTCACCTGCTGGCCATGGAGCTGTCGTACGTGGCTGTCAGATAGCAGGGCACACGGTAACCCCTTTCTCCCGAGGCTCTCACACTCACTGCTCCTCTGTTCCCACACACAGATAGGATGCAGACCGTTAACAGCCTGGGGCACGACCCTCAGCCAGCTGAAATACCACACACTGGAGCTCAGCCTCACTAGGGAGGCCCAGCCAGCACACACAGATGATGTCAGATTGGCCACTAACCCTCTTCCTATCTAACCGGGGGGCCACCAGGCCCCCCGGCCTTTGTCTCCCCCCACCCCCATTCACTTGATGTGCACCATAGGGACTCACCAGTGATGACAGGAGGAGGATCCCTCTGCCCAGATGGGCACAGCTTGGGGCTTCTGCCCTTCCTGGGGGAATTAAAAAGCTGAGTGGGCAGGGAGTTCAAAGTGGCCACACCTGGGGTGGGAGGAGACTCCAGCAGAGCCCATATGCTCTGCAATTTGAGGGGAAAAGGGGGGGAAATGGAGTGGGTGGGATGGAATGGAAAAAGGGCAGATATGGTGTTCCAGTGTGATGTGGTACAGATGATCCTGCTCTGGCAGGGGGTTGGACTCGATGATCTTTCAAGGTCTCTTCCAGCCCCTAATATTCTGTGATTCTGTGAACCCAGCAATAGTGTCTCCATGCCAGTCAGAGGTCTAAATTTCCAACAGTGGTGATTCAAGGCTCAATTTGTCACTCACACACAGGGCTCTAATGCTACTTCAAGGTTCTTCAACATCATCATGGGCTAATAGTCACGACAACGAGTCTCAGAATACCCGAGGGCATCCTGAATGGCACCAGGCATGAAGAATGCAGAGACTCCCCTCTCACATCTAGTCAGCTCAGTGACTCATTAGGCTCCTCTGACTCTGCTGGTGTGGAACTGGGTTTCATTTGTTCAAACATCCCTATGGAGTCATTTGTGCTGTCAGAATACCCTTCCTGGTTTAGCAGATCTGCTGTAATTACTGTGCCATATCTACCAGCTCTGAAAAGATAACATGGGACCATCGTGCATCAAAGATGTCACCAGGTGACTCCTGCATGTAGACACCTAATTAAAAGAATCTAAGATGGACCCAGATCCTACTCTGGATATTCAATTCACAAAGACATTTGCAACTGCAATTTCTGCCTCTGAATGTTCTGTACAGTTTAATCAATATCAGCAAACCCAGAAGACACTCAGTCAAGTGGTTTTTGTTTGCCTCCTTCCCAAATTGCAATCAACAAATCAGATCGATCATTTGAGCTATTACCTCCTAAGATGAAAACCTGAAGTTTTGGCATTTGAAAAGCCAGGGCCCTTCCCTAGTCTTTAGCCAAGATGAGCACATAACAGAAATGCAGCCAGACTTTCTATGTTTCAGTGACTGCAGCAAATGGCTGATGCCATACCTGTATAGGTAATGGCTTTAATGAGTACAACCTTTCCTGCTCTGCCCTATGCAAGGCATGTACTGCCTTTACCCATGCTTTATTTCAAGTAATCAGATAAAGAAATCTAACATAACTTCTGCCACACTAGTTCTGTCTTCCTCCCCTGCTAGATCTGCAGTATCCATTATCAGTAAGCATGATACTGGCTGCCCAGTAATACTGGGGTTTATGCTCTTACAAGCCTTGGCTACTGTGCTGAAATCTTGGTGCCAGTATTCAGTGCTAGTTACCTTGCTCCACATTTATCACCCAGCAGCAAGGCTTAGCTCAATATTTGAGCACAGTCAAAATCCATCAGGAGATCTTTATGTGCACCTGGTTTTGGCAAAACATCTTTCCTCCACTGGCTTTCTGTACGGCTGAGTTCTGACTGACAAGCTCACCGAGCAAATCCATTCCTGTCTTGTTAAAGGCACTTGCAAGGACTTACAAGCTCCCAGGAGCATGCACTAGGACACAGCACAGTGGCCATGCAGTGCTCTCTAAGGTTGTCTTTAATATGGGATATGACAAAAAATGCACATGAGAAAAAATTTACCACGTGGCCTGCATAAAGACACTCTTGTGTTTAACTGCCTTCAAAGTCCTTCAGAGTTAGAAAGGACAGGCCAAAGGAGTCATGTAGGGATTTGAAGCACTGGAAGGATTCAAACAAATGTCTTTTCCCATGGGTAAGTGAAAAATTACTACAAATATATAAAGTTGAAGTGTAGTTTAGGTTTAGATGAGACAACTGGGAGAAAGACCCTCTCCTGCTGCCAGAGCATAGGCCCATGTTGCCCTTCTGGGTGTGGAAGTGGTAGGTTTACAGCAGCTGCATGGCCACGGCAGATGGAATGGACAGAATGAGAGCCTAGAATTAGCTCTTGTTTGTTGAAGGCTGAACTGCTCTAAAAACCCCCTTACAACCTGAAGGAAGCAGAAATAGCCCACTACCTTTTCTTGCCAAACTGCAGGAAGGCTGTGTTTTCTCTTTCCCACACATGACTTGCCACACTTGCCTTTTCCACCACTTCCCCTTTGGAGGATGCCAGACAGCTTTGCCTGAGGTTGCAGCTGAAGGTCGCATGGGAATTTGTTTAGTGCAGGTTGTATCTCCATGGCTGATTAGTAATGTTTCCCAGATGGTACCTCCTTTATTTGCTGTCTGAAAATGAGGCTGGCTTTTGCTGCACTTGAGGTATAGTCCAAAAAGTGGTTTGGGGTTTTGGGTTGGTTTTGTTTTTTTTCACTCTATCCCTTTCCTGTTGGTGTCCTCCATTTCTAACAGCTTGGAATCATGGAGTCAGTCTATGATTCTATGATTCCTCTCCATATTTATGAAACATCTGAAGTGAAGACAGATTGCCAGATCAAATGAATGGCTAGGGAAAAAACCCAACACAATGCAGGGCTTCTTCCTCTCCTCCTTTAATGGCTGCCTCCTCCCTCCTCCCCATAGATTCACAGTTTTTTCTCCCTCCTGAGTTTTCCTTTCACTTCACTGTTTTTAATTCTTATATATCCTCTAAGGCAATTGTACCTTCTCCCACAGTTTCAACACTGTTTCTTTGGCCAAGCCTCAAACTCAGCTCAACTCTTTTCCAGCTGTGCCTATAATTCCTCTGATACCTGCTTTTGCATGTCTATTCACTATGCCAATGCAAGGGTTTTTCTAAGATGAAACCCAGTCTTCTCCCTTGAGCCTCTTCTGCTTCATTCATAACTGTGGACAACTCTTTTTTGTCTCTCTCTCTCTTGTGATCTTGACTGTTTTCTCTCTTTCAACTATACTAAATTTTGCCTCATTATTTCCTGTAATTTCTCTCTTAATATAATCAAGATTCGTTTTTCCATTGCTACCTGCAGTCTCAACACCTGCTTAATCTTCTGCCCTTGTGGCAGTAGATTCCTGCAATAGATAGATAGCTGGAATGCTGCTAGAACATTTCAGCAAGGGAATAAATCCTGCTCATCTGCTTTTATTTTTCTGTTCAGTTGGGTTTTTGTTTAGTCTGAACGAGTTGTGTCTCCATCATAAGCTGGCTTTCCTTCATAGACAAATCAGAGCGCAGATGTAGTCCTGCAGTGGCAAGTACCACGTTCAGCCTGAGCTGTTATTGAACAGATGTCACTTGGTGTCATGAATTTCCTTTGCTACTCCATTGTAAGGTCACCTAATTTGTTTTCGATTCTACACCAATTACTTCATGCCACTTGTTATAAGCAAACAAGTTAATTCAGCTTGTAAGACCCAAATCTTTACCCTCCAGATACTTTCTCCAGTGGAGTGTTGCCAGCTTGTGTTCTCTGAGGCACTGACTAGACACCTGCACTGCATGGCAGGATTAGAAAGGTCTTCCCTTGGGTTTTATGCAAAAACCAAGGATTCAGAGCTATTCCTACTTGAATGGGAAAGATGAAGATTCATCTACACTGCCTCTTTATTTGAGCTCTTTTGTTTTCCAGTTCTGGGCTCCTCCATTCAAGAGAGACATTAAGATACTGGAACATGTCCAGAGAAGGGCGATGAAGATGGTGAGAGGCCTGGAACACAGCCCTATGGAGAGAGGCTGAGGGAGCTGGGGGTGTGCAGCTTGGAGAAGAGGAGGCTCAGGGGGGACCTCATTGCTGTCTGCAACTACCTGAAGGGAGGCTGTAGCCAGGTGGGGGTTGGCCTCTTCTCCCAGGCAACCAGCAACAGAACAAGGGGACAGTCTCAAGTTGTGCCAGGGGAAATATAGGCTGGATGTTAGGAGGAAGTTCTTCCCAGAGAGAGTGATTGGCATTGGAATGGGCTGCCCAGGGAAGTGGTGGAGTTGCCATCCCTGGAGGTGTTGAAGCAAAGCCTGGATGAGGCACTTGGTGCCATGGTCTGGTTGAGTGGCTAGGGTTGGGTGCTAGGTTGGACTGGATGATCTTGGAGGTCTCTTCCAACCTGTTTGATTCTATGATAATGATAATTCTATGCAAAGGAAGTTTCACCTCAACATGAGGAAGAACTTCCTAAAGGATCATAGAGCACTGGAACAGGCTCTCCAGAGAGATTGTGGAGTCACCTCTGGAGACTTCCAAGAGCCACCTAGATGCGTTCCTGTGAGATCTGGGCTAGATTCTATAGTCCTGCTCTGGCAGAGAGGTTGGACTCGATGATCTATGGAGGTCCCTTCCAACCCCTAGCATCCTGTGATCTGAGCAGCATAGCCCCCATGACAAAAGCTGACCGTGTCTGATTCCACCCAGTAGAGGTCAGTGGCAACCTTAGTTGCCAAAGTTGCTCCGTGCATCAAGTCCAGTGTGCACACACAACCTTGTGGGAGAGAAAGGCACCCAGCAGAGAGATGGCCGAGTCCAGTTCTCACACTCAGTGCTGGGAAATCCCGTATTTGCCTCTGGATAGGGTCATAAACACGTTGTATATACAACACTGCCACTCTACATGTGCAATACACCTCTTTTTCTTGTACTGGACTTTTCATTTTAGGAAATACCACTTGTGGTTCACAGTAGTTTCTCTTTCTTAGTGCTTCTTTTTCTTCCCTTTAAATTATGTTTTAAATATCACTTTGGCCACTGTGGCCAATTTAGCCTAAAGTTAAGAATTCCAAGAGTAGTTTTATTTAATACTGAAGGTGCATAATTTATTAGAGCTCTTTCTTTTCACGTTTTCTTTTATCTATTGCTGCCCATGAGGGCTATGTGAAATGCACTCCTTCCTTTGCTGCTTTTTCAATATCCTTATGCCTCACCCCTCCTGCAAGACTCATCTCATCAACACAGAGTGTATCTCAGACATAAGAGGCTAGAGGCCTCAAGACTCATGCTGCCAATATAGAGCATATTCCAAATACAAGAGGTTAGAGACCCTGTATAATGAACTGTTTTGCAGAAGATAATTGTATGTTGTGTTTTCCTGCCTGTTTTTCTTCTTTCTGGAAAGCACTGCAAGCTCTATTTCACTTTAGCTTTCAGTGCAGCCCAAGCACCAGCTCTGTCACAGAAACAGCAAGGTACATGTGAATGGGGACAAACTGCTAATTAGAGCTCAGTTTGTCTCTGTTAATTTGTCTCAGATTTACCAGCCTTGAACTGCTTGATATATGGCAATGACACTCTTGTAATTCATAGCTACTCATCATTTAAACTGCAATAAAAGAGATGCACAGTGGTTGATAGAGATTAATGACCCCCTAGAGACCTCCTGACCTAAGGCCAAGACTAAATAACCTTGATCTATCATAAATTCCCATCCTACTGCTTTGGCCAGGGTTCGTCATTGCTGTTGGAAGCTGAAAGGCATGAAACAAAGTGTAAGATGTCTCTTTTCTCCCCAGTGCCAAGTTCTGTGATGTGCATATCCTAAATTGCCTAGGAAATATTCAGTACTGCCAGGGAATTTACTTTCCCGGTGTTAGCTCACCACCTTCCATTTTTATAGTCTGACTACTCTGTTTGTCTAATTAAGAGAGTAAGTTGCAGTCGCCTGTAAAGCTATTTTTTCCTCAGTTTTTAACACATCTTTCTAGTGGCAACACAAGGTACTTGTATTGAAATGCACCACAGTCATAATATTGACACTAAAACCCACTAAAGTCAGATCACACACAGGTTTTTCTGCTTCCTTTCTTATGTGTGTTTGTGCCAGAGCTTTGGTAGATGAGCCATCCTCCCCCAAGCAGTAGGAAAACCCAAGTCAGGGCAGCCCAGGGCAGGACACAGCCCTTGGGGACTGGTAAAAGTGATGCTAACAGTTGTTATAAAGCACATGAAGCAACCTCTAAACTAATGATGGTATCAGAGCCCAAGCACTTCTTTGTAACAGAGAGATCGTTTGTTTTGGTTTATCAGGAACAAACAATAGAAAACACTGATCCCTTATCTCAACAGTAACCTGAGTCACTATTATGACAAGGGAGCAGCACAAGCTTAGGACTGTGGCATGGACTGTGATGCTCTTGGTAGGGATGGTCCCTGTGATGTTAGGCCTAATCAAGATGGATGATTCCTTCTGTGGATTCCTATGCCTGTAAACACTTTTTGCCTGGTCCAGACAAGACCCTTCCCAGAAGAGGTTCAAAGCAGCTGATGGAGAAAATTTCCACCAGCAAACTCCCTCACTTACTGTTCATCACACACTTCTTCCCAATCCTTCTGAACCCATGGGAGAAGAAGAGACCACCCAAAAGGAAAGAAGCCTTCAGAACTGAGTGAAGGAGCTGGAGAGCTGCTGGAAGAGCAGAGAGGTGGTAGGGCAAAACTCGTCAAGCTCAAATAGGAGCTAAGGAGCAAAGACCTGGTGAGGATCAGCATATGTAATGTTATTCTTTTTTGGTCTTGCTTTTAGGGGAGATGAGGCTAAGAAATGCTGAGATGCACAGGAAGGTAGGAGAGAAGGCAAAGGATGCTGCACAATGCTCAATTCCCTAACAACGTCATTCATGCAGCACTGTATCAGTGTCCTTGGGGCATCGTGCACTTTATAAGGAATCTGCAACCAGTCAAGCAAAAGTGTGTCAGGTGGAAGGGGGAGGCTTATCTTTAATGTCTTCACAATAAGATATCCTGGCCTGTGGTGCCAAAACTCCATGAAGGACTAAAATATGCAGTCTTATTTAGCGTTTTACCTCAGATATGTTAATTTATCAGACTTCATTTTGTGTCATCTCTCTGCATCTATTTCTGATGATTGATGGATTGTAGAAGTTGCAGCCAGAAGATTTAACCAGGTATTTCACCTGAGTTAATTCACCTGCAGAGCTCTTCCCTCCATCATTTGCTAGTGCCATCTTAACCCTAATGGCACACACCCCAAGGAACTCTGAGCAGTGGATCTTTTCTCTCACCCAACCCACAGTTTCATCTTCTTCATTGTTACAGGCTTGGGTTAGGATAAAAACCTCAACAAAGTTAATGGCAAACTGAACAAATTTCAGCAACACTGGAAGACTGAGGGACAGAGAGACCTCCTGCCAAACCCTGCACTCTCCAAGGTGACCAGCAGTGTACTGGGGCAAGTTCAGACAACTGAGCTGCAAGAGCAGTGGAAACATTATTCTTCTCTCCATGACATAAGGTTTAATCTAGTGTTCTTACCTGCATGACTTCCAGAACTCTCTTCCCTTTACTTAATACACCTGCCTGGAAAAAAAAAAACAAACACACCAGATGAGAGATTTCAGCAGAATTTCTCTCCATGCTATTTTTCTGACTGTTTCCTAGTATTTCAGAAGGTAGATATCAGCATTAAAACATACCTTTCAATCAACTCAGCCAACAACTACGTGTTTTATCCATATAATTTTCCCATCATAAGTATACTGGCAGTACAGCATACACCAGAGATGAGTTGTCAAAAGAAAAAACAGCACAAGAAGCAGGTCTTTTTTTTTTTCACCTATGATTCATTAGGGTGCAACTGTGCCCCTTTTTCTGTGCAAATTCCTTTTGTTTGGTTTTTTGGCTTGTTTTGGGTTTTGTTTTCTGCAAATGTTGTTGTGGAGTTTCCTGCTTGTGTCGATGAATGAGTAGTTGTATGGATGGGCAGACAGATGTCTGGACAGGGAGTTTTATTTAGGCAGATGGGGATTTGGCATGTGAACAAGTATAGTCATGCCAGAATTGCTTTCTCGCCTGTCATGGGTAGAGAGATAGAAATAAATGTAGGTATACACATGGTTATTGGCAGGAATGTGAGATAAAAGGGAGTATCTCCCAGGCTGATAGCATTCTGCTTTGTCAAGAGGGAAAACAGCTATCTAAAAACTGGGATCAGCATACCAGGGAAATATAACATTCTCTCTTGTGCAAAAAACTAGAAGAGGAAAACATTCTTAAATGATTTGATTTCTTCCTAGGCTTATTTTTCACCTGTCTGTATATGAAACTGTAGGGTAAGCATAAACACCAACATCATGTCCTCAGGAGACCAGGGAGAGTGGACACAGTGCCTGTAATGATGATCCTGACAGGAAGAGTTGGTGATCCACACACCCTGGCTGGCTCTAGAGCTATGCCACACTGCATTGCAGGACAGATTCAGAGAGGTCGTTGCAGCAGAGGATCCTGCAGGCAGTACCACAGTTATGCCACCTATGTGGCCTTGCCTTTATCTAACAGTACAGCAGCAAATTCTCATGTGAACAGCCTATCTGCTGGATAGGAGAAATGATGAACAGCATTGTTTTCTTACAAGAAAACCCTGTAATAGTCTCAATGACTAAAGAGGGGCAACCCTTTCTATTGTCAGAGTGCCCACGCCGAGCTGTGCTCTGATGAGAGGTCAGTTTGATGCTGCACAATGTGAGATGAGCAGCATCTCAAGGGATGTTAGGTTATCTATACTACTCTCTCTTGCTTTATATTACTGGGCCACATAAATAGCATTTTAAATTATACTTTTCAGAGTCTGAGTGCCTTTCTTACTGGGATCATAGCAAGCCAGCTAACATGCAGTGGAGAAAGCTGCACCAGAAAAGCCATCACACGTCCTATTTGGTAACTGCACTGTGCCAGGGTGAAAGGGGCAGGGAATGGGGAAGCTGCTTTTGCTGAGAGCTGGGCTTCACTGCGTTGTCATGGCCAGGGGAGGCAGGGAAACAAGCACCCGGGCTGCCAGAATTGTTTTGCTGGCGCTGGTCAGATCATGTCCCAGCAGCTGTCTTGTCTTTACCTTCCACCTGCTGCACTTAAGAGCAAGAAACCCTTTCAGCGTGTGTAAAATACATATTGGCATTGCCCTCTGCTGGTTAGTTCTGGCCCCACCGCGGGGCTCTGGCGGCTCCGATCTCAGACTCCTGTCTTAGCTTGCTGCAAAACTGGGCAAGTTGGATGTGGGTGGCCACCAACACATACTCGAGGAACTCGGTGCAGAATATCATCCTCTCCATCACCCTCCCCCCCACCCCCGGTATTTTTCTCATTTATTCTAAAGGGAATATTTTCAGCGTGCTCGTGGCTCACATTTGCTTCACCTGTCTCAGATCCCTCAAGGGATGGAGTCAACCAATCATAGAGTCATAGAATCAACCAGGTTGGAAGAGACCTCCAGGATCATCCAGTCCAACCTAGCACCCAGCCCTAGCCACTCAACCAGACCATGGCACTAAGTGCCTCAGCCAGGCTTTTCTTGAACACCTCCAGGGATGGTGACTCCACCACCTCCCTGGGCAGCCTATTCCAATGCCAATCACTCTCTCTGCCAACAACTTCCTCCTAACATCCAGCCTAGACTTCCTCCACAGGGAATCTAGGCTGTGCTGGCAAGTTTGGCTGAGGAAGTTTTTCCTATTCCCTGTTGAGATGAGCACAGCCCTACTCATCAGGAAAATGGCTGGAGAGTGGATGCAGGGAGGAAGATGATTGCCCCACCAGGGGGAAGAAGAACAATAGCAGGGAGATTTAGAAAACTGAATGGTCCTCAGTTTGAACTGCAGCTTTACCCAGCCTTGTTCCCATGTGGTAAACACTTGTGTGCATTTACCAGAAGGAGCAGAGAAATGGTCAGATCTTGCTATTTTTTACATTCTATTCTATTCTAGTATATTACATTACATTATATGATATATTACAGGCATAGCTATACCACTGTTTATTATTGAGACTATATTATAATATTTGTGTTGTTTATAATATTAATATTATAATATTTATATTTAGATTGTTATTTTCTATTTTTCTGTCATGAAATGGAGGAAGCTTTCTGAGCATCTTGGCTGTGCCCAGTGAAGTCTGAGGCAGCTAAGAAGGCGAGAGCTACTATCAGTGCACCCACTTCCACTCAGCCAGCTGAAATGCTGGTGGGCACAAAATAATACAGACTGAAAACACATTTTAAGTGAAACAAAAAATGACAAGGTAAACATTCGTGTCACTCTGCCAGCTTCCACACCCAAATCAAAGAGGGTAACAAGCTCCCAAACAGACAGACTTTGCGAACAGCAACTTCTTGACACAGCAGCAAAGCCAAAACAGAAACCCAGCAGGCCAAAGTCAAAATGCAAATACAGTGGCAGCCACTATGTGTTTAAAGCAAGTGATACCTGCCTGTGACTCTGCAAAACTGACAAGTCCAGAAGATCATCTACAAATACTGAAACTGGGGAGGAACAGAAAGCAGTGTATCTTCTGGTCTGCACTCAAGAGTTCATGCCTGCACAGCCAGGCTGCTCAGGGCAGGTCTCCTCTGTACTCGTGTACTGAGGAAATATTGGATTGTTTTGTATCCTAAGGGAGGGGATACTTGGGGGCCCAAAGCAATACTGAGATTGAATTTTCTTAAGCTGCAAAGAATCTTTCCTTAAGCTCACCAAGGAAGGTCCTGGAAGGTCCAAAAAGCAGTCGCTGGTGTGATACCTGCCCGAGCTCACGTTAAATGTGTCTGGTTTGATTGCAGGGTTTAAGCACTGTGGGTTCTAGAGTAAGCAGAGATCTGAGGAATGGTTGAATTATATTTTTTTTCTGGCATCCCATGAAGCCCAGATAGGAGATGCATTCATGTGAAAAGCATTCTGCAACCAAATGCCAAGGTGCAATTTTTGCTAACATTGCAGGCTCTGGAAGATCTTCTGTGGAATTTTGAAGCTGACTTCCAACACTGTACATGCTCTACAGACATGGGCAGCAAGGGCTGCAAGATTCATTCCAGGTACCTCACAGTAATAGGAAAAGAAAACCCTGGGACATTTTATTCTACAAGTGATCTTATAATTGCTACCAGAAGATACCCACATTTGCTCACTGAAGCCTTACATTTGCCTTACAAGCAGAGATTTCTGACTGCCCAGACTCACACACAGTGAGGTTTACTGGAGGAAGCAGGTGGTACAGAGGCCATGGGTTTGCATTCTTGAGACTTCCAGTAGCTTGGGGACAAAACCCACCCTGATACAACAGGCATTGCTGTTTTTCTGCTGGTATAACCTTCATGCCTAACAGTGATCTGTCATGTAAAACTGTTTTTTGGGGCTCTGCCATTTTACCTTGCCTAGGGCTAAGCCTAGGGCAGCTGCCTGGCATGTTTGTCATAAAACCCTATAGTGCTGCTGCAAGAACCAAAGAAGAAGAATCATGAAGCAAGCTGATGCCCTAAGGGAAGTATTTTGCAAACTACTTTGGTGCTGCAGTATTCAGGCATTTTGCTCTATGATGCAGCAAGAGCAGGGAGCAGGTAGGGAGAACAAGACAGCAAATGCACTTCATACATCATTTGGAGCCTACATGCTCCTTCCATATAGCTTAACATCGTCCAAATACAGGACAACACCACCAGCAATTTCCCTGCCAGAAAACGTCTTTTTATCCCTGTTTTAAAAGTGGGGGCTCCATAGGTGAGCATTTGAGATGCCTCAATGAACCAGACTGGCCTCTAGCTGCTGCCCTGTGGTGTGTGCCACCTCTGTTGCAACAAGTAGACATCTCACACATGTTGGGACACTGAAAACAGGGCCAGACGCCTGTGTTTAGTGCAGACAGCCTAATCAGGGTGCTCAGCTCAAAGGCACCCTTAGAAGCAACGGGCACAATCAGAAGCAGAACTCCCCACTCTGCTTTTCCCAAAGCAGCAGGGGCTATACTGGGACACTAAGCAGTCCTTGGTAGAAACAACCTCTTCTACTAGTCCAGGGCAGCCAGGGCAGCAAATCTACCTTTCCAGGCAAGCTCATTTCATCTACCTCCTTTGGGCACCAGAACTTGTGTAGACTGCTGTGAAGCCTGGAGCCAGCTCTGGAAGATAACCCCAGATGTACCATGCAAAGACACGTGAGCTTGCAGCGACCACCAGCTTTTGCCTTCCATCTGCTCTGATTAAACATGTTTGTGACAATTTGGCTGTGCTTTCCTCCAGGATCTTTTTTTTTTTAACTTGAATTGAAATAAAAATTTCCAAGGGCTGGGAGTTCAAAAACATGTCTTCTTGGAGGTGAAGTCCTTTTCCTTTCTGACTTCCTTCCTCTAACCTCTGCTGCTTACAAGGAGGAAAATATCTTGGGAATCAGAATTGTCCAGTTTCTTTTGAAATGGACACAGGCTGCAGTGCTGTTTCAGTCTTTTCATTGTGAGAGGAATTGTGCCCGCTGGCTTCCATGTACAAGCCCTGACATTGCACCGAGGTTTTCATGAGCCCCTGGTTCACCTTGGGAGCTGGAAAAAACCACTGGACTTTGTGATGAAATGTAGACCTTTGTCTCCTCCTTCTGTCTCCAGCCCATGAGTCCACCCGCTGGTAATTGAAAGCTGCCTGGAAATTACTGGTCAGTTTTTACAGCAGAGGAGAGGCTGAGCTTGTGGATTTACTTCGTGGTTTCCAGCAGCCTGTTACGAATGTCAAACCTCTGCATCTCCCATGAAAAGAGCCAGCACAGCCTTCATGTGGACTATTTGCTATTCCACCGCTTTTTACATCCTCTTCTCCTGCCTTTTTGAAGGGATTAAGAAGCCCTCAGATACAGGTACCTGAGGGAAAACTTGGCAGCTCAGCTTATATGCAAATTCCACATGTTTGTGATTCAAACTGTGTTGATTAGGTACAGTAAATAAGTGTTGATTCTGACTAGATGGTTTATGTAACTAAGCAGCGCAGCAGGAATGAGGCATTACAACTATTACAGCTGCATGTGCAAATTACAGACCTCTCATTTATCGGAATAGTTGAAATGAACTGCTCCTGCTGTGCTGATTAGTTAAATAAGCCATCAAATCAGGGAACACAGCCATGTGCCATGGCACAGCGTGCAAGCTGGAATTATCTGCTGGGCTGTAGCGCTTGTGATTCATACCAGCTAGTCATCTGCCTAACCAACTCAAAGCAAAGAGTGATTTTTCTTACCCTTAACACATCATGTGATGCTTTCCCTCCCCCCCCCCCCCCAATAGTGAAATGCAGCATTAGCCTGTGGTGACTGAGTGGGGCTTTGGAGCGTTTGTGAGCATGAGCTGCACAGATATTAAATGCCGGCAGAGAGCAGGCAGGAAGAGTTTTGTGAAGAGGAGCCAGATCTAAATTCCAGGCAGGGCCAGCCATGACCCTCATCCCCACCAGATCTGAGTGTTGTCTATTGCTGCCCTGGCAAAACAACTCGAATCTGTCAGGTGTGGCTGATCCCCTCACCCAGCTGATCCTGCAGGAGAGAGCTGCACTGGCAGCCCCGTGGTGATTTCTGTGAGGGGATTACTTTCAGCCTTTCTGCTGGGTTTGGCTGTTACACCTGCATGGCTTGTTGGGAAAACAAAAGGGCAGAAATGCAGTTTGCACAGAGGGGTAGGAAGATTCGTGACTGTTCCTCCTTTTGTGGTCTTCAATAGTTATTAGCTGCAGTAGGCTTAACGTAGACTCCAGCTGGGCAAATCTTGTGCCATTGGGAAGCTGCATAAGGGGGAGATGTGCCATTCCCACACCTTATTTTTTGGAACTCTTCCCTGTCTGTCAACTTCCTCCTCTATTCAGAGACTGTTGGAATTCTTGCTTAGCTAGACATTTAGTCTGGCCTGCTAAGGATTTCCTCTTATCTCCTGGACTGTCCCATCTTGCAACTCTCCTCTCCTTCTTGCAAAATTTTCAAATAGGAAAGCATGGAGAAGAGATCCAGGGAAGTGCAGAGCTATTTGCAGTTGAGCAATACTGGGCTGAGAACTGTGGGTCGCATGGAGGATCAGGAACAGATGTGCATGGATGTTGCTCATGCAGAGAGCACCAGAGTGACCTCATGGACTGTGTGGCAGCCCTGATGGCTGCACTGGGAAACACACTGTCACGGCAGACAGCCCTATGTGAGAGTTTCAAAGCTGTGAGATCTTTCAAGCATATCATGCTTGTTTAGTCTTGACCCTGAACGTTTCTCTCATCACCAGAGACCAGAGAGGACAACTGGGGCATTGCAAACTGATGCCAGTCCTGCTTCAGGCTCAGGGCTGCAAAAAGCTACTCCAGCAAAGCTGAGTAATTTGTTCCTTCACCTTGATATATGTGCCTCTTTCAGACACTTTACTGGATATCCCACTGCACTAAGCCTGAGAATGCTTTAGCAGGCCTTTGGGATGATGCCCTTGCACAGCACATGTGAACAAAGCATGGTGCTGCAGGGCTACAGAGCAGCACCAAGCCCCAACAACAAAATCATGATGTACCCACTAGCCGCTGGATCTGATTCTGCAGAATCTGCCCAGATCTTTGGTTTTAGCCTCTCAGAGATGTGATGTATGCTGAATATCAAGTAGAACTGAGTTATATAATGTTTTATGGCAACTGGTAAGATTGATGACCTGGAAAATAGGACTTGGCACCACTGCCAGCAATTGATGAATGTGCTGCTGCCATGTGCAGGTAACAGACGGTCTCTCGGCCAGACTGTGTTTACCTCAGGTCCTGCCTTGGATTTGCTCCTTCCCTACACTGACATACCTCCTGACTTCAGGCTGACTTCTTGTCCATGCTCAGATGCTTTCCCACTTTCTGTAAGCATCCTGTTGGATGCCTGGAGAAGGAGTTTAACTGCACCCACAGCAAGTTTGCAGATGGCAAGCAACTTGGTGAAGGGATGCATTTTGGAAGTACTACCCAGTCTGAGCACTTCTCTCTCTGTGTGAGTCAGTAGTACTGCATTTGATGCACAAAACACAAGTTCACATTCCACAAGGCAAATCAGTCCTATCCTAATTGGAAGTCCAGATCCCCAGGCAATAGGTGAAATGTTGTTTCTGAGATCCTCTGGGGAGTTCTGGGATTTACCTTTCAGTCCAAGCACATCACCGAAACAAATGAACTCAGTATTAACTTTGAGTCTCCATTCTATGTTTGACAGGAAACATTAACTCCTGATTTACATTGCCACAAAGAGGTACAGGATCACACTTCTGGTGATCCTGTCAGGCTTCTCAGACTACATCTGACCTCCAGAGATCCCTTCCATCCTCAGCCATCCTGTGACTCTGTGATTGCATTCATACAGCGCTTCCTTACAGAAAGCTCTCATGATATCGTGCAATACTCTCTTACAAAGGCCCAGTGCAAATTCCAACTCCCAGATTAAAAACCAGAGAAACAAATGGAATTATAGAAAAGACAGAGATGAGCAGGAGAATGTGTAGAGGACTGAGCACTGGCAGATATTTCAATGATTGTGAATCTCTGCTATTCACCCTTAGTTCAGATCTGACACACAGTCACGTCCTTGCATCCTTTTGCTCTGGCATAAAGCAACATAAAGCTCTCCGTACACCACCACAGGGAATGCCCGAAGTAAACAGACTAATTTCAGGTAGCTAAGAGGCATCTTTGCTTCTGCCTCTAGGCCTGAACTGCTTTCTATTTTGGTGAGCACAGAGTGAAGAGGAAACTCAGCTGCTCTCTTCTCAGGTATTGCAAAGTCCATATGATTCAACAAGGGTGTTACCAGAGAAAAGTCTTTTCAGAAAGAGCCTTGTGGAAATGTGGAGCCTTTGAGAAGTGGAGAGAAGGGGATCTCATCTCAATGCCTAGGTCCATTTGGGCATGAAAAAAACTAAAGGGTGCAGCCCAAATGGGACTTGCCTTAGCCATTCTCATCCCTTCCCTAGCCACTTCTGATCACTTCTTTGTTTCTGTTTCTTACATGAGACTTTCCTATGGCCTTGCCTACTGTGCTGGATTTCAGCATCTAGGCGCTGACTGACTGCAGTCTAGCTCTTGTGAAACCTTGGTCCAGCTGTAAAAGGGTGTCACAAGTTACTGTATTTATTAAAGAAAAAAAGAAAGGAGAAAGGAGACCCAGCAAGAGTATATTACAATCAGGAATACAAATCCAGAAGTGCCTGAATTCCTCAAGAGGAAGGTGATGATCACTGTAGTTTTGCCAGTGCTGCACATGCTTCCTGGCTCTATTTGGAAAGTGGTAGGGGTTTGCTTATTTCTGTTGCTATTCATATTACCTGAGCATTGTTCCACAGAGCAGATGTGGGTTTGCAATTTCATTTTACTTTTCATTTATCCTCCCTGCCCCCGTGGGAAATCACTACATAGAGTACACAGCTGCATACATGCACGCTCAAGCACAGTGTATGGCAGGAGTCAGTATCAGCCCTGCCCATGAGCAGGAGATCTGGCGGCATCCTGGAGCCAAGTGCCTGTTGCATCCTGCAAGAAACCACCATGCAAGGGGAGATTCACACTGGAGGCTTCACCTGATGGCAATGAGAAGAAGGTTCATTGGCAAATTAAATTCCAAAGACAGAGGATTTAGCCAAACACAGGCCCCCTTTCAGATGGTGCAAGATCATGGAGTAGCTTTCCTCTCCTAGCACAAGCCACAGAGTATTGCCTAAGACCTCAGGATGTTTCCATCCCTACTAACCTCTAGCCTGTGTTTTTTGTGGACATTTGTGGAGCATCTTTCCAAAAGAGAAGGCAAAGCAACATATTTTGGGTTTTCAGGTCAGCTGCCGTCCCCAGGATGAGTTCATCCTCAACTGTGGCACCACTTGCAAGACTAACCATTCAGCAAAAGCAGTGTGTTATTTTTGCCTGACCCAAACATAGTCACAGCTCTGGCACCCTCTCAGCATCACACCTGGAAGGCAAGAGGTGGCCAGGACTACATGAGCTAGTAGCTGGAGGAGAAAGGGATCCACAGGATGGCAAAGGTGTCATATCTGGAGATCAGTGGTGCAGTCCCTGAACTGGCTCTGTGAATCTGCTGCGCAAGGGCAATAAAAGCATCATCATCAGGTCTTCCGCACTTCTCTTGCAGCCTGGTGCCTCAGAAAGCCTTTCTTCACAGTGGTTTTGGACACCACCACTGTGAGCTCTGCTGCCTGCACACAAAACGCCCCCAGTTCCTAACCTAACTGATGCCATGCACGCAGCTCGGGATCTGTGCGGCGCTGTGCAAAATCAAACCCACTGGTGCAGGCCCTGGCTTAGGTGAGATTTTGCTTTTGAAGCAATTCAAAGTGACCACATCAAATGCCACCTGTGCAGCTGCAGAAGGGCAGCAACATGGAGGTCAAACTGGGGAAAGGCAGGATCTGCAACAGCATTACTAGCCCAGACTCAAGTGCAGGAAAATGATCTCTCAGAAGAAGGTGCCCTGAAGGAACCGCTTTGGGGAACCACAGCTGCTGATCCGATGTAATCTGTATCATCGCAGTTAGGGGCAACATTTGGGCCCGATGACCTGCATCTTTGATGCTCTGATTTTCCTTCTTTATAATTAAATGAATTATAGTGGGTGTCTGGTTAACTACTCATGTCACATGAATGCTTTTTCCCATGGACAGTGAGGCTGAAAGTGAGCTGTCCCCTCACCAATCCTGCCAGCACAAAGCATAAAGACTTCACCTCTGCTCATTTTCTAGCCAAAGCAGACAGATTTGGTTCACTTCTTGTACTTTTGATGTATGCTCAAGCCAAGTAATTTTCAGGCCCATGCTGCCTTTGACAGGCAAGTATGAAAACTTTCATCCTCCCTTTTGGTAGGAGCTTATTGCAACACAGGGCATCCTGACTTTCAAATAACAAGGTAACTGCATCACCACCTAATCAGTTGCCTTAGTAACAGATTTCCTAAATTTCCCTGTTGCATTTTCATGTTCGTAAGTATGAAAATCAGATGTGGGAGAGGAAGGAAAGGAAATAAAAGAAAACCCAAGGCTCTCTAGGATGTGCTCTGTGATGGGAAGGCACCTGTCAGGATGTTTGCTGACTGTCCTGTGCTGTGTTTGTTCACCTTTGTCACGTCTGCGGTCCCTCAGTGATGCAGCACCAGCTGGTGTTATCTGAACTGGGTTGGTGGGGCAAGCCTGGAACATTACTGGCATCCTCCCTGTAAGGTTCAATGGCACAAAGAGAAATAGATTATGGACAAATATTTGTATTGGTAACTACCAAGGGATAGCTATGGCAAGGCTGGGAACCCAGCAGATAATGAATTTACAGTTCTAAGAAAGCTTGAGTTAAAAATCCTGGGTGTTGGAGTGCTGATTATTCAATGATGCACAACTGAGCAAAGGTTACCTCGGCAGATCTTGCAGCAAGCTTTTCAGATCGGTTCCCTGCTCAACCCAGACTCAGGAGCTCCTGCTTGCACACGCAGAGGAGTCTCTAGAGGTGGTGCTGCTTGACATTTCAAAACGTTTCCTCCAGAATTCCTCCAGATCCACTGCAGCTCAGTAACTAGTAGCCTCTGGATTTAACACTGAGGCTCAACAAGCAGCTTCAGACACCTGAACTAGCAGCAGATGAAGCACCTTGCAGCTTGGACCTGGAAAGGCTGCTTTCCCTCTCCTTTCTGGTAAGTTTCATGGCAGAAATGTGAGTTGAGACTGACCTAGGGACAATCGTGTGGGAGAGGGTGAGGGTGCCTAGAATCAGCCCTGGGTGCTCACAGTAGCAATATCTGAGCCAGCTGCAGAGGCCCAAGAGCAGCAATCCTTGAGGAAGGGTGGGAGCTTGTCCACATTGCTTATCCTGCCTGAATGGCTTATGCCATGCCTGGAGTGGGGGTGAAAGGCTTGTCCCTGCCCTGAACAGCCACAGCTCCAGCCCTCTGGGTCTTTGGAGACCCTGTGGATGCCTCCCCAGCTTGCCTTTAGGGGACACATGATGTGGAGGCACTGCGGGGAAATGTACTCTCCACAGTTTTTGACCTAACCTGCCCTTAAGGAGAGAGCCAAGGGCACCAGTGAGGTCACTGGACTGGCAAGACTCCTGCCTCTGAAGACTCCTTGCTTAACTCTGAAACCTCTCCCGCTGAGACTGAGCAGCTCGCAGCAGCCGGAGAGGCATTCCTCATCCTCTAAGCAAGCCCTGCTGCTAAGGCTGGGAAGGAGCTCCGGCCACGCCGCCCGACGCCCGCTTCGTTACGCCGCCTAGTGGCCACTGGGTGGCTAGCAACCACGGCAGGCACACCGCTGGCGCCACGGGGCTGTTCCAGCAGGAGTCTCCTTGCCGATTCGCACAGCTCAGTCTCGAACTGAGCTTTGCGTGTGTGTGAAAAATTAAAGCATGCCTTGCTAAAAGGTGAATGTTGGATACAACGAACTAAGAAAACAGAGTATACAGAGGGCGCCATCATTATAGCATCAGGGAATATCATGCACACTGCAGCACTGTGATTCATGATGTTACAAGTGAGTAACAGGAGATTAAAAAGGTTCTTGGCTTCTCATCCGTAATGTAGCCCGGGTTAAGGTTATACTTATCAAAATTATCAGCAGAAAAAAACACTGTATTTCAGACCTTCAGTGGAAAGCCACTGTATTTCAGAGCTGAGTCACAGTCACACCGAGTCAGAGGTTAAGGTCTTGTTGGGGCAGTTGAGTATTGAGCCCATGAACAAGGTCCTGGAGCATCCTCAGAGATTGGAAATAGTAGGGAAAACATTACTGTGCCTTTTGGGCACAAATATGGGTTCCAGGATTATCCCCATTTTACAGCTCAGTTACTTGAAAAGCAGTTTCTCAAGAGAAAATGGCAAGGTACCACCTAAGCAAGGAGAGCAGTGGGGGCATATGGCTGCCCCTGCTTGGTCTGGCAGAGCACACTGCCTTTGCTGGGTAAAGGTATCCTTCGCTTAGGTTGCAGCCCCCTCTCTCCTAGCAGCACTTATCTTTTCACCCCATACCAGACCAGAGTGAGCTTTCTTTACATGGTGTCACAAAAGGCTTCAACTCAGCATCAAATGGCAAAGATTGTCACCCCCAGGAGTTACTTTGGCAAGTCGGGCACAGGGAAATCACTTTGCACAAGGGCAGGAGGTGGGAAGCAGAGTGCTGACCCTACTCACATGTTTAATCTCTCAGCATTGGAAACTGTAACTGTAGTAATCCACTGATATAAAAAATAAAACTTGCCACACAAACAAAGACAAAGACAAAGTGCAAACACAGGATGCCTTGATGGTACGGAAGAGGAATTCCCTGGCTGCCAAGCTGAAGGAGGAGGATGCTATACATGCAACAAATGATTTCTGAAAGACTTGAGTATAAACACAGGAAATATTAGTACTGCATCTTTAGAGAACTTAATACTCATAGGAATTTTCACAGCTAAATTGAGAGATAAAAAACCCAGCTCTGCTTTTGTCCACAACAGTAAGGTACAATGCTGTGGAGGGGAGGCAGGGTGCTGGCGTGCAGCTGGCATGTAGGTGAATTGCAAGTCCATTTCAAAGTGGACTAACTTGCACCTCCAAGAAGTCTCATGAGGAGCAGTACTGACAGTGAGGGAAGTACCAATGACCTCTTTGCAGCAATACCTACAGGCAAGGCAGAGATCCCTGCCTACAATGTAGCACCATCTCTGTGGTCATTGCACAGTGGCAGAGAGCCCTGCTGGTAATCTACTTCACCATGTGATGGGGATAGAACAGTGAAAGGGGACCCTGTGTGGGTGCAAGCATTCAGATTTAGAAAGCTGATAAATAATTTTCTTGCTGCCAGAGATGCAAACTTCTCACTAAGGCCTGTTGAGCCTCTCAGTATTAAGCACCTTCTGTAAATACAATGCCTTGTACAGATTCAAGTGGCACCAGTAGGCCAGTGAAATGATTTCCCTTAGTGGCAAAGCTTACTTGGATCACTGGGTCCTTGCACCCTTGATCTCAGGTCTAACAGAGTTGGCTGAGAAACTCAATCTGGATTTGATCAGGTCCCAAGATTCCAACTGCCAACACAAATGGCAGATATTCAAGTGATGAGGTGATACACTTCTACTCTGCTTGCAAGTTAATGGGGCAGCAGAGAGGGCAGTAGTGCTGGCTTTTATTTCACTCCCAAGTTTTGATTTCAGACACTTCTCAAAGTGTTGCTACAGCTCTCTCTGTTGATAAAAAAGGACTCCAGGGCAAGCCAGTGCTGCCCAAGCGATTCCTGCTCAGAGGTAAACAGGATGGAGCAACTGCAGCTATTTGTGTTTACATGAGTGCTTTCCACCCCTGTCTGTATAGGTCAGCATGACTGTGCAGGTACTTGTGTTGCATAGGTGTGCTTGTGTGTGTGACTATGGGGAGTATATGCTCAGCCTTGCTACTACCTCGACGTGAGGGTTTGGACCTGCATCAGCCTCGCCTTTCTTGGGTCACTCCCACAGCTTCCCACACCTTCAGCCTTTCATGTAAAGGAGTGGACCTTAATGGCCCTGTGGATGTCACATGTTGCAGCTGTATGTCCTCCAGCAGTGCCAGAAAGAAAAAGCAGAAGGGAATCCTCAGCTGCACAGCGGGCTGTGACTTTATGCCTGACCCCTCTTCATGGAGGGAGTACCCAAAGGAGAGGGAGTAGCAGTGGTCCCAGCCAGCCCTCCACTTGCCCTTGCAGCAGGCTCTCTGGGCCCCTCTCAGCACCTCATTTCTGGTAACCAGTGAAGCCTGTGAGGTCAGGCCACAGCAAAAGGGCTGTTCTGCTCCACACCGCACAGATGCAAACCAATACTTGTGCTGCAAAGGGTTCTTCCACTTTCCCCTCATTTTTCTGTACTTTCTCCTCATCTTTATAATCAGAAACAAAGTTCTCATGGCAAGAGCAAGTTATCAGTCCTATGCCTTGTAAAATAGGCTTCCAATGTTTGGAGCCAGTCTGTTCCACACTTAAAACTGAGCTGCATATCACAAGCATTATAAGCATTTTAGGCCTTTTTCTATGATGTTTGTGCTTTTCCTTCCTCAGGCCCTCCCCATTCAGGGTGTTGACATGGGTAATGATTTCCTCTTTGCAGGAGCAGAGTTCATTGCCTCATACTAGGAATAAACATTCAATTCAGCCAAGGGTGAATTCATAACTGCAATTCATAGTCCAAACAGGTCACGTGTTTTTCCTGTTGACAGGTACAACGTGTGGTTGCAATTAAGATTTAGCCATCAAAACACTAGGCCTGATGTTTGCAGAGTGGGATACTAAAAGAAATGTTTAAAAAGGAGTGGGGCACAAGCTCTGGCAGCTCCCTGCCTGGGTCCTGCTTTTACCATTAGTGTCCTTGCCAGGATGTAATCCTGCACTGCTTTCCATGTTAAACACGTGGATTTTCTGTTGGTAAGTTTATAAAGGCATGAAAATGAGATGCACTCTGTCTGGGAGAGAAGCTGAAGATGTACAAAGGCTGCTGAATCATTTCATTTGAAGGAAGGACACAAAAATGAAAAGACAGGACCTTTAGTCAGCTGCCAGTCACACAGAGGTCCTGGGAGTACCTGAGCAGGATTATATCTTTCATACCTGCAAAAAGTGCACTACAGAAAGGCCTGAGGAGGAGGGAAATGCACTGCAGGAAAGGAAATGTAGTTTTGTCCTGATCATTCAGCTCATGAAACATGAAGAATAAGAGATTCTGGTAGAGGGAGGACCCACAAACAGTCTTGAAAGCTTTCAGAGCCGTGAGACTGTTGCATAGAGCAGTCTCATTTCTGAAAAGACAGGCAGTTAATGTTAGATGTTGAACAGCCCCAGTAGACAAATCTAAGTATGCATTTATATTCTCTGCCAGACTGCAGCATCTTTTTACATGCTTGAATACTGTCTTGTGAAAAGATGGACAATGGATCAAGCTGTCTTCTCTGGAAATCCAGGCTTGGCACTGATCACTCTGTGCATAGACTGCAAAGACTCCTGTGCATAGACTCCTGCATAGAATGCAAAGCTTCCCAAAGAGGCCTCACTCTTCTCTCACACTCAAGCAGGCATGCAGTACAAACACAGGTACGCACAGCTTTGAGAGTCACATCAAATCTGTGTCTGAAGTAGCTCACTTCAGGGCATAGCCAAGATGAAAAAATCAGACACATACCAAGAACTGAATCCTTTATATGGAGAGTTGCACAGGATTAAAAATGTAGGTGTTGCTTGGTGAGCTGCAGTTCTGGTTTATCCAGAGAAATGTGTCCTCCTTCCCCTCGCGTTTTCATGGCAATAGCACAGCTGCCCTCTGCCCTTTAGGACATCCTCCCACTGTTATTTCAGGCTTCAAGTGTCCTATGCCCCAACTGCCTAATGAGGAAGCACATATCCACCACTTGCTCAGCTGCTGGCATGGACAGGATGCCAACACCTGGATTTACCCTTCCCTTCACCAAAAGCAGTGTTGGTCCTTCCCTGAGGAGCAGCCAATCTTCACAGTGTCTGTATGGTAATTCACTCTGTGACTTCCATCCTGCCACCAGGCTGAAACAGGCCAGTAGATTCACAGGGTTTGGGGAGAAAGAACAGATGGAACCAATAGATAGCCAAGCAGATGGGTGGCCACGTTGCATCAGCCGTGTTGTCTTTGGAAGAAAACAAGCTAAAAATAATAACAGTAGGAGACAGACATTTGAGAAGTTGAGAGTAAGGCACAAATGTCATGTGAATCACAGGGCCTAAACCAATGCCTGGGCTATCTCAGGCAACTACATTGTGTTATTCCTTTCATATACCATTCTCAAGGATGCTTTGCTCTTTCACTCCACCTACTCAGTGGAAAGCTTGAATTACCCTTTATTCATCTGGTCACTGAACACATCCTCATGGTTTCCAGCCTGGATTTGTGTTACCTTCTTGGACGACTTCATTGAAACAACAACTTAGACTGCCCAACTAATTTGAAGTTAAAAGGAGAAGTATGAAAGTCAGGAAAAATGAAGCCAGTGTTAGAAGAGCTTAATCTAATGTTCAGGAAGTGCAGTTCACAAAAGGCCTGTTGGTCTGAATGTCTGTGGGTGATGCTTCTTTGTGTTTGTGTGACACCCCTCAGACAATGTGCTCAGGAAAGCAAGGCTGAACTACCACCCATGTTTCTGAAGCCCAGTGTGTCATGAACATTGGTTCAGGAGTTTTATCGTCCCTGGTACTGATGCTGCTTCTACTTTAACAGTTCACCAGCCCATTTGCTCTGCAGCAAGCTCTCGTTCTGCATGGTGCTGGGATCGGAGAAACAGAAAGACCACTTCACTGGTCAATAGTGCTTGTTTGTTGCAAGATGGCTTAAATGGAAAGTGAGGCTGAGGGTGAAACAGGAAACATCTTGTGTACACCAGGAAGTAGCTTGTGCAATGGCTTTTCAGCCTTCACTTGGCTCTCGTAGAGGAGAGGCAGATTTTCATGCTACAGTCACCATCTTGCTTGAAACTCACAGCAGCAGGGCTGGTATGTTAGTGCTGTATAACAGTCCTGACACTGCTGACTGGAGGAGACAGCACCAGGATTGGACTGCAAGCTGCCAGAAAACAGCTATTACTACATAGCAGATGCATGCTGTATAAAGAACACAGCAGCTATAGCAGCCTGGTTTTCAGTGAGGATCAAGGCAGGTAGCTTTGGGCCACAAACAGCAGTAGCTGGACCTAAATACAGCTCCACCTGCTTACCTGAAGAGGAAGATGTGATGCATTAAGAAAAAGATGCTGGTGCAACTGCCCAAACAGTATTTCCCCTTTCAATAACCAAAATTGAGGCTTCATGTGACCACCTGGTCCGAGCTACCCAAAGGATGCTGCATTTGTAATTTCTTTCATGTCCTGTGAAAGATACTCTGCCCTATGCACAAAAGCAGACTCATGCAGACAGGAGGAGTTTTCTATACCTGTCCTGTGAGTACATGTATTCCCAAAAAAGAGATCAGGATGAGGAAAAACACAAAGATGCACAGAAAATAATGCACAGCTGCCTTCCTCAAGGGCAGATCCCCCACGAATGATAGCAAGAAGTGGGGGAAATATGTAAAGGAAAACAGAAATGGTGGGATGTAAAACTTGTCTTCTTGGTGACTTCTGCCAAAAGAGGGATTATGAGGACTTCTTCAGCTGGAGGTTATATCTGCAATATCATGTTTACAGTTAGCACAGCAATCAACTCCATCATTTTGTAGGTTCTGTGTGGAAAAGTATTTCCTTTTGTTTCTGCCATCTCTGCTGACAGCTGGAGACATTCTAGTTCTTACAGTGTGAAAACCAGGGAAGAACCTTTGCTTCTTCCACCTTCCCTGTCACCCAGTGAGATGTACAGGTCTCTACAGCCCTTCAGCTGCCTGTATCCCCAGGCAGAGACTCGTGACCAGTTTGGTTCTGTTAGTCAGGAAACCAGTTCAAAGTTGTCTAAGATGGGGGGAAGAGAACTGCATCCTGCACTCACAGTTACACTGCTCATTATAACAGAACAACATTTTCTGCCCTATTTTTGATTCATCTCCTAAGAATTACCTTAACAAGTCTTCAAGACTTCTTGCAATAGTGTTGCTTTACCTCATGGCTAGCAGCTTCAAACAACATTGCCTCGTATTAAACATCTCAGTCCACAGGAAACTGCAACCTAACTTTCCAGTGCTTCCCAGAGTTGCCATTGAAGTTGTTCTACACAAATTTCCCCTGCAGCACAATCAGATAAAGATACATACATTCCTTTAGGGAATTAACCTACATTTTTCTAGTGAGCAAATAACCATCTGCCCCTATCTGAGATATGCACACTCCAGAACATGCCTGACTAAACCCCAGGGATGCCCACATCTCCCCTGTGGTGGTCCTGAGCACTGAATTTCACCAGAATAAGAATGGAGCACTATTTCACACCACAGACACATTTTTTTCTCCAATAAATGTTAGACAGACTTTAAAAAGAGTCAAATGCATTAGAAAATATTGATTTGATGTAATGAATTTCATTATTTGTTAAGGTCTGGAGCACAATCCTCATGAGGAGAGGCTGGGGGAGCTGAGGTTATTTAGTCTGGAAAAGAGGAGGCTCAGCAGGGACCTTATCACTATCTACAACTACCTGAAAGGAGGTTGTAGCCAGGTGGGAGTTGGTCTCCTCTCTCAGGCAACAAGTGACAGAATGAGTGGACAGTCAAGCTGCACCAGGGGACACTTAGGCTGGATGTTAGGAAGAAGTTCTTCACAGAAAGAGAGATTTGCCACTGCAACAGGCTGCCCAGGGGAGTGGTGGTGTAGCTACCCCTGGAAGTGTTTAAAGAAAGACTGGATGTGGCACTTGGTGCCATGGTTTAGTTATTAGATAATGCTGGGCAATTAGTTGGACTTGGTGATCTTGAAAGTCTTTTTGAACCTGAGATGGATTCTGTGATTCTGCTGCTCTGTGAAAGAAGGAATAACAACTAAGCAAGTGCATCAAGAGTGGGAATTAGGCTTAACTGCAGAACTCACAGAGGGTTTAATCATATTTGCAATCTTGTCTAGCAAAACCAGGGATTCCCATTATCCAGAAAAATGCTCACTTTTCTTTTGGTGCATACTAAAACTTTGGCCACAGTGAAATACTGAAGTTACCAGAATAAGGTAGCACAAATGCTGGATTTTGCTTAGGGCTAGAATTTTGTAGCAGGGACCTCCCTTACATAAATGTCCACAGAAAGTCCATGCAAAATGCCATCTAGCTCTTCCACAGCACCTTTGTTCTAAATAAACCTCAAAACTGTCTGCAAAAAAAGGCCTACATAATTTTCACTTGCCTTTAAAACTGAAATGACTCATTTTTATCTGACAAATCAGGAGCTTAATGATGTCAAACTTCTGTATTTACTCAAGGGATCTACCAAATAGTCTACACAGTCTTTCAGAAAGTGCCTGAAGTTATGGACAGTGTGACCATATGTAGTTCTCCTAATGCATCTCTATCTTCTGTCCATCTCTGTACTGCACAGCCATGGGACGCATTTGCACTGACCATGTCATGTCACTGCTGAGTACTCTTAAGCAGCATGGGCCCTTGGTGCAAAGACCAAGAGAACACTGGGCTCTGTTGGCCTGTAGGTCAAGGGAAGTGGTCACTGTCATTTCCTCAGCACTTGTGGTGTCACGCCTGGGCCACACGTTCTGTCTGATTCTGGGCTTCTGCATACTGAAAAGTATGCAATCCAAGTGGAGGGCCACCAAGCTGGCCAGATGGCTAGATCACACAGTGCATGAGGAGGGGAGGCTGAGAGAGCTGGGCTTCTTCAGCCTGCAGAAGACTTTTTTTTCCTACAGTTACATCATTTTTGAGTATTAAAGATCCTAGAAATTGTACCAGTTCATTAGTGGGTAATAATTGTGGTGTTTACCAGTTGGTCAAACATTTGAGAAGCAAGTCATAATATAGAAGCTAAGACAGTTATCAAGAGCTTTTGAAACCAGTAATGTGAGTGTTGCAATTTTCCCAGCTCCTCCCCATTAAAGATAGTAACTCCCACGCTGAACCGAGGGGCATTTAAAATTCTTCATAATCCAGGCAAGGTGCCTGGTGCCATATTTAGCACATCAGTTTAAAGGGAGCTCGAGCTCAATATGTCTTTTATATAACCAATTGTACTTAATCCCAAAAGGTGGAGTAAGGCTACCAGAATCAGCTGCTATTAAGTGAAAATGTGAGTAATGCTTTAATGTATCAGAAAATACACTTTTTTCTCCGTAGTTAGCAATGTATGAGTCACTCAGGCTCCCTAGCTCCTGCACTGCATGAATGACTCAAAACTCCACCGAGAACAGAGGCACAAGCAGTTCTTTCTTTGTGCCAGATTTTCTCCTTTTAAATCACCCTGCCTGTATCTCACCCACTTCAAAAAAAAAAAAAAAAAAAAGAAGAATCTCTTTCCTTATTACTTCCTTCTGCTGTCCCCATGCATGCCCAAACAAAACGTTGTGCACAAGGATGGTCTGTGCTCATTGTGATTGAGAAAAGCACAGGACATGGTGCATTACAGGGAACTCAACAATTTCTGAAAACTGAAAATGTACCTAAACTGGTTGCTGGGCTAAGCTCCTCTGAAGTTCTTGGAAGAGCAAGGACGCTGCACTTTTAATTACGTTGGACTCAAATGTCCTTATGGAAGCTCTGTGGTTCTTGGAAATTTTAGCCAGTCGTTTGTTTGTGTGCAAGCTTGGAAAACAACAAATCGTGGACCTTGAAACACCTCTGTCTCTGCTGGGGACTGGGATGGTTCTGTAAACTAATAATGCCTACTTATCTTAAATTGGATGAATTGCTGTTGAGAGGATCCATTTTAATTTGTAGGAGGTATCTCCAGCGGAACAACACATTTCCCCAGCTTTAGTGATTGCTGGCCACGTGCCTGAACCAGGTTCCCTCTGTGGAGCCCTGAACAGCAATTTGGAGCTCAGGCAAATCTGTCTTTGGTGTCACATTCCCACTGTCTCATCACTTGATGCATCACATGAGTCATTTTTCAGGGACAGCAAGATGGAGAAGGAGGAATCACAGTGGTCTGTACTTTAGTTGTTACTTAGAAAAAGTATGCTGCATGCTCTGGCTATTTCCTAACTCCATTACCTCACCCCTAGGCTGATCCCCAGCTCTTGGTCTCTGGATCACAGCTCTGTTGCAATGACCATGGGGTATTCTGGGAAGTGATTACTTCCTCTTCTCAAAATCCTTCTGCTTTAGGACCAGTCTGACCCTCTGGTCACATAGCAGAAAGAAGTTTACCCGGTCATTTGTTAGATTTGTTAGATCAGAAAGGCAAGCCCCTGATTTCAGTTCCCCAGCTTGTTCAGGAAGTTACCAAGTTCAGAAAGAATCACTGGAATTTGTTTTCCTAAGCCATCCTTCCTATTACACACTTTTAAATTCACCTTTTTCATCAGTCTGTTGAATTTAATTCTCTTAGATTCTGTGAATCTTCATCTGAGTAGATCTCTAGTGGTCCTTCTCACCAAAAGCTGCCTCATACTTCACCACTGTCTGAGAAGCTTGTACCGTCACTGAAAAGAAAGGTTCCAGCCCCTAGGACTAGAGGTGCAGCTTTTTGGATACATCTTTGTACAGACAGCAGCGGCAGCTGTCAAAGACTCATGAACTCCTGATGCTGTTGACACAAAGCCTGTTTGCTAAAATATCTCTTTTGGAGGTAACCACTTCACTGCTAGCCACCTTTAACTATTCAGAGCCAACAGAACAGTCCAAGAATGGGGAACTCTGCTAGTTAGGTGCCTTCCCTGTCAGGCAAACTTATTTGGGGCAAGTTCTTTCAGCTCGTCTAGAGCCTCTTCAGCTGCCTACATGAAAACACAGCATTCCTCTGTGACAGTCATTCGTTCTTTCACTCTGGGGCTGCTGAAAGAGTTTTTGATGGCAAGTCTCAAATTGTGGTCAAAGATGTGGAGCTTAGGGACATGGTTTGCTGTTGAACCTTCAGTGCTGGGTTGAAGGTTGGACTGGATGACCTTTGAGGTCTCTTCCAACTGGATGTTTTCTGTGATTCTGTGACTTTGTTCTCTCTCTTGCCACATCCAGGTCATTCCGTTGGTATTTACACTCATAATTCAGGAGTCCATGTTAAGTAACAATGAACTGAGAAAGCAGATGCTTGGAAGAAGCATATGGATGTAAGAGGGGCAGGACAGGAATTTGAACTCATTCAACTTGAAGAAGAGAAAAGTTGGAGGATCCTGCTAGTGACCCCAGATGTGTAACAGTATGATACAGTGAAGACAGAGTGTCTCAAAACTGTACAGGACTTGGATGAGAGGCAGTAGACACAAATTACAAGAGCAGGAATTTCAATCAGATTGTAGCAAACAGTTTTTCACTATGGGGATGGTAAAATATTGGAGCAGGTATCAGAGAGACAGTCCCCTCTCCATTTTTGGTGATATTAAAAACGCAGATGGACAAGTCATTGAACAATATGCTGTAGAAGGATGTACTTCAAGCAAGAGATTGGACAAGAAGGACCTCATGAGGCCTTTTCCAGCCCAGATTTTGCTATGACTCAACAGTTATGTGAGTTTTCAGGACATGTCAGATATTGACCATGAGTGAAAGCCACCTAGTTAAGTTGCCATTCACTGTTCAGTTCAAGAATTTTTATGCTGGTAATTTCCACACCAATAATGATGAGCTCTTCCCTCATCTGACCAGTTCATAGAAGTTTAGTTTTGTTTCAGGTGGGGATCTATTTGTTGCATATGAAACTACTTCAGCCATAACTGTACTAGAAATATTTTGAATATTGGCTAAAAATACCCACCTCTTTATTTCTTTTCAGCTCAAAGGAGTGAGTCTCATCTTTTTCATTGATCATCATTTTACCAGCTGAATTATTCCCATGTATAATCTCTTCCATTCATTAAGGGTGTTTTTCTTTCTTGCCCATTGGCAGCAAAGATATTTGGCATTGAAAATTGATAGGATATCTGCATATGTGGCCTTTAAGTGTGATTAATTAATGTTTGGATAGAACTTGCTAATCAGTCAAGGAAAAACTGCAAGGCTGTGAGGATTAACAGAGAAGACTTTTCCCTTACATTTTGCATGATTTGTTTTATAAACAGTGATGCAAGCAAATACATCTGGGCCCAATCTGGAAAGCCTCTTCTTACTATGCTGGATTGTAGGAATGGTAGATTGGTGGAAGGAAATTTGTTTGCTTTTTGAAAGATATGACAACTCTGGTTTGCTCTATACATTTGCACACAGCTTAGCTCTCCATCAGTCTGTGTTTTGTCAGTTAAATGACAATCTGAGACCCTTGCCCAGCAATCTTCCCAGATGAAGGCTCCTCACTACTGTTGCTTTCCCAGGAAAAAACTCACACAGCCTTGTTTGGCATCTTATCTCCTATCAGCTCTTACTCAGTTGTCCAGACCTTGAAAAACAATGGGAAACCCAAGGAAATGTGATAGCAAACAGTAACGTGTTATGGTTTAGGAGAGTGTGATTATGAGCACCATGGAGACCATTGTCAGGTCAGATCTGTCTTTTTTAATTAACTGAAATAGAGGGGAAATATGATATTAACAAATGGAATTACTAAATCCTAGGTGTTAGCAAGTATCATTCCCTATATTACTTCAGAAGGTATCATCCTAGGAAATAATTTTCTTCTATTTTTTAAGATCTATGTTTCTAACTTTTTTTTTTCCCTTTATCTCACAGAAGTTTGAAAATGTTCTCTGAGAGCCTCCTGAGGACTGGACTGGAATTGGTCTTTCTTGTACATTAGCTCAGAGATCAAACTCTTTTGCAGGGCAGAAAACCAGCGCTTTTGGTTATTCCCTAACACAAAAACTTAGAGATGTCCATACTGATTTGTCTAGTTCCCTGGAGCAAAATTTTAGTCTATGACACGGTACTTATCTATTTCCTTTTGACATTTTCAGAGTCAGACCTTGGAAAAACAAGTTTGGGTTAATAAGTATGTTTCTACCCAGTTTTTAAACTGCTTGGGATGTTCTCCTGAGACAAGGGAAAAGAAGCAATCTTGAAGGGAGATGACAACCACACCTATGCGTAGAGGTGTGGGGTTCTTTTCGGCAGAACCTTTATGGGTGATTTTGAGGTGTTTAAAATCTCTGTTGGCAAAAGCCATGGCTCAGCTCGATGTGGACTAGCGGGTAAGTAATGGGGAGGACAAGAAAGTGATGAGAACAACAAAGCTTGCCATAGAGAGCAATCTGTACTGATAAGCACATGATTATCATTAAGGCATAGTTTGTAGTATGTTAGAGTGAAATGAAAAGATAAGCAAATGCCATTCAATAAGGCAGATAAACCTCCTCCTATATTGAGTTCTCCAGCCACTGTACATTACAGATAGTGTTCATGCTTGTCACTTGTAGCACTGTCAAAGGCTGCAGAAGGCTTTGGCAGTGCCCATGCACACCAGGCCTGCTCCAAACACACCCCAGGAAAAATGTGCTTTTCCTGGGCTTTTCTTATTCCATCTCTGCTGCCATTTAGGGTTCCAGGGCAAAACCTCTCAGGACAGAAGTTAGGTTACCTCCCTCTCCCCCTTTCACCTCCCCTCCGTAGAGGAAAAAGTAGACATGGGGAGGTAAGGGTTAAACAAAGCAACTACTTGGAACTGGAAGTTAAAAAGGTAGTTCTGACAGGAAAAAAAGAGTGTATTAGGGGTAAAGGAACATAGAGAAATCAAGGAAGAGGATAAGTGGGAATACTTACAAAGTCCAATGGCGGATGGCAATGGATTCCACCCAGCTTGCCATGGGTGCTGCGGACAGAGGCCCCCAGCTTGCCATGGGCGCTGCGGAGAGAGGCCCGAGCACGGCGAGCAGGCCCGAGCACGGCGAGCAGGCCCGAGCCCGCGCCGAGCAGCTGCCAGACAGGAATGCGAGGAGCCAGAGCCGTTCTGCCCCCTAAACAGAGCCAGGAGACGGGGAGGGACCGGCGTGACTCGGGCACCCCTCCCCGGGAGGCCAGCGTCCTGCCTGCCTAAAGGCTGCAGGGCCTTCACCATTGATCTGCTGCCCCACAGAGCCACGTTGCAGCTCTCTGCGTCGCTTTGCTTCGCTCTGAGCTGCTCAGCAGCTGTGCTCTCCTGGTTTCATCCCACTGTCCTCATCAGGCATTTTTACCCTGGGACTCTGCTGCTGACGTAGCTCTCATCCAGCGCTGAAAGACACCAACTCTGGTCACGGACCTGTGGAGAGGAAAATGACCAACAGCTGCTTCTTGGAGGCTTTTTTGGGTTTACATAGCCTCGGGAAAATGTCTGAGACAAAGCTCATACCTTCAGCAATAAAGCCCAAAGGTGAGCTAGGTGCTCCCGCCAGAAGCTGTCTCTTTATTCCAGAAGAGAGGATTTTTAGCTCTGGGGCTGAAATGGTGTGAGCAAAGCCCTGGTTTTGAAGGCTCACCTGGGCAGAGCTTTCTCAGAGTAAAGCTTCGTCCGTATTTCAGTGAACAGAACCAACTTGTGCTCTGTTCCATACTCGCCAGCTGCCAGGGAAGCCAATGGCAATTGGGCACATATGCACCTGAGGAAAAATAGGTCTGGTAGCTCACAGAATTGAGGGAGAAACGAATTAAAACTGGACTTTGGATTAGAAATATCAGCGGCATCAGCTGACTGTGTGCTACAGAAAGGGAAAGATCAGGCTTAGCCTTAGCAATCAGGGTTCTCACAGGAATTCTGCCCGCTCTGTGCCGGCAGACGCTGCTATTCTGACTTCAGACTGATGAAGAAACATAAACCACTTTATTCCCCTGCCCCAGTTAGATTAGGCAAGTACTTAAGCACTTTATCTTTTAATTAATTGTATCAGCGAAGTGTGTATTTAAAAACTGAGTTTCTGTGCAGAAATCCCCAACATATCACTTCTTGTGCACCCCCCTTCTAGACACCCTGCCAAGCCCTGACTCATGGCTCCATTTTATTCTGTTCTTTCCAATACTGCACAACCATTGCACAGTCTATGAGAAAATGATGTTTGTTGTTTAATCATCAGGGAGATCAGCCATTCATAAGAGAAGGAAACAGCAGCCCATGTAGAAAGAAGGCTGTTTAAGGGAGGGTTGAAGAACATCATCTGTTTAAAAGTCAGCTAAACATATGGAAGACTTGGAAGCATGGTGGAAGGTCATTGATTTTGGCAGTCTGTTTTAAAAGAAAACTTGTAAAGCAACAACACAGCTGTTAGCTTCATGCATGCTCTTATTCCCCAAAACTTTGTTAATGCAGAAGAAACAGAAATTGCATATGACTGGGTTTGGATTGTAGAGCAACACCCAAAGCAAGGACACATATTGTCTTTGCCCATGGTGGATGGAGCAGTAATGATGACTAGACATAGGGATGATTCCAGTTAAACAACTTCTCATCCATGCCAGTGTGGGTTTATAGCAGCTATGCCTCCCCAGGCACCTTCCCAGAGATGTAATGCTGAATTTATACCTAGTTAGCACTGCAGGGCAATCTCTCCCTCCCCAGTGCTTGAAAAACACACAGGGACATAGGAAACTCTGGCCACACGATGTTCATTTGAGCCAATGTTAAGTAGATTAAATTTATCTCAAAAGATCCAAGGCTGGACAAAGAGAATCTCAACCATCTTTTGCTTCAGAAGTAGTACAGGTTGCCTTGATGAAAACATAGGGTTTCAGGCTGTGTTTCACAGATAGAAGCATTAATTCATCCCAAAAGCTGTGCCCACAGATAATGGCCCACAGCAATGTGCCCCCTTTATTCTACAGGGTCATACAAGCAAGTGGCATGTTTCAAAGGGCTGTGCTCAGGGTGAGCTTGGTCTGCTATGAAGCACAACAGAAGGGCTGTACATGAAGAAAACTCTTTATCTGGAAGTTTCAGTGGAGTCACATCCCAGCAGCGCAAGGCACTAGCTCAGCCTTGTTCCCTGCAAGAGAGCCTGGCACTGAGGGTGCCATGGAGAATGGCCCTTCAATGTATGCTGGACTGACACTCTACCTGGGTCAAAGTCATATGCCTGGGAAGTTTGCTGCAGCTTGACAAGTTCTTCAGCTACTGGGATCATGCATGTTTAAGGCATGAGAGGTCACACTGCTATGACTGGATTCTGAAAGTACCAAGTTAGAACTGAGGTCAAATCAAACCAAATAGGAGGCAGCAGGTGACAGACTAAAGCTCTGGCAGCCAGGAGCTTGCAGTTACAACTTCAAGCCAAGCTACTGACTCACTCTGGATGTGTGAACAAGAGCAATGCAGTTGGCTTCTTGCTAACTAAATCAGCTAAGACAGAAGATTGAGTCATGGCTGGACCTCCCAGAACCCAGATACAACATCTGAAGTGACCTTTCTAGAACAAATAAGTGAAAGTTTGCCTGTTGCCTTTAAACTCAGCATGTAAGTGTGAGACTGTGTGAGAGAGCTACAGTGAAAAGGATGAGGGAGAGGATGACATAAGCTGCCCATTCCTTAGCACACTGGAGAGTTTCTTGCAGAAGTGAATGGGGCTTTTTCTCTCTTACCCTGTGGGAATGCTACTTTCTAAGGGATCTGCACCCAGCTTGACTAAATATACCCTAGTCTGTAACAGAGAGCACATGTGTGTGTCCAGGACATCAGAAAGAGAAAAAAAACCCAGAGAGTCATACAAGGAGGCTGAAATGCCATCTGCAAGTCATCACAGATGATCCCTTCTCTCTCACAACCCCAGGTCTATCCTCAAATCAGCTGTCTCAGGGCTTCATCTTGTCAAGTTTTTAATATCTTCAACGTCAAAGATTTTTCTGAGCATTCTGAGCAACGTGCTTTAGTGTTTGACCATCTTTGCTGAAAATTTTTCCTTAGGTCTGATCAGAATTTGCTTTGCATCTTGCTCTGTGTGCTTAGAGAATTGCCTGGCTTCATCTTCTTGCATAATTCCCCTTTGTTTTAGGAAAGCAGCCCTCAGTTTTGTCTTCTCTAGTCTAATCTCAGGGCCCTAGCGGTCTCAGTGTCTCTCAACTGGACTTGCTCCACCTTTTCAATCTTTCTTGCACTGAGGTCCCTGGATCTGACATAGTAATTGATAAGCAACCCATCAGTGCCAAGCAGAGAGCAGTAGTCTCTTCCCTTGTTCTTTTGGCTACGCTCTTCTCTTGCTGTGTAGTCCAGTATGCCCCTACTTCTGCCGGAGCACTCTGCTGACATATTCAGCGTGGGGTTAGGATCCCAGATCCTCTTCTGGAAAGCTACTTTCTAGCCAGTTGTCCCTTGGCCTGAACAATTACATGGGTTTCCTTTTGTCCCAGGCAAAAGAACTTAAAAACATCAAAAGTAAACCTATACTAATCAATATACCTATTGCACTGGTCAGGGGCAGTCCATAGTCAGAGCAAGCTTCTTGGCAGACAGGACAAGCAGTGTCCAGGACAGCAGACTGCAGGGAGCAGCAAAGGGTTGCAGCCTTGCTGCCCATTTTGTTTTCATTAGAAAAACTTTGGAAACCCAGGCTCACTGCTGCTGAAGTTTGAGACATGTACATATGTGTGGATGTGTAGCTACTGCTAGGCAAGATGGGATTCCTCTAAAGCAATCACTGTTAGCTCATCTCCCATGTCTGGTGGCAGCAGGAAGAGCAAACCCAGCTCTCCAGTGTTCTAATGCTGGGACTTTATCCCAGCTCAGCTCTTCCCCTTTAACAGGGGGACTCAGTGCCCTTCTAGACCTGCAGTAAGCTTGGGCAAATTCTGTCCACACTTTTCAACTACATACTGAGATCCTTCCTATGTAAAAAGACAACCAATATTAGTGAATTTTATTACTATCACCCAGCAGTGCAATAGCAATATAAGGATGCAGTGAGAAAATACATTCCAGATTTAAAGTCAGTTCTTGCATTAAACAGCCATTTCAGCAACACCATAGGCCCACTAACCTTGGAAAGTGCTGCATGTGCTCAGCTCTCTAGATAAGCTTTGATATTGCTGAACTGCAGACAACGCAAGGCATGTCATGATGAGCTGCCTGCGGAGTGTAGGGAGGCTCAAGGATGCTGTTCTCTGTCATTACTAGGCAGGAGATAAGGACACTGGCATACAAGGCTCTGTCTGGTGAGTGGTGACATTTGACTTGCAATCACAAGAAAGGGGTCAACAGGTCAGCTGGATCAAAGATATCCCCATTTACTGGTCTGTGTGCCTCTTTACTGTAGGTGGCCTCTAGAGAAAGGCCCTGGGACTACCTGCAGCTGAAGATGCTCCTGAAAACCAGGAAGAAAAGTCTGGATATAACTGCATATCTGCTGCCCTGGAAGCTGAAATCCATTTTACTCATCCCCAAACGAAACAGCAAGTGTGTTATAAGAAATCTCTGGTTACTGCTGTGACCTATTACAAGCTTCCATCTACATGCTCTGTAATGATTCAGCTGTAGAGGCAGGCAGAGGGCTGACACCTTGCCTGTGGGTGTCCAAAGCGGATACAAATTGCAGGACATGGCCTCTGCTGAGGGACATGCAGGAAACAAGTGGGCATTCAGATGTGAGGCTATTGTGCAGTTCTCTGAGAATTATAGCCAGCTTTCAGCATACTCATGACCTTTAAAACAGAAAGGAGAGTTGGAGCTGGCTTATCTGAAAAACCATGGGGATTAATTGCAGCCACAAAGCCGATGATCATGTCTTGACAGCACCAGACCAGAAACGACTCAAGGAGGAGACCCTGTGCTGCCCATGGAGTGCTGCCTTTATCCCCTGAGAGCTCTGAAGGTCTTCCTTCACCATCTCCTTTTTTTTTTTGCCCTGGAGTGTCTCATGTAAATCAGTGGTTTTGCTCCTGCCACATCCTTTAAGTGTCACAGCAGTGACACCCAAGGCAGGTTATTAGTGCCTGGGGCAGATTCACATGAGCCTTCTTCCTAATGCAAAGTCAATTAAAATCAGGTAGCACAAGGAACACACCTGCCCTAGATGTTCATGATCATAAAGAAACCCCATTATGCTACTCCTGCAATATAATTGCTGTTTGAGGAGAAACTCCTTTACAGTGAGGGTGACAGGGCACTGGAACAGGCTGCCCAGAGAGGGCAGAGGAGTGATTGCAGAGTCTCCTTCCCTGGAAACATTCAAAACCCTCCTGGATGTGTTCCTGTGTGAACTACCCTAGGTGATCCTGCCTTAGCAGGAAGGTTGGACTCGATCTCTGGAGGTCCCTTCCAACCTCTAAAGTTCTGTGATTCTGTGTAAAGGGTGATTTTTGAGATCACCATGTCAGGAAGTAACCTGAACCACAAAATGAAGACATCTGTTCTAGGGTGCATGTCAAGCCTTTAGGGTCTGTTTCCTGATCAGCTTATTAAAAAGTAAGATCCTAAACACAACATTGAGCCATACAGTCAGTTCCACACTTTGAAGATCTCCTCCCCACTCACTCTACCAGAAAGCATTACAAAGAAGACACCAGTGGTTCTGGTTTGGAGGACTGTGTGAGACTTAAAGCTGATATCCATCAATTCAGTAACATAGAGAAACACATCAATGTCTCCATAATCTGAAGCAGCTAGCTCAGCCTGATTCCTGTGAATTTAACTTGATTTGCCCACTTTGAGCTCTTTTCCTTTGTGCAATGTCTGTGAAGCATTGTGCCATCCAGAATGAATACTGACTGCATGCTTCCGTGGCGCAGAGATAACCAAGGCCCTTGCCTAGTCAGGAGAATGATTTAAGAAAATCCTTGCTTTGCTTTGGTTACCAAAGAAAACTTAACAATAACAGGGGAAGAGCTAAACAGCTGAGATGCCAGCAGAAGGATGTTTCAGTCCACTGCCCTTTCATATCAAGAGTTTGCCTGACAGCAACTAGATAAACATGTTTCTCAGCATCATCAGATCTTAGGCAAAGTCCTTCAGCCGTTATTTTATCACTAAAATACTGTGACCAAACACATTAGGAACTTTTTCTGAGTCAATAGGAGAGCTGCATGAACTGTTTTCATGGATACTTTTATATGCACTGTAGGCCTGCATGGGCAGACTTCTCAGGCTCAAACAGGGCTGCACAGGATAAGCCATTCCAAAGCAGCTCTTTTTCCTCATCACAGAACCTCTGAAGTTGGAAGGGATCTCCAGAGATTATCGAGGCAGGATCACCTAGGGTAGTTCACACAGGAACACATCCAGGGGGGTTTTGAAAAGCTCCAGAGGAGACTCCTCTGCCCTTTCTGGGCAGCCTGTTCCAGGGCTCTGCCAACCTCACTGTAAAGAACTTTCTCCTCATGTTGAGGTGAAACCTGCTGTGTTCCAGTTTGTAGCCGTTGCTCCTTGTCTTATTGCTACGGACCACAGAAATGAGATTGGCCCCATTTACTTGACACCCACCCCTCAGATACTTGTATACATTGATCAGATCTCTTCTCAGTCTTCTCTTCTCCAGACTAAACAGCCTCAGGACTCTCAGTCCCTCTTCATGTGGGAGATGCTCAAGTCCTGCAGTCATTCTTGTGGCTCTCTGCTGCATGCAGAAGGCACAGCATTACCACTATCTCCTGGGCTACACAGGTGATCTGGTAGTAACTCTGGCAGTGGAAGTTCCCTCAGCTTGCCCTGAAAGACTCTCTACAACCCTTAATTGCTGAGCTCACTGCAGAAGATGACAGAATCACAGAACAGAATCACTGAACCTTAAATGTCAGAAGAGACCTCCAGAGATCAAGTCCAACATCCCTGCCAAGCAAGATCACCTAGGGTATTCCACAGAGGAATGCATCCAGGTGGGTTTTGAAAGTCTCCAGATACATCCACCTTTACTGGAGTTCACTTCACTGAGGCCAACCACAGTATTATCTCTTACCATGAGCTCATTAGCATTTCAACCGAATCTCCTATGCACCTTTAACATAACTGTGGCTTGATAATATGTTCAGCAACAACAGATGTGGGCACAGTTTGGATTAGTCACCTAGGATGAAAAGGCTTCGTCAGCCACTCACCCTTAGAAGTGACATTTTCATACAAACTAAACTCAATTTAAAAAGCAGTTGGTTTCTTAGATATGAAGAAAAGCCTTCCTTCTAATTGAACTTTTCTTCATTGTGAGTAGCAGTGATGCCTTCACTGAAAAACAATCTGCTTCATGCCCCAGGCAGCAAGCACTCGTCTTTGACAAGGATTCTGACACTTTTGGATGGTCTTCTACTTCCATTAGGTCTACATGGGTGAGACAAAACAGAAGACAATGCTTCATTCCCTGAAAACAACCCAGAAAGAAGCTGCCCTCTGGGGGAAGCGACAGCTGAGCTAGGAGAGGTCAGTCCCAAGGAGTGGCTATGTCCCCATGGCTTTATGTACACATTCTCTCTAGAGGAAGTCCAGAAAAACTCATCAGGTTCCCAAGGACCTGAAGCTTTTTGGAGCAACAGTAGGACTGAAGTGAAACAAAAATGAGTCTGAACATGCAAACAAACACCCTTAAACTTTGATGCTCGCGTTGATGCCTGACTGAAAATGGATAGCTGCACTCCTGCGCTCAAAAATGGAGGCAATAAAAACAAATCAAACCCAAACAAACCACCAAACAACCAACAAAAAAAATCCCAACACCCCAAAAAACAACAAAAGTCAACCCAACCAAAAAAAAAAAAAAACCCAAACAAATCAAACCAAACCAACAAAACTCAATCCAACCAAAAAAAAAAAAAAAACAACAAACCAAACCAACAAAACTCAACCCAAAAAAAAATCCAAATCAAACCAACAAAACTGCTCCAAAACCAAGAAGTTCCAGATGAAGTCTTAAGTGTTTGCCAGCTGTCCACTCACTACTGGAATAATTGCTTCTTCCACACCTTAGACACAACAGTGTGTCACAACTGCACAGTATAAGGCAGCATAAACCTCCAGCAAACATATCCACCAGACCACAGGCCCTCTGCCATTTCAACAGCCCAGTTGTTGTCTTTGAACACTTCTATGCCACAGCAACTCCTGCAGCAGTGTGAACCCAACTCTTGCCCCAAAATGAAGCAAACTGATGTTTTCCACACAGTCCATGTTCGTAGCTCACACTGACAATGATGGTGTGGACCACAGAGACAATTTGACTGAACAGCAGCTTTTGCCCCAGATATGTCCAAGGCTCATCTTTCCATGAAATTGAACCCTTTTGGTTGGTAGGTTTAAAAAAAGGAAGAACCACCACATGAACTTTCCAGGCCATCACTGTAAGCTGAGTCCTGTGAAGAATTCACTGTAGGCAGGTGGACATCTATAAAGCAAAGTTATAGCTGAGATCTCACTCTTTATGACCCAAATATTCAGCTGAAATGTTTCAAATGAAAAGAGTTAGTTGGCTTGCAGTCATCAGTCCACTGTGGATTGAGGAGAATCTCCAGTGGGAAAAAGAAGCTTATTAAACAGATGCTACAGAATACAGCAATATGGGGCAGAAAGGAAAACAATATTATGAAATTACTTCTGTCTCAGGTACCCCACACAGGTTTGATTAAAAAAGTCAACAGGAACTGCAGGCACGGCTTCGGGAGCGGACACAACCTATGGGCAGGGTGGTAAAGCACAAGCCATGGGGAGGATGGAAAGGGTTGCATTTTATTATGGCTAAATAATCACAGGCCTCACTGCTTTTTACAGAGAGTGAGATCTGCAGATCTTATGTCTGCAAGAATCTGACATTTCAAAAGAAAAGCAAGTTTGAACCATTTCCTTCATGGAGAGGTGAGAGGTGCAGCAGATGCCCCGCAGGCAGTTCCCAGACTGAAGAAGCTTTTTGGCACTTCCTCCTCTATTTCAGAAGCAGAGGCAACTATGTAGATGCAAGCAATCAATACAGCTCACTGAGATTCTTCCCCATCATACAGGGAAGATCTCTATTTCATGTAGTGAAACTGGGTTGCTTTATGCACTTTGTTTTGTAGCTCAGACCAGGTGAACTATGAATGGAACTTTTGAATTTAAACAGCCATGGAGTATGCTGAGTGATTGGTCTGCACTGGGGAGCAGCCACATCTTGTGACAGACTCAGCTGTGCTTTGCAAGATCAGCTGCACAAAGAGATCCTCACCACTGAAATGCAGCCCTCTTTCGTTTTGGCTGCTTAAGAATGCACAACAACATTTCACCACAACCTTGGATAAGAAATGAAACACACTTCTGGAAATCTACCATTAGAACTATCATCATCTCCAGTAGAGCTACCAGCACCTGCCCACTCCACTGCACAGCAGGAGAGCTGTGAGACTACAGCATGCTTCTAGCCCACCCCCGTAGCGACTAATGTCACTAACATTGCTGCAACTAGATCACATCACTTCATGGTTGAAGATGGCAAGATGGATATAGATGATGTCAGCTCAGCTAACACGTGGGAGATAACGAAGTGAGCTTAGATTCAGGGTCCTGGTTAGACAGCTGCTTGAAGAACCACCTTGCTGCTCTGCAGGGAGACAGTGGCCCAATGAAAGGCCTGAGAAAGAGGAAGAGAGTTAACTTGTCTCTGTCCTCCACAGCAAAAACTGGAACAGCCCTGAGCTTTCCACACCGCACAAAGTGACTTTGTGAGTCATTCAGTGGTTCCTTTCAAGGACTCCCACCTATTTATGCAGTAAAAAGAAAACAGAACTTCTCACTAGGGTTTAATGATGTCACTGAACAGCTAATTTGCTTGCAAAAATCCTTGCAGGGTTTTAATTTGCCATCTAAGTTCAAACCAGGTCTGTAATTTACACTGTTGAAAGGCAACACCAACTCATACCAGTCAGCTGTGTCCCAGATGGAGAACTCTACACATGTGACAAGAAAAAATCTCTTTAACACAGGAAACTTCCATTGCTATGGAATCTCTTGCCTCTGGCATAAGAGCTTCTTCCTTGTGAGTGTCCTGCAGCACTGAAACAAGTACCCAGAGACACAGTGGCATCTCCAGCCCTCAAAGTGTTCAAGACTGTCCTAAGCTGTGTCTGACGTCTCCCAGCGCTGAGGATACTCCTGCTTCAAGTGGCAGGTAGGAATACAACCCTTTGCAACTAACACCTCTATGATCCTGTGAGCTTTTACTGCAACCTCAGCGCATTCCTGATGCAAAGAATTTTCCATACTAAAAATGAGAGGGCATGCAGATTTGCAAGGGTTGAAAGTATACTTGATCTTTAAATGATCTTCACAATTGTGGACATTTGAGAGAGACATACCAATGGACTCATGCAGCTGTGCACAATACTGAGGGCCATTCAGGGGCAGACTCTGAGAAGACCCTGAACGCTCCCACATACAGTGATGCCAGCTCACTTACTGAAGAAGGGAATGTCAGAGAGGCACAGTTGACCTTTAAGACGCCAGCACAGTTGTGTTAAATCTCCCTTCACAGTGAGAAGCCTGTCAAATGTCACCATTCATTGGAGAACTGGTCAGAGCACAGGGCAGAGCTGCTTCATTTTTCACACAAGAGCTTTGAAATGTTCAGGCTAGCAGTTTTAACATGAAGTCTTCCTCCACAAAGCAAATTGAGCTGTAGAGCCTTTTATTCACCCTTCCCAACTTCATGTGCTTTAACGCTTGCATGAAGCACAAAAGCTCCGTGTGAAGAGTCTGTCCATGCTGGACATAAGTGCCAACACTGAGTCACATTTATTGGGCATGATGGGCACTGTCGTCGTAATTCAGGTCTGTGTACCACAAATTGATTTCTTAGTGGGAGAGGAATGGTTAAGTGTTAAGCACTCTTTCATGTTAGAGCTGCCCTGTTTACTTTCTCATTGAAAAGCATCATCTGTTAATCCAGGTTATGAATCAAACCTCCTATTAGTCTCACCACACTGGTCTGCACCAGCATGACTAATGCTTGCCCTTTAAACATCCTGTGACACTTCTAACAAACTTGTCTGGTACTGACCAAATTCAGTCCCAGAAAGGCAAGCCTGAGTACCCCTCCCATCACAAAGCCCTTGAGGTCCTGATTCCCTTCTCATTCAAGTCTAGGTTTATTTCGGTCTGTCAGCTCCCAGAACCTGAGAGTATTCCTGCAGTGCCGTCAGAAGAGCAGCAGCAGGGAGCTAGAGGCAGCCTACCCTGGTGCCCTACAAGCCAAGGCACAGCGAGCAGAGTTGCTGTAGCTGAGAATCTCTCTAGGTTGCACAAATGCACATAGGCAGCTCCTACCAGGCTGAAATGTTATTTTGCTCAGTGTGGAGCACGTCTTTAGGGAAATAAAACAGGACCTCTATTTACTGAGGGAAGCAGAATAGAACCTTGGCACTTGGCACGTGGCACTTGGTGCCATGGTCTAGCCTTGAGCTCTGTGGTAAAGGGTTGGACTTGATGATCTATGAGGTCTCTTCCAACCCTGATGATACTGTGATACTGTGAACCTGGGTGCAGATAAAGCCCATAGACATTCTTCAGTCTCTGACTTTTTATTTCAGTGGCAAATAAACTTCACAGTTCTTTTAAAAAAACCTCTTGTTTTACTTTCTTTGCAAAAAACCCAAAGTCTTGCTTTGTGGTGGCTTCAGAACAATCTCAACAGAGGAAATGTGGATGGCTGATTGTCTCAGATCTAGTTTAAATTTCCCAGAGACTCAAAGACAGTTGATAGAACCAGTAACAATTTACAGGATGCCTTTCCCTCTTCCTCCTCTTTCCAAAGAAAAGGAATTAGATGTAGAGAGGAAAAGGTAAAACACATCCAAATAGTCTCACTTCAATTTGGAAGTTAAACTTTAACAATAAGTAAAAGGTATTTGAGGTAGGAGAGTTACAAAGAAGGTATAGGGAAGGGAAAGCCAAGACACAAAGCATGTATATACACAACCAGATTGATGGTAATGGGGCTTCCACCTCGGGTATTGATGGCCACGTGGTAAAGCAAAAAAGCAGCAGGAAAGGGGAAGGTGATGCTGGCAGGCAAGAGAGAATGAAACAGGACACTGCTCTGTTTTCATAGAGGGCTAGACAAGAAGTGGGAGTGAGCTAAACACTACACTTGGAGTCGGGGTTGGACCCATCCCCAGGGAGGAGGCAGGGGGAGCTGGGGTCAGGGTCAAGACCACTCCCCCAGGAGGGCTAACCCTTTACACTGATGCAGAAATGGTTGGGGTTTGCAAAGCCCTTGGAAGTGCAGTGTTTGAGTTTTAGCTTCAGCAGGTTCCCAACAGAAGCCTGTTTAATCATCAGAAGGGGATAACGATTCTAACTCCTCCTCAAATACGAATGTGTGTGCAAATGCACGTCTGGATAGAGGAAGAGGGGGGAATTAATTATGTGTAGGCCACCACCACAGATACAGTGAGTTCAGAGAGTGACCAGTTTACACTTCTGTAAGGAATCACCTGTGAAGAAGGGGTTTGGTAGTTAAGAAGCCAGCTTTTAGGCAGCTTTGGCATCCACAACATCTGGCAAGCAAAGAGGCTCACCAGAGGTTAGGAACCAGCAACTTCAGAGTGGGTGGTAAAATTAGACAAAAGCAATCATTCCATGCCTCGGAGCAGACACAGCAGCAGGTGTGGGTGGGGACTGAAGGTACACTGCAAGGGAACACAAACAGCCCTAAAAAACACCTTCAAAAGAATGATGATATAATATCTCCCTGCCAGCACTGACATAATGCTTGTGTTGTCTGCAAAATCATGCTCTGAGCAACCCCCCTCGAAGCCTAGAAAAGAGTAGACACTGAGAAAAGAGACACATTTTCTTTTCATTCTCCTTCTGTGTGGAGCTGGCTCCGTTCTAAAGCAAACACTGCAGAGACAGCTGGGCCCTAGTGAAAATTTCTAAGAAGGAAAAACGTCAGCTCCAATTATTTTGCCATGTACTGAAAATACTTCATCTTAAAATATCTTGAGAAAGACCTTGAGACTGGAAATGCCATGCCTTGGCTCTCTCCAGTGTTAGCACTGCTTCTTGCCCCTCGCTTTGTGGGTTCCAAATTCAAAGAACAATGGTAAGAAAGGAGTATGGTGACAAAGACTCAATACTGTGAGAATCATCCCCCTGCTCTGCAAGGGATGTCACTGTGAGAATGGCCACACTGATGTCAACTTGGAAGAAGGCAACAATTTTGTCTTGTGTTTTGGGGCTAGCAGATACCACAGTGAAGAAATGTAAGCTACACTGATCACAGAATTAACCACGTTGGAAAAGACCTCTAGGATCATCAAGTCCAACCTACCACCTAACACCTTCTAATTAACTAACCCATGGCACTAAGTGCCTCATCCAGCCTCCTTTTAAACACCTCCAGGGATGGCGACTCCAGCCCATCCCTGGGCAGCCCATTCCAATGGGCAATCACTCTTTCCTTAAAGAATATGGGAGCCATAGAAAGTGGCTATTTTATAACATTTTGAGAGAGAGTCTGATAAATGTATGTAAGTATTGTTAGATGGAGCATCTGAAGACCCATTTTCTTCATTGCTTGGGGCATATGTGTGTGTGCCTGGTGAAAGGGACATCTCTAGTCAGAGGGAGCCATGTCTAGCCTTATAAAATATGTGAGCTCTTTAATCTAATTTGGACACAGCCCCACTACTTGAATATGCAAGATCCTCATAAGGATTAGTAGCTTTTTCTCTGGATAGCTAGAGCTCTGGCTCCTAGTTTAAGTTGTGAGCTCAAGCACAGAGAAGTTTTGGTAATGGTCAGGAGTCATGGGAGAAGCCATAGGGAAGTGGAAATGAACGTGAATAAGTAACCCCAGTACTAAGATCACGAGGTGCAGCCCTGAAGAGCTTACACAGTTGTAGCAAAACAAGCAAGGGTGACAAACATTTATGTCATGTGTACTTGGAATGCAAGTGGCATGCACTGGGCAACGCAGTGCAAACGTTCCCTGTGAGAACAGCAGAGTTCACTTAACTCTATGGCTGTGCTCATTCCATAGGATAGCAACTGCCACAGCTTATTTCATGTGCATTTCCCTATCCCAGCCATGCCCTGCCCACCCACCCCCCAGCACATATGACTGCCACTGCCAGAGCTAGCAGGCAAAATAAAGGCTCAGTGTCCCGTTGCCACTCCGTTCCAAGGAGTGTGATCACTGGCTTTGCTTGTTTTCAGAGCGCTGATGTGGCTGCTGTCAGAAAGATGAGTCAGTGCAATGAGTTTTGTCCTTTTGGAGATGGAGCTTATTGGCTGCTCTTTAAAAACTCTAACCCCAAGGGGAAGCCTCTGAACCAAGTTTTGGCTCCATGTTCTGATGTTAACCTCAAAAAGAGCAAATAAGTCATCTAGTGTCTGTGTTTAACAGACCTTTCTCTTGCCTCAAGTCAGAGGGGTTTGTTTGGGTCAGAAGTGTGTGTACAAACACTAAACTGTTGTATTTGGTAGTAGAAGAGTATATAATCAGCAGCATACTGGAGCACAAGGTAATGCTAAACATGCCTGGTGAACTTGGTTATTTCTAATCTCCTCGATATCAGCCATGTGATACAACACATCCTTTCCCTCCAAACAGCTCTCTGGAATCAGAGGGGGAAAGAGCAGCAGTTAAATATCAGATGAGAGAAACAAATTCTTAAGTGGGTATCATTTTTAAACTGCTTGCTTTTTGACTATGAGAAGAGTGTTTTCCTTGGACTGGGATTACAACACTGAGTGCAGTTATGCTGAAATGGAAATGCCTGGATTGGGGAAGTTTAATAACAGAACAGCTACAGAGATCATTGAATATTTTACAGTGCCTTTTTTTTTTTTTGCTCTTACACACCTAAGTCCAACAGCCTCTGCCTCTGCTGCAAAACCTCGTGGGGAGTAAAGTGTGTGATTTCCTGCTTCCCATTACAAGACAGATACTGACATAGTGGAGCAAGTCCTGCAGAGCACCTCCAAGGCACCTGGGGCTGAAGCACTGGTTGTGTTTTGGAGGTGTGAAGAGTTCTCTTTAAATAAAAAATATTTCATTCTTTTGTGTTTTTTTTTTTAGTGGTTATTTTCTTTCTCCCTCTGTGTGGCCAGTACATGCCACCCTTGCAGGGCTATTGACTTCATTGCGCTTCTGCAAATGAGGATGGATAGCACAGGCACTGATAACACTTCAACAGGCCTCTCAGTGTGGTTTGAGACTGGTTTTGTACCTTGAAACCTAACACCTGCCTCCCATACTGGCAGAGGCTTGTCGAAAGACTGCTGAGGCTGCCAATTCACAGCCACCATCTCCTCTCCTCGTTGCAGAGCTTCATTCAGCACCAGTCTTTTAGGGTCAGGCACATGGTTTCCCCAGGCCCTCAAAGGTGTCCTTGTGCTGCCTGGCCAATATATACCTAAGATATGAGATATCAAAATAGGTCAGAAACAAGCTTTCTGGTGCATAAAAAAATCCAAAGTCAATCTCCATTGACTTTGTTCTCCTTTTCTCCTCATTATTGCTCCCTTCTGTAACTTTCTTCCTTCTGCAAGTTTTCTTGTTCAATCTCTCACTTTTCTTTTTAATACTCTACTAAATCTAAGTATTCTTTGTTTTCCAGAAGTACTGCTTTAGCCCTGCTTTTCTTACAAAATCCCTTTTCTTCTAATTCTGTTTCTGATTTTAGCCTCTTTCTTCACTGCTACCACTTGCAGCGTTTCTTCTCCCTTTGAAAACAAGTAAGCATCTCTTTCCCTATCCTTCCCACCCTCTCATATTTTCTCACCTTCATCTTTTTTCTCCTTTTGTGTTCCAAACCACCTTTTCTTCCACACGACTTCCCCAGCACTCCACACTCCAGGCTGTTTCTCCAATACCTCTCCCAAGTTAATTTCCCCTGTCATATACTGCGTCCTTAGGTAACCAGTTTGAAGTGTTTCCCTCCTTCTTCCTCCATGGTGCACTTTCCTCCTCCCTTGTCACACCCATTGGTATTGGCTGTGTAACATTATATTTTTGCCCTCAAAATGGTTTCAAATTGTAAGTGAAGCTTCTAAGATATCCAAGAGATCCCTCCACTCAGGAAACTCCACTGTGTCTCCACTCCACTTTTACTTTTCTCCTGATACATAGAATCATAGAATCAACCAGGTTGGAAGAAACCTCCAAGCTCATCCAGTCCAACCTAGCACCCAGCCCTAGCCACTCAACCAGACCATGGCACTAAGTGCCTCAGCCAGGCTTTGCTTCAACACCTCCAGGGATGGTGACTCCACCACCTCCCTGGGCAGCCCATTCCAATGCCAATCACTCTCTCTGCCAACAGCTTCCTCCTAACATCCAGCCTAGACCTCCCCTGACACAGCTTGAGACTGTGTCCCCTTGTTCTGTTGCTGGGTGCCTGGCAGAAGAGACCAACCCCCACCTGGCTACAACCTCCCTTCAGGTAGTTGTAGACAGCAATGAGGTCCCCTCAGCCTCTCCTCTGCTGCAGGCTGCACACCCCCAGCTCCCTCAGCCTCTCCTCACAGGGCTGTGCTCCAGGCCCCTCACCAGCTTCGTTGCCCTTCTCTGGACACGTTCCAGCATCTCCACCTCTCTCTTGAATTGAGGAGCCCAGAACTGGACACAGAGGACTAATCTTGCCAGATAACCTAGCAAGATGGTTCTCTGGTTACTCTTTTAAGCAGCTGCTGCTCACCATGGTCCCAATGGCCACCTTTAAACAACAATTAATAATATTTAAGCCTTCCCAAGGAGTCCTGAGGAAAGCACAGTTCTGCCTCTCTAAAATACAGTAACAACCTGTCTGCTTCTCTGCAAAACAAGCCATGCCCAGGACTCCTGTGTGCACAGTGCTCCGAGGAAGGGGTTCAATACACCCTCTTCATATAAATCACATCTCAAATGTTTTCTGTAACCAGACACTTAGGCATATTTCCAGAAAAACACCTCAGAACATGGAAGAAGAGACACAAGAAAAATAAGCATTGAAGAGCTGTGCTTTGCTTCCTGTCCAAGGTTAAGTTTTGGATTCCCTGAAACTACAGAGGGATGAGAAGGAGCACAGAATACTGAGAGTGTGTAATAGTCCTGTGCAAACCTCTCACGCCCACATACCCTGCTCTCCCTTTCCTGGGTCTGTCTGACTCACACAAGCCAACTACAGGGGGAAAATCACTTTAAAACAGGCACACATCCCCAGCAACTCCTCTCACCCTAGATATAGGGAAGGTGCTTCTCTGACCCCCCCTTGCTAGGACAGCCAAAATAGCACTGCTAGGTACAAAACCAGAATTAAGGAAAGAAAGCCTCACTCAGTAGCTGATCTGATTTCCTCAGGGGCAGTCAGGGTTCGATGGCTGCAGCAGGGTTAGAGGGTGGCTGAAGAGTAAAGGTCCAGGGGAGTTTGTAGATCATTTGTAGTCTACCTTTTCATGCCAGCTGTCTTTTTCTTTACCCATTCTGGGAAGATCTGTGAGCAAGTTCCCTTACACCAAGTGCAAATATTTAAATTGCTGGATAACTCAATTAAACTGGCTGGGATGATTCCCAGGACTGGAATGTACAGACAGATGGGTACAAGCTCTTTAGGAAGGACTGGCTGGGCAGGAGGTGTTGCCCTCTACACCAGCAACCAGCTGGAGTCAGTGAAGCTCCACCTGGGGAAGGATGATGAGCTGGCTGAAAGCCTAGGGATTAAGACTAAAGGGAAGATGCTGTTTCAGTAGGGCCCTGTCACAGGCCAGCAGAACCAAGCAGATGAGGCCCTACATAAACACATAGAAGTGGCTTCACATTCACAGGCCTTGGTCCTCATGGGGGTTTCAATCACCCTGACATCTGCTGGAGAGACGACACAAGACACCAGCAATCCAGGATGAAGAGGTGATTTGGTGCAATCAACACGGCTTCACCAAGGGCAAGTCATGCCTGAGAAACCTGGTGGCCTTCTATCACAAGGTCACAACATCAATAGACAAGGGATGAGCAGCCAGTGCCATTTATCTAGACCTGAGCAAAGCCTTTGACACTGGTGGTGAGACACTGGAACAGGTTGCCCAAAGAAGTGCTGGAAGCTCCATCCCTGGAAGTTTTTTAGGCTGTATGGGGCTGTATGAGGCTCTGGGCAGCAAGGCATCACTTTAAACCTGCTGAGCCAGTTTCTGTCAGCTTCTTCTTGATGTTGGTTAAAAACCCAGGGATCATACTTCTGCACGATGCAGGTACATGTGCAGAGGATTTTGATGCTAGGGTCACCAAAACAATCCTGAAAACACCCAATACAAACACACTCAATACAGGGTAGCTGCACCTGCAATATTGGTTCCAAAAGATGGGAAAGACATTTCAGGTAGCACTGCAGGTGCTCTGCTTCTGGGATTCAAGCTAGTCTCTCCCTTCAGCATCACACTGGTCTCTGTGTACATATCTACACAGCTACACAGACCTAAGGCAGCAATTTTTAACACAGTGCAGGGCCCAAGCATGCCCTCAGAGCAAGGTCTCTTCCTCTGAGTTGTGCATTCTGGTAAATCCGTGTGTGTGACCTCTGGTCTTAAGGAAGATCTCAGAGTATGTCCAGTAATAGATAGCAGTAACCACTTTCACAAACCACCACTCAATTATGCTGTGAGACATTAAGGAAAAACAGTAAAAGTGGAGTTTAATATTCATGTAGGTCTCTTCAAAGACTGTTTTGTTTAGCAACCACAGTGTAGGACAGAACAGACAAACTTTGGTTTTCTTCTGCAGGAGACACAGCTTTCAATTAAGAGAGCCTCACCATCACACAGATTTGGACAGGAAAGAGACAAATTGCTTTCCATGTTTATTCCTTAGTAACATCTTCCAGCCACCTCCGTGTTTCCCTGCAATAATGGAGGTAATTATACTCCCTCTGGGCAAGCTGGCTAAACTGAAGTAGTGGATTGGAACATCTTTTCCTGCACAGCCCAAAGCAGAGAGCAGAGAGCATTGCAGCAGGAAGCCTAGGGCAGGCTGGGTGCATATCTCGCTCCAGCTTGTTCCCAGGCATAAAGTACTAATCCCAGCGAATTGAGTGTCACTGAGATGTCAGTTCTGATTCCCTGCTTGAAACTTGATTCCTTGTCAACACCACTTTCAGCAGGTATGTAATGGCCAGCACACCTCACATGTAAATTGACACGAACAAACTCATTTCTGTGTCACTGCTTCTGTCTTACCAATTTTTGGTACTGGACACAGATGCCTAAATTAGAGAAACAGCCTCTCTAGCTCCCTTGGCAGTCAGTGGAAAGGGGAAATCTACTCCCAAGGACAACTCAGAGTAAGGAACTAGTCCCTGGGTGTAGTCTCCTCCATTAATTCATAGAGAGATGAAGGTCCTGTTCAGATACCCACTCTTAGGCTTACACCTCTCTTCCTTTTGCTTCTAATTACCCGAGAGAAAAGTCTCTGAATCATCCTAAGCCTGCCTACTTGATCACCCTAACCCCCTGGTACTGAAAAATCATTTCAAAGAGTCAAGACAGTTAAAGCCTAAATTGTTCTAAGTATTGATGCTTCTGTTCACATCTTTAGCATCTCTCCTCCACACAAGCAAAGCACACGGTCTGAAAAATCCTCTGTGCTGGATTAGGAACCTTCCCCCCCCTATTTTAAATTTCCCAGACTAACTAGCTGGTTTGGAAGTAAAATGAAGCTATATTTACAGCATATGTACACAGTATATAAAAATATTTACAATTACATACAAGTTAGAAACACAAACTCCCTCCTGGACAAAGACAACTGCCCAGAAGGGCTCAAAGTTACCCCCCTCTCCATTCCCTCCCCACTCTATCTCAGATGGACAAATATAAACAAAGCAGAAGCCAGCATTAGCCAGCAAAGCTTATGTGTTAGCTGCTGAGATTAGAGGTGATATAGCAAAGCAGATTGGGGTTAAAAGGAAGTAATGAGATCTAACAACACAGACCAGACAGGGAAATGAACAGGGCAATGTCCCCGGACACAGTGAGAGAAGATTCTTTACGTTTTGACTTCTGTTCCAGTGGGTCCTTTGGGGTCCAGGAAGCACACACACAGGTAACCCCTCTGGGTACAGTTTCAACGCTTTATTATAGCTCAAAAACTAGAATCCTTAAAAGAGAGACATACTGGAAACTACCATGCTGAACAAGATATGACAAAGAATGACAAGTCACTCTGTCCATCAGAGAGCAGATTGTGCTCCCCCTATCCAACCAAGCAGCAGAACTCCCGAGATGCTTAGACTGCAGAGCTGGCAGGTACTTCTCTTTAGATGAGTGTGCCCATTGGGAACTGCACTGTCGTGGTGGTAAGACTCGAGCTGCTCCAACCCAGCTACCTGGGGTCTCACTGTGTATGGGTTCAGAACTCTGTGACGTATGGCCAGGACACCCCAGAAGGCTGAACCAAGGAGAACAGAGCTCCTCCTTTATTTTGGAACCTGTTCCATAAGATCCTTCCCTACTGCTCATGCACATACTTGCAAGCCCTGTTTTCCCCAGGCCTGTCTCTGGGTAACCTAGCTATTATCAGCCTGCTGTAAATTCTGATCAAACACCAACTCCTCCCTCTTACAACTTCTTACCCCTCTCAGCAAACCAAGCAACGATACAGACACCATCACTGTTTTCTTTTCACAATCAATGATCTAACTTCTCTCGTGGAAATATTCCAATTAGCCTCAAACCAGCACATCCCCAAACCTCTCACTCTGCAGTAAGGAGAGCCTTGTCCACGCTCTGTACAATCAACAGAGTGCAGCCAAGCTTATCTTGACCTATGCATTCTTCAGACCTCTGTGTCTCCCATTTATACCCCAAACTGACTGCTCTAATTAAACATTCAGACTGAACAAGTTAAAACCACATCAGAAAAAATAAGACTTTGTAGGGAAATGATGTATGCCTTAGCTACAACTGTATTTAAACAACCAGGCTCTAAATCTTTAGATTTAGATTCCAATTGCTGGTAATTGGAATATTTTAGCCAAATAACTCTGTCAAATAGAATCATAGAATCAACCAGGTTGGAAGAGATCTCCAAGATCATCCAGTCCAACCTATCCCCCAGCCCTAGCCAGTCAATAATAATCAGTGAGAGAATCTGCACTGTAAAAGCAATATGAGAGACTATAAGTGAAAGCATTGCTTGAAAAAGTATACAAAGGGCATCAATATTTTGCTTTAGTCTCCCCACTGGGATCTCCAGGAGAACTAGGAAGGAGAAAGAAGCATACTGCTGCTCCATTGCAGAAATTCCTGGGAACCAAACCCACGACTTTACCTATGATTCTGTCAGCAAAAAAATGATAGAAGAACTGTCTAACTACATTTACACTGCAGCAACTGGAAAGCACCTATCTTGTCTGCAGGACAGAAAACAATCCTCTGTCTAAGAGCATTCTTCTCCTGCTATTTTCCTAAAAGGACACCTGGAGAATCCAGTGAATGGCATATAAGGTAAGCTGAATAAAATGTTGTGCATTTCATTCAAGTTGGGAATATATCAAAGACGAAGAAAACACTCAACCATAATGATTTTACAAGCCACAGGTAGCAGAAAGCAAGAGAAGTCAGTTAAAGTTATAATGAGAAAAGCCATTTGAACCACTCTGTGCTGGTCTCCCAGCAAACATGATGAAGGGAACAACATTTCAGGCGCAGTTTAATTTGCTACGATCGGCGATCTCACTACATCGGTGTCCACAAGAAGAAAAGGACCTTTTCCTTTCAATTACATGGCTATCACAAACAGCTTTGGTCTTCATTAAATCTCTGAATAAGATTCACTTGGCAAGTTGGCTTCAAACGGTGCTCTGCAAAGCAATATTCTTACCCTTCCTTACTTCATTGCTTCTTCATTAATTCTTATAAAGCTGTGAGCAGTCGCAGCGTATGAAGAAGGACTCAACTCAGGGCAACAGTTGATACACACACAGATCTCCACAGGAGATCACATAATAGCACTGGCACAAGAAAGCAGAGGCAGGTGGGATGAAAGACACTGTACTTCCAATCAGTGTGATGCATGCAAGCATTTCCAAACAGCCTAAGTACACACCATCCCTACACTTGGGCACAGCCATGGTGCAAAGTTTGGAGTGATGGGGAAAGCCATGAACACAGTGAATGCAGCCCTGTAATGATTCCCTGCAAAGTGAGCAACATTTATTCCCACCAAATACACCGTCCAGACATTGTCCCCCAGTTGCTGTACCAACACTCTAGGTAGGTAATGCAGCTCTGAGAAGTTTTGAACTGTGCCAGGAACTGGGCAGGGACTTATTTCAGGACCAGGGCATGAGAGAAACTCCCAAGTGAAGGACTCTTGACTTTCCTTTTGCAGTCAGAGTGCAACCCACCCACACCTTCCACGTAGCTGCCTTCAGAGTGGATGAAGCACACCCAAGAAGTGCCTGTTCCTCTCCAGTGACTACAGGAAAAACCAGAGTGCCTGGTCAGTGTGTAGGACACACACAGCATTTGCCAAAGGGCAATGCTGTGAGAATGCCCATGCAGATAGGACCTTCAGAGGCATCACAGAATTGCCAGGAACCTCAAGGATCATCCGGTTCCAGCCCCCCTGCCGTGGGCAGGGACACCTCACACTAGATCAGGTTGCTCAGAGCCCTATCCAGCCTAGCCTTGAAAACCTCTAGGGATGGGGCTCCTACCACCTCACTGGGCAAGCTGTTCCAGGGGCTCACCACCCTCATGGTGAAGAACTTCTTTCTAACCTCCAATCTGAATCTACCCACTTCTAGTTTTGCTCCACTCCCCCTAGTCCTACCACGGCCCAAAGTCTCAGAGTCCCTCCTCACCAGCTTTCTTGTAGGTATCAACCACTCCTACTCATTATTCAAAGGGACCACCCATCTTCTGCCAGCTTTTATAGGTTGGTGGGGGTTTTTGTTTGGATTTTTTTAAATGGAGAACCTAGAAGAAGCAGGACCTTTCCAGGAACTGTGGGAGGACAAGTACACATTTAGAGTAATAACAGATGAGCAAATGAGTCTCCTATGCCATGCTAACTGTGAACTCACTCGCTATGGAGTTCTAAAGAACCTGTCACTTCCCTTCCTAGCAATGCAAAGAGTCTCAAAGGCACTTTGAAATCCCAAATTCAGATACAACAAAAACAAATATCAGAATTTAGTTAGCCCTTTTGCACTACAGGAGTCAATCTCAAAGCTTCAAACAATGGAAGAGAACAGATTCTTTCTACCAGCTTTTATGTATTGTCTTACTGAATTCTAGCAGGAGATAACATTTTTATTTTAAAGGGCAAAGTGCTGAAAAAGAAATAACAAAGCATTTAAAAAGTACAGCAGTGTTATGCATAGCTGTATTACATCATCTCAGAATACTGTCTGAGGGTGACAGAGTGGAGTCACAAATACTCTGTTTCAAAACCTTCAGTGTCAAATGACTTCAATAAGTTGGCTGCAAAGTGAAGAAACTGTTACAGCTGAAAGACAATAGAGTGGAGATGGAAATAGTAAGATGGGAGCCAGATTAAATCATTTATCCTATGAAAATTATTTCTTTTAGACAAGGAATACCCAATATATGGAACCAAGTTTATTTTTTCCCTCTAGCAAAAGGGGGGAAAAAAAGAGGAAGAAGACCATTAAGTGCAGACAGCCCTTGTGGTCCTTATGCAGACATGTCACAGGATCTAGTTATGTACCTGTCACTAGTCCAGTTATAAGTCCTCTGCCTGCAAATTCTGTGAGTGCTGTTCTACAAACCAGTCAGTTATTTTAAATTTCCCTTTTAAGGCAGTGAGAAAACAGGCTTCTTTTGGGGTACATCCTGATGAACCAAGAGGCAGGTGGCTGGGATAAAAGCAGGCAGTACTCTAGCAGAAATGTCATGTTAAGATGTGAGCAAATGACCTAAAAATGTTCCTTAATGATAGGTATGCTCTTTGTGGAGCTTAAGGATCCCCAGAAGCCTTAAGAACATATCAGCTGTAAAGGACAGAAACTCCTGCTTCAGATGCCTGCAGATTAGAGACATCTCCCCTGATAAGTTATGGCTGTAGCAGTGAGCACCCCCACTGAAAAATGGAAGTTGCTGTTGTGGCTAATGACCTTGCTCAGCACTTTGGAGAAGTGCTGCTCCACACTGAAGAGACATTGCTTGGCAGTGACTAGGAACCCAATGGGTAAGCAACTTCTCTCAGTGTGAAAAAGTATTAGCCTTATAAAGCATTGCCAGTGATGGAGTAATACATACACACATGAAATCATGACATAAGCAGGCACTGCCAGGTAGCAACAACGAGGCAAGACAATATTCAGGCTGTGAAGAAATTCACACTGTACTCTCAGGGAGAAGTAGCTGAAATCATTCACAAAAAGGCCAATAAACCATGGCTGGGCCCAGCAAACTGAGGAGTGGACCAGAGAGTCCTGCTGCATCCAGGCCAGAAGGCTTATACTCTATGGGAAGTATAACCAAAGCAATGCTGTCAAAGTCTCATGAGCTGGAACCAGGAGGTCCATGCACAGCCATGTAAACAAAAAAAACCCAGATTCTTTGATTTCAACTCAAAGGTAACAAAGATCCTCTGTGGGAATGAGTAAGTCAATGACATCTGTGATATGGTAAACACAAGCTATTATGAGTTACTGGCTGCATAAACCCATGGGAGTATTTCTAGATGTTTAAATAGATACTATTGCTCTGAGTGGCATAAGAGCTCAGGAGAGTTATTCTAATGTTGCATGTGAAAAATAAGTTCACTCTGAGAGTCAGATTGAAGTCTGCAAAGGACTGAGCAAGAGAGTGAAAAATACAGAAGACTTCTATGATTTAACTGTGGGGCAATAGCTACAACCCTGCAATTAATCTGCCTGATAAGAGATAAAATTCCATATGCTTTCAATGCTCAGAGATACATCTTTATTGGTGCACCAAACCCTTTTTCTACACCACATACCTCAACTTTGATGATTTGAGCTTTGCCACATAACCCAAAATGAGAGTGCCATTGCTAAAACAGTGATGGCAAACAGGTAGATCACCTGGTGTAGAGGACCACAGAAAAGAGGGAACTTCCTTTATGGGCAAGGCTCTTCCTTTCAAGCATTGCAGGGAGGGTGCACGACATAGCCTTGAAAGCAGATCAGAAATATCTCTGAAAGACTGCACTCATTGAATGGTTTACCACTTACAAAAACTGACTGAAGCAATTTTCAGTAAATTGAGGTTATTTTGTGGGAAATGACAGCAGGTTTTCTCGTGTTTAAAGGATTAATTGCATTTTTCTGCTTTCTGCACTGATGACTGCTTGCTGTCCTGTTAGTGGATCATCAGGAGGCATTCACTTGCTGCTGTCCTTGCTGACAGTGTCCCGTCCACTTTCTCTCTCGGCAAGACAGGGCAGACAGGAAGGTGAGTCAGTAATGCCATTAACTGCCAGCTTGCTCACTCCCCAGAAGCAAAAACGTAGGAGTGCTTTATTGATCTCAAACGTTGTACAGATACACTGATACTAAATTAGGGAGCACTGCTACAATTTGGCCTTTGTTATCCAGGGTAGACAGAATTTTAGGGACAGTAGCAGAAGTTAGGACAGCATTTCAGGGAAAATAAACTATCAGGAAACTGACTCCCTTAAAAACACAACTCTAATTAAACAAGTTAGTGGATAAATATTCAGAACCAGCAACAGAACAAGGGGACACAGTCTCAAGTTGTGCCAGGGGAAGTCTAGGCTGGATGTTAGGAGGAAGTTCTTCCCAGAGAGAGGGATTGGCATTGGAATGGGCTGCCCAGGGAGGTGGTGGAGTCACCGTCCCTGGAGGTGTTCAAGCAAAGCCTGGATGAGGCACTTAGTGCCATGGTCTGGTTGAGTGGCTAGGGCTGGGTGCTAGGTTGGACTGGATGATCTTGGAGGTCACTTCCAATCTGGTTGATTATGTGATTCCCTGATCAGCAGGGAAATTATTTCCTCTTATTTTGCTCATGTATGACTAAAAAAGCAACAATAAAAATTGCAGGGGCAGTGAGTTGCCAGACATTTGAAAGGGGGCTTTAAATTTTGAATAGAATAGATCAGCAGCTACCAAACAGCAGTTCACCTAGCAAAATACTATCACTGACAGTACTTGAACTGAGATACAAAGCTAAAAATTCCTGTAATGGACAATCCTTAACAGTGTCCCTTCAGAGGAAGTGTCTTCCTGACCCTAAATAGGAAATGTCTGACTTCCATCCTGGGACAGGTTTTATAACCTCTTGCATGCTACTTTTCATTGAAGGTAGCAGCTGAAATTCTTATTCAACTCCTCCTAAAACTTTTTGCTTGAGTAATGAGCTCTGAAATGCTGTGTGCTTTCTGAAGAGATACATTTAATCAGTTGGAGGTGTATTGCTATTTTAACCTTCCTGGGAACTCCCTTGAGCTCATGCTTTTGTGGAACCCAGGGAAGACTTTGCATATACCTATGCATCATCCTTTGTTAGCTTCTTCACAGCATCTAATAGCTTGACCTTTCTGCCTCTGCCTCACACAGCAGCCCAATTTTGTTGCTTCCTCTACACCCTTTTCTGCTGTATTCTTATTTCAAAGAGGATCAGAGTTCAGTGTGGCAGCTCCAGCTCTATCCCTTTTCCATGAGGCTTTCTAAAATACTGCTGGACAGTCTCCCCTCCTACCAACATAAGACTCCTTGGCAGACTGTCTGCCAGCCACAAAAATGTGCCTGGAAAAGTGAAAAATTGGTCTAAGTGGTGTGTGTAAAACTATATGGCAGGGTCTTTGTCTAACAGCTTACAGGTCTGGTTTTGCATATATTTGGGGGTTACTCTCCTAACCCCAAGAGAGGCACTAACTACGCAAGAACACAGTTTCACAACGTGGTCCACATTAGCCTGGAGCATTACCGACACAGCCCAAACATCATTTGACATACACTTGGCATCACATGCCCCTGCAGCCTGAAAGGTCAACACCTGATACTGGACTGAACATCAATTCCTCAGCTATTGCATACTAAGATGTGCAATATGGAATGCAGAAATCCTTACTCCAGTGAGACAAAATGCCTTCAGTGAGGCTAGCAGCACTGAGCACAGGACTTAAGATAACAAACTGCAGTCTGTTAGAGCCCAATTGCTTCTCATAAAAATCCTTGAAGAAATAGGATGTTGTGATGGTTTGGGGGTTACCCCGCCCCCCCACACTTTTGAATTTGCCCCAGCTAGCTCAGACGGACCCTGGGAATATAGATGAAGCAATTTATTTACAGCTAGCAGAATTTACAAGCAGCTATTTACAATACATACAGTTATATACAATTATATACAGAAATATACAAAGGATAAACAATACAAAAGCACAACTCCCCTCCCAGAAACCTGAGTCCCCAGGAGGGGCTCTCAAACCACCCCAACACCTCCCCCCGGCCCTCTCAACCTTACCCCAGTTCTCAGGAAGAAGAGAGGTGCAGCCAAGAGGTTAGGGAGCAAGGTTAGTAGGAGCAGGGTTAATGAGATGTGACCAGGTCTAAGGCCAAAGCAAGAGTGAGAAACAAAATGGAGAATGTTTTCTTCTTCCCAGAGTTCTCAGCGTGACTGTGAGAGAAGTTGACATCATTGTTTTTCATTTCACTGCCCGTTATCTAGTTCTGTTACCAAAACATTCTAGCTTGCTTCAAACTAGCACAATCCACCCCTGTCTACTTCGCTCAGAGTATCGCTGAGAATTATCCAATCTAATCTAAACCAATATTTACACTAAAACAATATATACAAGTTCAGTTCACACTTCAATCAGATGTAGGTGATTCAAAAGCTCAGAACAGGGACTCCCAGGTGACATTGGGTTCGTGCTCACATACTGTAGATTTTTCTCAGTGTTGGGCGCCGATGTTACCTAGAACAGAAAACTCCTAACAACTTATGCTACACACTCTGAATTTAAGCTCTCTCAGCTAAAGTTAAATTTCTCTGTGGAATACACTGGATTTCACCATTCTCCTGCATTACCCAGTAGGTGTGACCAGGACCTTCAGCAGATACCACCCCTCGGACAGGTTTCCCTTCGCCCGAAGGAGAAAATACCCAAACAGTTTTCCCTAACAGATTCTTTTCACGTACAACAGGAACTTTATCACCGTCTACTGTTTGGACCAAATCTGATTGTGCAGGTCCTGCTCTGTTTACTGAACCTCTACTATTTACCAACCAGGTAGCTTCTGCTAAATGTTTGTCCCAGTTTTTCAGAGTTCCACCCCCCATGGCTTTTAGGGTGGTCTTCAGCAAACCATTGTAGCGCTCAATCTTCCCTGAAGCTGGTGCATAGTAGGGTATGTGATAGATCCATTCAATACCATGCTCTTTGGCCCAATTTTTCACAAGATTGTTCTTGAAATGAGTACCATTGTCTGACTCAATTCTCTCTGGAGTTCCATGTCTCCACAAGATCTGTCATCAAACCAACAATGGTGTTACGTGCAGTAGCATGTGGAACTGGATAGGTTTCCAACCATCCAGTGCTGGCTTCTACCATCGTCAGCACATACTGCTTGCCAGAACGAGATCGAGGTAAAGTGATGTAGTCAATCTGCCAGGCTTCACCATACTTGTACTTTGACCATCTCTCACCATACCATAAGGGCTTGATTCGCTTAGCCTGCTTAATAGCAGCACAAATGTCACAGTCATAGATGACTTGGGTGATAGCGTCCATGGACAAGTCAATTGACCTATCGCGAGCCCATCGGTATGTTCCATCTCTGCCTTGATGTCCAGATGAATCATGGGCCCACCGAGCTAAGAACAGTTCACCTCGGTGTTTCCAATCAAGGTCAATGTCAAGTTCAGAGTTGGTATCAACTTGAGCAATCTTAGCAGCTTGATCTGCCTTCTGGTTGTGTTGATGTTCCTCAGTGGCTCTGCTCTTAGGCATGTGTGCATCTACGTGCCGCACCTTCACTGGAATTTTCTCCAGCCGTGCATCAATGTCCTGCCATAGATCAGCACACCAGATAGGCTTTCCTTTCCTCTGCCAACCATTCTTCTTCCAGTCCTTTAGCCAACCCCATAGAGCATTGGCTACCATCCACGAGTCGGTGTAGAGGTAAAGGATAGGCCAATTCTCACGTTCAGCCACATCAAGAGCAAGTTGAACAGCTTTTACCTCAGCGAACTGACTGGATTCTCCTTCTCCATCTTTCATTTCGGTAACTCTCCTGGTTGGACTCCAGACTGCTGACTTCCATATTCGCTTGTTCCCAACAAGACGACAGGAACCATCTGTGAACAAAGCATAGTTCTTTTCCTGATCAGAGAGACCACCATAGGGAGGAGCTTCCTCAGCACGAGTTATTTTCTCCTCTGGAGGTTTGGAACAGTCTGTGCCTTCCGGCCAGTTGGTGATCACCTCCACCAGACCAGGTCGGTCAAGATTACCCATTCGTGCTCGTTGGGTTATCAAAGCCATCCATTTAGACCAGGTTGCATCTGTGGCATGATGTGGTGATGAACCTTTGCCCTTGAACATCCAGTTTAGAACTGGCAGTCTAGGAGCTAAAAGCAATTGTGACTCAGTTCCAATCACTTCAGAAGCTGCTTTCACTCCCTCATAGGCTGCTAGTATCTCTTTCTCAGTTGCAGTGTAATTTGTCTCTGAACCTCTGTAACAACGTCCCCAGAAACCAAGAGGACGACCACGTGTCTCATTTGGAGCTCTCTGCCAGAGACTCCAAGTTGGACCATTGTCACTGGCAGCCGTGTACAGAATGTTTTTAATGTCCGGACCAGATCTCACAGGTCCCAGGCCCACTGCATGGACTACTTCTCGCTTGATCTGATCAAAGGCTGCTTGTTGTTCAGGTCCCCACTCGAAATTGTTTCTCTTACGAGTCACATCATGCAGAGGTTTGACAATCTGACTGAAACCAGGAATGTGTAGTCTCCAAAATCCCACCACACCAAGAAAAGAAAGTGTGTCCTTCTTACTGGTGGGAACTGCCATGGTAGAGACTTTGTTGATCACATCCTGAGGAATGTAACGGCGACCATCCTGCCACCGCACTCCCAGAAACTGAATTTCTCTGGCAGGTCCTTTGACCTTGTCTCTCTTAATGGCAAAACCTGCTTGCAACAGAATGTCAATGATTTTGTTACCTTTCTCGAAGACTTCCTTAGCAGTTTGGCCCCACACAATGATGTCGTCGATGTACTGGATGTGCTCTGGAGCTTTACCTTTCTCCAGTGCATTGTGGATGACTGAGTGACAGATGGTTGAGCTGTGTTTCCACCCCTGAGGCAAACGATTGAACTGGTACTGGATTCCTCTCCAGGTGAATGCAAACTGAGGCCTGCACTCCTTTGCTATGGGAATAGAGAAGAAAGCATTAGCAATGTCTATGGTTGCATACCACTTAGCCTCCTTCGATTCCAGCTCGTACTGGAGTTCCAGCATGTCCGGCACAGCTGCACTCATGGGTGGCGTCACCTCGTTGAGGGCACGAAAGTCAACTGTCAGTCTCCAGTCTCCCGTAGGTTTACGCACAGGCCAGATGGGACTGTTGAAAGGTGAATGAGCTTTCTCGATGACAGCCTGACTCTCCAATTGACGAATCAGCTGATGAATGGGCAACAAAGAGTCACGGTTAGTTCTGTACTGCCTGTGATGAACAGTTTGAGTTGCAATTGGCACTTCCAGGTCCTCTATGTCATGATGTCCCACAACTGCAGATTCATCTGAAAGTTCAGGTCTAACAGACAATTTCAATTTATCATCCTCAATCTCTACAGATGCTATTCCAAAAGCCCATTTATGACCCTTAGGATCTTTGAAACAACCTTGTCTCAAAAAGTCAATTCCCAAAATGCAAGGCGCATCAGGACCAGTTACAATAGTATGTGTCTTCCACTCTTTACCAGTTAAACTGATCTCAGCCTGTACCTTAGTTAACTCTTGAGATCCACCAGTGATTCCAAAGATAGAAATGGACTCTGTCCCCTTACAATTAGATGGCAATAAAGTACACTGAGCACCTGTGTCAACTAAAGCCCTGTATTTCCGAACTCTTGAACTGCCAGGCCACCTAATGAATACATTCCAATAGATTCGGTTCTCTCCACTATCCCTTTCCTCCTCCTGGCTGGAGGCAGGGCACCCCTAATGCTGAACATGGCATGTGGGGTGTACACAGTGATTGGTGTTGTTGTGAGAGGAACTGCAACTGTTGGAACAATTGCAGTTGCTCTCGGGAGCTGAAGAAGTGACAGCTACTTTTCGGGCATTGCTGCCTCTGTTTCTGCCACTCTGCAGATCCCTGACCCTCTTTGAAAGAGCTGAAGTGGGTTTACCATCCCATTTGTTCATGTTCTCACCGTATGTGTCACGCAGAAGTATCCACAGTGACGCACGTGATTGCTGCTGTCTGGGTGGAATTTGTCTCCTCCTAGGCTGGAATTGCCTTGCAGGAGGTGGGCGTCTGTTCCTGACTGCAGAAACATGCACCCATTCAGATGATGCAGGAATAGTATCCTTTACCAGATTTTTGAGATCCTCCTTCAGTTCTTTCATAGTATCTTTAATCTCTGTAGTCATAGTTTTTATGGCACAGATTATACCAGAATGTGACAAACTGTCCTCAATCTGCCTGAGCTGATCAGTGAATTCACCAACAGTGAAAGATCTTCCATTATCACTCCTTGATAGAAACTTACTGGCCAAGATGTTAGCATAGGATGAAGGAGCAAGCTTAATAATCTTCTTCATGAGACCTGTTCCCAAAGGAATATCGTCAGGCTCATGAGTGCCATGATCTCCATAAAGCACTTCCTTCACAGCAAACTCCTTCAGAAGCTTAATTCCCTGCTCAACGGTGTTCCACTTCTTGGCAGCCCATGGCAAATCATCTCGGGAAGGATATCTCATAGCCACAGCCAATAGAAGGCGTGTCCACAAGCTAACCCTACCAAGAGGACTTGCTAGGTGTTTGTCCACTCCACTCTCCTTAGTGAGTGGTCCCAGCTGCTTGGCAGACTTGTCTCCTACCTGCAGGGCATTAGCACCAATGCCACGGCATCTCACTAGCCAGCTTAAGATTGGCTCACCTGATTCCCTTGTGTATTCCTTCCTAACTTCCCTGACCTCTCTGAGTGGATCCTTGGAACCTTGGATGTCATCTTCCTCCTCTTCCTCCTGTTGTTCTGGTGGTGCCGGGCCTAACACAATCTTCCTCATAGCATTCCTAAACTCATTGGAACCATCCTCTCTCCTGGCAGCTAACCTCACAGCGCTCCTCTCACTTGAGTATTGTTGTCTCAGCACATCTACAAGGTCTCGCAGACTAACTACCTCCTCTTCCTCCTCTTGCTGCTGATCACCAGATGTCCCCTGTCTTACATCCTCCTGCGAACCACTCTTTGTCTTAGCTTTTGCCTTAGCAGGTGCCAGAAGGGCCTGAGCAGCAACAGACTTGGATGTGTCTGCTGGAGGATTTGAATCTTTAGGAGTCTGACCTGGAGCATTTGAATTATTGGAGGTCTGACTTGGAGCATTTGTATCCTTAGGGGTCTGAACTGGAGCTTGTGAGTTCAAATCTGCCTTGCTTTTAACAGGAGGATTTTGGTTCTGGTCTGCTGGCTGGGGGTTTGAATTGGCTGAGCTGGTGTCATTAGGATTTGGACTGACTGGGCTAGCGTTACTAGCACTAGTGGTATTATTAACATTAGTGGGATTATTTGCCTGTCCTCCTGGGATGCCTGCCAACCCTGACTTGTTTTCATTTTTGCTAGGAACATTCTGATTTTGGGTACCTGCCTGTGCTCCTGAGGCTCCTACCGAACTCTGTGGATTGTTGTTGTTTTTGTTATCAGTGTTTATGTTAGTGGTGGGAACACTGGCTGTGTTCCCAGCACTTGGAGAAGGAGGGGCAGAGGCTGGCAAGGGGGAAGCCGATGACTGTGTTCCCTTGTTTTGCTGTGAAAGAGACTGCTTCTGAGACACAGAATTTTTCCTAGCTCTTACAGAAACTGGTTTTGAATTTTTCACCAATAATGCCAAAATTAATATGAATATTAAAATCATGAGGCAAATATTAAAAACTGTGAGAAGAAAAACAGTTTTACACGAGCATGTACCTATGCAAACAGTTGGAATTCCTGTCTTAGGCTGAATAACTCTCATTAGAGCCATATTTAAAGCAGAATTTCCATTGATTGTCACATTATTGACCAGAGCTCCTGTAATGTCCTTGGTAATATTCTCAGAGATATTAAAACCAGCATAACCAAGAATAAAATCACCCCAGCTCCAGAACATATCTGAAACCTTAGCTTTAGCCTTATTATAAGCCAGATCAATGAAATAAGCAACAATTTGACCTTTTAACCAACTAAATGCCAAGAAAACAAAACCAGACCAGAGCAATGCACCAACCAAATACAATAGCTGCTTGATTAGCTTCATCTTAATTCCCAGAGCTAATTACCACTCACTGAAATATCTAGCCCCACGTTGGGAAAGCCAATTAAAAATGTGATGGTTTGGGGGTTACCCCGCCCCCCCACACTTTTGAATTTGCCCCAGCTAGCTCAGACGGACCCTGGGAATATAGATGAAGCAATTTATTTACAGCTAGCAGAATTTACAAGCAGCTATTTACAATACATACAGTTATATACAATTATATACAGAAATATACAAAGGATAAACAATACAAAAGCACAACTCCCCTCCCAGAAACCTGAGTCCCCAGGAGGGGCTCTCAAACCACCCCAACACCTCCCCCCGGCCCTCTCAACCTTACCCCAGTTCTCAGGAAGAAGAGAGGTGCAGCCAAGAGGTTAGGGAGCAAGGTTAGTAGGAGCAGGGTTAATGAGATGTGACCAGGTCTAAGGCCAAAGCAAGAGTGAGAAACAAAATGGAGAATGTTTTCTTCTTCCCAGAGTTCTCAGCGTGACTGTGAGAGAAGTTGACATCATTGTTTTTCATTTCACTGCCCGTTATCTAGTTCTGTTACCAAAACATTCTAGCTTGCTTCAAACTAGCACAGATGTCATCACTAGAAATATAAACATGCACTAAACAACTGGAACAGGATTTTAGATAGGCAAAAAAAAAACCTTTTATCCTGTGTGCAAAGAGAGATCTGTCTAGACTGCTTGCTTTATCTTGCAGCCAAACTGTTCTCCCTGTTAACAGTCAAGTTACACCTTTCAGTGGGCTCTCTGGCCAGACACACAAAAATATCCAGGGTAGGAGCTCTGTAAAAGCACATGTTCTGCTAGGCAAAAGATGTTGGAACTGTGGCACCAGATAAAGGCAATTTCTTTCAAGCACCTTAGGCTGGAGTGGTTAATGAATGTGCCACTGTGCCAGCAGCAGAAAGAAATTAAAGAAAATAATCTTAAATGGAAGAGTTGAACAAGTGAAAGTCCTGGGGAGCTGAACCTCTACACATATACAGGAGGCAACAAAGTAAAGATTCATGCATTGCCTTATTCTGTACCTTCAATCAGTAAGTACCAGTGGAAAGAAAGGTTGCAAGAGGCTTTTATGGCTGACCCTAGCCAACTTGAGTGGACTTGGTTTCTATGTGCTTTCATTTAAAGCCAGAGAAAAGGGGGGAGGGAAGCAAACATGGAATAGGAAAACAAAAGAAAATTAGTGTGTTGGAAATTAGTAATCAGTTATGATTTGTGACTATTAATTGCTCTATTAATATTTTTATTATTAATAATATTAAAAAATCAGGAAAATTCCCTGAGGTTCTTTGGCTTCTCAGTCAACAGGAAGCAATTGCACAGAAGTAAACAGTTTAAACAGTCAGACTTGGAAAACAGCAACACGAGAACAGGAAGAATTCTGGCTGTGCTGATGGAGTCTCGGCATTCACTCCAACATGTGCACTCCCAGCTCTTTGGGCCCTGAGACAGTCTGCTGTGTGAAAGCTGCTTTCAGACTCGCCATGATGCTGGGGTAAAATACAACTATTTCAGGCAGAGGAAGAAAGAGATGCTCCTAAGCTGGCCGTTGTGAGCTGCCCGTTAACGAGGAGGAGAGGTAGGAAGGCTCCTTGCTGAGTGTAGAAAGGCTGGGTGTCTCCTTCACCCCCCTTTATAGACTTGATTTGAAAGTCAAACTGGCCAATAGGCACAAGCACCATTGTGCTGGCCAATGAGTTCAAAGCTTTGTGCCTCCTTGGGCCATGCAGGCACGATGAGGGCAGCAAAGATACCTCACACGAGGTGCTAAGGCCTCTAGCCCTCAAAACTCTGCTGGGGTGAAACCCTTACTGTTTGCTCATCTACTCACTCCAGGACCCCAGCATGTCAGGAGAAGGACAGCAAGGGTTAAACCTGCCTGGAAGGATTTATGCCCTACCAGGACAATTAGGTGGGCTGCAGTACACTGAAAATAGTGGTTAGATGTTGTGCTGAGGGATTTGGTTTAGTGAAGGACTTGTCAGTGTGAAACTAATGATTGGACTCGATGATCTTGTAGGTCTTCTCCAATCTAAGAAGTTCTACAACAAAATAAAACATAAGAATAGTGTCTAAATCAAAATGACAAAGAATGATACTGAAATTGAAGAATGTGTGGCTGATCAAAGACTGAAGACCCCAGAGGAAAAAAAGGAGAGTTAATCAAGACTTCCCTGCTATGCCACACTAGGACCAGAATCTGAAGTGGGGAAACCCCACAAAACTCTCATGCCTTCTACCAGGAAACACAAACACAACATTTCCCCAGATATCTAAAGTTGTGCATGAAGCAAACTGTTCACTCCCAGATCATGTTCCTGTAGTAAGGACCATGCTTTAATACCCTCAGCAAGATGAAACCCCAAAGCACTACAAGAAAAGAGATCTGAAACAAACTATCTATCTCTCTATATATATATTTAACATAACATTGATGCTCTACATCAGGTACTGGTATGAAGAAGACCTACACTTTAAATTCAAACTGTAAATGTAGAAGGTTATGAAAACCAGTGGGTAGGGAAGATAAGTTCTTAAGAGGCATTGTAATAATGACAGAGTTCCTCTACTATTGAAGCTGCTGTGTCCCTATTTTAATAAATGCTCAGAACATCAAAACACCCACCATAGGAAGAAAACACTTGTGAAGTGTGGGTAAAAATGGGTAAAAAATGGGTAAAAAGTAATCACTGATCCTTGTGGCTTTGATCCCTGTTTCTCAGACAAAAATTTAATATCACAGCTTCCCCCACAGATTGCTCCATGACATCTCAGGTTTCATCTTTCCACAAGAAGATCTGATCTGCAAATGCAGACATGCATTTCTTGTACAATACAGGTGAGACAGTGGTGGACCTTCCCTCTGTGAGCTGGCTGCTGAGGCGAGTGGGTCACCCTAACTATGCAGATTGTGTCCCTGGACTCTTATCAACTGACAGAGCCTTTGGAGCGATGCTCATCTGTCCTGCAAAAAACAGGGAGTTATTCCTAGAAGACCAAAGACAATAAAGAAGAAACACAGATTTCTCTTTTTACAGGACCAGCAGCATTTCCAACTGTGTAACCCTTGTTTCCAAAGATTAGTCCTTCCCAGAAATGCAAGGCTACCATCACTGGAAGGTTAGTGCACAAGAAATCTGCTTATAATCTCTGAATCTTTACCTGGATTCAAAGAAAACTTGAGTTGGAAAATATCAAATAGGAGCTCAGACTATTTATTTTTATTCCTTTTTGTTTCTTATTTTCAGTACTTCACTAGAGAGCACTTCTCAGTTGTGTGCTTGCTTGCAGGAACATGCAAAAATAAATCAGAAGCTGCTTGCTTTTACCGTCAATGGAGCCTCCTGTGTCTACAGAAGTGTTTGGAATCAGCCATGAACAAGGTTTAACTATCTACCATTTCTGCTTCAGATATGTGGAAAGATTACTCATTACTTGGGAATCAGCTAGAACCAAAGAGGTGCTTCAAGAAAAAAACAACACAAAAATGTTTCACTTCATTAGGTAATTCTCTCTAGTAAGACTCTCAGACCATAGCAGGCACTTATGTTTTCTGCTGTCCCATTTTTAGACAGCCCTTTTGACAAGCAGCCCCTGCAAAAAACTGGGAGGGAAAGCAACACAAAAAGCTCTGTGTTGAGATAAGTTTAATGGAAAAGCAGAAGCAGCAGCATAAGGCAGCAATAAAATGATGATCCATGCACACTCCCGAGCCTGCAGCCAGCCCAGCAGAAGAGACCAACACACCAAAACCAGAAACCTGAAGCAGCTACTGGAAACAGGCATCCTCTCACGTTACCAGCTAAAATACAAGTCCCAAGATACTTCACTCCAGACACACTTTAATTTTAAAGCTGGCAAGACATGAGCATGGTATCCAATACTCATCAGCAGATTCAGTTGGCTAAACCCATGACATCCACTCAGGCCTCACATATAGCAACTATGTCAGCACACATAAGTGGACCAAACCTTAGCTGGGGTCTTTGATTTCAAAGGGGTAATTTTACCTTACTAACATAACACAATTTAATTTATTTATAGCCTAGTCTTTGATTTTGGTTGGGTTTTTTTCCAATAAAAGTAGATGTAGATGAAAACAGGCATAGTGGGTCAGGTCATTTCAGTGTAAAAGCCTGGCATCCCATCTCCAGCAATGGCCAACTGCAGTGCAATGGCCAATGGCAGTGCAATGGCCAACAGCAATGCAATGGACAACTGCAGAGCAATGGCTGACAGCAGTGCAATGGCTGACAGCAATGCAATGGACAACTGCAGTGCAATGGCTGACAGCAGTGCAATGGCTGACAGCAGTGCAATGGCCAGCTGCAGTGCAATGGCCAGCTGCAGTGCAATGGCCAGCTGCAGTGCAATGGCCAATTGCGCAGTAACAGTTCTGTCCCCAATATTTTCCCAGCCCTTAGCAATTTGTTGCTCAGAGATTCCTAAGCCAGAGCTGGTGGGGTTGTTTTTAATAGCCCTTCATGGCCTAAGCTATTACCCTTCCTCATCCTGACATGTTCCTAACTTTTCTGCAACAAAAGGACTGGTGCAAACCAAGTAACCAGCAAGATATTTCATCTTGCCCAGCAGCTGTGTGTACATTAGCCTGTACCAATCTCATCAAATGAACAGAGACCACACAAAAGTAAAATATATATTCCTCAGGGGCTAAACCAAATTCACTCACAACACACAATGATTTAAAAGGAAGACACTACGATTCCAAGAATAAGGCCAGCTTCTACTACTGAGCACTGAGCTGCCTTTGCTATTTCCTGCCACAGGAACCAATTGCCAGTTGCTTGACACTGTTAACATTTCTGAGACACTTCAAACATGACTTGAGTTTTTTCCTGCACAGAACTTCAGAAAACAAGACTGCCCTTTGTGCTCATGCTGATTTGAAGAGTGTTCAGTGCCTCCATTATTCTGAAGCTAGTGAAATATATGTGATTCCCACTGTTGTGGAGTTTTCCTGTGTGAGTGGTATTTGTCTAAACACACAGATGATGATTTCTTATCAGCTGGGTATTTCATTTGGAAGGAAAAAAAACTTGAAATAAGTAAGAGAGTAACCAGCTCTCTCCAAGCCACCATGAAGCAGTTAAATTCTTCCAGCAAAGCACAGGGAATGTTGGTGACATGCTAAATATTCAGTCTTCTTGAGAGAAAAAAAATAGTGGGGGGAAAAAAGAGAGAGAAAAAAATAAGATGAAAACAGGAAAACCTGAATGAAGAGATTAATTAGTATTCCACCAGCACACTGGACTCAGGCTGTTATCTTGCCAGACAAGGACTTGCACTGTGAGGCTTTTTTACTGAACAAGCTTGAAATACACCCTCATGTGAAGAGGTTGACAAAAACTTTCTTCAACTTCTTTGTCTGCAGGAATAAGATGAGTTTGGTATTTCAAAGGTCTGGAAAAAAAGAGTCACATCAGAAACCCCAAGTCCAGCATTTCAGGATGAGATAATAGAAATCTTGTGCATCTCAAAACTCCTTGAATTAGAAGCAGAGCTGCTCAAATGCAACAGGTAAATTCCTTGCTATTCAACCAGGTCAGAAAGCCATAAGCATGGTCAGCCTATCCTAAACTCTGCCAGGCAGAGGTCTTGCACCAAAAGAAAGCTGTTCTTCCAGAAAATTCACAGGCAGCTTTCAATAGTTCATCAGATGAAAGCTACCACTTGTTCTGAGAGCAAATCTCCTGAGAAAATCTAAACTTGGGTATGAAATTGGTTTAAAAAGGAAGGCCACAAAACTATTTCAAACCAACTCCAAGGAAAAGTATGAATTCAAAGTGTGTTTCTGGTAAACCTTTTGATCCTGACCAGGGCTGATTATTCAGCTGTGTCTATCACTAGCCAACTGTTAACTAGGAGATCAGTAAAGATGGTTAAGGTATCTCAGCTTCTAAAGCCAAAACAAACATCAATGTGTTTTTAAAGTGATGAGGACAATAAATATTGCTTTGTTGGTGTCTACAACTACTGCTTTAAGTTTTGTTTCAAGGTAGTCAATAATATGAAATAATAGCTGGGAAGATCACAGTTCAGATAGTGGATGACTTCAGCAAATAAAGATTTGCAAGGTACAAAATGATCAGTTGCAAGAATACCAAGGTGAACATTGGGCATTTTTCATCATTTATGTTTTAGGTTTTTGACTAGAATTTGAAAAGTGCTATTATTAGAAGTAGGTTTGTGCCATACACATCCCCACCATTTTAGTAGAGTAAGAAAAAAATAACTTGGGAATCTGAACAGGAATCTAAACAGCATAGTTCCTTTTGCTGTGCATGTAATCCTTTATTCTACTGTGCTTTTCCAGTTGGCAAATCAATACATCAGAAATTAAATGCCACATAATTAGACCTGCTCTGTCAGCTAGGCTATGGACAATGTTTCTGAAATCTAAATCTTGGCATCGAGTTTTAAAACTGATATTTTTTTATAGAGTTTGGTTAGGCTTAGCACATGAACATCTCAAGTGAACAATATGCCACACCTGTTATTGTTAAGTAACACCTAGTTCTGTTCTCCTTGAAGTCAGTGGAATTTCATCCAGACAATTAGATTAAATAGCAAGGGGGAAATGACAAATTCCAGTTATCCTCTGAACTTACCAAGCTGCAATTTCCCTCGAATTCTTCATACTGTGTTAGAGTTACTTCTGTAATGCAGGAGTTGAATGGTGCCTCTGAGGGGATTACTGTTTTTATCCATTTAATCCTCCCATTCGTTTTGGTACCATCGTTCTAAAATTTCAGCTGCTTTAATCCTGTCAGAGAATAATTCACTTCATCATCCATGTCCTGAAAAGCAAATAAAGAAGCCAAAGAGTTGTGGATTTGTGTCTTTTTAAGTTGAGAAAAGTCTAGTAAAATAGATCATACAGTATTTATTCTTTAACAGCTGTGAAGAAAACAGTTATGGACATGATAAACATTTCATTATATGCCACCACTCCATGTGGGTTTTTTTCCTTCTAGTTCACCAAATTATGTAAAAACACAGCTGATCATACCAATCAAGTCTCATTCTGCTTTCCCCCCCATGAACATGTATTTTACCATTGAAATGGTATCATTTCAGTATCATTTGAATTTGATTTCATTCCACATTTCAATGGAATCATGCCTAGCACGAAACAGTCATCATCAAACTTTGATTTTGATATATCATTCTGAAATGATAATGCAACTTTCACAGCTCAAATCCTTTCACACAAATCAGAAATGAACAAATAATTTATACTGATTGGCAGCCTCTTTGAAAGCGGTCTGGACATACCCAGTGAGTGTTGAGCAGCTCAGGTGAAGACACAGCATCCCTGAAATTACACTGAGGAATCAGTAACTCTACTTTGTGATACTTAAGTTTGCTGTAATCTTCCTTTAATGCAACAAAATTAAATCTAATTCACTTTATAAAGCTGCTGTCTTCTTCTAGCTCGTTTATTGGTGTTCAAGCAAAGCCTGGACGAGGCACTTAGTGCCATGGTCTAGCTGACTGGATAGGGCTGGGGGATAGGTTGGACTGGATGATCTTGGAGGTCTCTTCCAACCTCATTGATTCTATGATTTCAGGGGAGCTATATTCATGCATTAGTTACCTGGTTTAGAAAATAAACCTTGGCTGTATTTAACTGTTTTGTATTACACAGATGCTATTAGAAGACAGCAGTGCTACTGACCTCATGGTTTGCGTAGTCCACAGTCCAAAGTCCCATCCTTATGACCTGTGAGACCATGGCAAATGCTCCCAGCAGTATTTTAAAAACGAATTTTGGGTGATAATGCTGTTTGTTGGTGCAGTGAAGATGCAGTGAAGTTGGACTGCAGGATTGCTGATCTGCATTTGGCAGCCATTTCCCTTACAGGCTCCTAGGACTCCATGTGACAACAGGAGAATTCTCACTACCAAGTGTGGCCACTGTTCTCCCTTCTGGCACAGGTGACCCACACATTTGGCAGAGAGGTACAAACAGGTCATTCACTATGGAGAGGAGTGCTCTGTTTAGGGGATTTGCTGAGCTCTCCAACTTAAGCCATGTTATTTTAACTTCAGAACTGGAGTTTTTTCCACATTTCATCATGGAATGGTTCGTAGAGCGGTTTGGAAACGACCTTTAAAGGTCTCTAGCTCAGTCCTCCTGCAATGAACAGGGACATCTTCAACGAGATCAGGTTGTTCAGAGCCCTCTCCAACCTGACTTTGAATGTTTCCAGGGATGAGGCATTTTGCAAAAATGGAGCAGACCATAGAGTTGCCCAGTTCTAATCCCAGGGCACTGTATTGATACTTACTTTGCTGAGCAAAACCAATTTTAATGCAAATTTGCAATAATGACTGTTAGAACACCAATTCTTCACAGTTCTCTGGAGACAGTACCTTTGTTTGACTGAAGAGACGAGAGCCAGAGCAGGGAGGCATTGCTGTGCATCAAGACTACGCTTTGCAAAACATTCCCCTGATGGATCTCTCTTCTCACCTCTTCTCTGCTGAGTTTAGACACAATATCAATTTCATAAATGTTCTCTAGCACTTGGAGGTATGTCTGGTATGATATTGTAAAGAAATTCTGTTTCCATGGGTCCTTCTGGGCAGTTCTGCAACGGATGAAACCAAGAGCATTTGATAAGTTATCTAGCAGTAGCTGAGATCTTTAAAGGCAATTTAACTGATAAATAATACCAGTCTAGTTTAGTTTTGCCTTAGAAAAATACATGTATTCACACAAGTCCCTAAACAGTTCAAGAGGTCACTATAATGTTTCCCCCCATGCCTTCCACTAATATTATTCAGAATGATTTCCAGGTGACTTCAAATGGTTTTCCAGAACAAAACTGAATTTTGCATACACATATTTATATATCTATGACCTAAAAAATGTAGGAAGCAGACACGGACCGTGTCATGAGATGCAGACCTCCACACCACAAGGAGCAGCATTTGGATGCCGTGAAAAGATTTAAATGCTCTCATCTTTCCCTGTCCCCATACACCCAATGCATCACCTATATTTCTTCATTTCACCTGCAAGGGAATGTGAGGGAGCAGCACTTCTGGGAAACTAGGAGGCATGAAGGACACACTGTGCCAGGGCTCTCAGGCAGCAGGGCAAGTCCAGTAGGTGCTGCGTGCACCAATTCGACACTGTATGGTCTCATACAGAGCCAGAATCTGTGGCTGCCGACAATAACACCAACAGCTACAGCTGCTGATCTTGGCCCCATCTCCAGCAGCAAGGAGCAGTGCCCCACAAAATCCAATATGGAAATGTTTTGCTATATTCCACCAAAACTGGCTAAGCCTGGGAACTCCTATTGGAACTGGAGGAAGGCAGGAGAATCAACGGTTTCCTAACAGCTGCAACTGGAAATATCTCCAGTTTTCTGCCCCTGGATGGCACAGCCCACAGATGCTGCACGGTGGCATTTGTTCAGCCCTGACTCACAGGCAGTTGAATGCCACTGAATGAATCACCAGCAGCACTCTCTGCAGTACCTAACAAGGTATCCCATCCAGATAGTGATAAGGTCCAAGCCTCTCTAGGTTTTGACATCTGACATACCACAACCTAGGATGCTATTTGCCAATCCAGTTATGAATTTTGGAAAGAGGGCTTATAGGGAGCAACCAGGATGGCAAAGTATTGCCTGGTGCATTCTCTGTCAGTAGAAGCGACTTTTGGCCTGCTGTTAAGGTACAGAAATGATAGGCACACTGCTGAAGTGCAAGAGAAACAGCAAGTGATTAACTGAGTAACAGCGAACTCGGAAAGGAATTAACAAAACCACCTTACAAAACAGCTCACTGCGTTCCGTCCACTGCTGCAGAAGGTCATCGAGCCAAGCACTGTAGCAAAATCATTTGCATCCAAAATGGTTTAAAGGACAAACACTGAGCAAAGGATAGTCACAAATTAGCGTTCTGAAGATGTTGCAGGTATTGAGGGAGGATAGCTTCTCCCTGCATAAGCCCCTGGAAAAGCATCTTTCTGCCCCTTTCCCCTCGGATTTTGGTCACTGCATGCTTGGGCAGCAAGGTGCTTTAGGCTCTGCCGTTCACTAGTAAGGTCCTGGAGCTCTGTTCAGCCTCAGGACGTACAGAGAAGCCTTTTGACTTTCAGTGTGTTAGTAGCTGCCTCTATGTACAGGGAAGGGCAGCTTTTCATACCCTTCAGTCTGCCCACGAAGGGCCCAGCCTGGGCCAAGGCTCGGCCCAGGGCCAAGCCATGACCCCACAGGCAGGTCAAAGGTCAACACCGAGGTGCAGCCCAACACCAAGCACCACCCGCGTCCCGCATAGCCCCGCCCTCCCCCGGGCCCCGCCCTCCCCCGGGCCCCGCCCTCCCCCCGGGCCCCGCCCTCCCCCGGGCCCCGCCCTCCCCCGGGCCCCGCCCTCCCCCGGGCCCGCCCGCAGCGCCGCAGCCGCCCCGGAGCCCTCCGCACAGGCGCACTGCGCGGCGGAGTCAACTGCCCCCTCGCGGCCCCTTCCCGCCCTCCACAAAGATGGCGGCCGCGCGCCGGCGGGCGAGGCGGCAGGGAGCGCTGAGGCGGCGCGGGGAAGGTGGCGGCGGCAGCACCCGCAGCGCTAGCAGCAGCAGCAGCGGTGGCGGCGGCCGCCGCAGGAGGCAGTGACAGGTGCAAGAAACGGAGGAAAAAGAGACGTAGCGGTGGCGGCCAAAGCGCAGGTACCTCGGATGGGCGGGGAAGGGGGTGGGCAAACAGCCGGCGTGGCACCGCCTCTGCCTGAGCTGCGCCGTTGGGAACTCCCCTCAGTTCCCCGCCCGGGAACCGCTGGCCGCCGGTGGCAAGGGCCGAACCGTTAGCCGGGAGAGCCGGCGGGGCCATGGCGGTGAGTAGGTGTGCTCTCCGCCGGAGGCGGCTGGCAGGCTACCCCTTTTCCCCTCAGTAGGGCGGGCAGAATGGTGCGAGGAGATGGGGGTAGCGCCTCTACCTGTCCCCGGTGCCGGGCGCGATGAGGACAGCCTGGTCCCTGAGGAGACGGCGTTGCCTGCGCCTCTCGTCTAACCGGCTCGAAGAGCGTCGGGGACTCCGGCCGGAGTCCCGCTGAAAAAACTTTCTGTCTTTCCTCCCGGGCTTCTGTGCTGTTGGGAGATGCCTCTCCCGGCCAAAGCGGGCGGGTCCCGCTGCTGTCAGTGCCGGGCAGCGGGGCTCCCCGGGGCAGGGCTGCTGCGCGGCTGCCGCGGAGGAGGGTTGTTCGGCAAGGAGAAGCAAACGCGAAGCGCGGCCAGGACAGCTGAGCAGCTGTGACAGGCGGGGAGAAGAAGGAAGTGCTGGTTTTCAACGCGTCTTTCTTTTTCTTCTTCTTCTTCCTCTTCTTCTTCTCCTGCGAAGCCGAAAAGGTTCCCTCGAAACTCCTAGCTGAAAGGATTGAGCGTGCGTTCTGCATGTAAATCTCATGGAAAACCCTGTCATCCCCGTGCCGTGTGCTAGCAGATGCATTCGTTCCGCTTGGTTTATGCCAGAATCCTCCTTTCCTCTTACCTGAGTTTGGTTTTAGCCTAAACAGAAACTTTTTGTTGCTTCTAGACAACCAGAAAGTGAAACCAACTAAGAGCAAAACCGAAACTTCTCGGCAGATTTTTGTTGTGCAGACTAAAGAAAACAAGCATTTGAAACGAGGGGAAATGTGCTGGCTAGGAGCAAACTGTGCTTCATGAGTGGCATCTCAAAGAGTGCCAGTAATTTCTTGTCAGAGGCAGCTTGAGTGGTTGAAGTAGTTTCATGAAGTATTTTCCATGAAACGTTCTTTGCTTTCACGATTTAAGTCTCTGATCAAACATGTACTGGTTATACAGGTCATTAATTGTCACAGAGGCTTCAGAGAGCTTAGTTTTTTGCTGCTGAGTACTTGATAGCTGCTGTCGTAGAAAATGCAGGTCCCAGTCCTTTCAAGCTTTGAGCTTGAAAGAAGCTGTTTTGTTGTTATGGCAATGGGCAGCTTCCTGCAGTATCCAAAATTCCCTGTAACCATGATGTGAATCTGCATTCGTAGATGTGTTTATATTTTGTGTCATGAAATAGTATGAATCACAGGAACTCAGCAGGCATTGAAATTCAAAAAGTCTAATCAGTGACTTTTTTGTTTTTTGTAGGGAAGCTGTTTCAGATAATGATGGAATGTAATCATGTGATGAAGGGAGAAGTGAAGAAGTAGCAAGCTTTCAGGTAGGGAGAAGGCTGGGTATGCATGTGAAAGCTGAAGTCGAGGTAGAGTTCTTGGTGGCTGGTATTCTTGCTAAGCCTGGGGAGCAGGAAGGATGCTGGTTGAGTCTGGAAACATAGTATCTAGTTCTAGATTCACTCTGTGTATAGGGAGTGCATGCAAATCCTAATGGTTCTGGTAACTTCAGAGGAAATTGACTTGCTGACTCAGTTACATCTGGCCATCAGACTGATTTTTGGCAAATGAAGCCTTAGTTAAGAGAGATGCAGAGCCTTGTCCTCATAAAGGCCAGAATTTGCTCATCAATTGCTTAGGTCACTTGGTCAGGATGAAAGCAATCTGCTTTGAGCAGTCACAGGCTGACTACTGTAGATGATAATATTAAAGGAGAATTGGATGAGTGTCTCGGTTCTTAAAAGGCAGATAGAGATGGTCTGAGGCTTTTTGCTGTAAGACAAGGTCTGGATATGAGTTACATGAGCCTCAGATCTTTGCAACACTTAACTTACCTGATTTCAATCTATTAGTGGCCTTTCTACCTTTTTTTCAGGCTGGAGTTTCTACTACTTTATGAACTTGAAAGCTTTTTATTTTTGTAGACAGTAATGTAATGGAATTGCAGCAACTTGAATCATGATTCAGACTGTAATAACTCATTTGCTCTGGACTGTGAGTCCTGTGGATCTTGAGATGCTTTTGTTTGTTGTTCTTTGCTTTGTGGCCATTTAATTTCACTTGAATTTGGACTTAAATCAGCTAACTCAGTGTTAGCTGATGATCATTTTGGCTCAAGATATCTCGAAGAGATCCTTCATAATTGTTACTGCAACTTTAACTACTTAACGAAATGTGCCTCTGCAGTGTTCTAAGGACTTACTGAGAAGTAAAATCCTCAAAGCCTGGCTTCATAAGAGGTACCATTTTTCATTTTGTCAATGTTTTCACTTATGTGGCTTCAACTTCTAAATGCTTTTAGGCAACACACTAATTTACCTTGCAGGCAGGTCACTTCTAGAGTTGTAAATGTGACTCCTTGGCAGATGTTAAGTGCCAGAGTTCTAATTATCTATTGATACTTCTGTCAAAGTGACAGATGATTTAAGCTAGCCCGATCCCACTTTTTTGGGTGTGTGAAGGGAACTGGCAAAGCTAGTCTTTTCATTGCTAGAAAATACAGCTTTTGTGAGCCTGCATGCCCACTTCCCAGGCACTGGTTCATTGTCAGTGCCTCCTGGAACCTAACTCCTGTCTTCATCCAGCAACTCTGCACCTGTTTTTGACCTCTGCCTTCTAGTTGTAGTGGGATTTCTGGTTCAAACTCTTCTCAGATTTCTACAGTAGCAGGTCATGTTTCATTGGTGCATTTCTGTGGTCTAAAGTATTAACTGGATTCACTTTGTTACATCTGTTGATTACACTTTCATGTTTTATCATCTGTTTCTTTAAGACTGTTGACTTCAGGAAATTCCTTGGCCATTTGTAGCAAGATTTGACTTGGCTGCAGTTTATAGTGCACGACTTGATTTGTGAGCCGTTGCTTTTCCTGTAGGACCAGATCTAGTGAAAATAGATTTGACTTGGACTGTCAACTCTAGCTTAACTAAAAGATATTGTCTGTAGCTCAGGAAAGTGATAACAGTTTGGAATGTTTTTTTCTGTTCAGCAAACACAAACAATGTTTATTTTGCTCATGGGGCCAATGTTTCCTGAGCTACAGAAATGACTATTTCTTTGCTTGTTCCTTGCCATATACAGTAAACTTTGAGTTCCCTTAATGCTTGATGCCAGTAGAAAAACGCTATTAGCCTTTTTTTAACTTGTCTATCCATAAAGTTCAGTAGTTTTGTTTATGCCAGTAGCATTTGGGATTGTCATCCTGGGGTCTGTATTTTGTAGGGCTGATAGGGCAGAAGGACATTTAGAAAGTGTCTGTAACACATAAGAGTGTTACCTGTTCGTTGTAGGTTGTCACCTTTAATTGTTCCAATTCATTTACATTTAGCTGCAGATGGAACAAATAGTTTTGAAGTCATTGTTGTTCCATTTGCCCCCCAGAGATCTGGTCCCATTCCAGCTGCTCACATAACCCTGAGCCTGTAACCAGTGAAAATCTCCAGACTTTTTTTTTTTTTGCTAAGCTGTCATAGATGACTTTAACAAGATGGAAAATAGAATGGAAATAGAGTTTGCTATGGCCTTTTGTCAGTAATTAAATGGAATTTTTAGCTGTTGTTTTCATGCTGAACTCTTCTGTATAATGAGAAGTCTTTTTATACTCACCTGCTAGGTCATGTGTCCTTTCTTGGTTATATTAATTACCTGTTTTGGTTAGAATATGTGCTGTGGAAACTGTTAGTCTTCATTTTGATCACAGCTGTGTAGAGGATTGTTACTTCTCTTCTTGGATGTATTGGTTTAGAATGCTTTTCTGCTTACAGTTGTACCTCAGGAATGGAATATCCTTGTGTCATCCAAGCTCTCTGAACACATTCATTGGCACTGTCTTGACAGCATCTCTCGAAAGGAGTTAGACTTGACATATTTTACTCTTTGTGTTCATGGTTCCAAATAAACTTCTACCCTTCATGTCTAGGCAAGCATATTTACTGGTCTCAGTTCCACCAGCCCTATCTATGTGTCTACCAGTTTGCTGGCAGATACATAGATGGGGCTGGTGAAACTGAGGTTGTTTTGCTTTTTTCAGGATGCACAGACCCTTTTCTGGCCTGTTTGCAGTCAAAACATCACCTAGGTTAACACTGGTGCCCTCTGTTTCAATTTAGCATCTTAGACACTGAACACCATCCCAACAGCAGCTTCTGGAAGTTAAAAGGGAGTGCTGAATGTGTTTGTAGTATACCTCACTCCCAGCTTTGCTTGCAGAATTGTGCCAATGCATTTAGTACAGATTAAAAGATACACTGCAAAACCTCTTCATTTGTAGACAGAGGAAAACACTGCACCTGGTTATGTATTTGCTTTGTATCTATTTTCCAAAAATGAAAATACCTGTACATTTCAAATCCCACTTTAACCAGTGGAACATATTCTAATCATCCATTTATAAGAGAGAAGCATAGTACATTTTATGAGATGTAATAAATACCTTCTGCTTTCCAGAAGCACTACAAGAAGTCATTCTACTTCCTGGCAACATGCAGGCTTCTTCAAGATAATGCCAAAACCCCCTTGTTTCAGTACTGTGAAAGTTTATAAAGTTTAACCAGTGCACTCCATGGTTTGAAAAAAAACCCTTTTATCAAAGTCTGGAGAATTGCTGTAGGGAAAGGGACAAGGTCCAAAAGAATTTACACTGTGACAGATGCAGATAGTAATTTGGTTTGGTAACTGGGAGTGGATAGGCATACGGAGCACACAAATGGTAACTTTTATGTCCTGCTTGACAATTCCTTTTTTTTTTGCATTTCCTTTTGGGGGTTTTGTCTGCTGGTTGCATTTCCATCTGTGAAGTTCAGTTCTTAATGTCTTCTGGTCTTGAATAATGAAAATGAACTTTACAAACATAGAACTTTACTATTGCCTGCAATGTAAAATAAAATTCCCTGTAGTTCACAAGTGTAAATAGTTTCTTGTAAATTCTGTTGGACAAATCCAGTGTCTGTGGTAAACACAGCTCAAGCTCCACTTACACAAGATCTTACAAAGTGTGGGCTACTGCCAAACTACTCTCTCATTTCCCCTTGCTAGTGTAATGTACTCAATATAGTGTCTTACTCCATTGATTACAAAAGAAATCCTTCTTCTCTAACTTCCAGCTTTCAAACTGTAGGATTTTGTTGATAAGGGTTGCTCTTTTAACCAGAGGAGCTGTATCCTTGACACAATCCCAAGCACAAATACGGGTTGGATGGCAAATGGCTGGAGAGCAGTCCTGAGGAAAAGGACCTGTGGGTCTTGGTTGATGAAAAGGTCAATATGAGCTGGCAGTTGTGCTCACAGCCCAGGCAGCAACCGTGTCCTGGGCTGCACCAAGTGAAGCGTGGCCAGCAGGGCAAGGGAGATAATTCTTCCCTTTACTCTGCTTTCATGAGACCATACCTGGAGTACTGTGCGCTGTTCTGGAGCCTCCCATATAATAGGGACATCGAACTGTTGAAGTGAGTCCAGAGAAGGGCCACAAAGATGATCAGAGGGCTGCAGCACCTCTGCTATGAGGACAGGCTACAAGAGTTGGGGCTCTTCAGCCTAGAAAAGAGAAGACTTTGAGGAGACCTTGTAGTAGCCTTCCAGTATTTGAAGGGGGCCTACAGGAAGGCTGGGGAAGGACTTTTTACAAGGTCTGGTAATGACAGGGCAAGGGGTAATGGGTTTAAACTAGCAGAGGGGAGATTTAGATTGAATGATAGGAAGAAGTTCTTTACAGTGAGGGTGGTGAAACAGGTTGCCAGAGGAGGTTGTGGAGGCTCCCTCCCTGGAAGTGTTCAAGGCCAGGTTGCATGCGGCCTTCAGCGACCTGTTCTAGTGGGAGATATCCCTGCCTATGGTGGAGGGTTGGAATTAGATGATCTTTGAAGTCCTTTCCAACCTAAACCATTCTGTGATTCTAGATGACTGAAGAAAACTGAGATGTAAGCAACAGAATATCAAATGGCTTAGTTTTACTTTGGGGCAGAGAAACACGTTTTAGATGATGATAGCAAATAAGGTAGCAGTGACCTACCAAATTGTGTGTGGCTGAAAATGAATCTATCAGCACAAAATGAATTAATAAGGTCCAGCGTGAGAACTTTGACTTAGAGTGTCATGGCAGTAAGGTAGAACTGTGGCTCTAACTGCGTGCTAATGTTTCAAAATAACTGTTGATAGCCTGCAGGGAGGCTTCCTGCAGCAAGAGTGAACATAAGCCACAAGAGTTACCATGCTTCTGCAGATCCCATAGGAGCTGCTAAAAATGGAAATGGGGAAGACCATGCTGTGAGAAAAAGATTTCTTTACCTACTTAATCTAGTATGAATGTGGGTTGACTAGTTTGAAACAAAGTAGTAAGAAGCAGAGCCCAAAAGAAGCTGTGGAAGTGAGTAGTGACTGTTTACAATGATCAGTCTTAGAGGCAGCTGAAATGAATTTGTTTTAGTATCTTCAGGCTAATAACTTGATTGATGTGCTAACATTCATATGTATACACATTCCAGTTGATGGCATTTCACTAGTAAGGGTAAATCACCATCATTTAGGTAATGTAGCTTGAAAGTAATACACTTAATTATCTACATCATGGAAATACAGCTCCAAACAGGTTAGTTTCTGATTTTTGTGGCTTTGTTTTTGTTAACAAATTCAGCATTGCAACTTCATCTGTAAAAACAGGAATCTGAGAGCAGCTTTGTGCTCTTGACTTCATTAGGCCATCAGCCTACTTGGTCCCATGGTGTTTTGACTGACTGAAACTTTTCTTAGGGAATTGGATGGAACTTGGAAGAAGGGAGTGTTGGTATCATCTGTGAAGCCTGCCCTTGTTTTTGTGTTTTCTCTTTAGTAGCTGCAGAGACTCTTCCATTGGAGAACCCTTGCATGAGTAGCATATTCAGTTTTCAAGAGCTACATTCAGCTTACCATCTAACTCTAAGCTCTGTATGGCATGCAAGTTTCAGTACCACTGTGACTAAGTTTAATATTAAGGAAGTGAAGCACCGACCAGGGTGACAGCCTCTTGACCTTTTTTACTGTTGTGCTCTGTAGCTTCATGAGTGCTGTGCATTGACACTGGAAGAAGCAGTTTCTGTTTGTCTGTTCTTGTGCTTGGCATTCATTTGTATGCTTGAATAAGTTAAATGGATCAGGCAAGTGTTTTATGTTAAAACTAATCAATTTGTCTAAGATGAGTTTTAAACTACATCCCTCCTTTGGTTTCACTCACTGTTGTTGAGCAGTTGCTGGTGGTAGTGCAACTGGATGCTGCTCATGCAGTTTAGCAGGACTGGCACACAGCAGTTTGAAGTCTTAAAAAAAATCATCTTCCACAGTTCTTTTTTAGGCATCAAAACACTCTCTTTTGGAGTGGATTTTACTCTTGGGAAGTAGTTTCCATATGGCTGTCTTGTCCTGTTCTGTGCTGTTATCCTGTACCTTACGAAAGCAGAGACCTACAGATTTTCCAAGAAGAATCACTTGACAGAAGCATTGAAATCTGTTAGACTTGTAAGCAAATGGATCCTGTGCCATCTTGCATTTGGATAACAGAGTTTTCAGTTTTCAGAATGAGGAAAAAGCTGTTTCCTAAGAGTTCTTTAAAAGCTGCTTGTTCTGCTTGACTCGTGCACTCCTTGCAGCTCCAACACCAGCAGCTGTCTCTGCAATAAATTTACCTCGCTGAGTAGCTGCATCCCATTAATAAAAATATATTTGTGCTTTTAGTTTGCCTTAAAGGAATCATGAAAAATGATGTTGAAAATTTGTCCTTGAAACTTAGAGCTACTGAAAAGGGGGAGTCAATAGCAAATTAAGAAGATTCTTGCTGTTGAACTCCCTTGTTTTCTCAAAAAATAAGCACGGTCTTAAGCAGAAACGAAGGCAGGAGAAATGGTTAACTTGGAGAGACCAAGCTGCTTTTGGACCCATGTGATTTTCAGAAAATAAACTGAAGGAAATCCAGTCCTGGCAGAAGCTTAGAAGAACCTCGTCTTGCTGTTACAAAAGTAGGAGTTTTTAAGGAAGTTTGGAGAGTAAGAAAAGCTCAAAACAGAACAGCCCCGTAGTTTTGATTAACCTAGCATTTAAAAACCTGCAATGACATTGGAGATCTTTGTAAGTGGTGCAAAAGAATAGACCGTGCAGTTGACTCTCCTAATGGCATTTTGAGGATGCTTCCCAGGAGTATTGTAAAGGAAGTTGTTTGCTCCTCTGTAAGAGAGAGGAGGCCACAACATAGCTGCTAAATAATGTGTGGCAGTGATTCAGATTGCTGTGTTTCCTGAAGACAGGGCATAAGTTTGCACCCATCGTCCAACAACTTGCTTGTTGGTCTTTAAGCACACACTACCAAATTCTGAGTAAAAGGAACAGATCCATTCTGATTTGTGATATGGTTGTACTTACTACTTCCTAAAAGTTACACAAGCAGTTTAGGCTTTTTTTTCCTTTGAAGGTGTAAGAGGGAGAGGCAGATAGCTGGAAAGTACGGAATCCTCCTTATGCAACAGCTTCAAGTTATGTGTTCTTAATCCAGATAAGGTCTGTGGGTGGCTGTTCAAGAACCGGCAATAACCTTTGATAACAGAATGTGATTTCAGATCGTCTCTGTTACGCTGGCCTTGTTATGTACAGTCAAGCATTTATTAAGCTGGACAAGATTTGGTGCTAACTGTCCATGAACATATTGTGCCTTTCCAGATGACTGGTTCATCAGTGTCTAGTTCTCCTCTACGTAGTGGCCACCTTCAAAAGTTGGGGGTTTTACGTCAGCTACTAGTAAGAGCTTAGCTTTTTGGCTCGCATTCAAAACCTACTGGCTCATAAATAGAAGTGTTTTAAACTTGAACAGCTGGAGTGTTTCAAATTATCTACTCTGCCTTCTCGTACAGGTTATGGTACTCATAGCATGAATACATGAACTGTGTTTGAATCTACTTCTAAATCACAACCTGCAGTATGAAAATATGAAGGTAGCCTGAAGTAAATATTCATTTTACTGTAATGCACTTAAATCCTGCAATGCTGAAGTTTGCTGTTTGTGGCTTGGCCATTCTTTCTCTCAATAGAACAAGCAATAATTACTGGGTGTGAGATAGAGCCAGTAACCATTTTGACTGTTCAAGTGCACCTTGCATTCAGTCATCAGTTAGCATTTTCTTCATGAGAGTATTGCATTCATTTTACAACTTTTAGTGTTCACCTTCCAGTGGTAGCATAGCATGAACAGGGATGTGCATCGTATTTCTCAGTCCTCTTTGAGAATTGTGTCTAGGGAGTGTCAGTGACAGCACTTGAGAGCTGCAGCTGAAGTATTTCTGTATTTATGGTAAAGGTTGTAGATTCTTTTTTCTTATGGGGTGTTCCAGTGCTTATTAAAATGTTTTGTTTTAATTTGTAACTATTTATTATTTACAGTTTCTAGTGAATGGGAGGCTTTGACTTTATTAATTTACATTACAAACACATGCTTTTAAATAAATTTCCTCTGTTGCCTAACTTTAGTATTATGCATGGGACTGAAGGAAATAGCCATTTCAGTTTTACTTTACTTCAAAGGAGATTTCCAAATTAGTGGAATAGAAATGTTCCAGAAAATACCTTTCCTCTAAGAAAAAATAATGTCTCTCTCATCTGTTGGAAAATGTTGCATCAAGTTCTCTAGGAGATGCTTTTTTCAAAATAGGAGAAATATTTCAGGAGGGAAAAAAGCACATATTTAAAATAAATAGTGTATGAATTGAAACAATTAGTTCACAGCTGAAAAAGAAAAGTCAGTATACTGTAACTGCTACCTTCAAAACTGTGTTACTAGGAAATGTGGTAAATATAGGGGAGGAGGGGGAAGGTTCCAATTGTTCTGCTCAATTCTGATTCTTAAAACCAAACACAAAACCCTTCAGCATGCTTCATAACTTCTAATAGCTCAGCTACAGCTTTCTTGCTCAGAGATCCATAATATTTTAATACAGTTCTATGCCAGCCACATCACTGTATCTGAGAATTTTCCAGTGGTGCATGAAGTGACATGATGAACACCTGTTTCACCATATGCTTTATCCTTTCCCCTTCACCCTAGGTCTGCATTGGTGTGTTTTGGTTTTAGATTTTTCTTCATTTTAGTGTATTTTTACACCTTGGGCACTTGTATTTGTCCTCTTTTCCTTGATGACTTCTGAACTGGATAGCAGATTTGACAACTTGAAACAAATGGTGATAGTTATTTTCACAAGTTCTCCGAGTGGCAGGCAAGAGGTATCCTTTTAGGAAATAAAGAATAAATCTATCTCAGTGTGCACTAAAGAATGGGCATGGGGAGTGCTGAGGAACTCCTCAAGTGCAGGAAAAGCTTAATTAGTAGTTTGCACCTTCCTGAAGAGTCACTCGGATGTGAGTCTAATCTAAAATAAGCCTTTATTAGTTCATCTGTTTGAAAAATACTTGTTTTTAAAGTTCCCTGCTGTCTTTGTCTTGGAGACTGAGGCAAGAACAAGGGAAACCTTGCAGTTGGTATCTACTGAGGCCACCCAATCGGGAGGAGCCCACCGATGAAGCATTCTTACTCCAGCTACAGGAGGCATCACAATCACAGGCTCTTGCCCTCCTCGGAGCTTTCAACCACCCTGACATCTGCTAGAAAAGTAACACAGCAAGCTGCAGGCAAGCCGGGAGACTCCTGGAGTGCCTCGATTATGATTTAAAACAGACAGGAAAGAGACAGCCCTATCTTAGCAGATACTACAGTGGATCTGCAGGTCACCAATGCGTGTGAGGTCACCAGGGATGTCAAGACTGGAGGCAGTCTGGACTGCAGTGATTGTGCACTGGTGGAGTTCACAGTCCTAAAGGATATGAGTTAGACAAGGTGCATAGTCAGGACCCTGAATTTTAGGAAAGCAAACTTCCAGCTCTTCAAGGAGTTACTCAATAGGATCCCCTAGGAAATAGTCCTCAAAGACAAGGAATCAGAACAGAGCTGGCAAATTTTGAATAACTTGGTAAAGGGCAAGAGCTCTTGATCCCCAGGTGTAAGAAATCAATCAGGGAAGGGACCAGAATGGTGGAGTCAAGACCTGTTGGTCAAACTACAAGGCAAGAAGGAATTGCACAGGCAGTTTGAGCAGGAACAGGTGTCTTGGGAAGTGTATAGGGATGTTGCCTCATTGTGTAGGAATGAGGTCCTGAAGGCTGGGCTGTGGCTGGAGCTGAACTTGGCAAGGGATGCAAAGAATGACAAGAAGGGCAGCTACAGCTATGTCAGCCAGAGAGGAAAACTTACACTCTCCCCATCACCACCCTCAGTGGGCTAGAATGGGCAAGCTAGTAATAGCAGATGAGGAGAATGCCACTTAACATTGTGAAGATGTCTTTTTTTCCCCTTAGTGCTAGAACATTTCCAGTAGTACAAAGTATGTCCATCACTTCTTGTGCTTCTGCTGTATGCCTCCAAGAAGAATTTGACATAAGGCTGCCCAGGGAAGTGGGACTTAGCAGTGTTAGGTTAGCAGTTGGACTTCTTTCTATTCAACAACTGTCAGATGGTCTTAAAGGTCTTTTCCAACCTAAGCAATTCTATGATTCTGTAATAAGCATCCTTCAGGCAGTGGGATCCAAGCAGTAGGTGACCCTTTGGCTACTCTAGTGTTCTCAGCTTCTTTTGTCTTCTGTGAGCTTAAGCTGGGTAGCAGTCTTTTGGGCAACTTGTGTTTGGCTGCCCACTTTCACTGTTCTATCTCTGTTAAACTGGGAAGGAAAAGGTGTCTCAGAATACTAAAACTGGATATGGTATTCCAGATGCCACATTTTAAGTGCTGAGTAGTGGTGAATAATCACCTCCCTCAACCCATCAGCTATGTTTTGCTGCCAGTGCAGCCCTGTGTGCTGCTGTTAGTGTTTCCTGCTGCAAGAACATGTGCTGCTGACTCGTGTTGTTTTACCTTGGTGATCCAGCTGACTTAATGCTGATGCGTTTTTGGAGGCTATCCTTAAGATCAGCTGCTAGTTTCTTGGAGGTGGAAATGCTGATCCTTTGCATCTGCAGAGGAAATGCAACTGCCTAATGATCTCACCCTTGAAATATTTCTTAACCCTTAATGAACACGTGTCTGAATAAAAAGAGTTTTGTATGTCTTTAGAACATAAGAGTAGTGCTACATAAACATTAAAGGGACAAAATATGAAGGATGGAGTTATGCAGGATTGAGTTAAACTGTCACTGCAGTTCAGAATTACTGAATGGAACTTGGTGTTTGAGCTGAAATGCCACTTAGCCCTTTGACATGGTAGTGTAACCCATAGCTCATGCCTGAGGAACCATTAAGGAATGTGTTATGCTGCAAGTCATGTCCAGTAAATTCAGATGCCTTTGCTTTGCTTCAGCTTTGATGGCCTTCAGAAAAATCCTGCAAAGCTTTTTCTAATTGATACAATAAGGAAAGTTAATAGAAGCTCAGTTGAGTTTGAAACCTAAGTCTCATACAAAGCATTTGGTTGGAGTCTCACTGGACCTTGTACTTCTCACATCCTAGGATGAACTCAATGCAGCTTCTGAAGGAACAGTGTCAGCTGAGTTAGAAATTCTGAATTACGCTTTGAATGCCTACTGCCACTTCATTCAGTAGCAGGACAAGAAATGAGAGAGCTGTTCATGCAGCAGTTGTTGTTGTGCATGAGTCAGTATACATTTCTAAATAACCATGCCTTTAATGCACCACCAGTAGAAAATTACTTCTCAGCTGCTGTTGCTGTGCTTAGCAACAGTGTATTACCTATCTATTCATCTAATGTGCTGTCCTCCTTGTCTGTTCCCTTTTAATATGTCCACCAGAACAGTGCAGTGAGTTGGCTTTAAATAAATCCTCAGAGCCATCCTGCATGTTATTTTACCCCTTCTGAAGGCTGCTGTGTCCATTTGTTTTCAGTGGTGCAGGAAATCTGACAGTAGGCTAGTGAATTTTGTCACGGCTCTGTGGACTGAGCCTTAGCTGTTGTCCAAATGCAAGTTGATTCTCTTGTGTCCTTTTCAAGACCTCACTAAATCCTGAGTCTGTTGAGAAACTGAGTGGAGTTGGAAGAGAGGTATGTCACCCAGAGAATTTTGTGTGGGGTAGAGGCTGACCTTACCATATGCACGTACTTTGCTTTTGGTATTTTTGATACAGAACAATATTGTCAGGAAGCTGTAGTCACTTGTACTACTCTTTTGAACAAGTATTAACAATTCTAAAGCAGCAAACTGGAGCTTATTATGTTATTGCAGTAGAGATTATAGTTCTCTGCAGCTGAAGACGGAAAATGCCCTCCTTGTTAAGTGGGGTACACCTGTTAATAGAACTGATAGTGCCTTTTGGGGAGCTTGTATTTGGCTGTCCACTTTCCTTGTCCTAGCCTTTTCAGAATCAACCCTGCACAGGTTGAGGGTGGGGTTTTGGGGTTTTTTAGAAGGGTTATCTTTGTTTATGTAGTAAAACCTAGCATTTCAAGCTATTCATACCACTCTAATGGGGTACAATGACTTGATCTCTTATCACTGCCATGGTTTGTCATTTCCAGGCTTCCTCCTGAGCACCTGACTTCCTTTTTCCTTTTTTTTTTTTTTCAATTTTCCTGAGAGCCAAGTTAAAAAAACATGTTCTGTAGTGAGATGTCAAGAACTGATACCTTTCCTTGCTGTTGGAAACTCACCTGCTCAACAACTGTATTTACTGTTAATATTTAAGAGCTGTCTGCCCAGCTTTAATCTGTGTAATACCTGTTCCATGTTTGTGTTGAGGAGAAACGTTATGTAATGCCAAACAGATTTAAGATTGTTTTTTCCACTTCTCTTCTTAGTACCTGTTATCAGCTATATCCATCACCAGAAGATCCTCATCAATTAGATAAGCTTTTTTCTATTGATCATACTTGATCTTTACAGAGCCAGCACTGACTATTCACTTGTGTTTGCTGACAGACCTACACTGTCCTATTCAACCTTTTACACTAGAGTATTTGATGTGAGACTTTTAGTTTACTTCCAGACCTCTGAGACTTGCCCAAGACTCAAGTTAATTGGCTCCATGGTTGCATCCCGAGTGCAGTGCTTGAGGGCTTGCAGTCCAGATGGAGAGCACTGACAAGTGATGTCCCTTAGGGGTTCATACTGGCACCTGTGCTCTGAAATAATTTTCTCAATGATCTAGACAATGGGATGGAGTGACCATCAGCAAGTTTGCACCAAGGTGGATGATGCTGTTGATATGCTAGAGGGATGGGATGTCATCCAAAGGGATCTGGACAAGCTGGAGAGGTGGGCTCAGATGAACCTCGTGAGGTTCAACAAGAGCAAGTGCAGAGTTCTGCACCTAGTCCAGAACAATCCTCACTATCAGTGCAGACTGGGGGATAAGGTGATAGAAAGCAGCCCTGTGGAAAAGGCCTTGGAGGTGCTGATGGATAAGAAGCTGGACATGAGCTGACAGTGTGCGCTTGCAGCCCAGAAGGCAAGCTGCATCCTGGGCTGCATCAAAAGATGTGCTGCCAGTGGATCCAGAGAGCTGATTCTGACACTTTGCTCTGGTGAGACATCACTGACTACTGTGTCTAGGTCTGGAGGCCTCAATACATGAAGGACATGGACCTGATGCCACAGGTCCAGAGGAGGGCCACAAACATGCTCAAGGAATTGGAACAACTCTGCTATGAAGACAGACTGAGGGAGCTGGGATTATTCAGCCTGGAGAAGAGAAGGCTCTGGGGAGACCTAATAACAGCCTTCCAGTACCTGAAGGGGATCGACAATAAGGATGGAGAGGGTCTTTTTACAAAGGCCTGTTGTAATAGGACCAGGGGTAATGGTTTCAAACTAGGGAAGAGTAGGTTTAGATTAGATGTCAGAAACAAGCTCTTTCCCATGAGGGTAGTGGACCACTGGTTGCCCAGGGAGGTGGTTGAGGGGCCACCATTGAAGGTATTCAAAGTGAGGCTTGACAGGGCTCTGGGCAACCTTATCTAGTTGAGGATGCCTCTGCTTGCTGCAGAGGGGGTTGGACTAGATGACCTGTGGAGGTCCCTTCCAACCCAAACCATTGTATGATTCTAAGTCTTTTACAAGTCTTTTTCAAGGATCTAGGTAGATCTTCCAGAATCCCTGAATGCAAGCTGTCTAGGTCTGATCTTGTCTTGTCTGGGCCCATTTGATATCCTTACATCAAATGTGGTATAATGACATTTAGTTTCAAGGTACATTTATTGAGCATTTCTGATTATTTTGATGCCAACATTTTGTCCCTTTTATGTGACTTCTTCTGGTATGGAACTTTTCCCATTTCAGATTCTTATCCATATCTTTGTTTTCACAGCTAAAAAATAATCTGCACCTGGTGAACATCCCCAGTCCTACTGTCTGTCCAGATTATGCCCACTGCCTTGTACAGATTGTTGCCTCTTGACTGCTGTTGAAGAAAAGGCTTTTGATGATGTGTAGCATAGACCCATGCTGGTGTGAAGTTTAAACCTTTAGTCTTCAAGACGAGTTCAGAGGCACTGCAGAGAAATCTAATAATGTATTGTCAGGAAAGCATTGATTTTTACCTTTTTTTTGCCCTAGATTGATTGCACAGTCTGCCAGGTAGCACTTCTATTGTTGTTGGAGAGGGTGTCAAGAATTACACTATACCTACTGCCTCCTGTCAGGGTTTATCAATGAGCAGTATGCTTTGTCTCCCAGTATAAATCAAATGCTTGGATCCAGACATGGAATTTAGTTATGTCCCTGCTAAGGCACTGGAGGTTGTGTTCCAAAGGTGGACTATCCACTCAAGCACTGGGGTGCCTATGGAAATTTAGTTTTCATACAAATCAAATTATTGAACACCTGTGCAAGAGACTCAATGAATGAACCTGAGACCAAGTGTTGGGTATGTCCAGAGCTGCTTCTGTCTTGGAAGGGCTGAACAAGTTGCCATGACAATCGTGTTTGAGTCAGCTTGAGTTGTGTTCAATTCTCACTCGTGTCCAATTTGATAGACCTGTTCTGATTTGTGCCTAATACATGGTGATAGCACTGAGTGCATCTTAAGTTATGAATCAGTCAGAAGTCACTGTGTGTGCTAAAGGTGGTTAATGCTTTTTTATGTAAGAGGCTAGTCATTAGCATGGTGCCTTGGGAATGATGAGCTGTATTCAACTTAAACTTTGGGAAATTCAAGCCAATTTAACTTGCATCATTGGAATTACTTTTCAGTCTGTGACACCTTAGATAGGAGCACAAAGTATTTGGAGCTGTAAGATCAGGAGATGGCACAAGAGCAGGTCTGATTGGAGCTGTTGTGGGAGGAGGGAGACCTTCATTCTAACCTCTGCTTCCTGGCTGTGCATACATTTTCCATTAAATGGTGATTGGATAGTGTCCTGGGAAGCTTGCTATCAAACTTGCAAGCTTGGAAGGTGATCCAAGTAACTTTCATCAGCCCTCTGCCACCTGCAGAAGTACTGGGGGCTGACTGTAGCCTGGAGGTATTCTTGAGTGGGAAAAGCTTTTAAAGTAAGGTAGAAATATAAAACTCTGTCCTTTATTGCTTGGGAGACTAATTAATCTGGTGAAGGAAGTATAAATGACATAAGTGGTGGTGAATTCTTAAATAATCACAGTTAGATTTCAAAGTTTTTTAATCTAGGGGAATTTTTCCCCCAGCTTTGATCTGTGCAGTGTATACCAGGAACGCAGATGAAACCTGAAAAATAATTACAGAATGCCTTTTGGGTGTGGTTTGTGGTTTGGTTTGGGAGTTTTTTTCCCTTCCCAAATTCAATTTTTTTATGGTAGAACAACCTCCAGTATGGGAATAGCTAAGTCATAGTGTATGTGTAGCTGTATGAGAGCCTTATAGTGCTTTGTTAATGCATTTTCTGAGAAATATGAAGCCTTTGTTCTGCCTGAGTCATCTTGTACTTGCAGCCCTGAACTAGACATTTCAGCCCACAGCAGATGTACAACATCTGCCTTAGAAGGGCAAACAAGTAAAAATGGTCAATTGGTTGGGATGGAGATAGCTTTGGAGAAAGGTTCTGAGTAGTAACAGCAGCTCTGAAGTTAACCAAATGTCATCTCTACAACTTGGTACTGAAGTCAGCATCATTTATCATTCCTTCAATTAGGAATTTATTATGCCTTGAATTTTATTTGGTATCTCTTCACTGGTTACATGCTGTAATGAGTAGTTATCTCTGTTCATGGGCAGACAGTATAACTGTGTTAGAGCTCCAGAGGCGCTAGTAGAGAGAATTTGGTTAGCTACATGATATCAAGGCAAAACTTTAAAACCCTGTTAACATTATTTACTGCCAGGCTGGGTGAATTTGGCATTATACTTATTTATTTTCACAAGGCTACTCCAAGTACTGGCTAAGAGAGGCAGCTCTGCTTCAGAAGTAATGTAGTAGGTGATTCTTGTCCTAGTCATAGAATCAACCAGTTGGAAGAGACCTCCAAGCTCATCCAGTCCAACCTAGCACCCAGCCCTAGCCACTCAACCAGACCATGGCACCAAGTGCCTCGTCCAGGCTTTTCTTGAACACTTCCAGGGATGGTGACTCCACCACCTCCCTGGGCAGCCCATTCCAATGCCAATCACTCTCTCTGGCAACAACTTCCTCCTAACATCCAGCCTAGACCTGCCCTGGCACAATGTGACATTGTGTCCCCTTGTCCTGTTGCTGGTTGCCTGGCAGAAGAGACCAGCCCCCACCTGGCTACAGCCTCCCTTCAGGTAGCTGCAGACAGCAATGAGGTCCCCCCTGAGCCTCCTCTGCTGCAGGCTGCACACCCCCAGCTCCCTTAGCCTCTCCTCACAGGGCTGTGCTCCAGGCCCGTCCCCAGCTTTGTCGCCCTCCTGTGGACACGTTGATGTATCTCAACATCTCTCTTGAACTGAGGAGCCCAGAACTGGAAGTTTCATCTGAACAACAAAAGAATAGACCAAATATTGGACCCAAATCTACCCTAAAGTTTCTATTTTCAAATGCAAAATGGGAGTATCTGGTGGGAATTCACCTCTAGTGAATTCTTTGCACCTGACTTTGTGTTTTGTTGAGAAATACATATTTCTTAATGCTTCTTAATCTACTTGGGCTTTATTTAAAAAGCTAAGTGTAAGGAGTCTGACTGGGATGGAGTGAAGGTTATAACTTACTGTTTATTGCTTTCACGGTGTGGTTGTTTTGTGTTGCTGGGATTTTGTGGGTGTTTTGGTTTGGTTTTATTAACAAAATACAGTTTCAAAAGCAGTTTATTAGACTTGCAGTAGGTATTTCCAGCATGGACAAATAGTAATCTTCAGATTTTCTGGTCTTAATTCTTCCATCCAGTTTTCACTATCACACAAAATACCATAAAGCACATTACTTATGACATGTCAATGTAATTGAAAGGGATGCTCCACTGAATCTTGCTTTATGTTGTGCTGCTACTTGACACCAGAGTTGAAGCGGATCACTGCTTTCATGGGCCTCTTGTTTGTGTGGCTTTTCTTGTGATCTGGTATCATGTAACTTTACAGTGTGTGCTAGTGAGGGGTTTATGTTTTGTAGGGTGGTTATGAGGATTATAATTTCGTGTGCAGGCATTACCCTCTTCCCCCCCCTCCAGGTTTTAGCTTTTGGTAAAGCTATAAAAGGGGAACTGGTTATCAAAATGACATGGCTTTAATCCTGGGTTTGACACATTTGAAAAGGAAAGAAATGTCAGACTGTGCAGAGGATATTTCATTCGCTTGTGTCTCACTTGAGCACTTCCTAGTAACCAGTTGTTTCTAAAGGAAGTGTCTCCTTTGTTCTAACAGCAGGGGAAATGGGTTGCTCACAGAGAGTGTCCCTCTATAGATCTCGTTTTTTACCACTTCGGTATAAACAAGAACACTTTGTGTGCAAGCTTGAAGGCAGCAGCTTCCTCTTTTTCTTTTTCATTCTTGTTTTTCCTTCAAATTCAGACAAGATCTAAGTGTGCAATCCAAGTTGAAGTATTCACGTTTGCTACCTCCAGGACTGTGCTGTTGCTTCTTCTAGGATGCAGCCACTAGAGGGGGTCTAAACCACCCTCTGTGTAATTGAGGCTTGTACTGGCCGGCAAAGCACAGCTTCAGATTTCCATCCTTGCTGCGATGTTGTGGAAATACTTTCTAAGAGTGTCTGCATTTTACTACTTTTTTTTTTTTTTCTTTTAAGTGAGGCTATTTTTTTAAGGGTAATTACTGAGAAGCTTTTATATAGTTTAACCATTTGAGTAACTTCTCTTTGCAGGTGATCTTGTGAATTAGTGTACCATCAATGATGGCAGAACATCCACCATTACTGGATACCACTTCGATTATAAGTAGTGAAATCCCTCTTCTAACTTCCCCTATTGTTAGTGGGGATGGAGCACAACAGGTAAGGAAACTTCAGTATTGTTTTGGTTTGGTTTTTTCCTTCTTCCAACAGTGTCATTGACATATTGACACTGTAAAGGTGGTGAGCCTTCACCTGGGATATTTTTGTGCAGCTTTGGTTGTGCATCTGTTTCAGAGATTAAGGTGAAGGTAAAGCTGGTGCAGAGAAGAGATCTGTAAGGAGCATGTTCTTGTGAAATAACATCTTCACAGCTGCCAAATTGTCTAGCCAAGCTTGAATCTTAATTTGTAACTAATTATTTAAATTGCCACATGACATTGTTCAAGTTAATAGCCCTTCCCCTATGGTAGAGCTTACTACCTCAGGCACAACATGTGCTAACAACTCTATGGCCTCCAGACTGACACTTGCTTGCAAATGGGTATCTTGAATGGTGTCTGGATGTTTCTTCATTTTATTGTATCTTTTTATCTAAAGCTAGGCAAGCTGTTAGGAAAAAATGGATTATGACTTCAGAAAACTTGAGAAGGGTCATCTCCAATAAGGAGGGAAGTATTGGCAAAAAAGTATGTATTCTCCTTATCTGGGAAGAATATTTTGGCCCCCAGACAGATATAGTTCTGGAGCAGTCTAGTTGTGTCAGTTGTAGTTTAAATCCCAGAGACTCAAATATATTTGATAGAGCCAAAAGCAATTTTATAGAGTGCCCTTCCCTCTTCCCCCCTTCTTTCCCAAAGGAAAGGAATTAGATGCAGAGAGAGCAAAAGGTAAGCACACCCAAATAAATAATCTCACTTGGATTTGGAAGTTAATTTATTGTTAAACTTTTCTTCTTTTTAAAAAGGTACCTGAGGTAGGGAAGTTACAAAGGTATAGGGAAGGGAAAAACAAAACACAAATTGTGTAAATACAACCAGATTTTGATGGCAATGGCTTTGTCTGCCTCGTGGGTGATGGCCACGTCATAAAACAGAGAACCAGGAGCAGGATGGTGATGCTGGTAAGCAGGGAGGCAGAGAGAGAGAGAACAGGAAATCCCCCCTGCTTTTATAGAGGTTTAGGCAGGAAGGGGGAGTGGGCTAACCATGAATCACCTGGGGGTGTTCAGACCCACCCCTGGGGAGGAGGGTTAACCCTGTACAAGCAACTTGGAACAGGAGAAAAGGAATGAAAAAATTAAGTGGTTTGAAGTGTCTAAATGGATTGGAAGATCACTGCCTGTGATAGCAAGAGACTGAACCTGATGATCCAGGGAAGTGCCATATAATCTTCCCTTCCCACGTTTGATCTTTATACAGAAGACATATTTGTCACAAAGAGGAATGAATTTGTGGGGTAGTAACACAGATGTTTTAGGTTGGAAAGGACCCTTCGAGGTCATTTAGTCCAACCGCCTGTAATCAGCAGGGACATCTACAACTAGAGCAGGTTGCTCACAGCCCCTTCAGCCTGTCCTGGCATGTTTCTAGGAATGGGGAATCTCCCATCTCTGTGCAACCTGAGCCAGTGTCTGACCACCCTTGATGTAAAAAACTTCTTCATTGCATCTAGTCTAAATGTCGCATTTTAGTTCAAACCCATCACACCTTGTCCTTTCACAGCAGGGCCTGATGCAAAACAGCACCAAAAGCCTTGCTAAATTCATGATAAAGGCTATCTATTGCCCTCTCCTAATTCACCAAGTTAGTAATTTTGTTTTAGAAAACCATGCAGGTTTGTCAGACATGATTTCCTCTTGTGAATCTGTACTGACTGTGTCTAACCACCTTTGTATCTTAAGCATGTTTGGAAATGGCTTCTAGGAAGATTTGTGCACTCATCTTCTCAGAGCTGAAGGTGATATTGACTGGCCTGTAGCTCCTTGGATCCTCTCCTTTCCTTCTTTTGAAGGTTGCAGTGACATTTGCTTTCTTCCAGTCCTTGGGAACCTCCTCTAATCACCATGACCTTTCTAAGATACTTGAGACTGAGCTACTTGTTCTGGCTTCCCCAAATATATGTCTATCAAGCTGTACTGTCAAGCTTACTATATAATGGTGCACAATTTTGTGTCAGAGATGAGGAGAAATATTGTTTTGGGGATTGTTACTCATTAAAATGTTGTCATTTTCTGATGGCAAGCAAGTTTGAAACTGGAAAACAAGCAACAAATTTCTTCAAAGAAATGAATTTGTGGGGGCTCCACTAATATTCTTAAAGGAAAAACCATCAGATTTGGTGTAGCTGTTTGTTTCTTTTAATGAAAGCATTAAGAATGCAGTCTGAAAATGGAACTGGCAGTGCTATTGTTTAACAAAGCAAAAAGAGTCTCTTTAGATTGGGCTGGTTCTCAGTTATCAGTAAAGAATGTCAGTTTGGTTTGTGATAACTAGCAGTTATTCTGCAGTGTTGTCTGCAGTTTGGTCTTCCACAACATCTAATGGAAGTTGTGACTTTCATCTTCTGGCCTCCCTTTGCATCTGATACATGACCCTGCTGGAAAGCAGCTCCATAGAGAAAGACCTTGGAGTCCTGGTGGACAGCAAGTTCTCCACGGGACAGCTATGTGCCCTTGTGGCCAAGAGAACAAATGGTATCCTGGGATGCATCAAGAACAGTGTGTCCAGCAGGTCTAGGGAGGTTCTTCTTCCCCTCTACTCTGCCCTGGTGAGACCACACCTGGAATACTGTGTCCAGCTTTGGGCTTCCCAGTTTAAGAGACACAGGGACTTGCAGGAGAGAATCCTACAGAGAGCCACGAAGGTGGTTGGGGAACTTGAGCATTTCCCTTATGAAGAGAGATTGAGAGACCTAGGGCTTTCAGTACAAGGTTTCACCTCAACATGAAGAGAAGCTCCTTTACAGTGAGGGTAACAGAGCACTGGAACAGGCTGCTCAGAGAGACTGCAGAGTCTCCTCCTCCTCCGGAAACTTTCAAAGCCTGCCTGGATGCATTCCTGTGTGAAGTATCCTAGGGGATCCTGCCTTGGTAAGGGGGTTTGGACTCGGTGATCTCTGGAGGACCCTTCCAGCCTCTAAGGTTCTGTGCTTCTGTGACTCATGATGAATCTGCAAAAGCATCTGTTCAATGGTAGGAAACTTTTGGAAATCCTCTCTGTATCTGATCATTTAAAAGCCACCGCTAAGCAGAAAATCCTTTCTGCATTTTCCATATCTAGATCTACAACTGCAGGTACTGCCTCCTCTGTCAAGGTTGCCCACTTAAGCCTTTGCCCACAGAAAGGTTGGGCAGGCTGGTATTGGTTCATAAGGGAATTAAAATTATGTGTTAGGTTTGTTTTAAATGGTATATCCTCTCAAAAGGAATGTGATGTACTGAAGTAGAAAACACTTCGTTCTCAGCCTTTTTTCATCTGTCTTGGAGAAGAAAAAGAAATAAAAGAACACTGCTATTTAGTACCCTATTTGCTTAGCTAAAGTGTACACATTCTGTAGGAGCTACTTCCTTCAGATACAAGAACTCTTCCTTTGTAGCAGCATTGTGCTGCTGGATTCCGTAATCTCTTAACACAATCTGTAGTGCTGACAGAACTAAATTATGTTCCTGCAATCAAAGTTCAGAGCTGTTTTGTCTGTGTTCTTTCTATGCAGTGTGTAGGCTGGACTGTAGCTATTCTTGTTAGCTTTAGTTGATCCTTGCTGAAAAGGCATTGAAAAAAACCCTTGGGAAATTGTTCATTTAAGTATATTTTGTTTATGTATTAGTATTTCCTCTGTTAGACTGCTTAGGTGTAGCCAAAACATGGCAGGTTTTATTCAGCTGTAAAATGTCCATTTCCCCCTCCTTGCATCTTAGCAGAATTGAGTGAATAACTGAGTTATATTCAAATGAATGTGGACCATTCAGTGCAGCTCTGTATTGGTTTGTATCTTCAAGATAATCTATTTCAAATACTTGAAGTTCTGGTAGCAGTTTAAATGTGAAAGAACAGTACAAATGTTTGAACGTGCTAAGATGAAAGGTTGTGTGCTTCAACTAGAGGAAGTGTCTGATCAGGTTAAAGCTGTAACTTTCCACCATGTATTAAACAAAACAGTCCACAAAATTAGAGGACTGTGTGTTCAGGCAGAAAATACAGGGGCCTTCAACTGTGCAGATGTTCATATGCTACTCAGTGCTGCTGTGGGTGACTGCCTTGTGTCCCGCAAAACAAGGGATCACTGTTAGTTACACAGGACAAAAGGGGTGAAAAAGAAGTGCAGCAACCAAGCACATTAGCTCCTCCTCCTCTGTTAAGCACAGAAACACTGCTTTTGCACCTTCTCATCACTGTTACCCAACTCCTGTTGAACACATGCTACTTATGCCTTGGTGGTGAGTAAGGTAGTGGATGAAGTATGGAGATGATCTTAGGAGTTGACAGAGACCAAGTAACAGTGAGCAAACATGTTATGAAGTCAGAAGTGCTGGAGGGTTTTTCATATAAGGATAACTACTGCAATGAAGCTTTATGATTATTGCTGAGGCTGGACAGGAAGGATGTGCTTGATTTGCTGGGAGCAGGCAAATGCATCATTGAGAGGAAAATGAGGTGGCAAGAGTTCAAATTACTTTCTTTAACACACTTTATTTTTCTGAGATTAGGCTGATGTTAAATTGTTTTGGAATAGCACTGGGTGCTGTAGAAACTTTCCAAAACACATCAGTAAATTGCTGGCACAAGATTACCGCAACCTCGGAGTTCTGGAGCCTCTCCACAACTTCCCACTAAAGCTAACAGTTGCAAAGCAAAGCATCCCTACATAACCTTGGTGTTCTTTGTTAGCTAAAAGATAGAGAGCACTCTACAGGTAGCCAAATACTCGTCAACCATTTCCATGTCTTTGGGGAATGGGACACAGAGTGTTTGGTCATCAGTCAACTTCATTTCTCAGCAAGGCTTAGTGATGAAGTAATACTTCTAGATTGGGAAGCTGGTTGCTTGTCCTCCAAACGCTTAGAGGGTTTTCCAGAAGCCCCCAATGTGTGCATGTACATCGTGTGCGTCTGCCTGCATATATATATGTAATAAGGGGGGGATGGTGGTGCATATGCTGAGTGTGAGTTTGAAGCACAGATTCTTAGAATTGAATGAGAGATTTAGCATCAAATCTACAAATTAGTCTTTCTAAACCAAATTTATTCTTTAAATATTTAATCTGCTGACCTTAAGTTATTATGAATGCATTATCATGGGACGAAGTCTTCAGTCGGCAGCGTAATGGATAGCTATAAAAAGAAATAATTCTGAGAATCCCTGGATTGATTTTGGTTTTTTTCAGCTTCTTTGTGTATGTGGAGTTGCAGCAGAAATGCAATGGTGAAGATGTAAACTAGGTTACTAAAAGCTTTGCCTTAGTTTTAGTTCTGAAGCTTCTGCTTCTGAACAGCATATGGCACATTATCGTGTTCCAGCCTGCTTTGTTTTCATCTTGCTGCTGAAAATCATGGTCTTTTTCTCTACAAGGAAAAAAACATCTGTGCTAAAAATTGTTTAACAACATATACTGTTAAAACTCTTCTCACTGCTTTCCATGTTTAGCTGGTTTTAATCTGTGTTTTGCTTTCGTAGAGTACATGAGTGGCTGCTGGTAGTTTGGGGTTTTTTGGTTGGAGATGATTTTATTCTTTGTGCTTGCTCCTTGGCCTTTAGCAGATACATCTAACTGAACTTTAATTGACTTAAGTGACAATTATTCTTCCATCCTTCAGTGAATTCATAGCACTGAAGTGCACCAGAACCGCGTTCACTGGAGTCGCTGCAAATCTTCTGCATGTCATGCCACAGTGTCAGCTTATGGAGCTGATTTTCAAGCTATGCTTTCTCTAGAATTGATTAGCAACCATCACTGGAAAATACATAATCAAATCCATGTTGGACAGTCCACATACAAAAAGAAATCTTGTTACCCACAAAAGCTTTCAACTGGTTCATGGCTATGACTTCTAAAAACACCACAAAAGAAGGAAGATCTGTGAGGATGTCAGTTCTGATGCCTCAAGGTTATTTGATCTTTGTATCTGAGTTAATTTTTGGTCAGGAGGGGTAAAGGTTTGTATGAGTTAAGTGTGCATTTAAATTTTTTTTTCCTTGAAGATCAGAACTTTTTCTTATATAATTAAATTCTTGATTTGCATGTGCATTGAAAACCAGCTCTAAATTTCCTAGAAACCATCATACTCAGCAAGATTAATCGAAGTGATGCTTCAAAACTCTTCGGTGTCTAGCTCTGTATGGATACTTTGCTGCTTTTGGTTAGAAGAAACCAACATCAGATTTATTGCACAGTTTATATTAGCATCCAAATATATTTATTTTAGTCTTTGCTCTGTGAAAATAAATATAGAAACAAGAGTGAAGGCTGCGTAGTTCATAGCCTTTCTTACTCATGTTCAATATGAAAATTAATGGGGTTTAAAAGTGCACTCATAAAACTTCTCTGAGTAATCTGTTTCCTTCTGTGTGATAGGAATCCTAGATTAATTTTGGTGTCTGATACAGTAGATTCTTCCCAAGATACTTGAGGTAAGATTTCCCCTGTTGAATGAATCTCTTCAGAAACTGACAGTTGCAAGAACTGGATGACATCAGATTTAAGATCCATTAGTCATAGTTTAGGGAGAGAAATAAGGACATCAGGAAGACAACATCTTTCATGTTTTTAGAAGGTGACTGGGTTGGTTTTGTTGTTTAAATATTGTGAGGTGAGAAGGGGCAATTTGCCTGGAGCTATAAGCATTGAGATAGCCCCCTTCCTCTCTGCAGTCTAACACAACTGGACCCAGTTCCTGAACCTGCATGCTTCTCCATCAGTGAGATTTGCAAGGACGCAGTTATGTCCAGTGTCCTGAACCCATTGGTCCCATTCTCTCCCCTTCTCTGTGCTACGGGACACAGTACTGCCAGGACCTGACTGCCAGAGCCCAAGACCTACAAATTCCCTCTTACTGCTTATATATATTTCCTTAGAAGACAGCTGTTGCAATTGATGAATTGTGACAAGAATGTAACTGCTTTGCAGACTCACATTTTTAACGACAGAAACTCCACTCTTACAATATGTGAGAATTGCACTTTGCAAACATAGCTGAGGTACACCTGGTATTTGAAGCAGCATTATCCCAGTCCATCCCCCAGGTCTGTCATTGTTTAAGAGGCACTGAGTGCAATGGGACTAAATGATCTCCAGAGGTCCCTTCCAACCACTGCCATTCTGTGACTGTGCTTTGGACAATGCCCTTAACAACAGGTTTTAACTGGTGTCTAGGCAGCTGGAGTAGATGATTGTTGTAGGTGTCTTCCAACTGAAATAATCTATCATGTGATGATTGAGAGGTTTCTCTGTTTATAACTGGTCAAAGTCCATCTAAGTCTCCATGTTATTGCAGAATTATACACTTCGTAGAGCAGCCAGGATGGCATTCTCCAGGAACAAAGACTGGCTTACACACCATAGTGCAAAATGGCCTTGGACTCTTAATTTTTCTCTTTTTGAAGTAGAGGAGGAAAATACTTGGGAAAGGATTGCTGTTGTAAAGACTTCTCTCACTAAGCCCTTGGTCCACTATTGGCAGAGCCTTGCCAACCTGATCAAATTGAGGATGAAGCCTTTTAATCTATTTCAGCTCCGGTTTATGTTGTCGTACAGTGTTTTGATGCACAGTGACACCCAAATCTGCACAGAGCTGTGTGTCCGTGGTACCTTTTCAGGGGAAAAAAGACTACTTTAGAAGGGCTACTGAAACTCCTAACATTCTCATTTCGAGGTTTTTAAAATGAAATGTTACTTTGAATAACTTCAGAATATGGTTGTTCCTTTGGTACTTCCTTCTGTGCTCTTTTTGAGGTAGAAAACGGAAGACACATCTGTCTGTCTTAAATATTATCAGCATTTCACTTCTTATATCCCCAAACAAGACTCTTGAATTGTCAGAAGCAAAGGTGGGAAATGGGAAATAATTCTCTTCTAGTTCAGCCACTTTCTAAAGCAATGGCTATATGTTTTTTAAATCTTCTAAACTATTCAGAAATTGACTGTACAAATTCTGTTTCACCTGGCTTGTTTTTACTCTTCTCTTAGTTGTTACAACTGCATTGCAGGAAGGATATTGGTTTTAAAGGATATTTATCACCAATTCTGATGTGAGTTGTTCAGCAGAGTTCTTTAAAAAGGAGATGGTGGTACCTTTATCTCCCAGCAGCACTTCAACTCCTGAAACAACTACATAAATTGCACAACCTGGGTGAGCTCAGTTGCTGCATGCTTGGTAGAGATCTCCACCAGTTGCCTATTTGCTCACGGCACTTGCTGACTGTAAAGAGAGAAGTAGAGCTTCTCTCCTGTTTGACAGGTGCTCTTGTTTTTGTACTTCAGAAGGATAAAGGAAGCCAGGACAAGGGTGAGAGGACTCTGCCTCAGCCTGCAGAGCAGGGATCAATTGTAGCTTTATGACCTTCCCGAAAGCATGTAGTCAGCTGGTAGGCCAAAGGTGGGTCGCGACTGCTTTACAATGTTAGACATCATTTCTTGGCAAATGCCAGGCACTTGCAGACCTGTCCAGATATTACAGACAAGGAAATTACTTTTAGTAAAATCTCCATTGACTTGTGTCATCATTAGCAAATCTGCTAACTGTCCCTCTCACTTTGTTCATCTTGGCTAGCTTTCACAATGTTTGTAAAACTCTTTGGTTTGTTTATCTCTAGGTATCGTATGGAGAGAGAATACTAGCAAAACACTTAACAGCACAACTGTTCAGCTTGTTTCAAATTAGAGCTAGCCAGCAAACTAATTCTTCCCCTCCTTTCAGCAGTAAGATCTTCACAACAGGTTCAGAGAGCCTGGAAGCAGGCAGTTTTCAGAAGTACCTTTTTGCATAGGGGAACACCAAATACTGCCTATTTGACATACAGCATTTTGTGGCAGCTTCTAGTACAGCTTGCATTCAAAGTGCAGGAATTGCAAAGTACACACAGTTGAAGTACAGCTGAAAAGTGTGTTCAGTTTTGATGCATAATTGAAATAATTGCAGGAGTGTTTTGATTCCACCAATGTTCTAAAGAAGACAGGATAATTACAGGAAGAGGAGTTGGTTTTTTTTAATTACTTTAAATGCAATATCTAAGAGTCATGAATCAGATCAAAGTGCCTGGCTTTCCTTGAACAATGCCACATACAGCACTTTGCAGCACTTCTAGATTTAGGTATTAATTATAAAAGAAGGTTTTTATTCTCTGAACATTCAGTAGCATCTTAAGCAACTGATAGTTTGAGTTGCTTAGTTTCAATTTTCCATTTAGACAATCTTTGATAAATTACTTAGTTTTCCAGAATTAAGTTGGCCACTTTCTGCATTTCAGTGCATCTGGATAGAACTTAAATGAAAGCTTACTCTTGGATTTTGTTTCACTGTTGCAAATACATGGACTTGATCTGGGAAAGTGTTTACTGAGGGGGACTAAGTATTAGCTGAAAGCTTAGTCCTTACTACCAGCTTGCTATGCAGCATGAGCTCTGGACCTCCTCCAGTTTTGCTTAGCATTATAAAGCCGAAGCCCTGTGGACTTCAAACAATAAATAATTATGAAATGAGAATATGAGGGAAGCCTTCCAGGTTTTATTTATAGAACTTGATGTGTCTAACCACTATCCAGAGCCAGGTGTCTCAAAGTTCCAGAGTTCAGCAATGGCCCCTAGAACTGCTTCCTTCAAATTCCCAGTAAAGAAGGATTATCTCAAAACTTCAAAGCACAAATATTTGTCTGTTGTATCATCCATTTCTTAAAACCCACTTCTGTTACCCTTATGTTTATACTTTTTACTGAATTAAAGACATAATAGTGGGATTATTTCAAGTAGCAAATTTTCTGCGCACTATCTGCTAACCACAGACTGTGTCAGTGCTGATGGAACAGATTGGGTTTGCTGTAAATGAAACAGGCAAAACTCTGCTTAGCCCAGCTGTGAGAATGGAGAATGCAAAAGAGACAAAAGGGGAAACAAGTAGATCAAAATTGCAGGTATTTCTTGGTAATAAACAAGGAGACAGACACACTTAGAGTATGCTGATGCTGTTAAACTTGGACACTCACAAGCCTTGAACGTTTAGCAGTGACATTAGATGCAGATTTTAATGTTTGTTTTTCACTGGTTCTTCTCAGAAAACAATCATTTTACAATACAAGGATACAATCTATCTTTCCCACCCCCAGTGATAGCTTTTCACTGTTCCCCTTTCACATGAAGGTGAGGGGATAGAGCAGGGAACATGCCAATACAGTGAGAATCTTAAAAAGCCTTTTCACATATTTGGTTGCTAGAATAAAATAAATCACCAATTCTCCATCTTCCCAACCTGCCTTTCTGCATAAAGCAGAGGAAGGTTATTGGAATCTGTACATCTACAATATCAGTGCCATTGACCAGCCTAGTCATCTTTGCAACCTCCCTGTTACCAGTTGCTTCTGGGGATGTTCTGTCACCTTACTGCGTTCAGTGGTGCTGGCAGTGCCTTGTAGCAGTGGTTGGAGATGAAATATTTGCTGATTTTATTGACTGCCAGCTGCTTTTTAAAAAATGAGGCAGAGTTACTCTCTCTCTCCTCTAAAAATAAGCATGTCACTGAAAAATAGCTTCTTCTGCTCTCTTCCTTCAGGACATTCTACTACTACGTGTGTAAAATGAAATAGTCTGGATTGTGTTGTCTTAAAGTCCCAAACAAGTAAGTTGTTACTGCGACATATTACATGTCATTTACTTGATTCTGGATTGGTTTCCTCCCTAACCCTGGAACCCAAGATCTGTTAATGGCCATTACTACTCTGATCTTTGTTAGAAAAATGTTAATCTCCATATAGGAAGCAGCTGGATCCCTTTAGATTGTGAGTCTGGATCCCTTTAGATTATCAGTCATTATTAGCAGATGCTGGGGTGTAGAGAACTGTGCAGTCGCAGGAAGCCTATGAATTGGAATTTGCTTAAACAAATTTGGTGGGAAATCAAATAGTTTTAGAGCTCTGTTGTTAAGAATATTGCATGATGTTACTTGGACGAAGATCACTGTGTAAGAAACTTGTAAATATAATGATGAGAAGCCTGTTTTCTTCTGTAATTCATACTAAATGCAGAATATAATTTAAGGATAAAAAAGACTGTTACTTTCTCTTATATCACACAAATGTTGTGTACTTCATCTGCTATGAGTCAGTGTGGTATGGTAGGGTATAAAGCTCAACCTGAAGTTTCCAGAACTCTTTAGTTGTTACTAGCCAACATAAATGGGGAGAGAGAAAGTCTAAAAGATGATTGAGATAGAAAAGTCTTAGGAAAAATCACTTTAAGATAAATAATTAGTTGGAAGTAGCACTCTTCGCAACCAGGAAGTTCTGAAATTGTTTTAAATTGCCAAAGACAGTTTGAATTCAGCTTTTATGCCTGTTGTCAGCTGTTTCTATTAAATAACCTTATGTCATCTGTAATACCTGCTACACAGGCCTTTTACGTTGTCCCATTTGATCCATTGTCTAACTGTGAGGGGATTTGATTGTGGGCAACAGTAGTTCATAGCCTCATAAGGACCATTATGATCCGAACAGCAGATTTTGAATAGAAAATCAATGGGAAAATGACTTGTGCCACGTTTGTAACTGGTATCAACTTAGCTGAACCACAGGTGAGATTCACATCTGGCAATTTCTGTGCTCCTAACGAGTAACAACACTCAAGTCTTGCAGTGTTCTTTGATCAGTAGTATTAGGGACATACAAATACTGTCGTACTAGCCCTAGGAATAGGAAAACACTGCAACAGGTAAAATAGCAAAGACACAAATAACAGTAAGTTCACAACAGAGTTTGTATCAAGTTGAGTCTGTATCCAGTTTTCCCTGTTCACTACACCATACTGTGGAGCCAACCTAGATATAATGATTTTCCTTGTGTCACAGGCACACAGGCAGCGAAAACAGCCACTTGGAAAACTAGAAGTACATGTTTTCTATAACAAAATTATACTGTATGTGAACAACTGATGCCTTGTGCCTAGAAAGCTTTTACTTGCTTAAAAAAATGATGCTGGTCAAACATTAGGGATCAGACTTGAAGCTAAAATAGCAGGAAATTCATATTTTTTGTTGCAAGTAGGTTGTAGGCTTGAGTCCTGTCATATAAAAGTATGTGTGTATACTCTAGCTTTTTGCCCTTGAAGGCATGACTGCTGGAGTAGTTTTTTATATGTGCTTTGGGCAATATGTGTTCAGTAATCTCCTGTGTTACATTCCGGATACCAAGCTGATACAAAGCACTTTTCCTGTATCTTGTCTGCCTATGTCTGAGGACTTAAACCAGAGTGATACACATGGATGTGAAGTAATTTCTCAGAAGGGAGGGATGTATGTTTTGCCCTACATAGCTTTTTTTTCCACAGATGAGGATATGGTATTGTTGGGATGAAAGACCACAGATGTGAGATTGCCAGGAACTGCTATTGGGTGTGTGACCCGCGGGACAAAGGAGGTGATTCTCCCACTCTGCTCTGCTCTTGAGACACCCCACCTGGAGGACTGTGTTCAGTTCTGGTGCCCCCAGCATAAGACCATTGAACTATTGGAGGAGTCCAGAGGAGAACCCCAAAGATGACCAGAGGGCTGGAGCATCTCCTCGATGGGGACAAGTTACAAGGGTTGGGGCTGTTCAGCCCAGAGAAACTAAGACTCTGGGGAGCCCTTAAAGCAGCCTTCCAGCTTAAGGGGTGCACAAGAAAGCCAGGAATGGACTTTTTACAAGGGCTTGTTGTGATAGGATGAAGGGGAATGGACTGATGCTTGAGGAGGGTAGATTTAGACTAGATATTAGGAAGAAATTCTTTACAATGTGGGTAATGAGACACTGGGACAGGGTGCCCAGAGAGGGAGGTCACAGGGAGGCATTTGGGGCCAGGTTGGCTGAGGCTTTGAGCAACCTGGTCTAGTGGAAGGTGTCCCTGCCTATGTTAGGAGAATTGTAACTAGATGATCTTTAAGATCCATTCCAACCCAAACTGTTGTATGCTACTATGTTTTCAGATTGGGTTTTAAGTGCAGACTGATGGGGGGAAACCATCTTTGTCAGCCATCTGAAACGTCCTGAATAGTAATATGTAATAAAAGGTTATTTCTGGCTATAGTATTATGTTGGGCAGAGATATGTGCAAGTTACAAAGCAAGATTGGGAAACACACTTCTACTGAATGCACAGTATTTAAGAAAGTGCAATACAATCAGTTGATCATTTCTGTACTGTACCTTTTTTTCTCTTGCAAAGTGCTTTCTATCTCCTTCCCCCTTCCTCCCCCCCCTCCTTTTTTTTTTTTCCCCTGGCTTATTTGCAAACCGAAGCCGTGAGCTGCATCATAGATTCAGCTCTAAGGTCTGAAGTTGGTTTATTCTAAGCTAGTATATCCTGTCTGGGAATCAGGAGGCTAAATTAGAAATACAGTTACAAAATGGCATATATTTGGAAGCTTTGTTCTCTTAAACCCGAACCTTCTGTTGACTGACGTTAGATGATCCAGAAGCAGATGCTGCAGCAGCTATTTGTTGATTTAGTTGCTATGGTGACATGATACATTCGTGTACAGCAGGAAGCTCACTGTACGTTGGCTAATTTGATAGGAAGGAAGGCTTGAGGTAGGTATTGCTGACTATATTGTTAATTGATCCTACCTTTCGCATCCCGCTCCCACATGCTTTGTGGATGCACAGCTATAGAGGAAGGTAAAGGGAGATACTCTGGCGTGGGGTTTAGGTTGAAGTGGCCTATTAAAAGAAGTAGGGGTGGACGGGAGGCAGTGCTCAACACAACACCGAAGATTACCTCAGTATTAAGTGAATGGAACAGCTCGGAGCAGTCGGAGTGGTGACTGTTGAATCTTCCTTCATCCTTTGTCACTGTGGTAGCACCAGTTGAATGAGAGAAATAAAAGGATGCGAGCAACAGTAAGTCCGAGTGTTAAGGCTTTTGCAATGGTTACAAGATAAAGCATGTCACTAATTAACATCTTGATTGGAGCTATTAGTGGAGAAAACTGTAACTGTTCTGAATATGTGCCCTAATGGCAGAGCATAAATGTGCCTCTGCCTGGAAGTTGTGTTGTATTGTATTCACCCTTTGCCAGAAACACACTGGGGTTTAATCTTATTGCAGACAGACTGTTAAAGATACAGTGCACAGCTTACAGAGGTCTTGGCTCTGCCACCCTCTGAAGAGCTTCAGTTTTTTCCAAGTCAGAATGACCAAGAGTGTTTGCTACAGTATTTTCCTGTTAAAAAATGAATTTACCTTTATTCTTCTAGCTAAAAATACTTCTCAGCAGTGCTGCTGAGCTGATTTTAGTTGCAGTATGTTTTAGACAAACCACTGCTGTCTCTCTTTTGTGTTGATACTGGTGCATTTAGAAATGTGATTTTGGTGAAGTCTTTCCATTGTTTGTGATTTTTGCTGTCGACCACTTGTTACTAACCCAGCACCTATAACCATATAATGCTAAAGATAGATGTTTTCAGATTAATGAGAGCACAAACAAAATAAAACCCCTCAGTCTCAACCCTGAAGCTCTTGTCCTTCTCCTAGTACAGCACCTCAGAAAAGAATATTGTTTCTGCATAATACAGAAATGGATTGTGATATGATTCTGTTTTAATGGTGGTTTCAGATGTCCAGCATTATAGACCACTTTACCTTCTTGGTTTCTGGGAAGTTTGTTTGGAGGTAAAAAGCAAAACACTCTACAGCCCCCAAAAACATATGCATGCCCCAAACCCACTTCAGAATGTGAAAACAGAACAAAAAACAATAAAAAACCCCAGAACTCTGCTTTTCAGTAGTACTGGTTTGCTCCTATCTTTACTATTTTTGTACATGATCAGTCTCTTACTACATTATTTCATTTCAGTATGCTTTAACCACAGTCATAACAACATACTCTTATTTCTTCACTTTTTATGTGGTTTCTGGAATAGAGAAAATTAATGTAACATGTCTTAGCTTCCCCACCACCACCACCTTTTTCCTTTCTTTCTTTCTTCCTCATGTTTTCCAGTATTTTTAATAGATAAGCCATGCTACAAGTTGGCTTTGCTGCTGAGGGACTGCAGGTTTTGTTGTTATGATCTATTCAATAGTAATGGTGTTCTTCTTGGGTATATTCAGAGACTTTTAACGTGGTTGGAAAATTTGCACCAGTTTTCACTTATTCTGGAAAAATATGTACATGCACAAACCATACCTGACTCCTTTTAGAGGAAGAGATCAAGTAACCTGTTCAGTTCCTCTCTCCCTCAGCTGGGAGGTGGGGGATGTCTGGAGAGGGAAGGAGTCTCAATATCCCTTTACACTGAGATTCAATTGATTCCTTCAGTTTCCTTGCCTTTGTGGCAAAGAACAGAGTGCCAGTTCTCACATGGGCTTATCCCATGGTACAAAGTATTTAATGTGTTTCAGTTTCTTTAGCCTCAGTCAGGATTAAAAAATGTAATCTTTTTTTATTCCCCCTTCAGAAGGCTGATAGTCTTTGCTGCTGAAGGATGTGTTTGAGATGAAGGTATTTTGGAGGGAGAGAGTGCTTGATGTCTATAGGTACTTCTTTAATGTGAATTCAAAACCATTTATCTCGCATCCCAGTCACTCTAAAATGGTAGTTTTGTTCTTTCAGCTAAGACTTTGCTGGCTGGAAATAAAGCCATGGGTATGAAGAAAACTAAGTATTTTAAAATTGTATTGTATATTCAGTAGGTAATACATTCTACCCAGAGAAGCTTTTAGGTAGAAAGGCATTTATTTGGCCAACACAATTTGCTACCCACTGCCAAAGATTTGGAAACTTGCAAACAAGACTCTGAATTGAGTCTTCTGATACTTGTGCTGGCTTAGAGTTAGAAATGGTATTTCAGTCACTCCTGTGGTATTATCTGAGCTGTGGCTGTAAAATGTACAATACTTAAGGCTATCCTTACGTGGTAAGGATAAGCCAGACTCTCTTCCATAAACCTTACTCAAATTTGATCTTCATATCTTCATGGAGTAGGGTAGAAGAGAAAGTTAGCAACTGGCTTAATTCTGCATGTGTTCTGTTGTGTGCTTCTGAGAAAGATCATCTGACATACTTCTAGACACAATAATTTGTCCTTTGGGTGTTTGGGGTTTTTTGAAACTTAAGACTAAATTTAAAGTTGTAGAACCTACACACTGAATTTAAAATAGTATCTCTGTATTTATGGTGTATTAGCAATAACAGTTTGCTTATGTTTGGTTTGGGTTTTTTTTTCCCAAATAGAATCTCTTTTGCCTCACAGATCTCCTGGATACCTATTTGATGATGGTGCCTTTGGGGAGGAAGGCCATGTTCTGTAGTCTTTGAGTTTTGTTCAGGGAACTGCTTTTACACATGTGAGCAGGATAAGAAAAATGTGCCAAACTTCCTATGAGATGCCTTTAATGCAGTTAGTTTTTGGAGCAATTGGGCTCATTTCAGATTTTACTTTTTCTTTTCTCCTTCGTGGGGACAGAAGTAGTTTGAACTGCTTCTAACTGTATTTACAGTTTCTGCTGTGGAAAGTTGTCCTAAGCTTTTTCTTGTTTCCCTGTTCTCCAGTCCTAAGCTTTTTCTTGTTTCCCTGTTCTCCAGTCCTAAGCTTTTTCTTGTTTCCCTGTTCTCCAGTCCTAAGCTTTTTCTTGTTTCCCTGTTCTCCAGTCCTAAGCTTTTTCTTGTTTCCCTGTTCTCCAGTTTTGGGATTGGTGCTTTGTGATCATGGACTGGATTTCTACCCACCTGATGGAGTACAGTCATGACTTGTGCAGGCCTCTTTGTAGTTTAAGTTTTTGTGGCTGAGAGCACTAGGAAAACGTTTTCCTGCTTGTTTTATGCAAATGCACATTTGTGGTGGTACCACAATTGTAATGCTGCCTTTCTTTTCCCATCAGCTACCTGAAATGGTCTTGAAACTTGGCCATCTGCTAACACATCACTACTTTTAGAAGAATGGACATGCAAGTAGAGATGCTTATAGAAGGGTGTTGCTTTTTAGCAGAATGAAGGGTTGGGTTTAGTTGTTTCAGTGGCATTGATGGGCTTTTTGGCCTTAGTGTACAAACAAACATACTCGGAGCAGGATTACCTATCTCTTTATTTTAAATTCCATTCTGTCTCTCCCTGTGCTCCAAGGAAGAAATGTCTTAACCTGCATATTTGTCTGGCACAAGCAAAATGTTAGGCTGCTTATGAAAGTATTCTGTATCCATAAAGAGAAGGGTTAATAGGACAGGAGTCACCTACATTTTGTATCATTGCTATTCTGATTTTAAAAGACGTTGCTGGGAGTGTATTAGCAGAGCAAAACACCTCTAGGAATCTTATTTCAGCTTCTGCAGCTGCTGCTGCTTGTTGATAGAAGTTACTTCTAGACCTTTCTGCAGATAAGTGCTAACATTTTGCCTGAAGCTTTCCCTTATTTTGGAGCAGCCCTCTGGGTGAGGGTGTCTGCAGCTCTGCCTTGCACAGATCTCCTCTCTACCTCTCTGTTGTTTCTATCCTTAATGTTACAATTGATTATTTTTTCTGACTCAAGCCATTTTTCCCAAAGCATTTCTTCAGCATTTAGAAATAATCTATGGCCTTGAAACATTCACATTTCCTCCTGGTTCAGTCTGCAGAAACATTCTTGTAGCTTCTTTTGCAGATAGTGAAGAGTTTAATGAATAAAAGTTAAAAAAAAACCCCACCCACTCTTGAGCAGTTTGTACTGCTTCTTTCTGAGTGTTTATACTGCCTTAGAGTCTTTAGATGATAAATCAGAATACTTTCTCATCCTACTCACACTGATGCAGTAAAGCTAAGTCGTGTATGAGACCTTGAAGTGCCAATTGTTGTTCAGTTATGGTTATATCTGTTGCTAGTAGCATGTCCAAGTTAACGTTGCATGTCTCTGTGTATGACAATTACACTTGTTGAGCTATGATAAAATTTGATATTAATTAAGGATTCTGTGGGTAAAGAATTAATAACATTCTTTATATAGAACTATTACATTTGAAGAGTGTATTTATTATATCAGACCAGTTCACGTTGTGATTTAAGGTAAAGAACAGCTTTTTCAAAGCTAATGAAGATGTTTCCTTAACTAGGCCTTCAAAAAGGCTAAACAGCATAATGCTTCTTCAGGCTACTGTTGGGAACTGTTTATGTATTGGTCATTTAAGTGGGCTCAAGAATGTTCCTGGAAACTGAGACTGTGTCGTGCAGCAAGTCTCTTTCAGTAAACTGCCTTTCCTTGGAGAAAGCTCTTGTGTGTAGACTGCCTGGTCTCGAGATCAGCTTCTGGTGTTGTCTGGGAGAAGACTGCTCTTTGGCATCAGCTCATGCTGTGCTCAGGGCTGCTGAGCATATCTCTCCATTGTAGGTGACTGTTCCAGCAGCTGGGAATGTTCCTGAGCACTGCTCACTTCGCTGATACAGATGTGGGCGTAGGTGCCACTGACACAGTCGAGGGGATGGAGCAGTTCTCCTAGGAGAAATTAGCAACCCTCAGTTTGCAGACTGAGGACAACGAGGAGAAGGTTGCCAAGGTGGATACAATTACACAGAACTGTTACTTGACAAATGCCATATCGCAGAAACTAGGGAACAGTTAACTGGTAGGAGATGGTTTTAAAGTGGCTAAAAAGTGAACTTCAGGAACTTGATGCCATAGGAGGTTGTGGAGGCAATTCAAAGTGTAAGTGACCTCAGTTTAGTCAAAGTGACAATAAGGGACATGGACTGCAGAAACGAGCCTGGCACTCTTGTTACCCTTAAACAGCATCTCAGTTGATAGGGATAGTAGAGATGAAGTACTGGGTTGGATGGACTGCTGACCTGTGCTGCTAACCCAGACCATGAGGGCATTTCTTATGCCTTTATTTGGCCTGGGCAGCTGCCTGAGCTTTTAAAACCCTGAGTTTTCTAATAGGTGGCATGTTTCAGCTTTGTTAGGAAGCTGATCTTCGCCAGTCTGAATACATGTCTTGAACTGAGAGTGGATGAGCAGTGAAGTGGTTTTAAATCAGGAAAAAAAAGGAACTCTTCCATGCTAAGAAGGGAAGCTATTCCTTTTTTGCAAAGCCATTCTGTGATTGTAGGATGAATTTTGCTTTTAATACTGTGCTGAGAAGAAGCCATGCTTCTGTAATTGAACTACTGTAAAACTTAGTATTTTGTGCATGTCATATGGATTTATCTTCTAAAATAGCCTTTGAAGAATAAATTCAATACCATTGAAAAGTATGCCATTTCTCTGTGAAAACTCCAACAGCTTTTGTCACTGAAAGTACTTCAAACCTGTAGCTGTTGGGCTGGCCATTTTAGGTATGCAAGAGCTGGGTTTAGCATAAGTATTGTCCTCTGTATGCTATTCTGGAAAGAGATTCTGTACTGTTTTTCATCAGGAACTGTACTGAAGCTATGTGGCTCATCATTAAATAACTGTTTAAAAGGAAACCATTTATAGTCCAGGTGGAAATGATGCAAAGGTAGTTGTTGACCTAATACTCCCAATTCTTAATAGCAATACTTTAACATGGTTTGAACTTGAGACAAAAATAGGCTGAGTTCAAGTTGTGTTAGCATTGAAAAATTCTGAATTTCATTAGCTTCTGTTATAGTTGTTTATACTTTAAAAGTGTCTGGAGGATTTTAGAGCTTGTATCAAGGCCTCAGTGTTGTAAGTTTGTGTGATTTTTAAGCTTGTGCCGTCCTTAATTAGTATTTCATTGATGGAATTTGAAAAGTCAGCCCCAGTGGGAGGCACCTTTAGGTACAGTCACATCCCACTAATGATTTTTTTCAGGTTATTGTAGTTATCTTGGAGGACCAGACAACAGAAGCCTGGATAGAATGATGCATGCTGGGCTTGGGATAGCAGAGCTTTTAGATGCTGGGAGTAAAGCAACAGGAAGATTGAAGCATTGCAGAAGAGGCTAAGCCTGATTTTTTCCAAAGCTTTTCACTCTGTTTCAGCTGACCTGACCATTTGTCCCAGAAGAGGAATGAGGTCAAGGTCCAGAATATTCAGTGTGAAAGACAAAGGGCCTTGGTTTTCCTAAGTACTGACGTTGAGGTTTGTGAAGCACCACACTGAAGAGTAAGATGTGCAAGTCTGAACTAAGCCACCTGGAATGAGACAAAGTAGCTATAAATAATAATCATCCTGTGGATTTTATTATGCTAACACATGATGCTGTGAAAGAGGCATGTTACCTTTTTCTTGAGAGGAGTCTTCATGCATCTTTGATTGTATGCAGCAGAATATTATTGGGTAAGAGGGAATCCCTCTGAGTGGTTGTCTTTTGGTAGTATTTCTTCTGACCAGCAAGGTACCACTCTGCATCTATCTGCATAGCTTTAAATCTTGACATTAAAATAAACAAGAATTTCAGATTGCATCTACTGAAGGTGATTGGTAAATGCCAAAGCATTACTTTTTCAAAGCAGTGATTATTGCATGGGGTTCAGCAGTGGTAAGGCTAACCTAGCAACCAGTGCTGGCCACGTTGACACACGTTACCCAACACTTTTGAAGCCAGCAGTTCTTGAAACTTCTGAAATGAAATCAGCTCTGATTCAGACTCTTTTGACACACTTGGCAACAAATGCAGCCTGTCTTGGAACTGTTTTAAAATATGCACAACGTAGAAGCAAGGCTGGAAGTGGGAGCCAGTGAAATAAATACACAGACATCACGTAGACTGATAGTCTACTGACAAAAAAGGCTTTCTTGCCTTTTCCTGGCAACTGAGTATCTCACTGAACTACATTAAGTCGGCAAGCCCCACACCCTTTTAAGTGGAAGTCAGATGTCCTCTCAGGTGTGACAATCTGATGGCATCCTGAGTGCCAGAGTGGTGTTGGATGCCATCAGCAGACCTGCTGCGTCACGGCACAGCTGCTGCTGAACAGTGTAGTACTTCCTCACTGTGCTACTCCATGGCTGCTGTGCTGAGCTGTCATTTTCTTGAACTGGCTATGAAGTAACCAGCAAAGATCCTCACACAGGATGTGATGGTTTGGGTGTTACAGGCCTCCCCACACTTTGGAAAAATCACCCAGGCTGGACTCAGCTGCTCTGGAAATTGAATGAAGCTTTATATTGGCAGCTTAGCACAAGAGACAAGCAGGTATTTACAGTATATGCAGAAATAGGCAAGTTAAGGAGTAATACAGAAACACAACAGCCCTCCCAGAAACCTGAGTCCCCAGGAGGGGCTTTCAACCACTCTTCCACCTTCCTCCCACCCCTCTACCTTACCCTAGATCTTGCCTTATGTTTAAGGTAGTTTGGAGGGTTGGCCAGGGGGATTAGGAAGCAGATGAATTAGTCACACAGACTGCAGGTTAGGTTAGAGAGAGAAATGCAGCCCACAAAGCTCAGTGAGTGACTCTCTTATCTATATTTATGTTCTTGTCCTTATACATCTCAGCAAGCCTATGAGTGCAGTAGCCATCACCACTGTTTCCTTTTCACAGCCTGTGATCTAGTTCTCACCAAACCAGCACACCTTCAAACACTTCAGAACAAACTCTGTCAGTACAGTGTCTTCTGAAGACCTCTAAGTCTTATTTGAAGCTCATGTCTAAAATCCTCTTGTTTCTAAGTTTAGATTGAATTAGGAAACTTAAATCTTACTGAATTTTATATTCAGGTGACCTGGGACAATTATTCATACAATAGAATGTAAATAGTGCTGCAGTTAATGTTTGTTTTGGTCTTTTTTTCTTTGCTCAAAGAGCCTACAGCATCTGGTGACATCTTTTTCCAGTCAGAGCACATTACCACATAAAAAACATATATATTTTTTAAGTATGTGCTCAAAACTGGGATAAATCAGTACTGAATCACATGGCCAACACTTGAAACTCTGAATATCCATCGTATCTCATTGAAGTTGCAGCTCTGTTAGGATAGAACTTGCTGTCTTTTTATTAACTCTTAATGTTGCTCTACCGGGGGGGGGGGGGGGGGGGGAGACTTCATAGGATCTCTGCCTGTTCCTCACCCTTTTTTTTCCCTCTCTGCTATTCCTGAAATGAGTAGCACTTATGTTTCCTCTTTCCCTTTTCTGTAAATGAGACCAATTTTATTTTCTTTTAGCAACTTAACAGAGCACATTTTTGGCTATGATGTGGAGAAGTTGTTTATATAAACAAATCCACACAAGGAGGACATAGATTTCATTCTACTTAGCTACATAAACCAGAGAGTGAATAAAGATGTGCCTAGAAAGGAAATCATGACATGCACCTGCTCTTTTGGGTTGGTTGGGGTTGGTTTTGTTTGCTTTGTTTATAAATTTAGTTTGGTTCTTCAAAGTTCCAAACAGAAAGACAGGTTTCAGATGACAATATGGAAGCCTAAAATGGTAACAGACTTCTGCTTTGGTACATGTCAGACTTCCTCTGTTTATTTTGGCCGAGAAGTGTGCGTTGCTATCAGTTCTGCATGTCATGGGTTTACAGGATAAACAGCTTTGCACAAACAAAGCTATACACACTGCTTCATGTTCTTCATCTCTTCCTTTGTCATGACTTCTCACAATGTTTTATCATCAATGAGTACAAATGTGCTGGGATCACGTAAAGAAGGAAAGGACACAGTATTTCCTTTAAGCTGAGAACTGTTTGCTAAGTGGTTATGATGGAAATTCAAACACTGGGAATTCTAATCTTCCTTCTCAAACTTTATCTGGTGGATTGATTAATATTGAAGCTAATGTAATTTGTTGAAAGAATTTAGGCTGTGCAAATAGCTTTTTAATTATGTTAGGCAGTTGAGAAAATAAAATTTGTCCAGGTACTGTTAAACTCAGCTGCTTCTCTCTGCTTGGTCCTTGGAAAAGTGTTTGCTTAAAAATCTGCACTTGTTCTTGCTCTTATCACTTCTTCTCTGTGGGATGAAGGCAGCAGGCAGTGTGAAGTGAAAAATAATGTATTTACTAACCAGAAGATAAAGCTGGGTTTTTCCCAGTTAAACCCTGCTTTTTCTTTTGCATGTACCAGAGTTGTGTAATGTATTCCCCTATAATCATTGCAGTACTCTTTTATTTTTAAGGTTATTCTTGTGCAAGTTAATCCAGGGGAAGCATTTACGATAAGAAGAGAAGATGGACAGTTTCAGTGCATTACAGGTAAAGCTGATGAACTTCATTTCTTTCTCGAGTCTATTTCAGGAGAAAGAAAAGGCAGTTTGTGGTGTTGGAAGTAACAGACTGATAGAAATTACTTTAAAAACAAGAGCCATTTAAATACCGAAGAGATTAGGTGCTAAGGATCATTTCTCTGACACAAAAAAGTGATTTTCTTAGATTAAATGAAATTTCTCGGGGAAGGGGGAGGAACATTTTCGGTTTGCGAAGTGAAGAGCAAAGTGCTGTGGTAGCAAACTTTGGGCTGAGTTGCATAGGTCTTATTACAGAGACCTCAATTTAAAAGCTACAGATGGTTTATTTTTTTACTCCTTGCTGTCACATGGATATTGTTTGCCCATCTCAACAATAGGTATCTGTTATCCTTCTACTAGTTCTTCACTATCTCTAGGGGCCAAATTATTCCTCAGTTCTAGCAAGTGCAGCTTCAAAGTAAAAACACTTCATCAGCCTATCTATAGCTGCAAACATCAGTCAGATATAATAGATGCTATTTAGATTACTGCTTCACTGTGTTGTAGAAGAGTATCCACAATTCAACTATGGAGTCACTTTTTTCCTTGTTATCTTCTGGGCCAATGAATCCTCCTTTCTTTTTTTCCTGGATGTTGGCCCAGCTTCAGCAGATACTGTTCTGGGAACTTGAGGTAAGTATTTTCAAGCTCTTTTCTTCCTCTCTCTCTGGTCTGAAAAGAGATGTAAGATCCAGTTCCTAGTCTCATAGCCAGATCCTTTGGATAGAAATTAGTGCATTTAAAAGGAGGCCTTAGGTTATAATTCCTCAAGTTTACATGTTCATTGGCCTTGTTCTTCAAAAGCTTGTGCCAGTTGCACAGTATTGTGGCTTCCTTTTGAGCCACAAGTGGATCAGTGTTGCAGCTTACAGTTCTGTAGAACTTATTTGAAACACAGCTGTGTAATAATTACTTGGTAATAGGAGAGGGGATCGTGGTGGGTTTTGTCTTGCAATTGTAATTAAAGAACAGGTCATACCTGTGTTACTTCTGTTGTATAAAATGCTGACAGTGGCAACCATTGTGTTCTTCGGTTCAATTCTGATCTACCAAACGGGCTTATGGGAGGGTGGCAGTGGAGTGAATGGGCAGTTTGCTTGCATGATCATCTCCAAAGATGGAAGTATGTGATAGACTGCAAAAATATTGAGATCATACCTTTATAGATGTAGTTCTAATATTTCATGGTATGGCTTTTATCCTCGCCTGGTCTCTCCTGCTTTCCAAATAGGCAGGTCACTATTCTGATTTGATTCAGCTGTTGATTTGTTCATGCTTTACATATGAAAGTGACTGTGAGGAGTTAGTAGACTCAATTGTTCCTGGGTGCAAGCTCAGTCACAGTCTTACAATCTTTCTGAAAAGTGGCACTGGCAGTCAAGGAACCTACGTGCCAAATCATTTGCACAGCAAGCCTCCAGCCATAGACATTCTCCTTGTCCTTCCCACTCCCAGGACATGGAAATATGGCTTGCCGTTGGCAGTAAAGCAGAAGGCACAGAGGCTTTTTCTATCTATACAGCCACTCATCTCATAGGAGAATCTGAGTTGTGTGTGATCTTTGACTGTTGCATTTCTGGTCCATTCTTGCCACTCTTGAGACATTTTTGTGTTTCAGGAGTGTGTGCCTATGGATTTTTCTGCCTTTTGGCTGGTTGGGTCTGTCTGGCTTAAAGAAGAAACTCCCTTAAAAATGGATGCTGTACCTTTTTCGTTGTACATATTGACACTGCTGAGGAGTGTCTGCTTTCCTGTTTTCTCTGTATATAGGTGTTTACAAAGCGAACAGTTTTAGGTGGTATACAGAGTAGAAGGTAATTTGGGTTTAGTGGTCCTTTTTGCTCTGCCACAACTTCTCAAACATAGTTTGCCCTTGGCATGGGTACAAAATGGAGAACCAGCTCACAAAATGGGTGACAACCACTAGAGACAATTGCATTGACTCTAAAGAGGCCAAGCTCACGTCGTTCCCACCTTTGTTTTGGTTTTCTTTCCTTTGCTGCATGCACTCAGTTATTCAGTCAAATCAAAGGTAAAGATGCAGAAGTGCCTAACGAGCATGGTTCAGAGGAAATCTTGCAAATGTACAGAGATGCTTATTTTTAAAAAGGCATGAGGGAAACAAAAATGGCTCAAGTTCAGTGGAGATGCAATCACTGGAAAGTTAATTTAGTCATTACAATGTTCCTTAATATTTTTTCCAGTCCATTTTCCCTGCAAATGTTTACCCTTCTTTATGCTTTTTTCTGACAGTGTTGACTTAAAAGTCTCTGCAAAGAATGCCTATCAGCTTTTTCTGTGATGTACTATGTAAAAAGGGTAGCATTGCATGTTCAAAGTGTGTCTGGGTACTACTTTGCAAAATCCCAGCATGTGCTGTCTAGAGAAAAAAATTATGTCTATATTGCAATTAATATGTTTTGTCTCGTGGCACACTCAGAATTCACCTGGAGACAAAGCATTGGTGAAGGCAAAGGGTTTTTTTGTGTGTGAAATGTGCTTAATACTTTATTACAGGCGTTCTCTTAGCCCTTTCAAAATGAGAGTTGTGCAGTTTACATGTAGAACAAACAACACTTACTGCTCTGTGATGGAATGGTAAGTGACCACCAAACAAATGTGCCTTGGCTTCTGATATTCTCTCTCTAGAATGAATTGGTTCTGAATGTTTATTTTGCTTCTTTTGTGAGATGGTCAACATTCTACAAATAACAAGGACTTCAGTGTTATATTCAACACATTTTTCTCAAGGAACAAAAAAAAGTTCTGAGCACCACTTTTCAAAATCTGGATTGCAATTTCTGCTTAGCAAAGCAGTGATTAACAGACACGTTGTCTCTTTGAAGTAAATGGTAGCCCAGGGAAAAGAGAAATCATTTGAGATTACAAAGGACAGTAAGAATTTGGAATGTTGCACATTGACCAATGTGGAAAATGCTAAAGTGTAAGTTTAGGTTCTTGCAAGTCCATTTGCATGGGCAGAAGTTTAAAATTAAAGTTATGTAAGTATGAAAAAGAGAAAGTTGAGAGGTAGTGAGCTCCTTCTGGATGGATCCCCAGGAGAGTGCAGATATACAGCAGGTTGGGTAGTTTGGTAAGCCACTCACTGCTCTTTGAACAATCAATAGAGAAGGACACCACGGTTTGGTTTGGTTTGTTTCTGTGAGCTAAGCTGCAGAAAATGCTGCATTTATACCCAGACTCCACTGGTATCACTTTCATAATGATCTACATAGTGGATGATCATAGATCCTCTGATAAGTGAGAAGTGGCTTCTTAAGGCAGGCCTCTTCCATGGTAGTTATGACTAGGTAAAAAAGCTCATAAGGCTTATTCCTGCTTTGAAATCTCTTCAGGCTGGTAAAAGAGCAGTGCTGTTGAGAGACCTTTTCTCCTTGGTGAATCTCACTCCTTTGTTTTGGCAGACTTTTGCTGACTTTTGTGTATTTTCTTCTTACATTTATGTCTGTCACATAGGAAGCATGGGTGCTTTATTTCTGTATGTAGGAATCTTAAGATTTCAACTGCTTTTCTACCATACATCATTTGAGTTGAGTGCAGCTTCAGATGGGCAATTCTGTCTGTGCCAATTTTTCTGATTGTATGAAATACTTTCTTTGGCTACCTAGCAATGACTTCTGCCTGCTCTTAACACAACTTTAATTCAAAGAGTTTTTCAGTCTCTTGCTCTCCAGATGCACTGTGCTTTCCTTGCTGGATAGCTAGGAAGATATCTGTCTGCCTATCCTTGCTTTAGACCAAAATGTTTCTTTTCAGAAGAGCTCTTTTTACATCTCTGAAACTTTTCTCATTTATGCTCAAGAATTTTGTAGAAACTTTCCTGAAGCCAAAATTTTGTTCTGTTAAAGTGAAATAATCAGCTGCATTACAGTGATTCAGAAAAGCAGGTTTGAATTGTATGAATGGGCTCTCTTTCTACAAGTGAATTACTGCAGATCACTCATTCATTAATTCTTCCTATTGCAGAGTAAGTGAATGAGGATGACTCATCGTGAGCACATTTTATAACAGTCCCAAGTTACAGCTAAGGACTATCAAATGTTACTTGACATAATAAGAGAGACCATGCTCTGTATGTCTCTGCAAAGGAAAATTGCCATTTTCATAATAAATTAGGAAAGAAAAATTATGTAAATTAGTATGAGTCATAAATACTTAATGCTTTGAAATGAAATGAGGTATCAGTTTAAGGTTTGTCTCTGGGATAAAAGTTAAGCAATCCTAACATTCTTTCCTTCCTTTCTTTCTTTTTTTTTGTCTCTTTAAAATAAGGAATAAAATACTTCTGCAAAGTGTTTTCAAGTAAGGCAGGAGGAAAATATAACATCAGTTCTGAGACTACAGTAGTGCCTTTTGCAATAGGGCAGAGGTAATCTTTGCTCTTTTCAGGACCATCTCAAACTTGTTTTACCCACTCAACAAAACTTGAAGTAGTGCAAAACAAGGTCATTCCCCTGACCAGAATAAAACACAGCAATCCAGAAGTCTGTTGTTTAGATCCAGCTCTTTCCATTCTGAGAATGGCCATGAGAATTAGCCTCATAACAGAGCTCCCTCGGCCTTCTCTGGGAACTGCCTGACCTTCTCTGCCGCTAAATCTGATAACTGACCAGGTCTTGGTGGGCTCAGTCTCTGCCAGCCCTTAAAGAGGCAGCCAGAGGTGATACAAGAAGCTGTTCATGGAAAACCTTCTTTTATTATGCTGCTTTTTAGCCAGAGCAGGTCTCATTGCTATTGCACCCACTTTGCTAGGAGTATAAACACCAGGTTTCTAAAACATGCTATTCCCAGAATGAACTACAGTGGTCACTAGTTCTGTTGGAAAGCAAACTCGACCTGGTTTATCACCTTCTGCATCAGCAAATGAAAACCAACCAGCCAACCAAAAACAGATTAAAAGGGAAATGCATTGATTTCATATTTCTTTCAGTGTTGGTTTTAAAGAAAATTTACTTTTCTGTCATTGATTGTTGCTTAAACTGTGTTAAATAGATCTAACATCTAATCTAATGTATGGACAAAACATATCCATAACATTTTCTGCCTTGGTTATTTTTTTCTTCTTCAGTGTTTGTTTTTTTTAAACTTTTGTTCTATCTTTACTTATTTCCCACAACTCTATATGTGAATGAATTAATAACTTAGTATATTCATTGTAAGGCGTTCAGTCAGGTTCTGGTTTTGCTGTGTGTTGTCATCAGTTAACCTTCCCTCATGTCCTCTGCAATCTCCTCCTTTATTCCTTCTTTTCCCTATACTGCAAGCTGCACACTGCAAACCCAGTCTGACTGTAGGAAGGTTCTGGAGATGTTAGTTTAAAATTTCAGCACTTCAGCTGCATACTGAAGACATCTAATTTTAGGTGTCTAAATGTGTGTTTCTATATGTGGCCTTGGATCTGAGCTCCCATTATAACTAGGGAAGATTTAGTCAGTGCGTTTCAGCTGACATCAGTTTGCACTGAATAGCTCTCCAGGCTCCACTGTCTGTACTGACTAGATCTCCACTTGCTATAATGGGAGGCTAAAGTCCTCACTTGCATGCAGACACATAATTTTAGATACCTAAATGAGATGTCTCCATTCTGGAGCTAAAGCCTGGCTATTATAAACTGAAATAAGTAAGGCTACATCCTGAAAACATCTGAGTTGAGTGTATTGTTTCACAATTGTACCCACAATGAATGGTCTTTGTCCTCAAGCATTTGAACTCTTTGAACTCATCCATTTCTATGAGCACCGTTACACGTTTTACAAGGGTGGTACCAGTACTTGGAGGTGCATGTTGGGAATGGAGTTACAGTCCTAAGATGCAGCTAGAGAATGCCCCTAAAACTTGGTTTCCCTGACTGCAGTCAGTCATGTCTAGCCCACAACGTTGTGAATTATTAACTCAAACTGCTGAGATTGCAATGCTACTCTAGGCTGAGTCTGGATCAGTCGGGTGAGCCTTGTATGAAGCATGTGTCTGGCAGTATTAGAATAGCCCCCTGGCACTGCAGACTGGTCATATGGTTTCTTCCCTGACTGTGCTGTTGATGGAAAATAAATAGGTATTTGTTGCTTCCTTCACAGAGGAAAGTGTATTCAGTATCTCTTCTTGATTTCTGGTTCAAGTAGAAAGGTTGTCTAATGTAAGTACTTAGCAGTTTGAACTGACTCAAAGGTCAGAAATGCAGGCTGAGGAGTTTGAAAAAGATTTTATTTAGCATTTTCACTTCATGTCTGGAATAACTTATGCTGATAGCTTTTCTTCTGTCTTAATTGGCTGCAATCTGGCTGATTGGAATAATAAAATCTATGAAGATTGCTAACTTACTGAGCAAATTCTCTAATTATCTGATTATTTACAAACAAATGGTCCTTTTCTAGAAATTCACATGGAATGTTTTCAAGTAGACTTTGCACTGGGTTTCATAAAAATTGTAAGGTTAGAGCTTGTGCAGGAAGGACTTCACAGAATCACAGAATTGATTGGAAAGGACCTCTGGAGATCTAGCCCAACCTCTCTGCTAAACAGAGTCACCTAGATCAGGTTGCGCAGGAACATACCCAGGCAGCTTTTGAAAGCTTTCAGAGATGGAGACACCTCAACCTCTTGGGCAGCCTGTTCTAGAGTTCCATTGCCCTCAAAGTCAGTAAGGTTTTCCTTAAGTTTAGGTGACACATTCTGTGTTCAAGTTTGGGCCCTCGTCTCTTATCCTGTCACTGGGCACCACTGAAAAGAGTCTGGCCCCATCCTCTTGACACCAACCCTTTAGGTATTTATAAGCATTAATAAGATCTTCTTTTCTTCAGACTAAAAAGCCCCAAGCCCCTCCAGCCTTTCCTGACAGGTGCTCCAGTCCCACAGTCATCTTCATACCCCCTGATGGACTCTCTCCAGTAGTTCCCTGTCACTCTTGAACTGGGAAGCTCAGAACTGGGCACAGTACTCCAGATATGACCTCACTAGGGTAGAATAAAGGGGGGAAAAGAACCTCCTTCAACCTGCTGGTCTCACTCATCTTAATGCACCCCAGGATACCACTGGCCGGCTTGTCCTCAAGAGCACACTGCAGGCTGACTCATGTTTAATTTGTAGTCTACCAGGACCCCTAGATCTTTCTCCACAGAGATGCTTCAGCCAAGTTAACCCTTTTCTTGTGCTCTTGCATGGGGTTATTCCTGTTCCAGTGCAGGAATATGCACTTGGCCTTTCTGAGCTACATGAGGTTCACCTCTGCCTCATTCTTCAGCCTGCCCAGGTCTTGCTGGATGGCAGCACAGCCTTCTGGTGATTCAGCCACTTCTCCCAGTTTTGTATCATCAGCAAACTTGCTGAGAGTGCACTCTTTTCCTTCATCAGGTCATTGAAGATGCTGAACAAAACTGGACCCAGTACAGACCCCCCACCACTAGCTACAGGCCTCCAATGAGGCTCTTCATTGCTGATCACAAGCCTTTGAACTCTCATTAAGCCAGATCTGTTGTTAGATTCTCTCACCACATGTACAGTGTGAGTACATGCTGGTGTGCCATCTGTCAGAAAATGCTGCATATTGTTAGACAAGACCCCATAACATTTCTTTATAGCTCCACTGCATGAGATTCAAGTCATACTCCTGCATCAATGTCCTGTATTGCTGCAAGACATTGAGTTACTGGAGCATGTCCAGAGAGGGGCAACAAAGCTGGTGAAGGGTCTTATGAAAAGTGACTGAGGGAACTGGGATTGTTCAGCCTGAAGAAGAGGAGGCTGAGGAATGCCTTTTTGCTCTCTACAACCACCTGAAAGTTAGTTGTAGCGAGGTGGGGGTTGGTCTCTTCTCCTTAGTGTCAGGTGATAGAACAAGAAGAAATGGCCTGAAACTGTACCAGGAGAGACTGGATATTAGGATGCATTTGTTCACCAAAAGAGTGGTCAGGCATTGGAATAGGTTGCCCAGGGAGGTGGTGGTCCCTGCAGATGTTCAAGAAAAGCGTGGACATGATTTAATGGCCTTGGTGGTCTTAAGCTGATGATTGGACTCAGTGATCATAGAGGTCTTCTACAGTGGAAACAATGCTATGATTCTGCAGTCCTTGATGTACAGTCTGCAAGTATTCAGGTATCTATCAAAGAAGCACTTTTAACAAAGAAATAGCCTGGACTTAATTTTTTATGTACTCCTGCTCTGTTAGTATTCTGAAAAGTAGTTGTGGCTGCCTTAGCTTGTGGACTGCTGTTAGGCACATGGTAGTTGTAAGGGGTGGCAGTCTTGGAACAGCTCTGCTGGTCCTAATTTTCCCAGAGGTCCTCAAGACAGAGCAAGCTGTCCCACAGGTGCCCACACTGCCACAGCCATGCCAACACCTTACAGGGCCTGATGTTGCTCTGCTTCCATGCTTTCTTCTTTGATGCTAAAAACTGTTTTGTAGACAGAGAGCCGAGGCAGCAACAGAAAGGGACCAGGAGGTTAGTCTCCCTTTTATGGTTTTCACCTTGGCAAGTCAGCTGTATTGTCTGCATGGTTCCAGGTACACTCTTCTTGCTGGCATGTGGCATCTAAATGAACGTTGTATTTTGAATCCAGAGGTTTCTTTTCTTTTATTCTGTTCCTAGTTTTGCACTTTTTCTAATGGATGAATCAGCATCAACTTGATAGATATGGCTGTGCATGTGCTATCAACAGTAAATTACTATGGTTGACTTTTTGACTGAAGTTTTGTCAGCTTGCATGACACTCTTCAACTTGCTCTAAATCATGGTAGTGTAACTTCTATTCACCATCTTCCTTTTGCAGACATGCAGCAATCTATTTTACTAAAACAGCTGATTATCCAAACGAGGCAAAGGAAGAAGAGGAGAGAGATAACAAGGCTGTTACAAACATATAGGCTAGCTGTGCACAAATATCAACAGCTACTGTGTGAGTGAACAACTAATTACAGGCATCTAAGTTCAGCCACTTAAAGCTATACAGAAACAGTCTCATTACATGAGGTTTCCAACAAAGTCAGAAGGGCCAAATTGCCTGGTAGCAAATATGGCTTATCCACAGTGCTGTTCTTTGCTTTTTGCCAAAGAGAAGTTCTTTCTCACACTGCAGACAGCTTTTCCTTTTGTCCTTCTAGAAAATGCAGTTGTCTGGAGCAGTGCCTTAGGACATCATTCAAGAGCCTCAGATTTTTTTCAAGTGACTGTTCAGCACCCAGTAACTTGTAGACAGATCTCAAGTGAATGGTATTGGAGCTGTTAGAGAAGCTGACTATACCTTCCTTCCCTTTTGATTAGTCAGCTGTTTTGTGAACATATGATTTACCTCCTCTACCTGTTCTCAAGTTGTTTTGCCACTAGCCCATTCTGCAGCAGTAGCACATACCCTTTCACTCAGATGCTCTAAATACAGGCTGGCTTCATATATGCTGTCTTTGCCTTGGATGATCTTGACGGCTGTATTTAAAGGTGGAATGAATGTGTCTTCCAGGTCAATCAAAGAGCTGTAATAAGAACTTTAAATGTCAAACTGATAGTCTAATTATTTCACTAACAGCTCTTAAAAGGAAGTAGCATGGAATTGTTGTTTCAATAAGACACTAGTAAGTTGGTGTGAGTCGGACAGAGTATTCCTCGTGCTGAAGGTCACTGTTGCAACAGCCCTAGAACAAGTCTGTGAATGTGAAGAGGACATTTAAAGTAGGACTGTGTAGAAAGATCTCAGCAGAACCATGGGCTCGGGCAGAGTCCCAAAGCAGAGAAAGCCCTATTCCTAAAACACAGTTTTAGGAAGCCAGTTCCAAAACCAAACACACAAAAATCCCAAACGAAAGAGATAAAACAGAAGGAAATAATCACTCTGAGAAGAGGGCAGGGAAAGAACTGTGTGGTGGGTTAGGAACTTTGTGCCCCCCACTATTGGAATACACCAGGCTAGCTCAGGCAGCTTGGAGGTAAGATGAAGCTGTATTTACAGCAAAGCAAGTCTTGCAAGCATATATTCACAATATATTTACAAGTGTTTACAATTCTATACAAATTAGAAGTAACACAGAAATCAAACTCCCTCCTGGACAAAGGAAACTGCCCAGAAAGGGCTCCAAGCTACCCCCTCTTTCTCCCTCTGCTTTCCCAAACAGGCAAACAAAACCAGGAAAGTTTATGTGGTTATTTGTAGCCAAGGTTAGTGGTGAGATTAGAGCAGAGTGAAGGAGAAACTAACAGGGAAATGTCCCAGACCAGAATGGGACAAATCATTGACATTTTGGCTTTTTATCCCTCTCGGCAAACCAGTGAATGGCACAGACTTCACTGTTATTTTCCTTTCACAGCCAATGATCTAATATCTCTCATTAAAACATTCCACTTAGCCTCAAACCAGCACAAACTGTTAGATCCTGGTGCTGTAACTTAAACTGTAGCCTTCTCTTCTAAGAACCAGAATGAAAGTTGAAGATGCCAGACACAAGAAAGATACATCTGCAGAGAGTAGTCAACCTTTCTCTTGTTCTCTGCTTTCCCAGTTGCTTGAGGTAGCCTCTTGAAAGATAGCATTTCAGTCAAGTGCTTATGTGTTACACCCTCAGCTGCTTTAGCTAGCTCTTATGGTTTATGCAGCTGAGAGACATCTCAGTAAAACTCCTAAGTAGCAGGTAGATTTGAAAATGACATTAAACATACATTGCATTTATTCTTACCTTTCATCATACCTGCCATACCTTCAGTTTACCATCTTGTGATCAGACACAGAATTGTTCTGTTCACTTTTTTTTTTAAAGTAAGTTGACTCTTGCCCAGCTTTTAAATTCAGTTAAATCTGAAATCTCATCTGTTTTTTTTTTTTTCCCTTCCTTTTCAAAAAGAAGTGCATATAAATAAAGCTGTCTTGCAAGGAGATCCTTGCTGTGCCCAAAGCCCAGGCTGAATTTGGGAATTTGAGAAGCTAAGCTTTTAATTTGACTTTTTTTCTCCTAAAGACAATGTTTCATCCAAGTTGGATAGTAAAGAGTCAAAACCACAGTGACTGCCTCTGATTTAGAGTGGCAATACAATTTTGGGGAGCATCCAGTAACTAAGCAATGCAGCAATGAGTGAAGATAATTGGTAAGAGACATTCAGAGCAATTGGAACCAGCCAAAGTTCTTCCAGCATGAATGAGTTTTAAAAATCATCTGCTAGGAGAGCTGAAATCCAAACGTGAGTATCAGCAAATGCTGAATGGAGATGCAGAAGGCAGGCTAGTGTGAGCCTACCTGGCACTCCTTTCCCTAGCTTGCACTGTAAATGGCTACAAGAGGACTGGCAAATGTGAAAGTTTGAGATAGTTGACAATGTTAGCACTTCTTACCGTGGGCTTCTGGCTCATGTGTTACAACAATGCTTTTCTACACAGGTTGTGCATCTTACATGATGTATCTGTAGCCATTTTAATAACATATTTGCAAAAGATGTGTTTTTCTGATTCTTGTGCAGAGAAAGATTGCATAAAAAGAAGGGAAATGCACCTTGGAAATCCTCTCTCTTTACTCTTAACTGCAGCTGTATACTCTCTCAGCTTTTCTCACATTCCTTTCCAGCAAAGGTATGATACACGCTAGACTATGAATCTTACTCATATGCCCACACAGCTTTATTTCCCCAGTTCACCCTCTGATAGGGCTTTAAAATACCATCCAGAGCACCAATTTGCCCATAATAGCCTTCCCACTGTGTATTATGCTCACAGAATTTCAGTGTATTGTCATTTTTTTTTCAGTTACCGAGCCACATTTTCTCATCTGAAAAATAGCTAGCTTGTATTTCCTGGGAAGAATCTAGTCTCATCTTGGTGACAGTACTTAAATAGAAGAGTGGTGAGTTTGGGGTTCTTTTCAGAAACACATGTATGTGTTTCTGAAACAAATGTATGTTGCTGGATCATCTTGTACAGTGGTGGTGTGCTTCTGGCTCTGGACAAGTAGTATCTTTGTGGGCAAACATTTCTGTGCAGCTTCAGAGAGCTTCAGCAGAGTCAGTATAACCCTGTTTGCTGCTTTGAATTTTTGGCATTTCTTATTAGGATTTTAAATTGTGAATGAAAAAGGAAAGGATTGAATGGTAAATGATAATGCACAGCCAGCCTAGCATGTGAATATATCCCATCTTAATCACTCAGTAACCAATGCACTCAGGTGTCTCTCAGCTATCAAGATCTAGAAATACTTGGCATTTCAACAAAACTCATCATCCAAGCAACTCCAATGGCATCTGAAACTTGTATTCCAGAAGTTCTGCAAGGTCAACAAGAACATGCATTTACTGTCTAAAAGCTTCTTGTCTGAATGGTACCCTTGAACTGGGTGAAATGCAGTTATGTACAATGCAAGGTCACGAATGGGATTAATAAATTAGAAATGGGGATCTCCTTACTTGAAACTTGATGAAGAGGAGGAATCCATCAAGCTGTTTGACTCACAAGAGTATCTCCAGTATAATGTATCTGTAAAGGTTATTGTGATCATAAATTGTATCAGGGAAGGAGCTGCTGGTACAGCTTGGGATGTTTAGTAGCATTTTACAGGATTCTGCTGAGACTTAACTGTAATTGATAATTCATATTTACAGAAGATTAAATGAAGCTGACTCCTGGTGTTGTATGATAGAGCTATTAAGATATCCAGGAGGAGCTTATTTTACAAAAGGAAAGCTTGGTTGGTTTGGCTCAAAATGAGTTTTGTCAGGAATAGGTAAGTAAACACCAGGGATTCAATAATAATAAAAAGTTAATGCCAGAGGTGGTTTAGAGCCCAGTTTCATTTATCTAATTACAAGAAACTTCCTGGCTACATAGAGAAGTGATGCTCTGGAACAGTACTCCATTGGGAGACATATGAGTAAAAGAAATGACAGTTTTAAGATTGTTCCTGATGCTTCTTATGTAAAATCCATTTATGATGGATCTTGATGCATGATAATGAGGGAGAGGAATGAAGCTGAAATCACAGGTGAATAGACTTGATTCATGAGGGTTTTTTCAGTCCTTGAGGCCTGACAGTCCAGCAACAGAAAATTTAGATCTCCTGCATCCAGGCAGCAGTGAAGCAATGAAAAGGTTTCTGCACAAAGGACACATTTGCTTTCCAGCTATTGAGCAATTTTCTTGTCTCAGCTCCTTAGCATAGGGATATATTGATCCATCCATAATGTACAGTAAGAAGCTCCACTGTATGCATGTATCTTTTCCCCTTTCTTTTGGTTTGGAATGACAACTTTTATATGTCTGATCCAAGCTAGTTTTTTCATCCCTGGCCCCCTGCTTTGGCACAGGTAAGTGGATTCCTTACATAGTTCCTCCTGGCTCTGAGTTCATTTTGGCTGCCAAAGCAGTGGGTATGTTACTTTCTAAAACTTATTTGGTTACAGACCAAATTGAATTTGAAGAGAACACTGCAACAGCATAGGCTTATCTTTGTGTCTGGTCCCTGCTTACTGCTTTACCAGATACTTTCTTTCTGATAATACATATTTATTAGCATTGTTGAAAGCTTTTTCTCAACAACCACCTTTGTCATAGATGCTCTTAATGTCTGAGTTTACATAGTTTCCCTGTGTGGTAACTTGCTTTAGGTTGGGAGAAAACAATTCCTTCTTGAAGGGGATCTGTAAAGAGTTCATTGTGGTAGAATCAAGGAGCCTTTGTCAGCAACACTAAAAAGACCAAGTTTTAAATTTCAAATACTAAAACAAGTTTAAACGATTGAAGTAAAAAATTGTAAAGCCTTTATTAGTCTGTGATGGTTTGGGGTTGTTGCTTGTTTCAAATAATGCAGATCCTGAAAACCACTTTCTAATCACCTGCAATGCTAAAATCTGTAGTTTGCAGAGGGGATGGATGGAAGATATTTAGTGATATGTGTGATAGTAAACACGTTTCACTACAGAAAAGGCTGCAGGTCTTGGTAGTAAGCATGGTGCCTTTCTATGGTGCTAAGCCTGACCAAGAACATCAGTTCTTTTTATGTGCACCCTGCTTTTGGGTTGGTTAATGTGCAACCAAATTTCTGCTAAGCTTTTTGTGTGTTGACCTAAAGCCATTAGCAGAATCACAAGTCTTAATCAAATGTTTAACTATATCGTTTGAGCTGCAATGTTATGAGAAGTTTTCAAGGTCAGTAGCTTTTCAGTCAGAAATTATTTTCACTGTCTTCAGAGCATCCCCTGTTGTAACTCTATTTGTAGGCTTGTCTTGTTATTGGTGGAAAGACAGAGAAAAGTGTACCTGTGTCGTGACCTGTAATGGCAAGGGCTCGTGTTCAGAGGGCTTGCATTCCACTTTACTTCTGACTTAAGCTTTTAGCTGCTGAAGTCTTAGGCATAGCCCAGGTCACTCACTGAATCATGACCTAATCCCAGCAAGCACATTGCATCCGTTACTTGTCCCATTTTGACCACAGAATTCCCTACATTCCTGAAATTGTACAAGCATGAGGCTCCAGGGGGACAGCCGGAAGCCAGATATCAAAGGCATGCCACAGCCCAGACCACACTGAGGCAGTGGAAAACCAGGCCTTTCTTTGTCTCCAAAAGGAAAGAGTGTTTGTTTACCCAGAGTATATTGAATTCATCCTCAACTGCAAACAATAGCAGCAGCAGGAAATTGGTTAAAGTACTCCCCCAGATTCAGGGGGACCTGAGGCTTTTGGCTCTAAAAGTACCACAGAATCTGAACCTGTAGCTCCCAGATTCTAGCAGAGTCCCCAGGCAATGAGGTCTGCTGAGTTGAGGCTTTTCTCCATGTCATCTTTGGAGATGGAAACCTTCAGCTCAGAAGTTAAGATTCCAGAGGGGACACTACCCAAGAATGCCATCTGCCTTTTTCTGTTGATGTCATGGGGATTCTGCTAGGACTGAGGTGAGGTTCTGGTTCCCATTTTAAAGGCTGTCTCTGTATTTTCTGTGTAGAAGCCCTTGAGTTAAAGCAGTTAAGTGTGTCTAGTATGGACAGGAGCTTAATGTGTTGCATTCCAGTTTCTAGTGACCAATCTTCAGCAGAGGTGACCAAGGTCTACTGTTCATAGCACTGTCTTAGACAGGAGCAAGTTCTATTTCTGACAGTAGGAATCTACTCTTGGGAAACTTGATCTGCAGAGGAGTGGACAGAAGAGTGACTAGAGCAGGCCTGAACCAGATATCTACTTGAGGACACACCGTCTGTGCTTAATGATTGGTGTCAGTTGGTACAAGATGATTTCCTGATAAATGTGCAGAAGCACAGAATTGTCCTCCAGGGGCAACCAATGAATCACCCTGCTGGAGCCAAGCACTTGCTTTAGGTGCTGCAAAGTGTAACGTGTGTAACATCAGATGTTTTCAGTTGGTCTTACGTCTCATTTTTTGCTGTGTGATGATTGTGTAGTTTGCTTGGGGCTTGTTCCCTGCAGTGTGTGTCACGACAGAAGGATTTTGCATTGCCAAATGTCACCTTCTAAACTCCAGGATTTTTTTTCACTCATGATTTGAAACAAAACTGCTTAATAAAATGTTACTGCAACATTTATTTCATCCTGTGGAAACCTACATCTGAACATACGTGTGTTGGCAGAGTCTTTGGTGGACTCAAGTGACAAACCTGTGATGTAGGCATGAAAAAAGCTGTATGCAAGTGTGAAGAAAGGAAGTCCTGTAGAACTGAGCTCTCTTTCCATTTCTTTGTATTGTTCTTATGAGATGAAAAGGTCTTTTGTAACACCAAACTCACTTACCTAATGCAAGAATTACGTCTGAGACATGAAGATTTCAGTGGTACACAGCTGTTGGGTATGAAGGTGTTTTTTTTTAATCAGTGGTTATTATTAACCTTTTACTAAGAACAAGGTTGAGCCTTGTTTATTGCACCTTAAAACTCTAATCGTGGAGCAAACGTCATTCTAGTTTTACCTGATTTTCCCTTTCTCTGCTGAATCCTGGATTATGAGATTCTTGGAAGGCTGAGACACCACATCCTTCTAACTCAAGTTTTATGTCTCTCAGTTAGGAACAACCACTTCCAAATTAGTCCCTTTTTAAAAAAAAAAGTGCATGTGGTATTTATTTTAGCTATTAGAAGGACTTCAATATTAGAACTTCAACTCCTTATCATAATTTTTGTTCTGCTTTCATTTTACTTTAAATAGATCATCTGAATCTGCATTATATTTGTTTATATAATTCACTTGAAGCCTAAACAACTGAGAGGTTTTCAAGTGGAAGTACCTGTTATTAGTAGATTCCAGACTAGTACATCTTTGGAGGTGCCTATCTTGAATAGTAGTAAAAATTAAGAGTTGGGCATAGCATTTTCTCTTGGCAGCCTTTTCTGGTATTAATTTCCTGCTTGAGTCTCTGACACTGTGTCTTGTAAAATTCAGTCACAGTCTGCAGAAAGAGAATTTTACTGTATCCACAGTCTACTCTGTATTTCCATCCATGGTTTTTAAAATGCCTTTCCCTAGAATCTGATAAAATGGTTACAGCATTTATGTGTATGCTATTGATTTTCTTAATGCATCATGCTCATAAGTAATATTTAATAAGCATATTCAAGTAGTAATCAATAGGTGTATATGTAATATATAAATACCTATCAATAGATAATATATACACATAACTTGGGGGGGGTATTCAGAAATCTGCACAAAGGAGGGGGTTAAGTATGCACACAAAACTCATTAATTAATATGTTATGTAAAAGGATGCTGAAAAGGCCTTTACAAGTAATTATGCTACATAATTTCATTGTTGGCACCACTAGGCAGGGAAGAGAGGGAGGCTGAAGTTACTCCTTCCAAGATCTGTCTTCTCTGAATCAACATGCTCTTTTGAGAAGCCACTGTCTCTTGATGCCAAAAACTGCCAACTGTTGAGACTTGCTTGTGCTATTCACCTCTTAACCTAACCAACTATCAGTAGTAGTGCTTAACTCTCTTATCACTTGGCACTGCACAGGTTCTAGTAGTAACAGTTGCTAGACTAAATTTTAGTTCATCCTAAATGTTGTGAATCAAGTGGAATACAATTAAGCACTATGCACAAATATTAGTCTGAAAAGCTTGCAGATCAATACTTCTTAGCATAAGTGCTAGGAAATTTAGCTCTCCTTGAGGAAAAAAAGGTAGGCAAATATGTGATGCACTTAGATTAGAACAAGTGTAATTATTTTTTCCTGCTGAAAGTAAGAACATCAAAACTTGTGTTAAGAATGATACTTCACATTTGATTCCCTCTGAAATGCTGTGATTTATGGCTTACCTGATATTTAAATTGGAAGACTATGGGGGAGAGAGAACAGTTTTTTTACATAACTCTTCCACAGTTACTAAGTAATCACCCAACATCTAAACCTAAAACAGCAAACAAAACAAAGTCATTTAACAATCTGGGCTGCACAGTACAAGGTCTGTGTTGGTTTTCCACATCTTTGACTCATCAGTGCTTGTTTTAATGAAGTAGGATGGAGCTGATTACTGCGGCATACAGTTGCTTCAGAAAGAACGTAGGAAAACTTCATTGTTGGAGTACCTCAAAAGACTAAAATTGTCCATCTGCGAGACCCCAGGTGTAATTTCGTGTTGTGAAGTGTATGCCATTAAAAGGGCTTGCAGTCTTTCTTTTCATTAAAAAAATGCACAATTATCATTGTTAAGAAACAGGTGAAATGAAAGTACCCTTAACATTTGAACACAGAAACCATTGCCACCTTTTTCCTTTGAAAGTATGTGAGGTTATTAGAAAAGCAACCTGATAGCTGTGTTAATGATGAAGTGCCATAGGAACCTGTCATCTCTGTGCTTCGCCTGTGAGATTTCACATTGTGGTGGGTTTTTTCTGGCAATGTATATACGGTTTCATGGGAAACATCAGGACCTTATTAGGATCTCATCTTTAGAAAGACTGCAGTTGGGTTTCATAGCTTTCCACCTTTAATCCATGACTCCAGGATCTCTGTGGATGAAACTGATGTATTTTCCTTGCTTTTTGAAGGAACTATGTGACTGTTTTGCCTTCAGTTTTCCCTTGCATTTGCCAGCTTGTGGTCTACTGATATTTTTTAGTATCTTTATTTTTTAGCTAATTGATATATTTTAATTGTAGTTGCTGCTTCATCAGCTGCTATCCCCTAGCCTTGATGGCAAAAGCAGACAGATGGCTGGGGGAAGGAATTGTTTTCCCAGGATTGAGGGCATAAGGAATGCATTAAATTGACAGCATGCAAACTGAGGTCTTCTGATCACCTGTGCTCTTGGCAGTGTTCACAGTTCCTTCTCCTGCTTCTTCTCCAGCTAAGGCCTAACAGTCAGTTTTGTGTTTGCTTCCCTCTTTTGTTATTACTTGCTTTGATTACACTGCACCTAATAAATGTGAAGCTGCTGATAATTAGCAACAATTTTTTAGTGCCTGTTAACCTCAAGTACTAACTTGGGCAGTATTTTCCACGCATGGCTTACAAGACCAATGCTGACCAATTGTCGATGGCTGTTGTTACTAGTTAGTTAATTGTAGCTGCTGGGAGCCCAAAACAAAGCTTCGAAGCCTTAGCCATTATGTCAAAGACAGAGTGGTGCAACTACTGGTGGCATCTGGTGCTATTGATTTACCGCAGCCCATCAGAGGGAGAGGGGTGCGCTGCTACGTCAGCTGTGCGCTCCATTGTTTCAACTGCTGTGGCCTTTTGTGTTTGATCCTGTCAGTGCTTGCGTCAGTGATGCATATCATCGCCTGTGTGATGTCAAAGTGTGGGTGTTCGGTTATAAAGCCATAGTTAACCTAATGTGCTGCAGTAAATCCTGGATGCTATTTCCTCCTGGGGATAACAGTGATTCATCGCCGTTCACATGAGACCAATGCTAAGTATAGCAATGTGCATGAGCCGCAGCATCCACACGGATTAGTATCAAAGTCACTGCAGTTTTCTCAACACAGTGGCAGAAAGTGTGTCGTCTGCAGCCCGATCTGTGTCTGCACACCCCTGCTTAGGTGTAAACTGATTTGCAGTTAAGGTAAATCCTATGGAAGGATTGGGCTGAAGTAATCCTTTGTAACTTAATTATGCTAATTAACGTAAAAGCTTTTACCTAAGGAACTTGTATCACACCAGCCAATGACAGTCAGTAGCTACAGTAGGAGCCAGAGCAGCAGCCCTGGGGGATGGCTAAGGCAGCCACCCTCGGCAGGGAGCGTGCTGCCTCCGGGCCTAGCGCCGCGCCCGTCCCTTGAAGCCTAGGCCGCGCCGCTGCTTGCGCCGGCTGCCTGCCGGCCTGGGTGCCCGCCGCGGCCCGGGCAGGGCGGAGCGGCGCGGAGCGGGCCGCGGGGCGGAGCGGCGCGGGCAGCCGTGCACCTGAGCGACCCGCCCCGCCCGCCGCCGCCACCGCCCCGCCTGCCGCGGCGCGCCGGGGACCAGCTGCCGCCCCGGCCCCGGCCCCGGCCCGGCCGCTGCCCAGCCCGAAATGAGCGGTAAGGTCTCCCGGCTGCCCGGCTCGGCCGCCGCGGTGGCACACGGCAGCGGGGCGCGGCGCTGCGGGCAGCCCCTGCGGCCGGTGCGGCAGTGGCGGCTGGGGGACAAGACAAGGGGGATGCGAGCGCTGCCAAGCCCTTCTCTCGAGGACGGGCGGGCGGGCAGGCTGGCTCCGGAGGGAGGTGGGTGGTGGGGCCTAGGGCAGCGTGGCGGCCCGCAGGCGTGCAGGCAGGCTCGGTGCCGGGAGGCCATGGCCAGCCCCGGTTTTATAAGAGCGGGGCTGTGGGCGGTACTGCCCCGGAAGAGTATGCACCCGGGCTGGCGGGCCAGAGGCTGCTCTTGGGCTGGCGATCGGTGTGTGCACCCTTGGCAGGGGTTTGTGTGCGCAGCTTAAGATGGAGCTGTGCTCATCGATCTGAAGAGAAGCCGTGTGCCTGCCGAGCAGGCGGTGGCGGTGTCCGCCGATTCTCGGCAGTTGCTATGTTTAGATCAGTCCGTCACGGCCCTGGCGATTAGGCAGCTCTGTTGATTTTAGGGCAGGTTCCTGGTCGCCGCGATGAGTACAAGGAGGCTGTTGAGCCCGCTCAGATGGGCACGCTAGGGAGCTTCACCTGCTGCGGCTGGGAGGGGAGGTGTGCCCTCGGCTGCTTTGGGTTCCCTCTTGCAGAGCGTGTTCCCCACGGTCTGTGCCATCGCCGATGGGCGCCTTGGTTTGCACTTCACAAGACTCAAGACAAAAGGAATACAGAAAGATTTTACAAGTGGTTTCTTTCGTAATAGCGAAAGCAAGTTTTAGAAGAGCAAAATGCGGTGAAAGATCTCTTTCCTGGGTTCCGTTCAGTTAAGTAGCCCTCCACGGTATCGGATGGGTTACTTTTCAAGAATAAAGTATGAAACAGTTTTGTGTTTGCTTTCTCTTCCACAGCACTTCTCACCCACTTCTCATATAAGAGAACTTGAGTACCTAAAAGCATGTAGAAGATTGAAAACCTTTTCTTACAGCTGTCCAGTCACCAACATCTGTAGGATAGTGGTTTGGATGAAGCTAATTCTATTTATGTGCAGCACAGAAAATTAAGTATTTGCTTGCCGTGAATGCCTTGAGCTGTTTGCTGGTACTTCACAGCCTGACCTCGTGGTAAAACACGGTGGCTTTAACATGTGCCACCCTAGCCAGTACTAAAACGCAGTGTATTTTGCTGAAGTAGAGCCAAGTTCTTCACATTAGTTGTTTTTGAAAGGGAAAAAACAACAGCTGCTTTTATAGCATATAAACAGTTTATCTTTAAATACAAGAAAGCTTGGAGTTGGCTTTGGCTTTGATTGTTTTTTTACTATTACTGGTTTTGGGTGGGTTGTTTTTTGTGTGTTTTTGTACATTTTTGCAGGTGGTAATATGCTTTGCTTCAAGAAATCAATCGTTTTTATGTAAAAAACTTAGTGTTCATTAAAATACATGTAGTCTGCTAACTGTTGTTACGTTCTGTTTTCTCAAGTGTTCCTCTGCAGTATGATTTCATTCCACACCCACCTGGAAATATAATCAGAAGTAAATTACATAACATGCTTACATCTCAAATATTTTTTTTTTTTCATTAACTCTGGAAATTTAAAGCCTTAGAAATGGGATCCAAGTCATCAAACTACTAATTTGGCCATTTCTAACACTACAGTATTTCCAGGGCCACATTTCTTTCTTGTGACTGCTCGATTATGGTCTGCTGAAAATGGCTTTGCGAATCAACCTTTGTACTGGATTGGAGATAACTGCTTGTTTGCTTGAGAGATTAAAGCACTAAATACGTAAGCTTTAACAAAGATTGTTAAACAATATTCTTTAGACATTTGAAGCAAAACAAAAAAAGCCAAACACAGAGGTACCCACCAGTTCAAGGAGAAACGAGCTGTTGGTGTTAGAGTTCTCTCATCCTCTGAGAATGTTGAGTTTGCTGTAAAGAGCCCAAATAACTGAGGTCTTAATTCTCACCTTCCAGTAAGCTTACATAGTTCTAAATTGCGAGCTCCACAGAAGTATTGGTGTGTTGTAGTCATAATGGAAAATGTACAAGTAAGCAATATAAGATACAAGCTGTGGACAGTTCACCTTCTTAGGCAACAATTTCAGCCGTTACTTGGTGCAACAGCAACTTACCCCAGATGTGCTTCCACTGCTGTTGACTTTTTTTGAGTTTGGTCTAAGCTAATGCTCTAAGGCACTTCTGCAGCTTCTCTTTCACTGCTTTCAACTTTGCTTTCTTTTTAGCACCTCACGGAGAGGACAAACTTTCACTGATGAAACACTTTTGAGCTTCAGCTGAGCAAAAAGACCCAAAGACGGTTCAGTTCTGAATCTGTAACTCTTGTCCATGTGTTCTTTGCTGTTACACCATTCAGTTAATCTTTCAGTTAAGGCCTTGTTCTTAAAAAGTCTTCATCTCTTTCTCCAGTTGAGGGTGAACAGCCATAAAAAAAGATGTGATTCATGTTAGAGAATACATTTCACAGGTTATGGATCTTGCCCTAAAAAGTCTATGGTATGTGTAATCAAGTTGGATTACATGTTACTGTTAGAAAGTGGCTGCATTGTTCCTTTTCCCACCCCTTGGCATTCAGACATAATTACCTTTCTGTTTCTGTCAAGTTCATTCTTAGCAGAATGGGGTATGCTAATCTTACATACCATACTTTGCCTTTACTTAGTACTTTACATTTGCAGATCTTAGCTGAGTTTATTAAACATTAATGTGGAACTTTCAGAAGTATTACTGAAACTTGACTAACAGTTGCATTGGAAATTTAGCCTGGAGTGTCTGAATCCCAACCTTATGTGCTTGCTACAAAACCTAATCAGGTTACACTGTCTTTCTGTTTTTCTTCAGCCGTTGGTGCCTTGTGTATTTTAAACACGAGGATGTAAGGATGTCTGTAGGCAGTCCCTCTTGAAGCCTGTGCCAGTTTGCTTCCTCTGATAGAGGCCAATATCAAATACTAAAAGGAAGAGAATTTAAGTATAGGGCAGATGCACAGAAATTACTTCTGTTTCTAGTTTCCTGAACCAAAAGTAGTATTTATGGGATTTTTATAACTCTTAATGCCTTGTATGTCTTAAGGGAGCTGGAGTTGTTCAGCCTGGAGAAGAGGAGACTCTGGGGAGACCTGATAGCAGCCTTCCTGTACCTGAAAGGCGCCTACAAGAAGGCTGGAGAGGGACTGTTTACAAAGGCCTGTGGCAATAGGACAAGGGGAAATGATTTTGCACTAGAGAAGAGTGCATTGAGGTCTTGATGTTGGGAGGATGCTCTTTACTGTAAGGTTAATGGAACTCTGGAACATGTTACTCAGGAAGGTAGTTCAGGTCCCATCCTTGGAGATATTCAAGGTCAGGTTCAGGAGTGCTTTGGGCAGCATGATCTAGTGGAGGATGTTCCTGCTTATTGCAGGGCCTTTGGAGTAGATAAATGATCTTTAGAGGTCCCTTCTGACCCAAACCATTCTATGATTTGCTTAATTTCTTATGAACTTAATATTTAATTTCCACAACAGTCTTAGAGCAAGGAGTTGCACAGTTTAGCTGTGTATTAATGAGAAATTCCTTTAGCTGCTTTAAAAGTGATTTCATGTCTCTGATTTTTGCCAGTGAGAAATAATTGATCTATCTTGGCAACTTTGGGCACTTTGTAAATGTGTTGGTTTGATTTGGGGGGCTTTTGTGTGTTGGGGGATTTTATGTTTGTACGTGGATGTGTTGGTTTAGTGTTTGTGGGGGTTTTGTTTTAAACAGGTGTTTTGCTATTCCTCTGCTGTTACCTTTTCATATTTTGACCATCCTCAGATGGAAGAATCCTGGTCTCTCTGACGTTTTTAGATTAACAGGTCGAAAGCCACTGTCAGCTTCTCTTGGTCCTTTTCTAGGTCTCTGTGTTCTGGAAAAGTGGAGACAAATACAGCACACAAAAAGTGTTGAGATACAGGTTTATACCATAGTGTAATAATATTTTCTGCTGGTTCTCTGTTCTGTTAGTAATTATTGTTTAATATCATTGCACAGTAATAATGTAGTACTTTCTTAGGAATACCTGTATTAAGTCCATAGTCTGTTTATTTACAGCTAATTTATGGGTTATAACTGTAAATAAATACTTGTGATTTTTGCCCAGGTGCATCACTTTGCACATACCAGCACTTCTGCATTTTTGTCTGGCCATTGAGCATGGTGCCATCCTTTGCAGCTCTGAAGGCATACCAGGGTTTTGTAACCCTGCCGTTCATTTCCCTTCCCAGAAGTTTTGTTAATACATTGAACAGGTTCTTCTTTGCATCCCTGTGGGACTCCTTTGGTCTCTCCAGGCTCTTGGAAAGCTGTCCACTTCTCTTTGTTTCCTGTTTCAAGCCAGTTAGTTACTGACTAAAGAACATTTTCCCTTTTTTAACCCAAGGTAGCATTGCTTCTTCAGGAGGGAGAGATAGTGTCAAAAGCGGTTTGAAAGGCCAACTACATGGCAGGCTCCCTGTGCGCTTTGAAAGTATCAGGTTTTCCAAGCCTAGAAATGCCACCATGCCACATTCCCTTTGTGCCATACCATTGTGCCATGCTTATCTAAGTGGCTGCAAACTCTATTCTTTCTGGTTTGCTTGATGCAAGCATCATTGTGGTGCCACTTTTCCCAGTAGTAGGAATTGCCTTAATGTAATAATGTAATACAGTGGCTTTCCTCTGAGACTTTAAGTTAGTGTCCTGTTTGCCACCTCCCATTCCTGTGGTACTGAGACTGCTTTAGATGATAAGACTGCAGTACAGGAGCAGTAGTTTTGTAAGTAATTTTCTGTGCAACTCGTGATTGAATGCTATGTGGCTTCAGCAGTTTGTTCCAAATATTTCTTGTTTGCTTCAAAGTTTCTTCTACTGTCTTCTGATCTTGGGACACTTCTTTTGACTTGTCACCTGGTAAAAAGTTTTCACTTGCTATCTTCTGTGAGCTTACTGACAAGTAAGGGAGAAATACCTGCTTGCTGTTTTTTTTAGTTTCATTTCTGTTTTTTTCTTTAGGTTTTGTCTTAGGTTCCTAAGAATGCCCTTTGCTGTAATTCTGCCTGTACAGTTTCTTACCTTCCTTTATTGATGTTATCTTGTATATTTTTCACAGACTTAGCAGTTCAGTGTGTTCTTTCAACTTTCTCACATTATTAAGTGCTGCTGTACTGAGTATTTCTCTAACCCATTTAGGTCCTGCTCAGGTTCCAATGATGTCCCCAAATGGTTCAGTGCCTACTATTTATGTGCCTCCTGGATATGCCCCACAGGTATGTCCCTTCATTTGTTTGTTTTATTTCTTGTCTTGTATAGTATGGGAGGAAAACCATAACAATTAATGTGATACATTTGGGTCACATTTCAGAGTCACTGAAGTCAAGCAAGTAAATATGTGGAGATGTCCTGTAGTAGCTCTCTGCTGGGAGACTTCTCATGGTGTGTGTGTGTGTGTTCAGTTAACATATTCGCTACTTACATGAGAGTCACAGCCCCATGTTAAGTTCAGCATCCTTATGTACTAGTATATAAAATGCTGTCATGACCCAGGTAGCTCCCTGCGCAGGACTAGTGATGATTTCTGTGTTAGCAGTTGTGATGGTTTGGGGGTTACCCCACCCCCCCACACTTTTGAATTTGCCCCAGCTAACTCAGACGGACCCTGGGAATATAGATGAAGCAATTTATTTACAGCTAGCAGAATTTACAAGCAGCTATTTACAATATATACAGTTATATACAATTATATACAGAAATATACAAAGGATAAACAATACAAAAGCACAACTCCCCTCCCAGAAACCTAGGTCCCCAGGAGGGGCTCTCAAACCACCCCAACACCTCCCCCCGGCCCTCTCAACCTTACCCCAGTTCTCAGGAAGAAGAGAGGTGCAGCCAAGAGGTTAGGGAGCAAGGTTAGTAGGAGCAGGGTTAATGAGATGTGACCAGGTCTAAGGCAAAAGCAAGAGTGAAAAACAAAATGGAGAAAAAGTCTTTCTTCTTCCCAGAGCTCTCAGCGAGACTGTGAGAGAAGTTGACATCAGTTGTTTTCATTTCACTGCCCGTTATCTAGTTCTGTTACCAAAACATTCTAGCTTGCTTCAAACTAGCACAGCAGTCTTTTTCTCTTGGCAGAAATGTAACTATGTGTGTTAATAGTTCGTGTATGGGAAGGTCCCTGCAGGTAAGGAGTAAACCAGATCAGTTAGAAAGTGTGTACCAAACAACATGGCTGTTCATTTGGGATAAATGACCATATAACACATCTTTCCACAGGTTATCTTAAAATGAAGCTCTCGTTTTCCCACTGCTGGGCAATTCCCAGCTTGTATACTAAATGTGACCTGTATAACCTGGGCATCCTTTACAGCAGGTGGAAAGGATGATTCCTCTTGGCTGCTTTTGAAACCTGTGTTACAGTGAGATGTGTGGCCTTCCAGATGGTGTCTCTTTCTTCCTCTCAACTGTAGAACATGTCTGGGGGTTAGCAGGACAGACCTGGAAGTTAGAGCAGATGAATACAATTCTCCATAATGTAAATCTTTCTCATGATGCTTTCTTGTGACCAGTCAGCCACTGACTTGCTGTGCATCCTAAGGTGTGCATTAAGAAGAGATTACAATGTGTGAAATGCAACCAAAACCCCCACAATGTCAGCAGATGTTAGTCTAATCCGAAGAGCATAAAAAATTGTCTTCTAGTAAAAGAAGAGGCTGTTAAGGAGATTAATACTCTGTGTTTTTACCTTGCATGTGTTGAAAATTGTAAGTTGATTCATCTATCCATCATAGTTGAGTTCCCAAACAGACACACAAAATACTAATAGTTATGAAAGTCCCTTCCTCTTTAGGTCATAGTAAAATGTTTTGATTCCTATTAGAATTAATTTTTTAAAGTCAAAGAATTTTTGTCCTAAGTGAACTTCTGAATTTTGTCATGTTTCCCCAGTATTTAATTTCAGTTAAGTACTTAATGTTTAAAAAGTTGCGTAGCCTGTGCCAGTCTGAGTAATGAACTTATAAAAGCAATTTATCTATCCTTTGAGGACAACTTGCAGTAGACAAACTGAGTCTTGCTTGTTAGTGCAAGCAGGTGTTGTGCTAACACAGCTCTCTGACTTACGGTCTGAAGGTGCCTCACATCTATCCAGCACAGAGTACAGGTGGAATGAGGTCATGTCTGCTGTTTTCATCTGAGTAGAAGTATCACAGTCCAAGAAAACCTGTAGTTTATAAGGTTTCTGAGGTATTTAGTGTTGACAAAATATACTAGTCATCATGGTTTATGGTTGAAGTTTCAGTTGCAAGCCAGATGATTTCATAGCAGGCTTGCAAACAGGAAAGTCAAACACTGAGGTAAGAGTTATCCCAGACTCAATGCAGTCCCAGCAAAGAAACTTACTTGGTGTCTGCAAGCATAGTACATTAGAAAATGGCAGCAACTGCAGGGATATTTCTGAGAGAAATTGGAAAGCAGATAAATGTCTAAAGGCATCAGCCTGGAAGAACAACTTCAACATAAGCATCATTCATCTATTCATTTTCATTCAATTCTGTTCTGCCTCTATTTGCTTCAGCCCCTTTGAGGCACTGATACTGCTTACTGCCCTCTGTTAGAAGCTGGGGATAACTACAGGATAAAGCCTGTGCATTGTTCTTACATCACGTAAATGCAAAGCAATTCATAAGCTGATTTTCTCTTCCCTTCCTCTTGGAAATGCAGTTGTCAAACTGAAAGAAATCACATCTTCATTCATCCTCTCTAAGATGCTGCCTGTATTCCCACTGTCTGTAGTGAGTTTTCGGGTGATGTTTGGTTGGCTCACTCAACCTAACAGGCCTGTGCCAGAACCACATGTTTTGCTAGCACAATTGGGATAATAGATGTCTCATTTACTTTTTAAAAACTTATAATGACATACTTGAAATGATACTCTGTTTTGGAGGGGTTTTATCTGTATAGTTGCCTGGTAGAGGCCTGCCATTAACCTGATGTTTGCTTTAGAGGCACAGTTACAGACTTTTCAAGCTCTTCATTTTCCACTGTTAAACATAAGGTCTCTGTTGCCATGAACTTGGCTTCTGTTTCTGAGTTACTTAGGCTATTAGCAGACCTAAGAAAACAAATTGCAAACTAAGTAGATTCTTTAAACTATTTTTTTTAATGGAAGCTGCTTCCTACAGAATCTGAATATGTACCTAGAACCGTGGCAAATTGCAATTGTTTGGTAACCAAAAAGGACTTCAATAATTAACTACATTTCAGCATTTAGAAAGTGTTATTAGACAGCAGTTCTAGTGGTGTTGACTGCTGCTAATATATCCTACCACACAGCTACAGCTGCACAGATAGAAAGAGTGTTTGCTTTGGGCCTTGTTTTTCCCTGTTACTTTTCTTGAGTGCAAGGCTTTTATTGCTGGGTTTTGTGTAAGTATCTGTAGAAACACGCTCTTCAAGCTGTCATTCCTCTTTCAATGTGCACAGGTTATTGAGGACAATGGTGTTCGAAGGGTCGTGGTGGTTCCCCAGGCTCCAGAGTTTCATCCTGGTGGTCACACAGTGATACACAGACCTCCACATCCCCCGCTGCCAGGCTTCCTTCCGCTTCCAGCCATGATCCCCCCTCCACCACGTCATATATACTCACCCGTGAGCGGAGCTGGTGATATGGCAACACAGTACATTCCACAGTATCACACCTCACAAGTGTATGGGGATCTGGGTAAGTAGCTTATCAAATACTGCATGCTCTGTGAAAGGAAATACTACTACACTTGTTTCCAACATCTGTTGTATTGATGGGCTTTATCAAGCAAGACTTACAGCTTCAATGGGAGTGACACACACCGGTTTGATGAGAATACTGATGTTGTTTTCACTGAAGCTTATTATTCCAGAAGTTCTCTGGAGTTAATTTGACTTGTCTAGTCAGTGATCCATTAAACATAGAGTTTATTGATTATTTCTTATGTGTATCAAATACAGGTTTGCCCAAGAAAGCACTGCAGGAAGTGTTTGTAGTGATTCGGCTTCTGCTAATACCTTCCCTTGATACTGAGCATTTAAATCCATACTTGACCATTGTTCTGAGATCTCACATGTTGCAAACACACTGTTTAGAGCATGAAACAGGAGTGCCTAGTTCCTAGTATTGACTATGGGGCAAAAAAAGCTACTTTTCATGAAACATTTAGTCTAATGCCCATATTAAAATCCAACTTGAATAATCAGGTGCCAGTAAATTAATTTAATACTGCAGTTCAAGCTCTCTTTGGTAGTGCTGTTGGTACCTGCCTTTAATATAGTTTAGTGGCAAAGTCTCTGTGAGCTAACTTGGGCATTTGGCTTGTTAGATTAATATTTACATGTCTGGTAGACTTGCTTTTCTTTAGATAAACTTCTGCTGTAAGGCAGGTTATGACCTTGAAAGACTTCCAGAAAGCAATACCAAGTTGCAGTTTTCAGAGGAAGAAGCTAGAACCTCTTGCAAAGGAGACTAAACACAACTTTGTCATGCTGCTGTAGATGCAAAGATTCTCATCATTCTATGATACTACTAAAACAGTCACAGTCACTGTGCTTAAGTAGTCATGGTGTCCAAAGCCATCAGATAAGAACATAATGATGTCTTGATACTGCTGCAAGTCTTCATTTTTCTGTGTTCTTAAGTTGTGCTTTATTTCTTCCTTGCACCTTACCAGATGCTCTCTCCATGTTTGTTTATAATTTTATTAATGTCTTGGTTTCTGCCAGATGACAATTTTTAGCTTTTAGTTTGCTAAATTTGCTGGGCTGCAATAATTAAATGTGTAAAAGATAAAGGAGACTCCTGAACAGAGTATTTTTTAGCTTTCTGCTAATAGGATGTATTCCCTAAAATATGAAATCAGTGACAATTTTATAAACTGCTAGTATAAAGGGAAGATTCTTCATCTGTTTGAGTTTTATTTAACATATATCTAAGATGTTCTTGAGTTTAGGGAATTGGAGGACTAGGGGTGCTCTAATTTGTTACATATTTGCTACAGAGTTCATGTTTAATTCTGGACCACTGACTTTCAGAAGTCAGAAGCCCTCAGCTAGGATCCCACCTGAGGAATCTGAATTTAAAGGAAAGCTAAAAGAACCAACAAAAGCCCTACACAAAACAACCAAGAAAACCCAGAAGTGCTTAGAGCGCAGTTGTTCCCTTGCTTAAATCTCTAATTGTAGTGTAAATCAAATTCCTCAATAGTCACAGCTTATCTAATAGTCCTCTGCCAAGTATTCCCAGAATTATGCTGACCTAAAAAAAATCCCAGAAACTGAAAACTTCTCTGGTTTTGTGATTTATGGGCTTTTTTCCTCCTTCTTGCAATGAAGCTTTTAGTTGGTTTTGATTTTTGTGCTTCCTAGTATATATGGAGTAACAACCAATGAGCTTCATCCTTCAGACCAGGTGATCCAACTTACCTGAAGATGGTCAAATTCTGTACTTCCTTTGAAGGATGCATTTTTTTGAAAGCTTTCATCATTTATCATAGATAATATTGCACTGAAGAAAGTTCTGCATGGTTCTGTGTGATACACTGTTGTAAGGTCTCATGTTAGTAATTTGTTTTGAAGCATAGAAGTGAAATGGGTAAAAATGCTAGAATTGGACAGAAAAGTTCCATGATCTACAGTTTAATTTGTTTCAGTAATCTGGTACTGACTTTTTCACAGCTGTGTTCTTACTCAGAGGTGGCAATTTGATGATACTGAAGGATTGCCTTGTGCATACTATCTTCAGTCTTAGAGTGTCGTTCAGTTGCCCTGTGCTTTTGTGGGAGGTTTCCCTGTTGATTCCTGCTGAGCCACCATTAGAGTAAGAGCTGTAATTACATTCCAAAATTTAAAGCTCCTGTATGTTTTTTTAATTCAGTGTTAGAGCAAACCTCCTACCATGTAATGAAGTAGCACTTTTTCCTTGTTCTGCCTTTATCTTGTGCTGCTGTACAGCTCAAGGGACATTAGAGAAAAAGATTAATCATTTTTAAGTAGAAAAGAGATGTGTACACTGTGAGCCCTAATATGTTGTTTATGTCCAGATAGTGTATGTCAGTTTACCTGTTGGACACTCCAGTTTTCCAGTAGGAGTAGAGAGGTAATTTTACACTAAAGTGTGGACATAACACACATAGCATTTTTAAATAGGTTCTTAAATGAATTCTGTTCTTAGTGATTAATTGATTTTCTGTTTTTATTTTCCTTTAGATACTCTGCCTGCTCATGGAAGATCCAACTTCAGAGATGAAAGGTCTAGTAAAACGTATGAAAGGTTACAAAAGAAATTAAAAGACCGACATGGAACTCAGAAGGATAAGTTAAACAGTCCTCCATCATCCCCTCAGAAATGTCCTTCTCCTACAAATGAGCATAATGGACTTGCAAAAGGACAGGATGCAGCCAGTATAAGCACAGGTTCTACCAAAAGCAAGTCTTTGAGTAAAGGAAAGAGCAGTTCTCAGACAGAGACAGAAGTAGAAGGTAGGTATTCATGGAAATAATATAACCCATTTCATGCAACTCCAGTGTCTATGTGAGCGTGGCATTAATAGATGGCACATCACACTTTGAAAGTCTTGAAGTGCAGCAGTAGTTTGTAGCTGCCCTGGCATACAGAGAGTGGAGTTAAGGGCAGTTGACCTGCTCATCACATTGTAATGAGAGCAGAGCTCCTGACATGTGAGTCTCCATGTAGGTGTGAGTAGATTTATCAGTCATACTTCATACCACTGTTCAAAGGAAAACCCGTACTTTGTCCAGAGTTATTGGTTCTTACATCTTAAGGAATCACAGAATGCTGATGGTCAACTTGATATTGCAAAACCCATGGAAAGAACCAGGTAACTAATACAGGAAACCTACATTCAACTTCTTAAGCAGCAGCATTTTGTAGGAGAGATGCTGTTGTTACATAAAATTCACATCATGCTTTACAACTCAGTACTGAAAAGCCTTCTTAGAAGAAGAGTAGTTGTTACAATCGTCACTATTGAGTTCATGTTTTATAACACACTGCTGTAGTAACATCTTTATTTCATCAGAAAGCTGGTGACCTCAGGAATGCACTGAATTCACTCAGTCTTGGGCATAGAGTTGTTGTCAGATCTGATGATGTGTGTCACTGTGCTGCTTTCAGGTCACTGTCAGAGCACTTCAGATGCAGCATCAAAGATTTGGCATCTACTAAATATAAGTTTCTTGGAATAGAGAATTGCGGCTAGTGATGCTGAGGGAAACAAACTGAGTTTTTCAGTTCACTGAAGTTTGCTTTGAGGTGATGATTTTGTGTCATTATGTCATAGAATCATAGAATCAACCAGGTTGGAAGAGACCTCCAAGATCACCCACTCCAACCTAGCACCCAGCCCTATCCAATCAACCAGACCATGGCACTAAGTGCCTCATCCAGGCTTTTCTTGAACACCTCCAGGGACGGCAACTCCACCACCTCCCTGGGCAGCCCATTCCAATGCCAATCACTCTCTGGCAACAACTTCTGCTAACATCCAGCCTAGACCTCCTCCTGCACAACTTGAGACTGTGTCCCCTTGTTCTATTGCTGGTTGCCTGGCAGAAGAGACCAACCTCCACCTGGCTACAGCCTCCCTTCAGGTAGTTGTAGACAGCAGTGAGCTCTGCCCTGAGCCTCCTCTTCTGCAGGCTGCACACCCCCAGCTCCCTCAGCCTCTCCTCACAGGGCTGTGCTCCAGGCCCCTCACCAGCTTTGTTGCCCTCCTCTGAACATGTTCCAGCACCTCAACATCTCTCTTGAATTGATGAGCCCAGAAGTGGACACAGTACTCAAGGTGTGGCCTGAGCAGTGTTAAGAACAGGAGAAGAATAACCTTCCTTGTCCTACTGGCTATACTGTTTCTGATGCAGGCCAGGATGCCATTGGCTCTCCTGGCCACCTGGGCACACTGCTGCCTCATCTTCAGCTACTATCTACCAGTACCCCCAGGTCCCTTTCTGCCTGGATGTATTAGATTGCTGTAAATCAAAAGGAATGTAAAGAAAGTAACTAAGACTAGGAAATGTCCTGGTTGTGTAAAAAGCTGTGTAGGTGGTGCCTTGTGAAAGTTTAGTCCCAAGGGACACTTTTGAGCTCTAACTGGGAACTGTTGCTCCAGATGTGAATGGATACTTGTCACTGTAGTCCCAGAGTGACACTTGTCTTGGCATCTGTTTACTTTCCAGTCTGTGAGGCACAGGTCATAAAAAGTTCTGTTGCTTATATATGGCATGAAGGTTATGTTCCTTTTCTATGACAAATGGAAAAGTCCACTTTTCAGAAGTGTTTGATTCAGGAGACCTTTATGAAAACGTTGTGCTGAGAGTAAGAGCAAACAGAAGTCAGAAATGTCTCTAATCAGTTTAAACAGCGTAAACTGCCTTAGAAGTATAAAGTTGTCAATAGATTGGACCTGTGGTTTTTAGAGAAGCTTTGTAGGGGCTGTGCTTCTTTTATTTTTATCTTTAGTTTAAGGCAGGTTAAGTGAATTGAAGATGCCTGGCCATGGCTTCAAAACTGCTCATTTACAGGACTGAGATAATAACATTTCCATATTGTTTAGAAGGAAGCACTTAAAACACTTTATAAACTTGTAAGGTTTTTTGTAAAACTTAGATTCTTTCCCTGAGATGCAGCTGAAGCTTAAGCTAAGGTTTGCTCTTGCAACTGAGGGAGGCCAGTGGTGTTACCAGTAGTTTTCCAGCTGATGAGCAATAATGTATTTAATCTGCTGTAACTTTACTGAGTCTACAGCCAAAGAGAAATCTCTACATAATGTTTTGGCAAGAGCTCAAGTTCTCCTGAGCAGTACTTTGTTTGAAGTTACACATTCATAAAAGATAACCAGCCTTTCTGTAGCCCATAAATCATAGAACAGATTTAGAAATAGCTTTATCTGAACAACTTCTCTGGGAGACCTTTTTTGGTTTTATGTTGCCCTGGGTGAGTGCAATTTGGTGTTCTGCCTGATAAAAGCTTCAGTCTATGTGCAGTTGTCACATTCGAAGAGCTGTTTCACTGTAGAGTCACTGAACAATATTCATGGGTGCTTTCTGTTTGCTTTGATTTTGGTTTTGAAGAAAAGGATGAAGAAACAAAAGCACTTGAAGCACTTCTTTCCAATATAGCCAAGCCAGTGGTAAGTAAATCAAACTTCCCATAAAATCAAAATGTATCTATTGGTATTTTACACAGTTACACAACTCCTTTTCTCTCTGAAGTTTGAAGGATCTTTAATTTCCCACACTAAAGAAAATTTGCTTAACTTCCTGTCACTGAAATGTAAATGGCCAAAGTAATTTTTAGTCTATTAATATTTATGAAGCTAAAATTGCCTTGATACTTATTATGGGAAATTCTTCCTGTCTCCTCTGTGAATTTTCAGTGTTAACAGAATTATAAAAAACACATACAGAAAGAGCTTATAATGTTGCCAGTAACATAATGATCTCTCACTGTAAAGTCTGTATCCCAATTCCTCTCACATTGTTCAGTGTTAAGTATGCAGTAAACATATTTTGCACACAGGCATGAGGGATGCCTGGCACGACTTTTAAAACCTTAGCAAAAGTGAGGTGTTGGAAAACCTTTGAAAAGAAAGACAAATTATGGCAGATTTCACTTTAGTCTCTGTCACCTCTAGGGGAAAGAGGCATCAGATGTAGCAGGGAAAGTGACTGTCAGCAGTAGCCTTCTGACTTACATGCTTGAAAATCTACCAGTTTTTAAAACATACTTCATCTCCCAGATGGCCTAGCCCCAGTTTTAATGTCCCAGCCTTGATCTTTCATACATTACTTTACTTCCTGGTGAGGAGAAAGGTGAGAGAACTGAAACTGTTTAGACTGAAGGGAGAAAAGAAGGCTCAGAGTGGACTTTCCAAACATTTATCTTCAGGGAGAGTGCAAAGACAGTGGAGCCAGGCTCATCTCAGTGTGCCCAGTTTCAAGACCAGAAGCAGTGAGCACAAATGAAACGCAGGAGGTTCCCTGTGCACAGTAGGGAACACTTTTTTAGGGCAAGGATGACTGAGCACTGGCACTGGCTGTCCACAGTTTATGGTGACTCTCTCTCTGGGGATACTGAAAAGCTATCAGGACATGGCTCTCAGCAGCTAGCTTCAGGCGACCACGCTTGTGTCATCATGGCCAGTAGCCATGCAGTCATTTTATGGCAGTCCAAGGACTGAGACGGGATTTTAATTCCAAAGGAATAACTGAATGCTTGGCATTCCTGCTGTGTTCATGGATCAGAACAGGCTAACATCTTCAACGCCCCAACATTTTCAGTGGCTCAGCAGCATGGAAGCAGATGCTGTCTGCATCAAGTCTGGTAAGAAAGAGTTGCGAGAGTTGAGGTGAAGACTTAGCTGATCCTAGGTGTTGCTGTGCTGTAGATGGTAGCTTGGACAGTCAAGTTCAGTAGCACTTAACAGGATGACTTTGGTGATTTGAACTAGTGGGGGTTAGTAAAAAGAATTTTTGGAGAAGAAACTGGGTCTGAAAAGAAAACATCTTAAGGAGATTAGGGTCTAGAGGTGGGAGAAAGTGACAGGGTAAGGGACAGCTCCAACAAGGAGCACAGGTCCAAACAACAGTCAAGACTTAAGGGATTCTGAAGCAGATGAGGAGACAAGAGCAGGGAGAAACAGAATAGCAGGTGTGAATTATTTGAAGAATACATTGGAGAGCAGGTAGCTTTTTGATTTGTTATAAGCAGACTGGTAGTGAAAGGGTGATGGGAGTCTGAATGTCTTGTTAGTAAAAGTGAGGATAGGTAGGCATAGCAGGCAGTAGTAACAAGAGATGGAAACTGGCTAAGAAAAATGAAGATTGGTGAGACAAGGACACTGAAAAGTCTAGGGTGAAGCAAACAAGGAGTATAGGCTGGAATGAAGAACCACTGATTGGGAAGAGATAAAAAGGGCCAGACCCATAGCATGGCTTTGGTAGGAAATGATCTTAGATTGTCTACTCCAATCCCCTTCCCTGCCTCACAACTACACTCAGCTGCTCAAGGCCTCATCCAACATGGCCTTGAACACCCCTGGGGAGGAGCCATCCAGAAGGGTGATAGCTGTGAGAAATTAATATAAGCCTACATCTGCTAGCACTGTTTTTTATCCAGGACCTGGGACATAATCCAGCTCTCAAACATCTCAGCTTTCTACTGACAGCAAGTTACCTGCAAAGTCTTGGCAGCAGAGGTTTAGCTTTGCCCCGTGCTGTTTCACTGCCCAGCTATGCATCTCATCTTCACCTATTTGCTGTCAGTTTGTTAGATCAAGCAGTGAAAACTTGTGCAGTGGACCTAAAGGCTCCAGGCTCGCTGTAGGATGGTGCGAGGAAGAACTTCAGGGAGTCGTTTGCTATTGAAAGAAATAAAAATGAATAAATAAATCAAGTTATTCTAGGAAAAGACATTCATCAGAATACTGTTTGAAGAATTCTGTTCTGTTCTCCAAGTGAAACAGGGAAGATTTTGCTGGTCTTTGTGTTAAAGATCACAGTCACCTTTCAGTTTCTTTGTTATTAGTATTATTTATTTAAATACAGCAACCTGCTGTTCTTTCTGTACGATCCCTGCTATTCACTGTACAAACTTACCTGCTCTGGGAATGGATCAAAGCAGTGTAGCTAAAGAAACTGGTGTCTTTGACTCCGTTTGGCTGAGTCATCAGAGGCTGCCCCCCAAAGGGAGCACATGCTTCTGCATCTGAATGGATGCAGGAACAAAGTTTGCTGCAAGGTAGTGTTGTCATTGGGGCATGCTAGACAGCAGCATTCTCAGTGGCCTTCAAACCATGAGTGTCTGCTGGCCTGCCCTTAACTTTGTCAGAATCTGGAAACTCCATTCTCTAGAAGTATTGACAGTCCTCTGCCAGCTGTCAGCACCATCCAGCCTCAAGTTGGGGTGTCATCAGTGGCTGCACTGCCAAGAGAAATAACAACTCTGAGTTTCCTAGGGTGATTAGAGTGAGACTGTGAGAAGTGTGACCAACAGGTGGTGTCTTTTTTGGTGCTACAGGCATACAAAAAAGCAATGGAGTCCCAGTACTGTCTTGTTTATTTCACTTCCTTCCACTTCATGCTCAGCCATCCATACCTTTTAAGCAACCCTGCTACTTCTCCCCACCACGTCCTTACAGAAATGTCACTGTGTGGAGTTGTGTGATCTCTTTGCAGACCTCAGAAGACATCACAGGCTTAGGCAGTAGTAGTCACCTGCAGATTAGACAGTGCACACAAAGGCAAAAAAAACAAAGCCCCAGCTCTTGAAAGAGGCTTATGCCTTTGCAAGAAGCTATCAGGGCTCTGAGTGGGTAGAAGTCTGGCTCATACTGTAGCTTGGGAGAGCGTAATGTGATAAGAGAAAGGGAGGTTGTGTTACCTGTTTAGGCCTTGCAGGATCAGAAATTACCCTCCCACAGTTTCTCCTAGGAGATGTTTTCCTCACCCTCCCACGAGTGAGCTGAGAGACTTGGATTTTTACACTCTCTGTTTGTAGTTCCCATCAGATACATTCCTGTAGGGTTTAGATTAATGCTTTGCTTGAAATACTCACTGTGGGGGTTGTGCCATGATGCTTTTTGTGATGGATCATAAACACCCTGTTGTTCCCTGATTGATCTGTAGTGGTGATCGTGCAGGTGTTGTCCAGAAGAGTGTCCACTGCACAATATACTGTTCTAGAGAGCCTGGAGTAGCTGTGACCTCTCCTGGGATGTTCCTGTCTTAATGCCCAGTTCCAGGGCACACCCATCTGAATCAGGTGGTGGACTCCAGGGTGTACTTTTATTCACACATCTCTTTTCAGTTCTGTGCAGTATGGGGCACGTCAACTTTGTTGCCTTCAGAGTCCCATTAGGTGATTTTATGAATATGTTCTCATGTTCTTAAATTTTCCCTTGCCTCTGCTCCCATCCTTGTGGCAGTGTTAAGTTGGTAAAGTGGTGCTGCCACCAGATGACACTTCTCCTTAGATAGCTCTTGAACTTTTTACATCCAGATGTAAGTTGGAGTGGTCCTGCAGATTGCAACCTGCTTAGTAGTCCTCAGCGTTTGAGCAGGAACCTTCCCTTGTTGTTATGTCCACTAACCAAATAGCAAAGAAAGCAGAGAAGACAAGGAGACCTAAAAATGGAAAGCAAAATGAGGAATGGAGCAAGGGGATATATATTTAATAAGGAGGGGCAATATGAACTCAGAATTTGAGAGTTAGTCAGACAGCACATGAATCTCTTGGGAGGGCATCATGTTTTATGGTTCATGCATGTTGTGTGTAACCTTTCAGACCTGTAGAATGTGGTGCATTGTAAGTACCTTGTGTCACTGTGAATGCAATCCAGTTTGCACGTGCTAAAGCTGCCCTCTTGTTCAGCCCAAAGGGCATCTGTAATGTAGTTATCAAGAGTCCCTTTTGCTAACAGAGTACTGGATTAGAATCTCAGGTAGGTGCATTCTGGTCGAAATTCAGTTTGCTTGGCTCGTTAACCAAATAAATTCTAATCTAGCAGAAAAGTCTACTTGTTGCAGTCCTAATTAAATGCCCAGAGAAGAGTTTTTGTATGTACCTGCTGCAGTACCTCCAGTGATTTTGGAGACATTCCAGAGCTTCTATATTTTTCATATGAGAACAAAGTCAACAGGAAGGTATTTTAAAAAACCATAGTACTGGGAGTTGGGAGCATTGTCATTTAATAAAACAGATGATTGACAGTGTGTGAATGCTTCATAAATGACACAGTCGTTTTTATGTAGCCCACTAGGTGGCACTTGGGACTTAGAAGTCCGTTTCCACTCAGCCCCGGGCCCTGGGACTGCAGTTTTGTCAGGACATTTCTTGGGTTGCCACTTGGAGTTAATCTGTAAAAACTAAGAGTTATTAGGCCAGTATAATATTCTGATGGGATGACTTTGTTCTGTTTTATTTGGTACTGTGGTGCAAAAAGCAGCATTTAAATGGCAGAGGTCTCAGAAGTTGTATTTCTACAGGTATCAGACATTCAGGCAAGAACAGCACTGCTCATGTGGTCCCCTCCATCCAGCGACACCAGAGAAGATGCTGACAAGAGTCATGTGCCTGATGTTTATACTTATGAAGTGATGATTTCAAATACTGGAAAAGATGGAAAGTACAAAACAGTATATGTGTAGGTAGTCATTATTTGTATTAAATTGCTGTTGCATTGTTTCATGTGGCATAAAACCTCATTAGAAAGCTACATTTGAGTAATTACTAGTTCTGTGCAACATCTCTTTTGCAATGAGCTACTTTGTTTGCAGTAGAACTGCTTCTGGATCGTTACTAAGGTCTCTACCATCAGAGTTTAAGGACTTTGTTTTAGGGTGTTAGAAGCATGTTTTAATATCACTTAGTGGCATTTCAACTAGCTACTCTAAAAACCCTGGGTTCTTAATTAGTGAGATAGACAAGTAAGAGAAATACAAATTGTATCTGCAGTTATTTACTTCAGAGTGTGATTTTGCTCCCACTAAGGTTACCTCTCTCTTTCCTGAAAATGCTGTTGGTAAGGGACAGTTTTAAGGTACAAAATGAAGCAAGTAGATTGACACACAAACACAACTCTAGCAGCAGCAAGGCATAAAAAACTCTTCAGTTGTTTCATTCCTAATAATTACAATTACAATGATTACAATTTAATAATGTAAAGGTCTTTAATAATTACAAATCTTTGTATTTAACCACTTTTATCTTAGTCACCTTCCATGGATTTCACAGAAGCAGTTTGTGAATCACAAATAGGATATTGCTGTCCAAGAAGCTTAGAGGAAAGGAAATGAGCTTTGCTAACATAGGCTAATGACAGCAAAAGCAGACTAATAAGTCACTGAGGTGCCTCTTTTTGTTTACTGGGCTGTAAAAAGTAGGTACATGCAGTCATTAACAGTTTTAGTTAATCTTTTTTTTTAGCAAGGCTCAACTGAGATTCTAAAGGCCCCAGTAATTTGATGTTTTTTGAGTAATAAAGTGCATGTCTGACTGAGTTTTCATGAAGAGAAACCCAAAGCTGCCAGGGCAAAAGAACAGAAATTAAATCTGAGAAGCCACTATAATTCAAAGATAAATTCATTTTCTTCTACTCTGTTTAGCAACAGAAACAATCTGCTAGGAAATATCCTTCAAAGAAGGAGTGTTACATAGATGGGGTTCAGATGTGTGTATTTTTATACACGTATGGGACTCTCAAACAGTGTTAAACCAAACAATTTCTTTTCCAGTGGAGAAGAAAATAAAGTTACTGTAAATGATCTCAGGCCAGCAACTGATTACCATGCAAAGTGAGTATCTGTATTCATTAAATTCAGTGGACATGTCTTAAAAGTCTCATTGAATTTGTGTATTTACATAACTCTTCGGAGATCCCTTACCACATCTCACCCTCCTTTGAGTAACAAATACTTTTGGCTTAGCAGACCACTCAGTGTGTTTTGGAAAACAGAAAACCTTTATGCCATCATCTAGCATCTGTGCTCTTTACTTCCAGTGTCATGCTCTAATGGTCTAATAAATGTGTATAAATATATGAGGGCTGGGTGTCAAGGAGGAAGGGGCAGCCTCTTCTCACTTGCACCTGTGATAGGACAAGGGGCAGTGGATGTAAGCTACAGCACAAGAAGTTCCACCTCAACATGAGGAAGAGCTTCTTTACTGCAAGGGTCACAGAGCGCTGGAACAGGCTCCCCAAAGAGGTCATGGACTCTTCAGAGACTTTTGAGACCCATCTAGATGGTTCCTGTGCAACCTGTGCTAGATTCTGTGGTCCTACTCTGGTGGGGGGTTGGACTTGGTGATCTCCAGAGGTCCCTTCTAACCCCTAACACCATATGATCCTATGACTAAAGCTGACTGGTAGGAATGGTGTACTTCAAAGTAAAGGACTCTTCTTTTGCATCACATCTATTGACCAAGATAGAAGCAGTGGCTAAGTATTTGTAACTGGTGTTTTAGTCATGAGGCAGCAAGGCACTAACTTAATTCCGAGTGCTCACTTTTATTTGGAGACTCTCTATACAGTGATTTTGAAGCAAAGTGTTGCTGGGTCTTTTCTTCTAGAGTCCAAGTAGAATGCAACTGTATAAAGGGAAACCCTTCAGAAGCAGAGAGTTTTACCACAGCCACTTGTGAACCTGATACTCCACATTTGCCCAGGATAACTAATCGGACCAAAAATTCTCTCACTCTGCAGTGGAAGGTAATTGTTCAGAGTTGCTATGGATTTGTCAGTAAAATGCTGCTTCATATCAACAGAACATTTTTTTGTCCAACATGCTGATTTCAATCACAGTTCTGTGAGTGGGAATACAGGTACTGGGCCCTCGTTACAAAAGAGGAGCATTTCAGAACAGCAGGGAGCCTGTGTAGGTAAAGTAGCTGAGTTCAGGTGAGAGGCAGTGGTTCAGTTCCAGACCCCTGGTGTACTGGGGAGCCTATTCCTTTCTCAGTTGCTGGACATAGCCTTGTTTGTGCAAAGCAGATGAAGTGGTCTGGAAAGACTGAGGTTTGAGCAAGCCTTCAGTCTAGCTGCCCAGAAAAATACTGCAGTGTTTTATGTTGCTGCCAGAATACTTTTTCTAGGTCTAAATTTAAAAGACAAAAGCATAAATGTTACACAAGCGTTAATTGGATGGAGGCTGAGCTAGGACTGCCTTAGCAAGTGAAAAAATCATGTAAGCAGGGGCTCGTCATTTGCCCTCTGCTGCTCTTGTCATGATTTGGCCTAGGTAAGCATTTTTTTCCTGAAGTTTTGTTGTATCCAATTAGAACTCTAATTTTCTTCTTTTCTTGTTGCAGGCATCTTGTGACAATGGTTCTAAGATCCACAGTTACCTTTTAGAATGGGATGAAGTAAGCAAGCTGTTGTATTTACTCTTAAGATTTGTAGCTTTTTCAAAGGTAGTAGTATGTGAATGTGCACATCAAATTGTGTGGAAATCATGGCTTCATTCCAGAGGCATGTTACAAATATGTAATGACTTAAGCAATTATGAAAATACTATTATTTCTTAGTTCTTTCTTGGGAAATACAAAAGGATATTAATTACATGATGATGCCACTCTCAGTTGTGACTTCGTCACTTTTAGTCCAATACTTCTTTCAGGAGCTGACAATGAAGGATCATTTTTCTATAATGGTGTTGGTTTTGTACAAAATGAGTGGATCTAGCATCTTCCACTCCCTGTCTGACATCTGTTCTAAGATGGCTGAGGTGCAGAAGCGTCCTGGCTTTTTTCCTGCCAGGAAAATAGAAAGGAAGGGGGAAATCCCCTAGTTCAATACAAGCACCAAGTTTTAGATGATACTGCCTCACTGTGGGAGACCTGTTTAATTTTTTAAATGAAAAAAAGTGTACTTCATGTTTTTGCATTACTTTAATTGATGGAGTCATATATAGTAGGGTGAATAATGTGATTGCTTATTCTTTCATAGGGAAAAGGAAATGGAGAGTTTTGCCAGTGTTATTATGGCCAACAGAAGCAGTATAGGATTACTAAACTATCACCAGCAATGGGATACACCTTCAGGCTAGCAGCCAAAAATGACGTGGGAATGAGGTAAATATTACTGTTCTGTACATAAATATGCAATGCATATGCATCTGTGTGCTTGTTTAGAAAAACATGATGGCATTTAAACAAGTGCAGCTGGGATAAAACTCAACATAGAATATAAAGTAGTTCTGTTGGAAGGAACTTGCCATGATAATCTAGTTCAACTGCATAGTTAATTCACAGTATGTGATTGGATTATTAAGTTTGCAGATTGCCTGTATACTATGAACCACTGGACCCTGCTTGAGCAAGGGGAGATTGGACAAGATGAAGTTCAGAGATCCCTTCCAATCTCAGCTGTTCTGTGATTCCCTGCATAATGCATTTTGTCCAAGCATGGCATGACTCCATAGTACAACCACTGTAATGTGCACACTTAAAAATCCCAGCTGCTCCTGGAGGCAGAGTGCAGCTACTTTTGCCAGAGTTAGCCTCATTTTCTGAGCAGCCTGTTTAGACATTTCTGGATGATGCCCCTAGAATAGGGAGTGTGAGCATGGCACACAGCCTGGTTGCTCTCATGTCAGATCAGCTCAGGTTGTGCTGGCTTTCTAGCATTAGTGTTGTACACCTATGCTGACCACTGAAGTTGCTACCTTGGACATGTATCCTATGGCACATACTTGAAATAACATTTTTGGACTAGGCACTACATTGTAGAGACTCACAAAGTCATTCAGTGCAATTGTGGCTTTTGTGTCTGATGTAGTTAACACTTGTGCAAAACTCTGGGGATCATGCTTAAAGTCAAATGGCTCAGCTAAATAGATGGAATTGAATAGTTCACATGCTTTGGTGCTTGTGCTGCTGCACAAGAGCACCTTGTACTGTGCTCTCTTCTCTTGGTTCCAGAAAGGTTGAAAGTGGTGCTAGGAAAAGGTTGCTCTGAAGCTGGTGCATCAGTTTTCCAGGGCTTTTATCATCCCTCCTTAAATGCAGAGTTGTAGTGATGACAGTGTAAAGAGGTGTCAGTAGCTCCTGGAGCAGGAAGTAAGCCTGGCAGAACTCCCACTGCCACTTGTAGGTGTACCTGTATTGTGCTCTTTGCTGCTGTGTCCTGTTTCTTTAAAGAGATCCTTTTCTCTGAGGTATCTCTTAGTCTCTTCCTGAGAAATGGAGAGAATATGACATAATCATATCACTGAATTCTTCTGACATTCGAGAGCCTGTTATGAATGCTTAGTATCTGTTCTTATTTCATTGCTGCTTTTCAGAAGCTAGAGCAGTAGAATTCGTTGTGGATTTTTGCATGAATGATGTTTGACTTCAGTAGAGGATCTAATTAAAAACTTGAAAAAAGCCAACAAAAAACTAAAACCAAAATTAATGGTTTCACAAGTTTTGCTTGCACTGCTGGGCATGGTAGTCCTTGGAAATGCTTCCTGGCCTGCAGGGAAAGTGGGAAACCTGGCTAAATATTCAGCCTACCAGAGCAGACTGCCATTGTTCACACTGCCTAGTAGCACTTGGACCTTGACATCCTGTGTGGCATAAAAACAGCTCTAATCTAGCCACAAGCCTAAAAGCAGCATTTTGTGGTTGTTTTGTTAATCTGGTGTCTGAAATACTAAGCGTTGTGCTGCAGTTTGCCAGACTGGTGTTCTTGTAGCACAAAACAGGGTGTGTGTTGAGTGTCCTGGAGCTGACTCAAGGAGATGCTTGAGGCAGCAATGCCAGCTTGGACAGTGTTGTCAAGACAGCGTAAAGAACGGGAGGCAGACCTGGGGTTATAATTAATTCATGCTGGGCAGAAGAAATCTTCTGCAGACTATTAAATGTGTGACAGCTACAGCTGGCTCAGGAGATCTGGGGCATATGTTGATAGGCTTTGGAGACTACTGGGGAAATGAGTTGCCTGTTCCTGTGTCTTTCCTGCTTTAGGCCACTGTCAGAGAACACTGTAGTGGGACAGAATGACTTTTTGTGTGCTCCAGCAGAGTTTTTATTATGTTACTGCCTTCTGGATGATGGTTCTGGAATTAATTATTCTGAGTTACTCCTGGACTTGTCTTGATGAGATTTAGTTGGAACTGTTCAAGAAAAGAAAACCATGGAGTGAGCTGGCAGTTAATCAGGGTTCAGTGCTTGGGCTCTTTCCCTGTTCCTCTCTTGTGTCTTGAGTGTAAATGTACTGTCTGGGAACACTTGCCCCTGTAACAGGTTCCTGCAGCAACACTAATCAGTTAAGTACCACTCTTAAATGAATCATGCCAAACAGATTTTTATATCAACGTTTTATAGCCTTGTAAAAATGCACATTATTGTCTTTAGGATATTAATTAATTAAGAAGTCTCTTGAAGTAATGCTTATTAGGGTAGAGTGCCTGATTGTTCCTTATGAAGAATGTTGAAAACCTTAGGCATCTGGAGACAGAGCTTTGTCTAAACTATTTTACCAAGAACAGATATTTTATTCTTGAGCTACTCATAAATTTAGTTCTAACCATACCTGAAACAATGGCTAAAGAAAACTGGGAAAACAAAATCTCTGGGGAAAAAAGAGAGCATTATTGTACTTGTAAGTGAATTCTTTGGCTCATTTAAATGTGGGTAACACTGGAACTGTTTTAGTTGATTTCAGTGTATTTTGGAATGATTCAATCAAGCAAAGATTATTAATTGTTAAGATGGGAGGAGGGTGTTGCCTTATAGCTGCTTGTAAGCTGATCCCTTCAATAGTTTGTGACTAGAGAGAGACTTAGTATTTGTCTTGTGTCTTGTGTTTTTTCCAGTCTCCCTAATGCTGGCATTTTTGTAGTAGATCCATTGTGTGTATCACATCATTTGAATTTCAAAGATTTTCTTGCTTATGGGGTTTTTTTCAAGAAAAAAAAAGCAACTCTTAAATTTAAGAAGTTTTCTTGTACATTTTCTTCAACTTCTTGCTTCATGATCTGTTTCACACTCTGCATGACCACACAGAGTGTATTTCTGCTTTGGGTGCTGCTGCTGACAACCTTGATAAGGTTCTGTCTCCAGGATTTATTTTTTTTTAGTTCTTTTTAGTGCCAAGAAAGACATTTGATCAGATGAAACTGTACAATCTGTGTGTTTAGTGTAAGGGAAGTGAAAGTATCTTCACATTAAGTTTTTTCAGGAAAGGCAGGTTCCAGCACACAAAGGGTACTTAACTGGTGCTGTTGTTTCAGTCACATGGAGAACTTTGTTGTCAGGGCTTCCTCGTGCTCACTTTTAGATTACATCTGTATATGTGACATTAGTTTCATCTGCATTAGAAACCTAGACTAGCTATTAAGGCTCTGCTTCTTCAGATCTGATGTAGAAGCAATCAATGGCAGCTGAGAACAAGTGGGTGTTTTTTAGAGTCTAGTTGGAGATGTGAGACCATCTGTGGAAGCATAGCAGCCACTTACTGACTTTGGCATTGCTCTGTTTTAAAGTAGGTGTTTTTATGTAACTTGTATTTGTATTCGAGGCCTATCTAAGCATCATCAGATGAGGCTAACAGTTCTGTTAGGAGGTTCACTGGTGTATACTCCATTAGTTCTTCCAATAAGGCTTAGATATTGGCAACTCTAAGGTAATTTAACATCAAATAAAGCTACTCAATTGGTACTTGAGCACATGGTTGCTGCCTGGGGTGCATTTTTTTTTTGGAGATCTTCCCCATCTATGCTTTTATGTCTTCATGTTTTCATTTTGGATAGGAAGGACACTGTGGTACTAATACATTATCGTATATAGAGCTGTATTGGATTAGAATAATGACTTAACATGGAAAGGTGAAACGTTTTGGTTAGCAAAGTATTGTAATAAAGGAATCTTTCAACTAAGAACAGGTCAACGTTGTTGAGATCTTTTTTTACTGACAGTCATGGGCAAGTCAAATTGTCTGCATGTACCAGCCTGCAATTTCCACTTGTGCATGTGTGCAAGAAACTGTCATAGCTGTGTTCAGTAAAAATCATGTTTTTCTAGATACTAATTGTTATGTCTAGTTAGTTTACATACTGTCTGTTTTAAACAGTGGTTTTAGTGAAGAAGTCCTGTATCATACCTCAGGCACTGCCCCGTCCACACCAGCAAGTCCTTTGCTGATTAATGCTGGAGTTACTTGGTTATCCCTACAGTGGACAAAACCCTCAGGAACACCATCAGATGAAGGAATCTCCTATATATTAGAGATGGAGGATGAGAACTCAGTAAGTTTAGAATACTTATTCTCAATAAGAAGAGAGACTATGATGTGTGTGTTTGATATGTTACTGTATTAAGTCTATCAGTGATTACTTTTGTTAGAATATTCTGTAAGGAACTGTGTATTCTGAAATGATGATTTGGCATTTCTGTGCCCAAGCTTTCTCCTTATTGTGACAGTAATTTGCATCATTGTTATCAAGCTGCAAAGAGTTTTGAATTACTTTTAACTTTGTGAATTTGCATGTGAACGTTGAACCTTAGAAGAACTGGGCCAAAGTTAATTGTATCATCAAGACTGGTCCCTCTAGATGCCCTATCAGCATAACCATCTTTGTTTTAAAATGAGTCCTATTCTGCACTCTGAAAGAGTTAGGTAACATTTCTGTTGGCACTCTGTGTGTTTGTCTATACTGTGTATGTTTGTCTGTACTGTTCTCTCCTCCTCTTCGAGTGGAGAATGGCTGATTAATTTCCCCCTTTCCAAAACAAATGTCTTGTGTTCTCACAATGAAGTTGCACTTACTCTTGGTTGAAGAAAAAGTCTGGTCTGAAAAAGTCATTTATTTGTGTGGTTTATGTTACATGGTCTGCTCTGCAAATACAGTGTTTCAAGACATCATATTTACTTCTGCAGGGATATGGTTTCAAGCCAAAATATGATGGTGAGGATCTTACCTACACAGTGAAGAATCTGAGGCGCAGTACAAAATACAAATTTAGGGTAAGTTGTTCTTAATGTGTATTTGTCAGCTTGTGATTGACTTGGAAGCAGGGAAGGGCTTTTTAAAAGAAAGCTAGATTGAAGGCCAGCTTCTTACAGTTTCAGTGTCTTAAAACTGAACTCCTGCTTCATTGATTGTATCTGCAAAAGGATTAAGAACCTCTGCAAAGGCAGAACACAGTTGCAGGTATCTTGAAATTCCAGGTCGTAAGTCAATGTTCTTCACAGTTGTGGGTTTTATTTCACTTTTATATTGCATATACACAGGTAATACTACTTAATAGAGCTGTGGGATTCTTTGATGGACTCTAAACACAGCTGAAAGTGCTGGTGGTAGCAAAAGTTAGTGAAAAGCCAAAGTTAGTAAATCATACCTTGGTGCTAAGCCCATTCTGCTAACTCTAAGGGCTGAACATGTTAGCCTAGGATGAAGCCTGACTTGGCTATGAGGTTTTGGGTGTGATTAAAAGAAAAGTAGCATGCCAGCTGTGAAAAGAGCCCAATAGTCACCAAGGGCTACAAGAACCTTTCTAGGGCATGCAGAGATGCAGCCAGGAAGGGTGAGGATCAGCTAGAACTGTATGAAACACCCACAGATTACATTATTGTCACTGATACTTGCATGTCTTGATGATACTTTACAGTCAGGTAGCTCTTAGGTGTCCTAAGTTAGAAACCTGACTTTGTATACCAGCATTTAAAGTCTGGGGGATGTGGAAGGATATTTTATTTGTGATTGATTTATTGATTTTCAGATTCACAATTATTGTGATGAATCATAGAATCAAGCAGGTTGGAAGAGACCTCCAAGATCATCCAGTCCAACCTATCCCCCAGCCCTAGCCAGTCAACCAGACGATGGCACTAAGTGCCTTATCCAGTCTTTTCTTGAACACCTCCAGGCATGGTGGCTCCACCACCTCCCTGGGCAGCCCATTCCAATGCCAATCACGCTCTCTGTGTAATGATTGTCTAACTATGGGAATGAAAATGTAAAATGAAGATACATCTGTATGATAGCCTCAGTTCTTGTGATAATTATGTAACAACAGAAGCATGAATATAAATTAATTTGACTTTACTTTTAATAGTGAATAGTATATCACTGGCCAGTGTGTTTGTTCTGCTTATAGTATTTTTTTTATATATATTTACAGGTCATTGCCTATAACTCAGAAGGGAAAAGCAGTCCAAGTGAGACAGTAGAATACATTACTTGTCCAGATAAGCCTGGAGTACCTTCAAAACCCACTGTGAAAGGAAAAGTTCATGCACAGAGTTTTAAAATAACCTGGGGTAATATTGTTGTCCAGCTCTATTTAGAGTGTCTCCCCTCTGTCTGTGTGTGTATGTGTATATATATATATATATATATAAGGCCAGATTTTACTTCAGTTACACTTGAATCAACTCAGCAACTGTGACCCATTTTTCATGGAACTTTAAAGTATGGATTCAAAAGAATTTGGGCAATTATGTCAGAAGAACAGCACACCACTTTTAATAGGCACTGTTATTGTAGGGGTCTGCAGTGAGTAAAAACAATAGTTTTGGTTTCAGTTTGATTTCATCTGGCAAAAAACAGATGTCATGAACTCCTCAGCTTTTGTCAAAAGAGAAGATTCAAGTTCAGCCTATCTCTTCGAAGTGTTGGAGTTTGGTAGATAAGTCCTTTTATCTGCTAAAGATCTTGAGTGACTTTTCCTGAGTTCTAGACAGTTTTTAACCTTTGTGCTGTGAAACAAGAGAAGGTACAAGAGTACTGGGTGGTGCAGTACTTAAGCAGAAAGCAAAAACATTGAAGCTTTGATGTATTTTTACAGAGAATTACATCTCTTATTTATTTCTTACTTCTTAGTATTGTGCTTAATTCTTTTGCCTTAATAAAAAGAAGGATGCTTGTAGACTGTGAAAGGTATTCAGAAAATCTAGCCTTGCATCTTTCCTGAGTGTTTTGCTACATCAGGGCCTAGTACTTGGTCTTGTATGGATATTGTATAATGTATGACCTAATTTGTAAATCAAGACTTGTCTGAAATACCTACATCTACATATAAAACCTTTAGTAGTCATTATTTTGAATAGTAATGCTCTTCTTTTTAATGAGCAATAATCAACAGGATAGTTTTATTTCTCATTTGGAGTCATTTGTTACCTTCCAACCAAACCAGTGCCATGTAATAAGTCTCACTTTATATGGAAGCTGTGAAATACACCCTATGTCTAAAAGCCAATGCTTTTGTGTTCAGCACATCCATAATGTTAAGGCAGCAGTACCATTCTGTACCAAAGTATTTGTCAAAAAGATGGATTTGCTGTAGTATTTTAATTCCTCTGTTCTCTAAGTCAGCTCTGAGAGTAGTAGGATTTTACAGAATCATAGAATCAGGCAGGGTTGGAAGGGACCACAAGGATCATCGAGTTCCAGCCCCCCTGCCATGGGCTGCCTACAGCCTCATCCAGCCTGGCCTTAAACACCTCCAGCCATGGGGCCTCAACACCTCCCTGGGCAACCCATTCCAGGCTCTCACCACTCTCACGGTGAATAACTTCCTTCTCACCTCCAGTCTGAAATGTCAAAGATAGATGTGTAGATTCATATCTTGTACATGAATATTATATCAGAGAGCACAGAGCACTCAATTTCTAGAAATATGTTAAAGACATAAGAGATTAAGTTGTCCATGTAGAACTCCTGACTTCCATTCTCTCCCAAAACCTTTGACATGCTGTCCTTAATTTGAAGTGTTTTTATTTGTGTGATCTTTTCCTATCTGCAGTCCAAATTGCAGAACTGTTAGGATCAGTGTCCCTGAAGCCATAATCAGACAGCCCTCCACCACACTGCACACTAACTGATGTGCTTACTGTGGCATCTCCCAGGTGCCTGATTCACTTGTCAGGCTTCATCTGTAGACTGTGCAGTAGGGTGATGAGCTGGCAGCTTCACAGAGTGGAGAATTTGAGTGATTTGCAGCTGTCCTGAGCTTAGACAGTACTGCTAGGTGGAATGCTAAATAATTACCCATCTCAAGTCACCTACTGATTTTGCCATCTGTAAATTCTCCCTAGCTACAAAACTATTTAATTGACCTCACTTAGTTGGAGTGTTACTGTTTTTTATAGATTCACCAAAGGACAATGGAGGAGCAGCAATAAATACATATGTTGTAGAGATGTCTGAAGGCTTAAATGGTAAGTACTGGAAGCATGTGTGGGCATTCATATGTTTTGTTTAATGTGTATGGGCATTCATTGGCTTTTTTTCTGCCTGTGCATGCCTGTGGGAAGAGTAAAATCTGTATTATGAGAGGGGAAGTTATTGCAAGAGACTGCCATTAAAAAGACAGGCATGTTGATGTTGGCTTGGTCTTCTGTATACAGCGTTGAAAGAGATGCTCAACGTTTAACTTAAGTGTATTCTGGTTTGGAAACTAAGTGATATGTTTCATACATTTCAGAGCAAGAGGACAGGGCCAGCTAGCTTTGCTAGATGTGTGACATGAAAGAAAACTGGTGCTCCAGTTATCACAATTAAAGAAGAACAGTGATGCAGCTTTTCTCTCCTTTCATACAGAAGGGAAATAGTATTTCTAAACCCTGGCTCAATGATTAAATTCAGAAGCATAGTCACACGGAGAGTGCAAGTTTATACTTCTCCAGCTCTGTGTCAGATGGAGAAAGCACACTGTCCCCAGATTGTAGTGGTAGCCCTTTCAGAGGGCCTCAGCTGTGGTTCTCCTCACACTTAGGCTATTGCTTTCTTGCTCCATTGTGTGTCCACACTGAGTCCCTTCTGGAATCCTTTATCCCAGCCTTTCATGCAGCTTTAGCGAGTCGTGCGCTGCATTTAATTTCTGTGACTTATTGTGGTGGTGGAGATTTAATTAAAAGTTCCCAGGTTCCCTGCTTAATCTTTTAAAAAGAATGCTGAAGAGTTTCTGATTTAAGAATCTGGCTGATTAGCAAAGAATGAGATCAGCATTTTAGAATACAGGAATACAGGAACAAGCCCTAGCAATTGCAAGTTAGAGTCTGCAAAATGAGTGGTGTAATTAGGAGGTTTCCATGGAAAATTTTGCTTCTGTATCTTTCCTATTGATTTGGTTGTGCTGTTTGAATGTGCTTGCTGGCCCAATAATAACTATTTCATTAAAAGTACATTTTCTCCTAGGCCATGTGAATGCCAAACAAGGAAGATGTTTCATTTCAGCAGGTTTAGGAAGTTTACCTAGGAAATTGTCTTTCAGAGCCGCTTGGATCCTTCTCAAGGAAAGCAGAAGCAAGCCTTAAGCTGGGGTTAGGCACACACTTCCTCAGTACTCAGGGAAGCCAGGGTGCCTGCTGTAGCTGTCACTAGGTGTGGCAGATCACATCTTGGTTCATTGTGTGCTTATTTCTACCCTTTCAGGAAACAAATGGGACACAATATACAGCGGAGCTGCTAGGGAGCATGTGTGTGACCGACTGAATCCCGGCTGCTCTTACCGCTTACGTGTGTATTGCATTGGAGAAGGAGGACAAAGCATGGTAGTACCAGCTACTATTTATATTAAATAAAGTTTCTCTCTCTTGAGGAAAATCTGGTCCAATAGTTAGTAAGCAGATACTGTACAGGAGTGCCCAGCAAAATAGCTGTAGTTAGTAGCTCAGAACAGTTCCAGTATGGATGCGCAGCGTTTCAGGTTTCTGCCCGTTTCTTGAGGACATGAATGTGAATGTTCTTTTCTGATACTGTATTTTGTTTCAAGTTACTTTTCTTGTTTACAGAAGCAGATACTGTGTCTGATTCTGTGTGATGTATTGGTAGAATGTAATTTCCTAAGGTCTAACACCAGACAGCAGTGTAAACGTAATGGTTTCTGTGTGGTCAGTGGGGAAAACCCTGTCTGAGCAGCCCAGTCTGCCCAGCAGGCAGGGGAGGACACAAGCAAAACATTTACGTTGCCCTTCTCCTCAGTATTCCCAAACAGTTTGGCATGCTTACTGTGCTTCCTCATGTATACACATGGTACAGACACACACTCATAGACACACACTAGCACTGTAGCATCTATGGTATAGTTCAGCCTCCAGTGCTATAATGCCATGGTGTATTCGTCTCCCTTCTTCCCAGCAGCAAGTGTAGCAAAGTCAGCCCTGCCTCTCTACAGACTTTGAGCAGGCTTCCCTGTCAAGCTGATTTCCTGAAGATCTTAAAGCCCTACACTCCTGGTGTTTGCCCTTTCTTCCCCAGCCAAGCTCAGTTATGTGAAATGCATGTGTTTTTCAGTCACTCAGAAGTCTGCTGCAAAGATAGGCTTTCCCACAGCCACCTTGTCTTAAGAGAAGAGCTGGACTCTTTCAGTGCCCACTCAGGTGTGGTGCTTTCTGCCCTGCCATAGCTCAGCTTGCTGTTGTGAAGGGCAAGGCAGGGTACTTCCAGTCACCTGTCCACAAATGCACGTAAGTCTTTGGAGACTTTTGCTCTGCCAGCCTTCCTTCTTCACAGCCCAAAACCATTAGTTCAGAGTAAACATAATTTAAGTACTAAGAAGATAATAACTTTCAGAAAATCCCAGTACTTCCTGAGGGTCTCAGAAGTCAACAGAAGGACAGTAAAGAAAGATGTAATTAAACTCTTCTGCAGTGTGCCATGGACATAGGCCTTCTGAGAAATGCTCTACTTGAAAGTAACATTGCTTGTTCAGTGCAACAGTACATTTCAAAGGAACTGGAAAGCAGCAGAGCTTCCAATCCACTCTTTCTGGAACATATGTAGAAAGCAGTTGTGAACCGAGACTAACTTGTGCCTCTTTTGTAAACTAAAGAGCCTACCAACTTCTTATTTGTTCTGTATCATACTGAAGCTAGCTGACCCTGCCCTGTCTCTGGCTCTTCTCTGGCTGCATTCAAAACAGTCAGTGCCATCTGCTGAGCGTTGTTAAGTGGTGTATTTCTGCACACACTTCAAAACAGAGGTGGAGGCATGTGGCACATTAAGTATTACCAAGAAATGAAACAATTGAAGTCTCCTTTTTGTTTGATCTCTTCTTATTGACACTTCTGCTTTTTGAGAAGTTCTTGCACAAAAAATGCACAACCCTTAGGGTAAGTTTTAAAAGTAATTAAAATGCAGTTTGTTGGGAAGGATACTGAGTTTGCATTGAAGAAGACATATTTCAGTCATCTATCCTGGTCGTTAACCACTGATTTTAACTCTGCCCCTTGCATCCATACCAAAAGACAAAAGCAAAAGTTAACACTGAGCAGTTACTGTGGCATGTTTCATATAGGCATTATGAGAAATACATGCCAGATTACTTAGGAATTTTCATGTATTTGAAGGTATAGTTCAAAAAATGGAGGATCTTGTTTCTGACTCAAGTATTTGCCTTGTGGCTTAGTTGATGGTGCTTGTTTTGGGCTAGATGACTTCAGTAATTTTTCTTTCATTTTTAGGCATCTGATTCTTTACTGGTACAAACACCAGCAGTGGTTCCTGGCTCATGCCAGCCTCCAAGGCTACAGGGTAGACCAAGGGCAAGAGAACTCCAGCTGCGCTGGGGTAAGTGTCTCACAACTGTTAGTGAGTGTAAGGGATCCAAATGTACTGTGTGTTAAATAAGCTTTTCTTTCTTTGTCCTGTTTAGGACCACCTCAGGTAGATGGTGGTTCACCCATTACCTGTTACAGCCTGGAAATGTTTCAGACAGAAACTGAAGAACACAGAGAGGTTTACCAGGGTTCTGATGTTGAATGCACAGTGAGCAACCTTCTTCCAGGGAGGATGTACAACTTCAGACTGCGAGCAGCTAACAAGGCTGGGGTAAGGAGGCAAACTCAAACAAGATTCATTTCAGTGACTGCAATCACTATTAAGGATCTTCAAAAAAGACCCAAACCACAGAAAAAAGCAAACATGTAACAGTAATTTTAAAATGAGGATTTTGTCATGCAGAGTTCATTTGATTCACATTGCTGCTTGTTCTGTGGGAATAGTTAAACATCAGTTTACAGTAGAGGAAATTAGGCGAAGGAAGGAGACATTCCATAGATACATGGAACAGTTTGGGTTGGAAGGGACCTTAAAGATCATCTAGTTCCAACCCCCCTGGCATTGTCAGGAACACCCTCCACTAGACCAGACTGGTCAAGGTCTTATCTGTCCCCTTATCTGCCCTTATCACTTCCAGGGATGGAACACCCACAAACCTCTCTGGGCAACCTGTTCCAGTGTCTACTCACTACCCACACTGTAAATAATTTATTCCTAATACCTAGCCTAGATCTGCCCTCCTCAAGCTTCAGTCCATTCCCTCTTATCCTATCACAGCAAGCCCTTGTAAAACATCCCTTCCCACCTTTCTTGTAGGCTTCTTTTCAAGTACTGAATGGCCACTATAAAGTCTCCCCAGAGCCTTCTTTTCTCCAGAGTGAGCAGCTCCAACTCTTTAGCCTGTCCCCATAGGGGAGGTGCTCCAGCCCTTTGATCATCTTCTGGCCCTCCTCTGCACCCACTCCAGCAGTTCAATGTGCTTCGTATGCTGGGTGTGTCAAAACATACATAATTGTCACAGAATCTTAGGGATTGGAAGGGACTTCCAGAGATCACTTCCAGAGGCTGCTAGGGCAATTATGTCATATATCTGAATAATTGCATTGGGAAATTGTGTATTAAATAGTTTAGCATATCATTTTTGCAACTTTAATATTCTCATGTGAAGTGAGAGAGTAAATTGTTAGCTGTGGACAGCTTTGTAAATTGATTAGCCTTTATTTTTACATTTGTTGGTGTTCCATAACATAATACTTAGTGTTTCCTAATTGTCTTGTATTCAGTTTAGCTTCTGAATACATGTTCTTCATAAAAGCTGCCAGGACCAGTTGACATTGCTTGTGAAGAGATCTGCAGCTTAAGGCTTTAAACCACTGACCTGACTTTTTGTCTGCCCTTCCAAAAGAGTGGTTTATGCCTCAAGCATTTTTGAATGCTTCATTTCTTCTCTAGCTCTAAGTAGGCAATTAGAAGCTGTGTTACACTACAGTGCAACCATCATGTAATTTCGAAATAAGGGTTTGGATAACACTTTCCTGGTTTGTCTGAGAGTCTGAAGTGTCAAATTTATTCTGATTGCATTTGCTGTTAAGAAGTCTTGCAGCTCTTCTGGAGAGCAACCAGAAACTGAAATAAATCCTGAATCCACAGTCCATAAAGATCTGGTTTACAAGCAAGTAATACAGAGTTTCAGGCTCTTACTACATGTCCCTACTATCAGGCTGTTACTATGTGTCCCTGCTATGGTAAACTGTTACTTAAAAAGTAGTAGTTTCATTCTTACAATTTAGTTGTACTTACTCCTTCTTTAATAGTTTGGACCTTACTCAGAAAAATGTGAAGTGACAACAGCACCTGGACCACCAGATCAGTGCAAGCCCCCTCAAGTGTCGTGCAGATCTGCTGCATGTGCTCAGGTGTCGTGGGAGGTAAGAATATCATCCTACACCTATCTCAACACCAGCAGCTTTGGCATTGTTACGGTCGACTTTAAAAGCTTATGACTGTGTGTCGGTTGCATTTTGAAAGATGCTTACCTGATTATCTGGTGCTTGGTAGGTAAAGTGTTTGCATATATGACAGCTGTCAGTTGGCAGCTTGCAGGTACTTGTTCTTTTGTTTGAGAGGTCTGCCACTGCATTTCTGAATAGTGCAGGCTTTCTTAAAAATCTCTTTCCTCAGAGAAAGTGTATCTGCATAATAAACCAGATAAGCATGCATTTGCTGGCTTGGGAAGCTGGCATAATGTTACATAATTACATTAGTAATAATAAAGCAAAAGCCTTACAGACTTCCTCTAAACCCATACTATTTAAACATCTGATTAAAAATATGCATCAGATAAACTTTAAGCTTATAAAAGGGAAGGTACTGTGAGGGAATGCTGTTTAAACACCATTTTTCAGTGGCTTCTGGGGTCTCCTTCTCTGGAGCCTTTCAAGGCCTGCTGGATGTGTTCCTCTGTGATCTGTGTTAGATAGTATTGTCCTGCTCTGGCAGGGGGGGTTATGTGAGTTTGACTTTTTTAGGTCACTGAATTTCACTTCCAGCTATTTATATCCATTTTAAAGGTTCCAGGCAGTAACGGAGCTGATGTCACAGAGTATCGGCTGGAGTGGGGCGGTGTGGAGGGATGCATGCAGATCTCCTATTGTGGGCCTGGGCTCAACTGTGAAATTAAAGGGCTTTTGCCTGCCACTATATACTACTGCAGGGTTCAGGTAAGGACATAAAATCATTGGTAGTGCAATCTGGAAATGGGAATCACACTTGCCATAAAAACATGGTCTGCTTTGCATTTGCAGGCAGTGAATGTTGCAGGTGCAGGCCCTTTCAGTGAAGTAGTGGCCTGTATGACTCCAGCCTCAGTACCTGCAATTGTGACTTCTCTTCGAGGACTAAGCGAAGATGAAGTTGAAAGTCCACACTATTCTTCTTCCACATGCCTTCCTATAAGCTGGGAGGAACCTTGTGACCATGGATCTGAAATCCTGGGCTACAGCATAGACTTTGGAGATAAGCAGCCAATAACTGTTGGGAAGGTTCTGAGCTACATTATAGATGGCTTACAACCAGATACTACCTACAGGTATGGCACGCACAGCTACTTGACAGCCTGATGTTTCTTCCACAAGAGCAGATTCCTTCTTTGTTTGTTCCCTTATATTTATTTCCTCTGTGACTCTCAGACAAGTATTAGTACATAGCCATGGAGGAAGAGGAAGCTTTGTAATGATGATCTTCATAAGTGGATGAGCTGCTGGTTATATTTTCTTTCAGGAACAGTTTATTTCAGTGTGTTTACTGCTCTAACTCCGTTGCATCTGTCTTGTTAATGTGTTAGTTTAGGTGAATTCAGATTCATAACTCTTTTGGACTTGTTACTTCGTAGATACATGGCCTCTAATCTGCTAGGCAACAGAGTCCATCCAAGGCAGGACCGTGTCCAGTTTGCTGACTATATTGTTTGACCTAATGGCAATTCATCACAACTTGCAATGCTTTTTGTGCAGAAACAGCGAGGATTTGGGTGACAGCATGAAGAATAGTGGTTCAAAACTCTATATCAATCAGTTTTAAACCTCTATTGAAAATTTTTAATTGGCTAAAATCATCTCTTATATTTGACCTAAGGGATACTGAAAAATATAAATGAAAAGTCTGTAATTCTGCCTGACAGCAATCTGCATTCTTCTTAGAAAAATCATATTCTCATTCTTAAAGGAGAATCTCAGTCCCACTGAGGCCAGAATATAAACCCACTCTGATTTCAGTATAGTTAGCATATCAACTGCCTGTGCAGTTTTCTGAGTTCTTAATGATTTGGGTTTACTTTATTTACTGCTGTATGTAAGACTACAATGTTTCTCTGTATTTTATAAACACTGGCAATTTGAAGAGCCATTCTGTGTCAACAAACTGAAAAAAAAGATGTTTGTCTTGCAGAGATCCTTCTGTACTTCCACCCACAGAAGTGCTGATACAGAGTACGCTGTCAGCTCTGTGCAAATAAAAGATTGCATACATTAACCTTAGTTCTGTGCTATAATTAATTAGCACAATGTTAGATATTACTGCAGTGAAGGAGAAGTATTTATTTGTAAGCCTACATACACATTTCTCTTTCAACATTTTGAAATTGTATGGTTGATTTTTTCCCCCACCAGAATTTAATTACTGTGATTGCATTTTTTCCCAATTACCTAAATCAGTTTTAGACAAACAAATGTCAGTCTGCAAAATGGGCTTAGGTGCACTTTGCTGCCTGTGGCTGCAAAGAGTCTCAGATTTTTGGTTTCTGCTTTTTCCAGTTAGAAATAAATTCCTGGGCTCCTACTTATAATTCTAACTTGTAACCCAAGGCCAGCATTGTTTTCCATGGAAATATTAAAAAGAAACCCCAAAATATTAATCTTTGTATTTCAAGTTCTGCAAATGCCTCAGCTCTATGTCTTTTGACTTCTGGCATCCCCATCTCCCTTTCAATCTGCACTCAGGATGGATTGTCAGTGAAGAGAGGTGGCTGGGCACCATCACTTTATTTTCACATGAATCAGACCTGTTCCAAAAAGCTCATAAAGCTTTCCAGTGGTCGTCCTTGAACTCACCTGATTTAATAGCCAAAGATACAGATTCCCCATGTTTGGGAGTGGGGATTTTTTACTCTCCCTCCTCTCTCCTATATGTCTATCAAAGTTTTGTTAGATCTGTGAGGTCAGGAAGATGATCCACTCTTGAAGTAGCTGATAGAGGTTTTGCATGTTTTCACCAGTGTGAACAGATATGCTAACAATAGTGTTTCAAATCAGTCCAAATCAGTTTCAAAAGAGAGTCCTGCGTATTCAGGACAGTCTATCAAAAGCATGTTATTGACAAAATACTGATATATTGAATGTCTTCATTGTAGAATAATTGTGCCAGTAGATGGTACTTTCTCTCTTGAATATGCATGGTGGAAATAACAAGTTGATTTTTAGAACCTAATTTCAAATTAATTTTCTCTCCCTTTTTTCAAATCCTAGAGTACGAATTCAAGCCCTCAACAGTCTCGGAGCAGGTCCCTTCAGCCACACCATAAAACTGAAAACAAAACCTCTTCCTCCTGACCCACCTCGCCTGGAATGTGCTGCATACAGTTCTCAGACCCTCAAGCTGAAGTGGGGAGAGGGAACTGCAAAGGCATTAGCTGACTCCATTCAGTATCACCTTCAAATGGAGGATAAGAACGGAAGGTTGGTCTTGGCATCGCTTTAATCTGCACACTGTTGCTGTGGTCGGACGCATGGGAGATGTCTTCATTTAAGGAGCTGGACAGGCCTGGAGCACAAGTCTTAGGAGGAGAGGCTGAGGGAACTGGGGTGGTTTAGTCTGGAGGAAAGGAGGCTAAAGGGAGACCTTACTGCTCTTTGCAGCTACCTGAAGGGAGGCTATAGTGAGGTGGGGGTTGGTCTGTTCTACCCAAGTAGCAAGTGACAGGGCAAGAGGAAATGGCCTCAAGTTGTACCACAGGATGATCAGATTGGATATTAATTGGATATTAGGAAGACTTTCTTCACTGAAAGGGTTACCAGGCATTGGACGGGCATCCCCAGCATAGTGGTGGAGTCCCTATCCCTGGAAGTACTTAGTTGTTGTGTAGATGCTGTGCCTAGGGATGAGGTTTAGTCGCGGATTTGTCAGTGTTATGCTAATGAGTGGACTCAGTGATCTTAGGAGTCTTTTTTGCAATCCAGGCAATTCTGGAGAGGGGAGGGGGAGAAGGCAGTGTAAACAGTACACTGAGAGAAAGAAATGCTATCCTTTGTCCCTGTTGTGCTCCTTGTGTGTTTCAGAGACACAAGAAATAAAAGCTTATTGTTTTATAGTAATGCCAGAACACAATTTAACTCTCATATATTTCTGGGCTTCTCATGAGATTGCAAGAAATCCCAAGAAGAGATTTCAAGCCAATACTGTAGCTACTTTACAAATCCTTTCCTGTGGTTAAAGTGAGCTGTCCTTTCCATTTCCAGGTTTGTGTCCTTATACAGAGGACCATGTCATACATACAAAGTACAAAGACTCAGTGAGTCGACATCATACAAATTCTGTATTCAGGCATGTAACGAAGCTGGTGAAGGTCCTCTGTCTCAAGAATATGTTTTCACTACTCCCAAATCTGTGCCAGCTGCCTTGAAAGGTAAAAGGGCTTCTTTCTTTGGTCTGGGAGGGTGAGGAGATGGCGAGTTGGTTTTGGTATTGACTTGTAATTGGGGTATTTAGAATGCCAAGCCTTTCTCCAAGTGCAGGTAGGGATCATAAGGGGATTCTCCTTTCATATAACTGCCTAAAACCAGAAGTCAGATACTTGTGGTTTATGTGTTCTTTGACATCATGAGTTCTGTACTTGGAATCCTTGCTTACCAGGAGTTACCAGACCATTACAGTAATTTGAGGTGAAATTCTGCCTAGCATATTTAGAATACTTTTAAGGATAGCAGCTTTTCTTTTGCCTTCCTTTTTGCATGTGATGCACACTTGCAGTCACCAAATTCTACTTGCCTTTTCTTGGGTTAGGCCAAAGCTAGCCATAGAGACCCATGTGAATTGTTAGATGTTGTTCAGAAACCGTTGTAGGAAGAATACAGCTGAATGTAGACCTTCTGTTTCTCTGAGACAAAATAGCAGATGGAATACAAGATTTTACAAGCCATTAGGATATGATGTTAAGCGATGGGGAAAGCAGAACTGTCACTTACTTGTGTTTACTTCCTCCAGCACCAAGGGTTGAGAGAATAAATGACCACACTTGTGAAGTCATGTGGGAGGTTCTGCAGCCCATGAAGGGTGATCCAGTTATCTACTGTCTTCAGGTCATGGTGGGCAAAGACTCGGAATTCAGACAGGTATGATGTGGTTTGATTTAGTCCATTTCTTCAGACAGTATTTGTGATAACTACTTTACATTAAAATGTATTGTGTTGCAGTATGTTTTCAGTTGCTATGCCAACTGTTTGCTACTAAATAAGATAAGGGGGCGCTGCCTGAAAACGATGTCATAGAGAAAAGAGATTGAAGTAATATATACAGCGTGCTGAGCTGTAGCTTTCCTAGGTTACATCGATGTTTACTCAGTACAATTGACACCTCAAGTCCACCAGTGGGGAGAACTGGCCAAAGGAAAATATGCACCCAGTGGTACAGAACCGAGACTTAGGAGAAGAGGAGCAAAGAATTCTCTTTGCACACAGAGCTGTAGGAAGGCATTAAAAAACAACATTACAAATGCTTTGGTTTCGTTGAAGTTATACTTTGGTACAGGCAACTGTAGATAGGAATCAGGCCCTGCTTGTACAAGGAACACATTCAGGTGTAGGGGAAGAGTCTTTTACCAATTATTAGCTTTTTAGGATAGGACCATTTCATAGTAGGGCAGGCTGCAGCTGCAAAGGTCCAGCAGCTGAGGGTGTTTCAGTCTCAGGCAGGAATGGCCAAAGATGCAGTCAGAAATGCCAAGCCACCAATTAAGTCTGCATTTAAAAGATGATGTGCGGTGCTGATTTTGCTTCCCTACAAAACTACCTGATAATTGACATGAGATTAGGCTTGGAAACTCTGTTTCGTGCTATTGAGCAAGCAGGTTTTCTTACAAGGGGAAACACAAATCTGGTATATTGTAATTTTAGTAAAGAGCAACATTAACTAAGTTTTGCCTCTGCTTTAGGTAGATCCTTCATATGTTTATAGCAGTACTGCAGCAGAAGTTATAAACTGTGCTTGTTATGTCCATCTGTGAAATTTTTCAGTAAAAGATGACCCATAGTCCAAGCTCTTTCTTGTCTTGCCATGTCAGCATTGTAGCTTATAGATGCAGCTAAATCTGGCAGGTGCAGTCAGTGTTGCTTCTAGACACACAGTCAAATCCCACTTTGGGCAGTGTCATTGCCAGATGAGCTGGACCAGAAAACAGTCCTCTGTGTCTCAGGACTGGATGAAAATGAAGAGTCACAGAAAGAACTCCTCATGGCTTTCCTGATACAATGTTTGTAGGAATGAATGATAATGCTTAAACCACACAACACTTCTGAATTACAGCAAAGTGTGTTGGGTTACATTAGACCTAATGACTCGAGATTTAATTGCCTAACATCTTGTGATACAGTAGTGCCTATTACATCCTGTGGTGAAGTTTCCACACTGCAAGTGGTCACTAAAGCACCAAACCACTGAGGCTTCTGACAGAGTTTCTTTAGCCTGCGTTCACGCTGCCGCAAGAGCAACTGCAGCTCTTTCCCTGTGTGTTACCCAAAGGAGCAGAGTCTTTGTCTGGCTTTTCAATTGCACTGGCCGCCTTTTTGTCCATTTTTGCCTGGGCAAAACCACTGGTGAGGAGACCTCATTTTCACTGTCACCTTCGCCATTATCAACACCATACTGAGGTTCAGGTGAGAACGAAGGACAGTCAGTCGTCAGGAGCTGGTGGACCCCTGCAGCTCTCCAGTGTTACTCATCTCTCAGAGGCCTGAACCATACTGAGATCCATACAGGTGTGCAGGACATTTTTACATGTGTGGGGTTTGTTGTTGCTGTTGTTGTTCCAGATTTATAAGGGTCCGGAGGGGTCCTTCCGGTACACAGGCCTGCAGCTGAACTGTGAATACCGTTTCCGTGCGTGTGCCATTCGACAGTGCCAAGAGACCCTCGCTCAGCAGGAGCTGGTGGGCCCCTACAGCTCGCCAGCACTATTCGTCTCTCAGAGGACTGAGCCACCAGCCAGCACCAACAAGGACACTGTGCAAACCACAAGGACACAATGGTCACAGAGCGACCAAGTGTGTGCTGCTGTCATCCTTGCACTTTTCGCTATCTTTTCCATTCTGATTGCTGTTATCATTCAGTACTTTGTAATAAAGTGAAGGCAAAGAGGTTTAGTTTAGAATGCTACCCATTACATTTTACTTTCTCATAACCTGACAGAAATTCTGTTCTCTTGCTTTTACAAAACCAGGCATTTAGCACTGGCACTGGGACCCTTGCAAACTTTTCCAGCCACTTGAAAATGTTTTACTGGTAGGTAGAGGCTGACACTTGTCAGTACAATGCAAGCCACAGAAGTAGAACCTGTTCTTTAATATGCCTTCTTGCAGCATCAACTCTAGCTGGGGCAGGAAAGCAGTGGTTAATGAAAAGACTTTGACCAGGAATCACAAGTGTGAGAACAGGGGTTGCTGTCCCCACAGGGAAGAATGTGTAGATGGCATTGGAAACTGACACTAACACACTTGTGCTGTACACAATCTTAATCTGATGCTGGGAGAGCAATTTAGCGCTGTACTTCTACCTCCTCATTTGTCCGAACTATTCGGGAAGCAGCACTTATGCCGAAACACAGAAGGGGCTTTTCTCAGGCAGCAAATAATCAACAGGATGGAAGAGTGTGCATGAGGGAAGCTTCTTATGTTATCTGATAAATGTGGAGTTCTTCACTGCAAGTGGATGTTTCGGACAGACCACAAGGGAACGGCACAAGTGGTTTCTCCTACCCCCAGGATCTGAAGTTTGCTTACAAAAATGTCTCTCTTACATCTTACAGATAGAGAAGGGAGCGCGAGAGAGAACCTCTCAAACCTACTTTCCAAATTGCAAAACACTCTTCTGAAGTCAGTCTTTGACTGGATGCAGTTTGTGCAGATGTCTGTGCCCTCTGATTTTGGCTAGGGAATACTTTCCTGAGACAAAATTAAGGACCGAATCTTGGCTGTTTCCCCATCATTCACTTGCCATACCCACCAGAACCAAGCACTGCCTTTTCCTTTTTGTCCTTTTTTCTTCCTGTCCTTCTTTCCTCGGGGCACCCAGTCAGAAGACAAAGCGTAGTCACTTGCACCAGGAAACATAAAGCTGCTTCTTTCTCCAGATCCGAATGTTTAATGTAATGTCTCTCTGCATACTGTAGCAAACTGTTGGTTGCATGGACTTAATGTTGCATTAGAGCACTTTGCAGTGGCATAACTCATCAATGTTGTGTGAGCTTGCATTTGTGAGTTCTTGAATGGCCAGACTGAATTTGATCAAGTATCCCATTGAACATCTTGCTGGATGTCAATGATTGCCAGTGACACAGAGCTTGTAGTGAAGCTACCTTTAAAACACAGCAACTCCTTGTCTCATCACACTTACGTTACTTGTTATACTCTTTGTAATGACCTCTCTTTAATTTATTTGAGTTGCAAGAGAGTGGATCATTAACGACTTCTAGCTGTCTTCAGTTTAGCCTTTTTAATGGTATTAAACACTTCTGTCAGTCTTAAGCATAGTAAGAATTAAAAAAAACAAAAAAAAAAAGGAACCTCTGTCTTGTGCTTTGAAGGTCTCTGAAGACTTTCTCTTCTGCTAGAATGGGCATGTATTGTAACTGTTCCTACGTCCAATGGTCTGTGCTGTACAATAATGTTGCCGAGTTCTGTTTCGGGGTTGATTTGTTTCAAAAGGGAAAACAAAAAGCAATGGTGAAGCACTTGGCCTCCCCGCGGAGAGCGCGATCTGTCTTTGACCTGTACTGTATGTTTACACTTCCTTTGGGATTTGTCCTTTGTACGGAGAGGCTGAGGCCTTCCCACAAAATACCGCGGGAACTGATGTTTTCTAGAGCCTTCGGAGCAGTGCCGCGCTTGGCAGTGCAGCTGAAGGTGTGTGCAACAGCCCAGGCGTTGCCTGGGGCTGGATGTCTAAAAGGGTGAGAGTTGTTGCTGCAGCTCGGCTGCAGTGGCTCATGTTTTTCATAGTAAAATTCAAAGGAGCTCCTATTTTTGATAGTCATTTACCAGTGTCTTTGCCATTTGAGCCTCAGTGCGCAGTACTGCACTGAAGACAGGTTTTAATGTCACCTTAATTTTACCTCACAGACTGTACATTCCAAAAATAAAGCAGAGAAACAAAGAAAAGCTCTACAAACCTTTGTCCAGCGTTAGAGACACACTACCAAACGTATCACTTTACAGCTGTACAATGTCAAACTCCATGAGGACAAGCCTGTATGCTCTGATAGAAAACACGTGAATGATGTAGCAAAGAACCGCTGCAAATCGGTGGAAAATAAAAGTATCCTTCTTTATTGTGGTGCTTCGGTCCTCTTGGCACGTCACGACGCCTCTCTTTCTCTCCCCTGCAGCAAGGCCAGTGTTGCCAGGGCAAGAGGCAAGTGCTGCTGCAGATGCCTCTCCTGCCCTCGGGGTGCTTCCCCTGGGCAGCGCGGTGGGGAGTGCCGGCCGCAGGGAGGGACGAGGCCAGAGGTGCGGCGCATGTGGCGACTCAACGAGTGGCCATGCCCGGCGCTGCCGATGCGCCTGCTGCTTCCCATCACGGCCGTCAGCCCGGGGTGCCGCTGCTCCATGGCTGCCATCACATGCAGACCACCACCAAGCTCTGCGTGGGCAGCCTGCACATCCCCCACTTGCTTGTGCTCCTGGGGCTGCCGTTCAGCCTCCACCACCTCTGCTGCTCCTGCCCTCCCAGCTTTGGGCAGCTGCTCTGCCGCCTCTCCCAATGCCACAGCGAGGCTGCACCTTCTCCCGCCTTGCACCCTCAGGGCGTAGCACCACTTCACCCCCAGATTCCCCCTGGAGACCAATGTGCTTGTCATCAGCATCCCCTGCACCTTCAGCGTCCTGCCTGCTGGCCCCTTCTTCATTTCTAGAACTACAAGTGGAACAACAACCAGAACAACTCCAACTGGGACAACTACTACTAGAACCATAGCACCCAGAACTGGAACAACAACTCCAACAACGGTAAGGCTGGAACTGCAATAACCACTCTAACCCTCATGTAGCAACTACAACTCTAACCACTATACTACACTAACTATACTAAATTATGCTAACTATACTAAATTATGCTAACTATACTACACTAACTATACTAAATTACGCTAACTATACTATATTATGCTAACTATACTATACTAACTGCACCAACTATAATGATCTCTAACTCTAGTAACTATCAGTATAAAGCTAAATAGAAACAACACTTTTCTCCTCAGAAGAACGTCCCCTGTGCCAGCCAGGTGTTCCAGAACTGAGCCCAACAGGTGACATTTCTGCAGGAGTCTCTTCAAGCTGCCTTGGGAAAGGTGGGGAGAGAAAAAGAGGACAGCAGTTAGGGACAAGGTGGAGGGGAGGACAAGCTGCTTGTGCCTGGATGGGAAATACAGTTCCCAACCATAGTGCTCCTCTGCGGAATTCCTTCCAGCTGGCAATTAGGAATTGCTCCTGTCAGACTGACAGAAAAGAATTCAGTTTTTCCACACACTTTCCAAAACATTCAGCAGGGTAGCACCAACGGAGCTGATGCCCACAAAGAGAGACCCTCGTGCTACAACAGGAGAGACAAACTCACTCTAAAACTTCATTTGAAAAACGTTTATTATAAAATAAAGGCAAAACGGCTCTGGGCGCATGGCAAACAGCACCGCTAGAGACACGCCACTAACAGCAGAGAGCAGTGCTTACACAGGGTATTGTGGTAGCTTTACACACACTCGGGAGTATGTTACATTTTCTGAGCACTCCCCCTAACCCCCTGAACACTCACCCCTTAGTTCTTTGGACCAAAACAACAGCCGGGCTTCTCCGCAAGCTGAGCTTGGCCCCGCCGTAGCTCCTTTGAACATCCACCAGAGAGGTCTCATGGATCCTCACGCACCGTTATCTTTGGTCATGGACACCCCCTTGGTAACTCCTGACCCCCACGGCTACCTTGTAACACGACTGATGAGGTCTTACCAGTACCTTCTTGTGCCAAAGCCAGATCTCCACACAGCACAGGCGAGAGACGCGTTTTGCAAGGCAGCCGCAAAAGCAGCTTCCACGCTGTGGAGCAGAACTCTGGTCCGGTTCCGAGGTGCCCCTCCGAGCCCTTTTTTGCCCACAGGCCTGCAGAGGGTGGGCAGAGCCGCATGTCCCACCGCCAGCCCCGAGCAGCGAACGGCCGCTGCAGGACGCCAGGGGACAGGCGAACGCAGGGCTCAGAGCCCGGGGACGGGGGCGGGGCCGGCCTCAGCCTCAGCCTGCCCGTCACGAGAAAACCCCACCTCCTTCTCCCCTTCTCACTTCCTATTGGTCGCGCAGCCCGCCCGTCAGAAGTGGCTGCCCTGCAGAGGTCCCCGCCGCGGCGACGCCCTGAGGGAGGAGCGGGGCCGCCGTGGGGGCGGGGCGGGGACCACCCGCACCTGTACGGCACCGGCACCGGCACCGGTCCTGGCTCTGGCATCCATGCACGGCGCGGAGGAGGCGGCAGCGGCGGCAGGGCCGCGGGTGAGCTCGGCGAGCACGCAGACTGACAGCATGGCCGGTGAGCAACCGCTCTTTGCCCGCCGTGGGGGGCCTGGCAGCGGCAGGGCCGGGCCGGGCCCGAGCCTGCCCGGAGCGTGAGGGAAATACGACCCCGCCGCGGGGGGGAGCGGGCGGCAGAGGCTGGCGGGGAGGCGGGGGGGAGTGTGTTGCTGGCTTTTTCACGGGTCTTTCCTCGTCCACCGGGTGCTCCGAGGTGTTTAACGAAGTGTCCGGAACCGTCCGGTTTGCCCGTGCTGCAGGGCGCTCGTGAGGCTTTTCGGGCCCCGGAGCTGTCCACGGAGCTCTTGCCTTACCCCTTCGCAACTGCTATGTCATGGAGTGCTCCCGACCGTTACGGACGACGCGATAAAGTATTTGCCCTCCCTCTGCCCGCCCCCTGCTTGCCTGATCTCCAACTCGTGCAGGCCCTTTAATAACTTATGCTTGTATTCTGCATCTCTCCCCTCTCAAAACGGTTTCTTTCGCTATATAAGATGTGACACAGAATAGCTTGAGTCGTAAGGGACCCCGATGATCTAGTTCCAACCCCCTTGCTGTGGGCCGGGACACTTTCTGCTAGACCAGGTTGCCCAAAGTGCCATCCAGCCTGGCCTTGAACACTTCCAGGGAGAGGACACCCACAACTTCTCTGGGCAACCTGTTTCAGTCTCTCATGACCTTCACAGTGAGGAACTTCTCCCTAAATCTACCCTCTTTCAGACTGAAACGGGTACCCCTCATCGTATCGCTACGATCCCTGACAACAAATCCCTCTCCATCCTTTCTGTCTGTCCCTTTGGATTACTGGGAGGCTGCTATAAGGTGTCCCTGAAGCCTTCTCTCCTCCAGGCTAAACAATGCAAGCTCTTTCAGCCTCCCCCTTAGGTGCTCCATCCACTTGCTCATCTTCATGGCTCTCCTCTATAAAATGCCCTGTTCACAGAAACGCTTGCCTTCTGAGGGGCGCTCTTACTAGCCCCTATAGCAGAGCCCGTGTATGAATTCAGTAGAGAGCAGTGTTCTCATAAGGCTGGGGTTGCCCAGATGAAACAGATTTTAGTCAGTTTCCTATATCCCATTGCTGCAGTCCCAAGGGAGTGGTGTGTATGTAGAGACTGCCCATGGGCTGTATTTATAGCTCTCAGACTGAGGATCACAACAGAGCTGCCAGGTCTCCTTGATGAGTAAATTAGTTTTCTTTCTTTCTTGAAGAATGTATAAAAATCCAATCTGAAAATGGTTTCTAGTTTCCTGTTCCCAAATAGGAGATTGATGTCCCTGTTTGCCTCCTCCCTGGTTATGTCAAAGTGTACACCTGTTGCTTCCATACCTATGAGGCAACTTCATTCAAGACTTTGAGCTAGGGACTCCTACATTTCAGCCATTCCATAAACCTCTATCTGAGCCACATCTGGGTAAGCAATGCCCTGATCATTTTGCAATTGCAGATGCAGAACAGCAAGCTATTCAACACTGGCCTTCACATCATGCTTTCCTTGTTCTTCACAGGAGTGCGATCCCTAACCTGGAGTAAAAAAAAAACCCTAGTTTTTAGTGAATAAGGAATCCTTGAGGAGTTGGTGCACCTGAAAACAATGGCATTTTCATATGCAGTTTGCTCTCAATAGCAAAGAGCCTGATTGCTTTTCTTTCTCAGTCTTCTTTGGTTGTTTTAAATTCTGTAATATGTCTTACAGCTTTCTTCCAAGCCACTTTAATGAGTATTCTCTTCACTCTGTTGAACTTAAGAGAACATTTAAGTACCTAAGTGAATAAAGATGCAGGTATGTAGATATGGTAAAGATGGCCACAAGTCTTTCCTTTTGAATCAGAATATTCTCCTGCCTCTCATTGTAATTTTATGTCAGTTCATAACAGCGTTGTGAACCAAGACATTCTTCAGTTTGTTTCCTGTGTGTTTGCCAGGTCGTGTTTGGATTAGGTCCAGGGAAGCAAACAGTGATTCAAATTTGTTTCTGGTGTGTCCTGTTCTAAGCCTACTCTGTGTGCCAGAGTGCAATCCGTTTTAGAAAACATGATGGCATGTGTGTGAGTTGGTGCAACCTGCCAATAAGATCTATTTTACCTTGCCTTTTGGGAAAGGTATGTGTGTGTGCAGGGGGTGAGCAGGGGCCATGGTGAGAATCAGCTCAGATGTTCATTTAAGCAAACAAATTCTGTGTCTTTAGATGTGGCTTGTAGAATTACTTTTGCAATTTGTTTTTAGAACAGGCAACAGCAAGGTACATTTCTAGCCCAAGTATCTGATTGTGCTAGCCAGGTGCCCTATGGCAGTGCTTTTGCACAGTGGGATAGTGTAGCAGGGCAGTGTGGCATCAGATGGTGCTGCTGAGAGGTCTCTAGTAGACTTCCAAAATCACACTTCTGTGTGAAAAAAGCTGCTAAAATACATTTCAGTTATGAGTTGCACATGTGTGTCTGCTGTCCTAATGGTTTGAGTTCACAGACATGGCAGTAAACTAACCCTCTGACCCACCAAACAGCCTTAGTATCTGATTGTATCTCTGAAGCTGAAACTGCTTAAAGTTTTCTCTCTGCTAATCTTGCCTCTGCCTCTTTCTCCTTTGCAAAAGCTTCAGTACTTGCAGGAGAGGCTAAGACCTGAAATCTCGCTGTTGTCGGACAGTAGACATGAAACCCGCAGAGGAGTCTGTTCATTACAGCTCTCTGTGAGCACCCCTGAAATAGAGACCTGAGTTTTTGTGAAGAATTAATCTCCTGCCAAGTGTGAGGAGAGACATCTTTCCACTGAAACGGTTCAAGTGTGAGTGAGCAAAGGCAGTGCTTCCTCCTTTGTCATTTATGGGACACTCTGTAATGCCTGAGAGTTGGCCCTTAGGGGATCATGTCCAGATTTTGGGTGGAAGCACAACACGGCACAAAGTGGTGGCCCAAGAAGGGGTTCTTTGCCATCTCTTTGGTTATTTAGTCAGAAACAACAGCCTGAGCAATAGATTTTCATAAGAATCTAATCAAAATGTAATCAGGCTGTAAGAATCCAGAAGCAGGTTTCTTCAGAACCAGTGTAACTGGATGGTTTCACAATGGCTCATCTGCTTTTGCTGCAGGTGTCAGCCTAAGATCATCATGTGTGCCTAGATGCTTTTGCTCTCTTCTCTGGTGGGCCTGAAGCTGAAGCACAAGATCTGTCTCAAATTTCTGTAAGCATCTGTGGATCATCTGAACACATGAAGTTATGTGGGATCTGATCTGTGGTTTGTGCTCTTCACCTCTGAGTAGCATTAACTGACTGAATTTCAGTGGCAGCGTCACAGCTGCTGCTGCTTCTTCTTGCACGAATCCGATCTCTGCAGCCAGATGTGAGTGTTCTGAATTTGCAGCTACTGCCCTGTAGAGGACGGTGTGGATTTAGCTGCAGTAACAGCAGAAGGGGATGAACCATCTGTAGCAGCTGTGATCTAGAAGGCTTGGAAAATATTGATCAACGATGTGGGCTTCTTTGGAAATATTCCTTATTTTTTTTGTTTCTTTTAATGACAGGTCAAATGCCAAGACTTTCTAAGGTCAATCTTTTTACTTTGTTCAGCCTGTGGATGGAGCTCTTTCCCTCATCTGAGCAACAGAAAAAATCCCAGGTAAAAATGTCTACATTTACCATTAATTGGTCTTTCTGAACAGATTCTAATAGCTCCTGCAATTAATTTCACTGCTCTTTAGATGGCAGGTGGTTCAGGGGAAGGGAAAAAAGGCATCAGCCTAAACATTGTAAAAATATTTCCTGCAAGCAGACAAAAGTCCACTGGTGGAGGGGAAAAACAGCAAAATCCTTACATACTTTGCTATTTCTGAAAAACTTTGAGAGCCAGGTTATGCCCCCCCACATGTGAAGCACAGACTGAAAAATGCTGATGGGTGTTTTGGAGAATGTCATAAAGCATCTGTGGTGGATGCTGTGCACTTCTTGCATGGGTTGCATACCAGTTCTGTTTTGAAAAGCAGTGTGGTGGGTGGTGTAGGCATAGTCTCTGAAATGGCCACGTTCATGATTGTAGAAGAGTGCTCTTGGAGAGTAGAGCTGCACAGAACAACCTGAAACTTTTGCTGGTTCAGACAGTGTAGATAATTAACTCAGTGACAGTGAAAATAAAATGTCTTGGAGAATAGGTCTTGTAAATAGCTGCCAGTTGCCTTTTGTGGTCAGAGCTCTTCTGGTGCTCTCTGAAATGACGGCAGCGCATACCCCTGTGCCTAACGTGTGTTGAGTCTGTGTGGTTCTGGGTGACAATTAGGCCTAATTTTCAGCAATTGGTATGTCCCAGACTAGATCTGAAAGAGAGATGGGTGAGCAGCATTATTCTGACTTCAAAAGTAGCTTCAAATTCAATAATTCAGTTCAGAATGGCACCTGGGTTACATACAGGGCTTTAGTGCAGCCTCCTTTCTGTAACCACAAAGAAGGTGAATGATACACACATCTAAGGCAGCAGTATTCTGGTAGCAGCTGGATTGCATCATGAGATTGGTTTCCCCAGCTTCATCGAGCTAGCCTGTATCCAGCTTCCTCACAATACATGGAAATCCAGATGGAAGAGCTCTTGTCTGTGGTAGGCAGACTTGCTCCATGGAAGATTCCTTAGGACAGGATTCATTTCTATAAATGAAGGGACAAAAATAAAGCAGGAGAAGCTGTTGCCTCCCAGGGTATCCAAATTTAAGGCCAAAATGAAATCCATGAGCATTTCCAGATGCTGGATGATTCAGCTATAATTGACAGAATTTCCATGCTGCTTCTGGGTTTTGTAATGGGTAAAACAATGATCAGGAATTTGAGGCAAGAGTAGAAACCACCAAAAAGCCCCAACAAAAACCATTTAGGGGAAGTATAACAGGGGCTGTTCAAGGCAAGGTTGGATGTGGCACTTGGTGCCATGGTCTAGCCTTGAGCTCTGTGGTAAAGGGTTGGACTTGATGATCTGTGAGGTCTCTTCCAACCCTGATGATACTGTGATACTGTGATGCATGTCACAATTTGTACTGAACATGTGTGTGCTCTGATCCTGGCTGATTACTGTTACCCAGGGAATAGCTTTAATATCTCTGTGGGCTTGCTGTTGAAAGAGAGGTAAGATAGTAATAACAGTAATGTGTTTGTCTGTAGGTGAAGAAGAGTGGGCTCGTGGTGGTGAAAAACATGAAGATTATTGGTCTTCATTGTTCAAGTACTGACTTGCATGCTGGCCAGATCGCCCTCATTAAACATGGCTCAAGACTTAAAAACTGTGACCTTTATTTTTCCAGAAAGCCATGTTCAACTTGTTTAAAAATGATTGTAAACGGTAAGCAATGACTGCAGCAGAGTCAGAGCAAATGTTCTGCTTGTGACTGGCGGTGTCAGAAAGCCTGTGCTCTCTTTGGGCTGTCCTCTTTGGGAATACCAGTCCCTAACTTGTGCGTAGCCTGCAGCAGTACTCTCCACAAGGCTGAAAACAGGATTAAGTGTGCAGAGCTGATGATGAAGAAATTAGAGTTCACTGCTGAGTCCATCTATTTCCCTGTGTCAGTGTTATGATTGGTGATGCTTGTGTCTTGGTTGAGATACGCTGCTGAGATTCTGACAAACCTGTTGCACTTTGCCAGAGCAGCTCTAAGCCTGATGACTGGGCCTAGTCTGCTACAATTCTCCCTGCCCTCTCATGGCTTCTCTGTGCCATCAAAGGAAGAGTATTTTTTATGTAGAAATCACAAGGAGTTTCTTTGTGGTTTCCTTTTCCAAAGTGAGTTGAAGGCAAGTTAGATTATTCACTTCTTGAAATGGAATCTGCCAGTACAGCCTTTCTGCAGATACTGTCTTTTAACCTCAGCATCATCTTTTGTTGGGGCCACCTTTTTTGTCTGCTGTGGTAGTGTATCTGAGGTGAGATGTAAACTTAGGCTGCCATAAATACACTGGAACTTAGGAAGCTCCACGTTTTTATATAGGCTGATTATAAAGTCTGATAGGCTCTTCGTACTCATAGCTGCTGGCATTTTTGTCATCCAGATGCCCCTTACACAGCAGTCAGTACCTTAAGTCAAACCAGAGTTAATCAGTAATGTGTTGATGATGAAGCTTCTATTGCATGATTCTTTTTGCTGCTTTATCTTTCTCTTCCAGCTGGGGTGAACAGGATTTCTTACTGGCCTGCAGATCCTGAAATCAGCTTGCAGAACGAGGCGTCCAATCCCATGACTACTGATGATGCAAAGCTAGATGCCAAAGCAGTAGAAAGACTGAAGTCGAATAGTCGTGCTCGTGTATGTGTGTTGCTTCAGCCCTTGGTATGCTACATGGTGCAATTTGTGGAAGAAACTTCCACCAAGTTTGATTTTATTCAAAAAATAGCAAAAACTCAGCCAGACTCAAATACTGACTTTTATACTGCATGTAGACAAGAGAGAATAAAAGAGTATGAAAGCTTATTCCTAATTTCAAATGAGGAAACACACAAGCAAATACTGATGACAATAGGACTGGAGAACCTCTGTGAAAATCCATACTTTAGCAACCTTAGGCAAAATATGAAAGATCTTGTCTTGGTCTTGGCAACAGTGGCTGCCAGTGTGCCTGCCTTTGAATACTTTGGATTTTACAACAGTGAACCGTGGAGATCAAATGAAACAGACCATCAGGGTTTGCCCCAAGAAATTGCAAGGCACTGTATGATACAAGCCAGGCTACTTGAATATCGAACAGGTGAGTTGTTACAGTAATGGAGAAAGAATGGGTCCTGTGAACAGAGGAAGTCCCTCATTTCTGTCTTACTTCTTCCAAATATTTTCTTCAGCAAGCTGCAGAACTCTGTTCTTGTCTCTGTGAAATGGGAGCAGCAGCAGGAGGAAAAACTCAGTAGGGAAAGCTCAGAAAGTGCACTGAGCTTTCCAAGTGAAAATCAGGGCAAGTGTTTCATATACAGTGCTATCAAAGTCTGCCCCAATGTGTCCCACACCTATCTAAAACCAGAATATGATGGCATTTGTCTTATTCATGCTGCTCTGAGGCACTTTCTTTTTCATGGAGGTTTTACAGTATATTTCTGTTAGTAGGTAAGTGCCAGCATTTTATTGTGTATGTCCTTCAGAAAGAGCAGTGAAATAATGCCTTTCAGGCAAATTCTTGTTCCTCTGTAATGGAACTTAGTCCTGTAATGAAATTAAATAGCAGCACTCCCCCCCACATTTAGATGCTTTACATTATTATATAGGCAGATATAAGGGGAGAAAGATCATAGGATGTTTTCTATGCTGGCTTAATATACATCAGTGACTACTAAATACACAAAATGTGGAAAATACCTGTGGCAAAGAGGGCTGTCTGTGAGTGATTGTATATGGTAGTGAAACTAAGGATTATGGAAATGATTAATTGAAACAGCATCTTCTACAAGACTACTCACTGCACACCTGAAACAGGGTTTTTTCTACTTTATATACTCTAATTTAAATGGTCAAGACTCTCATCAGTAGGTACTGGGGAAGATTTTGATAGGGATTCAGACCACAGAACCGTAAACTTAAGGAATGTCACAAATTGAGTGAGTGAATTAAGTAGTAAACAATTACAAAGTTTTTAGCAGTTTGCAATCTCACATCAGCAAACTTGTCCACATGCATTAATAAACTCCCAAGGGAGGTGGTGGATTCCCCTATATTAGACAGTTTCAAGGCCCACCTTGACAGGGTGCTGGGACATCTGATTTAAGCTGCTTTCTTACCCCAAAAGGTTGGACTAGGTGATCCTTGAGGACCCTTCCAACCTGGTATTCTGTGAATCTATGAATATTCTTGGCACACAGTTTCTTATCTGGCATACTTAGTGGCTTCTTAGTGCTTGTTAACCAATGTGTGCAGCAAAGTCTTAGAATGGGTGGCCTTGCAGTAAGAACACACCCAGATTTTGCAGTAGACTGGTATGACTTCAAAGTTCTTGTGACTTCTAAGTTCTTGGTCTTTCTGCAATTCTTTTCTCCTGTCCAGGAAGCAATAATAAATGTTATTCAATTCATAGGATGTCATGTATTAATGTATGGGTAACCCAGAAGTGCTTCCCAGAAGTGCTTTGTTTGTGACTTACTGCTAACATATTATGTATTCTAGAGGATCATAAAACAGGAGTTGGAGCTATTATCTGGGCAGAAGAAAAGTCAGTAAGTATTGAAAAAGTTACATTTCCTTGCACTCCAGATTCATATGCTTGTGTCTGTATTGAGCTTGTTGGTCTGCTTTGAGTTTACATGTGTGTTTCATGCACATGCACAGCACTGTAGAAATCTTGTACTTCTCATCCTTTAGTGACTAAGTTAATGACTGCTTCCTTCTTATGCTATCACTGTGAAGGAGAAGTACAACTGAGTTTAGTAAGTGCTGCAGTGTTTCTGCCTAGCTTTTCAGTGTGCCTGCTTCCCAAATCATTGAGTTATTCCAGGTGTCCTGGCTACAGTTTTGCCACAGGTGCTGCTCCAGCAGCATGTGCCTACACTGCATGGTCCCCCATTGAGCTCTTTTTTGGAGAGGTCTCAGTGCAATCATAGCCTGATAATCTCTTGAGGATGTTTTTGTGTGTGGTTCAAATTCTGTGTACCAACTTTAGCACATTGCTTTTGGGATCAAAGTGATTTTTGTTCTAAAATGTTGTTACTGTGCTTTTTCCTATCCAGACATAAAGGTTGTATTTCTTTACATCTCTGATTGTGCACGTTACTAATCCAGGAAGCTTCACTCTTCATGCAGTTGCAGCATACTCTTCATTTGTTTTTAGCACTTCAGTCATCAGCTGCTTATTGATGTTTTGTTTGTTGCTGAGATTTCAGTTGCAGATTGCTACTTGGTCAGCCTACTGGTCACTGGGTCTGTCGAGACAGGTGAAACAGTCTGGCACATCATGCACTAACTCCAGCTGCCTTTTAATTTTGTACGTTGTAGAAAGGCTCAAGGACTAAATCCTTCAGGCTTTTTTTCTGCTATCAGTAGTACTTGCTGAAAGGAAAGGCACTAAAGTCTGATGCAGTGTGTCCTCTTAGTGTTACTGTTTGTCTGTGTGGCCTCCGTGGAGCTTGGTGGACAAGCTTCATGCAGACACGGAGCAGTTGGCAAGAACTGAGTTCTCTTTTCAACTGCTGTAATTTGGCACAAACTGAATGTGAAGGAATCCATTACACAACACTTTGACTTAGTCTTCAGTTTAAATGTCTCTAGATTTGATGCTTTGCTTCCTGTTGCAGAGAAGCTGTGATGGAACAGGAGCAATGTATTTTGTAGGCTGTGGTTACAATGCCTTTCCTGTTGGATCTGAATATGCTGATTTTCCACACATGGATGATAAGCAAAAGGACCGGGAAATCAGAAAGTTCAGATACATCATCCACGCAGAGCAGAATGCCTTGACATTCAGGTAATGGGTTTCTCTGTGCCACAGGTGCATCGTGTCACTGTGAGAAGTGTGGGGTGCAGTCCTGGTCTCGTCTGTGCCTGGGGTGCAGAACTGGGATGTGCATGGACACAGACAGCTCTTGGAGCTCCTGTGGACTTCTTAAGTGAACTCACTTTTAAAGGATACTCCAGTATGGCACCGATGCATGGCAGCTATTCACATACAAGCCTCTGCTTCTGCTTCCTGCTAGGGCTGTGCTATAACCTGAAGTGTGGAAGTGTGGCAATTGTTGAGGGAGGCTTCTGACAATGATTTGTGTGGAGAGCTGGGATGAGTGTTTTGTCAGCAGGCAGTAAAACCAAACCGGGTGTCACTGTGCACTTGAGTAGGAATAAGTTGCTTCTGAGAGCAGATAATACAATAGTTCCTTGCTTGCTCTTGTGAGATATCAGGTTTGTCACCACTCAAAACTATCAGGTTATAAACTCTGGAATTCTGTTTTCTGACCCCTTGTAGGTGCCGAGAAATAAAGCCCGATGAGAGAAGCATGATCTTTGTCACAAAATGTCCATGTGATGAATGTGTTCCCTTAATCAAGGGGGCTGGGATCAAACAGATCTATGCAGGAGATGTTGATGCTGGAAAGAAGAAAGCAGACATATCCTATATGAAGTTTGGTGAACTTGAGGGTGTAAGCAAATTTACAGTAAGTGTCAAAATAATGTCACACAAAAACTCTGGGCAGCATTGTGAGGGAGGGGAGGAGGAGTGAGCAGTTGTTTGCAGCCGGCCTTACAGGAGTGTTTTCCTATGCTGTTGAGTCATCTGAGTGGAGTTCAGAGGTTGCCTTTTCATGACAGTGAAGACTAGTGCTGTGTCATATCCCAGGAGGCAGGGGCAACTGGTTTCCTCGCAGATTTCCCTCTAACTCATTGCTGGTTTTTGAGGTGGTCTCCTCGCGCTTTGAAGTTCTCTCCAAGCCTCCCTGCCACTGTACGGCAGCTGGTGTGGGAGATCACTGTATGACTTTGAAGGTGGCCCTGTGCACCTGCACTCAGGTTGCTCACTGTGACAAACTGCAGCACTGCTGCTCCAAGTGGGCTCATTTCCTCTTCTCGAGGGAGTAAATAGCCATGCATCCCTTAATAGCTTTTTATCCTCCAAGCAAGTGTGTGCTGGAGGGGAGCCTTTCATTTCCCATCCCACCCTTAGTCGTGCCTCACAGTAAAGGACAGTAGGGTACTTTTTCTTTCTCTTTTTGATCTGTTTTCTGGCATAAGTGAACCTTCTCAAGTGAACCTTCTCTTCATCTTCTTTTACCAGTGGCAATTAAATCCCTTGCATGTTAATGCCCTGGAATTCCATGACCCAACATCCAGGGAAAGTAAGTATTTCTTCATTAGCTCATTTTATGACTGAAGTCATAAACAGGATCACATTTTAAACAAACCTGAATCCCACTGGGATTGGTTAGTCTAAATTAATCTTGGCTAGTTACATTTTGCTATGAAAACTTCTCTGTGCTTTTAAAACAGACAAACTATTGGTAAGTCCAAACTTTGAACTCCTTTAGCAAACACTTGGCGTCAGTAAACATTGCAGAGTCTGGTAGTGCTGTTTTCAATTGTGCTGCTTTGCACATAGATCATCTCAGGCTACTCTGTCTTAGATTTTGTGCTATAAAGACCTGTGTATTGTGTTCTATAAAAGGTGCCATTCTTTTGCTAGAGAAATGGGATTCCTCCAAGTCATTTAAATATGTGCTGTGGGACATTTTGGTACTTCTTTTATGAAGTAGCATCTCTGTCAATGCTTTCAGTTGACATTGATTTTTGTGTGTCTCTATACACATCCATAACATAAAGACCACAAAACCCTTGTCGACCTGCACCCCTGTAGCAGCAGAACTGCCAGATTCATAGATTCACAGACTTAGAGAATGGTTTGGGTTGGAAGGGACCTTAATGGTCATCTAGTTTAAATCCCCCAGCTGTGGGCAGAGACAGCTTCCACTAGACCAGGTTGCTCAAGGCCTCGTCCAGCCTGGCCTTAAACACCTCTGGGGAGGGGGCATCCACAATATTCCTGGACAATCTGTCTCACCACCCATTACCTGGCTTAAATCTGTCCTTCTCAAGCTTCAATCCATTCCTTCTCTTCTTACCAGTACAAGCCCTTTTAAAACGTCTCTACCTGGGTTTCTTGTATGCCCTTTTCAGGTACTGGAAGGTTGCTATGAGGCCCACTCAGAGATTTCTTTTCTCCAGGCTGAAAACGGGGTTTAGATGAGTCTTATGTTGATGCCTTTTGTGCTACAAAAGTGTCTTGCAATTGTCATCTACTGTCAGCTAGCAGTCCTTTAAATGTTCCTCGTCTGGAGAGGAAAATAATGTGAGAAAAGAAACTAATTTGTGTGCCTCGAGCATGAAAATATGGAGCTTAAAGACAGGAAGTTGGCAGTTAGAACATTGAACATGCTAGGAGTATAGGGAAGCCTGAAGGTGGTTTTCATAGCATATGGATATTGATGTACAAACAGCTTGCTCTTAGAGCTAGGTTAGTAGAGAAGTCTTTTCATCAGAGCTTTCCTTGGTGAGAAAGGGGGAAGGGAAGGGCTCAGAGCAGTGCATTAGTAATCACTGCAAAATGTTAGGGCTTGTTTGTCCCTTTCTCTGCTAGTGATTTTTAGACCCATCTGGAGAAACATTCATCCTGTGGTACTTTGATGACCCTTAGCAGGGCTTAGTTTTCTTTGAGATGGTGTGCTTGTCTTTTCAACACTGAACTGTTGTAAGGTCTTCTGTAGCTATGCTTATTTCATGTTTCTCTGAATGGGGAGCAGTCAAGTTCCCTGACCCCAAATCCCTATCCAGTGTTATTCCAGTGTGCCTATATGTGATGAGTACCTAAATTCTGCTTTGCAATTGTATTTAATGTTTCACCTCTTTATTTTTTTCCCTTTAGATGGGGTTCAGAAAACAAAATCATTAGATGACCAGCAGCACCAAAACAAGAAACTGTGTTTGGGTCACTATTGAATGATGAAGCACTTCTGCAGTCTTGCTTTGTACTTTTTATGATGCAGCCTGTTTGCACTTTCAACTAAGGAAGAGTTTTATTTATTGTTTGGAAAGTGATTTTTAGCATAAGTTTATTTATGGTGTCTTAAAATGTTTTCCAGAATTACCTGCAAGTCTTTTTTAATTTGGAAGTTCCTAGGGGGAAACTGCTGCTTCTATTTTCTGTGAAAGTAACTGGGTGGCAAAATAGTGACATCTTTTTTAAAATACTGGAAGCTTATTGCTGATAGATCAGAGTGATAAGGAAATGGTATCTGGCTTGCTCTATGGATTGAGGGAATGGGCTGACAGAATGCAGAAGTAATTCCCTTTCTGCAAGTACAATTGTTAAGTGAACCTTCTAGAAAATGGTGGATAAATAATCACTAGCAACTATTCCTGTCCCTGAAAGTGACTTTTGCTTCTCAGTCTGCTTGTATCAAAGAGATAAAGCCATTGAGATGCCTGCTGTTGCTGTGTGAGTGATTTGGAGATCAAGCTTGTCTCCCTTAGCTAACCTCTTCCAATTGCCATAGCAGCAGAGCTATTTTGTTTTGTGATACTTGCCACTGGTGCTCTGTGTGCTTCCTCAAGCACAGCCCATCTGAGTTAACGTAGACAAAGGTTAGCTTTGGTTTTTCTCAGCCTATGGATGCAGGCCTAAGAGAATTTGGCTGTGTGCATCTTACTGGCACGTAGATACTATGTTACGGTAGCAACAGCTAGTGTTCAGCTTCTCTTACTCCTCACTAACAGGCTTCTAGGGCTACAGAAGCTAATAAAGTGCCAGATACCCTGTTGTTTCTCAGATGGGATGATCTGTACCAGTGGGATAGCCCAGATCTTTTTGAGTGCAAATCTATTGGACAATGAAACTGCAGTCTACCATGGCTGCTAGTTTTGAGGGAGTGCTGGGTAGGTAACTGGAACAGTGAGTTGTACCCAGCATCTTCTGACAGGTCACTCTGCTTACTCCTGTTGGCTTACTGCTTTGTACATGACCTCTAGATCTTTGTTGTAGCAGATGTTCCAAGATTTATGGTCACTGCTCTGCTGAGCTTTCAAGTGCAAACACCTTAAACCTTTCTCTGCTGCAGCTGGTACAATCTATACATGGCCTTGCCCCAGTTCTGTCATGCATCTTGTCTTTGCTGCCCTCCTTGAAGTCCTGGCAGGGGAATTAACTCTTAAGATGCTGCCGTAGGTTCTGTTTAGTTTAGATTTTGGAAAAGGTTGGAAGCAGATAGTAAGGCTGTGATTGGATAGCATCCAAAGCATCCTTAATGTGGCATTAGTTACATGGAGTCTGTTCTCACTCAGTTTGGCTATTGGTCCTGTAACTGAAGGTACAGTTCTTGATGCTTGGAGATGCAACAAGGAGCTGTGATTTTTCCCATGGTGCACACTGTAATTTCGTTCTCGAATTCCTGGGCTTTGGAACTGGGGAAGGCTCATACTCTCCTACTGGCACAACAACTCACTCTTGCTGGAGCTGGAGAAGCTGCTGTTTCACTGAGCTTAGCCTGAAGGGCCGCTGGTTGAGTGCAGTACATGCAGTTAGCAGCAGAAATCTCATCAGGCTACTAGCTGACTTGCTACACCACTGCTAAGCAGGGTGTGTACTTCACTTCCAGGCAGTGGATGCAAATCTGACCCTGCTTTGTCAGCCCTGGGAAGGACAGTGGAATCCATTTCTGTGCCACGCCACAGAAGAGTGCTGTTTCACAGTAGCTCATGAAAAAATGGCTGAGCTGACACTTCACCAGGTCTTGTAATCTAGTGTGAGGGAGCCTAGGTCCTGAACTTAGGACCAGCAGCTCCACCTGAAGGAGCTCTATGCTTCACCTGTCAGATTGAGGCCAGAGCCTGGGGATTAAGTTATTGGTCTAGATGCTGTGCAATCATCAGAATGAGAGATTTTTTTAACTCTCATCAAGGCTTACAGAATTTCACTCTTTGTAACTTCCATATGAAGTTAAAGTAAAATGTTGGTGTTTCACAAACAAGATTACAATCTGCTTTTGAATCATAAATATTTTATTTTTGGCATATTTTTCCTCCACATCTTGTAAGCTTCTTGTGTTAGCCTAATTGCTCTTGGCTTTTTTCTACAGATCAGAAAGACACCCTTCAGATCAGGAGCAAGAAGTCTGCCCCACTCCACCCGCCAAAACCTTGATTCCATAATCCATTGGCAATGCTCTTCCACTTGAAGTAGAAGCAGGGGAAGAAACAGGGGCAGATTTAAGGCCCCTTCAAGTTTTCTACTGGTCAGTCAGTAGGTATCAAAATAGCAAAGTCTGTGTAGGAAGCCTTTGTAGGAATGTGTGTCAAATATCACACACATTAAGCACCTGTATTGCAGCAAATACTGCTTTTAGCCTGCACTTCATGAAGAGTTAAAGTTTTACCTTTACTTTTTGTCATTTCTTTTAGAAAGAGAACGTTTGGAATTGCTTGTAGGGCATTCCTCCAGAGGCTCACAAATGTCCGTAGAGTCCAATTATCACTGTAGCCCTACTCCTTTAATTCTTCTTGGGATTACAAAATAGGGTCTTTATCCAGGCCAACAGGACCAATGTGAAGGGAGGCTCTCTCTCAACCCATGGACTCCATAGGCACTGCTGGGCATGTCATCACCCTACCAGGGAGAGCCACTGCAGACTAGATCTCTTCTGCAGTGCTTATTCTGCAGATGAACTCTAGATGTTTGTTTCTTACATAAAAGCAACAGTATATTTGAGAAATGGAAAAGTTATATTTTATATAGTGTATGAAATTTCCATGCGTGTTTTGGGTCTCTTCCCTTCCTTTCAGAGCTGTCATTTTAATAGCAGATATTAACTATCAGTAATAATTTGCCCCCCTTGACTGAGAATTACAGAAATTCTCTGTTCACTGTCTGCCTTGCAGCAAAACATGTTTTCTGCTAATAAATCAATCCAACAGTAAGCATTAGAATGTGTTTTTAAGTGCTTTGGGTTATCAGAAACATCACAGAGTGCTGTCCTTGCTTCTACAGTCCCAGCTGTTGCTGAGCTGCATCGCCTCCCTCTGTTCTGCCTGAGGAATTTGTGCTTCCTGCCAGCCTCAGGGAAGGAAGGGCCGGGATCGCCTCCCTCAGCCCTACCAAGAGCATTAAGGAACACAAGCTCTGTCTTCCTGGGAGGGTAAGGACTGCCTCGGGGAGCTCTGCATGAGCTGCCACCTGTACAGCCTGTTTCTTGGATGGGATAGGAGTGGAAAAAGCTTTGAACTTCAAGCCCTAGAATTGGTCCTTCCTGTGCCTCCTGCCTTGCTGCCAGGGTTGCCCATCCAGGCACACACAAGCATCCTGACTCGTAGTCACCACAGAAGGGAATCACTGTGGGGACTGGGGCCAAGACATAGATTGGTCAGCAGTGTGACTGAAGGGGAGTGAGTCTGTAGCTTGACCAGGTGATACTAAAGGCCTTGACCTACCAAGTGTTTTGCATCCACCTAGCTCTAGCCTCAACATGTAGGCTGAAGGGGAAGGCCTGCTTGCCAGCAGAGTGCATTAGGGCTATGCCCATAGATTGTTTTCTTGTTTAATTTCATCTGAAAGGAATCAAATCAATGCACTCCATGCTTGGCTTGTGTCATGGAGTCAGATGCAGTAAGCAGGGATGGATGAGAGGTGCATTTCAGAAATGCTGTTGCACTGAAATGTCATTGTAGACACAGTGAGCAGCCAGTGGGATATAGTCAGCCAGGCTGGCATTGGGGCAGGCTTCCCAGAACCATGTTTAGTGTGGAGACTACTCTGAAGAGCTTTCAAGTCCTCTAAGCAGAGGCTTTTTTGTTTCAGCCATTGTGCCTGCAAACCAGACACTTCCAAGATTTGTTTGGTTTGTTAGATCCAGTAAGTTACACTGCTTAGAGACTAGAAAAGCAAAGGTGGCAGTTGGTGAGTGCTGATTTGTAATCAGTCTGGATTTCTGTATCAATAATGAAGATGGTTACAGTGACAAATAGGGGGAGCTGAATTCCATTCCTCTCAGAAAGGTAACTGCAGAGAACTATTGTTGAGCACTTGCAGTCTTCCTTGGGAACCCTCTGTTTTCCCAGGCCTGCATAGCTGCCCACTGACATGCCAGCCTTGCCTGCTGCACACATACACACAGACAGCACCTATTATTCAGCTTTTTCAGGTACCAGGCAGAATGTACTGCCCTTGTTGAAGCGGAAAGGCACTGCAAGCACAGGACAGCTTAGAATCATAGAATTGTTCTAGCTGGCAAAGACCTTTAGGATCATGAGATCTTAACTAGCATCCTGGCCTAGTGGGAGGTGGCCCTGCCCATGGCAGGGAGGATGAAACTAGATGATCCAACTCAAGCCTTTCTATGATACTGTTACCCAGCTAACTACAAACTCTGGTGCTGAACCATGTCCCTTAGCATCGCATGTGTATTTTAAGCATCGCCAGGCATGGCCATTTCACCCACCTCCCTGGGGAACTTATTCCAGTGTTCGATAACTCTTCCAGTGAAAATTTTCTTCTGATACAGAGCCTTCCTGGAGGTGGTCAAGGCCATGTTGGATGAGGCCTTAAGAAATCTCAGCTAGTAGGAGATGTCCCTGCCCATGACATGATCTTTAAGGTCCTTCTAACCCAAACCATTATTTGACTCTACGAATCTAATATCCCATCTAAACCTCTCCTGGGGCAGCTTGAAGCCATTTCCTCTTGTCCTGTCACTTGTTACTAAGGAGAAGAGACCAACTCCCATCTTGCTACCACCTCATTTCAGGTTGTTGTAGAGAGCAAGGAGGTCTCCTTCAGTCTCCTTTTCTCCATCTCCTCCCAGTAGTGGGATGGATATCAGTCGGTGCCAGACAAGGGTTGTTATCTGTGTCATACACTGAAAGAGGCACTTGAAATTCCAAGCACCGATGTGTCCTGGTGACACGCAGTGCTGGATGCCTTCAGCAGCCAGGTACTGATGCTGCAGCCCCTGGGTGAGCAGGCAAAGTGCAGCACTGCAGGCTCCTCGCTGCTAGGGGAGAAAAGGCAAGGAGCTGCTGTGCTGGTTCTGAGTCTGCCTTTTGGCAGTGAGAGAAGGCTCCTCAGTATGAGTCCTTAGCTACAAACGGGACCTGGTTTGCCTCGGCTGCGGCAGGAAAGGGAAAAAAATCCAAGCTCGGGTCCGTGGTCAGCGGTAAGGACCGCAGGGTGCAGGGCCGGAGTGTGGCCGCTGGGCGGCGCTGTTGGCGGGGAAGTGAACCGGGCTGGCGGGGGCACGCACGGACACACGCGCACAGACACACGCGCACAGACACACGCGCGCACAGACACGCACGCCCAGACGCGCGCGCACAGACACGCGCAGGCAGCCGTCCCTGCAGGCCTCCTGCCTTCGGCGGCAGCTGCTCCGCTCCCGGGCGGGGAACGTGGGGCCGAGCCTGTGCGGCTGCCACAGCAGCCCTGTGCTATGCCATGGTACCACGCGGGACGTGGGGCCGAGCCTATGCGGCTGCCACAGCAGCCCTGTGCTATGCCATGGTACCACGCGGGACGTGGGGCCGAGCCTGTGCGGCTGCCACAACAGCCGTGTGCTATGCCATGATACCACGCGGGAACGTGGGGCCGAGCCTGTGCGGCTGCCACAGCAGGGGTATGTTATACCATGACTACCACGCGGGGCACACGGAGAGCCCTGCTGGCTGCTGCCGCAGGCGGCGAAAGGCCGCGGGGTGCTGATGTGCGCCCTGAGCGCCTCAGCACCTGAGGCAGCCCAACGCTCTAGGGCAAGAGGGGACAAAGTGAGGCTGGCTGCCTGCCGCCGGGGTGCGGGGTGCTCCTGCCTCCCTCTGAGCGCCTCAGCACCTGAGGCAGCCCAACGCTCTAGGGCAGGAGGGGACAAAGTGAGGCTGGCTGCCTGCCGCCGGGGTGCGGGGTGCTCCTGCCTCCCTCTGAGCGCCTCAGCACCTGAGGCAGCCCAACGCTCTAGGGCAGGAGGGGACAAAGTGAGGCTGGCTGCCTGCCGCCGGGGTGCGGGGCGCCGCCAGCCTCCCAGCAGCAGCGGCCGGGCCAGGAGCAGGCGCTGAGCACTGCCTTGTCCCTGGGGCATTTTGCAGGGTGACATTCGTTCTCTGCTCGCCAAGTGCCAGCTGTGTGTACCTGAGATTGTCCGCTTGCCTTTTCTGAGGGGCCAAGCTCTGCCTCAGCACCAGTGCCTGTTCTACCGCTGCTGTAAGGATGTGGCCTGTTGCAGGTCTAATGCAGATGGTGCTTGGGCAGCATGCTAATCCCTGGCACTGAAGGGTACATTAACGGCAGTGAAGCCTTTGCAGCCTTCTCCTGTGCCTTCATTGCGCAACTCTCTTTACTTTGATGAGATCACCTCACTGCTTTGCCAGTGGATTTGTTTCCTCCAGGGCAGCGAAGTCTGTAACTGGGAGAAAAAAGCTAAGAGGTTTAAGAGGCCTGGGGAAACCGTAAAGCATTCAAACAATAACTTTAGCAAGAGCCAGGCTTTAGGGACAAAAGCCTCCTCCCCTCCCCAGAGTCCCTGCAGAAATACCTGAAGGATGTGTGTGAGGTAGTGTAAATGCCTGCAGTGCAGGCACCTGCAGTGAGTCCTTCACTCCCATTGTGGGGCAAGACAGATTTAGCTCAAGCAAACACAGCCCAGTAGAAGCAGAGGCGCTCAGCTGCATGGCTGGGAGTGGTGTTTATTAGCAGGAGGGCCAGGTCTTTGTTGGAATGAACATAGGTCTCTCCTCCCGTTGCAGTGCCTGCCACCCCCTGGGACAGACTGCTTTCTTGCCTGCCAGCAGGCCTGTCCCCAGTGTCACTTTCCTTTAAGCCTCTGACAGGAGGCATGACCCACTGCTGTCAGCCCACAGCGTGAACCTGCCGTAGCCCATGAGCTAATTGTGGCTCTGCTCTTGACGCTCCTTGGGGCACAAGGCATGCCTGTCTATAAATATCACTTCTCCCCAAACCCAGCTTTAAACCGGGGAGGAGGTTCCTTTCTCCACTTCCCCCACAGGAGTTCGTGAGCTCTGCTCCCCGCAGGCTGCTGCTTGCCCTAGGCACACAGAGCCCGCTGTGCATCTGACCATCTGCCTGAGCAGATGAAGGGCTGGTTTGCTCCCTGCAGGGCAGGGCTGTGTCTGGGTGTGCCGCCTGCTGAGAAGCGAAGCCTAAGGGCGTGCTCGCACACCGCTCTGAGCAGATGCACCTGGCTCTGCTGTGACACGGGTGTTTTTAAATCACCTGCACACCCTTGACAGGCCAGCTGAAAGACATTGCCAAAGCTGTGTGGTAGCAGAGGTAACGGAACAGAACTTTGCAAATAAAAGGTCTCTATTCATAAGAGTTGAGCAAGGCACTTCACGGTGCCACAGACACAGCCCTGTTTGCTCTGTGCCCACGGAAGAAATAATTGCATTCATTAGCAGACCAGTAGCTCTCCCCAGGAGACCCGCACTGGGCAGCTGGGCGAGTTTTCCCTTGTTAGCTACAACAAGCTGGGCTGTGGTGCCATGGCTGGGGTGGTGCCTGGCAAGCAGCCAAAAGACTTTGTTCATACCTGTCACCTTGGTGCTTGTTGTGCCCAAATACTTGCAAAACTCTCAACATGCAGGAGGTACCTGTTGGGACAGTGTGACAGTTAAAACACATGCTGTGAGTTTAGTTGTAGGACAGTGAGGCTTTATTCCCAGACCTGCACTTGGGGGGACAGCACTGGAAGAAGCACACACACCACCCTACAGCCTTCTGTGGGCACACCAAGGGAGGGAGGAGGTTGAGGTGTCATGTGCTGCACCACAGCAGGTATCTGCAGTCTCATGGATGGTCAGAGCAGTGTGATGCTTTCCTGGGGACAAGGCTTAGCAGCAAAGTCCTCCCTCCCCCCAGCTGTGGCCAGCGCTGCACAGTGTTGAGTAACAGCCGTGGGGTTCTTGTAGCAGTGCCCAATTATAGTGTTCAGCTGCTCCTGCAAGGCAGGCTGCTACCTGATCTGCCGGGGCAGCTCCTGTCCCCATACCCAGTACAGCAGTCAACACTAGGCCAGATAGGCGTGGGCGTTTGGGGTGGCAGGAGCCACCTCCCTCCTGTGGTATGGCTGGGCATGGCCATGGCGAAGCTGGCGCTGCAGCCGAGTCACAGCCTTTCCCTGGCTGCCGTGTGCGGTGACCTAGCCTGAGGAGGAGGCTGCTTTTGCTGCGGTTTTGCAAAGCCACTCTAAGTGGTGCCACAGGAAGGGGGTTGAGTGATTGTTATTCCTATTTTCTCATTCCTGGATAGAGGGCCGAGCCCGACACAGCGCCGGGGGGCAGGAACATGAGTCAGGAGGGTTGGGCTCGCTGCCTGCCTCTCCCTGGGGCTCTCTGGGAAGCCCAGTCACAGCCCTGTGCGATGCTTGGCTTCCCACACAGCTGAACCACACAGCCAAAACTGCAAGCCTTCTCCTGAGTTTTCTCTTAGCCTTGTCCCACGTTGCCACTCCAGCACCAACCATGCTCAGAGGTGGCTTGGACTGCTGCTACCTTGTGGCCTCACACAGCACGAACAGAGGGACCAGAGCCTTTGCTGGAGGCAAGGCTCCCCTTCAGCATGGGTTGGGGTGCCAGGACATTAGTGCAGGGAGCTCAGGCCACAGCAGCTCTTGCCAGCAGGACTGCCTCTCTCTTTGGGGTAGGATTTTCAGTAGAGTCTCTGGAGCACCTCAGACACAGACCTAACACCTTGTGCTGCATCAGTGAAGATCCTTAAAAGCCTGCATCCTTCACTGGGCATCAGTGAGTGCTGGGTGTCTCCTGATCACACCCCCCAGGAGCACTGCAGTTGGCAGAATTTCCACCACCTATCGCCTCTGAGAGGAAAACAAGTGGCCACTTTGGGTCCATCAGTGCAGGAGCTATGAAATGGGCTTTGATTTCCTGGTAGTGAATGCCACAAAGCCGAGTGGTCTCTGTAGAATCCCTCAGCTGCTTGGTGCTGTTCAGCTGCCAGGCAATGTGTCAAAGTCCAGTGGGTGATACGGCAAATGCAGCATGAGCTCCACACAGGTAAAGTGATGGTGCCTAAATGCAAGTCCAAAACCAGTGGATGGCCATGGAAGCACAGATTTTTATGGAAGAGTCTTGTCAGGGAGAGGGAGCACTAGGTACAGTTCCATTTACTGCCATGTCCCCTCTGGCTCAGCCTTCGCCACCAGCACTAAGATGTTCTGCAGGAAGGTGCTTCTGGCCGAAGGGCTGAAGTGCCTGTACTGCAGAGGAGAAGAATGAAGCTCTTGTTGGCCCAGAGAAGAGGCTTCTCTACTGACCAAATGTCACAGCACCCTCTGGAAGGAAGCCTGGGCTCTCTAAGCCCTGCTCCAATTTCATAGACCAGGGCAGAGCATGCAGGAGAGGGTAAATGGGATCCAGATCTCCTCTCCCTCATGTGAGTGCTTTTATCATTAGATTACAAGGTCCAAGTCATTCTTTGCTTCTCATCTGATCTTGTCCCAGGAGCACACAGATTAGAGAGGCTCAAGTGGGTTTAATGCCTACATTTCTTGAAGGCCAGAGTCCTGCATCCTCCTGCCGGGCTCACACCTGCTGGCCGTTATCTGCCACCATTTCAGACCGGGGCGGGGGCTGTTGCTGCCTCGCATCAGATTGTTCTTGTCAGTAGCACAGGCTGCCAACAGCCCAGGGCAGAAGCTTGTGGTTCAAAGGTTCCTGGCACTCCGCTGCATCGAACAAGGTTTTATGGTCACATGGCCACCCTGAATGCTGGGTGGGGACTGGCAGGGACAGCCTGCAGCCCAAGCTGCATCCTCCAGCTTCTTTCTCTCTCTTTGGATTGCACTATTCTTCCCTGTCCTTATTCTGAAGAACTGTGTCCTGTACTCATGCAGCTCCCCAGATACTAATTCCATAGGAACTGCTGGCTGCTGGTGGGAGCCGTTGCTCAGGCAGGAGTGCCACCTTGACAGAATGCACCAAAGGAGAGGAACAGGTCTATCATTATTTCAAAGATGCATTAGCAAAGACCAAATTCTCATTTTGCTAGGGATGTTGTGTCCCCTCTCACAAAATGTTATGGTGGTGCTTAATGTAATCAGCACCATTTCTTTTTCTTCTTTCAGCTAAGCAAGTCCAGTCTCAGGAAGACTCAATTACTTCGAGGTGGCAACATCTACTTCAGGACTGAATTCTTGGTCCTGATGAGCTGCAAGGAACACATCATGTTACTGTAAGTCTACTCCCTTTTTCCTCTCCTCTCTGACACTGCACAAGCATGCAGACAGACCCTGCTTACTGATGTGATGAGTGCTGTGAGGGGGCAGCCTTTGCAGGGATGGGCCCTGTTTCCTCTTAGCCTGCCACATCGCTGCCTGCACAAGCACTGCGCCGTGGCTGGAACCTTGGCCCTCAGGTTGGTTTTGATGTCTTGAAGTGCTATCCTGTGTCTGGATTATGCAGAGGAGAAGAGCTCAGGGTGCTGACCACCCTCAGAGATGCAGTGGGCACCTCTGCCTGGCTCACACTCACGGTGTGAGGGGCAGGCAGTCCCCAGCAGTACACCATGAGCCACTTTTCCCGTGTGCAGGTGGGAAGCCCAACCTTCTCCGGGGACTCGAGAGGCTGAGGCAATGGACATGTGTCTCTCTGTTAAGCGAGCCCCTTGGAGACCAGCCCCACCCCAAGAGCTTGTAGCATAGCCAAGTGCCCTTTGGTTTTGGGCTCCAAATCTCAGGGGAGCAGACTTAAATGATTAGCTCTGAGGAGTGCGTTCTGAAGGTGGTCCTTTATTGACCCACAAGCTACTACAGTTAGTGTGAGCACTGCCCCTGGGGCTGGGGGGCGACAGCTGCAGTGGGGCTATGCAGGGCTGCAGCCTGGGTCACCAGATGCACTCACTGCCAGCCTGAGCTGTAGATGTGATGCTTGCAGAGTGTGTTAGCTCTGAAAGCAGTGCCCATCTCTCTCCACCTGCTGAAAGTGGTTGACAAAGGACAGGAAGAATTTAGCACCATGCAGGGTCTAGCTCTTCTGAAGGGCAAGAGGCAGAAATCAGAGACAGAAATAAAGTGTTCAGTAATCATGCCTTTAATAGCTTGCAACTATATATTTTTCTTAATCCCAGGCAACTGAGAAGTACATTTGTTGTGTATATCTGACCTCTGAAAAGAGACCCAAAGCATGAGTCCACAGTCTGTTCTGTTTCACCCCTTTTCTACAGCACATAAAGCAGCGGTCACCCCAGGATATAATGTTTTAATGAAGGAAAAAAATCTCATTTTGTGTTTACAACTCAGTGTCACCTTTTTATCTGGGGCATTTGCTACACTTTTAGCTAGACAACTCTCTTCTAACAAATTAGAAAACTCAGAAAAATTCAAGACATTTCCACTCCCTGCTCTCAAACTCCACTTCCTATTAAAGCATCAGTCTAACATACTAATTTCCTGATAGAAAATGAAAAGACCCCAAAAACTCTTCAAACACACCTGGGAAACACTGTTTGGACCACAGCTTATTAAATTTCAATCATTAACAGTGCAACAATTTCCCCTTCTACAACTTCTGCACAAAACCTGAACTCACACTGGGACAAACAAGGCGAAAACCCACCAGACTACATGTAGGCTCTGGTGCCTAAGGCTGCTAAATGACCTCCCATTTTGACTTAGGAATCCATCAAATGCTCTCAGCTTTAAGAGCACCTGCAGACTCAAGAACCCCAGGCCACTCAGAGGTTCAGGCTGAGGCCGTTTCAGCATCCCCTTGCTGAACTCAGCACAACCCCATCTTGCGGAGCTGGGATTTAAAACCAGATGGGAAGACACTGTGGATCCTTCTCCTTGCACTGGTGCTGAGGCTCAGTGCTTGGCACAATTCAGCCACAGGGCTCTGGCCACCACCCACTGCTGAAACTGGGGACAGGCTTCTTGCTGATTTTAGCAGGTGTAGGACAATTTCACTGGCAGTATGGCATGGACCTTGGCAGAGAGAAATTGCTCTTGCCTTCTTCCCACTGATGGGTACGTGGGCACCGTGTACCTGGGGCAGCTCCGCGTCACTCTGCTTGGCAGGGACAGCTTTGTGCTCTAGCACAGAGGTTGATCACATACAGGAAAATGTGAGGCAGGCAGAAACAGCTCATCTGTCTGATGTCTTCATCCATTCCCTAGCACTGAATAGAGAACCTCTGATCTAGAGGAAAGGAAAACTTGAAGGTGACAGAACACAAAAATGAAGCAAAAACGTGACCTTCACTGCTTTTTCATCTCCTGCTGCCTTAACTGAAGAACCCTGTCTGTAAGTGCAGCTAACTCCAGAGTCAAATGTACTCTTTCACAGTCTTGTGTGTGTGCAGCACTAGAACAAAGTCACAATTACAGGTGCAAAGGAACAGTGTTACAGTCCTCAGAAGACCTACTCTGTGCACTCACCAACGTCTTGAGTTTGCTGATAAAGTTAGGCAAAGAGGTTCATACTTCTTGAGCACAAATAAAAACCCATCAAACCAGCTCCTATTACAGATTCTAAACTGACATAAATAATTATAGTCTTGATTAAAACCAATATATTATTCTAGCTTTTTGTGGGGTTTGGGTTTTTAGTTTTCATGTAAGACCCCTACACTCTTGATAATCTAGGAACAAAGACAAGATAACGCCCAGGCACTTGCTGTGCCTTCTCAAGCACTATTATGGTGTTTAAGGGACACAAAGGAACTTAACAGATGAGATTAATGCCTACAGTGGAAAAGGAGAGGAGTCCTTCACGCCGTCGGCTTTTTCAAGTCTCGGATTTGCTTAATCAGGTAGTTCTTCTCATCGGTGAATTGTTCATCGTCCGTCCTCTCTTTCTGGAAATTGCTCAGAAACTCAATTAGCTTGGGTTGGTTTTTCAGCAGGATCTCCACAATTGGCTGTGTTTTGTTTGGACTGGCCACAAAAACCTAGCATGCAAACAAACCCAGAGAAAGAACACAACATCAGTCACACTATCACTACAAGTTATTTCCTAACAGGTCAGTTGAAAGCTGTCAGGCAGATACTCTGCCACTAGACACCTTGTCCCCAGGCAGAGAGAGAGAGAGAGGTTACAAACATGCTGTTGGAACAGCAAATGGAAGCAAATCTATGGCTGTGTGCGTTGGTTCCCTTTGTTGATAAAGGTGTGTGATTGCAAACCTAGCTGCTGAGAGGGAGCCACCAACTCTCAGCCTCTTCCACATTAAATACACAGAAATTAATTATCAGGAGAACAGAAAAGCTTTGTGTCAGTACTGATATAATTTCCATACTAAACCAGGCCTAAAATTAGACTTGCCAACTTTGTTTTGGTTTGGAAAAATATGTCAGAGGCTCCACTTCCCCCTGCCTAATCCATCCATGAGAGGATGGAAATTTCCAGCAGCAGGAGTGCCGTGGTAAACCCAGCACCACTGCTGCCCTCACTGAGCTGTGAGGGTGACGGGGCCGGGGGTGACAGCAGACACAGATACTCACCTGGCACAGGCAGCCAAGCACTGTGGTCTTCTCCAACAGTAGTTTTAAAGACTAAACCACGCTCTGGTATTTCCTCCTGTAATGCCGTAAGCCGCAGAGTTTGCCAGCTCTGAACGCGACCCCCCCAGGCCACCCCAGGTCTCTTTAACACGTTCTCTGCCTTAAGCACCGTCTGACCACAGGAAACTCAAGGCTGGCTGTAGAGGCCAGAGGTGACCAGCTCTTCCCAGGGACCTCAGGATGCAGCGGAGATGCAGGCTCTGCAGATGTCGGTCACGGGGGCTGGCAGTGGAACACACACGAGCAGCACACCCCTGGCCACCCTGGGAGGAGCTCTCGCTTCTGGCCCGCTCTGAGGTTGCCATGGCTGGTCAACAAAACACCGCCCGAGTGCTTGTGCAACAACGTAAATAGCTGCGCTTGTTCCCCACCCGATGAGAAGAAACTGAGGATGGAGAGGACTGGAGAGTGCCCAGTTGCCCTCCAAGCCTGTTCGAATCAGACTGAAAGCAAACATCTGCTGGCAGTACAGAACGCTAGCTTGTCCAGCCCAGTGCAGGTGGCACCACCGCTTGCCTGGCCTCACAGCTGCCAGCTTCACACCTGGGCATCTTCTGCAGGTTCATTTATCTCCAGAGATTCCACCCACACAAGGTCCAGCTGTGCAAGGAGCTGCCATGTTACGTGACGAGGAACACCTGCACCAACAGGGAAGGCTGCATTGCACCTGATAAAGCCTAGGATGTGATCTGCCTGCAGAGCAGACCCATTGTGAAGCTTCAGACTCCCCATTTAGGAGACAGTGTACAGCTGGTGTGGAAATTGCCACTCTCGGGGAGCATACAGAAAGAACAGGGTTGAGCAGGCATCAAAAATGCCACACTAAGTTCTGCCCAGCCAAGGAGGAAAGGCAATACCATCATCATTATTGCCTACAGGTGAGGCAAAGCAGCCTGTGTTAAACCCCAGTGTCCTGATGCAGTAAGAGCCCTATAATCCCTGCCTATGCTTTTATTTCCTTTTCCTCAGGTTGCTCCTGGGAGTCCCTGCTTTAAAGTACTTTTCTCTCTGCTGTGGCCTCTGCCTTGCTGGGAGAATGCTTCCAAGCCCCAAGTCTCTTACAGTTTTCCCTGATCTAGTGGCTAGGCTGTGGTCCCTGTGACACTATAGTCACAGCATCTTTGCACAAACCTCCACATCACCTTTCTCTGATAATTTCTTTTTAAGCCTACTTGCCAGCTAGAACTTCTCAAGAGGAGCACCAACAGCTCCAGCTTCTGAGGATCCCTCCAGAGCACTCATTCTAAACCAAAATCTTTTTGCATGATTTTGCAAGCACTCAAAGTGCAACCTCTGACCAGGGACACATCCATCGGTGGGTCAGAGAGAGTTCACAGCTCTCACTGCACTTAGTGGGCTGTTGTTCTGTCACTACCTGCAGCATCTGAAAGCAACATCCCGTTCTTTGCAATCACGTTGATAGGCTGCTCTTGATGCACTGGCTCCCCTCAGACTGGAAAACAAAGGGTTTGGGGATGTAAATCACTACCGAATGCACTTCACAGCTGTCCAGTCTGTGCCTTATATAAGGAACACAAATCTTGAGGGTATGTTTAGCCCTGTCTGAGGCTCCAGCAATTCATGCTCTCTACTCCAGCAGCCCCACTGTTGCAGCTTCCTACAGCAGACCACCACACTGATGGAGGCTGGATATCTGCAGGATTTGGACTGTGGTAAGTCCCCAGTCATCTGGGCAAGCTTCCTTTGAGAAAACCAATATGCAAGCCTACAGGCAGGGATGAGGAAAGTAATCATGACAGCTCTTCAGTGGAAGTTTTTCACCTTAGAGTGCAGTTCACTCTTTGCAAACAAGAGAAGAAACTCATCATGAACACTGGCAGGACCTGCATTTTCAGAAACCATCTGACTATGGTGCAAGTGGGATCCAGTAAAGAAGGCCTGACTCTGAAGTGATGAAGGTCACCTTATAGTGACAAGTAAAGGCTGGCTCTCAAAATGGGGACATTTCAACCATTCCTCTTTTAAAGGCTACGTGGATCTGCAAACAGAACTGGATGGCTTTAGTGGCAAACAGTAAATACCAGCATTTCATACTGGCCCTGCTGTGTCCATAGCAAAGAAGTGAAAGGCTATGGTTAATAAAAGGCATTGCATCCTGTTTAACTTCCTGCTCGATTATTTATAGATTATAATCTTTCCCTCGCAGAGATGTTGGACTGAACATTCAAACAAAGATCATCTTGACTGCCAGTCCTGCTTAGAGTCAACAGGGGTTCGTAAGGAGGGAATGTAAAGGGACCAGAGAAATCCTGCAGTGTCATTCAATACTTTGGTTAAGCACACAAAACCAATTCTGCCAGTATCAACTAATGGGCTTCAGGAAACCCAGGATGAGGATCACTGTAGTAGTTTACTCTGGAAAGAGCTCCCCTCATTTAGAGCTCTGATAGTTTCACAAAGGAGGAGATAAATCACTGAGAACAGAAATCATTTTAACACCATCTGGAACATTTCTACTGAAACTAAGTTCAACTGCAGGTAACTTCATGAAGAGTGCTTCAGTGAAGTGATGCACTTTGTTTCACCTGTGGTTTCATTATGAAAGGCTGCATCTTCACTTAATTCAGCAGATGAGAGAGACTCAAAATAGAGGGTTCATATTAAAATTCCAATTCCAAAAATAGCCTTTGCAGCAGTTTCATTTTCTGAACATTTGTGAAATGCTTGGAATGAAAACCAACTCTGAAGCTTCAGAAGTTGTCCAAAGTGGAACTGTGGCTCTCTTCTCTATTTGTCCCTTCAAACAAATACCAAAATCACTTGATTAGAGAATGTGACCTTGTTTTGCAATTAATACCTCAGCACCATCACCCTGGGACTCTGGCGGAGCAGAAGTGATTGCAGTGGTTGGATACCCTGGATTTGGTATTTTAAGACTTAGTCTGGAGTCATGCACAATCTTACTGTGACAGGAAACTGCACATGGAAGTGCCTTATGGTTTGCCTTACTTACAGTGCAGTGCTTCATGCAACACTTCCTGCCATTTAAATTCTCCAGCTAAGAAACAGAGAGGACAAAGCCCCAAAGATGTGGTTTCAGCTTTGCACCAAAAGGAAACTGTCAGCACAGTCAATTTACATGAGACCATTTTCAGAGCAAGCTGCTGGAGGTAGCTCTGTAATGTGCATGAAGGAGAATGGAAAAATGAAACTAAGGTCACAAAACACAGTGTACCCATTCTATTTTTAGATTTAAACACTAAAATTTATCTTGCTAAATGTCTGTCTACTTCAGAACAAGAAAGTTGCATAACCCCAATTCACTGCTACAGGGTGTTTTCCTCAAAATAATCTGCTTACATGAAAGCCAAGAGAGGTTGTTATTGGCCTTTTGTGGATGTGTGAGGTCAAAGGAGTATCTGCATCACATCAGAGTACATCTGAGAGTTTTGGTCTCCCCTACAGGCAATCTCAAAGCAAGTCACACTATTAAACCATCACAGGAGCTGAAAAGTCCTTCTCAGGATTTGGTCCTCAAAGTATGCATGTTCAAGACTAAGACCTCTCCACTGAAATCAGTGCAGAGAAGAACTGGTGATTCTCAAAGCCTACCACCCTGTGTGCCCACAGTGACTTCTTTCTGGAAAGGGAGGAAGGTGAGGTGTGTTGGCTTTTCCTCATGATTAACTACTGCCTAATCTTCAGGCAAACAGTGCCTAGCACAGCCAGTTTTACCAAGCAGCCACAGGCCTTTAGGATGGTGCTGCAAAGCTTAACTTTCCTTTTGCTCAGGTAAGAGGAGGAGCTGGAACTAGGAGGAAGATCAAACATCTCCTTGGAGATGGAAGGACACTGCAAGTAAGCACTTGGTTTGTCTTCAGTATCCCACCCAAAACATCCTGGATAAGTGAACTCTTCTCAGAGTTTGTAGAGGGACTGGCATTTTCAGCCACAAAATGTCTCTGCAAAGTATTTTCACAGCAGAGGTGTTCATCATTTCCATCTCTATCTTACAGTTTTGAAGCTTCAGTAATGAGAAATTGCCTTAAGGAGGTAGGAGTCATAGGGCTGGTTTTGGGTCAGCTGGGGCATGGAAGTGTTGCAATCTAGATGCTTACAAAACAAGCACTTTTTCATTGCAACTGTGTCTAACTAGTGAAACATCTAAATCAGGTAATTTAAACCCAAATCTTTTGGCAGCTCAGACAGAGCAACAATTATCCACTTCTCTGCAAACCTTTCATTTCAAGTCACTGTAGTTAGCCTACTGTAATTTCAACCAAGACTATAGGGGTATTTTGTAAGCACAATCTTAAAATGCAGGCACAATTCAGAATTTCTGAGATTAAAAGCTGAGGACAAGATTCCTCTCCCAGTTACATTGGCATGGAATTGTTACAGCTGGACAAAAGAACCAGGCTGAAGGACACCAACCCAGAAACAGAAGGAAGGAACATAGAAGAATGGGCCACAAACAACCTCATTCTCTTCAATATTTAAGGATTTGAAGGGAAATCACCTTCTGTGACCCACTCTACAAAGATAATTCAAAATACAATTGTCTGTAACACACCCCATAGCTGCCCTACCCACTGGGGAGAAGCTGAATGTTTCTACATCCAGCTAATCCAGATCCTCACTGAGGGCCCAAAAGAGCAGCTCTGCTGCACCTGTAGTTACTCTAAATGTGCTGCTGGTGGTTATAGCAAAAGCAGATTCCAGCTGATCAGTTTCTGCTCTAAACCTGCAATTTCCTGACAAGGAGTGTTAGGTTTGAGAGAGAGCATGAGGAATGCTAAGGGGTGGCTTAAACACTGCTGCCTGGAAAAAACCCAACATCCCATGGAGGTTAGCACTGAAGGAGAGGGTTTGGCCCTTTGAAGGCAAGAGAGACAACATTACCACCACACAATGCTTGCTTTGCTGGAAGCCTCAAGGTCTCAGCATTATGCCCACAGGGCAGCAACTGCAAGCTGTCAAGCAAGGCTTAGCCCACAGTATCTTCACTCTCTCTGGCAATGGGACACAAAATATTGGAAAAGGAACGGAAGGGAGGCATGAGAAAAGCAGAAGAGGAGCCATAGCAAAGTGTGACATGATTGCACACTGGAATCCTCTCAAGTTATTCCAAATCCTTTCAAATGCCTCTTAAACTAAAAGAAATCAGCTGCTCCCCAGGGCTGGGCTGTGTCTATCATTACTTTAGCAATAGCAGCTTGTGTTTCACACAGACAAATCTGGTATTTAGTCACAAAGTGGTTAAGAAAGCCCAGTCCTCTGATCTCTTCCATCCATAGGCATCTCAAAGGCTGCCAGCGTTTGCAGCCTGACTGCTCTCTTATCTTGGAGCCACATGCCTCCTGATAAGGAGGAGGAATAGAAGTTGCTCACCTTGCTTCAGCTGGCTGAGGAGGAATTCAAAAGGGAACAGCTTACCAAGCTGCTTACTTCAGGCAAAAACTTTTTATTTTTTACATACTCCTTGAAGATTTTTTTTTCTTTCTGGAGACTAAAAGCCCTTTGGAGGAGCTGCACACCCTCTAGGACTCCACATGGAAAATCTAAAAGCTTTTTCCTACCTCTGAACTTGTGGAAGTACAAAACTCAACAAGTCAGCCTGAATTTTGAGCCAGCAGTGTGCCCAGGTGGCCAAGAGAGCCAGTGGCATCCTGGCTTGTATCAGGAGTGGTGTGGTCAGCAGGAGCAGGGAGGTCATTCTGCCCCTGTACTCTGCACTGGTCAGACCACACCTCGAGTACTGCGTTCAGTTCTGGGCCCCCCAGTTTAGGAAGGACACTGAGATGCTTGAGCGTGTCCAGAGAAGGGCGACGAGGCTGGTGAGAGGCCTTGAGCACAAGCCCTACGAGGAGAGGCTTAGGGAGCTGGGGTTGTTTAGCCTGGAGAAGAGGAGGCTCAGGGGTGACCTTATTGCTGTCTACAACTACCTGAGGGGTGGTTGTGGCCAGGAGGAGGTTGCTCTCTTCTCTCAGGTGGCCAGCTCCAGAACAAGAGGACACAGCCTCAGGCTGCGCCAGGGGAAATTTCGGCTCGAGGTGAGGAGAAAGTTCTTCACTGAGAGAGTCATTGGACACTGGAATGGGCTGCCTGGGGAGGTGGTGGAGTCGTCGTCCCTGGGGCAGTTCAAGGCAAGGTTGGATGTGGCACTTGGTGCCATGGTCTAGCCTTGGGCACTGTGGTAAAGGGTTGGACTTGATGATCTGTGAGGTCTCTTCCAACCTTGGTGATACTGTGATACTGTGATACCTTTATCCAACAGATGTGATCTGGTATCTTTCTTAACTACCCTGGGGAAGGATATCCTTACAGGCTCAAGGCTTCTCTTCTGAAAATCATTAACAGCTGTATTTACATAGTTGGAAATGAAAGTGCTCATTCCAAATTCAAGGTAGCTCTGCATAGTGACAAGACAACTCACCCTCTGTCCCAGAGCAGAGAACTTTTCTGATAGGAATCACAGAATGGTTTGGGTTAGAAGGGACATCCAAAAGCCACCTAGTTCAGTGCTGCTGCAGTCAGCAGGGACATCTCCACTAGATCAGGTTACTCAGAGCCTTGTCCGGCCTCTGACCTTGACTATCTCCAGGGATGTGGCCTCAACCACCTCCCTGGGCAATCTGTTCCAGTGTTCCACCACCCTCATGCTAAAGAATGTGCTCCTGACATCCACTCTAAAGCTGCTCTAATTTCAAACCATTAAAATGGCTTGAGGGAAACTAAACTCTTCACTTACTAGTGTTAGTCATAATAACAGCAAGAGACAGTGGCTTGCTCTGGTGATTAAGACTGCATTAATGATCACTGCAAAAGGATGGATTAAAGTAATCTGAACCTCAGATTTACCAAACACTTCAAATACCTCTAAAGGCAAACTGTGCTCGCACTGATGCACAGTGCCAGGACCATCTACTTTTACTCACTGTAGAACTTTAAGTTTGGGTTGTTGTTTTTTAACCTTTTCCCAGAATCCTGTGGTAAAATGACCTAAAAGCTGGGAGAAGGCATCCTGGAGCTGCATACTTTGTACCACCTCATTGCTATTTGACTGAATGCCCTCGGCCCAAACAAAAGTGATGCTGCTTTAGACCTCACCTGAAGAAAGATAAACAGAAATGAGAAGCTTAGTGGCAGGAAGGTTTTCAGTTAAGACGTTCTCAAATGCTGGAATTGGCTGTAAACGTTAACTGTTGTCTTAATGTTCTGAGCTTCCTCTTGACCACCTTGAAAGACAGTTCTGTGAGGAGAAAAAACCCCTTTACCTCCTCCACTCATACTAACTCACCTTGAACACATGGAATGCTTCAAACTGAATGTTGGGGCTTTTATCTCGCAGCAAATTCATCATTAACTTCAGGTTTTCTGGTTTGCTGATGTATTTTGTCATGATAGCAAAGTTGTGTCGATCCAGAATCAATTCGCCCAGCAGCTATAGATACAAATACCACAAAATAAACCAAAACAAACCAACTTTTATTTATCTTATCCCATTGGTTTTGACTGCAAAGAAAGCAGAGATGTATTTTCATTATTGATTAAGAGGTATCAGTGTTACTACCCTTTAAAAAAAAAAAGATAACTAGACTTGCTACCATGCAGTGAGTTACTCAGTGCCCAGTAGTGCTCATCTTCTAACCACTACAGAGAGGGATCCCACATATGAGATGGGTTTAGTAGGAGCTGGTGTGAGCCAGCTGGGACAGAAGCAAGTGTAGCACAGCTGTCCTCCAAAGACACCTTCACTTTGTTCAGACATTACCTGAACACACCTATCTGGACCCATCTGCAGGTCACGTCAGACTTGGGGCTGTAGCAGCAAGCAGCACCAGGCAGAGACTATCATGCTGCTTATTTTCAGTTCATTTTAACCTGCATTCTGAAACCACAGCACAGATTTGAGAGCAGAGGAAAAAAAGCGCCCAGTGCTTGACCAGAGATCCAGGAAAGAAGACACAGCGAGCTCCTGCACACTGTAAGAGCATCCCAAGTGCCCGTTCATGCTGCTGGACAGCAGCAGGCTGCTCCGCTGCGAGGCGCACACCTCGACAGCCCACGTAACGCCGAGTTCAAGCTCAGGAGGGAAGTGCTGAGAGACTTTACCTTCAAAGATTGTCTCTTGGTTACGTAGTTTTCAGAATGAAGGAGTTTTTCATAGTCTTCAAAGATCTGGAGTAACAGGAAAGTATAAATGCATCTGATCCATAGCCATCCTCTGTCCTCCCACTCTTTCCCACTCCAAAGGAGTGGCAGAGCCCACAGCAGTGCCACCCTCTAACACTCGACTGCAGCGCCAGGCCCAGACTCTCGTGGTCTTTTTTGTTGGCAGGTTTTCATGCAGTGAATTAATGCCCAGGAACACTTCTCTTCCAAATACTGCAGAGGGGGATACCACATATGGACTGGATGTAACAGGAGCTGGTGTGAGCCAACTAGGACAGAAGTAAGCCACTGTCTGTACAGCCTTCTCTTAGAGGAAAGTTTATCTGCTGCCAAGATGCGTGGGTACAGCACACAATGTGCACTTATTCATGTTGTGGTCCTGACTGGCTATGTGATTAAGTGCAGCACCCCATATCGGTGACAGTACATCCCATACTGGCATGTGCCAAAAGCCAGCTCCTCTGTTGAGATGCCACCTCACCTGCCTGCAGCACCCTCACTTGTTACAGCTCTTTGTGCAAAGAGCGTCCCTGGGAGCACGCTGGCTTTTGCAGGGTTGGCCCAAGGGAATCCTGTGGTCAAGAGGACTGGGAGATAAGGCTACAACACGTTCAAGCCACCTACCAACCAACCAAAGAACCCTCACCCTGCTGCACAGGAATCATCTAAAAAGATACCACTCACTTCCACAATTTCTACTTACAAATGTTAAATAATTGTGGGACGGAGACTGATGAAGCACTGCAGTGCTTCAGCATGAAAAGATGAGCAGACACTAAAACTGCCCCAGTTAAGCTGCATGCATGACTCTGCAATAATCCTGATCTTTCTTTAACCTTTTTGGTAACTCAAGGATTAAATAAATAGTCTTCAGCCTTTTCACTTTGGCAACGAAATAAAGACTACCTCAGGTAACAGGACAACATAACCAACAGTCCAGTTCCATGATCTGTATCAATCCAATCTTAGGTGATTCCAGTGGAATTTCTCTGACCCACATTTGGTTCAAAACCAAGCCAAAAAAATCAGCATGAAAAAGAGCAGCAAACCAATGGCTTAATTGTCTTAGGATGGCAAGAGGAATGCTCACACCTCAGTCCCCCATTGAGGTAAAATGGAATTTCCAGTAATCCCAAAACTTCTTCCAGTAACTCACAGAATGTTAGGAGTTGGAAGGCACCTTGAAAGATCACCTAGCCCACTCCTGCTGCAGAGCAGGATCACCTATACCCGATCACACAGGGGCACATCCTGACAGGTCTTGAATATCTCCAGAGAGAGACTCCACAACCTCCCTGGGCAGCCTGTTCCAGTGTTCCATCATCTTCACAGTGAAAAAAATCTTCCTCATATTTCCAAGGAACTTCCTATGTCTCAAGGTCTACTCACTGCCCCTTGTCCTCACTGGACACCACCAAGAAGAGCTTGGCTCCATCTTCTTGGCACTTGCCCTTTATGTATTTATAAACTTTAATAAGGCTACTCTTCAGTCTCCTCTGTCCTGAAGTAACACTGATATGGCCCTGTCAGAGCTGGAATGTCAAAAACTGTTTCCAGAAGTGCAGTTTTTTCCCCATCACAAGATGTTAAGGGTTGGAAGGGACCTCTGGAGACCACCAAGTCCAACCCCTCTGCCAGAGCAGGACCACATAATCTAGCACAGATCACACAGGAATGCATCCAGATGGGTCTTGAAAGTCTCCAGAGAAGGAGACTCCACAACCTCTCTGGGGAGCCTGCTCTTGTGCTCTGTGACTCTTACAGTAAAGAAGTTCTTGCTCATGTTGAGGTGGAACTTCCTGTGCTGTAGTTTACATCCATTGCCCCATGTCCTATCACAGGTGCAAGTGAGAAGAGGCTGCCCCTTCCTCCTTGGCATCCAGCCCTCATATATTTATACACATTTATTATATCCCCTCTCAGCCTTCTCCTCTCAAGACTAAGCAGTCCCAGGTCTCTCAGCCTTTCCTCGTAAGGCAGTGCTCCAGTCCCTTAATCATCCTTGTAGCCCTCTGCTGGACTCTCAAGTAGATCCCTGCCATTCCTGAACTGGGGAGCACAAAACTGAACGCAGTATTCCAGGTAAGGTCTCACCAGGGCAGAGTGGAGGGGAAGGAGAACCTCCCTTGATCTGCTGGACACACTCTTCTTAATACACTCTAGGATCTCACTGGCCTTCTTGGCCACAAGGGCACATTGCTGTCCCATGGATAGCTTATTGTCCATCAGGACTCCCAGGTCCTTCTCCACGGGGCTGCTCTCCAGCAGATCACCTCCAAACCTGTACAGGTGCAGTGCATTATTCTTTCCCAGGTGCAGGACTCTGCACTTATTCTTGTTGAATCTCATTAGGTTCCTCTCTGCCCAGCTCTCCAGTCTGTCCAAGTCTTGCTGAATGGCTGCCTTCAGGTGTGTCAGCCAAGCCTCCCAGTTTAGTACTGCCATCAGACTTGCTGAGCAGGCACTGTCTGTCTGTGCCCTCATTAATGGCATGGATAAAGATGCTGAACAGAACTGGAGCCAGCACTAATCCATGGGAGACTCCACAAGTTACAGCTCTCCAGCTGGCCATGGCACCACTGATCTATTTACATACATATTTTACAAGTCCATTCACATCTGAGGAGACACAATGCATGCAGAGAGGAATAAAACTTGCTTTTGAGCTAAAAGTTCTCCTGAAACCTTGGAATGTGTTCCCAGGTGTGTGTAGGTATCTGTACTTCAAACATCACAAAGATTCTGCTTCAGTAAAAGCAATATTCAGCTTTGTAATCCCATTGCAACTGTTCTATGTGATGCACAAACCCCTCTACTACTGAAAATACACTTTATCTAGCTAAGCACAGATTAAATACATATATTTTTTTCTTCCAATCTTTGTGCTTACCACATCATAATTTTGTTCCAGAAATTCTGCTACCAATGATTTGTGTCGTGTTAACAGGTCCTGGAAAAGAACAGCAGAAGGTTACCTGGAGAACATGCTCATTTGATTGTCCCTTCATTCTCAAATGTGTTTTAGCATTTTTCACCAGATCACCTCCTAGAAAGAATTTATTACAAGGTTTTTACAGACAGAAAGCATTTAAAAGCAGTACAGCAGTGTGTGTTTAGCAGGATTTTAAGGAGAACAGGGTTAATACTCATTGAATCAACATAAAACTATGCTAACACTGTTTCTTTATATTCGTTTTCCCTTTCACCTTTGCTTATGGTCATTGGCCATAATTGACACTATTTACCATACACTGGAGCAGGGGAAAGGAAGAAAGTAAACTGACCCTCTATGGAGGGAACAGCTATGGTCCCAAAGTCAAAAAGTAATCTACATGCTACCCCATAGCTGGAAATTATGCTAAACCAAATCAACTGCTGTTGCTTATCGCTGAGAAGAGAACCAGAGAACCACAGAATCATTCAAGCTGGAAAAGGCCTTTCAGATCATTGAGTCTAACCACTAACCTAACACTAGGACGTCCACTGCTAAACCACATCCCTAAGCACCACACCTACAGCCCTTAAAGATCTCTGAGGATGGTGATTCAACCACTTCCCTGGGTAAGCCTGCTCCAGGACTTGACAACCCCTTACAGTAGAGGGTTATAAAAGCAATACAACACAGAAGACACAAATTCAACCACTGTATATATACACTTGTTCATCTAAACCCTTAGAGTCAGGCACCAACCTAAACTTGCCATCCAGGCTCCCTCCACAGCCACTCCTTCCCCAGAAAAGGGGTCTCGAGTAGGTCGGGATGAATCCTTTCTGCTTTTCTGCCTGCGGTGGGCTTACTGACACAAGCAGTTGCAGAGTTTTAGCCAGCTGGGTGAGTTGCCTCCCATGCCAAAAAGGCCAACTAATTAAAATTTAAATTGAGAGCAGCCTCTTCCACAGCTTGGGAATGACGGTGCTCAATGACAGAGATGCAAATACTCGGCTTCAGAAGACATCGGTTCCTTTTACTGGCTGAATAGCTATGAAGTGGCCAGTTTGAGGCATTTCAGTTTCATTTTTATCTTAAAGCCTCCTTTAAATGACTATCAGTTATGCCTATAAATGCCTGCTGAAGTCCATTCAAGTCTATATTTTTTCAGTGAATCTGTCTCTGCTGTCTTTCCTATCATCTTTCCCTTGGTTTCTTTACCCACAGTCAGAAACTGAAGCTGAGGAATAGCTGGGGCAGATGCACAGACACATCCTCTGCAGCATCACAAATAAACCATTCCCATACTAATCTTCTATTCTTTACCACCAATTAAAAGGGGAAAGCAGAGTGCTATAAAATCCAGGACATGTGTTCAATGCATTCCTTTATTTAGTATGACTGCAATGACGGTGGTTTAAAAGGCTGAGTGCAACAAAGATGATTCACAAGCTTTTACTGCAGGGCACTCAGGAAGCAAGTGCAACATTTTGCAATAGGAGGCACAAATGGAGTATCATCCAAATTGACTTTTCCACAGAAAATCGTGGGAGGGGATGGAGCAGCAGTAGTCAATCAGCACTCTCTCCAACTGCTGCTGGTACCCTCCACAGCCAACTGTATCTGCATTTTCAGCAGCTCTGTTTCCTCTCTGCAGTGAACAGAGCTGTACATCTCCAGTCATCAGAAACTCTAATGCTTTCCTACTATAAACATCCTCAGACTTTAATGCACGTTTGATTATCCCTCCTCTGGTGCTTAGGCTATCCAAGGCTTTCAGCTCTGAACCAGACACCCCAGTGGCAACACTACAACCCCAAAGTGGGGGAGACACAACTGTAAGCAGGAGTTCAGTGTCACAGCCAGCATTCAAGCACAGAGCTTATTCCTACAGTATAAAAAAGCAGGTAGCTCCGTGTTTCATTGTTCAGTTGCCTCCATATCACTTCTCAGTGTAACAGGCTTTCAGAGTAAGGGACAAACAGGAGATTAAATGAACAGCTGATTTAACTCCAGAACTGACCATGTATCAGGTCAGGCAATTTTCTAAACCATACTGCTTAGAGATTTTCCCTCACGCATTTTAAAAGGCATTTTTCTGCCTTATGGCTGAGGATGAACTCTTTCTAGTGCACATGAGGATGTAGAATCCTATTTTTAAACCCTGCTAAAAATACATTCGGATCACAGAGGACAGAAGTTAAGTTCCACAGCTGTAGATCTGTGAACGACATGAACCCCCTTTTCTGGGGAGCGTCGTGGCAGCCTGCAGTCCCAGCCACAGCTTAACTGATTCATGTCCCCGTCCTGCCTCCTGGTTGGGCTGAAGACTGCCCGTCCTTACCAACCACACATTCTGCTGTCCTGCTCAAAGCAGGTCCTGGGGAGAAGATGCAAATCTCTGCTGTCAATCTGAGAACAGGGTCCAAGAGCACTTTTGCTGATGAGAGACAAGCACTCTTCTGAGCACAAGCTAAAATGCCAGAAGATTTAAGTATCTCAGTTACATTGCATTTTTATACAACCCGACACTATATTTTCACCTGTTTGTGTTTCTGTGCAACCTCCACCCATACCTAATGAACAGCAGGACAGCACAACTTAAAAGAAATGAAAAGGCTGCTATTGATTAACTGGTGGTTTGAATGACTAATCCTGCTCATTAGGGACGAATGCAACGTTATCTCCACTATGCAAATCTTTACCCCATTCAGTAGGTCAGTAAAACCCGAGGCCAGGTTTCAGTATGCATTGAATTGCTGAGATGAACTCTAGCATTCCTTACAGTTGTTCCTAAGGTCTACCTAATCATGTTTCTAATTAGCTTTGAGAGGAAAGAGCAAACAACTTGTTTCTATGACAGCAAGGAACTCGGTGATAGCAGGATTAAAAAAAAAGAGTCTATACTTAGAAGAGTCTTTACCCTTTACCTAAAAAGAATTTTCTTCAGCTTGCTTAAATTATTTTTCAGAAAGAAACTAATTCCCCTGTACGTTGAGCCGACCAACACAAAGTTTTGCTCCAAGACTACACAACACCCTAGCACCCTGCAGGAAAGATGATGGTCACATACGGACTCCAGGAAAATTGGTAAGCTTTGCCCAAGTTCACCTTTCACCCAACACAGATTCCACACAGAGCCTACGCAGTGCGTTCACCTGCTTCCCTCTGAGCAGAACGGTCCTTACACCGAGTCGTGTGTCACAAGAGTACGCACAGGCAAACGCAGCAAAGCGTGAGTGGCATGGCACAGCCTTCATTTCAACTTGACTGCCGTAGCCAGAAGGGACAGCCAAAGTGCCAAGGATTTCAAAAGTGGGTTTTAAGTGATTCCTTCTCTTTCCTGCCTGTGGTCATGATGGGTGATGGGTTTGCCTCCAGAGAGAGAAAAAGGTCATGCATGTCATAAATACAGGGTTAATCTCCATTGTAAAGGGTTGCATAACAGACCTTGGGTTATCAAGATGGAGGATACTAGTGACATGTAAGTCTGTATTTAAAGATTCTTTGCAGCCTACTGTTGTGAATCCTGTTACAGACAGAATAAGGATTAATTGCATTCTTTGCTGAACAATAACAGAGTTTAAAGGTGACACAATATTCAGCGCTGACTACTAACAGAGTCTCATTTCTGACACAACACTGTGACACAGGCATAGCATAATTTACCTTGAACGTAGCAAAGGCATCAGAAGCTATATCAAACGTTGACAATTCCACATACTTAAAAAAGTCTCTAAAGTGTTCTGAAAACAGTATGATTTTGGCCAAGGGTTCATGCCGGATGCACTCTCTCAGCATAATTCCACAGCGTAAGGCGACATTTGGGGATTCGTAGCTGAAGAACGAAAAGAAACCGAACAGGTCAAAATATGGAAGAACAAAGATAAACAGGCACTTTTCCAGCACTGGGAAACTGTAGCATGGGGAATGTGCACAGCAGAAGGAGCACACTACAAAGACAGCAGCTCCCAGCTGCACCGCTGCTCCCAGCTTCAGAACCTCAGCCCAAAGCTGAAGAGCAGAGAGGCAGCGAAGGCTGCCAGTGTTTCCTATTGCGAATAATCTCTCTATTCTCAAGCCAAAACACATTTCAGTGTGGATGTGTCTTACACCTCCTCTCTGCAGAGAGACTGTGGGGAGTGCATCATCTTTCACCAAAGCTCCTTTATCCTTCTGAATTGATGAGAAAGTAAAGCCCATACAATATAACAAAGTCACTTTTCAGATTTAATGTTCAGCTCCTCCATTTGTCCAAGAAAAATATAACACTTCATGACCATCCATCAGCTCCCACTCCTCTTCTAGCAGACATCACTCTGGAATATTAATGTCTAACAAGGAAGGCAGGATGTCTATCCAGGCAGTCTACACAGGATTAATTTTTCTGTAGCTCTGAAAATATTTTTCTGCCGTTTAGGAGAAATTCTTCTCAATTTCTCCTCTGCAGAGGCTACAACTTTCTTTGGGAGACAATTATTTGTTCCTCGAGTTCCAATCCCATTACAGCCCACGCATTACAACAGGCAGGAGCCAGAACACTTCTTGACCTTGTAAAGGGAGGGGAAGGGGAGGCAATTCAGACTGTTTTCTATTTCTACAAAGTATTGATTTCTTTAAAGCTGATTTAACATGAGACAAAACCGTAGGAAACAATTAAATAAACACCCAAACCATTAACAATCCCTCCCCACACGCCCCCCAGATAAACACAACCAAAACCAACCAAACAAAACAAGAACAAAATTCAACAGTAAAAAAGGGCTTAAAATGAACTCCTTCCAACAGCATAGTCATGTGAAAGTGCTGAAGTCCACGGGACAGAAAGCACACTCTGTTTCAATCAGCTGGCTATACTCTATCAGAACTCTCTATTATCACTCAGAGCTTATCAGCGTCGGTTTTCCTTTGCACAATTAATTCCTATCACTAGGCCAAAAGAGAAGAAAAAAGAAGAAAACCACAAAATGCCATCTGTGCTGTGAGTGAGTGGGCCCTCAAATTTACCACCAGCTTGCAATTTAAAAGAATGGTAGTGCTTCACCAGCATGCCAGAGCTGCATATTTCAAACCCATGTCAACAATAGTTGGCTTGATGAAAAATGAACTACTATTCCAACCGGGCGAACGAAACGTCCCACCCTCAGGGAAATGCAAGCACTCAAGTCCCTGTTTGTTTCCTTTGGGGACACTCATTTGCATCATGAATTTATGGCTCTCTGGACCATGGAGATTCACTGTTTCCCGTTGAGGCATACCTCTCCTCAGCTCCATTAACAGGAAAACTAATTTTCAAGGAAAAAGAGGTGGAGTTGTTCCTAGGAGTACAGCCAGGAAAATACTTAATAGTTGGCTGAGGAATATTTTGATTGGAATAAAGGCAAATTACATTGTTTCCAGCACAATAACTTTTAAAAACTTGAGTATCAACAGAATAATTCTTAGTCAAACTCTCCATTATCTGGAAGTAGGTTCTGGACATTAGGCTGGTCACAGAAGTGAGGAAAGTCGGGTTTGGCTCTTACAACTTCTTGGAGGACATTTATGAAGTGGCCCTGTCATGACTGGCATGTTCATGTGATCCTGCTCTGGCAGGAAGGACTAGATGATCTTTTGAGGTCTCTTCCAGCCCCTGACATTGTGTGATTCTGTGACTCTGCACCCACACTTACATGCAGTGCCACCATGCAGGAATGACAGAAACGTCTTTCAGAATCACTTCTGACAAGCAGTCAGTGCTGTATAACAGCATACAGTGGCAGCAGGGAAAAATACTGAGCTCCTTTCTGTTCAGATAAACTTACAGCCTAAAGAAATTCCCATGTGCTCACTACTGGGGCAACCAGAAAAGCAAATATTTGCCTTGAAGTACTTCAAAACACTTATTTTGCCCACTGAAAGAGGCAAGACTGAAAGCTAAGATGCATCTCAGTGCAAAGGGAATCACACTTGCTTGGCTAGTACAGAAGATGGTAGAAGGCAAGGAGCTCAGGCAGGAGATAAGGAAGGCCTTGAGCTTGTGTCTCTCTGTGAGAGACATGGGGATTTGACAAACAGCCATACTCTGATCTGATATGTAGCCTGACTTTATCCTTGTGTGAACTCAAGGGGAGTTCTGCAACTTGGGCCAATCCACCATTAAAGCTTTAACTGCACCATGATATAGAGATCATCACAAATCAGATCAGGGCAGCGACTAAGTTAGAGATAGCACATGGCATAATATATATATTGATATATATATGTAGAGAGATAACATATACATATACACACATACCTGCAAAGTAATTTATACATTAGCCAAACAAACTTCAAGACCTCTGCAGCCACTGTGCCAGAGGGGAAATACTTTAAATTACAAAGGACTAAAGTTATTTCCAGGCTAAGGCAATATGCTGACAACAGAGAAGAAAAAGAAAGAAAGGTACTCTCTATACACCAAATGTTGTATTCATCTGAAGTCCTACTCTCATACAAAGTCTGCACTTCCAGAAAGTAAGATACTATTAAAGTAAGTCCTCATGTAGCAGGAAGGTCGATTAACCTACCAAGAAAAAAAGTAGTGAACTATGTGCTGTGCATTTTTTTGAAGCTGAGAAGCTGGAAGGAAGCAGCCACCAAGTAATATGAAGCCTAAGAGCTCTAAACAGTTCCCTCAAGCTGGCAATGCTGCTGGAGTATTAGGCAGGAAACACTGGGCGGGAGCTCTGATTCAGGATCCTTCCCACTCAACAGAGCTGATACTATGTAGTGGAAAAGTAACCTTTTGTTGATGCTGTTGGGAACTTACTGTCAGGGAGGAGGGGAAATTTTGCATCCAATGCAAGTAAAACAATGACAAGGCTTCATAAGGGTCCCAAGGGGTCTCTTCTATAGTCACACTAGAAACGTTGCAGTGCTTTGTTTCTCTCCAAATGTGGATGGTGCAAGCCAGCCAAATCCGCTGTCCTCTTCTTTAAGTAGATTTTGATTTCTTGTATATTTTATTTAACACTTCAGCAAACAAGGACATGTGTTCCTAAGTCACGTTTTCAAGTGGTGGTGTCTAACCTGAACACAGGTTTCCCTGTCTCATAGCTGACTGCACGCAAGCACCACACACTGCCTGCATGCAGCAAGCTGCCTGTTCAGGGCCCTACCCTTGCTGTAGGCACATATTTAAGTATTGCTTTCAGACAGCTGCAGCAGCAAGACATAGGCAGGTAGGGCAGCATGAGCACAGAATTAACCACATTGGAAAAGACCTTCGAGATCATCCTATCCAACCTAACACCTTCTAATTAACTAAACCATGGCACTCAGTGCCTCATCCAGCTTCCTTTTAAACACCTCCAGGGATGGTGACTCCACCACCTCCCTGGGCAGCCCATTCCACTCCTTCTGTGAAGAACTTCTTCCTAACATCCAGCCTAAACGTGCCCTTGTGCAGCTTGAGGCTGTGTCCTCTTGTTCTGTCACTGGAGAAGAGGCCAACTCCCACCTGGCTACAAGCTCTTTTGAGGTAGTTGTAGAGAGCAGTAAGGGCTCCCCTGAGCCTCCTCTTCTCCAGGTTGAACACCCCCAGCTCTGTCAGCCACTCCTCATAGGGCTGTGCTCCAGCCCCCTCACTGGCCTCATTGACCTTCTCTGGACACATTCAAGCACCTCAACACCTTTCTCAAGTTGAGGGGCCCAGATGTTTGACATCATTACACGGTGCTGCAGCAGCTGCTCAGACACCATCAGGGCTGAGAATTGTCTTACAGATTGTGAACACATTCAACAGTGCTTTCTGAGGAGAAACTCCAGAAGTGTCAATTCTGACACAGTGCAGTGACTGGCAACCTAATCAAGGATCAGGAGCCTAAAAGACCAAACCACACTGCTGCACACAGCAGAAACCTCCAAAAGAGCACCAACATGATGCCACTGCCTGCTGGCTCAGGGCACCTACAGGAAAACCTCTGTCAGCAGCACATACGCATAACATAAAATCTTTACTACCATCTTCGAATTATTGCTTGTTAGAGATGCCAAAGAAGATCTGGGACAAGATCCAGATATATTTCTTAGCTTTAAATAAAGCCCAGACATATGGTAGTGATACCTGCACAATGTGTGAAAGCACAGTGAGGGGAAAATTAGAATAAATTAAAGAAAAGAAAAAAAAAAAAAAAAAAACAAAAGCCCAAAGCTAGAGAAAAGGGGATAAAGTGATTGTGTCTGGATATGAAATGGAAAGCAGTTGTACAGCTTAACATGGGCTGAGAGAAATAACACTGCCCTGAAACAACTAGCTTGAAGTTTATACAAACGGTGAGTTTTAATGAACAAGTGTGGTTTACCTTTTCCTCTCTACAGCTAATTCTTCTTTTTTTTTTCCAATTAAAAGAAAACAGGGAGAAGGGAGGGCATCCTATAATTGTATTGGTTCTATTAGCTAAATTTGAGTCTCTGGGGAATTCAAACCAGAACCAAGACACAGTAACACAAAACAACTCAAGAGTTTCAAAACTGAAGCTAAATGACAACAAATTTCTAGACTTGTAATAACAAGACCTGGCTCAGCACAACCACCTGCCCAGGCTCCTCCCTGCCCTACCTGCAAAGAAGGCAGAGGATCTACAGCACCAAAGCTCTGCCACAGTGTTCAACCACAAGCCCACAGTTCTGGAAACCCCTGGTGCTCATTAGCATACTCAGTTACTTTTCACCCTCCTACTCTGTTGTTCTGGAATGTGGCCAGTTTTGAAGGAAACAGCTATTTTAGAGGACTCTTGTACCTATTCCTCTCCTGACCTGGGGCTGCCCCAGGAGAAGGGAGAGGCTGTCAGAAGGGTATTTCACCTTAGATGGTGCTTAAGTGTTTTCCTAACTCTGGCTGTGAAACAAGTGGTAAAAGTGCAAATCTTCAACCTCAAGAACAAGAAAGACACCAAAAAAATTAATTCCCTTAAAACAATTAGCTTAAAAGGCTTGTATTACATTCTGGATGGTTGTTACTACTGTGACCATACAACTACCAGGAGAGTCCATGTTGTTTCAAACTGATCAGCTAATAAATGGACTTACTTTTACACCAGCTGTTTAATCCCAATCACATATATTCACTTTTCCTGAGACAAAAATAAACAAAATCCTAAAGCCAAGAGAGAATTGTCCAGAAATCTGTAGACTCTAGGGCTGCAAAAGCAGATCTTCCTGCTGAACAGGAGGTGCTTTTAGTCAAAAGCAAAGGGGACAGAAACCTTTGGAGTTTTAAGCCAACACTTGTGCACTCCTGAATGCATTACAGCTGATGCCCTTCCCACACAGCAGTCTACACTCTCCTTGGCCAATTTGCCTTGGGAACCACCAGACTACAGCTAAACACTGACTTCCTCAAAGGTTAAAAGACAAAAGATTTAATGCTGAAAGTTGGGGAGTTCATTAAAGAATTAAAGTTGGTCCTGCAGTGCAAAAATACCCAAATTAAAACTCAGCAGTGGTCAACGATGCTACACAAGAGTTTAGGGCAATAACTGAAGTACAGATCACGTGGGGAGCAGTCAAAAACAAGCAGCACACAATTTTTCCAACATGTTGGAATTATTCCAACAGTCTGGTGAAAAAACCCAACAGCATTCAAATAAAAGAACCCAGTAATTCAGAAATAGGCATTTAAGTAGAAAGAAATGCAGTATGGAAGAAGTCAAATGAGAAATCTGAGCAAAATCTGTTATTTAACAAAGCAAAGCAAACTAAAAGGGAGAACACAGACTAAATGCAATGTCAGGCAATGCTCTTCAATGAAGACCACATGAGAGTGCCTACCCTTTCAGAAGCATGAATAGGATATGTGGATGGGCACTAATGTATTCCACCGTAGGACTGCGCGTGCCAATCTGTCGTCTCAAGATGTTGTTGAATATCTGGGAAACGTCCTTTTTGCCCTGTTAAAGAAGCAGAACAGAGCTTCAACTGGAAAAACAGGAGCAAATGACCTTTTACTATAATCACTACTTAAAGCAGAAATTGAATTGAAACCAAGCCAGTCACTTTTTATGGGCTCTCCAAGATGCACCACCTCAGATGTTTCTTCAACATCAGGAGAAGGCTTCCTCCATCTGGTGGCTCTGAAGCCTGCTGATCCCTCCCACACTCCCATTTACACCTTTCTTTTTTTAAACAAAGATGTGCACCTCCCTCACTGTGTCAAGCACATCAGTCCCTGGCTATCTTAAACTGCAACATCAAAGTACCAGAAAAGCCTAAGCTAAACACATTTTTGCACTGCATCCAAATTTGAGTTGTCAAGCTAGCACTGCATACACTGGGCCACAATCTGGACTTAACAAAGCCAAAGCTTTTCATTATACAAATGCAATCAATGCCAAGTGTGACTACATTGTTAACAACCAGGGCTAAAACTGCCCCTTATTTCACCACAAAGAATGAAATAATTACTACTGATAAACCAGCTGTGCCACTCTTCTGCTTTAGTCACAACCAACATCCTTGGCTTTCTTCTCTTCTCCTGTACACACCTATCTGCACAATCATGCTTTGTCTTTGGATGCTTCTCTGTGCAAACAGCTTTTAGTTTCTTTCCAAATCATGTTTTATTCAACCACACATTTTGCCAATACACCTCACATTAGAAGTCCACTTTCTCCCCTGGCCACAGGAGACAAATTGATATGCAAAATTAATGGAGGAAGGAGGTTGCTCACTAATGACCAGTAACCAAGTCACTGAGTCAACAACAGGTCACTATAAACAGGGCAAGCTAAAGCAAAAGATTACTTATAATCCGTACATGCTCATTGATCTCTCTCAAGAGGACAAACGTTCCTTGGCAGAGAACTTACTGAACATCTGCAGCCAAGGAGCAGATAGCTTCACACAGAAGGAAATTCCCTAGGTTTACCTCTACAAATAAATCACTGCTGAGAAACACAAAATATTCTGCTTTCCAACCCAGCTGGCTTGCAGACTCAGGGAATTAAATAGAAGAATTAAATCAGAGCAGGCCACTCCATCTGCCTTTGTCTATAATACTCTTGACCCTCAGACATTTTCTGATTAGCCTGATTCTTTATAAACTCATCCTGTTCTACCCTATCTTTACAACACCCATAACATGTGCCTGGAACCCTGTGATCCCCAGTGACTTCAGCAGTCATTTTGAGATTAAAACAAACCAGGTAAAGTCATTGACAGGGTGAGGTGAAAACGGCCAAAAACCGAGATCTTTTCTGCTGTGCAAAACTTAGTATTAGTTACTTAAAATTAGGCAGAGTGCACCATTATCCATATCTACTATTAGAGATACACCTAGAGAGATATGCCTATTTATCTCCAATTACATCAATTTTTCATCTGTGATGGTGGAAGCCAGAGAAGTTGGTCTCTCTGGGTTCTCCTGAAGGGAATGAAGGCAGATAGGAGAGAACTAGTGCAGAATTCCCTCACCATTAGACACCTCTGAAAGCTGTAGGAATACTTCTACAAGGTTACTTGGATCTGCAATTTGGTTTTGCCTTGTAGTGAAATACATATGGCCACTGAAGCACAAGATAAGGCAGCATGGAGAGAAAGCAGTTAGAGAAGGACAAAAGCACTGCAAAGGATGCCACTATGTAAATGACAAATAATACCCTAGCAGCACTTAGCTGCTGTCTCAAGACAAAATGAAAGCTTCTAACGTTGCCAGTCCTGGACTTGTGGCTACTTACTGCCTCTTCGAGTGGCATTACATCTTGTGACCAGTTAGGCTTACCTACAGTAATGCCTGTGCTTTCAGGTGACTTTCTGTGTATGCACTTTCCTCAGTTACTCAGGTTCAACAATACATCTCACATTTTAAATTCAAAGAAACCCAACCTCATCTTGATTCAGGGCTCCTGCCCAACCCAAACTTGCATGCTTTACAACATCATCATCACCAAAATTCTATCTGAAGTGGGAGAAGCAATACCCCTGTGTTTTCTGTAGACCTGTGACAGATGTGTACAAGTCTCCTGTACACACATGTCCACTCCCAGCTACACATGCTCTAACTGTACTGGCAGGTGAAACTCAAAGGAAATAGGACTTGAGGCGATGCTTCTGCCTCTTTCTCAGTGAGGGTATTAATTCTGATGTTGCTGCTCCAAAATGTTGTCAAGTTCCATAAGGTCTTTGAAAAAACATCTTCAAATGAAAGTGCAGAATTGGGATTAAAGTGGGCAGCAGTGTTGGTGAGGAGCAAACAAGGAGTCAGGAGAAAACCAAATAGCCTGCATAAACACTAGTGTGTTACAAGGGGAGAAAATGACTTGTTTGACAAAAATCTAAATGCCAACTGTGGTCACTAATACAACCAAACAGAAGCAGCAAAGTTGCTAAACTGAAAAAGGCAGCGGCAATGTGAAGATAAAGCAGCATGTCTTCTTACTACCCTCTTGGTTCAGTAACATTTTGTTTCTACTGTTCTGTCATGGAAAAAAAATGAGTATGTAAACCACAGAATGACAGCGTGTTAAGGGCTGGAAGGGACCTCGAAAGCCCATGCAGTCCACTCCCCAGGCAGAGGAGCATCGCCTGTGCCAGCTCACACAGGAATGCATCCAGGCGGGTCTTGGATGTCTCCCAAGAGGGAGACTACATAACCCCCGGGCAGCCTGTCCCAGGGTTCTGTCACCCTCACAGGGAAAAAAAATTTCCTCATGTTTACATGGAACTTCCTATGCTTCAACTTCCACCCACTGCCCCTTGTCCTGGCACTGGGCATCACCAAGAAGAGGCTGGATCCATACTCTTGGCACTTGCCCTTTATGTATTTATCAACTTTAATGAGGTCACTCTTTAGGCTCCTCCTCTCCAAGCAAGAGAGCCCCAGCTCCCTCAGTCTGTCCTCTTCAGGAAGATGCTCCACTCCCATAATAATTTTTGAGGCTCAGCACAGGACTCTCTCAAGCAGTTGCCTGTCCTCCTTGAACTGAGGGGCACAGAGGGGGACACAATATTCCAGCTGCAGCCTCACCAAGGCAGAGCAGAGAGGAAGGAGCAGCAGAATGAGTTCCCCATCCCCCAAAAGCCTGCCGTCAGCCCAGCAGAAAAGAGCACGACTGGAAGCAGGAAGCCTCTCGTGTTACAGTCTGAACTACAAGCCCCAAGACACTTTGCTCCAGCCAGCAATTCCATTTCTAAGCTGGCTGACGGTAGCAGGATACTCAATACACAGCAGCAGACCCAACCAGCTAAACCCATGGCACGCATCTTGACCAACCTGCAGCAGATACCTCCTTCAGCATGTGAAAAGCAACTACAAAGACAATGAGATGATTTAGATTTCAGAAGAATACCTCCCTACTCACTGGCAACACTGAGATCAAGGAGAGCTCACCTACCTCAAAATCTATCAGCTGCAGGTTGGCAATGAGTGTCACTAGAAGGCCACTGTTGTATAGTTCTTGCGCCAGCTGAGCCACGATTTCTGTAGGTGGCTCCTTGTCTGTGGTCCCACACAGAATCTCCTTCATTGCTTGCAGAGATTTCGACACTTCCTCTGATGCCTGTTCACCAGCAAATAAGGGGTTTGTTTAAACAATGAAAACACCAAAAGAGAGACAAAAAGTGGCTCATTACTGGAGACAAGCAGTTCAAAACAGAGGCTTCTAACTACCTACAATGATTGTTATCTACTGCAGAATAGTTTTAATAACTGTATGTATTCATTGGGGCTGGAAGGTCCCCACTGGATCCTGCAGGTCCTACAGAACAGAGATACATTCTGTTTGAGAATGGCACACCATTACTTACGGACTGGGTCAGGAGCACAGTTATCAACAGGCACCACCAAGGCCCTTTTTGGATGGGGAGACAGGCACTGCCCCGCAGGGCAGCAGCACTTCCACCATCACTCCACTCATCCTTCCCAGTGGGGTCAATCAACACACATGGGGAAAGAGGTTGGAGGCAGGGAAGCAGCTGGCTCCTGCCCTCGGCAGGGTGGCCGCTGTGCTGCCCCCCCATAAGCTGCTTGTTGCACTGCCGTGGCTCCTCTGCTGGTAACACAAACCCTTGTACCGCCTGCTTGTCCACATCACCGGTGCTTTAAGCCAGCCTCTTCTGAAAGGGATATGCCTACTGAGCATGCAGGCACTTCAGTCTCAGGTTGGGAAATTAATTAAATGAAATAATTATTTTCAGTAAAGCTCCACAGCTGCCACGGGGGAAACTAAACTTTCATCTTTTGCTCCTGCTTCGTGCGTACTAACTCCATGCAAAGCTTCAGCTACCTGATGCACAGGACAAATCAGGAGTCACTTTACAAAGTATACTGACCAGAAAGCTTACAACAGGGAAATGGAAGAGAAACATGTACAACAGCTTGGTGTTGGTAGCAGTCAGCAGGTTTAAGCCAGATGTGAAGGGTAGCATCTCCTTTTGCAAGCAAAACAACCAACGGCTACAGCATAGCAGCTCTGCCTCATGCTCCCCTCCTAGGTTTGCTCCACTTTGTATAAGCAAAGAGTCTCAGGAACAAAGGTGTTATTTGTTCACATGTGTGTGCACTTAGAATTCCACTTGCTCTAGCCATGGAGCTGTGGAGCCAACATCTCTTTCTAGTTGAAGGGACATTAAGACACAGATGACCCACAGCAAGGCTGGTGAGATTTCTTGGCAGGGAGTGGGGAGGAACTAAGGGACAGGTCTGAAAGCAAAGCTCACAGTAAAATGCTAGACAAGATGGTTAAAGATAGTAGGGCAGTATTTCACATCTACACCAAAAAACTTCTATGTGATGATTGCATCCAGAGGGATGGCAGTCCAGATGGAGAGCAGTGACAAGTGGTGTCCCTCAGGGGTCTGTACTGGCACCTGTGCTCTTTAATATTGTTATCAGTGATATAGACAGTGGGATTGAGTGCACCATCAGCAAGTTTGCAGATGACACCAAGGTGGGTGATGCTGTTGATATACCAGAGGGATGGGATGTCATCCAGAGGGACCTGGACAAGCTGGAGAGGTGGGCTCAGGTGAACCTCCTGTGGTTCAATAAGACCAAGTGCAGGGTTCTGCACCTGGGCCAGAACAGTCCTCACTATCAGTACAGACTGGGGGAAAGCAGCCCTGTGGAAAAGGACTTGGGGGTGCTGATGGACAAGAAGCTGGACACGAGCTGACAGTGTGTGCTTGCAGCCCAGAAGGTCAATCACACCCTGGGCTGCATCAAAAGATGCACTGCCAGCAGATCTAGAGAGATAATTGGGACATTTTGCTCTGCTCTGGTGAGACCTCACCTGGAGTACTGTGTCCAGGTCTGGAGTCCTCAATATAGGAAGGACATGGACCTGATGGAGCAGGTCCTGAGGAGGGCCACAAAAATGATCATGGGGTTGGAGCACCGCATTAGAACCCCAATTTAACTAGCTTGTATACAGTTTGTGGGCAGGGCTTTTTGGAAATCATGACATATTTCATAATTCCTGCCTCATTAATTGCCCCAACTAAGTCACAAATATATAAGGAAGGAGTTGTGAATGTTTTGGCAACTGTCATTTAGAAAAACATTAGGTTCTAGTGCTCAAGGAAACTGGCAAAGAGAACTTGGCCAAGCAGGTGCAACAGGGAAACGCCCTTTGAAAGGATGTATGGTTAAACAGAAGAGATACAGGTTTGCCCAGCCTGGACATAAATTCCTTTCATGTTAATCTCACACTTAAGACAGAGCTAAAGGTTGTAAGGTCTTAATATATAAGTGCACAAAAATAAAAACAACCGAAAGAGAGAGGGTTTGAACTCTTGGCATCAGAATCTGATAGCATTTGGAGCTTCTTCCATCTCTAGGGCAACAGCAGGCCTAAACAAGGCAGGGAAGCTGAACCAGGAACCACTCCACAACACCTCAGGACACACAAAACTAGAAGCAAGGGGTGCCCTCCTAGCTCGTCCCCCTGGTTTCAGATGCGGCAGTGAAGCTGAAGGCAGTTTTGCAGCCGAGTGTGTCAGCTGCAGGCCTGCACCTGTGGGCACTTGCGCTGACTGCAGTCACGCAACCATTCTTCTGCACAAGCGCACATGGCGCTCTGCACGCACCTCACCTCGCACACCAGCCCCCAGACACTCCAGCAACGCAGCAGCAAGCGGGGGGAACAGGAGCTGACTGGCTGCATTGTTTCTATGCTGAAAAGCAGCAGTTACTGATACAAATATTTGCTCCAGAAGTCTTGAGATCTTAACTGGAACCCTAAGAAAATGCTGCTCTCTGACCCTTCTGAACAGCAACCAATTTGTTACAGTACATGGAGATGAAACAGAGGACAGATTACAATGACCTACCCAAACAAGCAGTCTCATTAGAGATATTTAAGTGAAAGGGGCAGAAACTACACATTTCAACTTATTTCACATCTAGTGTCACTGTACTTTCGAACACTAAAGGCTGTGGTTCTGCCTGCCAGGAAAACACTCAGCAGAGTGTCCTACACCAGCTTGAACTCACTGGCTTCATCCTCTGCAACAAAGCCAAGTCTTGGACCAGCTGCGCCAGAAACTGCAAATCTTGCAGCCCATCTAGGTCAAGAGAAAAGATTAGGACAAGTTTCAACTGACTCCAGATCTGTTTGCTGTATGAAATTAAAAGCCTGGCACTTTGAAGGCTTTTGCTGCAGGGCAGGTTCAGAAAATGTTACCAAACCCATAACCACCACAGATGGCACTGAGACAGAAGTGCCATACCCAAAGGTGATTGGTTAGCAGTAAGAGGCTGATGTGTTTGAAGACATCCTCCAGTGACACTGAATACCACCTGCACTGCTTGGTTCTGACCAGACTCAGCCGAAAACAAGACTTCAAGAAATCACCCTCCCTTTTTTTTCAAATGGGTCAGGTGTCCTTTCTATTAATGCCTTTTCATGGCATTCATCAACCAAAGACATGGCAGCATAGCAGTAATGAGGCAGTATAAACACTGTGGCACATGCTGTCTCTTTCTCAGGTTCAACAGATCTGTCCACTTGCTATCAAGGTCCTTCCTCTCTTGCTCCCTGTTTTTATGTGCATCCTCTGAACACTACAGGAGTTTGTGCAAAAAAAAAAGACTAAATATCTGAAGGCTCCATTTCCTAGGTATTCAAACACATCCCTGCTTTTCTAGTTGATTCCAGAATGAGTATTGCTCATTAAATCCAAGCACAGATTGGCTTTACATGGTTGAGACTTTTTATGGCACACAAAGAATTCTGCAATGAAATGTAATTAATTGTTCTTCAGCACATCAAGGCCTGAACACAAGAACAACTTATTTACTTCAGATGTTGGAAGAGAAGAGGATGGGTCACAAAGAAAGCTTTAGCCCACTTTTTCATTGTGTTTTACCCTACTTAACCTCCCAACTGTTACATTAAATATGCCAGTGCTGCAATACTTCCTTTAGAAGTGATGTTACTTTGAAAAGAAACTAAACCCAAGGTATTACAGTACTTCAGAAGGAGAGAAGCCACATCAAGTGGCACTTCTCAATCTATCAATGGCCAGAATATGGCTGAGAAAATGGCAGATTTATGCACACATATATCCAGGCAAGTAAACAGAAACCTCCACTGATAAAATAAGACTCAAACAACCAAACTTAGCCTGTTTTTCAGTTAAAAGTGTTTTAAAAGAATTCTGGCAATATTAGACATATTAGTGGTTGGAAAAAAAATGCACCTGGAGGAACTGTGTCAAATTCTATCTTTACCTAAGAAGATAGATGCTAGTGGAGTCGACAGTTCAGCCAAAATCTGACTGGGTCCTATTCTGTGACTAACAACAAATATTATTAAGGAGGAGTGCAAACTTCTGTCTATTACATATGTATATGGAACTGCACCTTGGGAAAGATGTAGGATTGCCCTCATACTTACAAGAGGCTTCTCTGCATCCTGATATAAAGTTGTGTCTTCTTCCTTCTTCCCATTACTCTAAGGCTGAACTGATCTGCTGTAAAGCTCCCTCTACCTGTGCACTGCATAGCTGTAGGAAAGCTCATTTCTGCATTATCTCAAAACAGGCCCTCCTGAGGCACAGATGGTTCCTGCTGGAAGTCACACAAAGTTGCATTAGAAGTGTCAGATCTCTCTGTCCAACCTTGCATCCCCACCCTCAGTTGCCCAGGGCATCTTAACCCCATTCTTAGGATTTCTGAACTGGGAAAGGAGGAGGTTCTCTGCTAGCCCCGCAGTTAATTTAGGCTTTGTCACACTTCTCTGCCAGTTCTAGCTCTATTGGCATCTTTTAGCTGTCTCAGCCCACATACCACACCGGCTGTGCTACAGTTACAGTTCAGTTGTCACAGGATAAATCATCTTGTTTAAGCATCTGAGGCCAGTCCCAGCTGGAGCCTGTCCTGCACAAGAGCAAACCCAGGAATGCTCTGTAGTTGTACCCTAGAAGTCCTGGGAACCTCAGCTTTATGGTGAGGCAAAATGGCACCTCTCCAGGTCACACAGAAGAGAACAAAGAAACAGAAAATCTGGAAAACTGGAGAACCCTGATTCAAAAATGTCTATGTCCACAGGGCCCAAAATCAGCTCTGGGACATCCAAGGTCTGTGGCTCTTGCAGGAGTTGATCTCTGGGCCTTTTCATGAATGCTTGAAATGTTTCAGCTCCCTTTGGGAACCCAGTTGGAGGTAAACTCAAAAACCTTGCCAGGTTTTGAAGAGCAGAGAGCACAGTGCTGTGCTCTGTTTATTTCTGCTTTTGTTTTCAATTACATTCATCTAATCACAGCCATGCAAAGATGTTATTCATTAGTATTACTGAGTAAGCTTTGAAAACCTACATAGCATTCAGGGTCATCTCACCATCATATTTTCTCCTCCAACTGAAAACACAAACACTTGAATACAATTTTACTAAGGCCACAAACCTGCATGCACACCGAGAGATGTGATGTGGTGGTCAGTTTAGCAAGAGTTACTTTTCTTGCCATTTTAAGACTTCATCATTGTCACAGCAGAGAAGTAAATCATAACACCTTTACTAAACTCAGGAGAATGCATCTGGCTATTTTCTTTATTTTCAGGACAGCTCAGTGCAATTCTAGATGAAAAGCAGTGTTACTGAGGAGTCTCACATCTTCCCCTCTAAAGGAAGAGGGTCCTGTGCGCTACATTTCCATTCCAGTGCAAATGTCAACGAGCCACGTAAAACATATGACTAAATACTCTCCAACTAAAGACTGGCTTCTTTGCTTTCTGCCTTGCTGCTGAAGCACCTGCCTTGTTCCCCTATCCCTTCTCTTTGTCCTCCCCCACGTTCACCCCAGGAACAGCCATAGTGATAAAACACACCAGGAAATACTGAAAGTCAGCCTCCTCCTGTAAAACAAGCATTGTCCCTGAACTCAAGCTCCTTCCATCCCCGTACGCTGGGGAAACGCTCCCACAACTTCTACCTTGTGAGGAGAACACTCCCCAGCTGCTCTGACTTCTATGAAGATTTTACATTGAATTTCTAAGAAGTCTGAGTTTCTCCTCCCTTGTCACTTGATGCCCATATAAACAAACCAGCTCAAAGCCAAAAAATCCTCAAAACCGCAACCCAGAGGAGTCATGCTGCAATGCAAATCAGAGAGAAACTCAAGCCTAAAGCTTCTGCTCTGAATATCCTCTTTAATCAGGCTCCCAGGGAGGAATTCAGCAGGGAAGGGCAGACTCTTGGCTTATTTAGTTGCTTATTTTAAGTTTTAATTCAGAGTCCACATCTCTCAGTGTTTTCCAGTTAAATGAAGGTATTTCAGCATGTGACATCAAATACCTCTTTGAAAACCGTGTGACTGATCTTACATGATTAACACACTCTGAGCCAGAAGGTTCCAAGTGAGTTTCACTAAAGGCACAAAGGGCTCCATGATTATTTTTTAGGTTGGATTTCCAATACAAGCTTCTGCACCAGACAGGGGAAACACAGTGTGCACACACCTCAGCTGTACAAACACTGCATTCATGTCACTTATCAGCTATTTCTCCTTCCACTAACATTTAGCTTTAACCTAAAATTAGTTTGCTGTTAATTAAAATCACATAGCTCTGTTACACTAACAATATGCAGGACCAGTGGCTCAAGCACCCAATTTATTTACTTTTTTTAATGTAAGCACAAATACCTCATTGCAAGTATTTCATATGCTGAGGCTCATCTTCTCAACTAGCCATCTCAACTAGCCACTGCAAGAGTGACAAAGTAACTTAGGCTGTTGAAGAGTTAGGGAAGTGCAACAGCACTGGCAAAAGCCTAGCACTATAATTAGAATACAAGTAGTAGGATCCTGTGAGCACAGATCATTTAGGAACCACTAGCACGCAGAAGACTGGCAAGGGTTGATAGAGAGAGATCTCTTTTAAATACATCTGGACACATGCAGTGTTCCTCAGAAGTAAGTTCTGCCCTGTAGGTACACAGGCATTAATTGGCAGCCTCATCTGTCACCCTGCTAAAACAACTAACGGCGTAACAGCTTTCAAACAGCATCCCAAGTTGCACTGTTAGATGCATTACTATTTGAAGTAGTAAGAGATCACCTTTCCTTTTGGCTGATGCTCCAGGATCTCAGCATTTTCTGTTTGACCACAGATCTCTTGCACTTCAATGATTTCAGAGGACCACTCAAACATGAAGCTACTTATGTGTGCAAGAAGTTGCAGAACCATGGCAGCAAGCAAACACTACTTTGTTCCCTTGACTTTACTGTTTCCCCAGCATAAACCCACTCCTGGTCTTCTACAGCATTCCTTCATACCTTATCTGTCTTTTTTTCTTGTTTTTCCAATATGGCCATGTTCTCTTTCAGAATTTTCACAATCTCAGCAGGATTTTTGTGTGATTTACTAAACAAAGGCATGGCTTTTCTTCACCTGGATTTCTTCCTTCAGGATAGAAGAGGACCACCTTAAATCAAACGAGAAACAAAAACAGCTTTTGAGATGTATAAGGAAATGCAATAAAAACACACAAAGACATTCAGGGCAAGAAAAAGTTGTGCCTCAGGCACTGTATTTTCTTCAACTACTCAGCAGAGCAGTAGAAACTCTCACATAGTTACTGCAAGTTCCTCCAGGATTCACAAGCCACCATTCGCACATGGAAAGCACCTGCACGAGAGCTGGAGGCTTCCTAAAGGCCCTGACCTCCAGGTCAGTGCTCCACTGAGTCTGGTTTTTGGACGCTGCGTTTCTGGCAGGCTCCACTGGACTTCTGATAGGGGTTTCTGCCAGACTTCACTGACTACATCATGCTGCAGATAACTAACTGTAGACGCCAGCGTACAAAAAGTGGCCTTTGTTTGAAGCACTGCAAGATAAGGTTCCAGCTTCTCCACCATAACTCCTTCAACTGCCTTTGTTTTTTGTCCTAAAGCCTCTTGAAATGAAGCAGTCTGACAGACTTCAAGGATCTGTGGGTCAGATTTCAGTTGTGTAAAACATGGCCTTAAATAAGGAACAGAGAGGCAGGCCTGAACATGGACACAAGTGTTTTCATGACATCTGAAAATGAAGAACTGAGCATTTGAATGAATATTGTTTTGTTTAATTTAAAACATTTTCCTGTATGTTTAGAAAGGCAAATACCACATCACAATACTTACACATGAAAGAAACCAAGTAGCTTAATTAATAGCATCCAACTGTGAATTCCTGTGGGCTTTGCTAAGAGTCCAATAGAAAAACCTACTGAAGTCAGTGGACAGGCTACAGATGGGTGTAGCACAGAATCAACCGTGTTGGAAAAGACCTTCAAGATCATTGTGTCCCACCTATCACCTTCTAAGTAACTAACCTGTGGCACTAACTGCCTCATCCAGCCTCCTTTTAAACACCTCCAGGGATGGTGACTCCAGCCCATCTCTGGGCAGCCCATTCCAATGGGCAATCACTCTGTGAGGAACTTCTTCCTAACATCCAGCCTAAACCTGCCCTGGTGCAGTTTGAGACTGCATCTTCTTGTTCTGTCACTGGGTGCCTGGGAGAAGAGACCAACCCCCACCTGGCTACAACCTCTCTTCAGGTTTGGGGCAAGGCAGCAACACTTTGTAGGGAGCGACCAGCACCATTCTGGACTGCATTCCAGTTTGTGCAATAACAAAGAAGAGTTAAAAAAGAAGCAAACAAAAAGCAAAACCAATCTCAAACTTCCATCTCTTTCCACAGCAAAAGACAACCATGCCTATCCCTACACACAGAGTTGCAGAATAGTGAAAACAAATATACACACAGACCAATTCCATCTCCTATTCTCCTTCAACTGTCACAATTAAACAAAACCCTTACACAAGGCATTTTAGAGAGAGTTAGACAAGCACAATGCACACAATACGAAGGAGAAGACAGCACAGCAAATGTCAACTGAGGGGGAAGCTCCTGACCCACCACACCATTTTCTAGACTTCTGTGTTTTTCATTTACTCCTCTGTCAAGATGGCTGGGAACCAGCAAGTGCAAAAGCTGGGGAGAGAAGCAGGGTAAGTGATGGACTGTGTGACTGCACAAGCATCACTCTCTCAAGAAACCAGTCTAACTGAAATACAAAGATGAATGACAACTGAAAAGAATGCAACTCAGCCTTACCAAAGGTAGCTCATACTACACTCCCTTGCATATGTATTTCTGGACAGAGAAAGCACACCAGAACTCGTGCACCTAACATGGAAATAGAAGAAACTGAATATAGCAGAAAATACACAAGTTGAAGGAGAAATGTCATGTAAGAGGAGACTGATTGCCTGAGAGAGTAGGAGTAATTTAGGGATGGAAATGTATTTACAGTGGCACAGGAACTAAGAGTCTACCCAAAAATTGTGCTGTCTCAACACAGGAAGATGTTATCAACACAGGAGAGGACTGGGATACCATTACCTGAGAAGCTGGATTGCCTCGAGGACTGAGATAATAAAAATGAGATAAAAAGTAAGAGCAGAAAGTGTCAGGTAATGCTGAGCAGCAGAATAGAATCATAGAATCAGAGTAGTCTGCGTTGGAAGAGAACTCTGAAGGTCATCTAGTACAAACCCTACCTGCAATCAACAGGGACATCCTCAGCTAGTTCACGTTGCCCAGAGCCCTTCTGAGCCTCACCTGGAGTATGTCCAGGGATGGGGCCCAAATACCTCCCTGGGCCACCTGTTCCAGTGTTCCACCACCCTCATGGTAAAGAACTTGCTCCTAGCATCCAGTCTAAATCTGCTCTTCTCTAGTTTGAACCCATTGCCCCTTGTCCTGTCACCACAGGCCTTTGTAAATAGTCCCTCTCCATACTTCTTGTAAGCCCCCTTCAAGTACTGGAAGGTTGCTATTAGGTCTCTCCAGAAACTCATCTTCTTCAGGCTGAACAACCTCAGCTCCCTCAGCCTGTCTCTGCAGCAGAAGTGCTCCAACCCCCTGATCATTTTTGTGGCACTCCTTGGAACCTTCTCCGTCAGGTCTATGTCCTTTCTATATTGAGGACTCCAGACCTGGACACAGTACTCCAGTGAGGTCTCGCCAGAGCAAAGTGTCAGAATCACCTTTCTAGCTCTGCTGAGGTGACATTAGCCTCCTTCAGGGATGTCCCCTTATCTCTATGACTTATCTCTTAATCTACAGAGATAAGGCGTGTCCCCTTATCACTATAGATTAGAGAGCAGCCTCACAACATCAGCCAGCTCTCAGCACCCTTGGGTGGATGGCATCCGGACCTATCAGGCTGAATGGAGCTCAGAGCAACATGATCTAGTTGAAGATGTCCCTGCTTATGGCACTGGATTAGACTAGATCTTTTCAAAGTGCCCTCCAAGCCAAACCATTCTATGAATATCTGCTTAAAGCTGAGGACTTGCAGTGAGAAATGGCAAAGACAGACACCTGGTGAGGACCTCACCAGGTAGGTATAGGCTGGATATTAGGAAGAAGTTCTTCACAGAGAGTGTGATTTCCCATTGGAATGGGCTGCCCAGGGAGGTGGTGGAGGCACCATCCCTGGGGGTCTTCAAGAAAAGACTGGATAAGGCACTTAGTGCCATGGTCTGGTTGACTGGCTAGGGCTGGGTGCTAGGTTGGACTGGATGATCTTGGAGGTCTCTTCCAACCTGGTTGATTCTATGATTCTATGATTCTCACAGACAGGAGAAAGACAGACACAAAGGAAACACAAAGGTATTCAGCTGGTTTTTACAAAGTCTTGATGGAACTTCACACAGAACACTGCACACGATCCTGAACACTTTCAGTCAAATAAAATCAGCAGAGGTTAGAGCAGGTGCAGAGAAGGACCTCAAGCTGGACAGGAGAATGGGAAGATGAGTATGTTCAGGAGGCTAAAAGGGCTTGCCTTGGTAAGCTATGGAACAGAAATACAGGAGAGCCAAAGGTGATGTTTCAGCTCAAATAACAGCAACACTTCATTTATGCAGAAGCAAATGGCTACAAACTGCTGATGAATAAACTTAAGCTGAAAATGAAAGGTTTCCAACCACAGCAGCTTTCAGATTTTGAAATGATCTACTCTACCAGGAACACTACAGAGCATCTGTTCATAAATTTTTGACACCACTGTCTGGCAGCAAGGGGAGCTGAATGAACCCCTTTCTTTCCTACTTTCTAGGAAAGCTTTTTCCATCTGATGGTTATTCAACATGTGTGTTTATAAAAGCAGAAACAGGTTGTGCACACTCCTGAATACATTAAGGCAGGCCAGCCAAGTTCTGAAACATTTAGTTGTGATGTTACTCAACTGGTACTCTGATGAGGAGTTTATGAGACTGAGGAAATACACAGCTGTATCTCACTGGACTGGACTCTCAGTCATCAAGGTTGTCTCTCTTGGTCATGGAGAAAATGCCCCAGAGCAGTGCCCTAGAGGAATGGTGGTTTCCAAAGCCTGTTGTTGCCACCAGTATGAAAAGGACATTTCAGCTGCCAGAGCTGCAGTGCTCAGAACATTTTATGAGCCCTGCCACCACAAAAATACTTTCAAGGAACATCACTCCGTGTTTGTTTGGGAGAAAAAGCGGCACTGATTTGGCACTGCTTTTATTTTAGGTAAGTGGCAGAAAGACCAAAAGCCAGTTTTAAAGCACCACTTTCTAAATGTTTGGCTGTTCCTAGCTGAGTCAGGAAAAAACAGGAACAAAAAATTCACAGAAGCCTAAAGCAATGAGTGGAACCCACAGGTGGGCAAGATTTACAAGACCTGAGTTACAGGGTATTCAACAGCCTGTCAAAGGCAAGATAACATCCCTTTGTCCACAGGGCATGCCTTACCTCAGAGGGCTCCAACTCTGCAAACGTTCAACTCGCATCCCAAACCCCTGTTATTACCTGCTGTTATGCTGTCCCTTTTGCAAAGCCTAAAGCTGAAGCACAGAAGGTTTATAAGACTTACCCAAAGCCACATAAAACCATAGAGTGGCTGAGTCAGGAGTGAAACTCAGATCAGTTGACACCATACTCTATGCTTTATCACTCCTCAAAAGAATCTTTTCTGCCAGTTTATCTGCTCATAAAGCAGAGAATGTATTAAAAAAACCCAAAATAGTGTAACCTGAGCTCTTTGACACAGCTATAAAGCACAAAGCTATCTAGTTCCATTTATAGGCACTTTCCCCCCAATTCCTGTGCTCTTAATCATATCCTTTCTCAAAAGGCTACAGTGCCACTGAGCTTGTAAGCACAATGAAGGGAAAACCAGATAGCAACATTACTCCATTTATCAGACCATCCCACTATGGATTAACTCGGTTAAGAAACTCCCTACCCATGCTTCCACCTGCCCATAAGGACAAGAATGGGGGAGAAGATATAAACCCTTCCATGCGCTTTTCAGCCACTCCTCGGGTTGAGCCACTTGGTCTTCACAAATTCAATGAGTGGAAGGATGTTCCTCAAGTCTCAGATGTCTGTCTCATTTTTGTTCCTAACTTTCAGCAACTTACTGATCAGAAACATGTCATTAACTCCCATGCAGTGAGAGATTCTTCAGTGGAAAAAAATTAAATTTCCCATTCACTCCAATATGCCTAAGACCCACACATCTGGGGCCTGAATTAGCACACTTTCCCCATAACTGTGCCTAATTCAGTCCCTGCATAACAAGGAGGATGCTTTGTTCTTCCCTCATGCCTCCCTCCTGCCACATTGGGAGAGTTGCTGCAATTAAAGAGTTGTGTACGCAAACCAGGGGATGGAAGGTTCCACGTGTGATGATCACCTGGAGAAGTCCAATCCATCCTCCCTCAGGCAGCCCTCACACATGATCCACATCTCATTGGATATACAGAAGCAATCAGGGCTACACAACAAGTAACTTCTCTGCAAATCCTCAATGAGTTGCAGATTCTGGATGGTACATTGCAGATGGGACAAAAGATTGACAGGAGAGAAGATGGTTCCATAGTTAGGATGAATGAATGCCATCCCTGCCTGGTGACAAAATTACTCCCAAAAAATCAAGAACTTACTCACTGTGCCTTCCTGTTAGCTACTTGTTGCATTACCTGGAGTGAAGGTGGATATTGGCTGAACACACGAAACACTGATCACCTCTACAGACTAATAGTATCACACAGTTGTTCAACACTGGTACCAAACTGAAGGCATCTGTGGTGATGTTTCACTCAAGTGCTGTGGTGTAGCTCCATAGAAGCACCCAAAGAAATTAGTCATTTTGAGTGCTTAAATGCCTATTCAGTAAAGCCAAGAAAGCCTGCATAGTGTCTCACCAAACACGGGATAAAACACCAAATAGCTATGTGGTCACTGAGGCCACAGGTTGATAAATGCTTCCTTCCGTGACAGTATCACTCTGCTGCACATCTATTCACATCCCTAAAGCTCTGTTGGAGTGGTAGAGCTGCTTGCAGGGCCACGTGGTGAGACAGATCAGAGAACTGACTCAGGTTAACCAAAAGTAGTCTGCTGGAGAAAAAAGGTTACATGGGTTTCTAGTCCAGTTCTCCCCACGGTCTTACAAAGAGCTGTACCAGCAGAAGAGGGAAAGGATGGGATGGAAAGAGACTAGAGGAGACAGGGCCACTAGAACACATGCTATAGCTTATGTGCTCACCAGTCAAGCCCAGAATGAGACAGTGACAATGAGGAAGTGGTGTAAATGTGCGATGACACAAGCTTAATGCAAGCATCCTGAGCAGGATACAAAGCACAGGTTACTCCCGCACGGGTAAATGCCAGAAGTAATTTTAGGAACTCTTGGAGTGTTTGACTTTGCTACCTAGAGTCCTTTACTGCAGCAAGGCCCACCCTATATTATTATTGCTACTACTACTATATCAGCATTCTCACATCGCAATGCCAGGTAGCATTCAGACTTTGAACCCATGCAGAAGTAACATCCTGTGGCACTATACTCACACCCGCATCGGTCACCTGTTTCACAGGATCACTCAGGCCCTCCCACCCATATTAATGAGCTAGCCAGAAGTAGCAGGTTATTACTTTATCTTGAGTAAAAACTATAAATACATCAGATTTTACAGGCATCAGATTTGCAAGATTGATGAATTAGGAATATTTGGGGTGCTTATCTCCATTTCTCACCATAGACATCTTTTAAACCTAAAATAATTAAGAATTCAGTTCCATGACTCACTGTAGTCTCTAGCAAAACTCCCACAAGATCAGTCATGCAGAACTAGGTCTCCTAACTAATGCATCTGAAGCACACACAGTTCTAACTGAACAGCCTTTAACAGCTCTTCATTTACTTAAAAGAGAAACCAAGTTCAATTCCCAGGTATAGTAGAAATAGTAACTGTAGAAATAGTGAAGACTGGTAATAGAATTTAAATTACAGCAGCAGCAGCCAAGGGGGAATAGAATTTCCTCTAAATCCATTAGTGAGGAACATGAATACTATTTTTGCTTTATACTACTGAAAGCTACCTCTACACACAGCATTCAACAGACTCTGTTCTTAGCAAGCCTGCTCTGTCACTTTCAATAGCTCCATAACACATTCAAATCATTTTCTATAGCAGTAATTTCACTTTGCTGGTAATATTAGCCCAGGAATGAGTCTTTGCTCTGGGGAAAAAAACAAAACAACCAAAACAAAACACAAAAAACCCAACTTCCCTTAAGCATAATGGAAGTTCAGCCTTGCTAATGACTTCATGATCCGCCCATGGTACAGAATTAGCATTTCAGGTTGATAAGACTTACTGCCTGTAAGTGACAAGATGGTTAATTTACATATGCCGTTTCTTGTGACAGTTCACATGCACTTCATCTTCCCTTCATCTCTCAGTGTCTCTACTGCCTTATGCAAGTGGCCACGCTCTCATTCCTCTGCATCTCAAGAGCCAGTCTGCAGCTGCAGGCACTCAGCAGGGAGCGGCAAGAGAAAGGATACATTGCAGATATTTTATTTTTGGAAGCGACACTGTAAATAAAGCCATTTCCAGAGATATTCCATGGACACAGAGCACTTGGTCGCAGAGCCAGTGCCTTATGTAACAGGAGGAGTATTGTTTAGGGTTGCCTGCTTTAAAAAGCCACTCCTGGTAACAGAGTTTACAGAGCTATAAAAAGCCAAGAGCGCAACTCCGGAGAAGCAGCAGGCAAGCAGGCTTTCACGGAACGGCTGCTGCTAAGTGGGAAAAACAGAAGTTTTACGAAATCATCTAACTTGCTGTCCCTGGGGGACATCATCTTGGCCGACACTTACTGCGTGCAGAAGGGTGGGGGCTCCTAGGCAGCTCTGCGCAGCCCCATGGCCAGGTGCTGAAGACAGCTCTGCCTCCTCCCGCAGCCCGCGCCGCCGGCAGCCACCTTCAGTTACCTGCCATTTAGCTCTCCTTTATCCCCCACGGCTGATCGGCCACGCGTGGCGGCGACAAGGGATCCGCGACTCCGCGTCCTGCTCCTCGCCTGCCGAGCCGGCGGCAGCCGCTGGTACGGTACAGCGGCAGCGGGAACGCTCGCCCCAACGCGCACAGGCGCTCACAAGCAGCTGTAAATTTCCACTCCCCGCGGCCCGTGGCAGGACTCCTGGCCTCGCTCCGGCTCCTCGCCGTGCCTGCTTCCACTAGCTCTGTGCCCGGGCGTGCATTTTTCCTCCCCAGTGCCCTCCTCGCTTCCCACTCCCTCGCTTGTCTTGCTTGCAGGCTCTCACACACACCCCAAGCTCCACGTCAGAGGAACGCGTGGAAAAGCAAAGGGAGAAGCGATCGCTCTCCCGAGAGGCTTCTCCGGGGTTAAGGGAGGAGATGCGAGGATTTCGCATCACTTCTGTAAGTTTCCACTCCCCTCGGAAGCCCGTGGGTGCCGGGAGGCATCGCTGAGGGGTGCCTGCACCATCACGTGGCAGAGGCTGCTGCGATGCAATTATTCACCTTGTCACCCTGCCGAGCATGCAGATGAGGGGCCCACGGCCAGCTGCTCTCCCAAGGCTAGCACATCATCAACGTGTTCGCCTGTCACGGCTGGCAGCAGAGTCCTGCCCGGGGAAGCCGAAGTTAAACTGCTTCCCGTCCTTACTGTACATTGGAACATGCAGATCCAAACACACTTCTACCGTTATACTTGAGGGGGAGCAAAAATAAACCCAAAAAGCCAACACCACAACCCCTGCAGTACACTCTAAGCAAAACTTAAATCACACTGAGGAAAAAATATTAGCCTAAGGTATTTTTTTCAAAGGCCAATGATGTAGGGTAAGGGGACCCATGCTCATACAATTTATCAAGCAGATAGATACAGCAAAATGCAATTAAAGACTTGTTTTATTGCTTCGCTTTTCTCCCTTGGCAGCTACTGCTCAGCAAGCACTACCAATTCCCCAGTGGAATGGTGAGTGGCTCTCCCTCGCCCCATCTGTCTGAGGGGCCCTGAAGAGCAAGGAAAGGAGGATGCTTTACCAGCCACAACAGGATGGGACCTAAATCCCATCCTCACCTGGATCTCAGCTGTGCTCCAGCAGGGATGAGAGCTCAGCATGTATTTCTGCTGAGCTCACCAACTTGGGGGGAGATTTCATCTCCCATCCCCTCTTCCTCAGGGCAAAGCCCAGCTGAAGTCCTACATTATTAATAGTAATTCTGCAAGATACATTTGCTTGGGGAGGAAATGTCAGCCCTCACCATACAGCAGTGCCACAGTTGCATCAGATCTCCATGGAGGGCTCACCTGCAGTACTTATTCACTTATTCAGAGCCCTCTATTAAAGGCAATCAAAAAGCCATGAGAAACCTCATTTCTAAGGAAGACAGATAAAACAGCCACCTTTTAAAGGGCTAACATCCTCTGTCAGTAATCCCAGCTCCTAACCGAGGCAAACCGAAGTTTTCCAAACCCTTACACTGAAGAGCCAAGAACCAGTAACCTGCCCATCCTTCCTGGGCTCTGAGAGGTAGAAGCCATTCCTGCTCCCTCGACCTCCCTGCGTGCACTCCTGGGTTTGCCTGCGAAGCTCAGAGCCAACCTCAGATCAGCAGATTTATTCTCTCCACTTTTCTGTAGAGCTCACCGCTGTTTGTGCTCACACTCTTAGCTAACAGACATCAAGGTACCTCAGCATCACGTTTTTGGACTGTCCTGAACAGAACTGGTAACAAGCACTAGTGCTGCTCTCACTGCACCCAAAAGCACTGCAATAAGTGACACCAAGTGGCACCTTCTGCCCCAAACCACTAGTGAAATATTCCTCCAAAACAGAATTAAAGGCCTCACATTAAACACCCCTGGTCAGGCTTCTTCTCTAGGCCACCTCCAGGGACAGCTCAGCTACGGATGCTGTGGATGCAAAGCTCAGAGCAGGGCAAATTACCCTCCAAAGCAGCATCTTCCTCAATAAAGTACAGTGGGCATATGGAGAACTGGCACAAGGTAACATTGTGCAATAAGAAAGACTTTGGGGAAACACTGGCACCAAGCATCATTTTACAGGCACTCTGCTCTGTCCCAGGTTGGCTCCCTAACAAAGAAAGCCTGAGGGAAGGGGTATTGTGCCCTGTGGCACCTTACACCCACACTGGGGCTGGCCCTTCCTTTTTCATCGGATACTGCAGCATTTAGGCAAATCTCATGGCAAAAGTCAAACGACAAACACTCTGCCCTGGGGCTACTGCTGAAGGTACTGGGTTTTCCTAAGGCAACACAAAACCTGAAGTATGCCATGCCATTCATTGCCACCGTGTGTCGTTTAAAAGAGTAACTTCTTTTCCTCCAGCTTTCCTGAGAGGAAGTATATCACCTCCTCTCCACAGTGACACCTTCCTAATGACCTGTGGAATTCAGTGTTGGTGGGTACTACCTTGCAGTTGAATAATCACCAAAACATTGGTTTAGCTGCACATCAAAGGGTCCCACTGGATAATCTGCATACCACTGAGCCCCCTGAATTAATCACAAACCATTCCAAGTAAGCTGTCTTTGGAAGCATTTAAAAGGAAAAAAAAATCAAGAAAATTATGTTTCAAACTAAATATGCTCCTTTTCCTGGTTCTGAGGAACAAACTGAATATGCACTCAATTTACAGTTCAACTCTGCCAGTTTTCTACCTGAGGAAATACTTTTGGCCATTAATTGGGTTGCTCAGCAAGAAACATGCCTGCCCCCATCCATGCACTGCAGCAGGAGAAGCAGTGTAAAAAAGTGAAACCTCTGCTGTTCCAATGCTCTGTTTCATTTTCAGTGCAGTTAATTCTCAGAGAACAGGAAAACACCCTGAACCATCCAACAGGAGCTAAGCCATAACTACTTAGTGCTCTTACCTACAGGATGTAGCCAGCTCAAACCTGGAGAGCTACAATTACAAAGAGATGACAATTCTTTATAGTTTCAAAGTACGCTGTGAGGAAAAAAATCATCTCTGTACACTGCTAGAGGACTCCAGCAGCCACATATTTAAATTCCATATTTGTTTCTTATAAAGTAAGCAGAGTCCTCAGGCTAAAGCACGGGTAGAGTACTTTAGGGAAATGTTTGTCCTTGCTTTTGTAACTCAAAATCATTCCATCTACTAAAGACTACAGGAAGAAAACCTCAGTCCATTATTCCTGCCCTTTCCATTTAGTTTCTGAAGTGGAAAAAAGAAATCAGGGAACCTGAACAATGACTCTGGTAGCAATAAATTTGCGCAGATGACAAACACACGGCACTTACACATTCATTCTGCTCATTTAATCACTGTCCACCCCTTCCAAGATGACTTTCAGCATTCCAAAGCCCTAAGCAGATTACTATTAATAATAAATTATTCATTAAAATACTAACTTTTAAAATGCCTTCCCTCCAAATTGCTCAACGCCAAGGCCCTGAGCCATCAAACATCAGTTCTCCACAGCAGCAGGTTTAGTTGTGTAATAGTGGATAGCAAGAGGAGAGAAACTTTACAATACTACAAAGATCCACCCACTCTTCAAAACGTGGAAGCTAAAGCACACTCCAGCCCTAGGTTGTCATCCTACATCTACCAACATTATGGCAGCGTAGCAACTTGGAGGGGGAGGAAAAACAAATTACTTCATTATCTACATCGTAAAGCTGTTACACTTTAACTCGAGGCATTCAGCTTTACGACAAAGCAGTTTTACAGTGTGCCAAACATCACTTCTAAAAGCTCACAAAGACATCTGACAGGAACTTTGTGCTTCTGCACTACTCTGCAGGCTCATATTTCCCTCAGATCCCCTGCAAGAGCAATGTGGCCTATCCAAATTTCTGCCATCAAAACTCTTTTTCATCTCACCAATTCTCAACACAGGCAGACACCAACATCCCCACTTTCTCTCTTCCTCTCTCATATTGTCTCAGGAGACAAGGTCAGAATTGAGCCACCGTCTCGGAAAGGCAAACTAACATTTGGCTGCTTATCCAAATACAAAACAAGCCAAAAAAAGGAGGACCATGTACAGGGAGGCAGGAGATTTCCCCTATGGCCATTTAAAAAGCAGCAGAGCTTCTGGCATCTCTTAGGACTAGAAAACTGAAGTTTCTTTAGTGAAGCGTGGGGAAACAGAGGGCACCAGTGGCAGTGGCTGATCTGTGGCTGCATTTTAGCTTAAGTACAAGGGGGGGGTTAAATGGATGCTTGGTGAAAGCTATTCCTAAAAACGTGGACGTGTCTTGAACGGTTTTCTTCCTCTTCTTCCTTCGGGCTCCCCCTAGTGCTTTTAAGTCTTTTCCTCCCCGTTTTATTTAATGCAAATATAAACAGCTGTTGCACAAATTTGTTTTAAGATATGCACTATGTCTTATAAACTGCTCAGGAGTTTTTAACTGAACCTATTCTTCACATGTACACCACTCCACACATTAACACTGTCCTTCTAAACAGAAACCTTTATGTATTCAATACTTCATGTACAGGCCACTCTGTGTATAACTGTACTCATTTTAAAGGCACCCATCAGCTTCATCCTTAGAGAAGTCAGCTAAAATGAGTCCCTTTTCTTGCACATTCCTGCCCCAAATGGAATTGTGTCTGGACAGGAGGTTGCTAAAACCCACCAGCTGAAAAATAAAGCAGATTAAAGTTTTATGCCTGGTTTATAGAGTTGCTTATAAAATGTTAATCATATCCCTTAACTGTGTTTTATGCTGGGACATAAAACAGTAGATAAGAACCACACCTGCACTCCCACTTTTATGAGTGGAGGAACAGTGTACTCATGACATCATGCATTTTACCTGTGGATGTATGCAAAACCAGCCCCCAGTCCTCCAAACTTAACTCTCTGAAGAGCTGAGCAGGTCCCTCTAAGTAATTAAAGCCCTTACTACTCCAAACTGTTTTCATCCCACCTCTGTACTGTCAACCACTGCAGTGGCCAGGTTTGTTTGGTTAAGGTGCCTTCACAGAACAAAAAAGGTGACAACAAAAGCTCTTGTCAGAAGGAGCAATGCAACTTCAGCAAGCGGTTTTCTTAATGGTAGCCTTAAGTTAGTAAGACAGAATGGAGTAAGGCATGTGAAGACATCCCCTTCCAACATGCTCATGTGAGAAAAACCTGTATGTAAAGAAATCTCCCATTCTGAATTCTGCCTATTCAACTCCTATCAGCTTTTGGCTGCTGCTTATCTACAGGGAATGTCTTGTCCACTGCCTCTTGCCCTCAATCCCCTTGCAGTACTGTTTTCTCAGACACTGTTACTCATCCTTAAGGTGCATCCAGCCTCTTTTCCTGGTGATTAACTTCCCAAAGCTTTGAGTCCACTTTCCAAATGCATCTTTTGTGTGTTCTGTAATTCAGTCGAAGACATGTGGCTATGTCATCAGTTGTCACTTTTCTACTCTACACGGCCTAGATAAAACTGTCAGGAAAGATTCTGCATTTTCTTCCAACTATGCATTCATTATGGGTTGGTTTTATTTTCTCCAAACAAACATCCAGTGACTGAACAACACAGAATTTTATCCTGATTCATCATCAAATGGAACATTTTCAGGAGCTGGTTGCTTCACCACACTAGATAGAACCCTTAATTTATCTGGTGTACTAGATAGTTTATAATACCTGTTTCCTACTAATAGTCTAGCACTTGCTACATGACAGCCCTTGAATTTCTGGTTAGTGCTACATTAGCCAATAGTAATATTCAGCTTTGTTCTCACTACAGACATAAAGAACTTGCTGCTGCTGACAACTGCAGCATGGCCACCAGACACATCAGTGTTCTTTTTGTTCCTGGTATTTTTAAGACTTCTCCTTATCTACCTTAGACCCTAAAGAAAACCTGGAGAATTTTCTTTTATGATCTTTACTAGAAAGTGGCTTAGCCCTATATACTGGCTGCTTCCCTTGAGCCACTTTAAATCAAGGGACACTTCTTTTACTTAGACTATCTTTCTGTACGAGGCTCTGCACACTGTAGATAGCCCTATGTTCTTGTTTTGTTCCCTCCCACAACTTTGAGAGACACTCTTGCAAGGGATGTTACATCCCACAGAAAAAAGCAGTTGCTTAATTCCTCATGGCTTTCATCCTCAAAGACAGGAACATCACATTGTTTTGCAGCCATCTTCTCCCATGACCTTATGAAGTGCAATGAGACCTCATGAACCGTGATGAGGAGATGCTCAGTTTACAAGGTGATGATAGTTCAATGAAAGAGGAAAAACAAAGAGTAACATCTCTGTGCATGTTTTCCTAGCATTTAACTGCTGCCTCAAAAAGCAGAACTGCATGAAGGTTATCTTGGAAAATCGCTGGCAACATCTTCCTTTCCCTGACAAAAAGGTGAAACAGCGATGAACTGCAGGAGCACATATCACCTCACATTAATGGTTGTGGGTTTTCTTTCTGAAGGGAAAACCACCTAACAACAGACAACCTAAAGACTACTAAGCCTATCTGACTTCAGAGTTCATTCAAACTGCCTTTGACCAAAAGCACTTTGTCTTCTACTTTCATATTTTGCCCAAGGACGTGTGAGATACTTCTAACAGAGGAGTGCAGACGTCACAGGCAGTTACAGACCTAAATATGGACTGCAATGTAAAAGACATGATCTATTAATGGCCTGCAGATGAGGAGGAGCAGGACCAAAGGTCAACAATTACTATACAATAAGCTTGTGTTTAGAAGCATCAGCCTTACTTATTTGCATAAGCCAATGTGTTATACAAATCCAAACAAGAAAACCCCAAGAACTCCACCGCCAACCAAACACAACCTAGAACACCAAACCCAAAATATTTTCAAACTTCCCAAACCTTTTCCCAGCACCTCTGTGATATATACAGCATCTGCCCTTACAGAGGACTAAAGCCACCCTGCAGTCCTGCCCTCACCCTACGAAGTTCTATCTGGCACCTTCACCACATACTGCAGATAGTTTCTCCTCTGTCCAAAAGCAACAGGCAGCAAAGGACCACCGTGAATTGGTAACGTTTTGCTTATTTGTGAGAGTGAAGAGCAGCTGCCGGACAGCCAACGAACTGCAGGAACCGAGAGCACACCATTAAAAGGTGCACTTGAGGAGGGACAATTGATACAGCCGCGCCTGCCTGCCGACATGCAGCGAAGGCATAACAACCAGCTGAATGTTACACCTGCTGCTTCAAACACTACAGCTGCTGGAAGTCATTTTCCACATAGCTTTAATCTCTCTATTCAGTAATTTCCAAAGCCCCCTGCACCTTCCTTCACACACTTGAGAGCAAAGGAATTGTATCCTTTGCTGCAATAGATTTGCACATGCACATTTCTACAAATGCCTTTGAGCTAGATTGAAGTGGGAAAGTTAACATCACCCAGCCTGACAGCTGTCACTCAACTGTCCCTACATTTCAAAGTTCAATGATGCAGCAGTACACTCTTCTACCTCACTTGCCTCCTGCAAGAGGAACACAACTCACAAGCAGTATTGACACTTTTTCTTAACTCATGCTGTAAAATAATTTAAAGATGTTGTTTCCCAATTAGGTTGCTCTAAGGTTTCCAAAAAGGAAAGCCTAGCTCTTACTTTCCTCACCTCCCATACATCAATTTCATGAGTGGCATGACAGCAAAGACAGATCAGCCTGTTGGACAGCCTGAAAACTTACCAGCTGGGAAAAAATAAACTCCTCTTGCTTCCCCTATATGCAGCTTTTGGAAAAGTGAGAGGAACTATGGATAGACTTCTTAAGCCTGAGTTGCCTGCAATGTTTGAAGCTACCTTTGTTACTCACTTCTAAAATGGACAGTCCAGGCTACAAAGAGAGCAAAAGGAAAGCAAAAAACCCAAACATACACACATCAATACTTCTTTGGAGGAAGGGAGGATGCAATTTAAAACCATTTCTACAGCACATGGTGGCAAAACCAGTTTCTCCTTCCTCATTCCTACACCCAGGCTGCATCACCATCTGCTTAGGGACATGTTGTAACCCCTGCACTTACCTTGCTAGGAATTTGTTAGTAAAACCAATTACACTCAAAAACCCAATCCTTCTGTTAAAACTTATGCTACCAAACCACAACTCATGTAACTGGTTCATCGCATACATGGACACATCTGCACGCTATTGGTTTTTGTTTGGCTGGGGGCAGTTTGCTGTTTGCTGTTTTGTTTTCACAGGTTGGTTGGGGCTTTTTTGGCAGACACTTTAATGTGTCTAGCAGCACTCCACCTCACAAGAGTCTTGTTTGTTGCTTTTTTTTTTTACATGCCACCCTGCACACAATCTAAATTGATTTTGGTATGGTTTCTAACAAAGAGCATATGTATCCACTTCTTTGAGAGTGTCATGGAGGCAGAAGTGACAAATTCATATATTACAGTCACTTAAGTAACCTTTCTTAGGAAAATAGGTTGCATAGTTTGGGCCCACAGCTCACTTCACTTGCTCTAGTGCTTATTCATGTAAGTGCTGCCTCTCATATTTGCAACGTAGCTTTTTTGGTTCTGGCCATTCAAGAAATAAATAGTAACAAAGTTATTGGTTGGCAGGTCAAGAGAGTTGGTTCTATTGCTCTACTCCACTCTGGTGAGACCACACCTGGAATACAGTGTCCAGTTCTGCAGCCCTCATCAAAAGAAGGACCTGTTGGAGCAGGTCCACAGGAAGGCCACAAATATTATCAGAGGAATGGGACACTTCCCCTACAAAAAAAGGCTAAAGGAGTTGGTGTTCTCTGCCCTGAAGAAGGCTCCAGTGAGACCTTGTTGGAGCCTTTCAGTACTTAAAGGGAACCTATAAGAAAGATGGGGCCAATCTTTTTGGCAGTCCCTGTTGTGACAGAAGATGTAATGATCTTAAACCAAAAGAGGGCCATTTAGACTAGATACGAGTGAGACTTTTTCATAGTGAGGGTGGTGAAACACTGGAACAGGTTTCCCAGAGGTGGTAGAAGCCTCACACATGAAAACATTGAAGTTCAGCTTGGACAGGGCTCTTGGCAACCTCATCCAGTTAAAAAAGTCTGTGCTCACTACAGGAGGATTGGACTAGCTGATTTTTAAAGGTCTCTTCCAGACCAAGCCATTCTATGATTCAATGAAACCCATTCATCTCTGTTACCTGCAAAAAGCAAGAGGGTGTTTTGCCTAGCACAACTGAAGAAGCAGAGAGGTCCAGGCTCAGGGCAGACTGTGGACAGCAATAACCCAGACATACTCAGTGCTCTGCTCATACCAGCACTTTGCTTGTACTAAAGTAGTTGCACAAACACTTTAAACAGGGATAAATGCCACTGACAGTAAAATTAGAAAGCAATCCATCTCCAAATGTTCCTTTTGCCCCTAGGCTGCCTCTAATTCCCTGAGGGAAGAAGAAACACCTAGTGGATGCACACCAAATCCAGATAAAATTAGCTGAGCCAAAAAAATAGCTTTTCTAAAAACCTCAACCAGTTCCCTGAGTGATGACACAAATGAATAGAAGGCTGAGAAGCACAGGCAGAACAGAACTTCTTTCTTTGCCAGGGCCAATTTAAAATCTCACAGTCCCCTGAACTTTTCTGCCCCTTTGTAATGCTTATTAACAAAGCTAAACAAAAAACATTAATAGGACAATACTACTTACCATCCTTGCTCATCCTATTCTTGCCCCACCTTGCTGCCAGTTTCCATGGCTCTACAAATCAGGCCAAACCAACTGCTGATGCAGCACAGTGAACTGGATCATGAGAAATAAACAACTGAAAAAAATGGTGCTTCTTCAACTAAATAGTTTTCCCACAAAGGCTATGAGTAAGGACTAGGCAGTCCAGAATATTAAGAGTGGCACCTCTAGCCCATGGCATGTATTTCTGTTTTCTATGGTGGCAGTCGCATTCCTTTCACTATATTTGAAACCTTACAGGTTGAAAGCACTTATTCTGCCTACAAGCAACAATGACTTCAACTGCCATACGACTCCTTTTGATGGCTTTCACTTGGACAGGTCCAGGCACTCAATTGCCTTTGTACAGCTGCTACCAAAACTAGCACTAACTAATCAACCTTACATCAGCCAGCATCACAGGGAGAGCTTCCTCTGTGTTTTGTTTAAAAAACAAAAGACAAACAATAAAGAAGTTGTGGAACACTCCAAACAGCATCTCTCAAGAGTAAGAATGCTGCAAATTCACTAAGTCTTGATTGACTGATTAGAATTTTTTTGTCTGCTACATCTTCACTTTAGGAAAACACTCTCTGCATATACTTGAACCTGCATGCAAACCCACAGAGCTCACCAAATGAGTCAGAATACTTTACAACCACTAACTTTGCTTCAGATAAATATATAGTTGTGTTCACATGGAGAAATGAAGACTTTTTAAAAGAATTTTCAGTACCTGTCTACTCTGGGCTCCTTTCATCATATGCATCTACTGTCTGGTTTCCAGAGGTCTCAGGCCCTTTCAAGCACAACTGTAATCACAGACTTTTAGACCTTTGTTAATTCATCCAAGTCACTCAGATTTAAAGGATGCAGTTTTAAGTCTTGACCAGCATATTGCAGTGAGGCTGTGGCACAGCAAAGACAACACATGCTGCTCAACCTGGTTTAAACCAGCCCTTGCTTTCTGTATACATGCAATTGTCTGGCATCTATGTTGGCAATGAACACTGGAACTCTAAGACTAACTACAACTGAAAACGTTTCTACTGCATAAACAGTCCATAAATATGAAATCCATTAAATTACCAGTCTTCAAATGCAGACCTTTAAGGGTATGCCAGCTAGTGGACAGTTAAGAGTTTCAGCGTTGGGCCTGACTCCAAAACCCTCAAGCCAGTTGGTAATTAACAGACATCTAGGTCCTCCACATGAAAGAAGTCTATTGTTTAAACAGTGACACCATTTCCCCCCTTTTTTTTCCATAGCTAGTCTCTGCCTGTGTTTTAAGACTCCCTTAGGACCATAACAGTCTATGATTTTAGAAGCTCCACTTCTCAAACAGACAATTTGTTTGACTTCTGGTTGCCAGGAATACAAATGTGCTTACATCACAGGTAAAGCAAAACCATTTTGCAGGTTTCTCAGAGACTCTAAATCTCCCTTATATTTAATAACTGGAAAAAGCAATATTCAAACAACCTAATTAAAACCTAAGGTAACTACAATGGGACTAGAATTACAAAACATAGTAACAAAACATACTGAGTGCCTATAAATAATGTGTAAGTCCAATTAGTAAGCAACATACCTACAGGGAATATTAGTCTGCATTTCATTAACGTGTTACAGCAAAACCAAAGGATACCCCACTGAACACATTCTGCAAAGAAGCAATCACCTATGACATGTGTCAGGCTGCCCTATTCTCTGATCTGTTATTCAAGATAAATTAGATGACAAGACAGAAAACCTAAACACCATACTTAGCAAGTGTAATTAAAGAGACCACCACATTAAAATTGCATTTTGAAAAAATGAGTTGTGCACACTTATCTGTGAGCAAGTCAAATTGCCAAGAACAGGGAGGACGTGACAGTGAAGGAGCTGGTAAAAGCACTCAGCTGATATGGAGATACTTTAGATGAACTAAGTCAATAAAATAAATGAGGCAGTCTCAACAGAAGAGGACAAAAAGCTAGATGAGAGTTACAAAATGTTTTCCAAATGCTCCTTTCTTTCTAAAGTCTATGCCTTTGACTGCTTTGCTATTTTCTGAAGCCTGACTGGTGCCTCTGTACCTTACTCAAGCCCATCTGACCATGTGAGTAAACACCCAAATCCCTACCACATCCCTGGAGAACAGGGTGAGATAGTTCCTTTTGGAGCAGCTTCATCACCTCCCACTCAAACCAGCCATTTGTGGTCTGCCTGTCTATGCAATTGTTCATCTGAAGTCTCTAAACATGACCAGAGCTATGTAACACTGAAGTATAATTCAGCAACTCAGTCAACAGCACCATTCAGCAGGACAGTCAGCCCTTTCATTCTCACCCCAACAAAGGTGCTACCAAGCATGTAAGCAAGTGGAACAAGTTGTCCTCACCTCTCAAGTGCAGTCAGTCAATCCAGGTCTAGACTGCAGAGCCCCAAGAAGCTTACACTGCTGCAGCAGGTCACTGGGATGTCGGATCAGCACTGCCTGTGAGCTTCTGCCACCTAACAAGTTTGGGAAGAACTGACTGAGCTTACCAGCTCACTGGCAGAATTTGCTGCTATGTTGCAGGAAGCCTGTCTTGCAGTTCTACATAAAAGCAAAGCCAAGGAAACTCAGCTGTTTCAAGACTGCCTCCTTATACTCATTAACTTTTCAGACATATTTCCTATTCCTTTTGTTTCAGATAGCAAGCAAGGTTAAGTTACTAATTTCTCTCACCTGAGGCACGCACTCATGTGCTTCAGCTTCTCCCGTTACTCACAGCTGCCAAGGAAAGCTTTTGAGTGCAGATGACAGCAGTTACCTCTTCACTGCAGGTCTACATTCATTTCCCAAGTGATGGAAAACTGCTTCTCCAATCACACTGATACAAAGCACATACATTTACATACACATGAATGCAGAAGTCAGATTTCAGTCAATCCTACATGTCATCTCAGGAGATTACTTGCTTTAGCCTCCAAGTACAGCCTTGGCACTCATCCACTCTCTCAAGGTAGACTTCATTGTGAGCGATCACTACGAGCTGCAGCAGTGTGTGCCCACGGACAAGTGCCAGGTGAAAAAGAATGCCACCCTGCTATGGCAGATGGGATAATCTCCAGCAGCTTGCTCAGAGCAAAAGAGCTGCCTCTCCTCAGTGCTGCAGGGTATCACCACTGACTGATTCTGAGAAAGCCCATCATCATAGTCAAAACCCCTGGTATTGTTGTTTCCATTTATTAGTGCTCAAAAGCCTCAAGCTCATTTGCTGGTCAGGACCATGAAGCCTATGCCAACATCACCACAAACCCCCAGTAAAACCATCACCTTGATCATTATCAGGCAAGCAGATCTATGGAGTCCTGTTATCTGACCATAATTATTTAACAACACTGGTTATGAGATTGCTGTATCATCTCCATTTCACTGATGGCTTAGCACAGTGTGTCAAAGTATGCAGGCAAATACAGAAGGATATTTAGACTGCACCTGAGAAAGGAAAACTATACAAGGAAGTAGTGTTTTAAAGTAATTTCTACTTAGTACAGTCATTACAATGCTGGACTCCATCTTCTCTGTATTTAACATAGTCCTCCCACCAAATCTGTAATTCCACATCTAACACTCATTATTCACTTGCACATGCACAGAGATCACCAATTCAGTAAAACTATTTTATCTGCCATCACCATCTATTTCAAGAACAAGCACTAATTTGAAAATAAAGAGGAAACAAAAGTATCTAATACATAAATTACTATTTTTATTGAGAGATTAGCAGTATTATGCATACCCTGTTCCCAGCACTGTTAGATGTCTCCGTCAGGCAGCACCTACAGGCCAATGAGTAGACTTCAAACAGGCAGAGATGTAGGCATGTATACAGAAACGTTAAAGGGTTTTATAAAGTACAAAGCAGATGCTGGGTATCACAATCTTCTGGAAGATCAAGGGTCCAACCAGTGCTCCAAGCCGTGTAAATGCAGCAATCCTCCATAGCTGAAGCCAATTCCTACTCTCTCTCCAAGTAAATAAATGTTTTCAATGGATTTCTTTTCACAACATTAGAAACAGTGACAATTATCTGAGCATACTACCTTTTATCTCCACCGTTTAAAGTGGTAGTAAAAAGTGACAAAGAAGTGATGCCAAGGCACACTCCCCACCTTTTACAGACTCTTTTCTGTCCCTCTTTTACATAACCATGACAGAGACGTTTGTGTAATTACACTGATGAAAAATTTTACTTCACAGGGTACAGCTGCAACCAGCCAACGGCAGAGGCCAGCAACGAAGGTAAACAACTCATTCAATTACCCAATATGTTAATCTTGCAGACTGAACTAAAAGCCCGAATGCCCCTCAATAACTTGCCTATTCTCCCCAGCTCCCCACCTCTGTGCTCAGCCCCACTGAGCTCAACGAGCTGCCAGGACCCCTTTACACAAGGTAACTTTCCAGCAAGGGCCGGGGGACTGCCTAGCCTCTACGCCACTTGTGCTAAGAGTGTGAGGAAGCACAACAGCCTGCCTCACTCCGTACCGAGCCCACACACACACACACACGCCGAGGTCTCCCTTACTACCATAGGCCAGCCAGGACGCACCAGCCCCAAAACAGCCGCCAGGCTATGCCGGCAGCCTAACACTGGCGCTAGCAGACCAGCAGCCTACCCAGGCCCTTGCTCCTTGCTTTCCCTGGCCAGGCGGTGCCGTGCGGCAACGGCGGCACCCCCACAGTACCCACTCTGTGTCGCCGTAACGAGCACCACCAGGGAGGCAGCGCCAGCCCCGGCACACTCCCGTTCGCCCTCTCTCTGCCCGCCAGCGAGGCGGACACGGCTCGCCTCCACCCAGGAGGCAGCGCCAGCCTCGGCACACTCCCGTTCGCCCTCTCTCTGCCCGCCAGCGAGGCGGACACGGCTCGCCTCCACCCAGGAGGCAGCGCCAGCCTCGGCACACTCCCGTTCGCCCTCTCTCTGCCCGCCAACGAGGCGGACGCGGCCGGCCCCTTTTCCCGCGGGCCACACCCGCCCCGCCCCCCTCTGCCGCAATCCCATTGGCCAGCCCTCTCTACCGGCACCCCGGCTGCAGCCAATAGTAACAAAGAAAAGCGTTGCGTCCTTTACGTGCGACCCGCCTCCGGCGCGCAGCCGTCGCGCCTGCCGCCCGGCCCCGGTTGCGCAAGCGCAGGAGCGGGCCCCTGGCGTGGCTGTGACTCGGAGGCTTCATCACCCAATCGTTCGAGGCCCGCTCACCCGCCGTGCCTGCCGGTTAGCCTGCGCCGCGGGGGCAGGCCGCGCTCGGTGCGCATGTGCTCTCGTCCCAGCCCGGCGGAGAGCGAGGCGTAGGACTGGCCTGGCTGGTGGCGGCGGGGCAGCGCCCCCTGGCGGCCAGAGGCCCCTGGCGGCCAGAGGCGCAGTGCGCGGTCGCAGCGGCGGTGGAGCGCGCTTTCTTGCGCAGGAGAGCGCGGCCCGGCCGGGCCGTGCGACGCCCACAGGTACCATTAAACGGAGGCGGGCTCAGGGGTGGAGGAGGAAGAGAGCGGCTGGTGGGAGCGTTGCTGGGGCCGCGCCGTCGTTCAGCAAAGTTCTGTGCGGGTTGCGGTAAATTAGGACGGGTGCGGAGTCGTGGGGGACCTGACAGCCGATGGAAGGGATCGGCCTGACCTCCCCCAGGTCTCAGCCCGTTGCTCTCTGCGCTCCGGGGAACGCGTACGTGAGGGAGTAGTGAGGAGTCTGTGCTATCTTTTGTCTGCATCGCACGGCTTTATTTTTTCTCTCAGTTTCCAGATAAGATGAGAGATGTTGGCTAGAGGTGGCTGGAAGGTGCTGGGCCGAGTAGTGTGCGAGTGTCCCAGAGCGAGGCCGGGGTGGTTCCTGACCCACGAGAGGCTCTTCCCCGCCGCTACAGGTGCACTTCATGTCCGTCGCTGGCGAGCGCTGTTGTAGCACTCCTGGCTTGAGTGGCCGCCCGGCTTGTGTCTGCAGCCCCCTCGCACCGGCCCTGCAGCGGTGCCGGAGGACAGGGAGAACAACGCACCATTGCCTACCTGAGCTGGCCTCGGCTCTAGCGATACCTCACAGAGTGTAACTACCCTCCAGAGAGCTGCCCCAGAGGATGGAAGAGAAAATAAGTAAGCTTAAAAAACATAAGAGTTTTGAACAGTCATTGGGCAAATCTTGGGAGAAACGTCTAAGCATCAACAGTTTTAATTTAACCTCTCAGTCAAATGAAAGGTCTGCAAAGGCTTTTCAGTTACAGCATAGAGAAGACTAAGTAGCAACCTGTAAGTAAGGTAGGTTTTGTCTCCGTGTCTTGAGTGGTGGTAGTCAGGAATTTGGTATTTTCATGTCATTGAAGAAGGCTGCCTTGTATCACTATAACGTTGTTACAGTGGAGATGGCTCATTTTATCTTGCCTTTGTTGAGAAGCAAATTCAGTAATATATTTTACCTAAAAATCCTATGTGATTTTTTCTGTGTAAATGAGCTTATTTCCAGTACTCCTGTACTGACAGCATTACATAATGTTTACAAAAGAGAGAAATGTAAGCCAGTAGGAAATGGAAATTATGTAGGAGCTGTTGAAAATGCTGGAAGATGTGGGTTCATCATCCTGAGGGATTCATATGTGAGGAATAATAAGAAATGACCTATGCAAAAAAAGCTCTTCCTTGCATGACGTATTTCATTTGAGTGTCTTTTAGCTAGGTCTGGATGAGACCTGGGATGCCCCCTGGAAAGATGATGGCAGTTTCTCGCTGTCATCAGTGTGCAGTGGTAGCTGCTGTAGTATTTGCTTGTATTAGATTTTGAAAAAACAATCTACAGCCTTTTTTAATTTGTCATCTCATGCCTTGCTTGACTTGGTCACTGCACCTCTTGCAATACTGTGGGACTGTTTGGAAGTGGAGAACTTTGCCAGCTCCAGGGAGGAGAGGATTGAAGGTACCCTGTGGATTTATGGAGAAAAGGGGGAACGTAGTCTATGGTTTTGGTACCACTTCTAGTGTGGAAATGATAACCAAAAGACAATAGTTGTGGCTTGCTTCTATAGTGTGTGTGTGTAAGATGTTAGCCAGCAGCACTACAGATCCTTTATAGCAAACACCCAGGTATTTTTCCTGGTAGTTGGCATTAGGAGCCCTGTCTCTGCTTATTCCTGTCCTCCTACCTGCGTTTCACGAGAGCAGCATTAACACTGTGGAGATTGGTGATGTGGGCATCTGTCTTCTTTGAAATAAGAATTGTGCTGTGGACTTCATATGCATTCTTTGCTTCTCCAGGCAAAACCAAGTTTTTGCTGCTAGAGTTTTGGGGCACTACAGCATGATAACTTGGGACACATTTCCAAGGTGAACGGGTAGTTTGATCACTGTGTGTAGTAGTATATGTTTTGTTTCCCTTTGGCTTGCACAAGATTATAACTGGTAACCCAGAAAGAAAAAACTCTGTTCTTTCACTCATCCTCTGAAGTCATCTATCCAGCAGTGCTATGCAGACTTAGTAACTGTATTGAAATAACCTGAAATGAAGTGAGAAGTCAGGAGAGCAACTTTAGTGGGGGAACTTCCTACTGGAATTTTGGAATGTATATTTTAAAATATAGATATTAAATATATTTCTTGATATTTTGTATTTGTGATACAGTTTGCAAAGTATTTTTTTCTGATGGAACTTTGATCTCTTCACATTTCTATTTTTGTATTTGTGATACAGCAAAGGCATTTTTTTCTGATGGAACTTTGATCTCTTCACATTTCTATTTTTGTATTTGTGATACAGCAAAGGCATTTTTTTCTGATGGAACTTTGATCTCTTCACGTTTCTATTTTTTTTAAATCTTTGATTATAAAAGTTTATTACATGATGTTGAATGCACCAAATCAGTGGTTTCACAGCACTGCTTTTTCAAAAGGTCAGCTAGGAGCTACCTGTGGTTTTAGACTCCTTGGAAGCTGTACAGACTTGTAAACAGAAGTTTCTATTGTAGGTGATTTGAAGACGTTCTGGACAAAGCTGGGAGGCAGAAGAGTGGACCTCATATTTGACCAGGTGCAAAATGTGCTGCTGTTCCTAAAGCAAAAGATCAAGAATGGAACTGCCACAGACCAAGGTTTGAAATCCATATAATGGTTATGCTGGACTGCAAGGGAACTGTGGCTTACTTTGTGTAGGGCTATCTGATATCTGCCATAACTCAGGTATCTCTGAGTTTGAATTACTTAGTAGTTGGCATTTATAAGCACTTTAAAAAATATAACTGCTATAAAAGATAGAAACTCTAAAATTGGTCTTCAAAAAGACTAATAATTTTGGGTGTGTTCTGCCATTTTCTCATTTTCCCTGTGTACTTTTTCAAACAATGTGTCTCTTAAGCAGAGGAAACCAAAATGTTTGTTCTTAAGAAGTAATGAAATATCTGCAGTGCCTTGCATTTAGTTTTATCATCAGATGTTTTAGCCTTTCAGGCTCATCTCAGTTTGGGGGTGGGATTGTAATCATGTAAGTAGTATTTAATGTTGAAGACTATTATAAATTGAAGCATTAGGATAAAAAAATGAGTAAGAAAGTTTTCTATGTTTAGATCAAAATATGAAGTATGGCAAGACTGGAGCAGTACTTGGGTTTCTTTTTATTGGTTTATTTAATTCAGAAAATGTTGCAAAACTAAGTCTCCCATGTAAATGTAATCTATTTTACTGCCTCTTTTGGTGCAAGAAAATGTACAGGAGTAGAAGATACTTTGAAACTGTTATAGCCATACCCACTGCATTGTACTAATTGCTGTAAATTACAGCATCACAGGATGTTAGGGGTTGGAAGGGACCCCAGGAGATCATTGAGTCCAACCCCCCTGCCAGATCACAGAGGAACACATCCAGACAGGCCTTCAAAGCCTCCATAGAAGGAGAATCCATAACCTCTCTGGGGAGCCTGTTCCAGTGCTCGGTGACCCTTACAGTAAAGAAGCTCCCCCTTGTGTTGAGGTGGAACCTCTTTTGCTGCAACTTACACCCGTTGCTCCTTGTCCTATCACAGGGAGCATGAGAAGAGCCTGTCCCCCTCCTGGCCAGCCCTGAGATACTTATAAACATTTATCAAATCCCCTTTAAGTCTTCTCTTCTCCAGACTAAAAAGTCCCAGGTCTCTCAGCCTCTCCTCACAAGCCATGCCCTCCAGTCCCTTAATCATCCTCATAGGCCTCTGCTGGACCCTCTCCCTGTGCCTCTTAAGCTGGGGAGCCCAAAACTGAGCACAGTTTTCAAGATGGGGTCTCAAAAGGGCAGAGCAGAGGGGGAGGAGAGTCTCCCTTGATCTGCTGGGCACACTCTTCCTAATACACCCCAGGACCCCATTGGCCTTCTTGGCCACAAGGGCACATTGCTGTTGGTAGGATTTTTTTGTTGTGTTCCTTAGCTCTGACATCTTGATTTTTTTATGACAAAATATTACACCAGTGCATAGATAGAAGTTGAACTTGAATGTCCAGATGACACAGTGACATAGTTAAATTTGGATTTTTCTGTGCTTTGCCCTATAAAAATGTTGAACCAAAGCATCCACATGGATTTTGTTGACATTTGTGTCTCACCTTGCAATGTTTCAGCCATTAGAATGCGCTGCCCTGGGAGGTGATTGAGTCATTGACCCTGGATGTGTTTAAAAGTAGTTTGAATGTGGTGTTTAGGGATATGATTTGGGGTGAACCTTATAGAGTAGGGATATTGGTTTGACTTAGTGATCCTGAAAGTGTTTTCCAACCTGAATGTTTCAGTGATCCTGTGGTTTGTTGCGTGGGGTAAGAAGTCAAGACTTCTTTCCCCGTGCAAGGTTGGTCTCTATATTCATACTCTCTGAAGGCCATTTCTACCAGTAGTGGTAGCATTAGTTTGGTCTGCCAAGATCCAGCCCTTCTTAGCTGGAAGATGACTAATCTGAGGACAAAGTAAAGAAAGAAATTGACATTAGATTGTGTCTGTGTATCACTGTCCTTGGAGGCTGCTGACCTTTGTGTGTTTGGACACATTCCACCAGCTTTCCAAAAAAATGGAGGCTACTCAATGCCAATTCATAAATACTAACAAGAGTTGTAATTTTATAGTAGTTTGTAGTGTATGAAGGACTGTGTTGCAGTCCTTTATACTGCAGATGGTTTCCAGTAGTTTCAGTCTTGCAGTGCTCAAGATTAGCGTGCCAAGGACACAAGCATCTCTGGAGGACTTGCACTTTGTTTTCCCTTTTATTTGTTGTTGTCATTTTATTTATCGTTGTCTCTGTTAAATTACACTTTATGTCTGGTTTAATTTTTTTGCATAGAATGCTGGCAGGCCTGGGCACTGGTGAATGAAGCTAATCTAGGTGATCTCTTAAATGGTATGTGCATTTCAATTCTATTTATTTGACATATAGATGATATTTGTCATGTTTTACTCACCAGGAGCTTATTTCCTTTCACTGACATCAAGAAAATAAATCTAAGAAACCTGTTAGCATTACAAAGGAAAAAAGCTTCTTTGTTAGTTCCCTCAGGTACTGGCTCACACCAGGGGAACAGAGTTCACACTAGTAAGAAGAGTTGTCCTGAGCATGGCTCCACTAGGCATAATGCCTTCACATCATTTTACCTCAAATAATAAAGAGAAATTTGTGTGTTTCATATGCTTGTTGTCTCTGTGCACACAGAAGATTTTCATGTGCAGGTCACCTGGTGGTCTGTGAAAATGGTAAACTTGCGTAATGTGTTTCTGTATTGTCAGGTTTGTCAATGCACACCTAAATTACCTCCTTTGGGGAAAGGAGAGAGAGGAGGCACTGGAGCAAAAGTGCAAGTGCATGTGTGTTATGTGTCAGCTAGTCACTGACACCTCTATTCAAGCACCTGGCTTTTGTGTAAGCTGTAAAAAGTAGCTTCCTTTTTTAGTAGGCATTTGCCAGCATGCTCTTTGTTAACTGCAGTTCATAGCAGCTCACTGGTCTTAATGTATTTTGGAAGTTACCTTTTTAGTAACTAAAGTTCCATTGCAAGTTAAATCATGGGTTGTAAGAAAAAAACACCTTTTCTTATGTTGGGTTTTTTGTTTTGTTTTGTTTTTCAGTAAGTGATATGTTCGATGGAGATGACATCCAGGAAACCAAATCCAAGTTACAGCATCTTACAGATGACAACGCTGCAAACTCTGAAGCTTCTGACAGGTCAGTGCATCTAAAGAGTATTCCAGTTCTTCATTTGACACATTCTTCAATGCATTTGAGAGAGATTTTAGTATCTGTATTGTATTTATAAGTTCAACATTTTAAACTCAGATTGAATCCTCACAGTTTTTAGAAGGAGTAATACTTGATCTGCATGGTTTACTCTGTGAGAACGTTGCAAAATACAACAGGTTATTAGATGGTGAATAAATACCCATGAGGATTAGCAGGGCTAGGGATTTCCAAATTTTTAGTTTAGTTCTTGGGCTTTCACAGACTGCAGATTGTCAGGCACATGACTTAGTTTCTTGGAACTGTAGAATCATTTTGGTTGAAGACTTTGAAGGTCGTCGAGTCCAGCAGTTAGCCTAACATCACCATGGCTGTTAAACACTTTTCAAAGCACCATGTCCACATGTTTCTTGAACGCCTCCAGGGTTGGTGACTCCACCACTTCCCTGGTCAGCCTATTCCAATCCCTGACAACTCTTTCAGGAAAGCATTTTTTCCTAATATCCAACCTAAACCTCCCTGGCATTGTTTCAGACCATTTCTTCTTGTTCTATCACCTGATACTATGTAGAAGAGAACAATTTCCACTTCACTACAGCCTCCCTTCAGGTAGTTGCAATGAGGTCGGACCTCAGCCTCCTTCTCTCCAGACCAAACAATCCCAGGTGCCTCAGCCACTCCTCCTTTCTGTGTTTTAACTATATAAATTCCTTTGGGGAAGAATCTGTTGCCTTTTTAATTGTCTGGTTTGATGCCACTGAATGTCTTTATATGATACTAGAACAGCAACACTAAATATTCTTAACATGGTGTTAGGACAGTAACACATGTAAACAGTGAAACCCTTGGCCTTCTAGCAATGGACTGTTTCTTTCCTGACCTAGTAATACTGAACCACTAAAAACCTGAGTACTTTACTGGTTGTCTAAGATGTTGCTTTCATTTTTATTTACTTACTTTTTTTCAATCTAAATAGTGAAAAGGAGGAGATGGCAAAAACAGGTTCAAGGAATAAGGAAGAGTCTAGGAAAATTCAAGATTCACCTTTAAACCTGACGTATCAGAACCACCAGTGCTCTAGTGCTTGCCTTGCCAACAGAGCAGTGGGCTCCTTCAAGGGTGAAAATCCTCTTAATATACCAATCCTGTTCCACTTTGAAAGACGCCATGCAAAAGCAGACTGCCTTTCTAAGTCGCTGGATGTGACCTATAAAGCTCCTTGTGGCCGAAGTCTGAGGAGCTTTCAAGATGTGCAGAATTACTTGTTTGAAACAGAGTGCAATTTTCTGTTTGTCGATCACTTCTCTTTCAACACCTATGTGCTGTTGAGCAGGAACATCATCAGTCCCAAACCCCTTGTGTTTGATGTTGATATTAGCAACGGGGCTGAGATTGTGCCTATTTCCTTCTCTAATGATCTTGACTGTGCAAGATTACCTTATTTCAAATACCGAAGGGCGTCGTGGCCACGTGGATATTACCTCAACAATTTCTCCAGCACGTTTGTTGATTCATGTGACTGCACAGATGGCTGCATTGACAGGTAGGCAGATAAATCTAATCCCAGAGGAGATGATGCATGGTGCCTCAATAGCGGGGAGGTGGTGTCAGCAATGAAGGTGCACGGTACCAAGCAGTGCCAGGTAACAACAGACCAATGCTACTGGAACATCTGTTACCATGCCATACTCTCTGTTGACTGACACTACTCTTTCTTCTCCAGAGCTTGGGTCTTCCTACGTGTTGTAGGGAAGGAAATGACCGACAGGTGCATTATTGTGTTCCTTTCCTTTTCTTCCCAGTTTAGCAGTGCTTTTCCTCCAGGTGGAGCTGGCTAGTAGATCACTCCGTTTCGGAAAAGGAGTGGGGAAGGAACAGTCTTGTGCCAGCAGAAAAAGGGTTTATTGGCAGGCAGGGGTCAGATCATTTGGAACTCAGAAAGTTACAGAGCGCAACCTCTATATTCTGTGCTTCCTCTTGTCAAAACCCAGTGGCCACAGAACGTGTTTATGATCTGAACAGTTCAAATGATGTAGCTCTTAGTGTTGTTTTCTAAAACCCAGTACCTCTGGGCTGCATGTTGGTTTGTGGGAATCTGCCACAGTTAACATACAAGAGTCTGGTGACAATTTTGTCCACCTTTTTGGAAGGGTGTTTGTCTTTTGCCTGATCTCTGCCTTCAGGTGTCATCTGCTGCTGCATCTATTTTACACTTTTTATAGCTAGAGCAGTCATGCTGATGTGCAGTATAATTGCCCATGACCTAATGAAAGCTTGAAATTACAGCCTAGGGTAATGAAGCTTCAACAATTTAATTTGCTTAAATTCAGCTGAGCCATGGGGACCAGGAAGTACATAGCATGCTGGTTTTTTGAACTGAGCTGTCCCATGAGTCAGGATGCTTTTGATGTGTGCATTTCAAGTTTGTGCAAATGCTATGGGGTTTGGAGCTCTGATGACATAAGATGCTGAATGCCAGCATTATTGATTGAGTTTTCTACTCCACTGCATAAAATTCTTCACTTTCTGGGACTAGTATTGGCTAGCTAGCCAAGATACCGTGCCAGAATGGATGGTTGTCATTAATTTATTCAATCTATTTGACAGTTCCTGTTTATAGTAAATCTCTGTTGTACTTCAGCCATTTGTATCTACATTTTAAGGAGCTTGACAGAAGAATGGGGTTGGGATGGAAAGGTCATGATTATTAAAAAGGGCACAACAAGGTGAGTAAAAGGTGTGTGAGAGTAGTATTGGTGGAGATGTGTGTGTATAGTCATCAAGTACATTTTAAATTACCTAGATTTATGTTTGATGTGCGCCATCCCAAATGCATTCTGAGATGTTTAACTGTTACTTTTTAGGTCAAAATGTGCGTGCCTGCAGCTAACTGCAAGAGGCCATAGTAAAATTTCTCCACTTCCAAGTAGTAAAACATCCCACGGATACAGTTATAAAAGACTGGAGAGACCTGTGCCTAGTGGGTAAGAAAGCCTAAGCTATTAACTGTTGCTTTATTTGTATGCTCTTATTTTACTTCTGTAGTGTTAAGTGCTACAGGCCTAAAACCCCCACAGTTTCTGGGTTACTGAAACCTTCCCTTTTTGTCACAATTTCACTGTCAGGGCAGTATGATAAAACGTAACAGATGTGGCTTGAGGAATAGGAGGAAAAACATGCTCTTGTACTGCAGCTTGTTTCAAGGTCCAGGAACAGTGTGAAGAGTAACATAGTGTTAGTTGATCCAGGAGCTCTGGCTGTATCTGGCCCATATGCTCATTCCTTCTGGCATGGCAAAGGAAGAAGGGGGTGGGGAAAGAAGCCTGCCACAAGGGAAGGAGGACTATCATAAGACCATCACAGCACACATCAACCAGAGAAGTGGGTATCAGTAGCCATGCTTGAGTTTAGCCCTATATGTTGTCCCCTGATTTTCTCTTTAGGACCAGAATCCCAAACAAATATCTACCAGCTGCTGTTGCCAGATGTGGTGATGTGTGATTCATCTAAGAATCTCCAAAGCCATCCTACTGCTGCAAGTGTGCCCTTTCCCTTTTTCCTTTCCCATGGATTATTCACAGTATTCACACAGTATCACCAAGGTTGGAAGAGACCTCATAGATCATCAAGTCCAACCCTTTACCACAGAGCTCAAGGCTAGACCATGGCACCAGTTAATTAACACGTGGCCTAGGGAAGGTGCCAATAACCTTCAGATGGTTAGGAGAGGAATTGTGCAAGGTAGCTCTCCACAGTAGCCAGGGGCTGAACTCACAGATTTTAGGAGCCTCTTTCAGTCCCTTGTTGCTGTATGATGTTAGTGTGAAGAGTTAAAGCTGCTGATGAACCCAGAAGCAAATGTGGGGGTTAAAAAAGGCACAGTTGTGAGTTCTTGTAGAAATACTTTTGTTAAATCTAGAACTCATGACAGCTGTAATGAGGGGCAGGCAGGTTGTCTTTGCTAAAATCCGTTCCAGCATAGAATGTGGTACTTACATGGATTTCTGCATCTCTTTGGTTTACTCACGTAAAATACAAAGCTAGCATTTATATTTTCTTGTCTAAATATACCAAAATCTGGCTGACAGACTCTTAAAATTGATAAGTCAGCAATCAAGAACATCACGAGCCTCAGAGCTAGAGTCATTATCTCTTTCAGTCATCTGCTTTATTATGCTCTGGGAGGAAATTAATAATAGCAACTTCATTTTGGTAATGCATTCTGTTATACTGTGTTTTGTTTTGCTGCTTCTTGGCAGAATTTATGAATGCAGTGTGTTGTGCAGCTGTGACAAGCTGATGTGCCAGAACAGAGTGGTGCAGCATGGCATTCAAGTCAGGTTGCAAGTATTCAACACGGAGAAGAAAGGCTGGGGTGTCCGATGCCTAGATGATATCGACAAGGGGACGTTTGTTTGTACTTACTCAGGTAACATAAGGTGAAGTTGTGTAGTGTAATTCTCCCTCTCCTGTGGCTTGTGCCCTGGATTATTTTGTTTTAAGAACCAGTAAAATGCAAGTTTGGAAAAGAGGTGAGTCAGTCTAATCTTAAACTTGCAAGATGATCAAGCAGACAGAGAACCTTGAAGAACTCTGCAGCGTGATGGTGACAGATGGACTTTGCCCCAGAATATTTTGATTGTTTTTCTCTGTCTGTCAGTTTTTCCCACACAAATTTGTGCATCCTGTGCTGGGGCTAGTTTTCCTTCAGTATAAATGAATTCTTATTTTGTCTTTCCAAATAACGTTCTTGTGTTTTTTTAAATGTAAGTGGGTATGATCCATCTTAGAGAACAAACAAAATTATTTTCCTTTTCTTCCAGGCAGATTAATGAGCAAAGCTGAAATTCAAGTGCTGGGAGATCCTGGTCAAAAGCTGAAAGAGAAGCGTGTTGTGAATGACAGAGGCCATGGCTATTCTTCCAAAAGAAGGAAATTTGACACTGATCTTTCAGACTCTCTAACTGAACTAGTGCAGAGTGGCAAAAGTGACATTCTTGAGGAGGAGGAATCTGTGTTTCAAATAGTGGATAACAAAAATAAATCAATTCTGTAAGTGTGCCGAAGCAAATTTAAACCTAACAAAGTCAATGTCATGCTGTAGTTCTTTCAAAAGGCAGTTGGAAGCTTATTCACTTAAACTTTATTCTTTGCTGTGCCATGCTATTTTGTAAATGTTTCATACTAGGCATAAGAGATTGCAAATTCTTGCTCATTGCATAGCAGAAAACTGTGGTGGATCTTTGACCAGCACCATGAAATAGCAAATGGCAACTTTTTGAAACACCTGCTAGTATATTCTCACTTGCATTTAAGTATCTTGTAAACCTCATTTTGTAATTTACATCATTACTGGCAATCAGCTAGATTTTACTTTTCCTAAATGTTGTTGCTAATGATTCCAAGGGAAGCTCAGTCTGCACTGCTACCTTAAGTCTTGTAAATGTCCTTTCCTGAGAATGAACCTGATTGCTTGTTGGCTGTATCAAAAAAGTGACAAAACCCCCTGTTAGTCTGCCTCAAGAAATGACAATCCAGCTGAACTGAGAAACCTTTGAGAGTACTTTAGTATGCTAAGCATGATAATGTCATTCACCCAACCAGGTTGCCTTTATAAGGACAGATTAATAGTATCACAACTTCTTGTGGCTGCTGCACCTTTTGAATTTACAGAGGGCCTTAAATCTTAAAGCCTTGAAGAGTAGCAGTTGTCGCTGCTGTCCATAGCACAGTGGTTCTTTGTGTCAAGACACGTATAAATGTTGGGCACTTTAAGGGCTGTAGGGTTGTTGCTTATTGCTAGACATTGTACAGATGATTAGTTTCAGAACTGTTTTTTTCTACTGCACTCAGACATAATCCAAATGAATATGATTTTAGATGTTTTAAATGTATATGCCACATACTGTTTTCTGGCCTTCCTGAACCTTCTCATGTGAAGGATTGAGATTTACTTCAGCTTTTTCCATTTCTGCTATATGGCATAGTCTGTTATTTATGAACTAGACATTTTTAAAGACATGTGTGTTGTGAGAGTTACTTATAGGTCTTTTTGTCTTTCATAATTTCCTTTTGACCTTTCTGTACAGAATTCATCCGAGAAATTTAACTATCACAACCACAAGAAGGTCTGGAACTTTTTGTGACCACCAGCTAAAAAGGGTAATAATAATAAGTGGCTTTAAAATAATAATTTTTCCCTGATTTGGATGTATCTGGTGATTTTAACCTTTTTAACTTACATATTTAAGTAGTTACAATGATCTTCATAAGATTGTGTCACACTGAGCTGAGCTGGCATGCTGGAAGCCATACACACCCCATCCTTTCTTCATTATCAATCTTGCAACATGTTCCTTGTGACCAGCACTAACTGCTTTTACAGTGTTCCCCATCTCCACCCTTCACTTACACTCTGGCCTTGAGAATCAGAAGAAATTTTTCTTCTCCTTCATCTCTAACTGCAGGCTTAGGGAGCCAGAGTGATAATGTTTTTGTGATAACATAGGGAGAGAAGAAAATCTCAGAGCTCCTTCTGGGTTTGTCTGAAGAATAATTTGAAAGTAAGGTAAATGTTGTATTTCAGTAAATGTATGGACTTCTGAACCTCAGCCACAGCCACACATTGCAGTAGGTCTGAAAATTCAACTCTGGAGTCCCAAAAGCCACTTTCTGTCCTGTGTTGACCCAGAGTTATGTACAGCAACAGTACATCACAGCCTTTTCATTATCTTTTTTTTTCTGTTTGAAGGAAATTGATGCACTGGTGCACAGTGCCAGCTCAGATGAAGATAATAGTTCTCAGATTCATCAATCAAGCAAAGCAAAACTAACCAGTGGAACAAAGAAAGGAAAAGAAAGTAGGTTTGCAGAGCTGTAAATACTGCACTCAGTACAATTATGTCCCATCAAGTGTGGTAGAATTGAAATGTAGAAATTGATCTTTAAGTGTGAGCAGGCCTATTCTCAGAACAAAATGTTGCTTACATAATGCTTAAGATGTCTTAAGAGAGATCAGCAGAACAGACAGTATTGCTGCTCTGAATAGTACAGTGTGCTAACTAGCACAGGGCATGTTTTTGTCTGCAGAGTTCATCTTGGGACATGCTTGGACAGTCCTGGGAACAGCTTCTCAAGTAGCAGGCAGCTGTAGCAAAGTCAGGTGTGCAAATCTTCCTGTGTCACACCCAGTACACGTTCCAGTCAACAAAAACTGAACAGGATATAAAGCAGGGGTGGAAGGACCTCAGGCTGGAGAGGCAGCATGAAACTGATGCTATTGGCATGTGCGTCTTGTTTCTAAGTGTGTGATTCAAGAATTAATGTGGAAAACAGTGGTAAAAAGCTATATGGAAGAAATAAATCTGTTGTGGGATTTTAGAAGACAGTCTCTCAGTAGACTTGAGCAAATGTTTTAGGCATCACAGCAGGCCATTTGTAGGAGGATTGAGAAAGCCCTGGGAAAGGGCAGTTGTGTTACAGACTGTAACAAAAATCTACGTTTTGGAGAACAAAGAGTGGGTGGTTTAGAGCCAGACAAAGGGAATGCTTTGACCTTAAACTGGTGTTGAAAAATAACTTGTATGCATTGACAGAATCTGCTCAGCAGCAGAAGGAAGAACGTCTGATGGGAACTGGAAGAACTGAGTCTGCTAATGTGGACAAAGCAGAATGCAAAAGAAAGAGCCTGTCTCTGCATAGTGTTGATTGTGGCGAATCAGGCATGCTGGATGACACAGGTGTTGTGAAGCCATCCAAACATGTACCACTAAAAACTGACTGCAAAGAGGAAAACCACAGGCAGTCAAAACACAGGACAATTTGTGAGGAGTCTGGTAAGGACAGGATGTCTCAGGAGAAAGCTAACATGGAAAATGGTTATGTACTGGATGCCACAAAAGAAGGAAACGTGGGTCGTTTTCTTAATGTAAGTAAAAAGTTGTGTTCTCTTGGTTGTCTTAGCTTAAATAAAAACATAGAAAGCTTTTGTACCAACCCCATGGATGCAGGAGGCACACAACAAGGCAGGGTATGTGCTGCTTCCTGCACTCCAAGTGATGGAACAGCAGGTCGGGTCATGTCCGCTGTAGTGCCTCCATGAGGTGATGTGCCCTACATACTACATGTAGTTTTTGGCACCCCCGGGGTTCTTAAGCTAAATACTCTCCAGTAATGGGAGAGAACTTTGTCCTGAATCTTTGAACAGCCTTTTTAGGGGTGCAGGAAGCAAATGCCACATTTAGTTCAATTGCAAGCCTTCTCTCAGTCTCGTTTTTCGTTCACCAACCATTGTAAATTCTAGCTTGTCCTTATTTGGGATAAGTGTTCTGTACTGCATACAGATGTCCTAAATAATTCTTCATTTGGACTTGCCAAGAAATAGCAGTGAGATACCAAGTATCTCCAGCTAAGACAAATGTTTTGTAGACAAAACTGCATGTGCTTTGCAAGGAACTTATTTCTCTTAGTTAGCTAAAATATGTGTTTTAAATCAAAATTCTTGCGTATGTTTAAGGTGCTCTTTACTGCAGAGGTAATGCAGCATTAGTAAGATTAGTAGTGCATCTTCTGCATCAGTGACCATACCTGTATTCCTCTGGGCACCTGAATGAGCCTTCATATCTCGTATCTCTTTGCCAACACACAAGATCATTTTATCTGTACTTCTTAGCACTGCTGCCCTGGCTGACAGCAAGGTATATCTGTCACTTACAAATTATTTGTGGTGTATCCTGAATCAAAGACCAGTTCTCACCATAAATTTCTGGAGGACAGCTTATTAAAAGAGCTTGGTTTTCCTAGGCAACGTGACTTTCATAATATAATGGAAGTAATGCTGTGGAAAAGACAGAGTTACTGCAGACATGTCAGTGGCACTGAGTATTAGCCCACCATGTGGGCTGGAGAAGGAAGAAAACTAGCAGTGAGAGATACCTGACACCAAATGGGTTGTTCAGCCAGTGATGAGGTGTTTCACCTTTTCTAAGTCAAATACTCTGTTTTACAGCACAGCTGTTGCCCGAATCTCTTCGCACAGAGCGTCTTTGTAGAGACTCACGACAGAAGTTTCCCATGGGTGGCATTCTTCACAAACAGGTGGAGTTTTGGAATGCTAGTGTTCTTCTCTCAGGGCACTAGGAAAAAAGGCAGTTCTTAGTTACTGAGAAATAATGTGAAGGAGGGGCAGATGCTTAGATTATGCAGCCATAAAATGACCTTCTCATTGGTGACTTCATTGTGCACTAAGACTGAAGGAATACAGCTGTTGATTGCCACTAATGAGTTTTAGTTCAGTTTTGCACTGAAATGTAAAGTGGAAAAGCTTAATTCTAATGCACCCATTTGAGTGATAATCTTCAGTGGAAAAGCAGGCTTAACCCAGCATAGTCATTCTGAAAGCAGAGATTCACTGTTCCCAGTGCTGTGTCTGGGTCCCATAGGGCAGGGGTGCATCCTACAGGGCCTTAAGGATGAGAGACTTTGTGAGCCAAACTGGCTCCAGGCCTTCTCACAGCTACTGGGAGAAGCAGGAATTTATGTAGCCCAATGTGTTCTGGGGAGGTAGCACTAAGATACTACAAGGTTATAAACTCGCTCTGAAAGCAAAAGACACAGGTCTGCCATTAGTGGATGGCAGAAAGGGAGATACAGAGAGCTGTGCCAGTGAGACAAAAGAAGGCAGCAGCTCTTCCTGAGAAAGGAACAACAGACTCTATAAATGAAGCTAACTGATGCCTGTGATGCCAGGACTACTAGCTGAAAACTTACTGTAGAGAGGAGGGAGTATTTTCCAAAGTGACCCCAGGGAACACCAGTCCTCTGTGGAACCTTGCATAGGGTTGTGAAGTCCACACTGACACAGATACTGTGGATGGCACTGTGAGAATGGCTTCCAACAACTTCTGAAATACATCAGAAAAGTTGTTTTAGCTGGTCTTTCGTGTTCAAGTCCTCTGCAAAGAAGCATGTAGTGTAGATTGAGGCCAGTGGAGGGAGGTGATAGTGATCAGCAGAAGATATCTGGGGAGGAAGGAATATTCCTCTGGATGGCCCTGTTGTGTTCTGGCAATCACCTTTCAACAGCTTCTCTGCATTAAGAACTGTCTCTAGACCATCCAGTTTAGTTGTGTATTTTCCGTGAAATTGCCCACTCAACTTTTCACTTGTTCCACATTTCTGGCTTCCAGAACATCCTAAGGCAGCAAGTCCAATTGCAATTCTGTGCTGTTTGAAGAGTTCTCATTTTGTTCTCAGTGTGCTGTGTGGTGATCCATTGGATGTCCTTTAATGTCATATCCAGTGAGAGATACCATACAATTACCTCTTTGTACTCAGATTCTATTGAATTTTCCCTCAGTTGTCCCTCAGCATCTTAGTCTCCAGTACTTAAATTGACACTTTGAGTAATGAATTTCCTATACCTTAGACATTTCTCTCTTGCATATCGTCAGAGAAGCTCATTCATGAGGAGCCTGTGTTTAGTTCTGAGTCGTAAGCTTTGTGCACATAGTGCACATCTTGTCACATCAAACATGAGTCTTCATCAGCAGTGCATCTAGAGATATGTTCCAACCTCAGTGATGCACTGTACATAATAAAAATCAACAGAATTGGATGTGTTCTCATTTAGTTGTATTTACTCAAGTGTTTTCTCTTTTTTGTTTGTTGATGTTTTACTTTTGTTTCCTAGATTTAGCCTCAGAATTGGAGCAAGTTGGTTTAGATTCAGACCGCTTCACATTGCTCAGTATTTTTTAGTCTGAGGTGAGGGTATTTGCACTCTCCATAGCTCTGGTAGGCAAAGCAGCATATGTGTGCCAGAGACACTTGACTCTCTCCCAACAACATGCCCCTAAGGTTTTGGGGTTTGTATGTGAGCAGCTGGTGACCAGTTGTAAGCACAGCAGTCTTTCCCATAGTTCAAAGAAGCTGACTGAGTGTTTTGTTCCTTAGGCACGTGAAAGCTGGAACCGAACTCACGTGGGATTATGGTTATGAAGCTGGAAGCATGCCAGGGACAGAGATTGCCTGCCATTGTGGAGTTCAGAAGTGTAGGAAAAAAACGTTGTAGGCAGAGCTTTCCTACCATCAACGTGTCATGTGAGTGGAGATGTATATGCTGAACAGTGAACAGTGGTGCTAACTGCATTAAACCAAAATGTCACTTTTATACTTTACAGAAGTGCAACTGTTTGTCTCAATACCTGTTTTTATAACAAAAATGTTTCCTAGGTAATTTCTGTGCCTCCTAGTTTTACCCTTCCTTCATTTTCAGGGCACACGGAGAGAATTCATACGCAGGATTGACATGAGTGATACCAGAGCACTAGTTAATTGATGTTTCCTGTGTCCTGCCATAGTGCTGAGTTAACTCAGTCTTCTGAAAACCATTATGAATGCAAGTCTGCCTGTTTCGGGGCCTAGCAAGTATTAAAATACACCTAAGCCTGATAGATCCAGTGGGACAGGTCATCTTGAAAAGAGGTGAGATTAACTGGAACACCGTTGCAGAGCTGTGTTCATGCTGTAGAGTAAGCCATGCAAGTCCCACTGCTGCGGGAGAGGAATGACTGGAATTTTGGGTTGCATTCCTCATCATGTTTGTGATGCAAAAAGAAGTCCCTGAGAAATTGTGTGCCTCAGTTTAGTGCCATATGGTACAGTGTGGGACTAGTGGACCACAGAAGTCCTTGCCACGTGATTTGGTAGGAGACAAGCTACATTAGGTGACACAAAATCTCAGAAGCATTCAGGCTGGAAAAGACCCTTAGGAGCACAAGTGTAGCAGGTGGCTCTGAAATGGAGCAAGGGATGGGTGTTCAGGTGTGCAGCTTTTGAATATGTTGGAGCCTTGTGCAAAGAAGGTCATGTTGCAGACAGGCAATTTAGACTGCTTGAAGAGCTACTACCACAAAATAGCGAAAGTGGGTTTCTGGAAGTAAGATGTTGTCAAAGTGAGACTTGAATGGTTCACTGTTACTGCAGAGGATACAAGAGAATGGTAGAGTTGTTTAGGCTGGAAAAGACCTTTATGGTCATTGAGTCCAACCATTAACCTAATACTACCATGTCTGCTGCCAAACCATATCTCTGATCACCTTGTCTTTTAAATTCCACTAGGGATTAATTAGCCACTTCCCTGCAATAATGATTCAAGGTTGAGCAATACAAAATCCAGTGCACTACAATACAAAGTTATCATAGAATCAACCAGGTTGGAAGAGACCCCTAAGATCATGCAGTCCAGCCTATCACCCAGCCCTGTCTGATCAACTAGACCATGGCACTAAGTGCCTCATCCAGAGAAGAGGAACTTCCTCTTAAGAGGTTGGAAGTGACCTCAAAGATCACCTACTTCCAACCCCCTGCCCTAGGCAGGGACACATCTCACTAGAACAGGTCCCTTAAGGCCTCATTCAACCTAGCTTTGAACACCTCCAGGGAGGGAGCATCCACAACCTCCTTGGGCAGCCTGTTCCTGTGTTTCACCACCCTCACTGTAAAGAACTTCTTCCTAATACCTAGTTTAAATCTCCCCTCTGCCAGTTTAATCCCATTTACTCCTCATCCTGTCATTACAAGACCTTGTAAATGAGAGTTCTTGGAATTCTGCAGAGCAGTTTGGAAAAGAGGCAGGGTGTCCACGCGCTTGCTCCGTGGGTCTCCTGGGCTCGTCTTGCTCTTCTGGTGGTCGTTGGGATGAAGGCAGGCGTCCTCCTCTTTTACCTTTAGAGTGCCACATGCATCCTTGTTACTCATTGTGTCACGACAGTGTTTGTGGTTAGCAGCAAAAAGCGGTTAGATGCAGATACGTGGTTGCTCGTCCTGCTGGCTGCCCTCCTAGTACAGCCTTATGTTCTTGTTTCGACACGAATCCTACCCTTTCTCAGTGGGGCGTGCAAGAAATGAACGGCGGCAATGGGAAGGTGCAAGATGTTGCCTTCTCGCTGAGGAAATCCCGTGGGAGGAGTGCTGGGCGTGCGCGGCGAGCCGTGGGTGGCCGCCCCCCGGCACGCCGAAGGGGACGGGGGACGCCGCTCCTCTGCCCCCCCAGCCGGGCAGCCGCAGCCAATCAGCGGCGGGCAGCCGCAGCCAATCAGCGGCGGGCAGGCCGCGCCGGCCCGAGCCCGCTCCCCGCGCGAGCCGCGCGCGCAGTGCGCGTGCGCCGGGCCTGTGTCCGCGCGGGAGCGCTGTGGGGGAGCAGGAGCAGGAGCAGGAGCGGCAGCAGCGGAGGTGGCGGCAGCGCGGGGCCAGCCCAGCGCAACCGGGCCCTGAGCACACGAGTGGACCGTGTCCGCCGCTCCGCGGTAAGTCCCACTGTGGGACTGGGGGAGGAGGAGCTGCAGCCGCCCTGGGCGTCCTCTCTCCGCCTGGCGTCTCGATGAGTGGGCCTGGCAGGAGGAGGGGCTGTGAGGGCCACGCCGCGTTTCCCTCAGAAGCTATGGCCGTTGTCACGGAGGTCTCCCACTACCGGGCCTCCATGAGAGGACACTCACACAGAGGCAACCCTGGGAGCCTCCAGGCCGACCCAGAAGACTCAAGACTGAGTCGCTAGGTGACAACTCACCCTTCTAGGCCTTGAAGCATTGAATCCTGAGGGAAAACATCACCTCAGCAGGCCTCATCCGAGCCTTGCCTCAGTGTCTAGGTGTCCAGATCGGTGCAGTCGATCAACATCTTCCTCGAGCTCTGCTATGTCGCATTTAGTCGTTTTTAGTGAGGCAGGAGCCTGGAGTATCTTAAAATGCCTTCTTCGCCTCAGTTTTCAAACAGCAAGGAGGGAGGAGGAGGCAAGTGGCCTCTTGAACCGGGGGATGGGGTCAAGGAGCAGTGTGTTCCCCTGGAAATTCATGAGGAATTAGTTCAGGACCTGCTGAGCCACCTGGACACCCACAAGTCCATGGGACCAGACGGGATCCATCCCAGGGTGCTGAGAGAGCTGGCAGCTGAGCTGGCCAAGCTGCTCTCCATCATTTTCCAGCAGTCCTGGCTCACCAGAGAGGTCCCAGGAGACTGGCAAATGGCCAACGTGGTCCCCATCCACAAGAAGGGTCGGATGGAGGAACCTGGGAACTACAGACCTGTCAGCCTGACCTCAGTGCCAGGGAAACTGATGGAGCAGGTTCTCTTGGGGGCAATAACTGCGCACCTGAGGGATGGCAAAGGGTTCAGGTCCAGCCAGCATGGGTTTAGGAAGGGCAGATCCTGCCTTTCTAACCTGATCTCCTTCTATGATCAGGTGAGCCGCTTGGTGGATGTGGGGAGCCTGTGGATATGCTCTATCTGGACTTCAGCAAGGCCTTTGACACTGTCCCCCACAGCAAACTGCTGGCTAAACTGTCAGCCCATGGCTTGGATGGCAACACTCTGTGCTGGGTTAGGAACTGGCTGGAGGGCCGAGCCCAGAGAGTGGTGGTGAATGGTGCCACATCCAGCTGGCAGCTGTCACTAGTGGTGTCCCTCAGGGATCAGTGCTGGGCCCCATCCTCTTTAACATCTTCATAGATGATCTGGATGAGGGCATGGAGTCAGTCATCAGCAAGTTTGCAGATGACACTAAGCTGGGGGCAGATGTGACTGAGTTGGAGGGCAGAAGGGCTCTGCAGCGGGACCTTGACCGCCTGGACAGATGGGCAGAGTCCAATGGGATGGGGTTCAATAGCTCCAAGTGCAGGGTGCTGCACTTTGGCCACAGCAACCCCATGCAGAGATACAGGCTGGGGTCAGAGTGGCTGGAGAGCAGCCAGACAGAGAGGGATCTGGGGGTGCTGATTGATACCTGCCTGAACATGAGCCAGCAGTGTGCCCAGGTGGCCAAGAGAGCCAGTGGCATCCTGGCCTGCATCAGGAATGGTGTGGCCAGCAGGAGCAGGGAGGTCATTCTGCCCCTGTACTCTGCACTGGTTAGACCTCACCTTGAGTACTGTGTTCAGTTCTGGGCCCCCCAGTTTAGGAGGGACATTGAGATGCTTGAGCGTGTCCAGAGAAGGGCGACGAGGCTGGGGAGAGGCCTTGAGCACAGCCCTACGAGGAGAGGCTGAGGGAGCTGGGATTGGTTAGCCTGGAGAAGAGACCTTATTGCTGTCTACAACTACCTGAGGGGTGGTTGTGGCCAGGAGGAGGTTGCTCTCTTCTCTCAGGTGGCCAGCGCCAGAACAAGAGGACACATCCTCAGGCTGTGCCAGGGGAGATTTAGGCTGGAGGTGAGGAGAAAGTTCTTCACTGAGAGAGTCATTGGACACTGGAATGGGCTGCCTGGGGAGGTGGTGGAGTCGCCGTCCCTGGGGCTGTTGAAGGCAAGATTGGACGTGGCCTTGGTGCCATGGTCTAGCCTTGAGCTCTGTGGTAAAGGGTTGGACTTGATGATCTGTGAGGTCTCTTCCAACCTTGATAATACTGTGAAGATACTGTGAAGAAAAATAGGTACTGCTGTATTTAAAATGCTGGAAGCATCGTGTTAGTAGAGAGCAAGGTGTTACTCTATAATATCAGGGAGTGATTAAGAACCTCTGACGGTGTAAGTTCATACATCTCCTACCTGAAGTAATGCATCCAGCTCTGGGATCTCCAGTACAAGATGGACACAGAGTTGTTAGAGTGGGTCCAGAAATGAGCCATGAGAACATTCAGAAAGCTGGGATGCTTCTCCGAAGAAAGGCTGAGAGAGTTGAGATTGTTCAGCCTGGAGAAGAGAAGGCTCTAGGGAGAACTTTTATTGCCTTTCAATATATAGATGGAGGTTATAACACAAACTGAGGCTTCTCAGTTCCTGTTGTGACAGGACAAGGGGACACTGGCTTTATACTGAAAGAAGATTGGTTTAGATTGGACTTAAGGAAGGGATTGATTTTTTTTTTATGTTGGGAATGGGAGACCCTGGCACAGGTTGCCCAGAGAATGTGGATGCTTCATACCTGAATGTGTTTAAGGTCAGGTTGAATGGGACTTTGAGCAGTTTGGGACACTGGCATGGAGGTTGGACTAGATGATCTTCAAAAGTCTATTCTAACCTCAGGCATTGTATCATTTTGAGAATAGGTGATGGTTAAGATCTAATGAGGAGCTCTCCAGTTAACGGCCATCACTTGAAGCTACTTTACTAAAGAAATTAATAGTCTTGAAATAGTTTTCCCCTGTATGATGATCGGAAAGATTTCTTTGGGTCTCTTATGGAAACCTTGCAAAGCCTGGATGTGTTTATGCTGATGATTACTTGGGGAGGCTTGGATGAGTTTTTTGAGGTGGGCTTCTGTACCTTGGCCAGCTAAGATATGACCAGCAGTGCTTCTTTCCCCTCAAAGTGCAAATGGAGGACACCGTGAGTGTAAGGTAACAAGTGTCCTTCTTTTTCACTGCTGCAATAGATCTTTACTACAGTGCAATACACTTTACTACAGTGAAGCAAAGCAGAAAGCAGGATCTTCCAGTAGCACGCTGGAAGTCAGATGATTTGAGTTCTTTTCCTTATTCTTCTACAGATATGCAGAGTGATGTTCTGTGCCTTATTTTCCTCCTGTGTAAAATGTGTGTGTTTACATGCAAGGATGCTTTCAGAATTGATTCTGTAGAGGAAATACTTAGACAAATCATCACATTTCATCCAGATGTGTTTGGAGTTGGCACAATGCCTACACACTTACCAGCGATGTTCTTGTACCATTTTACTTTCATTTCCCACTTTTCCATTTTGCTGCTGTTGAAAAATCAGAACCAAATGTTCTTGTAGAAAAGAGCATGAATACTGGAGAAGCAGCCAGAGGCATGTGAAACTTTTTTCCCCTCACCTGCTTCTCTTGTCTTGTTTTGCAGCTTTATTTGCCCTGTCATTAGTGGAGGGCGGTGGAAGAGCTCTTACAGATGAATTAGTTGTCTTAGGTTCCTGCAGTCCGCTTCTGTGGCAGTGAAAATGAAAGCTGGCTGTGAAGAGTTGCAGAAGGACTTTGTGACAGCGAATGATTTGACTATAAAATAGCAGGTGAAAATGATGCATGTGTCAGAGCAACAGTTGTAATGCTGATGACCTCCATGCTGTCTACTACCACTTAAGAAAGAGATCTGGGAGACTGTAATAGGCAGTTCTGTGAAAGTGTCCGTTCTGTGCTCCGAAACAGTCTAAAATATTGTTGAAATATTAAGAATTATTAAGAAAAGGACAATGCAAAGTGCTGTTGTGACTTTGCAAATGGCAGCCCACCCTTTTGAAGATTGTTTGCTCTTCCTGGAACATAGCAAAAGTAGAGAAGTGATTTGACAAGGCAGGTCAAAGATGTGGAACAGTTTCTTTGTGAGGAATAGTGAAATGGTTTCAGATTTGTCAACTGCAAAAAGAGCCAATAGAGCAAATCTATGTTGTCACAAGTGTTACTGGAGGAGCTAAGAAACAGATTCTGGAGTGTCAAATGGAGTCTGTGCGTGGGGGTCTTAAGACTTCTGAAAGCAAGGAGCTTTTTAGTCAAGATGTAATTAAGCTATTAAACTGGAACCTTGCCCTTAGCCTCTCCCCTTCTCACTTGAGAGCAACCAGCCAGATGCGTTGCCCCATTTAGCTCTGAGTCTGTTCCCTGACAGTAACCTGTAGCAGAAAACTAGTGAAGAGGAGGGGGCTGAAGCAGCACTCGTGGCTGCAGACTGACTGTTTCTGCAGTGAGGAATGGCCAAGAGCTGTCCTCCTACTGCTTTAGAGTTCCTGCAAAGGCACTGGAGTAACCCCAAGGCAGACCTAGTCTGAGTGTCCTCTGTTCTTCTGCAGCACCAAGATTTCTCATGAACCTGTGAGAACACCAGGGACTATACACTCCACCTTTAGTCTCTTCCTCAAAAAGTTCCTAGAGCTGGATCCTCTGACCAGGGCCTATGTATCTGCATCGATTCCAGGTATTAGCTTGCTGCAGAGAACTGGTTTTGGGTTCTAGACAATGCAAACTCTTGCTTGTTCTGCTTTTCATTTCTTTCTGCCTTTATTTTATTTTTTATTACTAATATATCTATTTCTCTAGATTTCTCTTTCTATTTCTGGTTGTTTCCATCATATTTGTTTAAGTTCTGAGACTGATCCGATGGTTGTGATATGGATGGGTATTGGGAATTGGTCCCTAACCTACCTTGCTGGCAAGAGGCAAAAGGATGAGGATTTGAGGGAGGAACCTGGCTGTGTGTGGAGGCAAAGCAACTTGCTGTGATTAAATAAATTCTCAATTCTGGCAGAGCCAGAGAACACTGTGACATTCTCACCTGTGGCTACCTGCTCTGTTCTGTGGAAGGGATATGAAAATGAATGAAAACAGAGGCTGACTGTTGAAAGCCACAGAAAGATCGGGGGATTTGCTGAACTGTGAGATTTCCTGCATGTTTTGTGCTTGTATCTTGCTGCCTGTCTCTCGCTATAGTGACTTAACTTCAAGTTTTCTTGTTTCTTGAAAGTAAGAGCAGACTTCTCTTTGTTCTACAGAGTTTGTGCTATCGGAGGTGGCATCTCCAGCAAAGTGCAGTTTGAAATACCACACCCTGTAGGAGTGGGAAATTGTTGAAGATACCTGCAGTGGACTTGCACAGAGACCACAGACAAAGTAAAACTTCTACTAATATGTGGTGTGATGGTCTAAACAGTGAGTGGAGAGGGAGGATAAAGGCTCATCCAGAAGCATTTAGACTGTTTTGTGAAGTAACTAGCTGACCTTAAAGTTTTGCAGCTGCAGGGCAAAAGAGGCTGTGTGAAGATACACAGTTAAGACTTGAGTGTGCTATGGGCTACAATGCCACAGGCATTGGAAGAGACAAGGAGATGCTCGATACAAGCGAATTCTGTTTATTGTACCCCAAGCATGGGTTTATATACTTTTCATCAGAAGGCTACATAAGAAGATTACAAATCATATTAGACTCTAATTGGTTACATATATTTGTGTTAAGGATTACGTTAGGATTACACACTAATTGCTAGGATACATTAATTACGTATTTCTTATCTCCTAACAAGACACATAATAACTTTTCTTAACTGAGCATATACTTATCTAGTCCTTCAGCAGAGTGCATCATATTAATCCTAAGGAGACAGATATAGTGTCTAGGTAAAAGAGACAGGCACCAAGCTGTACCGAGCTGTGAAACCATAAAACAATAAGACTAGACTTGAGGCCTCTTGTTTTACACACACCACATTCCTTTAAGATTACTTTGACCCTACACTTTCACCCAGCTCAGTGTCCTGCTTTCAAGCCCATGGTTTATGCTTCAGTGTACCATAATCAAACAATTCTATAGAATCACTACATTTACTATTCCAAACAGACTTGAGTGGATATTGCCAGAAAAAGAGATTTGTTTAGTGAACAAATGCCATGGTGTAGAGAAAATGGTCACTCATGTTAGTGCTTCACTTAATTGAAAGAGAATGTACAAATCTTTGGTTTTGACTCTCTTGCACCCCCTTTTACTTGTAAGCCTCTCCGTGCTTCTTTACTGTATGCTTCTTACACTGGGAATGTGTGTTTCTTCCTTATTTTCTGTGGGCTCCTGGAATGCACTGGAGAAGCATGAGGACAGATATTTTTCTCTCTTTGGTTGACTTGTAGACCCACATGTGGCAGAACGAGCTTAAAGAAAGCACTGCTGTGATTGGTTGACTTCTCTCAAATAAAAAGGGTTTCACATCTAGGGCATGACTTGCTGGCCTGCTCTTGGGCCTGTTGTTGGAGCAGGTATTGCTGAGCAAGCTTGAAAATTCTTTATTACCCCTTTTAAGTTGTTAGTGACAGCTGCTGGAGCTCCCAAGAGGTGATTTCCACCTCACTGCCATCCAAAGGGCAGCCTTTGTTTTTTGTACCAGTAGTTGTTTCTGGAGGATTAAAGCACCAAGGTTCAGGGGATGTAGGTGAAGGAGGAGTTAGAGAGAAATTCCTGCTGCTTGGTGTGTGGAGGTTGTGTCAGTTGCCTTGTTTTGTCCCAGTTTCCTGCTCTAGGTTTTCCAGATAATGGCGAAGATGGTGAAAAGAACGTGCGCGTTTTGTCCAGACGGGGAGTCTGGTTCTGTGATGTACATTGCCAAAGACAGAAGTATTGCAGCACATCAGAATTGTCTGGTGAGTGGCTTGTAGTTGGTTGGTATCTAAGAGGAATGGAGAAAGGCTAAAGGGGAAGTTTCCACTGATTGTCTATTTTCAAGTCTGCAGTGGTGTCTGAATTAAGCTGATTACTTGAACCAGCAAACTTATACTAGATTGAAAAGGTATGAAAAGCAACAGGGCTTGCCCAGAGTTTTTGAGAGGGAGAGGACTTGGCTGGACAGGTTGGCCTGCAGTGCTTTCATGTGTGTCTGTTGCTGATCAGTAGTTCTAGACATGCATACAGGCTAACAGTAGAATAAGTTTGCTTGAGATCCTAAATTGAATGAGGCTTCTCAGACCACAGAAGCTTGTACATTTACTTAAACGTTTGCAGAAAAATACTCTCCTTTCTTGTTATATCAAAGTAAAAACTAAGTTCACTTTCTCACCTCCTTTTCTTAGTTCACATTCAGGTCATGTGAGATCTGCTGTGTAGACAAACTTTTTCTCAGTCAAAAGAGCTTCTTTTAAGCACAGCTGCTTTTTCAGTGTAGGCAAAACCTCTTAAAAACAGAGAAAAGTCAGCCTTCTTGGACAGGACAAGTGCAAGAGGAAAGGACAGACTCTTTCTCTGCACTGGTGACTGAATTCCTCTATTAATTCTTTTGTCTTTAGTTATTTTCCTCAGGATTTGTGGAATCTGAAGAGTATAACCCAGAAAATCTGGATATAAGGTTTGATGTGGCATCAGTATTGAAAGAACTCAAGAGAGGAAAGCGGCTGGTAAGGACTTTGTTTCTGAATCTGCACATAGTCCTGTCTCATAATACTGAAGGCTGTCTGGCCTGTTGTATGGTTGAAAAAGAAATGCAGAAGAGTGTTTGGTCCTTCTGATCTACTAAGATTATGAAAGTTAAGAGATTTAGAGTTGGAAACATTGATTGTGCTTTATATTTGGTGAAATGTAGTTAATTTTGTATTAAAATGTGTTGGGTTTTTTGTTGTTGTTGTGGTTGTTTTGTGGGGGTTTGTTTTTAATGTTTGGGTTTTTTGTGGGAGTGGGGCGGTTGTGGGTTTTCTTTTTTAAGTGGTTTGTGTTGCCTTTAAGTCCTTAGTCTAAATTTCCTAAGTGTTTGGTAAAGGAATAATTCAGTGCTTAAAACAATTATATAATTCATAAGTGTAAAGGAAAACACCTTCTAGATTTAGCAGAAGGAAGGTTATTTATATCAGGTTTTCTTACTGGCTTCTCTCTTACATCCTGAGTGGAGCTCTTCATTACAAAGTTAGCCTATAAAACATAAATACAAACACCAATAGGTATTGAAATAACTGGCAAAATTTAGGAGAGGAGGGGGAAGTTGCTGAGTGCCCTCACATGACTCCTTTTACTAGTCCATTAGTATGAAATAGAAGTAAGGTAACACAAATGCGTCTGAAATAACAACCAGGCTAGGAATTTGCAGATGTGAGCTTGCCTGCTTAGTTATACAGAGGCGACTTGGAAGGAAAGCTTTACTTTTCCCAGAGAGGGTGGCATTTGCCTTATACAGGAAGACTTTCAGTAGGTGAACCTCACCCTGTTCTAGGTGCTTACTGCTGAACCTCACCATGTTCTAGGTGTGCAACTTCTGTCGCAAGAAGGGAGCCACGGTGGGATGTGAAGAAAGAGCCTGCCGCAGAAGTTACCACTACTTCTGTGCACTCTGTGATGATGCAGCAATAGAAACAGATCAAGCAAAAGGAATCTACCGGTACTTAACCAAGTATTTCCTATCCAGTGATTGTCAGTGTTTTGGTGGCTGTGTCAGCAAGAGAGACATACAAATCGTGTGTATTTTAAAGTTCTTTTAGAAGGAAATATGTTCTTCTCTCAAGTGATGATTGATTTTCTGATCACAAGCAATAGGGAAATGTTCTCCTTTCACAGGAAAACGTCCTTACTGGCTATCTAGCTGGTCTGCAAATTTTTATTGATGTCACTCAGAGTCAATTTCTATTGCTTCAGAAGCTTCATTAAATGTGGTCTGAGAACAGAGCAGACTGTATTACTTCTGGGTCTGGGTATATTAAGCAAATTCTTGTAATTTTATCTTCATATGCTAGCAGAAAGTTTTGTGTTCCCACCAAAAACTTCATAGTTCAAGTATGTTGCTAGCATTAACACAATTAGACTTAAGTAAATTTTATTGTGCTAGTCCTTATATCTGGTGCCCTTGGGCTGCCTATGTTGTTGTGGATAGATGTGAGTTGTTTGTAGGATGTAGGTGAAGGGCTAGAGAAACTGGCTGTAGAGACCTTTTGAAATGCTGGAGTTGTAGTTGTTTCAGGTGCTTAAAACCTGTGATGTTCAGTTCTGTGCAAGACCAGAATGATCCCAGGCAATGTTAATGATTAGATGGTCTGCCACAGTAATCTCCTTGCTTCAGAAAGAGTTGGACTGTCACAGCCTTCAGTACTATTGAAGTCCTTCTTGTGGGTCCTTTTGTGTCAAAACACTTGCACTCCTGACTGCTTCAGCAGGGCTGTGTCCAATATAGATACATCTTTCCGTGTGTCTGTAAGTCCAGCTGTACATTGAAGATACGTTTAGTTAAGCTTATAAAATCTTTGGCAGTATGCAAAACTCATCCAAGAGTGTAGCTGGGAAGAGGGACAATTTTCTATGATCAGAGTAAATGGCTCTCATCATAGCTTTACGAAGGATACCTCAGGCAGAAGAAGGCTGAAATCAAGACATTAAGAAATGAACAAGATTGATAGTGGCCAAGGTACAAACTAGCAAAGAGGTGATTGTATATGTAGCTTGATTTAGTGGTTTTCTGAGCTGATGATCTTAGAGATTTGGAAGAGGACCTTTATAAAATGCCTTGTGTTAAGTCATCATGTGAGACTAGTTGCTTGTCCTATATAGAGATATAGGAATCTAGGCTTTATCAGCCTATATTGGAGATGGATAAGGCCTTTCTTCAATGAATTAGAGAAAATTGGTGAGGGATTTGAACCCAAATACTATTGCACAATATAAGTGGCATAAATAAATCACACAATTTGTAGCTGGCCTGAAGTTACTGGAGAAGAGACAAACCAACAAGGCTTGAGAAACACAAAATGTGTATTAACAGCCTTCTGCACTTTTTCATGGTGAAGTATAGCACACTGAGAAGCGTATCAAAAGAGACAATTCCTAAGAGAGAGGGATGGTAGGGTTTTAATTCTGAGTTGCCATCATTGTGATGATGAGCAGTGATTATGACAACCAGATCTGGAAAGAAAAAAGGGGGGAGGCTACACTGCTATGGAAGTGGCTGCTAGTAAGAGTAGAGGTGGGGAAACTGCTGTCTTTCAAAACATACTCTGTTCTTTATAATGTGTACTTATAAAGGTTGTCTTTAACTGGGAAATGATAGAATTATAGCAAGGGGAGGGGAAAAAACAACCTGCAAAGGTTAGAAGTTCTGGAACATAAATAAGGTGCATCCAGTACTTAACTTGCTGCTTCAGTTGTTGGGCATGCATAAATCTGGGGTGTTCATGCATCAAAATTAATTTCCTGCAAAAAAAAAAAAGGCTTCTTAAGGAAACAGACTACATTTCTAAGGTCAGTGCTTCTATTTTGTCAAAATAAAAGAATGACAATAGTTAGAAGATGTCCTAAGAAATGTAGTTCCCTTTGCTTCCTAACACTTGGCAAACAGATCTGTAAAGTAGCCATCAGCTGAGCCACACTCCTGGCCATACAGTTTTCCTTTAAAAAGTTCTTTGGGATCCTTCTGCAAGAAAGGCACGTTTTACATACCAATTCACATCCTCAGACTTTGTTGTATCCAGAAGTTAAGGAAAACTTCCAGCTGTATTCACCACATTTTGCCACTTCCAACAAATTCACATTGCTCTCTTTGAACTCAAGAAAATACTCCCATCTCCCATAATACTAAAGTCTTTAGGGAACGTATGGGTCGAGCAGCTGGAAACTACTGTATCACAAACAGGGCTGCCCCGCTTCCTTAGGAATTGGAGACCGTTGTCAGCACTGGGCAGCAGAAAGAGAGGGACACAGATCTGCAAGCACATGACTGGTGCTGTACACAATGGTGCAGTGCCCTGTAGCCCTGCCAGTGCATTGTGCAGGGCTTGGAAGTTCAAGCTGACTGGTAAGCAGATAGGTGTAAAGAGGTTCTGGACCTGGCCTGAGTGGTACAGGGCAAGGGGGTAGGACTGCAGTAGCTGCAGTCAAGCAGTATTAGTGCTGTGTTGTTTCATCTCAACAGCATTTGTCTCCTTTTTAAAAAGGCATTTTGGTAAGAGTACCTCTGCCACACCAAATGAAATGTCTTACTCAGGATTAGAGCAAGTCCAAACAGAGGAGAACAATGGAAATGGTAGTTTGGAGGGCAACGAAGCGATAGGAGTATAGACATAAGCTTGTACATGTATGTGGCTTTACAGCAGGTGCTTTCCTAGGTGGGTATTGTGAAGCAAAAATCCCAGTAACTTAAAGTGTTCCTCAGTTTGATGAGAAGAGGGGAAAATATCTGTTAAATTAAATCAGTCAGCATAACTCTATTTGCATATTTATTAATACTTATTTTCTTTTTCTTAAAATTGAACTTATATTTTAGAGTGTTCTGCCCAAAACACGACCCAGGCAATAGGACCAATAACTATGGTGAGTTTTCTTTTGATGGCTTCATTGATTTCATTTGTTTTACAGACAATGATTCAATTGAACAAAATTAACATTACTCCACCTCTGTACTGAACAGTGGATTTCTAACCTTGCAGGAGTGGTTTGGTTGAGATCCCTGTGTATGCACAAAAGCAAGAAGATTTTTGAAGTAGGACATGTTTATATTTGATCTTCCCCAAATCTCCCTCAGAATTAGCTCAAAACATTGTGGACCTGATCTTTCATAGAATTACTCTGACTGTGCAGGCAGGTAGGCTTAAGCAGCCTGTAAAATCCATGTTAATGAAGGGTGCACAAGTTTTCACATGATGAGCAGAGAGGTACAGGAGGGATCACCTCAGGATTTTTTTGGTAGATATGTTGAAGCATTCACATTTGCATCTTCTGTATTCACTAGTAGCAGTAGTTTAAATAGTGCCTTTCATTCTGGAGGATCCCAAAGAGCTTTTTGAGCCTAACAAAAAGGTTGTACCAACAGTAGTTCCTCATTGCTCTTAGTGAGGTTGATTTCTAACAGGAGGAAACTTCCTGCGTGCTGTTCGAAGGATGCAGAGTTATATGGGAAGGGGTTGTCAAGGTTTAAATTCAGCTGGCACCTAAACACCTTGCAACATCTCATTGCCCTCACCCATTAGGATGGAGGAAGGAATTGGAGGGGTAGGGAGGAAAGTAAAACTTGAGATAAAGACAGTTTAACAGAACAGACAAGGAAGAAAATAATGATGGTAATAAAATAACAGCAATAATTACAAAATTGAAATCCGAACCCAAGTGATTCACAGTGTAATTGCTCATCACTTGCAGACCAGTTACCGGCCGGTTCCTGGGCACTGGTGTCTCCTGGCCAAATTCCCATAGTTTATATCTTGGGCATGTTGTCAAATGACATGGAATATGCCTTTGGTTTATTTGGGTCAGATGTCCTTGCTTCTTCCGCTCCCAGCTTCTTTTGTCCATCAATTTCCACTGACAGGGCAGTATAAGAAGCTGAAAAGTCCTTGAGTGCTTGGTAACAACTAAAACATCAGGGTGTATACAACATTACTTTCACACTGAATACAAAACACAGCACTGGACCACCTGCTAGGAAGAAAATGAACTTTATTCCAGCTGAAACCAGGACAGGAGCTTATAACTCCACTATATTTAAAACCCTCAAGTTTTGGTGGGTTATTGGATTCTGTAGCTTTCTCTGCTCTTGCTGTGTCATTTTTGCCAGAGTTCTCTGCTTGTGATGCTGCAGCTGCTGGTTAATATGTTGGAGAGAGGCTGGTGCATGCTGATGGAAAGGACAGAGTGAAAGCAGATATTTTTGTGGAGATACCATATCATGTCAGAAAAGATGCTTTGTAGCATAAATAGTATTGAACTGGAGGCATTCCAGGAGGATCATTGTCTCAGTGAAAACCTAATGCCATTTGTGTGTCTTTGGGATATCTAAAGCAGTTCTTTATGTAACATTTTGCACCTTTGAGGGTGTTTTAACATAAACAAGAGCTGAGTGAAGAACAAGCAGTTGCCTTTCATAAATTTGCCTGAAGATTTTGCCACCTAGAGTCATTGCTGCTGCTGGAGAGAATAAATCCACTCTGCCACAAACAAAGATCTTTATGTTAAAAACTGGGATTTGCTTTACACCGAGCTTAAAAGGCAAAGTGATACCTCTAATGCTACAGTGATTTGCACTTCTTCCCCATGGTTCCCACTTACAGTTCTTCTCTCATGAATTCCACTGAGATGTCTGGTATTTGGGGAAGAAGCTGGAACATTCTTGCTTTGCCACCCAAAGTGGCTCAGTTTTGTAGCCTCTTGGGAAACAAGAGAATGTGAATGGTGTGAAGTCATCATTCTGATGCGTTTGTTACTTTGTCGTTTCTTGATTCACAGGCGCAGCTGGTAAGAGAAGACGACACACACTGAATTCTGCCACCATCACAAAACAAATGGTAATTCTGAGTTTAGGTAGTTCTAAAGCAGCAGCCTACATCTCCTATGGCAGAGGACTCCTTTAGTGAAGTATTTTGACAGTGTATTTAGAAAAAGGTTTCCTCGCAGAAGCAGTAACTTTTCCATTACAGCTGCTTTGTTTTCATCTTCTCATTCTGTCAAAACGGCATTTGGACCTGCCATGAATTATGGAATATAATAAAGAGCAATTTAGTGACCTCATCTGCCAGTTCCCTCAGTACCTGTGGGTGTGGAATTGTACACTCTCAAGTTCTTACGTCAGTCATGAATTTGCCACTGAAGAAGTCATTGAGAACCTCAGCCTTCTCCACTTGTCACCAGTTCTCCCCTTTCCTTTCAGAGGGGGCCTACACCCTCCCTGGTCTTCCTTTTGCCATTAAGGTACCTGTAATGTACCTGCTTTTGCTTCCTTTTTTAAAGACCAAACATCTGGAGCAGAATATCACTGCCTGTTTAGAGCAGCTCACTATATTCACAGAAATATAGGCTGCTTCTTATCTTTCTACTAACGTAGAGATAGAGAGAGTGAAAACAAAGTAAGTGCCAGTATGATGTACAAATGTGTTTTGATGTTCTTGCAGGTCACAGAAGAGACAGCAGAAGAAAGCAGTTTGCGAATACTGAAAAGAAAAAATGACAGGCATCAAGGTAGGGCTCACTTTCTAAACTGTGAGACAGTGAGGGGGTGCTGTGATCTGTTGTGTTGGTCAGAGCTAGGAGAGGGCTGATAGCAGTGATACTGCAAGTGTTCCTTTGTTCTCCTGAGAAGAGAGGCACCCCAGGCTCTGGCAAGGGAGCAGAAGTCCAGTTTGCAGGGTGACTGTGCAGGTTTAGTAGTGCGGCAAACAAATCTCTCTGCTTTGGCTGAGACTTGGTATGCGATGTGAGCTGGTGAATTCACCTGGGAATGCCCCTGCTCTGGCTGGCTGCTGTGTTCAGCTGTGTGCCTCCAGCAAAGAGCAGTGCCCCTACCTGACCCCCTCCTCAATATCAATGCAGTTAAATTTGAAAAGGAATCAGTCCTCCCTCACCTTAGTCTCCTTGTGCTATGAACGTCTCTTGGAGGAGAGGGGTGCAGTTCTGTAAGGTGGAACTCTGGAGTGGGTTAGCAGAGAAGGTGTGAGGGGAGTTCATGCACCTTGAACAAGAGTTCACTGGGTAGGAGGAGTTGGACTCACTAAATACTGATACTGCTGCAACCACAACTTGTCTTTGAACCCTAGGTGTACAAAGGGTGCTTCACACAATACAGTATTGTACTGCATAAGTGGGGTATTACAGCAGTGAAATCAATCACTGGACCCATGCTTCAGTTCTGCAGTTTTCACGTTGCCCCAGAGGTCCTGCTGCAATTGCTTGTTAGGTTTATGCTGTTGCTTGGAAGTTTGGAAAACATAGTGGCACTTTCCTGTGGCTGTACTTAGTGTATGGGCATGGTATTGTAACAAAACCTGACTGCCTAATGTGTCTTCTGAATTTCTACTATGACTGTAAAGAAGCAGGGAACATGTAAAATATCCTGGAATACTTGCAGGGCATGTAGTGGAAGTGAAGTGACATTTGTTTCCTCACAGATGTCTCCAGTGAAGTAACGTTGCTCGTGAATCAGGCTGGCAAGACTTCTGTGAGCTGTCTGATAGCTCTTTCCTTTTGACCGGCCTGATAAATTGATCTTACTGAAAGAGGTCACTGACCTGCTGCTCTGAGATGAAGAAACAATAGGTGTTGTTTCCCTAGCAATCCGAGTCTGGCAAAGCAGACCTATAAAATGGGCTATAATAAACAAGTTTAATGCCAGGTTAGGAATAAAAGTAGCCTGAATTCTCCTAACGAATTCAATACTGATTCACCTCTTGCACTGTTTTCTATCCATTGGCCTGTCCAGGTCCATGGTGTGGTCCTGAAGACTGGAACTAAGGGGAAAAAAAAAAGGCAAACCAAACAAAATCACAGAAACATCCAGGTTGGAAAAGACCCTCAGGATCACGAAGTCCAACCTATAACCCTACTGTACAAGATTCACCTTAAACCATATCCCTAAGCACCACATTCAAAGAACCCTTAAACACATCTAGGGTTGGTGACTTTTAACCACCTCCCTGGGCAGCAAAAGACACCAATCACTTGCTGTGCTGTGTTAGGGGCTACTGAGAGGCTTTAGGACTGGTGCACTTGGGCTTGTGGAGATACTTGCTTTTGATGAATAAAGCCAGCTCTAGAGCTTAAGTATTTTACACCCAGCACAGTTCTTATCTTTGCCTGACCACATTTTTGTTCCTACTGAAAAGAGCTGAGTAGGTAACTGGGGGAGCCAGGACTTTGCCTAAGCACTTGTTCATGGAAGGGGAACTTTGGCCAAAGTTTTAGTTTGTGAAGTGAGCAAGTGAAGCCCACTTCACGGATAACATCTGTGTAAGTGTGGTTTTCTGTTTTAACAGTCCAGATAGATTTTGTTAGGAAATGCAAGCAAGCTGGGCTACTGGATGACATCTTTGAGGAAATGCTGGATACCCTCCACCTGGCGCAGGAAAAACTGATGGATGACAACACTTCAGAAACAGGTATGGGAACCCATGGGGGACTTTGCTTTTAGAGCAGAAATACTGATCCAAGTGCCAGGCACTTAGCTGTGGCTCACTTTTCTTGAAGCTGCTTTGGTAGTGCCAGATAGCTGGCTCTTGTCTTACTTCTGCAGCTGCACAGCAGGAGGAGAGTATGTTTTGCTATACTGTGCCAACTCAGTGTGGCCTATTAAGACCTTCTAACTTGGCATTTTCGAAGCTACCTTTTTACCTGTTGTGGTAAGCGTAGGTGGATTCAACCTGACCTCTTCTCCCAGGCACTTGAGAGAGGTCCTGAAGAAAACTGTAAGGTTTTGCTTGGATCCTAAGTCTGTGCCATTCTTACAGCCTCACAGAGGAACCAGCTATCTATCAATATCAACCCTTGCTTTTGAGGGGAAAAAATCCCTGAGTGTTGAAACATGCATTTCTTTTAGGACTTCACTCTTAGAGGAGGCCACTCTAATGCTGACTTCTCCACAGCACAATTGAAAAAGAAAGCTTCAAACCTTCCTCTTGTATTTGTCTTCCCAGCTTTACAAAGTTAAGAATAATACCTTTGGATATGGTGTGCTGACTTAGGCAAAGTAACATAAATACATGCATGTGAAGCTAAATATCTCATTTGGATGAATCTTCCTCAGGGAGCAGCAGCTGCTAGAATCAGTAATGAAGTCCAGGACACATTAGTGTCCAAAGCCTTCCCCATCAAGCAAACCCCTCATGTTTTGTTTTGAATGGAAGGCGTAACTCTGGGCTGGTCTTTAACATCAACCAGTGATAGCACTGCCCCAAGCTATGTGCTTGGCCAAGGAGAATCAGAACGATCAGCCCTGCTGTTACACATGCAGACCTGACATGATGAGATCACTATGACTTTGTAGTATATTGCTCATATTTAAGTGGACTGTTCACATGGGACGGGCTCAGAAAGGGAATTGCAGGTCTCCTTTCCTGTTTTGGAAGTAGCAGAATTGACAGAGCAAACCTTCTTTCTCAGTGTAGATTATGTGAGAAGGAAGACATCTTAAACCCTCAAGCAGTCCTGATAGAAGATAAGTAATTACTGTTCTGTGGTACTTGGAATGTAAAGCTGTGCCTTAACACAAGGCTTCTGTAAGGCTAAACCAGACTGCCTTTTTCTGCAGAGTACGAGGAGACGGTGATGGCGCTCTTTGATTGTGGACTGTTTGAAAATATACTGACCAATATTCACTCAGGTATGGAAAAAGCCATGAGAGCAGTGGCAGCTGGTATGGGCTTGAGCACTGGGGTTGTTCTCCTGGATGCTTTGATAACATGACTGTGGAAAATGAATTCCAAGGATTTTTTTTCTCAACATCACGTGAACAATTGGGTAAAAGCCATTGCTTCCTGAACCTTTAGAAATACAGGATATCAAATCTGGCCAGCTGAGCTGAAGGGGGAGGCAAGTCACAGTTACACAGCTCTGAAAGACTAGAGTCTCTGCCCCAGAGGAACTTCCCTCTCCATCCTGTTTCTGCAGCCTTCCTTCTGCAGTTTGCCTGCATCCTGTCTTTGCTGTGGTCTGATGAATGCTGTTCAGACCAGATGCTGTGTTTCAGTTATGAGCAGAGCTTACCTGGACCTAATGACAATTGTAAAGTGCATTGAAAAACAAGCTGAGCATGCTCAGAATGAAATAAAAATGAAAGGAGGAGCAGTTGCGTAGGACCAGCAGTGTGGAAAGAAGCCCTGGGGCTTAGGCTCCAGTGTGGGCTATTGTACATAAGGTTAGTGCTGGGATAGGCAAGTGTCTTGTCCTCATTTCCCACTCTAACAGCAACCTGCTCTAACTTCTGATTTACTTTATCCCTGTGAAAAGGGAAATGGGTTTTTAATTAGCTGATGCTGAGGTTCCTCTTTCCTGATAACCATTGGCCTGCTTTTAATTTCAAGGTCAGTAACAGAAACACACCAAGGTTGGTTCCAAAACTGATCAAGGAGCTTTTAACATGAATCTGTGCAAAGGAAATGAAAACCATCTTACAAGTGAAACTGTAGGGAGGGAAGGAAATTAACCACCTGTTTTCTGCCATCTGTAGGTCATCCTCTTATGAAGGAGACAGAGCAACCACAAGAGTCATAAAAAGAAACTTTGATTTATTTACACTTAGATCTCTTCTCCTTCCACTATAATAAAAATTACAAGTTTGATTGTTGGTTGAGAAATTCTGTTGCAACTGGTCAGATTATAGATTACTTGGAATATTGCAGTGTTCATAAAGATGAACCAAAGCTCACCATACAGTCAGCTTAGAAAACGAAAAACTCTGCCTGTGCACCCAGAAATGTACTCGGCAGAGAATTTTTTCCTGACTGCTACAAACTGCTTCTGTGGCCCCATCCCCTTGACACCCACCTCTCAGATATTTATAGACATAATAATTCTGGTAGAGCAACAATTGCTCTGAGTCCTTGGTCTGAAGTAACAGGATGCACACACAGGATCAACGGTGGTGGTCTCTATCTCCATCTTGTGATGCAGCTCTTCAGAGTGCATCTTCATTGTCCTAGGTTCTGATACATCACTGCCAATGAAGCTTCAAGGTGGTCTCCTCTGTCCTGTAAGGAGGCAAAGAACTGGCCTGGGTGGAGAAAGCCATCATCATGGGCACAATGCCAGCAGGGAGTAACTTCACTAATGCAGGTTGGCCCACCTGTATCTGTGGTAGGGATCTACTGCTTTGACCATCTGGCATGTACCCATTACTGGTTCCATGGGACAAAATGCTTGAATTTTGGGGCTTCCATGTATTCCCCATCAGTTGCTGACAGTAAAAACTGCTTGTGCCAGCCATGTGTCTTGAGACAGCAGCATATCTTCTAATCAGACAGTTGGTATGTTTGACTGTAACATTAACCTGAGAAGAATATGGTCTTTGGAACACCCATTTAATTCTTCCTTCTTGCATTCCAGTCTCACACTGTGGTTGCTGGGAAATGTGATCCATTATCACTGGATATGCTCAGGTATAGGTAGGATGGTGAAACATTGCTTCAGAGCTTCCACTGTTTGAGCTGCTGTGGCAGTGTTGGTAGCTGTGACCATGTTTGACCCTGAAACCACTTCTGCCTTTTCCCATGAAAGCATTGCAAAGGGCCAATAATCAATTTGCCATGTACTCCAGAGTCGGCCTGCAGCCACGATATTGGACTGGGGCGTCTTTGGGGAGGTTGGCCTTAAGCCTTATCTGGCACTGTGGACAGGCTTTAAGAGTTGTTTCCCTGGTTTTTGTGGAAACTGGCCATCCTCAAGACTATTTATAATAGAGCCATATTTTCTCTGAGTGGCCTCTTTTAGTGTGTAGCCACTCTTTAGACAATCTTTCTCTTCATTGTTCCCAACATTATTTTTCGCCATGTAATCTGCCTGCCGGTTCCCTTTTGCAGCAGCTGTTCCGTTCTTTGGCCTTTTACCCATCCTACCTTTAAGCATCTTACCAGCCTGTTTCTAATAATTGTTGCTAGTGTCCATCCCTCCAGACTTTGGTGTGGCCTACTTCCCACTGACACACCCAGTCAGTGGCACCCTTGCAGATCGCTTAGGAGTCGGTGTAGTAAATAACAGTAGTGCCATTTCTACTGCCAGCATGAACGCATGCAATTTGATCTGTGCACTACCTTCTTTCTCTCTGACTGTCCCCAGTACCAGTCTCCAGTGCTGCAGCTTTGTAGTGCCACTTGGATCCCACACAGTGGGTGAATGCATCCATGAACCAAACTCCTTCAGTATCCGAGTTGGTGTTTCCCCAAGATCCCAGCATGCCCAACATGTGCTGCCATTCTGTTTGGTATTAGCCCCTTTTTCAGTAGCTGACAGTGTATCAGCAGGTACCACAACTGCACCAGCTATCCACCAGGCTTCTTGAAATTGTATCTCTTGACATTTGGAAGGTGAACTATAACCCATTCTTGGTTAATAAATTCCAGATGGCTTCAGCTGTTAGGCCAACCTGTTCCTTACTGTCTTCACCCACCAGTATGGCATCTGTCTGCTGCTTTGTGGATGCCTGCTGGCACTTTCACAGTGTCTGGAAGTGTAGCTAAGGTGTTGTGAGCAATGGTTGCCATATACACCCATATGTAGTAACATAGTCATCATGGTTGCTCTCTGGTTTGTTTATTTCTGACAATTAATCCATGTCCAATTATTCTCCAAGAGTGTTTTTCACCAGCTCCTACATCTCCAGCTTATTCTTCAAAGCCATAAAAAGGCTTTGAAGGCTGCCTATGGCAAGCCCTGAAGACAAAGGTTTCCATTGCCATCTGGCTGGCCGTTGTGCTGGCCAGACGTTCTGATGAGGTGCTCAGCACAGGATGTGCTGTCAAACATAAATGCCACATGACTGCAGGGGAAGCAGGGGGGGTCATCTGCTTGTTCCTCAGTGCTAGAGTGAGATGGCAAGGCCCTCCTTAATAGCTCATTACTCAGACTTTTCAGCTTACAGTGTGACAACCAGGCTCCTGGCGTCATGATTCAACAGCCACACTCAGCCTTACTGGATAATGCCTTTAAAACCGTGTTACAAAGTATCTGCACATCGTTTTCTGTGTGCATCCCCAACAGCAGCAGCGATGGGTTTTCTGTACCAAGAAGTAGGCGACAGGCAGAAGATCAAAGGCTGCTGTTGCTTGCTTTCCTGTCGGTTTTTCTTGTTTTGGTTTTTGTTTCAATCACAGTTAAGGATGGTTCAGGCTCTGTACTTCAGAATGAACAGGGATTTGTAAATGACTGGAGCTACTTTCCCCCCTCTACTCATTGCAACTTTGGAGATCTTCCTTACTGTCTTCCCTCATAAAAAACAAGAAATACATTCAGGTTTGTGGGGAAAAAAATGGTTTTTACTACAACTTTAACTCTTGTGTTCTTACACCCCCTGAGGAAATCTTGTTTATTCACTACTCTGCTTAGGGGTCACACACACCTCTGGTGCTGTTGCTGAACAAAGCAAGTGCTTCATTTAAAACTGGCAGTTAGCAGTAGAAGGTTGTGGTAATGCTGCTGAATTCTAGGAAGGCCTGTTGGCGAGTACTCAGTGACTGCAATCGTCTTTGACAGGTGCAAGGTGTATGCAGTAAAGGGAAGCGGAAGCACAGGCAGGGGTTGCAGATAAGGTAAAGGACTCATGTCATTTTGAGACTCTCCTTCTTGAATACGATTGTCCAAACTCTCGCTTTAGTTTGAGTTGTTCTTGACTACAATCCAGCAGGTTTGCAAATGTGCTTTAAATGTGCGAGTCAGACATGTCATCTGTAAAGACACACAATGCGTATGTCCCCCTACCAGTGGAGTCTGAAAAGGGACCTGTTAAAGCTCATATATCAAGTCACATGGGGGGCCAATGAATGACCACAGTTTTCACATGTGCTGTGATGGTTTACCTGAAACCTGTGCTATTTTCAGAGTACAGTACATGGCTGACAGAGTGTGTAACTGCTGCTTTGTGTTTTCTTGGACACTTGGATATTTCACCTGGTCTCTTTCCTACAACCACAGCTCATCTCTTCATGAGACGACCAAACATACAGGGTGTTACACTAAAGACTTCTCAGCAGAAAGGTAGAGATTTTGTTGTAGGTTAAACTAAGCAGCAGTAGCCTCTGCAGAGTTAATAAATATATAGCATGGATTTTAAATGAGTAATAGATATGAATAAAAGCTTTTATCCCTTTCTTTTTCCTAATAGGAACAGAGTTAAAAGTCCAGGAACTTCTGGAAAGCAGAAAAAGACTGGATAACAAGATTGAGCTACTGCAGGACTTAAACGAGGTCGTCCTTCCTCCCCCAGAGAGCACTGCTAGTACATCTAGTACAGTGTCTGAATAACCCTGACTGTATTGGTGTCAATATTTTCTAATGATAGAAACCTTACAGTACATCTGGTTGATGTCTTTAGTAATTCCTCTTCCCCCCTGCCAACATAAGGACTCAAGCAAGAACTGGGTGCTCTACTCTTTTTTTTATACCTCACAGTTGCAGTAATTTAAAGTTGTCCCTTAAAATTCAATCATGGATCAGTGTGATACAGCAATTTTGGCTTTTGTTTTTAAAGCTCATCAAGACTTTTTATTCTCAAAGACAAGAGAGCAGCAGCTGCCACGCCAGGCTTGCTAAGGTCAGTTAACTGGGAGCACTTTGCGGGCTCTGTGGTAGCTGCTTCACTGTCTGCATCTAGACAGTGATGTTTTAAGGACCACAGTGCTGCTTTGGCTTTCTAAAGAAGACAAATTAGCAGGACTTGCACTTAATTCAGAAAGCTTCTGAACTATGAACAGGAATTACTTTTTTTGTTGTTGCTTCTTGAGTGACTGCTTCATGTGTAACTAGTTCTGCTGGAAGGGCAAGGATGAAACAGTGCTTGCAGGCAGACTAGCAATGGTCAAGCATCATACGCTAAACAAGGTGTAAACTGGATCAGTGGACTGTGTCTTCCCTTCTCCATTAAGAAGTGATATCACTCCCATGTGTTTTGTCTTAGAAAACATGTTTGAATACAAAAGAAGCACTGCTTAGCTATGAAAGGGTAAGTTAATGAAATACAAGTCTTTCTTAAAAACCTTTTATCTGCTCATGCTCACTAGCCCACTGTTGCACAGGACAGGATGGAGGTTGGAGTGTTCTATCACACCATTACCTGCACCTTGCCTCAGTTGCAAGTAGAGTGACCAACACCAGACACAGCTTCTCATGGCAGGACACAGCACCACCCTGTTAAAGCAGCTGTACTCCCGTGGCTTGAGCTTGTCTTTCATGAAGGTGGAGGTAAGTAAGGACAGAACAACAACTTCCAGAACATAAGCTCTTGGGGTAGAACCATTAACTTTGCCCATAGAACACAGCACTGGTATTTTTACCTGATTATACAGTTCAGGCCTCCTGGGTGTGCAGGACTAGAACCAACCAGCTTACTGCCTGAGCCAAGGAGTCATGTGTCACGCCGTCATCCAGCCTAGAAAACTCCCACCTAAACCAAAACTGTACTGACATGGAGCATGGATTGATCTGTTGTGAGGGAACAAAGAATGATGAAAATCCACTGTCATGGCAAAGACATAAAAGCTCATGTGAGCTCTTTCTGTTCAGCAGCAATTACTGAAAAGCTGTAGAGAAGCTTAGAGGACAAGTCCTGTATGTTTCTGTTCCAACCCCTGACAGGCTAGACCTTTAAATCCAAACCCAGTTGTTTGTCAGAAACATCGATGACATGTTCAGAAGCATTTTGTTAGGCTATCCTAGACTGAACCTCCAGTGTTGTGCTACAGAAGCTCCCTGGCCTCAATCAACAAGGTGAAATTCCAACCTTTGTCAGAGAAGTCATAACCCCCAGATTAGACCTGCAGTTAAATCTAAATTTCAAGGCTGAAGTTCCAGGTTCCCTGCTCTACCCTGTGTTTGGTGCAGCTGCAAAACCAGTACAAGCAGTAGGTGTGTGTGTGGCCATGCTTAACCTGCCATAAAGATGCAGTCACACAGGGACAATTTACCACAGATGGTAATGGCTGGGGTCTAGAGCAGTGCCTACACATACATTGGTTCTTTTCTGAAAGCCAGATCTTGGCTATTTGTCAAGCACAGAGAAATGTGGAGCATCCAATGATACATTATCTGTAGGGTTGGGTTGCCTTTGGTTTGGTTTTGTTTTATAAAGCACCTTACATGCTGTATTCAACATACAAAGCCTGCAAGTTTCTCAGGAGTCCAAAGAAGTTTGCTAGTGAACAAGTATAAAAAAAGTGGATTTTATTACAGGTACTTTATACAATATTTAAAAGCAAATCCCTCTCTTTCAGAATAGTGTATCCCTTCCCCTCCAAGGGGTACCCATGTTATCTGAAGTCACCAAAGAGGGAATTTTCTCCATTGGCCATTATGAATATGCTTAAACAGATTACAGAGAGTACACATTACAACTTAATTTAAGGTATATCCAAATGTAAAGATTTAATTCCACTGAGATTTGCTAGTTCTGTCTTTTTCAGAGCTACTTCTGTAGACAAGGATAGATTATTTTTGCACACTAAGCACTGACTAGACTTGGTTAGTAACACACAGCAAATGGCAAATCACTCAGAACCATGCAGCTGCAGTAACATACCCATGCCATTTGCTTTTCTACAATTACAGGGAGTTAATGATTTAAGTGACATGATTCAGTGGCTCAGGTCTGACTACTCTCCAAACCCCAAAAGTAAACCGAAAATACTAACAGGTGGTACTAGAACTGAGATTTCCTGGTCCAAATAGGTAAGTTCTCAACACCAGCTGGTATCCTTTGCATACTGCAGTGTTTCCTCTGTGTCTGAAATCAGGAGCTGGTTCCACCACTCAGGTTTGCTAGAAGCAAGTCAGCATTTTGCCTGACAATTTACAGCAGTTCACTCTTGAGCAGAGGTAATGTTTGTTTTCACTGTGGCATTTCCCATCTTCTGATAAAGAGACCAGGTAACACTTGGCTTTTGCCAGTGCAATTTAGACACCCTGTGATAGCTGCAGAACCCCCTGCTGCACCTGTAACTTACAGCCTCATTTCAGTTCTTAAAGGCTCCACATTTACTGGCTTTAGCAATGAATTCCTTTAGCAGGGGACCATCCATTTGCCAAAATGCTGTAGTTTGCGTCACTTCCGTCAAATGATTGACACAAAACTTAAAGCAGAACTCCTCTAAGTCCTAAACAGAAAAGAGAAACAAAATAAGCAATCTTATTTTCTTTGCTTTCATCACAGACACATTCACACACAAGTGCTTGTGTGTGCACTGTTTCTCAGAGAATCAGGCAAACACATGAACCCAGTGGCTCTCAGTGTTTCTCCCACACATAAACAGGAAATAATTCTGCCCATGTACGATGGCTACAAGGGGAAAAGCAATCACAATCTGTTCTCACTATATAGCTGCAGTCACAAAAACAGCTCTGCTGGGCAATACATATGTAGAAAGTTTTTCCCTTGAGTTTCCATCTGCATTCACTGACAGCTATTAAAACCCAACACAGGTAATGATACCCCAAGGACTGTGGATTAAGGAGATTCTATATGGTCCATAATGTAAACTCTCTCTGTAAGGTTGCTTGACTTTCTGCTTAGTTAAGGTCTTAGCTAAAGCCTTGGAATTGCATGCCATGCTCAACGCAAGCATGTGCTGACTGGGTAGTTTTAAAGCAAAGTTTAGGGAGAAGGCCTTTCTGTGCCTTAGAAAGGCACTCCTGTTACAAAGTATTCCACAAACATCCCCAGGAGGATTCAAGAAGAAGTACTGCAGCACAATACAACACAGTAACTCTTGCAGAAAGTGGACTCCGGATATTGGAGTCTACTTGGGAGAGCTTTCCATTTAACGATTAGAAAAGCCTCACAATCATCATTGCACCCACAGGATGTCTTAGAGAAAGGATGTCTAAAAGAACAAGACACAGTCACTGGCAATATAAGGTTGACCACAGAATGTTTCCCACTCAGATTGTTTTCAGCTCCTCTTTTGAGGAGAAAATTTACTCTTTGTGGTGCAGGCGTAATCTGCCATACAGAGGCTGCTGCAGCCCTCACTAAATAGCAACTGCCCGCTCCGCTCTCACCCCTTTAAGTTCGTAGACTAGCACTTAACCACTCGTGAGAGCACACCCTTCCTTCCTTAGCTGCTCTCTAGGACTGGGCACTGCAGTACAGCATAACCAGTTTGCAGAGCTCTTAAGCCACATGAGGTGCGAAAGACTGATGGATACTCATGTTTTCACTTAAGGTCAATAGTGAAAGCTAGAGAACTGTGTGCCAGTGAGAGTTCTTGACACAGCAACAACATTAAATATATCCTGGCCTAAAACCAGGCACTCTGAAGCTGCAGATCTTGACTTGTGTGGCATCTGTGCAACAAAAAAAGACAGGCTCATTAGAACTGAACACTGATGGGTTTCTTTTCTTTTTTGCTTAAGCACCAGAACAAACTAATACTTTAAACATAATTACGTCATACACGTTACAGTAGTTTGCACTGCTTTATTATTTTTAATCATATTCCAAGTCAATGCATCAGAGGTATACAACAAACAGAAATACTGTAGTATTAGTAGGTAACTTTGGGAAATTTTAAGTTCTGAATTTAAAAAAAAGGCTGAATTTCATCTGCAGTGGATGTACTCCCAGCAAACTATACTTAATATCAACTTAAGTGAATAAAGGCACAAAGTACATCCGATATTTTGAAAGCTACAATAAGAAGACAGACCTGATCTAATGCTAAGCACTTCAGTCACCAAATGAAAGGAGATTTTCATGTCATGAAGGCATTTTAGGTTGGGGAAGCAGCTTCTTTTAAGTGGTGCCTTCCAGATGCAACAGTCCCTCAAATGAGCTACGTCACCCAAGCAATTTCAAGCCCACATCTAGTGTCACTGCATGTACAAGCCACATTTTGTTAAAGACCAACCTCTCATCCTCACCATTCTCTCCCTGATGTAGCATTCAAGCCTACAGTTCTAACTACTTCTAATTCCATTTAGCTGCTGAGATATAGCCAAGGCATACCAACTGGCTTTCCTCCATCCTTTAAATGGAGAAGAAGACTCACCAGGCAAATAATCTTCTAAGGCTAAAATATGTGAATCTTCCTATTTCCCATTCATTCCCAAAGAATTCAGTATTTGCAGTAGAGCTGAAGCCAGAACTCAGACAGACTCAAACACAGACCTTTGGGAAAAGTATATCAAACAGGCAACACACTACAGGGTGCTAAAAGAAGTTAGGGCACCTGTGTGCCAATTGCTGGATACTAAAGACAATAAAAAACCAGTAAGTTCATTTACTGAGAACCAAAATTGCTTTGTAAGCATAAGCAGCAAGTTAAGAACTAACCAATCATAAAGTTACAAACATGATGCACAGATACTATGCCACATACAAACAGTCAGAGCAAACCCAGGCACATCTCCACAAAGCAGCATGTTAGTGACCTTCTAGTGAGGGCAGACACCATGCAGCAGAGAAGTTTCACTAGCCTTCTCTTTTCACACAGTTTGTCCTCAGTGTTTATTAAGACCATATAGCAGGTCCTATCCTGCCATTGCATTAGCATACCATAAAGACTCAAAGCATACTTCACTGTAGCTAAAACAAACCAAAAAAAGCCAACAAAACCCCAGCCTGCCAAATGAGAACAAATCCTCAAATGCACTCAATCCTCAAACCTACCATCACAGGGTATTACACACAACCTTACAGATCAGTAACCTAAGGGTGATGAGGCTGCTTTCCGTACTGTTCCAGGATTTGCTTTGTAATTAAGCCCTTGCTTCAGAGTTAGTGTTTTCATCTTTCAGAAACTTCTTTACAGAAATAGGAATTCATGAAGCTTGGCAAAGCATCACAACGTTTTACCATGAAATCAAGCAAGGCAAACATTTACAGATACTAAGTTTAAACCTGGGATTAAAGTAATCTTAAAATATTCTGTGTACTGGTTCACCTTCACAGTACTGGTTTATGGGGTTGGGGCAAAGAGGGAGAGAAGGGAAAAAAAGAAAAAGCCAGATCTATTTACCTCTGCTGGCAAATACAGTCCAACATTCTAAAATTCTAAAAGGGAGAAGCAGTTTTATCTGCCAGTAAGTGAGACCTTCCACGAAAACATAATGGGCTACTTCTCTCCACAGTTTGTCAGAAAGCAGACATCTAATTAAGGCACTGAAGTTTAGAAGTTTACCTCTGCATCATATCTGACAGCAGCAGAGAGCAATGAAAATGCATTTTCCACAGTAATTCCTCTCTTGATAATGTGCTGACAGAGTTTTTTCAGTCTGTTTTCACAGTACGAAGTAGCCAGATCCAAAAGCCCTGCAATTAAAACACTATCTTATTAGCCAGTTTTAACAGCCTCTGTTCCTTCAACAACAGTTTATGCTCCTGGAGTACAGACTGCAGCTGTATTCTATGTGCAATGTCCTACAACATGCTTTTTGCAAGTAGTCACTATTCAGAAACACAATGTATCTTAGCATTACACATGAAGAAAGGCCTTTTATTACCTCTGGCTGCAGTCGTGTTACTCTGCAAATAGGCAAGCTGCTCCTCTGATTTGCATGCCTAACTGCTTGCAAGTGCAGCACTGTCACAGGACAAGTGCCACAACACGAGCAAAACTACCACAAAAATCCCTGCTTGGATTACAGCTCATGCTTTACTGTCCAAGTTTCCCCTAGGACAGGGCTTCTTTGATACTGCCCTAAGCAGCTAACTCTGTAGTAAAACATGCAAGTATTTCAACCCACAGAAACAGCTGCACTCCCGAGTTTGAAACCACCACTCCGAGCTTATTTCCCAATGCACCACATTTTAACTCTCTGTAGTGAAATATGCAAGTATTTCAACCCTCAGGAACAGCTGTGCTCCCAGGTTTGAAAGCACCGCTCTGAGCTTATTTCTCAATGCACCACATTTCTCCTCTCGTTTGCCACAGCATTTATTTTGAAGACAGCTAAATTAATCACCAGTAAAATGCATTGTAGGCTAGACTAGAAGCCTATATTAATACAGTTATTCTGCATCCTCATCTCAGTTTTTGGATGCTGCTTTCTAACATAATTGGACCATAAGCAATACCTATTGCATCTTCAGGTGGAAGGTCAACACTGTCTGTATACAAGTACTCAAGAAAGGCACGATACACAGGGTAAGAAAACTGGTCTACTTCTATCACTTCCTTCATATCCTCATTCCAGTATGACTGGAACATGGTTCTGAAGTGTTCACACCTAAGAGACAAAGACATCATCTGGAACACCATTATATGAACACATGAATGTTACATTACAGTCCCCCTAAAGTATGTATTTGGGGCATTCTGCAATATTCACAAGTATCTCACCAACCCCATTATGGGCAGTGGCCCACATTTCAGTTTGTAATACTGTGGGCAGCACCATCCTTAGGCAGCAAAACAAAACTCTTACTTGATCTATGCTACAGAAACATCTGTGTATACATTGCAGTCAGACCAACTCAGCAGAATATGTTATCCTGAGAACAACAAACAGGCTTAGTGAAAAATCCAATATGGATCATTAGGATAACTTTGGATCCAACTCCTTGTATAACCCATTCAAAGTGATTGTGGATACACAGATGCTACATATTACAGGTTTAAGAGTTCCTCCCTATCCTTCACTTTCTTCTTTCCCCTTAGATGTGACACTAGAGGTTATTCTGTATAAAGAGGAGCTGTGAAACATGACCACTACCTGATTTTCAGAACAGCTTTGTGGACATGAATGTACTTTCCATCCACGCGGAACTTTAGGTCTGAGGTTTCTGGGCTGTCAAACTCTTTCTTCAGAGACTCTGCTACCGTTAAAAAATCTTCATGTTCTACAATTTTAAAACAAACAAACAACTCCAAATATATTAAACATCTTAATGGAACACACATCAGTAACTAAGGCTGGCAGATCAACTAAGAGCATGTCGAAGAAAATGGGCCAGCTCCACTGGCTTAGCAGTACAATGGTAAGATTTAACCTGATCCAAAACCATTTCCTGTAGGCAAGGACTGTTCCACAAAAGCTAATGCAGCAGTGCTCAGCAGGTCTCATTTCAGCTCACTGCACAGAGGCATCAGAGCACCAAGGAAACTACCTGGAGGAGTTCCTGTCTCATGCTTCTCCTGGGCACCACCCATGAAACTGTCAGCCTTCTGGCAGCTCAGTGTTAGTGCTGGGTATGCAACTTCAACCTGCTAACTAGTCTTTGCAGCTAACCTGCAGACTGCTGGTAAGGGGAGTCACACGGCATCTCTTGCAGCTCACTTGAGACATGGTGTACAGTACTTCAGCCACACGGACATGGTGTGAGCTGAGCCTAAAGAAAGGAAACATGTCACCAGTGGGCCACTTCTTTGTGCTGGCAGACTGGGTATAGATTGCAAGTTGTTGACTCACATCTTCGCCAGGGCTCACTAATGTGAGCTATCAGTCAGTCATACCAGTAGAGTCAGTGTATTAGTCAGTTATGACAACAGTGGCAACATAAAATCCAGTAGCAGTGCTGATGCAGATGAGCGCCAGTAGGTAGTGTGGGTTTGGTACAAACCAGAACACAGGACTTCAGCAATTTCAGAGCATGTTAAAGATGAGATATCCCAGCTTTCTGGCAAGTCTTTAACAGCTATGGCACTGGTCCTACAGAGGTCCCACTCTGTGCCTCTGCAAGTTGTACAAGAGTTGCAGCAGAAGTAGGCTAAGGCTTCTGGTAAAGCAACAACTCTGAAGTTGTAGAAAATGTAATTTAACCCACTATTTGAGGCTTCTCTTGATGCATCTTAACAAGTGTTTCAAAACACATGGCTTCTAAGCTTCAATGTATGGGAAAGAAAGAGAAATGGGTTTCCACTCCAGTGAGATGTCTCCCGAGTCCCACAGGACCACGGATTTTTCACCCATATACAGTCCATAAATGATTCTTCACCGTCACAGACAGCTGAATTAGTTGGCACTTAAAAAGGAATACTGCAACAACTAACTGCTGTAACAGACACATCATGTTTGTGCCATGGAAGACCAAGCAGTTCTCCTGTCTATGGATGACTCACAGAACCTGTGTCTCATCAGGGCTAATTAAATCAGGCTCCAATCTCCATCCATTTGCTCACGTGTATGTTTTTTCTAGGCCATCAGCTTAGCTTAGCTTAAGCTACGCAGCAGATCAACTTTCACTCTGAATACCTTATGTTCATTCCTTACAAAAGACTGCAGATTTGTACTTCACCACAGCCAATCCTGAGTGACTGATTCTTTTTTGCTTTCTTTCTTTTTTTTTGGCAGAGCAATCCTAACTGGAAGTAGAACAATAACCTTTATGAAGAGTTGGCTTTCACCAAGAAAACATGCAAAACACACTCCCCAAAAAATAAAAGAGAGGGGGTTAAAACCTATAGCAATAAAAGAAGACAGAGAAGGAAAGTGTGTATGAACAATGGCCATTAGAAGTATCCCCAAAAGTAATGCTTTTGAATCAATACCCAGTAAGTAGAATTATCAGGGTAAGAGGGGGAGAACCCCCAGAGGCTTCAGAGGAATTAGAATGCAGGTACAAAATTCACCTATCTTGTTTTACTCACTTTGCAAGTATATCACAAAAATCAAGACCTTCAAGGGGACTTAAACTGGGGGAGATGTCATCTAAACAGCCTTCACTACTAACAAAAGACAACAGACTTAGACACATCAGATCTCCACAGAGGGCAAGAGTAACACATATCACAGAGGAACAGAGAATGGAGAAAGAGGGGCAAAACAAAACATGGATTTACCCAGAAACAGATCACTCCAGGCTAATTTCTCTCTTTAGTAGAACTATATAGTTTTCCTCTATAGACAAGATGCTCTATAAACATGGAAACATGCTAAATGAGAAGTTAAGGTGAGAAGCTGGGTTAGGACAAGCAACATGCAACAATTAAGTCTGAGTCAGGAGAAATGTTACTTAGGATGTGATCCCTCCACAAAAGCAATGCTGTACAAGGACTGACAAAATTAGCACCTGCTGTGAATAGGAAAAGAGGTGAGATCTAAATGATCTTGAGAATTGATGCAGCAGATCTGCAGTGAAATCATCTTCATGCTTTGAACATGAAGCACCTCACTTTTCCAAGAAACTGTAAGCTAAGCACTTCACAGCATATTGGGGGTCAAACAAGAACTAGCAGCAGACAAATGGAACAATCAAGAAGAAAGACTTGAGGTTATTTAATAGTCAGAGATAGTGCATCCCAAGTGTAGTCCAAGTCAGTAAAAGAAGAGAACTCCAACAGAGAAAACAATTATATTAGAGTCTTGTTTTACAGAGACTACTATTGACATAATCTGTCTGTCTTTGGGCAAAGTCAAACTAAATCAAGTTGAGAGAAATCATTCTGTTACTTTACTTCCCTGCAGGAAACATAAAAGAGATTCACTCCTTCATACTCATACTGGAAGGGTAAATATTACAGTGGGAAAGCTAAAGACAATACATATAATTGGAAGTTGTTTGATACCAAAGTCACAAGTATTAGAAAGAGTCTTCCACATAGGAACAGTTTTAAGGGGGAAAAAAATAGTTTAAAAGATCCAAGAGTCCTTCCCAACCCCAAGCTGGAGCTCAAACAATAAAAACATAGGAAATACTCAATATTCATAGGGCAGTGGTTAAAACAGGTTCTCTCTAGATGCATGCTGGTAAAGATAACAATCTAGTTAGCCCTATTCTGGATCCTTAGCTGCTGAAGTAGACTGCTTTCTTCAGAAGGAAATATCCCTAGGTAAAAGAGCTAGTTTTAATCGCTGGTTCTCCTTAAAGCAAGAGCCATCCTGCCACAGAAGTAATGTCCTGCACTAACCATGAAAGTACACAGAGATTGTAGCACTGGCTGCTGCACTGAAACTTGTTCTCACCTACGGAGAGAAGGCGCCACATCACAGCAGGGGTAGCAAAGCAAGCAAAGACGTCGTCAGTACAGGCAAAGTGAGTGAGGTGGGGCAGGATCACCGACTGCCCACGGCATTGGCCCCACATGTACACCTGGCCACTCTGGGTCTTGGCAGCTGACGTGTGAGCAGAGTGGCAGGCTGCTATCTCCACAACCCTGCAAACAGAAGAGCCTTGGTGAGACACAGGTACAGAATCAAATGACTTTGCAAAGGCCTCACCAAAGTAACCATACAAACTATGCATCTACATTCCTGTGCTTCTCTGTCTTGCATGACTGTGGTGCTGCAACGACGTTTTCAAAATGTGTGGAGCTCTTACTGCAATCAGACACTGCTTCAATTAGGTCACTATCATCAGCTGAAATGCCTCTTATTCTTCTGCTACCAGGGGAAAAGAAAACAAAGTCTTGGGTCTCCCCTTTAAAAGCAATGCATAGCAGGCACTCTCAAGAAGTAGTTACAGAGCTTAAGAAGTTTCTGATTAGGGAGCAGACAGGGAAGTTTAATTACTGAGATTTTTGTAGAGCACTTTTCAGAATGTCTTTCAAACAGAGGTTCCAAAAATTCTCTCCTCTTGAGACTAAGTTCCTATGTGTATTTCAATAAACCCTTTATTAAGAAACCCTTCTAGTCCCCTTTTAACTTCTTTTTCATACGTAGACAGGGATCTGCTTGTATTTCTGACCACCTTATTTTGCTATTAGCTACCTTCCCCCAACGCTGCAATTCATCATGGAACACAGAGAGTGCTTCATTGGAGGAAAGGTGAATCCACACATAAGTACACATTCTTGAAGAGCTATACTTGTTCTTTAAATAAATACCTCACATAGTTACTTGGAATATTAGAGCTTCTAATGCATATTTATCTATTCCATTCTCTCACTACTCAGACAACCCCTATCTTGCCATCCAAAACACTACAAGAACTGAGAAGAATAATACTCCCACTGAAAGAACCAGGACATTTCCAGCGTCCCTGTTGCTCTGTTTTTTGCATATTCTGTGAAGTTCCAGCATTAGTGGAAAAAACAAATAAAAGCTATGCTTTCCTGTTTATTCTCCATGCTAAAAATGCACCAGAGGATTTCTTGCTTTTGTGCCAGAAACAGGCCAACAAACAAATATCTTTCCAAGCAATCTGAGAAATCACATATCAGAACGTTTGTTCCTTTACAGAACAACATGTGTTAAGAGTTTTTTAAGGCAAAAAGCTTCTTTAACACAAAGCCCATATTTTCAGCACAATAATTGTTTCAAAGTGGAACATGGAAATAATCTGCAGAAATTTTCAGTATACATACCAGTAATTTCTGACAGATAAAAGACAAGCAGACTGTTTAACACCATTATCAAATTACTAACTTCAGCACCTAAGAGGCATCACAATGCAATTATTTTCCAGACACCTAGACTACTTCCTTCCTTCCCCAAACTTTCTTTCCTTAGCAGAACAGATCCTTATTTTCAGAGTACCTATACTATACTTAAGAAGTATAGTAGAACACAGACTATAACACATGTATAGCACATGTACAATATACCCACAGTACATGTACAGGATAACATGTTAAGAATATACTTGCCATCAAATTTCAGGGAGCTGACCCTCAGCACCAAGCTAACACAAAATACAGTCTAAAATTCCCTTCCAAGCTGTATGTGCAATATCCTTCCTGGTACAAAACACCACCTCTTAAGGAGCAATCACAAGCACTACACATAAATGACAGAAGAGCTATATGAAAGAGAACAGCAGAAGCAGCATTAATATGCTTCACTGGGAATGACAGCCCATCCACTTAGAGCACTGTTTCCAAGGGAGCCAGATCAGGCAAGACGAGCAAGTTAACTGACTTGTTTGTCTCTTAGATTCCAAGCAGTTCTATGATATTTTCTCCCTCCTTTTGTCATTGAACAGATGCCAGTTTTATTATAATCCCATGCTTGAGTTCAGATACAGTCTAAAGGCAACATTCCCCTTAGCTCTCTCAAGAAATAAACCACTAAGGAGACAAGATTGGTGTATTTGCAAACACACACATTCCTCTTTCATTTGTTGAGACTAATATTTCACTTTGTTCTGTTTGTGTCAGTTTCCTCACAAACAAGCTAGTCTCACCTCAGCAGTCTGTGTTGTGGTGTTTCCTTTTGCCCTCTTCCCCCCAGCCCATATTTTTAGATTTTAAATAACCTCAGCACTGCACAGCTATTCATTTGTTAAGTGTGAAAAACAGGAAAAAGAGAGGAATGACTTCCCAGGCAGTTCAGAACCGGAGGAGAAAACTAAAGCACAAGCATCTCACAGTTAAGAGGAGATTACACATTAAGAGATTTACGTGGTAAGAAGTTTATAGACTAAGAGGTTTCCAAACTGAGGTACATTCATCTGTAGGTATGCACAGAGGGGCCAGAGAATGGGACTGAGGTCCAAGTTTGCAGGTAAACTGCAGAAGAGTCATCCCAAACACGAGGATGCTGAAATAGCATGAGTAGCACTTAGGGTTACTCTTTTATGAGATTAGGAAACTATGAAACTACAGACTACTAATTGGTCACACCACGACTGTCTGCCCTTAGCTCTAGCAAACAGAACTCTCTTTACATGGTTGGCTATTATCAGCCTTTCAGAACATTAAGGTTATTCCTCACATGTCACTTCTTACAAAAGTGATGCTTCCTTTCTCATCTTTTTGTCCAATTTTTCTTTTCTTCAGTGTAGACCTCAATAAAGCTTTAAAACCTTGGTTTATTGATTTCACAGTTCCAAGTTCATAATCAAAGGAATCATATATGGAATAGCCTAATAGAATTATTAATTATCTTTCAGTAGCAGGTAAACACAAAGTATATTTACTTTCAGTAATCATTACAGATATGAGAAAGCACTCAGCCTACAGCAAACGGTAACCTTCCTGTTACCAACCTTACCACCCTTTCTTGTGCTTTTAACATTGGCAATAGCGAAACAATTCAAGGAGGCCTACACACACATGCTTCCAGTGCTGGAAACTGCATAACACACTTAGCAATCCAGAAACAGCTTCAGCAAGATTACCTTTCTTTTTCCATCATGATCTGCACCGGGCTCAGCTGGTTACTTTTATTGCCAGTTCCCAGCTGCCCGTAAGTGTTAGCTCCCCAGGCATAGAGCAAACCCTCATCTGTTAGTGCTAGTGTGTGCGCATAGCCACAGGCAATCTGTAAGTAAACGGATCAGCATTACTACTAAACCAAACAGAGATGAGAAAAAAATCATACCACATATTGCCTTACTATAGCTGATACCAAATATCTCAGGCATTCTTCACTGCAGCACTTTAAGCTAATACAAAATGCGTTAACTGTATGTACTGGTCAAGTCCCAACTTCGTTAGTTTCATGTTCACTGGTTACTCTTCAGTAATTTACTGCTCCTGTGCAAAGGCTCCCTAGCCTTTGCTGCTTTCAGAAGAAAACTCCTCATGCAAAGAGCAATGAACTTCTTCATCGTGTTTTACAACTCTGAAACACTTGCAGAATCTGGTATTTTGGATACTGCAGACACTATGAGAGCTGTACTTCAACAGCCAACACCTTTTAACTCAAACCATCGCACGAAGCTCCACACGACCTTATTAAAAACCCAGCAAATCCCCAGTTTTAGTTTTATTCTGAAGTGGAAAGAAATATTGAGTTTTTTTAATCTAACAAACCTCAACCACCAAACAACCAAACCCACAGCCATGACTCTCATTTCATCTTCTCCACTCACTTCTGAAGGGCTGCAATACAGATGTAGAGTCCCATTTCAATTTCCCATTATTTCTTGTGTTCACCTAGTGCATTTAATCCATTCAGCTTCCTAACAAAGATGTCATTTTTGTCCAAGGCACAGTTTACTTATAGTTACTCTAGCTTACTTAAAATTAATCAGAACATTTACAAAGGCAAATATCTTATGGTTGAACTGTACTTTTTATAAGCATAATATAATTTACAAGAGCTAAAGAAGTTCAGCATTTGAACTGTGGAATCTGGAAGTAGGTGTAAGATTCTAAAGATACAGCTGTTAGCAGGTGCTAACAACAGGAATACAGATGTGTTTTCATTTCTATGTTAGACATACCTGGAGCACACACACCCCATGTAATGCTGCCACTCTGCATGGTGTTAGCTGATTGCCATTGTTTCCAAGTCCTAGCTGACCGTTACCATTATAACCCCAGCCATAAACCTGGTTGCAAAAGGAAAACAGAATTAAGCTGCTCCTCTCTAGATAAGTGGAGCATTTAAGTCTTAGTATCAAGTACAAAAGTCAAAGAGTGTCAAAAGTACATCTTCTTTTAAAAAATATGCTATTTCAAGAGCAATACAAAGAAGGCTGAAAGGCATTAAATATACTGCTGTGACCAACTGCATTGAACTTTTCCATCTTCTGTTTACTTTTCTAATGTATGTTTGTCTTTGAAGTACTACGAATGTTGCAGTAAACCCACGAGACACCAAAATCTCTCCCATGGTGTCAGCAGTTTAGTTGACTTTTACACCTTCCTCTTTTTTTTTTTTTTTTTTTTTTTTGGTAAGAAAATAAGAAATTTGATACTTTAATCAGCTGGTACTGGATTGGTTTAAACAGAAGTTACCCATTTAGCTCTATTTTTCCTTTAGCTTTGTTATGGTGGATATGACAAGATGGAAAGCATGTACAATGAAAGCTCATCTGAATCTCAGGGTCTTCTAGAGTCCCTCCAGACAAAAAATGCTTGGTTAAATGTAGTAAACTTTGTGAAATGTAATTAAAATTTAGGTTACAGTTCATACCTGGAAAAAAGACAACACCATTAACTTACATGAGAAAGAGTAGTTGCACAACACTAGGGGAGTGTTCAAAAGCTCAGTCTGGTTTTGTTGCTGGCAATTAGACTATATGTTTAAGAATCAGTGTATTCTTACCAAATAAAGGTTTAATGGTGCACACTTCCCAAAAAGCTAATTAAGATATATGTTGAGCAATCCATTGAAATACGAAGGCAGACATGCTTAACACAACTGTTTGAATTCTTGCAGTTGGAGACGCAGTAAGAATTATCTTCCAGTATAGTCTGCCATAAGCAGGAATGCTCAAACACACCACTTACACCACTTCCAGCTAATTACAGTGACCTCATAGAAGTCAGCAGTAACTCTGGTACGACTCCATCAGCACAATTCAATAACTTGAGCCCTTCATGTCAACATGTCTCCGTGTTCAGACATTAACCTCCTACGTTTGGGTAACGGAACATAAGGATGCAGCAAAGCTTACCTCACCATTGTTTACTACAGCCATGGAGGAGGTCTGACCACAAGCGATGCCAACTACCATTTTACCCTGTAAACAGTTGGAAACTCGCCGAGGAGTTGGCTGGTTTGCTGTAGATCCAGATCCAACTTGACCACAGTTATTGTAGCCCCAAGCATAGAGCTGTCCATAAAAACAAAATTCAAAAAAAGCATTTTAAGCCTTAATAGCAATAAGAAATGCTAATCCAGCTGGAGTCAGCATCAGTGTGCAAACTCTGCCAGAAGCTAAAAGGCTTCACATTAATGTTCAACACAGAAAGAAGCTGATGCAGCAAATATGAACGTGGCACTTTTTTCACTTCCTGCTACAGAATCAGAGCATCTGACTACCATAAGAAACAAAAGGCACTGAATGTCTAAGAGCATAGAGACAAACTGTCTTAATGCTTTCATAGTACTGGAAAAAGAAACACAAGCCAGAATGCTATTTCCCAAAGATGCTGAACTCCCCAATTTACAGCTAATCACTTTTCTTTATAGAACTCTAACCAGGTTACAGCTCAACACTCATCCTATCTTACATCTTTGACTAGCTGTGAAAGATGTTTTTATCAGCCTTTGTTCCAAAGAAGTAAAACTTTCTTATAAAGTGGCACTGACCAAAAAATGGACCATCTCTGACAGTTCAAGTTTGCCAGGAGCAAACTAATAATAGTAATTAAACAAAACCCTAACAAAATACTGACTCTTTACATTTGGAAGCCTAGAAGACAGGGAAGCAATTTGCTGTAAGAAAATATGTACAGTTTTGTGTTTTCAGTTCCTTCAGTTTTTGTTACGTGCATACACAGCCATAGTTTGGCATGAAAGTATTTCTGGTAGTTCATTCCCTGACACTTCACCCAGTTCAAAACTTCACCCTCTCGGACAACCCATTCACAACAAGGTAGCCAGTAAAAGCATGCCGATAGGTAGCCTAACACAAAGTCTGTCTATTCAGCCATCCTTGACTGAAAGTCAGCCATCTGACACAAGCACCTCCTTCATCACCAAAAATACTCCTAGCAACACAACTCATGTACTCCATCCATAGGAATAAACCAAAGCATTGGTCCTCTGCTCTTTGTCACTTGCATTTTCTTGGTCTTTGATTGCTACTGAATATTTGAAGATGCTCCATATCTTTATTTCAGTAACACAGAAGAACTGAGGTAGAAAATCTCAGAAGGTAATCAAAATGCCAAAAAGCTGATCAATTCCCTCTTTCTGAGCAGCACCAATGTCTCTAGTCCTTTACATCTATTATGATCTTGTATTTATTTTGACCTGCATTAAAATGACACTGAACCAACTGTACAAATCAATTATGGCAACTATTTCCATGAACACTTCAATGCTTCTCAAACTCCAGATGTATCACCACAGTGTTTTTTGCAGACAAATCTTTCTGTAAGTAAAACTCTGCTTAACACAATTTTTCTGCTTTTAGTAAAATTGATTCTGGTACAGATAAAATCCCAGGGCACAAACAGACTAAGCTGTTGCAAGGTACATTAGAGATGGATTTACAGTACAACGACTAGCCACAATGGCGAGCAAGCTGCATATGTGGACTCCATGATAAACACAAAGAAACATCCCTGCGTGCACAGAAATTCAAAGCACATTACATTTATCACAAGAGACAGCAGGGCCACAAAAGGCACTTGACAGACAGCAGCTAGACACTACTTTAAGTAATACAGGAACATCTTTTCCTTCTCATACAGACTGGATTTTTGAGTTCAACCAAGTCAGATGTGACAACATGAAGATGCTCCTTAAGTGTGGGCTCAGCTACAACACAGATCACTTAACTCAACGACCCTATCCCAAGCTCAAAATACTGATTTGCTGTATTGTATTACTGTTGTATTAGGACTCCTAACTGAAGCATAACACAGGCATGTTCAGATTATCAGGATGGAAAAAAAAAGTCATTTCCATTTTCATTTTAGGAAGGTTTTAAAATTCTAACTCTTCTTTTGTTGAAGAAGAACAGAAGTCAGGCTTTCCTCTGCACACTAACATGCAACTCCAATCAGATACACACAAACTGGTCCAATCTGACTAACTGGAAACTAATTGTACGTGCTTCCCATGACACATCGCCTCCAGCCATATAAACAAACAGCATAATGCAGCCTTGGATATAAACCAAGCCAGTCATCAGCTACACACAAAGGTATTTAGAGGTGTGCAGAGCAGCATTCTTTCACAATACCAGTGTGAGGATGATAAAGACTACAAGAAACAGACTAAGCACTAACCAGCAAACGCAAACAACTCATTATACCCCGTAAAGAAAAGAACTGCAAGCCAATTAACAACATTCCATTTTGCACCTTACAAACCATTCTTTCACCTGGAAGTGGCACAGCTTTCTGGATTCATCCCTGTGAGACACATAACAAATGAGAGACACAGGGCTTTATTCCTTTGTTTTTGTGTTTGGGTTGGATGGAGTTTTCTGTTGAGGTTTGTGAGTAGTTGTTTTGAGTTGTTTTCAAGTCTGCTCTGAAGAGCAGGACATCCTGGTTTGAAGCAGCAGGGGAAAAGGTTATGTTGCAACTCCACTGCAGAGAAAGATAGAACTAGCAAGGTCACATGTGATAATCACTTCAAGAAGGAGATTAAGAGATTGGAAGAGGTTTCAACTTACATCCCCATCAAACGACAGCGCCATGGAATGATGAGAGCCACAAGCTACTTCCACTACTTTCTTTACTAGTAGATTTGTGCAGACTTGAACAGGAGTAATGCCCTGATTGGTTGTGCCATTCCCAAGCTGGCTGTAACCATTATGTCCCCAAGCATACACTTCACCATCTGCAAAAAGATTAAAGTTTGTGATAAAATCCACCAAAACAACCCAAGAAAGTTAAAATAGACAGAACTCCACTACATTAGCAAACGCCAACATGAAAGTGAGAACACATTACCAAACGGTGAAACTACGACAAGAACCACCTGCATGCTAAAAAAAATCATACATCTGTACCTGAGTACATAAAATAGCTATAGCACAGCATAACCTCTGATCTATTGGGGAAATACATGAACGTGCACAGGTAAGACTGAGTGGGTCATCAATTACAAAACTAAAACTCCACAGCAGCAACATAATGGAAATCGAAGCCTACTTTACCTATTACAGACTACATTTAGTTCCACTCAAGACTGATGAGAATCTCTTAGTGCACATTACCCAATTAACAAGCAAATGCAATTACACCTTAATCCATTCTTGTTAAATGCAAGTGGAACTTAAAATCTGTTTCCATATTAGATGGTATTTTTTTACCTTCAGTACAAAGTACGACATGGGGTCCACTTCCGTAACTGAGACTGGAAACCTTCTTTCCACACAAGGCTTCTAATTTCTTTGGTACTATTGTGCTCTGGTTATCTCCAGTTCCCAAGCAATTACTGCAATTCAGCCCAAAAACAAATACCTGTAAAACAGGAATAGTCATCTCAAATGATTGAAACTTGCACGTGCACAGGTCTTGTAAAGCCAGGACAAAGTTTTGCCATGGACTCTCGAGGGCCAGAGACCTCCCTCATAGAGGTTAACAAGCTCAAAAGTCAGGACAGGAGCTGATAAACTGACAGTTTAACTGACAGGTTATCCAATAGATCTGAGTTCTTCTGGTCCAGGCAGACCCAGAAACTAGGCTTCATGTGCACAAAGAGTACTATGAAAAGTATTAAACTGTAAAGGTGGAAGACATCATCTTCTTCTAAAAGCAGTTTGTAAAGAGCAGTCACAGCTGTACCACTTGTGGGAGCCTCACCCCACTGGTAGGATGGTAGGACTTCAGGAAAGACAAAAATTCCTGTTCTCCCTTGTCTCACAAAAACCTCTCACGCTAATATATCCCAGAATATCTGGCTTGTCTTCTTTGAGCAGCACAATGCTCACTTGCACTGACTTCCTGAGTCATCAAAAGTCTGCAGATAATCCTGCACTGTATTGTTACTTAGCAAACCATAACCTATTTGATGTCTTCACGGCTGGAATACTCACACTTAATGTCAAGCTGCCCCAGCTTTTGAATCCTAACTGCCTTCAAAAGTGCATGTACTGCACCTTGGCCTTTGCCATTTGCAGGTTTCCTAAATACTCCAACCATGCTGCCCCTATACGAGACTAGGAAAAAAAGTTACAGCTTACATCCCACACATTTTAGCACATACAGATTCAACACAGTGCTTCTGAGGAGTATCCAGAGGGCTCTGATAACACCAAACTGTAGACTCCACGTTGCACTTTCTTACAGCCTTACCTCATCATTGTGTGTTATGTATATTGCTTCGTTGGCTGAGGTACCAAATACACATGCTTTCCGGATAGATGCTATTTCCTGGGGTGACAGTAAGGTAAATATTGGCCACTTGCCTACATCCACCATGATGCTGCTGTGTGTCATGATGTTCTTACAAGGAAGAGGACATTGCTGTAAAACCAGAAAAAATATTTAAAAGCGTGTTTTTGCACTTTCATCAACATGTAATAAAATCATTTCCTTTAAATGGGAGAAAGATGCACTATGGCTCTGAAAGCATAACATTCTATTCTATGCTAAATGTGCAGTTATAGTGCCACATGTTAAGATGAACAAATAGGGATTTTCAGTACAACTGAACATCTGCTGTTGTACAAGCAAACTTATTAAAAACTTGTGAGCTAGGAAATATCCACTGGTGGCAGAGTCAATTTCTGACGAAATTGCAGCTGAAATTCCTGTTTATAAAATTTCACTTGTGCATTATTTTATTTACAGTCTTACAACTCAGATATGCAATGTTGATGCTGTTGATGCATATGTGAAACCTGCAAATGAAATAAAGCTCAGGCTGTTCGGCACATGACCCAAATCTGCCACCTCATGCATAATCAAAAGCTGTTATTACAGTCAAAAATTATTTGTGAGAGCACAAAAGCATGAGGTAAGCTCATGTGTTTGTACAACTAAGCACTGAAGCACATCAGAGGAAAAGTTATTAAGTAAAACCATCATCATCTGTTACGTAGAAACAGGCTGGACCACATTAAAATGTGGCTGGGCATAGAGATGATCTGTAGGTGAACATAGAATCATAGAATCATAGAATCAAACAGGTTGGAAGAGACCTCCAAGATCATCGAGCCCAACCTATCACCCAGCCCTATCCAGTCAACTAGACCATGGCACTAAGTGCCTCATCCATTCTTTTCTTGAACACCTCCAGGGACGGTGCCTCCACCACCTCCCTGGGCAGCCCATTCCAATGCCAATCACTCTCTCTGTGAAGAACTTCTTCCTAACATCCAGCCTATACCTACCCCGGCACAACTTGAGGTACTCAACCCACCCCTCCACAATGCTCCTTCTTCCCAGTCTCCTCAGGACAATTGCACCAGCTCAAGAACAAGGCCAACAGCCAACACAAACATATAGAACTTATCTAAGCCTTCAGTCCTGCACATAAGAGCTGCTCACACTCTGAAGAGATTCTGCCCCTAGTAATCCATGATGCACACTCAGGGACATCAGCAAGTTTTGTGAAACATGAAAAGCAGGTGGAGAATTTCACAGAACATTCAGTGCCCTGACACATCACAGTAAACCATTGGGAAAAAAAAGGCTAACAAATCATTCAGTGACTAACAAAAGTAGTCTCTATCCAGATGCCATCATCCCCATCAACATTTAGCTCTTCCCTTTTCATTTGTTTGCTCCAGTCCTATCCCATCCTCTTATTTGCTCTGATGCTGTCAAGTCAGGCTTCCTCTTGATGATGCCTGGGTATCAGGTAGGGACATCAGTAAGAACACAATTTGTTTCTGACGTTTGCTTCTCAAAATTGTGTTGACAACCAACATGTGGCTTCAGAAAGCAATGCATGACCAGCAATAAACACTAAACAAGAGGTTGTTCAGTGCAGATGGTTTTGGAAGAAGTTTTGCTTGGGGGTTTGTTGTTGTTGTTCAGTTTGTTTTAAGAAGTGCTGAGGTCACAGTACAAGTATGTGTACAAAAACCCCAATGCAAACAAAACCCAGACTTGTCTCCTTATCAGATTTCATGACCTTGCTCCAATAAATCCAGCTCTGCTCTACTGGCACTTCCCTCACTAAGAGCCTAACCTCAATCTATTTCACACTTGAGGACTTGAAAACATCTGAAATCTCCAGACTGCACATCAGTAATATTTTTTTTGGCAGAACAGCTTTTGAAAGTCTACCTGATGCCAAGGCCACGTTGCATTCTACACAGCTAAACAGACTGGAGTGCATCTAAGCCTTCTTAATTTCTAGTCCAGTTACTAACTCAGGCTAGTTAGCTGATAAACTTGTTACCTCACACTGGCAAACCTTTCAACGTGTGACACTATCGATCAATTAAAATGAGACAGCAATGGCTTGTTCTCTTGAGCACAGCAATTAGCAGTCCCTTCTGACTTTCCCTGTTGAGTTTGTCTCACATAACATACAAATGGCAATGCATAGACATGTCGTGAACTGGCTATTAGGACCAATATATCCTTTGATGAAGTCCTTTTCAATACATCCTGCCATCCTAAGACATGAAGACAAACTTTTACTTTAACAGAAAGCTTTCTAGTAAATCAACATTAGACTCTCAGGGTGCTGCAAAATTTGTTATACTCCTCTAAAGGTCGTGGCTTAGCCCTAGACAGCAACTAAGCCCCATGGTGCTGCTTGCTTACTCCCTCCTTCCTGATGAGATGGGGGGAGAGAATTAGAATGGTAGAAGTGAGACAAACTCATGAGTTGAGATAAACAGTGTAACAGATAAAGCAAAAGCCTCCCACACAATAAAAGCAAAACAAGGATTTCATTCACCACTTCCCATCAGCAGGCAGGTATTTGCCTACCTCAAAGAAAGCAGGGCTCCATCATGTGCCTGGGAAGAAAAAATGGCATCACTGTGAATATCCCTGCCCTCCTTTTCCTCTTCCCCAGCTTTATATGCTAAACACGATGTCATATGGTATGGAATATCAGCTGAGATCAGCTGTCCTGGCTGTGCCATCTCTCAGCTTCTGGTGCTCTCCCAGCCTACTGACTGGTGTGGTGGTGTGAGAACCAGAAAAGGCCTCGACGGTGCACTGCTTAGCAGTAACAAACACACATCTGTGTTTCCAGCAGAGATATGAACCACAGCCCCACCATTAACTTTAGCCCAGCTAAAACCAGGACAAAGGAAACCAGCTAACCCTCCCTTGCTGATCTTTGCATTAGGTCTTTAATGGAATTGGCTTACTTGCCACAACTGCATGGCTCTGTTAGACACTTCTCTCTGACATAACCTTTCCAAACACTTCCAACACCTATGCAAATTATGCTGCATTTCCCATATCTCAGCTGGATATCTTGTCTGTGGTGTGCTGGCCCTGACTGGATGTTGCTTGCCCACTGAAGCTGCTCTATCACTCCCCTCATCTGGACAGGGGAAACAAAACGTAACAAAAAGCTCCTGGGTTGAGCTAAGGACAATTACCATCACTAGCAAAACAGACTCAACATGATGAACATTAATTTATTAGAGCATGATAATGAGAAATAAAACCAAACCATAAAACATCCTCAGCCCATCCTTCCCCTTTCTTCCCAGGCTCAACTTCACTCCCCCACAATTTTCTCCACCCTCCTGCCAGTTAGTGGGGCAGAGGGACAGGAAACATCAGTCAGTTCATCACATGTCCCTACTGCTCCTTCTTCCTCAGAAGCAGACTCCTCACAGTCTTCCCCTGCTCTAGTGTCAGGTCCCTCCCACAGGACACAGTTCTTCACAGACTTCTCCAGTGTGAGTCCTCCCCACAGCTGTAGCTCTTCATGAACTGCTCTAGTGTGGGTCTGTCAGGAATGGAACACTCCAGTGTGGGTCCCCCTACAGGGTCAGCAAACCTGCTCCAGCAAGAGCTTCTGTCTCCACAGGTCCTGTTGGAAGCTGCTCCAGCATGGGCTTTCCACAGGATCACAGGCTCTTTTGGGCTTTCTGCTGCTCCAGTGTGGGGTCCTTCACAGGCTGCAGAAGGTTATCTGCTCCTCTATTAACCTCCATAGGATGCAGAGGGGCAGCCTGCCTCACCATAGTCCTCACCACGGATTGCAGGAGAATTTCTGCTCTAGTGGCTGAGGCACCTCCTGTCCCTTGGTGTCTGCAGAGTTCTTTCACCTCTTCTCACTCTTTTCTGGCCACAGTTGAGAATTGTCCCTTTCTCCTTAAACATGTTATCACAGAGCCACTACAACCACTGCTGATGGGCTCGGGCTTGGGGAGCAGCAGGTCTATCTTGGAGCTGTCTGGCATTTGCTCTATCAGACACAGAGGAAGCTTCTAGCAGCTTCTTACATGGTCACCGCTACAGCACCCCCCACTACAAAACCTTGCCATGCAAACCCAATCCATTTGTCACACAAACTAATACCAGTAGGCAAACTCTTTCAAGCACACAAGACTTTGCAGATTGAGGACACAACCAATGAAATCCATCAACAGTGGACCTCTCACATCAGTCACACTCAAACTTCATCCTTGTGTAACATTTGTCTGCACATGGGAGGGAAGGTGCACAGACTGTCCCACAGGCAAATCCTCGCTATGGAAGGCTGACCTAGGAGCTTCAGTCACAGTCACATCGTTTCAAGTAGTGGCACAAAGAAACAGTGTCCTCCACTCACCCTTCCCTTACTGCATCAATAAGAGAGCTGAGGTTACTGTTTGCTTTTCCTGATAATCACCCAGAGGCCTGCACCTTGCTACATTAGATACGATGAAACTGAAAGTTTATAAGAGCAAGGTAGCAGCAAATGTAACAGATGGAGTCCAAAGTGATCAACTTCCTTTGATTTGTGTGCAAACAGTTGCCCACCATCGCGAGCTACGGTTTAAATGCTGCATGCAACGTGGCCGCAGGCCTTGTGAAGAGCACCTGCCACATAACATGCAGCTTTTCAATTCATTGCTAGCATCAAAGTCATCAGCTCAAACTTGGTGCTCTGGCGGATGGTTCCTTTTAGAAACACTGTCACTGCTTTTAACCATCTTGTAGTTTTTGCTCATGATTCAGCGACAAGCAGCCGCACACCACATGGCTTCACTGCCACTGCAGAACTAGCCTTCAGAGGGAACTTACACGAACAATACAGCTTCTAACTGCTTTAACGTCTTTGAAACTGGCCAACAACAGTCATACCGAAACTAAGGTGACTGTCTGAATGTCAGTGAGGCTAAAAGCAAGCAAGAAAGGATGACATGTAGAGAGGAAAGCTGAACTGGACATAAGCTGCCACAAAAAGGAACTGAACTCGAAAGAGTCACCAACATTAGGGGGGAATCTAAGTGTGCTCACAGTTAAGAAAAGCCACATGCTTCCAGAGGTAAGCCCTTTAAAAACTCTGTTCTGAATTGCTGTCTGTGCGTTCAACTTTTCACTCATTTGCTTTCTAAAGAAGAGTGCAGGCCAGGTCTCAGCAATGTGTGTTGGTAAATATGAATCCCTTCCCCATCCCCCAAGAGCATTAAAAAAACCCCAAACCCAGAAAAAACAACCCCACACCAAAACAAACCAACCAAAAAATCCAACAAACCCAAACCAAAAAACCCCAAAGCCAAACCCCAAACACCCAACTGGTGTTTACAAATGCTTTGTTAAATGGTTTTAGATAAAGTTCAGCAGTTTATAGCTCAGCTAAACAAAGCTTGGCTGGAGAGAACAATAGCCCCTAAGACAACATCCTACCGGGGAAACAGTACCAATTGTGGCCGCCACAAAAAACTACACTTAACTCCTCAAAGATTATCTCCAGATTGGTAAAGAGGATTTGAGCACAGTCACACGTTTGTTTGCTTCGCTCTGTCCTCAGGCCCCAAGGTTGCAGTTTGTTCTAGCAGGGCAGACTTACTCGAACAGAAAGAAACTGCAGACTCAGGCCTTCGTTTCTCCCACTTGTCCCCAGGAATTGTAACAGCACCGAGAACACAAAAGCTGGGATATCTGGCTTTAGAACCACACAAAGTGACCGGCACACGGATCCCTTTATAGTTACACCTCTAACAAGAAAGAATCAAATCCTAGACATAACACTAATCTTTCCCATGTTTTTTCCCAGTTCGTTTGGTTTTTAATCTCATATTTCAGCACTGAGAAAAACATGGGAATTATACATACTAATCACACTCATCAGACACACGAACTAAGTGATTTTTACTGCATCTTCCTCCCTGCCAAAGAAACCCCAAACTTTCACTCCCCGAAACCACGTCTTAACTTACTTTCTTTACACCTTACCTAAGGCAAGATTTCTACGACAAAATCTGTGATCAAACCTCTGCATGATTTACTTTTGGATGCCTTTTATGAGCAACACAGGGATAGAAAATCCTGCCGGTCTAAGAAATGACAACCAGACCTATTTGCTTTGAGTAACCAGCCGGTAGAAAGAGAAGCAAGCAACAAACACCACACAAATGAATACCAGTGAACATAAAGATGGTTTAGCCATGGCAAAAAGTCCTTAGTAGGATGCAGTCATCCACCAACCATAACGAGACAGTAATTACTGAACCATTACTGCCGTTTGTTAAAGTAATTCACTCAGCACAAGACACCTTCTAAAGCAATATTTCAATCTATTTCAATCTGAGAGATACAGAGATAAGCAGAGCATTCATATCAACGCTCTAAAGAATTATTTCATCTTCCAAACACTGTTCTTCTTAAAAGACTTTGCATTTAAATTGTTTAGTATCTATTTCTCATAACTCCACCCCTAGCTTTAATCGCTGAAGTCCTTTTTACCTTTTGGCAATAGATGACAAAATGCTTCCCAAAAGAGGTCGCCTAAGGCATCTAAACGGGACCTCTGACAGTCCTTTTCAAACAGTAAATATTCACTCGCTAGTTTTATTTAGCAGAGGTGCATTAAAAACCGAAGGAACGCTATTCACAAAGAGCCCTGCGAAGAGAGAAACAGCCTTTAGAGCCCTTTTTCGGCAAGCTAGAGCTCAGTCTCCAGGAAAATGACAACAATGGGAAGGGTGAAATTAAACACCAAGAATCAGAACAAAATAAACAAATAAACCCCCCCCCCACAACACCAACAAATCCAAAGCAGAAACAACTGCAAGAGCACACTGAGCCACGCCAAGCAGGAAGAGAGGCTTCCAGCTGCGGAGGAGAAATTCACAAGCGGACAGGGAAAAAGCTTCGCCAAGTCCCTCTGATGAGGAGCCCCAGCCAAGCCCTGTTCGGATGAAAAGGACCCTTTCCTCCTTCGGATGAATAGCACCCAGCCTTACAGACCCTCGCTAGGGTCTCTGCGGTGACCTCCTTCCAGCTGCTCCCCGCTGCCGACTGCTCCCGCCCACGCCAAACCGCAGCCTAACGGAAATGAAAGGGGGCGGAAGCAGTCCGCAGCCCCGCGCAGGGGACACCCAGCCTGGAGACAGCGGAGTGCCGACCCAGCTGCGCGGTACCGCACCAGCCTTCCTCACCTGGCCCACACAGCATCCTCCGGCGGCCCGGGGGCTGCCGCCGCCTCCGAGGGACCCCGGCCGGAGCTGCAACCGTGGCGGCCGCTGGGATCGCCAGAGCACCGCGCAGCGCAGGGCGCGGGCCAGCCCCGCACACGTGACGGCGGCGAGCAGGGCAGCAGGCGAGGCCGGGGGGGGCGGGGAGGTACCCACGTGACGCAGGGCCGTGGGCGCGCCCCTCCCGCCCGAGCGGCCGCGCGCGCCGTGACGTAGCCGCCAGTAGACGGTGCTGCCCCCCTGCTCTCACCGCCCCTGGGGCGCTCCGAGCGCGGCCGCGCAGCGCACCTGTGCCCTCGCCCCTTCCCGCTCCGCTCTGCTGCCTGCTCGGGCTGCTGGCGCTCCTGTGCCCTCGCCCCTTCCCGCTCCGCTCTGCTGCCTGCTCGGGCTGCTGGCGCACCTGTGCCCTCGCCCCTTCCCGCTCCGCTCTGCTGCCTGCTCGGGCTGCTGGCGCTCCTGTGCCCTCGCCCCTTCCCGCTCCGCTATGCCGCCTGCTCGGGCTGCTGGCGCTTCTGTGCCCTCGCCCCTTCCCGCTCCGCTCTGCCGCCTGCTCGGGCTGCTGGCGCTCCCGTGCCCTCGCCCCTTCCCGCTCCGCTGCCTGCTCGGGCTGCTGGCGCTCCCGTGCCCTCGCCCCTTCCCGCTCCGCTGCCTGCTCGGGCTGCTGGCGCTCCTGTGCCCTCGCCCCTTCCCGCTCCGCTCTGCCGCCTGCTCGGGCTGCTGGCGCTCCTGTGCTCCTCGCCCTGTCTCGCTCCGCTCTGCCGCCTGCTCGGGCTGCTGGCGCTCCTGTGCCCTCACCCTGTCCCGCTCCGCTCTGCCGCCTGCTCGGGCTGCTGGCGCTCCTGTGCTCCTCGCCCTGTCTCGCTCCGCTCTGCCGCCTGCTCGGGCTGATGGCGCTCCTGTGCTCCTCGCCCTGTCTCGCTCCGCTGCCTGCTCGGGCTGCTGGCGCACCTGTGCCCTCACCCTGTCCCGCTCCGCTCTGCCGCCTGCTCGGGCTGCTGGCGCACCTGTGCCCTCACCCTGTCCCGCTCCGCTCTGCCGCCTGCTCGGGCTGATGGCGCACCTGTGCCCTCACCCTGTCCCGCTCCGCTCTGCCGCCTGCTCGGGCTGATGGCGCTCCTGTGCTCCTCGCCCTGTCTCGCTCCGCTCTGCCGCCTGCTCGGGCTGATGGCGCACCTGTGCCCTCACCCTGTCCCGCTCCGCTCTGCCGTCTGCTCGGGCTGATGGCGCTCCTGTGCTCCTCGCCCTGTCCTGCTCCGCTCTGCCGCCTGCTCGGGCTGCTGGCGCACCTGTGCTCCTCGCCCTGTCTCGCTCCGCTCTGCTGTCTGTTCGGGCTGCTGGCGCTCCTGTGCTCCTCGCCCTGTCCCGCTCCGCTCTGCCGCCTGCTCGGGCTGCTGGCGCACCTGTGCCCTCGCCCCTTCCCGCTCCGCTCTGCCGCCTGCTCGGAGCGGCTGTTGCAGTGGCCGGTGGCAGTGTCATGAGTGGAGAGCGAGTGGCGTCCGGGCGTACCCCTACAGCTCGCAGGCCCCTTCTGACCCCTCAGGTACGTCTCCTGTGCTGCACGGCTCCGCTGCCCCGGCTGCCGTACACACCGGGCGCGGGGGCTCGTCCCGTCGCGATCTCGTCTGAGGCCCCGGGGGGGAAGCCGTGGACAGGCTGCCGACAGGCAGCTCCGCGACCTAGCTTCGCATGGAGAGGTCGTGGTTGACCGACGGCGCCATTCTGCCCCCACGTCCTCGAAGTTTCCCTGCAGCCAAAGCGCAATCTCGCAGGACTGTGGCAGGATCTGTGCTGGTTGTACTTTAGGCTATCTCCTGAAATGTCTGAGAGCAGCTGCATCTTAGAGAACGACTTCTCTTGACTGAAAGGGCTTTAGCCGGTGTATAAGTATCCGTTAAAATTCAGCATCTTCTCAGCTCTCTGTACCTGCAGATCAAGTAGGACACGGAGTTGTGGGGGCGGATCCAGGGAAGAGGAAATCTGAGACCAGGGGTGCCGAGAGAGCTCTTTTGTTGCCCAAAGTGTCACCAGGAAGCGGGTTTCGTTCTTCTCAGAATTCTGCTCCTTTTCCTGCCCGTGCACAGGGTCAGAAGGCTGCTGAGATGTGCAGTAAGCAGAGACAAGTAGAGAGCTGATCATCTGAAATAAAGCAGTAGCATAGAGCCCATTGGAAGGGTTGCTTTGGTTTGAGGAGAAGTAAATGTAGGGTAAAACTATTTTATTAATTAAAAAATAATTAAAAAAAACCAACATCCCCTTCAGTACCCAGGAATCATGTGTGGCTGGGTTGCTCCGAGAGGGAGTCAGTAATGCTGAAGAAATTCTCCCCTGGAATATGAGACATGGAAAGCACAGCAGTAGGTTCAGGGTAAAATGAGATTTTTTCCCTACCAAGTTCCTGCTCACTGGGCTGTTGAGTGGCTTTAGCTGGCATCAGAAATGGACTGCTGAATAGGCTGTGCAAATTCTGGACAAAGACAAAGAAAAGGCATAACTGAGAAGATACATGGACAATTATCATCAGAGTCTCCATGGGAAGCCCTCAAAGAGCCAGAACGGAGACATACACAACACGTACTTTCAGCCTGTGTTTGTGGATCTACAAAGGAATCATCTGTGAAGGACAACGGACTTTCCTGGCATTGCTAAGAAACATTGCGAAGGTAAAGCTGTGTAAACATAACTTTGATCCCCTTCAGTAATGTAGAACAGACTTTATTAGTTACATTATACAGCAATCTAGTCCTAGTGGAGCACAAGCCCCCACTCAGGTTTTTAATCATAAGCATTTAAGCTCCTATTTATTAGTTTTCACCAATTCGTTTTTACCATGTGCAGTACTTTCTTAAACAGGGGTTGCAGGCAGTTTACACTATGCCTGAGCTTTATAACCAGCTGGAACAGTTTTAAATGTTCTCTGCATGGAGCAGAAGTAATTTTATAATCTCAGAATTATGTAGTTTCATTTATTTTTCATTCATTAGCAAAAAAGTAATCTTTTTCTAGAAGGAAAAGAGGTAAGAAAGCTTGTATCTGTCTTGGATGGATTATGAGAGACTGAAAATGTTATTAAAGCTTTATACAGGTGAAATATTGATATTCAGAGAAACAAAAAACCAGAATAGAAGGAATTATTGCTTAAGACACTAGGCAGATAATGTGTGTTAACTTGTTGCTGACTTTGCTGATCTCACTCTCTTACATTGATAGTCTCAGTTTGCATCTTTTTTGATAACAGTACCAGGTGACTATGAAGTGTTTCTCTCAAGTTACCAAGTTGGGAATATCTGAGATTCAAAATGAACAACAGCATGGCATGGAATTACACCACAAATCCTAAAGCAACCTGAATCAGCAGATTAGTTTCTAAGCATATGTTGTTGAAACTGGAGATAATGAAAGTGTGTATAAGTCACAGGTAAATCCAGTCTTAGGAGAATTTATAGTCTTGGCAATTATAGATTGTAAGTCCGTTCTGTATCTGCAGCTCTATATGCGACCACAGTGAACAGTCATGTTGGCAGCAATCAATGACCTGTTAAAGGATACTGAAAGAAGAAAACTTTTCAGTTTCCCTCCCCATTCCGTGTTATTTTTTCCATCACTCAGCTGTTTTCATTCAAACTGCAGAGACCTGAGGTACGATGAATCTGATATGAAAACAATCCAGAGCTAAAGGTCATCTGTAAGCACCAGGCGTTTTATTCCAATTCTGTCCTGCTGTCCAAGGCAGGTACACAAAGCATAGCTACAGCGTGGGCCATCGTTCAGAAAAAACGGCTTCAAGGCAAACCTGCCGCAAAAGGCCTGAGGGCTCTGCAGAGGGAAGTCCTCCTCTCATCAAAGCCGGAGCTCTGACCTCCGAGGTTTGGCTGAGGCTGTTGGATGCCTCTATAGAAAGGTACTCCGTGAGAAATGTGTGGGACAACAGTGACTCTCGGTGGCCAGCCAGGTAAAAAGCAGTTTCTGAATAGCCACAGTTTGATGGTTAGGGTTTGTTTGGCTTGTTTTATTTTGGTTAATCTTTTCTGCCAGATAGGTAGTAAAGATCAGTTTGTCGCTTTTGTTGTTGATGATGATTTCTTGTATCTTTTTGACACATCTCATTTATGTTATAAAATGTCTCAAACATGTCAGCTAAGACAAAAGCTAAGAACAAATGATCAAACAAAGTGGCTCCTGCCCGACACAGGGCGGGAGAAGGAGGAAAGAACGAACTGACCTTGTTGTGAGTTTATAAAGAGATAGCAGAATTATGGGATTGAATAACAATTTTCTAGTGCCCAGAAGATTTTTTTAACCCTATAAGCTGGGACAATGGGGAGGAAGGTTTTCCCAAATGGAGAACAGGCACATGAAGGAGGCAGATGACAATTTAACTTGTTTTTTAAATGGGGAACTCAGACATACATGTAACCCTCTTGCAACAGCATGCACTGCAGAGTGTGCAAGCAGTTCCTTGAAGGCTCAGGATCCACTGTACATCATAGTTCTCTTTTTTTTAAAGATCCATCTAGAGAGCTTCCTGCTTTTTCCATTTATAAACTGGTTTCAAAAAAGATCACTCATGATCACAGACTGCAGGATTTATCACATGTGCTGGTTAATACTCTACACTACCTGCTTAGCTTTTGGATCAGCCTAAAGCTTGACAACAGCAGTGCATCTTACATACCCTCAAGTTCTACAAAGCTTGGGAGGGTTCTTGGTATCAACCAGCTCTGTGGGTCAGCTATGGAAGAGATGTGTCTCATAGAAACATCTTGCAAAACATAGTCTGTAGGACCCTTTGTAATCCAGTGCAGCCTATCTGGGCTGGACTCAGTGTTTTGCTTCTGATTCATCTTCCTTTCTTTTAAAGATGGAAAAATCAACACACCTTACCCCCGAAGTAAAAAGTATGCTGCTGTCTGGCCACCAGTCACTTAGTCCCTGACCAGACAGTCCCTTCTATGTGCTGAACTTCACTCCCAGCAACGCTGGCTTAAAACATGGAGACACTATGCAGAGATTCTTGCTGAGGAGACTATGCCTCCTGCAAATGCATGGAAGTCCTTCTTTATCCTCACACGAAGGTAGCTGGAGAGCAGCTCTGCTTTGATGCCATGACATGCAATTTACAGCTGCCTTCGGTTCTGCTTGCCTCTGAGCAGCAAAACCTGACAAACGAAGAAGGCAAACACTGGCTTTGCTGGGACTATGCTTGGCTGCCTTCAGCTCTTGCACAAGGGACTCTGCAAGCTGTTTCAGCAGCCCATTTTTGCCTCTCACATGTAAAGTTCAAGTGGTGCTGTCTTGTTAAGCATTTTTTTCCTTAAAGATTTCCCCCACCACTCAGCCACGGAGAACTGACTTTCCTTCACTTGCAAAAGTTACAATGTAGTAAATACTTTGATGTAAAGAATTCTACAGATTTTCACCTCAGGGAATGCATTTTGACTAGTTGTATTTCAACGAGACATTAAAACAACAAACTAACAAACCAAACCCCCCCCCCAAAAAAAAACCCGCCAAACCAAAGCATGCTTGTGTGCATTTTTTCAAGTTGTTGTCATTGCTGTCTATGTGCCAGGTCATAAAAGCTGACGCTATGGAGTCTGGGTTTGTACTTTTCGCCGTAAGACCGACAGAAAAACGGTCACTTCTCTTGGTGCTCCTCTTTCAAACCGCACCCTCGAGCTGTGATTCAGCAAATTCCCAGAGCAACCCTGCTCTGAAACCCAGGTTCCTCCTCGTCCTCTCTTGCTGGGGGTGGATTTCCCCTGCAGAAACCAATGAACAAAAAGCTCTCTTTTTTTTCCTGTACGTAATGAAGAGGAAAGTTGCTCCACCATCTCTCCACCTCTTCCTGCATGAGATTGGTACTCTTTTGCACCAATCACTTCAGGTTGCAAATGCAGATGGAAGTGAGCGGCAGCGGAGCTGGGATACAGAAACTGTTCTTTCAGGCAGCGCTCCCTGGCTGTGCTCCACGCATAAGTAAGAGCTCTCACCGCACTTCAGCTAGGAAGAGAAGGAAAAGCAACCTGCCTGTGTCTGTCTTAACAAACCTCTGGTGCTTTCTGGGAGAGGCAAGACTGTGTACTCTGATACTAACTGACATTAACTGACACTTGCCTTTTTTTTGGCTGTAATTGTCCTGCCGCGGTTGAGGCAGCATCTTGATGGGGAAGCTGATCTCCAAAGGCAGTCGCAAAAGAGATGCTCGAGTTGTCATGCTGGGGCTCGACTTTGCTGGCAAATCCACCCTTCTATACAAACTGAAGAGCAGCCAGGCTGTGGAGACCTGCCCAACAGTGGGCTTCAACGTGGAGTCTCTGCAAACACCCTGTGGCATATCCTTCAACCTCTGGGATGTTGGCGGACAAGTTAGCCTGCGGGCAAGCTGGCCTGACTACCTGGAAGACATCAGCATCCTCATCTTTGTACTCGACAGTGCAGACATCGCCCGATTGCCTGAGGCGATGGCAGCACTGGAGGAAGCCCTCAGCCACCCCAGCATGGCTGGCGTCCCTGTCCTGCTGCTGGCCAACAAGCAGGAGATTCCAGGAGCAATGTCTCCCACGGAGCTGGGGGAGAGGCTGCAGCAGAGGCGGCTGGGGGAGCACCGGTGGATGCTCCAGGGGTGCAGCGCTCATACTGGCCAGGGACTGCAGGAAGCCCTGGCTAGCCTGGGAGAGCTGCTGCGAGATTTAGAGCAGAGCTCTCCATCCCAAGAGCAGCCCCTCGCAGGGTCAGCAAGGAGGATGGAAGCTTCAGAGGAAGCCCAAACCTGAAATGGATCATCTCAGCCTCCAGGTACCCCAGAAAACAAACAGATGTGCACCAGGCATGTGCCACAAAACACCCAGCCATTCATCACCAAAACCCATCAGGAAGACCTCCGAGCAGAACTCCCACCCTGGAGCATATTCAGCCCCATCTCTTGGACTGCAGCTTGTCTCGCTGTCACCAGGCTCTGCTCATCCATTGCACATGTGTCCAGTGCTTCAGCGGGGATGCTTTTTGCCAGAGCAAGATAGATTCTACCAGAGATGTGCACAAGGGACAGAGGAGGCTTTCATCTTTCTGTGGAGGCTAGCCCAGATGCAGCTGTCCTGATGAAGTGATCCCCACAGCGAGGTGTTTGAACATGCCCTGTATCGCTTCTCTCCAGTGTTTATCAGCTGAAAAGGCAGCAGCTGCTAAATGATAATGGCTGAACTGCAGCAGCGTAAGTGCAGAACTCTATAAACACTCAACAGCTCATTGGTTACGCTTTGGCATCTATGAGTATAATCTTCAAACCAGTTAGGCTTTGATGGTGTAATCTGGTTTCAAGCATGGTTATATATTTATTTCTGCATTTCTTGGTTTGGATCTTTCTTTTCCATTCATTGTTTTTATCAAATACTGAGTTCATGAAAAGAATACCTAATTCTCCTTGGATGATATTTAAATATAAAGAAACAAGACCTGAGTTCCAGATGCTTGGAAACACATCTGTGTGGCCAGTCAGTACCTCAGTATCTCTGAATATCCTCGTGGTGACCTGGGCAGCAAAGATGAAGCCCCATTTCTCAGATGTTTTGAATCTGGAGGAGACCACACTACAGGCAGTGATTGGTAGCCATGACCTAGCCCTTTGAAATGCCAGTCCTAGAGGTGGGATGCAAAAGCCTCTGTGTTGAACTGGGATGCCAAGGGCTGATGTTTCAGTCTTGCACCTCGCATCGTAGGAAGCAGAGCACTGTACGTAGGGGTGGGGAATCGGCAGTAGTTTAACCTCGACACAGACCAGAGTGTTGTCCTGACGATGTGTTACTCCTCACTGGCTCTTGATATGTCCTTTTGACTCTACAGGATTGTTTGCTGGTGATTTAAAAAAGGCACTGAAGCCTCTCTCTTTCCCTGTGTTTTTTAGGGCCTCTCAAGAGAAAAAAATGACAGCAAATAGAGGTAACCAGCACACTTTGGTAGATAGCACCAATTAGAAACTAAAACAGTGAGGTGAGAGTTGTGGAAGAAGGGGTTGGTTTTGGCAGCCTGAATGCCTGGAACTGATGAAGCAACATCCTGGTTACCAAAAGTATTCTCACTTCCCTTGAAGCAGTAATGTGTCAGAATGGCCCTTTCTCATGGGGCATCATGTGATTTACCACCCTTGGGTTCTGGAATAAGGTTTTTCTAGATGTTTAGTCACTGAGCTCATTTATGCCATTGTTACAGACAGTCAAAACAATACCAGGTCATAACATTTGAAACAGCAGCACAGAGTTTACTTCTAATTGCTATTATTCTTTTCTTCTGTGTTGGCAAGTGTGTTAAAACAAGTCAGGCTAAGGAGCCCTGCACTGCTCTAATCAAATGCTGGAAGGCTGTTCATCTGGCAGCCCTTAAATGCTTCAGTGGCAAAACTCCTGCCCAGTTCAAAGGGAGCAGCATGCAGGTTTGCAGAAAGAAGCCCCTCTAAGGAGGGAAAATTGTTACCTCTTTTTCTTGGTTATTCTACTGCCACATGGAGTGGCAGAAATTAATCTCTTGAACATCTGTGCTTTGGGACTCCAGCCAGGAGGGCACCCTCAGACTTTCCATCTTTGTGAGTGTGTGACAGATGTCACAACCTCTGCACAGCTTCCTAAAATAGCACAGCTTCTCTCCTAGTATCAGACAAAAGAAAAATCTTTAGAATACTTCTTTGGTTTCTCACAAATTTGAATTATCAATTGTTTTTTTTGCTCCAGAGCCAAGATTGCTTTTTAGCAGCTTCTCTGGCTGCTAAGCTTATCCCCTTGCTTTCCGTGATGCTACCTGTCTCAAGGCCAAAAGGAGAAGTTTGGAACAGCAGATTGTTTGTCTTTTATTTACTCTACCCCCCCCCCCCCCCCCCCCCCCATCAAAAAGTGTTTACTTGGTTCTCATAATGAAAGCTATTGCTTGTGAATAGTTTCACTACTGTTTTTATCTCCCCCCAACCATTGTTATAACTTGCATCTTGCCTCCAGACACTGCTAGTAGCTGCCTACAGTTTCGTCAGCTCTCTTTAATTGACATGGCCAGTGTTTAGTTGCTAATATGTTCTGCTTTTCCATGGTCCTGAGTTTAGTGGCTATGAGCTAAATGTATTGGCAAAAGTGGCTAACTCATAGGATAGTGAGGCTTAGAAAGGACATCTGGTCCAAAACTATGATTAAATTAGGTTTCTCATGACCAGGTGTAGCAGTTCTGAATGTCTCCAAGGATAGAGGTTTAACAGCTCAAAGTCTTGAGAGGCACTTGGCTATTTTCAACCTTTACACTGATGTAACAATTGTGCATTGATCTTCCTATTTGCCATTCTTCTGAAAACAAAAGCCATACCGGTAAGTATCTGTCCTTGCTTGGAGCTGTCAGTGCAGTCTCCTTGCCCAGGGCTATCAGATCCTCCAGCCCCAGATCCTCCCATTCCTTCTCTGCTTTGCAGGGATCACTCTTGTGAGAGCTGCCTCTTTCAAGGACACTGAGACACACCAGTCATCTTTCAGACTGTTATGAAAGGACATAGCTAATTACTCACTGAGGTACTAACCTTTCTCTAGAACTGGTTTACAGAACACTTCAGCAAGCCCTTTTTATGACTTTGAGTTCAGCACAGAGTTATCTTTTAATTTCTGACAAGAAATTTTCTATCATGAGAAAGAGGGAGAGCAGCAAGCTGGAAGAAAAAGACCAACCATCCAACCAACCTACCAGTATTAAAACCAATGCAGGAAGGACTACTCACCTTCTTCCCTTCTCCTCAACAGCACAAGAAGGATTCACCTTTTCCCTGTTCTCATCATAGCTTCCATATTTCAGCCAGCCCATGACACAGAACAGCTTCTACTTGTGCATTAGCTGTTTTCTGCTCTTGGCACTGTTACTTTGCTTTTCAATGGACCTAGGTGCCATCAGCCTTAGTTACTGATGTGGCTTCTCTGGTGGGTTTCACCACAGGGCCTGAGATCAGAGGGAAACCATGCGACCCCAGGGCTGCAGGGTGAGGGCATGAACGCTTGCCAGTGAGCTATTTCTAGAGGGAACGGGCAGCCACAGGGCACGTGAGAGGGAGCTGTGACCAGCTGTAATGCTGGGAGTGTTAGAGCAGCAGCCAGGGACCTAGGAAATGTCTGAAGTAAGAAAAGTCAAGAGGAATATTTTGTAAAGCTATGAAGAGCTTTGTTTTGCACAAAAAAAGAGTAAGGAGGCTTTTTAAAAGGGGCCCTCTTGCTTTGATACACCTAGTGGCTTTAAATCAATTTCTCCCTCTTAAAGAAAGCCTGAAATAGCATCTATAAATATTCACCACGTCACTCACCACCAAACAGCCAAGGAGCAAAACCACATGTGACCTCACCTCCTAAAAAATCATTAATACCCTTGCCAAATGGCATTAAAACCCACTCATGCAATTATGACTGAGACAAAGGACCAAGGGCAGCTTGAGACATCACAGCCCTCAAGGGGCTAATTAAGAGGCATCTAAACTTCCTGATGCTTGCTTTTTCCACGATGCATTTACTTGAGTCGCAGCCCTGAGCTTGCCGTGGAGATGTTGTCAAACGCACCAGGTGAAGGCTGGCCTTTGGGCTAGGGCCTCAGTGATGCGCCCGTGGCCTGACCGCCTCAGCCTCCTCCCGCCTTGTACTTCCTGCAATGTCATCTGTAGACAATTCCTGGAAAAGGGAACAAGGAAAAATGAAAAAACCCCATTTGGCCAACAGCTGTGAAAGGCAATGCCAACCCAGACCCTGGCAAGTGTGTCACCCTCTGCACACACCCCTGCTTGCCTCTCTGGAGTTGGACCAGAAGCATAAAACTCTGCTCCAACACAGTCCAACATCTGTCACCTCCAAAGCTCTAATGCTTTAAATTATGCCAGTAGCACTGTGGGCTTGTCTGCTAATTGAGAGAAACAGCCCCACTGGAGCTCCCAGAGCTGATGAACTGGTTTTTAATTGCCCCTCAGGCCTCAGATTTTTATTACATTTTCTTTCACCTGTGCTGACTAACCACATCTGGACGGGGCAAAGAGGTTTGTTGATTTCAACAGGCCACAGTCACTAGTACAAACAAAACCTGCCTGGTGTTTGGCAGCAATGTGGTAGAGCTCTGCTTTGCCTTGGACGAGAAGCAGTATTTGCTTTCTTAACCAAAATGTGGCAGCCACTGGTTTCTGCAGTTTTTAACCTCTTATTAGTTAGTAGTCACCTTTCCCAAGGTGCAGTGTCCACCAAAAGCCTCTTAAGTAGCAAACCACTTCAGCTCCCAGAGACAAGCAGCAAACTGGCCTCCATGTAGCAACTCTGGGCAACTACATACAGTCAGAAGCAAGTCATGCACACATTAGATTTCTCTGGTGTAGTGGAGGGGCATAACCTGATTTGGGAGGTCAGCCCCTGGCCACAGAGCCTGCAGCCAGCAGTGAAGCCTGCCCAGCAAAGAGCTATTGCCTCACTGCAACCACTGTTAGCTCCCACACAAACTTAGCTTGGAAGGAACAAGATAGAGGGAAGACAACTAGGCAGCTTTGGTAGCAATGGCACACTCTACAGGGCATTCTAGATCAGATCAGCGTAGCACAACTGGCCCAGGCTGCTGTTCAGTCCATGGAGGATTTTAAAGGTGTGCCTGTCAGTGATCTTCTTACTCACTTACCTGTTTAGCAGATCAAGCAAACAAAACAAAGTGTCTACATTTTTGGAACTATGGGGAACATTAAGACATCTCTTAGGCTTTATTTGATCCAAATAAGATGTCTCTTAAAACAAAGTATTCTTTAGTCCAATATAGTGTCTTTTAAGTCATCTAGGTAGGACCTGGGGGACGGTTAACAGGTTGCAAAAAAAACAAAAAACTCCAGCACAATTCAGGAGTTTTGTTTTGTTTTGCCAAGTGAAAACCAAAGGAGGCAGAGACTTTGGAAATGGGATTGGAGTCTTTTGAAATCTTTATCCTTTACATCCTCAGGTAAAAGGATCTGCAAAGATTTCACGATTGTACAAGAAGCTCAAGTCCATCATCAGCCTACTCACGGAGAGGAAGGGGCTTTTCCTTGTGACTCACCCAGAGCAAGGATGCAAAGTCAGAGTTGCAGAGTTGCAGGCTCCGGTCAAGCAGTTAAAGAGGTTTTCCTCCACGGGCGGTCACGTAAAAGCAGGACTCTACACAAGTCTCCAATGGCTTAGATCAATCTCCTTGAACCTTTAAAATGAAGTTGCTATTTCATAGTTAGGTAGATCAGCTGCAGTTCACTTACCATGCCATTCCCCTCCTTTCCTCCCCCCCCCTCCACATAATCTTTTGGGAAACATCTCCTTAAAATGTATGATACTCCCTACTGGAACAGCATCCAAAGTTTCAGAGGTGACTGAATTAGCTTACTTTATTCGTTCTGGTAACAGACTTCAAACTTTGATGCAGAGTTCAGCTAATATCTAGTCAAAGACAAAAAAACCCTAAAAGTCCATCCATGAAGACTGATCAGTTTCATAATCTTCAAAATAAGTTCTTGATTTTTCTTTATAGTATTTGATAGCAGCTTTTTATTGGTTACAAAACCTAAGCCCATATACAAAATTAGGAACACATTTAGATGCCTCTTTGAAAGAACGTTTTAGTCTATTTTAACTGATAGTTTAAAAAAATAATAAAAACAATGCAATTTTAAACACTGTTCTGAAAACATAAAAGTGCAGCAATATACTTTTGTTTCCTTTATTAACTATGAAATGGTGCAATCCCAATCAAAAGCTGATAAGGTCACAACAGAAAGAACTGAGCAAATGCTTTGTCCTGCCTTACCCAGTTCTCCATGGTCACTTTTAATCTGATGCATTGAGTGCAAGAAAAGGATCAAATCTTCACAGTAGTGGAAAACTGTTGTTTCAGTATCAATTCGTACGTACTCTCCAGGGCAATAGTGAGTGCAGGCTGATCAGGGTATCCATCAGTCTATATGGCCTAGAGGGAGACTGAATTAGAAGGGGGCAATATTCGTTCACAGTAACACCTGCTGGAACTCTGAATTTCACAAAAGCTTTGTGACCTTACCTAACTTTGACTTCTTACTGTTTAGTTTGTTTTCCTTTAGCGAACACCACACAGTTTCAAGATTTTTAGACTATAGTGTGTGAATAGGATGCAGTTACCATATGAAGCTTCAACTCAACTTTTGGGAAAAGAAAAAAGGCACAATGAACTTCAACTCAATTTTATGTGCACAAGAGTTGAAAAATCTGAGCCACCTTAAAGAGAAATTGATTCTAAAATTTATAAAACCTATAAATAATCAGAGGCCAAACCACTATATTAAAACAGATTATCTAGCAAGTAAAAATCTTGCAGTTTAAACATACGCTTGTATCCAGCTGTGATACAAGACAACTCACTCTTTAAAGTGGCTCCACCTTGGCAGATATATATTTAATGAATGCACACCTGCTATGCGTTGTTCATCAGTGGAAAAACAGCTGATCCACAAAGCTCTGATGGCATCTGTCCTTATCTTCATCACAGTAAATACAACCCACATCCAATAGCTAAAATTAGTTTAGATTCTTTTTCTATCCCTTCACATCAATGCATTGGGAAATTACACCCAGTAAACAACAGCAACAAAACCAGTTTGTGTGACAGCTTACAGAATTTACGAGTTATCGACCTCCACCCCAGCAGTGCCAAGATCCCTTTGGAAGCGACTGGGTCAGGCGGTTTTCCAAAAGCCAGGACCTCACACACCTTGTGTGAGGTTGCTGAATGTGCGCTGCACATCAGGGTTATGCTGAGCAACGGCAGCTTCCGTACAGCCTCACACGTCAACCAGTTTGCATCTTCTGTGTTCGTTTGTGTTTAACTCACGTGAGTAAGAGCTGAGACTAATTTCTGAGTTACTCTTCCAATACTCCAAGAGTGAAGCTTTTATGACGCTTCTAAGTAGTTGCTGGTTTGTTGCCAACCACATCATAAGCACTGGTTACTAAGTAAAAAATAGTTTAAGACTAAATTACAGTAAACATGAAAGCTCCACAGTTTAAACCCAATATAAATCAACCATATCCAATTATCAATTTAAAACAAAATATACTGACTACTGAAAGTTGAAAGCAAGATTCTTTTTAACTAATACATTTTTTGGACAGAATTTTTTGTTTGTTTGTTTGTTTTCTACAGTCTGGGACTCTTGCTTTCAGCTTAAACAGAAGTTCAAGTCCATAACAGGTTGTAGCTCAGGTAAAATACCATGCACAGCATTTGATTACTTCAAAACAGCAGGAACACACAGGCTGAAGTGAGTGGTCAAATAGGGCTCGCTGTTCTCAAAAATCAGGTATAATGGCAAAAGCTTTACCAGTCCAAATCTACAGTTCATTCTCCAACCCTGGTTTCTGAGGCAGTTAATGAACACACATCAATTACTGACAGCTGAAGTAGTTTTCTCGTTTGTTTTAAGCTTAAGTGTTTAATCAATTGCCAAGTGTTGTTGGTTTTGTTTTGTGTTTTTGAAGTTACTTTTGTTTCAGTTTCACCAATGAAATGCATTTGGCTTGCATTTTTGTATCTACTCTTCCACATGAAGTATATGAAAATATGTTTGTGGAGGACGATGAAGAAGGCTCAGAGCAAACTGGGCCCTTGTAAAGTCTTCCAAAATGTAGGCATCATACCAAAGTGTCTTGATCCACAGCGCACCATTTTCCAAAGAAGCTACTTTTCCATGGAAAGCCAATGTGCCACCACTATGGAATATTTCTTAACAAAACTGCAGGCTGCGCTTGTCAGCACGTGGCACCAGGAGGAAGGCAAAAAAAAGGTAGTTGGGACTGTTAAAAAGGATTCTGAAACAGTTTAGGAGATCATGCATATGCATTTACAGTCCATGTGAGTGTGACGTTTGGCAACTGCAAAGTGACCGATACATGGCTTGCTTTAGAAGCATCAAAACGAAGAGGCATGTGTGTCTTGGAGCCTTTTGTTTCTTCACTTGGTAGCCATCTGGTGGTGCTTCGTACTGGTGTGGGACAGAGAAGCTGCACTTTTCTGAACTTAAAAATTAAACTCTTTTGTTTGAAGATTGGCCGTTGGGTCGAAGTTGTAAGTACCTCCTTGAGTGGCTTCAGGAATGAGACTGGGATCTTCATCGATCTGTAAGACACAACAGGTACAACACGTGAGAGGCTGACCCTAGGCACACGTTCGTACGTGTAGAAGAGACTAACTAATGGTCACATTTCCTTTGCTTTCAAATAACAATGCAATAGAACCAGACCAGTTGTTGCAATTTAACTCCTCAAATATGTTTAAAGAGGAGACACAACCCTGTTATTATACCACTAGGCAAACAGAAAACTGTACTGGTTAGAGATGGGGTTGCTGCTTGGCCAAAGCAGTTCCTATTTTAGCTGTGTGATTTAGTTTTCAATATCATTTTTTAGGACTTCTGGAGCTGGCCAATCACTAGCTGTGAAATCCAAAGTTAGATTTGTACTTTCTCCCATTTTCTTTCAAAGTGGAAATAATTTTTATCAGCAGCTGATAAAAATCTTTACAGCAAGCTTAAAAGAGTAGTCAGCATCTCCTATCAGAATAGGAAGGATCCACAACTTCAGAACAGCTTCATACAGCTCTCACAGGCACAATCCACATGTTTTTTATGACCAAAAGCAGTTCATTACTCTATGGATATCTAATGAAAGAGCACCAACATCCACCTGCACACAAGTTCCCCAAGTTTCTTCAGAATTTAGGGAGTTACTGCCTCTAGGAAGAGCTAACAACATAAGCAGTGGCACTGATACACACAACTTTAAACACCATGCATCTTTCACACCACCAACTGCACCTATGCTCTGAGCATGCTACCTCTACAAAGCAGGCTGCAGGAACCATATGCCTTATGTCAAACCATGTGTCATTCTGAAGTAGGTATGAGACCCTGTCAGAGGGGGTATCCAAATAGCTTCCTGAGATGTGGGCTTGGAGTAGTGTGGATTTGACTTTGGGTGACAATACCTAAAATTGGAGGGAGAGATTAAGGCCTTTGGCGACAGCAACAATCCACAGGAGGAAGAGTGGGGCAAGTCAAGCCCAGATGAAGATCGAATCTAGTTTCAGAAGGCTTTACAAAATGTTTAGTACCCCTGCTTTCTGCAGGGGTACTAAAAAATAACTACCTGAGTTCACATGCCTTTAGCACAAGCTGAAGTTGTGAAGTCATTAGTGCTAGCTAATGCCTGTGTACTTCACAGGGCTCAGCAAAGGAGCAGATGGAATTAACAAAGAAATACTAACTAGCAGCCAGCAACATCTCTTGAGAATAGAGAAGATCCCAAAGTGACAGAAGGCAGGAATATGCCCTGGGCAGTCAACCCTAACACTGCCAAGCAGGCTACCGTAACCCCTCTCCTGCATCCCTAGGGCAATATGGGTTATTATTTTCACCCTTTTTCCTTTTGTGTACCAGTCCTCAAAGAACAAAAGTTCTTTACCTACTTTTAGTTACACTGTCTGAAAATCTGTCTGTCTTTGTGTGTAAACTTTTATGTCCCCACCATGGAATTTCTACACTTTTGTGTTTCAAAACCACAGACAACATGGTAACAGGACAAACAATCTGGGGTAAAGTCTGCCTCCTGAGTAAAAGAAGTATATTCAGTAAATGAAGTCGCCTGTGTTAGTTTACTTAGAAAGTAAAAGCACAAAAGGGGAACTAATCTCAAAAAGGGCATTCTTCCACCTAGCCTGACTAGACTGTGCTCTTCAGTTAGTGCCACAATTCTCAGAGGCATTATGCACACCATCAGAAATTGATCGCAGAATCATTACATGAGTAGGGAACTTCTCACATTTCTTATCTTCAGGTGACTAACTTTTCAATCACATGATGGGCCCATAAACTGAAAATTAACAAGTCCTAAAGCTAGGTGGTGTCTGGAGACTTTAAGGGAAGAATTGAAAACATATTCCTGCTAGGATGCAGAACTCTAAACACGTGGGAGGGCCTAGGAAATAGAATTATTGTCTTCAAATTGCTTGTTGAAGTGCTTCAGAGGCTTTCACAAGCAGCCAGCAGAAAAAGCTAGAACTCAAAGGGTCAAAATACCAAATCAGAGTGTAACAAAATATTGGTCTAGATCAATCGGATGCAGGAAGTGTTAACAGTTTTGATGCAGCTCTTCAGTGCAGAATCCAGACTAAGCAATGACAAGGCTGAAATACAGTAATTCATCTGAAAGTAAGGCTCCACCAACCCCTCAGACTGATGTATGGTGAAGTCAAGAGAGAGCCAGAGAACTATTTATATTCTAACTACAAACAATTACATGTCAATTTACATGTCAGCGTAATAAAAGTAGGTCAGTGTCAATCAACTTAGACAAAACTGGCGCAGTCTTGATGTTGTTCAAGAAAATTCTTATTATGGAAATCCTCTTCAAAGACTCTCAATTACAGGAAGCTGTACTGAAAATGTGAGCAGGAAAAGCTGACTTTCCAGATAATGCATGTTCACGGCAGCTGGAACCGAGGCACGGCGACAAGATACTTACTGAGCTAACAGAACAGTGCATATACTCTTCATTCCTTTGCATACTTACATCATCACCAGAGAAATACTGATCTATGATTTCAAATGCTAGTTTATAAATGTCTTCGTTCTCATGCTGTTGCAAGGCTTCGATTTTCTCTAGCCCTGAATAAATGAGAAACGGAGAAGTTTTCTAAATTGCAGCTGGAGTTACTGACTACTTTCACAAAAACAATGAAACACTACTACTGAAACATACTAGAGAAGCTTGCAAATACTAGCTACAGAGCTAGCTTTCTAGAGAGAAAGAAAAAGAAGTGTGTGAATTTCTGCGTGCCAGGGAATATCCCATTTTATGTGCAGAGCTTAGTACAATCTTCTCTCTTTTTAGATAAAGCTCTCTGTATTTGATTTTTAAAGACTTTCTCCACTACAAAGCTTTTGTTTCTGTCATTTTTCTTTCTCTGCATCTCCCAAATGGAAGTGGCTACATTTGTGTATTGAATACTAGTTTAAAACAACAAGGCAATAAAGTCTCACAGCAAGAGCAGTTCGAAACACTAGTCCCTTTTTAAAACTGAATATGGAACAATTAAAGGGAAAAACTTGCAGTGTGCTAAGTTCTTCAACACCCTTTTACTGCTATCTTCCTTTAATACATTAATTAGCAAGTGTAACAACCTGGACTGCGGTATCTAAAAGACTTCTCATCCCGCTTTGGTCTGTAATGAAATTATGATCATAACTGCTTCCAAAGCAATGAACTGAAGCGAGAATTGTGTGTTTTACCACAGAACAAAGGATATGCAACAATGGAAGGAAGCACAATTCTCATTTAAACTGAAAAAAAAACCCCTAAGCTACAGAAAGCTCCTTCAATAATTGCCTCCAACATGACCATCTCTAAACCTAACTAAAATGTTATGAGTGTCTTACTTGCTTATTCTAGTAACCCACTGCAAAAAACCGCTGTGGTAAATATCAGCAGCAGCAAGGGGAAGACAGAGTAAGATCCAGCCTGATAAGTACTTACCTCCACACTCTTCTATAATTTCAGCTATTGTGCTAGCCTCATCACCAGCCATTATCAGGATGTTTTTCAGACCATCCAGGACAACCTGTACCACTTGCGAATCCTTTACTGAGAGTAGATTGCAGAACGGTGGGATTACATTTTGCTGTACAAGGTATTCAACCTAAATTAGGAAGTGAAAAAAAGGTGCTTTCAGCACTGTGCTTCTTACAAATTACTGCATGTGCAATGTTTTAGTAAAGACCTGAAATCCCACTGCACCTACCTGATCTTTTCTCCCACTTATTGTCAAATTGCTAATCGCCCAAGCAGCTTCCTTTTGTGTTCCAAAGTCTCCCTGAAAAAGAAAATTAACAGCTCATTAAAATAAGCATGGAAACATCTGTCAAGCTTATTATTAAAAATCACAGAGTCCTCATGTCAGGTTTATAAAAAGAGAATGACAACTTGCATAGCTGGTAGTTTGACTGACCTTAGCCAGCTGGTGTATGATCATAGGGATTAGCCCAGCATCTATTACAGCCTGAACTTGTTGCTGGTTTCCTGCTGTGATGTTGGAAAGGAACCAAACTGCTTCCTACAATTGGACAAAACAAAAACCAAAGCACTTTTGAAAAATAACGAACAAATGAGGAAAAAATACCAAACCAAACCAAACAATCTCAAAACCTAAAATTGCACCATGACCAATTACTAAAAGGAACCTCCAGGTTTCCTCCTCAGCAGCACCTGCAGCACACAAACTTTCATTGCACTGTGAAAGCCAAATATGCAGATCAAGGTAAAACTGGTATGACTAATTAACAGCCAGATTATTACTTACACTTGGAGTCTGCAACACTAACTTATACCATACATCCACTTTGGCTGGAGCCACACCTCATGTTTGAAACTTTCCATGAGTTTTACAAAGTAAATAGAACTGGTAAAACCTCACAGAAACAAGGACTTATCCTACTACTGACAGCTCAGTAGTAGCTTTCTGTGCTGCTACAAGGAAAATCAATCCAGTTCCTATTTTCTTCCTGCAACGTAAAGTGAAGCTCTCAAAGCTCCTTCAAGTGTCTAACAGGACTCTCAGTCCTGAGACACTACTCAGCAGTTATCTCCTTTGGGTGGTTCGCTGACATAGCTAACATAGATCTAATGGCAATTACACATTCATGGTTACAAAGGTGCACACTTGTCAAGTCAATACAGAACATCTGAAAAAGGCTCCAGCCTTAGCTGAAAGATGAACATGTGGCAAGGAGCCAGCTATGAATTTCTGTAGGGAAAAACATTTTTGCTTTTGTTTGTATTTGTCCCTTGCAGCATACACTTAAAACTCAAAGCATTTTAGACTCCCCTTACATAAAAATAATTCCCTTTTTGATATTCAAAGAGAGCTCTTCATCATTCTTTTGTGAGAGCTAGAAGGGCAGACAGACACAAATCAGAGCAATTTGAACTGTTGACTATAATTCCTTCAAGCTCTTGAAACTGAAAGGGGCTGAAGAAACAGAGAGCCTTTACCAGCAGATTTCCCTTCAAGGGTACACTAAGTGAGAGAATCACCTAAACAGAAGAACCTCCTACTCAGGCCCATCTTTGCAGTGAAGAGGGCACAATGTTAAAAAAAACTGCAAATAATGTGACATACAGCTCTAGAAAAGAGTGCACTGATCACTTTCATCACACTCCCTCTATTCCATCCAGTCCTTGCAGCAGTGAAGTTACTTCTACCAAAAGTAAGGAGAGGAAATGCAGTGACAGTTTTCAGTAAAGGACAGTGGTACTCCCTACTTCAATGAAGCTGAAGGTGGTCAAGAGCAGAAAGTCCACTACGAAAAATGTGAAGTGGAAAAACTGGATCAGTCTTCCTCAACCTGTAACACTCTCAGGTATAAAGAACTGTAATGCAGGCCAAGCAGTTACCCACTTTGCAAATGAAACAAGGTTATCACAATCCAAAGTGAAAACCAGCAGTTCTCCCAGCAAGCACCAGGTAGCAAGAGCAATGTGTGGACCCTCACTACCGGTGTTTGGCTTTAGCTCAGTTAAGCACTAGCCTCAAAGGCTGGGCTTTATACAAAACAGCCTGCAAGTATCAGTTGCAAGAAACTGTGAGCCTGTTTTGTTTTTTAAAACAAGAAGTGTTAGGAAGAAACAAATCATACCTTGTTGATCTTCTCTTTTGGATGCGTCAGGAGATTTGGGAAATAAGACAAAACATCACAATTGAGAACAACTTGTGTCTGTTCATCAGTACCAGTTACTATGTTGCCTACTGCTCTCAGTGCTGCTGTCTGAATATCCGAAGTGGGAAGGAAGAAAAAACGGCATGTTAAAGGCGTTGCTGTTACTTATGCTAAAACAAAGATCATTTTAAGACATCTCTTTATAAAAACACTGCAAAATACAATTTAGCACTTCATCCTCTGAGCTACATCCTAAAAATGGGTACTGTTTCATGAAAACAGAAACACACAGTACAGCATTTCACTGAACAGACACACTGCAGCTCTTCTCGAAAACTGTGAAGACCAGAAATTAAAAGAACGTTAAAGCAAGAGAAGAGTTGGATGGTTTAGAAAAGCCAAGCACACACTAACTCACTTTAATTTTCCTCTGTCTCTGAAATTAACCAAACAAGCTCAGTTAACTTTTGTAGCTAATTAGAAATTTACTTTAGTAAAAGTACTTAACAACTGCAAATATTTTAACATCCAAAAGATCCCAAAATATTAATTGATTTCCCTAAGCTATTCAGACAGAATATGCACAACCACGTACGTGGCAACGGACAAGAGAGTGCACAGAGCCTGAGTTCTGGAAAATGTAAAATCTGCTGCCATTACACATTTTAGGACTACAAAGAGAAAGCAACCCTGGCAATCACATAATGCAAGTTAATGGTTAACCTGACACTTAAAATTACATTAGAATTGTTTTGTTCCAAGTTTTCCTTCTTATTCATTATCTTTTTCCCATCTGTGTAGGTAACATTTTCTGTTCAGTCTTGCCTACAACAAATATAGCTACAAATGGAGCTCATCTCACTACTCCACTAATACATTCTGTGAGGCACATTGTTTTGAGAATAGCTTACAATGGACTATTTGACAGCAACTGACCCAGACTTACTTGAACTTTAACCTCCTGATGACTCAGAAGGGGAACTAGAAAAGGTACAACTCCTGAATCAATCACCATTTGTATCTGTTCATTTCCACCATCTGTCAAGTAGGACAAAGCCCAAACAGTGTCCACAAGAATCTGCAAGTTGGAAAGAAGATGATTTACACTTTGAACACTGAAGTCCATATAACAGAGGCTTTATAACCATTCCATATTGGGAGGGGCAGAAGAGCATGCAACTTAAGTTACAGAAAAAGGAACAGGATTATAACAAGGCCTAATGAGTTAAATGTTAGACTATTGTATGAGGCCATGTGCTCCATAATAGTACTTTCCAGCTGTCCTCTCTCAAGTACCCCTTTTAGTTAAATGATATGTTTCAGTGCATAAGGTGATAGCATACATCCTGTCTCAAAGGTGATCCTGATTTGCATTTCAACAACAGACAACCAGCTCAGGTAAGTACTGCAGCTAGTAACCTTCTGAAGAAAATGACAACCCAGCCTCCTGGCACAGCTGTAACTTGTTAGCTGTGCTATCTCTGTTACAGAACACACAAGTTCCCTTGGTCTCTAATCTATCTATCTACACATTTTTCCCACAGAGCAGTTCTGAAGTGAAGCTGCACACTGGTCTGGATGTATGCCTTTCTCTGCATTTCTATCAACATAAAAATCCACAGGAAAGAGAAGGAGTTCTCATACCAACCAATGGACTAGCAACTACTGTAAGGCGGCAACTGTTCAAGCCAAGCGAAAACCCACAGAGAAACTACTGCCATGCAGAGCTATCTTAGTATCTTAAAGAAAATAAAGACCAAGTCCCTGATGATTTGATAAGGATAATTTGAGAGTCCTCAAAAGAAAATAAAGGGACAAATGTTACAGTCTTTGCAAGGTAAAATCTGAAGCAGAAACAAAGCCAGCAGAAACAGGGATATCACATTGCAGAGATGGACAATGTTAGGATCTGCAGGAAGAGAAATCTGGACCCCACTGGGGACATCATCTGTTGATGTACCTAGATCTATTCTACTTTTAAAAGAGACATTCATATAAAATTTCCAAGTATTAAGACAACTAAATACTACAGTACTGAAATGCAGGAAGAACTCCAAACTCCTAACCCACAGGCTGCTTAGACTCAGCTCCAGGGACCAGACAGCACAGACCTAACGTTTTCTTAACACAGCCTGCTGCTGCCCTCACCTGCTAATGCCACAGGACAGCAGAATGTGCTGCAGTGGAGCCAGTATTGCAGCAGAAGCAGTGAGAGATGGTGCCTCACCAGTTTACTGCCCCACAGCCCTGCTGGTGACAAGAGCAGCAGCAGCCAGAAGCGCTTACAGGACTGTTGTCTGACCTACCTGCATGACTGACTCATCTCCAAAGATAGGTTTGCTGCTCCAGTACAGAGAGGCTGAGACCAGACTGGTACCTCCAAACTAGCACCTGACTCTCAGGATCAAAAAGACGGGCACCCTAATTGAGATCAGTCAAAACCTGACATCACATAGTCTGGTATCTACTTCAAGAAGCTCTCATATAACCATTCCTTGTAAAAGCTTTCAAATCTGACAGGGAAAAAAAAAGCCTATGTGCTAGAATTATGCTTGGTTTTGCTATGAATTCCTATTCATAGGTTTGTCCAGATTACAAATTGGGAAGTCACCATGTGCTGTCTCTTACTCTTATCACACTGGGAAAATCCTGGCAAAGTCCAACATTAAACTGCTAGCAAATACCTTGTGCAGCTGAGGCCGCTTATTGTTAATCAAGCAGCAGAAACACCACTACCACAACGTAGAAAACAGTTCCACCAATCTTATGCTCTACCCCCAGACCCACCACAAGAGTTCAGTTCCTGCATCCCTGAACTGAAGGATCATAATAAGGAGCAAGGGTCAAAGATACTACAAAGCCCTGACAGGAGAAGAGCAGCTCACTACCCCTTAGTTAAAAAGATCTTTGTTCCTGAACTCCCGGTACAAGACTTCAGGAGGTAAGTTCACCCCTCCAGGGCTTGACTTAGAAAATGTACATAAACCTATGGGAAGTAGTGACGGTTTAGTATTAAAAACCTGACTAAAGGTTGCCAAAGGTGCCACAAAAGAGAAGTTTCCTGCTGTTTAAGTAAATTTCACATGTGATTTCCTTAACCAGTTTGAAAATTCAGGCATCCAACAGGTTAGGAAAGTCAGATTTACTCACACAAGCAGGTATTTGATCAGACTGATAGCCAGAATTATATATACATTTTCTGCCTGTGTTATATATCATCTATGCACAATTGTCAATGGGGACAGAACTAAAGTGAAGTTGATGTTAAAGAGGGTACTTCTAGTGCTCAATTCTACAACATAAAGGGCAAAAAAGCAACTTCTAGGAAAGACATTTCTGAAACTTTCATACTCTGACTGTAGTTATATTAGTCTTTGTGTTTAACTGCACATTGACTACTTAATGACACACTGACACACGAAACCAACTTTGCCATTTAAACACATTTTCTCCCTAGAGAGAAAAGAAAGAATCTAAACATCTCAAACTTTAGAAATTACTTACATTTATATCTGTATGGTAAATGAGAACACACAATGCTGGCAGAATCTGAAAAGAAGTTCAGTAGTCATTACAGTGTAATAGAACTGGCTGCACAATCACAAATGCCAGTGCTGCAGTCTCAAGCTAGGCATACTGCGTTCACACATTTCCCAGGAGCTGGCCACTCCCTCAAAGGAGGTATAAAACAGGAAAAAATATCACATTGGAAATTTGTAAGGACACGAGATGACACTTGGAAAAACACAGTACCTCAGACATGCAGGGCAGACTGTGTTTTGCGGGCAGACAAGTAAACATCCTTTGCTATTCTGAAAGCCTTCTTACCACACAATGTAATTAGAAACATTCGCCCTCTTGCCTCTTGAAGTAGAATTTGGTTTTGTGTTCATATATTAATAAAATACAAAACTGAGCCTTGCTAAGGCTGCTTAGAGCAGGTTTGGATTTTTACTTGGTAAAATACTACTTGTAAAAGTTTCTCCATTCTCTGCTCAATTTTCAAAATGTTGACACTTACTTGCTAACAATATTACACTCATGGGGATTAAAAAACTGTATCTACAACATGGAATTTATCTTAAAGAACTTCATGTACATTACAACTCATTCCAGTCAATGGCACAACTTCACCAGCTGTGTCTACTCTAAAAGCACATTTGCTCTGTTCACCAGTTTGAAAGGATTTTCAGATGCTTCTTTCTCAAGCAGGGCAATGATACTGACTACACGCTCATAGGCTGAGCTAGTCAAATCACAAGCTACACTGCACTTACATTTGCATTTACTGAAAATAGTAACATTTGAATCCTTCACGTACAGAACCAGATTTGTATCCTTCTTTTGATAACAACATGAAGTACTGAGCACATTAACACTTCTAGTGCTTTAATTCTTTTGTTGGGTCTGTTTTAACATATGCCTTATTCAGCTTCTGATGTTACAAACAGCTTTATTGCATTCTTCTTAAGAAGCATCAAACTGGTCAAGTCACTTACCAACTGGTAAACAGAACAAGACTGTGACAAAAAACATGCATAAATTCATAGCATGACAGTGTAAAACATTTGGCCTCTAGCCCAGAGCATAAAAGATTATCTGTCTCGTAATGCTTTATTTACCTCCTGAACTGTCTCCATTGGCGGTGGGGGGTCCTTATTTCTGCAGAGATTTACAATGACCCATGTGACGTTCCGAAGGAAGGTGATGGGAATGGAGGGATTGATGAAGGACAGAAGAGGTTTGACAACTCCCAGTGATATGACATAATCTCTACACTGAGGACCATCACCTACAGAAATGAAAATTGTTGCAAAAGAAATTACATTAAAAACAAAAAATCTTGAAATGTATGCAATGATATGTTGGGATACTGAAACTCTATGTTTCCTCACCAATAGCCTACTACTAAAAGGTGGTGTTCAATTTAATATACATACATACAGATATGTATATTTTACTAGACACAAAATTAGTATAGAATTAACTGGTAATATTTTGTGCAGTAAGCAAAACTATCCTTCATAAAAAAAACAGGATGTGCATATGTAATTTTGGCCACAGGAAAAACTGTATTAAGCCACAGAACTCAGAGGAAACATAGTCTTGTATGATAATGCCAATGTTCAAGGAGTCAAATTCTAAAGTAAATGCTCCCTGAATTCAAGTCATTGTAACAGCAAGAGTTACCTATAATATTTCCGAGAGCCCAGACAGCTTGCTCACAAACATTCTGGTGTGGTGAATGAAGTAGTCGCAAGAAGAGAGGTACTGCATCTGCAGAAGACAAAGATCAGACCTGATTTTACCGGAACACGACATGTGCACAATATTCTCGTTAATACAAAAGCCTCTCTCCCACACCTTGCACACATCTCTGTTATGAAGTGTCAAGTATTTCTATACTCATCTAGAGAGGGGGAAAACCAGACTTGAGAACAAGCCACAGTTTTAACAACCATGCTCCTCACATTTAAATATGTCCCCATCTTTCTAGAAGAGATATAGAAGGGCCTCAAGTATGTAGTGCCAGGTGTCATGCCCTAGTGATTGAGATTTTCCAGGTGTCCAAATCATGACACACTCGTAGCAGAACGACATGCCCACTCCTGCAAACACACTTCCTCTCCTCCCTAAAGGGGGCTATAGTTAGTTTCCAAATGCAGTGAAGATCTACATCCATCTGCCAGTCCTAAGACATGTTTTCATTTGCTCTTATGTAATACAGGCAACGTACCAAATTAAGGAAGCAGTACTGATTTTAGATACCAGTCTCTGCTGAATACATCTAATGGAGCTAAGAAACCATCCCTCCACTATTCCTATACACTACCTGCCTTCAGACAACCCATACAGTTTGAAAGACAGTAATCCTTGTAGCAATTTTTAGAATCCATATATGATCATACCTATTCCCCAGAGTTTTAATGTTGAAGGAAAGAGTATTTTGTCCTGCTTCAGATTTTTTTTCAATTGCAACACAATTCCTGAACAACTGTGAGTATTCTGTTGATAATGTAGCATGTGATAATGACCCAACCCCCTGATGTATGCTCCTGGAAAACACAGAAATATGAAGAACAAAGACAACCTAAAATTCTCCCCTGCCCTAGGTGAGTAGCTCAGTAATTGCCTATAAATGACAAGTTAGGAGGGACACCACCACACTGTTGTTTAAGAACACTTTCTCTGTTGTTGTAACAATCATCCCACTTCCATTACCTCAAGTGGAATATTCTAGCTTCCTTCTGAGTGACTACTGAGATTGTAATTCAGCCACGCATGTATTCAACATGTTCCAGAGACGAGGCTCAAGTGTGTATCCTAGATCGCAATCCTGGTATGCTTTCAACAGCAGGAGAGAAATGCTTTCTTATCAGCACCCAGGCAGCAAGGCAGCCTGAGAAAACACGAGGTGCAAGTTCTCTGATCTACCCTCTCAAAAAATTAATTACTTCTGTTTCAAACTGGCTCCTGTCAGGGTCTACTCTGTGCGTACAGCACTTTGCCTCTTGCGCTGTCCTTCCAACTGCCATCTGTCCCTCTTCATTGCAGGAGGCCCTCTTCTTTTGTACTTCATCTGCGCCAGCCTCGTCTACAGCTGCAAGGGCCTATCACTTTGTTTCTCCAAACCACTCCTTACCTAAAGGGAGTGCAGTTGGGAGGCTGTTTTCTCTTAGTCACTGCCCAGCCAAAGCAGCAGGCCTTTTGCACTAAACTTCCATTTTCTCTTTAGAAGCAAACACTGGATAATGAGTTTTGCTGCTTTAAGTCTTTTCACAACATCTTCTTCATTTCAAGCATGAGCTAAGCAGATTTTGGGAGACACATCCCAGCTTGAACTTCTAGTAATTGTTCACGTAATAGCACTGCTTTTGGCCCTACTGTACATATCTTTATTCTAATTTTACTTCAGGGTTTTTCCCAGATTTTTGTTTGTTTAATGCAAGGCCAGTACTACAAACAGCCTTCTCCTTAGATTCATTCACTCCAACATGATAACGTTGGGGGACTTGAAAAAGGAAAACCACCCAAACACTAACCAATGAAGAAGCTGGAAAAGAAAACCCTCGGGATCAGATTTTCAAAGCTACTTAGACACCAGAAAAGCAATCTAAACCCAGAGATGCCCCAGTCACACGAGGAGGTTTTTTCATAAACAAGACATTGGGGGGTCTGGAGCTTTTTAAGAAGGCTTTGGATTTTTATCCAAAGCTGAATTTGAAAAGCATTCTGACTTTATTGTTCCAATATCAACTACACAGAATCAAACAGCGAGATAATGTACTAGCTAGTAAGTGTATAAATTAGCATTTTGATTTCAAAGGCAGGTTCATACACTTAAAAAAGAGGAAATAGCTAAGTCACTGTTTTCTCATATTCAGTGTATGCAGGAGATGATAATCATAACCTCAAGGAAAGTACAGCAATTTCCTTAACTCTATTTAAACACAGAACCTTACATAAACTATGTGCATTTAGTAATTTTAGTAAGATTTATGAGCATACCTTTGAGGTAGAAAGAATTAGTTCCTAACATAAGTTTCAGCCATAAGAGAATTAACAGTACCTTACTTCAGAAATATACCAAAGAGTGAGAAAGTACTAAGTCTTTTTTTTTGGTCATACTTAAGTCATCTGTCATTCTCTGCCTTCTTCATTGGAAACTCAAGATGCTCAGTATCAATAGTTAATTGCAAACGGATTCACGTTTAAGAGCAAGTTTAGGTGTTTTTGTGGAAAGAGGAGAGACAGGCATTTGTTACATTAATGCTTTTGCTAACAAATGCCATTTCTTATCCAAGTATTCCCTTTTCCCCCGATATCCACCACCCCTCAACAGGCAAACTGCAATACTTACTAGACTGTACAACTGCTTGAGTCTGCGCAGAAGTGCCCGATGCTATGTTAGTCAATGCCCAGGCAGCTTCAAATTGTAACGAAGGACTGTAATGAAATCATTTTATAGTAGTAAGTTGAAACATCATCTGCAGATTATTTAATGGTTCACTTCAGTATTACTGGCTTAGCCACTCTGAGACACTCTGTATTTACACTCTACACTTATGTAGTGCCACTGAGCTAGAACTTTTTTTAAATGCAACCTATAGGCCTGGACATTTTAGAGTAAAAGCTGTAAGAAAAAAATACAGAAAGTAAGATTTTACGTTCTGTGACTTTCTGAATTCCACCCCTCACTCTGGCTCAGCAAGTCAAAGCAAACAATAAATAGAAGCAGTAATACTTGTTGAAGCACAAACCAACCAATGAAGCTGATCACACCTCTACTCAACCTCCATGATCTCTTACAAGAAAGACTTTTAGCTCCCATCATCATAAAATTATATCTTTGTAAAGGGTAATAGAGACCTCTTCACACCTAACTGATCCAACACAATTCATACTTAGGGAAGAAAGAACAACTGCCTTGCTGCTGCTAGCAGCTCTCAATAGATTACTCCTGTCTGACCACAATTAATGAAAAGTCACTTCTAACATTACAGCCCACATCAAGTGTAAGCTGGTACACAGGGATCAAGACCTGTATGAAAACTGACTTATTACCTGGAGATAAAGTTAGTTACAAATATTGTGAAAGCCAGAGGAGTATCTCTTCCAAGACCTCTCAACTGCTGTCTATGCCAGCAGTAGCTTAGTAAAACAGCTTGTACGAAAACTGTTGCTCAAACAAATGCTAAAGGCTAAGAGTTCTGAAAGCTCTAAGAGAGCTTTGCAGCATGAGGTGGTCAGAGTAACAACAGCAAGGTGTCTGGCTTTGAGAGAAGCAGAGAATAGTTACTATTAGGTGACTGTTATTTATTTCCATGGTTTTTTGGGGTCTTTGTTGGCTATGTTTTAAAACCAAATATTGCATTTGCTTTCTGTAAGCTTTTTCTGGCCATTACTTTCCAAAGAATTTTAAGATTTTAGCGGGGATAGGATTGGAAAAAATACAGATAAGAGGGGTCAAGATGTGTAAAAACAAATAGTATTTGCCAGCAGCTACCTATAGTTACGTTCTAGGCTCAAATGCACTAAAATTCCAGTTCTAGGCTGGTTCCTTCTTTTCTTCCTCTCAGTTATAACTAGAGCAACTTTAACAATCTGTTATGAAAAATGTTTAGAGAATCTAACTCTACAATGTATTATGTAGCCACCACAATTAAAAGCACTGCTTAAGAAAATGTTGAGTTCAGTTTCAAAAGGCTAATTGGACGTTTACAGAAGAAAAGTTTTAGAACAACTAGACAGAAAATTCAAATTACAACAATTCTCACAGCAGTGAAGCATCTACTTCTGGAGCAGACAGGCATTCATTACCCATGCAAACATTCTGCCCTGATTGGACTGCTACTGCCAGCTGCCTTCAAAGCAACTGTTCTGTTACACAAGCTAGAAACAACGCTACTCACGCTTCATGTTTTTGCAACCACCAAATTACATCCAAAATGCCAATTTGCATTTTTGAAGTTCCCAGCCCATTTGACAACAGAAATCTCCTTGAGAATGGAAACTGCGTAAAGACATTTATGGCTGTCTGAAGCTAAAGATAGGCTAACCCCTCTATCTCAAATGCATTCATTTCCATCTAGCTGAATAAAGGGTTTGCAGGTTGAGGAATAGGGCTTTTTTCTCATGTCATTACATTCTTAAAATCAGAATCATAGAATTAATCAGGTTGGAAAAAACCTCCAAGATCATCCAGTCCAATCTATCGCCCAACACCATCTAATCAAGTAAACCGTGGCACCAAGTGCCTCATCCAGTCTTATTTTAAACACTTCCAGTGAGGGTGACTCCACCATGTCCCTGGGCAGCCCATTCCAATGTCCAATCACTCTTTTTGTGAAATATCCAGCCTACACCTCCCCTGAGCCTTCTCTTCTCAAAGCTAAAGAACTCCAGCTCCCCCAGACACTCCTCACAGGGCTGTGCTCCAGCCTCCTCACCAGCCCTGTTGCCCTTCTCTGGACACATTCAAGCACCTCAACATCCTTCTTAAATTGAGGGGCCCAGAACTGGACACAGTACTCAAGCTGTGGCATAACAAGTGATGAGTACAGGGGGAAAATTACTTCTGTAGTGCTGCTGGCCACACTATTCCTGCTACTGTCCAGGATACCATTTGCCTTCTCGGCCACCTGGGCACACTGTTGGCTCATGCTGACCTAGCAACTATGTGTTAATATTCTGCATCTCCTTTGCTGAAGCTCTTGTTCTCCAACAAAGAACACACTCACTGTGTTGTACCATCACATGAGGCAGTAGCACAGAGCCAGGAAGGAAAACACCGTTCAGCTGAGAATGGAAGAAGCTAGAAACTTAAGCTGGGTCCAGTTTTCTTCAGTATCTTTATCAACAACCTGGATGAGGGCATACAAAACTGGGAAGGGTGGCTTATGGCAGACTTATGAAGCTCAGTAAGAACAAGTGCAGGGTCCTCCACCTGGGGAGGTATAACAACAGGCACCAATACAGGCTGGGGGCTGTCCTGTTGGAAAGCAGTTCTGTGGAGAAAGACCTTGCAGTCCTGGTGGACAGCAAGTTCTGCATGGGCCAGCAATGTGCCCTTGTGGCCAAGAAAGCCAATGGCATCCTGCGATGCATCAGGAAAAGTGCATCCAGCAGGTCTAGGGAGGTTATTCTCTCCCCATACTCTGCCGTGATGAGATGACACCTGCAATACTGTGTCCAGTTTTGGGTTGCCCAGCTCAAGAGAGACAGGAATCTGCTGGGGAGAATGCAGTGGAGAGCCACAAGGATGACTGGGGGGCTTGAGCATCTCCCTCAAAAAGTGACTGAGAGACCTGGGGCTGTTTAGTCTGGAGAAGACTGAGAGGGGATATGATCAATGTATACAAGTATTTGAGGGGTGGGTGTCGAGTGGATGGGGCCAATCTCTTTTCCGTGGTCAGCAGCAATAAGACAAGGAGCAATGGCTACAAACTGGAACATAGAAGGTTTCATGTCAACATGAAGAGAAACTTCTTTACAGTGAGGGTGACAGAGCACTGGAACAGGCTGCCCAGAGGGGTTGTGGAGTCTCCTTCTCTGGAGACTTTCAAAACCTGCCTGGATGCATTCCTGTGTGAGCTACCCTAGGGGATGCTGCCTTGGCAGGAGGATTGGACTTCATTTCTAGAGGTCCCTTTCAACCTCTAAAGTTCTGTGATTCAGCAAAGTTTTCCCCAATAGCTTGTTATGCTCAGGGTGAGCTCTAAAAGTGACATTCCAGCAACAAAATAAATGCTCCTGCAGAATTCATGGTTCATCATGGAACATGATCCACTGTGTCAGATTATATGGTGATATGAGTTCTCAGTTTCATTTGAAACAATGAGATGGACTTTTGGATGCAGATTGTTAGTAAAGGTGAACATTTTCACAAATATACTTACTTATCATCTCTTTCTAGGCATTTCACCAGAATTGGTAAAATTCCTGATTTTATTAGGTCATCAATAGGTGGATTTCTGTCACTGGATAGGAGTTTTCTGTGAAATAGAATGTGAAAGTGAAGTAAGCCACTTTGCTCATGAAAAATACATAGGAAATACATTTCTGTGCCTGCATTTATTTTTACCTTGCAGCTTGGACAGCACTCAGTTGGATCACTGGGTTATCACTTGTGGCATTCTGAAAAGAAAAAAAGCCATACCACCAAACAGCACAAACTAAAAATGCACAGAACATGCACTCCTAACAAAGCCCCCCAAACAGTTCAATGTCACATACCTGCAGAATAGCTTCTAGTGTTACGTTTTGCTTGAAAAGAAAAAACAAAGATTCAGTCATTTTGTTGCTGAATTGTACTCTTTTTAAACATGTAATACGATCAAACTCATTTGAACAGTGTCAGTTACACATTTTGCTTTCAGGTAACTGCAAGACTGCCACTATTAAAGTGAAAACACAATGAACACAATGCATTGTTTTGAGGTACCACTGAAGGTTTAGAAACAATTCCAGAATCAAGGAACTTACTGCTTTGAAGTCAGCATCAACATCAGAATCTTCTAAACTTTCTTCCTGGGGAACATTTCTCTTTTTCAAAAGATGTTCATCTCTTTTGTTCTGTAAAGGAAGAAAAATAAAAGCACTTAATGCTCATTAATACAGAGTGAAAGTTCAACAGAAACATTCAAAAAGGTTTAGAAGAAAATGCCTATTTTAAAAAGGAGACTAAGGGCTGATCTCATTAACGTTTATAAATGCACAAAGAGTGAGTGCCAGGAAGGTGATGGAGCCAGGCTCTGCTCGGTGATGCCCAATGACAGGACAACAGGCAATGGGCAGAGGTTGAGGCACAGGAAGTTCCATGTAAACATGAGGAAAAATTTCTTCACTGTGAGGGTGACAGAGCACGGGAACAGGCTGCCCAGGGGGGCTGTGGAGTCTCCCTCTCTGGAGGAATTCAAGACTGGCCTGGACACATTCCTGTGTGATCTGCTACGGGTTGGACTAGATGATCTTTCCAGGTCCCTTCCAGCCCCTAACATTCTATGATTCTTAAAAGGCATTGCAAGTGCTAGTAGGATTGAGAAGTTTAGTGTTTCATGCAGTATTTCAACTCTTCAGAATCTAACAGCTTGCTATCACACTATGACATTTGAATGAATTGAAACAACAGTCTCGGGATCAATATTGCAGCAGTTATTTATAATACACATGGAGCTGCATTGCATTAACATTTAGACACACAAAACGTAAATCATTATACAGTACAAGATCAGTTTTCAGTTGAACCTGCATCAGTTTCCTGGCTGTATGTATTTTCATCTTGTGTGTAAAGTAGCATGCCCTATATACATGGCACTTGTACTATTTCCCACTCACACTCTGTTGAATCTCTGACTTCAAGCACCTTCCAGCCACAGCTCATTTAAGGAACTACTGAAAAAAAATTACCTTTTCAGTAATGATGTACCCATTTTAAACACTTCTACCTTGCTTAACTAAAAGCTGTGAACACTAGTGCCTGTAGTGCCCCAATTGAAGTGATGCTCTGAAAGTCTTTACTGAATACTCTCCTTACCAAAGTTTTCTTAGGTGGGCTACCCAGTGAATTTCTAGTAACAGCTCTTGGATATGAACCTGAGGATTCAATGTCTTTGGTGGTTGGGAAAGGACCATCAGTTAGCTCTAGTCCCGTATTAGAACTCATTAACACCTAGAAAGATTTTCTTAAACCACTGCAAAGATGAACAGGTTGACCTCATGATCCTACAATCTAATCCACAGGTATTCAATTATACACCACATGCTTTCTGAACCAGGTTCTTTGCATCCAAGAGCAGACACATAGATTCCATGACTTGTCTTCAAACAAAAAGCACAGCTACAGATAGGCAATTATAAAACAAGGTTGACTTTGCTACAGTTGAATTCTAACTCACCCTTGAGGCAACATCACGTGTTTCTGTTTGGCTAGAGCATATCTTTCTCAGATAAGCAAGGTGACTAAAGATAGGTAGAGACATACACCAGTGTGTGGCTCAATGGTAGTGTCCAGACCCACTCCTGGGGAGGGGTCAAGACCACCTAGGGTCAGTCTCAAGGTTACTCCCCCTGGAGGGTTAACCCTGTGCACATTGTGAGAAAGTTTTCTCCCTAGGGTTGTTAATTGTTATCAACAACAACCATAATAGTACTTCCATTTGGAAGAGCCAGTCAAGGCAGTGTAGATATGAGCTCTTTCCAAGAAGTTTTAGGTACCGACACTGGCTAGGAAAGCCTCCAGCACAATACATTAATAGTATTCCGTGTTGTTGTCACTGCAGCTGTTTGTTTGAATTTGATAGACTTAAACCTACAAAATTTCCCTTACATTGAAAGCTATACATTCACTGACCTGCAGAAAGGTGTGTAACCAAACAGGTTTTACTATGCTGATCTGGAAAATGTGGACTTGACATTTTTCTTTTGTAGTCTTAGACTTTTGGAGAATTAGAAAAAGATTCTTCCCACCCTGGCTCTCCAAGCAACATGAAGAGCCTTTCTTCATGGCATAATACTTTATTTAGGAGGTACTGTGGACATAAGTGATCTTATTTAAGACCAGAGCAGGGACACCAAAGTATATCAGAGAAACAGACATAAAACATGTGTCTACCCATGGCTTCTTAATCCACCACTTGTTGCACAAATAATTGCTTTGCCTTGCATCACACATAATTGGCAATTAGAGCTTTCATGAGCACGTGTTTGAGCTCTCAGAGGCAGTTGACTTTGCAAAGGAAGTCAGAAGTAAACCTTGTGAGAGATCCTGGAAGTTCTTAGGATTCCAGTTAGTTAGCATGCCTTAAAGGAGGACATGATCTTCTGTTTCTGCTGAGGTTAGGAGTGTTAAGGCGTCCTTTGAAGGGTAGCGTCAAACTCAATGACTGCAGCACTGACCTGGGTAAGGACTACTTTTCTCAAAGCACACAGCAACTCAAGTCAAGCTTCCTCCTCACAGAAACCCAAGCATCTAGAACTGCAGGATTTCTTAGGCCAATAGAGTTAAAGACTTCATTTAGATATGGAGCCTTAAACTGAATTCAGGGTCTGCTGGAGAGTGTCCAACAGAGCTACAAAGAGGACTTGGGACTTCAACACCTCTCCTACAAAGACAGACACAGACCTGGGGCTATTAATCTTGAGAAGAGAAGGCCGAGAAGGGATCTCATAATCGATAAATGTCTGAGGAGTGAGTGTCAAGATGATAGGGATAGTGAGTTTTCAGGGGTGCCCAGTGACAGAACTAGGAACAACAGGTACAAGCTAGAACACAGCAGCTTTCACCTCAACACGAGGAGACACTTTTTTATGGTAAGGGTGACAGAGCACTGAACAGGCTGCCCAGAGAAGCTGTGGAGTCTCCCTCTCTGGAGGCTTAAAAACCCTGCCTAGACAGGTTGCTGTGCAGCCTGCCCTAGGTAATCTTGCTTTGGCCAGGGAGGCTGGACTCAAGATCTAGAAGTCATTTCCAACTCCTAACAGTCTGTGATTCTATGAATCCCAACCGTTATTTGTTCATTCCTCTTTAGAGTGAGATTAATCAGCCGGGTTAGCAATTAATTTTGGGGTCCCTGTTGCTAACAGAGAAGCCTTCATCATTCTATGATGCTGAAATTAAATGGTAAACATTCTAAATCAAACTTCAAGGAACCGAGATGAAGTTCAACATCTAATCCTGAGGCAGTTTATCCACCACCAAAACTACCATGGTTATGTTGCTTGCTAGAAAGCAAGACAGCTACTTCTTAATCTCTTAGGCCCACTGATGCACTGACAACAGAGCCAGAGAACAAGACCATTTTCCAGAAACACAGTAGGTCCTTTCCCCAAAACAACATAAAACAAATGTTCAGCAGGGCCAATGTGGAATCAGAAAAAGGGCACTTGACCATCAGGACCATCATCTGACTGGCTTACAGTGCCAACCCATGCCTCAGCCAGGATTCTGCCAGTTGACTGCTATCCTTTTATATCAGAGATAGCTTTGTTAGCTCAATTCCTAAACAAATAACAAGTGACTGGGAAAAGAAGGAAAAAAAGGGGGGAAAAAGGTAAAGTTTCCTTCTGAAGAAGAATTGTGGTGTGAAGATGTTGACTAGAGGTAACACGCTCTCAAAACACAGAATATGTTGCTGTGGTGGTTTAAGGCTTATTGGAAAACTACAGTAAGAGAAACCAGGACTTTCCTGAAACCTCAATGCAGAACCTGAATGAACAGGGCATTGGTTGTACAAGAATAATACTGATGAAGTCTGTATCATTCACTGGTTTTCTAATTGATATAAAAAGCTTACACATAAACAATTTCATTCCTCTTGGTTTTGAGGCACTGGCTCTGTTTGCTGTTCTTCACTCCCCTCTAACTCAATCCAGTAACCTTGACTGATCAGGTAACAGGTGAGATCTTGCTGGTTTTCCATCTGGAGAGAGGGTGGCATTGGCTCCCTTCTGGGTTTCTTTCTTTGTCCAGGGAGGGAGGGGGAAGTTTGGGTTTCTCTATTATTTCTAAATTGTACATAATCATAAACACCTGTAAGTATATTTTGTATATATGCTTGTATATTTCGTTTTGCTGTAAGATACAGCTTGATCTCACATCCAAGCTGTCTGAGCCCATCTGGTAAATCTTGAGTTGGTAGGAGGGAAGTTCCCAACCCACCACAGTTGCAAATGCACCTTGATGTCTGTAATCTTGAAAGAATAAATACCCCACACTAATGCATGCAGAAATTGTTTACTGCTGTTTAAAGCTGTGCATTTTTTGATTATTCAATCTTACAAAACAGATGTAAGCAACTTCAACAGCTCCATTCACTTAATATTTATATACACAATGATTCAACAGACAAACCGATGACTAGGCAGTGCTTTGACTGCAGAGGATCAAGAATGTTCCCAGTTTGCTCATTCCCTTCAAAAGCCTGGTGCACACTCAGCATCTGGGTAGCAGAGATAAAGGGAAGATAACCATTTGTTCTGAAGAGGCATGGCTAGGTGGATTACTGAGGTCCTGCCAACCTGTGTTTTCTGAATTCAGCACACTCATGTTAGATGTAAAGGTGGAAGATTGAAGCAATGGTCTTACAGCTTAGCCTTCCCACCGCTGAAGCTCAATGAAATATAACCTTTTACATTTCAGTCTCAAATTCTGTACCAGAAAGCAGTGGCCTCGTATCTGCTACAGACTTTCCACAGCAAACCAGCTGTCCCCTAGCAGCGGTTCAGTTGCTGCAAACCAGAAACTCGGACACACGCTGAACCTCCTATGAAAACAGATTTCATCTGATCTCTGCAGTGGAAGATGTTCAAGCAAAGGCTCCAGAGGAACACAACTTTCTGTGTTCAAGTTCTGCAGCTGCTGTTCACTGTTGACTTACAATCTGACCTACATCCAGTGCCCAGGCTCCCCTAAACCTGTAACTGATCTCTGCATGTGCCACTTTCATAGCCAGTTCATGACACACAATACATGCAGATCTCTTCAGCCACTTTCTTTGCTTAGGAAAACATGAAAGCATTTAACAGTTTTGAGATGACACATCATGCTCATGTAAGCACTAAGATTATTTCTTTCTTGGTCAGCTGGGTCCAATTAGCTTTCTTCAATTAATTCTTATAGTCTCAGGATGAATGGTACGAATATTTTGTTTCCATACTGTAAGGAGATACAGGATTTTTTCTGCAATGTTTTTAGTAGAGGATCTCAGGAAGACATTAGCACAAGATTTTTGGCAGCTCCTACACAATCAGGTGATAAATGCAGACCTTTTTTTCCAAAAGCCAGGCTCAGCTTTATCAGTGTAACTTCTACTCACAACCCCTTCACTTCGTTTTCAGCAAGGTTTTGTCCTCTCCCTCAGTTTGCAAATAATGAAATCATAGGAGGTGAAGTTAGGTGGGCATGCACTCCTAAAGGAAGCACCACTCACAGACCATCCATGACTTAAGCCATAAACTGCAGATATACACCAAATGGGAGACTCAAAGGAGCTTGGCCTACATCTAGAGTATTCAAAATATTCAAACATTCCAGCCAAGTCATTAACAAAAATCTTAGAACACAAAACGTGAGGCCTTGAAACACAGTGGGAAACAGGCTGGAGATCCAAGTTAAGAAAGTCTGTAGAAAGTAGAAGCAATTCAAAAGACAAAAAGCAATCATGTTCAAAACTTCTGCATTTATCTATGTAAATAGAGGACAAACAACTAGCCTTGCTTTGTAATGCTGCAGGAAGTGTCCAAAGGACGTAACAGATCACAGACCTGAGTGCCTGGCAACAACATACTTAATACAAATGGGAATGCTGTGTTAAGAATTGCTTTTCACTGTCCCATTTAAACCCTGGATGTAGACTGCATCCTTCCAGACTTCCAGAAAGAGAAAAGGCAATTTGGATCTGAGAAGCAGCAACAAGTCAAGTCTAGGACACTGAATGTTTAAGGAAAGGGTGAAGAACCGCATTTGTCTCAAGAAGATAAAACTAAAAAGAGCTCGCTATCAGTCCTCAAATATAGTGAAGGTACCCAAAGTCAGGCAAAGGTTCATCTCCTCTCTTTGCACATGAAACTCAAGGGTAGCTGAGCTTGTGAAAATGTCCTTCAGCAGTGAGTTTTTAAGGTGTCTAGAATGACTGCTGGAAGAGTTACAAATGCCGAGTGTAATAAATGGCACATTTAGGCAGAGCACTAATCTAGATCACCACTCAGGCTCATGATCTTCCCAGCTATACTGGCATTCACCCAACATAATCAAAATCTCACCCTAAAATTAACTCCCTCTATAGCACAGAAGCAGTGATTTGCAGAGAACAAAATAAAAGAACATCCACACTTTCTAAATGTTAAAACTCTCCTTTTTCCCATTTGGAGACTTTAAACATTTAAACAGCTGATACAGAAACTGAACATGGATTACTTCCAAGTGATACACTGAGTTAAGCAGTACTATTATACTGCACTGAGCTTAATGAGCTGGAGAGTAGAACTAACATTAGAATCCACAAATTTTCAACTTTTCTATGTAAGTTTGGGGCCACAAAGCAAAGCTTATGGCAAAATATTCATCCAGGACACTAAAGCACTATTAGCAAGGCAGCACAGAAGATAAGTAAAGCAGACTCACCTTCCGCAACTCAATTGTAACTTCATTTCTGTGTCTTCTCATAGTCTGTACACAAAAAAGATTTAAATTACTTGTATGCAGAGAAAATAGCATTGTTTAAAATCAGTTGCTTTCAGGTCAAAAGTACAGTTACTCACAAAAATATAAGGAAAATAGTGTGCATAATCTATAACTCAATCTTTCCTAGGAAGATGCACAAGGTTTTTTTAAAGATTATACACTTTACTGAAATCTTTGTCATAAACCACAATAGGTATCCCAAAGGCAATCACTGACTTTCCCATGAAGTTTCACTTAACTGTGTGTTTGTATGTGCACCCCAAAAGCAGCAGTAAACACAAATTAAGACAGTCTCATATTCATGCGTGATCGCATTCACAATCTAAACACGTAGCCTATGCCCATTATCTGGCCAAAACTCAACCAGGAGTGACAGAAGGCAACTGAGCTCAATGCAAACAAGACAGATTAGGCTTGTGGCAAAAGGAAACAAAGTAGTACAGTGATAGTGAGTCTGTTTAGAATCTATAGCCTAAATACTGTAAAGGAAAGTCAGCCCATAAACATCTCAGCTCCTTGAATATACCGGGCACTTAGGACACATTGCCTACAATGCTGCTTATGCCTCTTAGCTAGAAGATATCAAAAGACTGGAAAAGAACTATTTTAGCCTACTGAAGACAATCTCCTTAGGTTTGTTTTAAAGTCAGAGGAAAAGACATGTACTATCAAAATGCAATTCAGAGAAAATCAGGTCTAGATGACTGCTGGCAGCCTAGAGAGATCACCCACACTAACTAAAATTAGCCTTTTAAAATACTTAGTATGTCCTATACTTGCTGCTGACCTTCACCACTGCTATCACGTTCCTTTTAAGTTAGGACAAATAACTTGCCTGTGCTAAAAAGTACGAGTGAAGTACACACAGGAAAGACCAGCACTCCCCATCAGCCACCTAAGGAAACGCCAAACCTGCTAAAGCTCTAATGCAGGTGCACAAAACAAGCAGACTTCATGCCATGGACCCATACAGAATGCAGTCTCGATCTTTAGAACATTCTTAGCCTCACTCTTCTCAACTAGTTTGCATAGCAGTATTCATTCAATTATCTTAGGTTGACTTGAGAGTAAAGAGGGCCTGTCGTCCTCTACGCTGCTTGATTAACCAACTCACTCGAGTAAACACTGACACAATTATCCTTTGACATCTCTAAGCATGAACCATACTACTTTAAACAAAGCAAGTCCTCATTACAGTAAGATGACACTGGGCACTACAGCAACTATCAGAACACTTCTTCCCCTCCCCCCCCCCGTTTTGCTAAATCATTTCATTCTTGTGGCCATCGTAGCCTGCTGCAAAAGCTCAGCATGACAGGATGAAATTGCTGAGGAATGGGAGTGGGTATTGGGAAGGTAGGGAACCTGAAAAGCCACTGCAGGCAACTAGCAATCCACTCCAGTTTCACATTCCGTGAGAACTTTGTATTTGAATAATCTTAATAACTGGGTCAAATTTAGAGGCACTAAATAGCCTAAAAACGTTTTCCAATACCTCTTCCCCACAAAAACTGCACTTCAGTGGAAACAATGCAGTTATGGCCTCTCTTTTCCCTATCTTAGGTTTCTGCTGTAAAACCCTCTTCTCTTCACCATTCTGATAGACACCAAAGTTCTTTACAGAACTTCCAACTACTAACACCTCCCCACAAATGCCCATTAACACTTTTTCCCCAAGCCCCAGATGTTAAGACTCAGTGATGTAAATGTTGCAAGATGCTATTTATTTTTGACTGTTTGCCTTAGTTACAATTTACTCTTACGTTGTTTGTCATTTATCTGTGTGAAAATACTCTAGAACAATTTCTAGTGGGCAGAAAAAGATCAGACCTTTAAGGAAAAAAACATACATTTGCCATCTACCTCTCTTTGGAAGCAAGGGAGGCTTAGGGAAGACTATACTATGTTGAACAGTTCAGCAGCTTGATAGTTTTTGTTTAGAAAAACAAAAAAACCCACAGTGTAGTCCCAGGCAGGGCATTACTTCTCATTTCATCAGTTTACTCTAAGCCCTCTTCTACCAATGCTTTGACAAAAGACAGTTACTCAGAGTCATTCATCGACAAAGACTCTACAGGGAAGACCCTCAGCTTCTTTCCAGGGGCAAATAATTCACTCAGATTTTCAGCTGGTGTCTCAGTTTTGTTTCATACTTCTATTATTTCAGGCCCACTGATCATACCCTATTACAGTTCTGTCTAGATTTGTTTTTACTAGTTCTTCACTTTCACCAAGCTGATCTTCAAAGCATTTGACTGTGCCATTATGGTTTTACACTTGATGTGTAAGATCCACACAGATTTCTCCTCATTCAGCAAGCTACCACTCTTTAGAAACATTCTTCAAAAAGATTATCAACCCTGTGGACATTTTTGCTGACTAGTGGCATACATCTTCTGACCTTTGGTAGTCTTCTTACAGCAACCACCATACTACCTGAGTTTTACCTTTTTGGCTGCATTTCCTTTGAAATTTACACACGGTTCCTCTTTCAAAGCAGCTTTGGTACATTTTGCTCCTTTAGAAGGCTGAACAGGCAGTACTCACCATAAAGTCCAGAGATGGTTCACCATTCACAGGGTAAGGTTAGTAACTGCGGATAGCACTTAGCCATAACTTCCACAGAACTAATAAAGATTACCTGGCCCCTACTGAACTAAGGGCTCCCAGTCTTGCCAAGGCTCCTGCTGGCACAGCATCTTTAAAAATTCTGCATGTCGGGGTCACCAGAATACCATAAGATTGCACCACTAAGGCTACAGTCCTCCTACAGGTATATAGAACTGAAGGTCCCACAGAGCTAATGGTGCGTTCTGGCAGTTCAAAGTTGGTTGCCATGGTAGATCACGACCAGTGCTTTCAGCTAGTTGTATGCTAACAGTAGTTCTAACCCAATACTTCATGTCCCCCACATATGGATGACCATTGTATACCAATATATTTAAGACTGTCAGTTCCACTTCATACATGTCAATCCCTGCATTCATAGACTGCACATGAAACCGCTTTGTGTGCACCTCACATTGGCCTGACTCCCTAGTTTTATGCCTGCTACTTAATTGGAATTTGATGAAATTGTTCCCCCAGTTTTTCTTCTTTATCACAGAAGCTCATACCCTAGGGATAGACTGCTCTATGATAGCCTTACAAATGCTTGCAATTTTTCCATCCTTGCCTTGAGAGGCCATAGTATTAAGATCAAAACCATGCTTTAACCTCATCTGATTACAGGAAATGCAGGTATACATAGAGCACCATACTACATCCTGGAGTTTCCTGATGGGCTTTTACAACCTTCATTTCAAAACTTGCAGGCTTCAGTGGTTGTTAATTTTCTTACTGATTTGGCATATGTAAAGCCTGTGTTTCTGATGATGCATTTTAGAAATACAGCAGGTTATCAGCACCTTCCTACAGCCTCAAGTAGTAAACACACTATAATCCAGCACCATATAAAAGAAGCAATCTTAAGTACCACTGCAAGCCTCCCTTTAAGAAAGCATTACCACTGTAAGGAGAATGCCATATTTCTGTACTAGCTGCAAGCCTCAGCACGCAGAGAACTGATATGCATTTGCTAGAGATTTATACGGTACTAGAAAGGATAAACACTTTCCCCAGATAACATAGGTCAGCTAAAACAGGGTGAAGAGACAAAATTATTCTGCAGCTTAACCCCATGAATTCATTATCACCTTCCAGACTGGAAGGACTACCATCTGCTAGACTGTACATGCAAAACTAGTTGAAACCTAGTGAGATGTTACCAGTGGACCTAATAGAGTATTTGGCACCCAGTGTCAGGCTTCAGCCACTTCTCTGCTTGAAGTACAAGTAACTCCATCTTACACTGCAACAGCACACCTTAAAACTTACTCTCAAGACAAATCTGAACTGTTTCAGACAAAAAATAATTAAAATTAAAAAGCAAGCCTTCCAAATGAACAAACAAGCCTCCCAAACCTCAAGAAGTAAAACTTCAGCAGAGGCAAAATGTTACAAATCCCCAAAAAAGATAGCAGTTTATTCCTGCAACACCATTAACTGCAAGGCTGCTTGAACAACACCCAAGGCACAAAGTAAAAATAATTATCAGTCAGCATGTACTAGTAAGAAAAAAGAGCATACAACACATACCAAGCTGTGCTACATTACATCTTCATTGTTAGATGACTCGTCAGACCTAAGTTCATAAAGCTTTTGTACCAAGAGATTTCTTCTCTGTGAAGAACAATTGCTACCAGTGTTTTTGACATAACCACAATAATGCACCAAGACCTGTAAAGTCATGCTACAAGTTAAAAGTATTTCTAATTTCAAGTTCCTCAGCATTTTGGTATTTTACAGAATAAACCAGAACCTCCCCAAAAACTGCTAGATGCTGTTAGATAAGTAAGTGTTCTCACTGCTGCCCTTCGAACACTCTTCCAAAGCTAGATACAAAGCATTACCTGCCAAACATCTCTCCCTCACCTATCACTTGAAACAAAAAATAACCACTAGTTCCCTAAGATGAAACTATTTTCATATGCCAGTAAAGAAATCACTACACACATTAGGGCTGTTGTGATAAGGGCTGCAAGGAAACTTTGTTTCACAGTGATACAAAACACAAAATTGCTACGTTGACAAAAAAAACCCAAGCTATTTAAGAGACACCAGGCCTTGAAAGCAAAGCAAGTCTCCAGTCCCAGAAAGAGGCTCCAAAGAACGCCACTCCTTGTAGAACTGTCTTCGACACGTTCAGCTGGGCAGAAATGACACAGAATACAGGCGTCTTCATCAGTTCTGGTATCTCTCTTCCAAAAACAGGCTGACCAGACACTCAAAGCTGTTTTAGAGCCACCTGTGGAGAAAGGAACTGCTTTCCTGATTTTTCAGACAATAGCTTGCCACAGAATATGAAACTACTTAAAACTTTTCATATCAAAAAGCAATGGCTAAGAGAACTCTGAAATTATCACCGTAACAGTAACCCTTACCACTAGCCCATTCAAACAATTTTTAAGTGACTGAACATTTGGGATCCTTTTGCTCAACCACACTGACTGCACAGCTACCAACTGTGAAATTCTGTACAAAGCTGCCTAAGATGCTAACTGCACGTTAAGGAGCAATTATCACCACTGTAACACCACTACTTGATGCCTTAAGACAGCCTATGAACACCTCCCTAGCAAACAACAACAAAGAAAAGAAAAAAGAGATTACTTAGAAGTTTCGAGTAGCATGAAGACTTTAACAGAATCGAGCCTAGAAAGCTTCCTGAGCCTTCATTTAACATCAACAACAAAAAGTTAGTTTCACTGCCTAATTCATTAAACTACCTGCAAAGACAACTCATAGAGCTCCTGAAAACAAACAAAAAACCAAACCAAACCAACAACAAAAAACCCAAACAAACGAAACAACCAACAAATAAAATCACCAAACACAATGAATCATAAAACCAGTCAGCTGCAGTGTCTAATGCACGTTATAACAAAAGAGTATTTTCCAAAGCCCTCTAGGAAATATGTAGTGTGTTTATCTTGGGGAAAAAAACTCAACCAACCAACCCTCCCCCCAAAAAAACAAACCCAAACACTACAACAAACAACTCAAAGCCCTACCAAAGTTATATGAAACTACAAGAAGAAAATTCAGGCTAACTCAAAAAGACAAAAATCAGGTCTCAAAGCAGTCAGAATAACCCTTCCTTCTCTTGAAAGAATGATTTAAAACACTGCTACTGTTTCATGCAAGTTAGATCTCATTCGTGATGAAAGATCTGAACTAGTCTTTGGGTTTCTGTTAATTTGAATTTTCTACTTCATATCTAAAAATCAATTTTAATTGATGAGAAGCACTTTAAAGTCCCCTAAGTATATCACTTTCGGAGACAAGAAACTCTGGATAGTTGGTAAGATTACTTCATCCCCAGTTACAGCACAAATAAGAAACCTGAAACTATTAAATGTGCGAATGATACAACCTGAGAAGCTCAAGTCTTTACTTTCCCTTTGTCACGCTGGGTGTGGCTGTTTGAGCTAGATTTCTAGCTAAGACACCAAAAAAATTCCCAACAGAGCAACTTAGAAGTGGAAGGTCTAAGTGGAGAGGTGAACATCCTAGAGACAGGCCATATAGTGGCGACAATGGGTAAGTTAACTATTTCATTGGAGCATCAAGAGCTTTAATTTGCAGGCACAGCTTGTATCCTCCCCTCGCTGCTTCTGCTGCGCCCGCTGCTATCTTCCCTCGCTGCTGTTTTAGCTGCTTTGCCGCTGCTTGACCCCTTCCCCATCTTCCTTAAGGATATTTTATTTTTGTAATAGTTTATTCTCCTTGTACTGTTATATTTAAACTATAGAAATACAATTTCATTTTTCCTGACTTTTTTCCAGAAAAAAGTGTTGCAGTGAGTTTATTCTCCCGGGGAGGGATCTGCCCTAACCCAGGACACTGGGATAAGGAATTCTAAAGCGAAACTAAAAATGAAGCTCATGTATAAGGTCTTTAGTAATGCAAAATTCTCTATACCAAAAGCCAAATGTTGCAACAGTAAATTATGTGAAATTTTAACCATTTTTATCCACATCAGTTGTGTCAGAAGGAAGATTAAAACAGAACCAACGTTTCATGACTAGCAATCTGCTTACCACTGAAATAATGAGAACTGGTGCTCAGTGTGGCGTTGCCTAAACTAGCCACCTCATTAAGTGGGCTATCTGAGAAGTGCCATCTTTTAGTCATCATATTTACATCATGTCCATTGCAACAGGAGCAAGTCCAGAAAACACCAGTGATGGAGAGGCAGCAAGTATTTTTTATGTCACACAGCACAGAGCTATTGCCTGTGCAGCTGCCCTATAAGCAGGTAGCTGGCCATCGCTACCCTCCTGCACACTTATGTGCCACCAGCTAGTCCAAGGAAGTGGGAAAGCCAGGCTCAGCTTGGCAAGGTGAACACCACGCACCCATGTCAGTGGATATTCTGTGGATGCAAAAGAAACGTTTTCAGGATTTTTAAGATGCACATTTTTTTACTTTGGAAAGTCAAAAGAGAACAAATTCACTGACTGATTCCAATTTCTCTGCAACTATAAACTCACTGAAATGTAACAGGTCATTTAAATCTTTATTTCTGTTCTTGCCTCTCAAAAAAAAAATCAGAAGGTATGTGCTTAAAGGAAAGAGCTACCCTAGATAAATGAGACAGTAGCTTGATTAAACATACAGGATACCCAAAGATCTAGCACTTGCAAGTCAGTTCCAGACTACTTCCACCTGCCTAACTGAAGGAAAAGAATCTGGCCCAGCTCCAACAGCTGGATTGGATTTAACTAATACCTCCCCTCTTGCATATAAGCATACCCTAGAGTATAGTTTAGATACTTCACAACACAGGTGTGGTGCCATACAGTGAAAGGAGAAGGTGTTTGTATTGCTGAAGTAAACACTGTTTTTTTATCCTGTTTATTCCTCATTTCTTCTCTGGCACCTCTTAATGAACATGAAATACGGCAATGACACCAAAATGCAGAAGCCTCAGGAGATGGGCTGGGGCTGGGCTGGAAAAAAAAAGGCAAGTCATTTTTTGTATACAAGAGAGGATGAAGGTTGGCAGCTGCCTGTTTGGTTACCATCAGAAGTTAAATATTCCATATTTGCCACAGGAATATGATTTTTTAGTAAGTGCGAAGTTGAGGCTCAGACTGATGATACTGCTCTACTTACTGTCGTTCAGCTGGCTGCAGGCAAAACCAAAGAGACGCTGATAGAAGGCAACACTGCTACTCTACCAGCTGACACTTCCAAAATGTATATTGCTTACTCCAAGAACTGTGAGCAAACACAAGAAGAACTACTAGATCTAAATTCTGGGAAAGCATCATGATAGTCTGAAAGTAAACACAATAAAAATTGAAATAACTAGTAGCAATGATCTCCTCTATCTTTTCTGGATGTGACAAGAGTTGATGTACATACCAAATGGTTAGCCAAAGTTAACTCTTCCTGCTAGGTTTATTCCTTTAATTACAAGCATCATGGACTGTTACCCAGCCTTTTTTTCCACCAGTTTATGCTCTAGGCTGATTCTTGCTCCCTAAACCTAGTTTTGAGATTTATCCAATTAGCTTCTCTAAAGCTCCAAACTGTCCTTCTAAGAAAAAGTGATGTTCTTTTCAATCACAGGCTACAAAGTTAGAACAACTTCACCTCTGGCTTTGTTATCAAAACTCAGTATTAAATTATGCTGAACCAGTTAGAAATCCAGGCAGGGGTATGGATTCCACAGTACAAGCAATGGATCTACCAAAGCAGCCAAATTCACTTGCAGCGTGCCTGTCGCCTGACCTGACACTCCAGGAGAGTTTTATTTCATTAGATTACTACTTGACCAAGAAATATTTGCTCCTTTCTTAGAGCAACATTGGGTTATTTTGCAGGAAGTATTCAAACTTGGTTCAGACTGTCTGTGTGCTGCAGAACATTAAAATGAGAATGCTCCCTTTTGACTTGTAACCTTTAACGCAGTACTAGGTATATCAGAAGCAGAGTGCAACATTTACACTGCTGTCTGTTATGCCATGATCTGTCTGGGATTTGTGTTCCTTCAGGTTAACGAAGGCCACTGAAGGAAAACCAGATCTTTAAAAGTTCAAGCTGCCACAATGTTGGGTGGTTTGCAGGGTTTTTTTTCCACCCTTAGTTTGAGGCCCTTAAAATGAGTATCAGCTGGTTTTTGCTAGCCAGTCTGTGACAAGATAATTCGAGTGTCTGAACCTGGCTAGTCACAGCAAACTGGATGTATGATATCCACCACAACTCCTTTTACTTAGTGATGGGCAGTGACTCACTGAAGTCAGATATGCATGCCAATAAGAAAAGCCACGAGCCTCCAATTATTGTTGCACCTGGAGCTGACTCACATGAAAGCCCATCCACATTATCTTCTACTGTTCCAGAAGAACTTGGAAGAAAAGCAACTGCTAAGTTTAGTTCTTACCAGCCTTTCTGAAAGCATATTTTTGAGGTCCCAATATCCTCTTAGCCATTTGTTTAACCTGCACACTGAGGGACTACCAGCATGAAAGTGAGACATGAGCACTCATGTTTTAGTTTGTATATACAAATTACCAAATACACAAGTAGAGACATATCAAACAATCCTCAGGACACTGGACCTGAAACAATTTAGTTAGATGCATTCAACACAAATTGCACCAATAACTGAAGGATGTAAAGCAGTCTAGAGCACAAGCAACACGTTATCTACTCTTAATCAATGAAAGAGCTGGAATTCTCTATTGAAACAACTGAGTAAAGATAGAACCTAGCAGACTTCCAGCTACTGCTGTTGTGAGTCAAAGACATTACAGACAGTAACAAACTGAACAGCATTTCCAGTCAGATGTGGATCTTTAGACTATCAACCACACCTTTACCACACAGTCATACGGGGTCCATCTGAAGTCAAACTAAAATTTCAAGGTAATCCCATAGCATCCCATGTTAACTCATCACTGCTGGTCTGCCAACAGGCAGGCAGCAAAAATCACCAACTCACTCAAAATACTTGTTTGTTCTTGTAGTCCTAACAAGAACCTACCCACATAGCGCTCTGAAGAGCAGCGACAAAGCAGCCATTGCTATGTCTACTTTGGTAAGTGGATATAAGAACTTATCTGTGGAGTTAGTTATTTGTGCTGCAGTCTAAAAGAAACTACTGGTCTAAATAATACCTGTATTAAGTCTTCTTTTCCTGTACTTTTTAGAAACAGAAGAGACAATGAATTTTACAGTAATGCCAGCTCTGCATCATCTGAATACTGCAATATGCCACATAAGCACCACAATCAGTGGATAACCAACTACAAATTATTCCTATTTACCATTTAAATTCGAAGACTAAGGCTTTCTGACACACTCTGAAGATAAAAGGGTTTGAAATTTGGTACAATTTGACGCTACAGGATCTGTTTTCACCAGTACCCAGACCCCTAGTCACATATGTGAACAAGAAAAGATACTTGTTATTTGCCTGTACTGCAGAAACAGTGTAGCAGACGTCTTAAAAACCTCACAGAAACAGAAGTTCATCCTGTCCTTGAGGGAGAGTAAGTGAAGCACCTACGTATCACCACCTCTGTCCTCTCCCAGATTTTCTAAGCAAGCGTCCTTCCCACTCCCCCACCTCAGAGGGGAAAGTACACTGACTTGTCTGTTCAAGCAGAAGAGTTGATTGCCATTCCTAGAGTCCCTTTTCTCTTCTATTGCCTAGACAGTATAGGTTGAGCTTTTGCCCAACAGGTGTTACCAGATACTTAATCCATCACTTTCAACGGCACACTTTAGACACAATATTTGCCTTACTTTTGCACACTACAAAAGCAAAACACAGCCAAGAAAATTAAAATTACTGTTCACAGTATCCAGGTGCAAACATCAGACTAAAATTTTGATCTTTAGATCAGCATAAAGACTTCAATTCTTTTGAATGTAAAAGCTTTCATAAAGTTGTAAAATTACATTTTCAAGGACCTAATCAGAAAATTAGGTGTTTGGTCAGCAAGGATTCACAGACTTCTGGAGCAAAAGCCACAGAACATTAGACATTCTTAAGCTTGCCAAACATTTATATTAGTTTACCCCAGGAAGAAAAAAAACACCCTGCATACACAAAAGCAAACCAATGAAAAACTAAAATAACAAAAAACCCCACCTCGCCCACAAAAAAAATCCAAAACACAACAAACAAAAAACCACACAAACAAAACCCAAACAACTCATTACACCAGATACCACACAGATACCTTCTTGTGCAATCTATGTTTGAACAAAGACTCCTCCTTCCCAGATACTTACACACTCTTCAACTATCATATCTAAGTACCTCTAACAATTATTCTATAATGTACTTTATGAACACCTCCCTGTGAAGTGAAAAAAATAAAGTCCTATGGTTGCACCTATCAAAGGGAAAAACAATTTTAATTTGCATGCATCCACAGGGCACCACGTAAAAAACAATTCAAGTCCCTCTTCTGGTCTACATTCAACCACAGCCATCTTTTTTAGTGTAACATTACATGGCTTAAATCACTTTTTCCCCATTTTTTGAAAGACATAATCAAAAGGCAGAAAAAAGATTAAGCATGTGCTAGCTGCCTAATTAAATCTATGAAGAGATCATTCTGCTCAAGATGCAAGAGAAAACAAATTCAGCTGACAATCAAGGAAGATGATGGAGCCCTGGGAATTAAAAAATACATTCCAGCAATACCCCATAATATTTTAGGAACCTTGTCAGCAATCCTTCTAATTTAACCCTTTCAGTATCAGGAATTCTAGGTGCTTCTACCTCAATTCTTAATATAACATATTTCAAGTTTCTGCCATTTGAATGTTTTGAGTATCACACTTCTTGCCTCAAAGATACCTTCATTTTCCCAAAATCCCATAATCACGAGCTTATACATCCTCTCATGAAAAGAACAGCAGCTAGCTCTACAAAGGTGCTTAGACATTGGGGTCTTGTTGGACAAGAACACACACAAAACTCCAGACCTTACAGCTGCAGTGCCCACAGACACACAGGTTACACTGAGCACAGAGGTAAAATGGGCCATATCCCTACCAGCAAAGAGTATGGGAAGAGGGTACTGCCTGTGTCAGAGCTTCTCAAGCATCTCTTCTTGTCTGTGAGGTTGCTCTTTGTTCAGTGTTACCATACACTAGCCATTTCCAGCCTGTGTTCTTACACTCTTGACAAACAGCTGTTAACAAGATCTCACCTCTCTTGATGTGGAAAGCCTTCTGTGCCAGGCTGCAGGTCAAAAGTTTGGTGCAGGGAAATCACTACCACTGACTTTGTATCTACCATTTGCATGCATGAAAAGAAACAAGAGACCCTATGTCAAAAATCCTCACGTAAAGATAGTATCTGCTAGTTCAGGTGACTTTAGCTTACCTAAGAGACAAAACACCTCTCTGGGTCAATTCATCAATTTTGACTTACACTGTAGTCAACCAAGAAAAGGCAAAGACTAGGACATACCTCTAAGAACTGCAAACCTGAAGTCTCTCAACACACCTGTCCAGGAATCCCTTAGTGCATCTCTGACAACTTGGCCACAAGTCACTCTAGAACCTTGTCTGAATACCTGGCCACTGTCTCATGCAGATGAGCTTTCACTATGTTCTACACCAGCAAGTTTGCAATGGGGCTTGAGCACTTATTAAAATACATCTCTATCAAGGCTAACAAGTCAAACTATGAGGAAGTAATTTCTTAAAGCTGATTTGGCAAATCAACTATCATTACCTCCAAAGTTCACCTGTTACCGAATTTGACAATAACCAAGGTTAAAAATATCCAAGAAGAGATCTTCAGCTAGTCAGACAAGAGGGAATGAGGGAAACAAGTCATTCAGTAATGGATGTTTGAATGAGGAGGATACTAATTTGTGTCTTCTTCTGCCACCATTTGTTAAATACACACAAAATAAACTTTAGAGTTTACAAAACATTTAACCTAAAAAAAGAGACATGTGCCAGCTGACCCAGAAGAAACGATATGGTGTTTCCCCAGCAGGCTCAGTGGTGTCAATCTGACTATGAATGAGTAACAACCCAACAACTAAATATCGCCAGACAAAGGTATACCTTCTCCTATCCACACTGACCTCTCTGAGCCACAACTGGCCTTCCCCAGGCATGAAGGGCTGGCTTGGGAAACCAAGCGAGCAGAAAATTAAAGAAACATGAGGAGCTTTGCAACTAGCTCACTCCGAGGCACAGTTCTGATGCAGGTCTAACTTTCTGGAAGAAACTAGCTCTTTTGATCACCTATGTCAAATTTTGTGCAATGGAATGTAAACCCCACAGCTCCTGCTGTAACAGAAGTAATCAAGAATATTCAGTCTCAAGTCTCACAGCACCAGGTATTTTGGAGATAACTGATAGTGCCTATCTTTTGATAATATACAGGGGTTACATTTTTTTTCAAGTCAGTTCACTTGGCAATTTGTCTTTACTACCTGATGACACACCCCATCACCTTCAAACAGTTCACTGCCTCTTCTAGCCTCATCTCATAAATTAGATGCCTCATTCCACTTTCAGTCCCACAATAAACACAAACCTGATCACTCACTCGTAGCTGGTACATCCTCTCGATCACTCTTTTCTGATAGCACAGTTTTGAGGACAAAGTCTCCCACTTGGACTTGTGCTGGAAAAGCCTCATAGAACTTATATAAAAATAGTTAAAGTGCTCTTTAAACTAGTAAGAGTTACACTGCTATCAACACTGACCAGACTTTGACAGTTTACAAGTTAAAAATCAACCCTCTAATAGAAGCAGCTTTTAAGCTATCTGTGCAACTGCTACAGTATTAGAAATATATAAGAATGGAGAAAAACAAACTAATTACAGGAAGATTAGCTAAGGCTCGATCTATCACAACAACAAACAATAACTGGGCCCTGATACAGCAAGCAGAGATCCCAATCAGCTTATGAAGATTATGTTCACCGTGAGATGCCATCTCCAAACTGTTTTCTCCACAGGCAGTTCTGAAATAAACAATGACTTCCTAAGGTATCCATGTCTTCAAATGCTTCAAAATGCAATACATTCAAGTCCTTTAGAACTTCACAAGGAAAATAAAAGACAGCATATCTAAGTGGATTCATTAGGTGTTTGTTTTCTGCCAGCAGTTGCTAACGTTTCACAGCACTGTACTATTTACTTGCAGACTAACTAAAGTTTAGAGAATTCCATAGCAATACCAACTTCTTTCCTACATCTGTATCTTTCTTCCTACCCATGTAATTATTTTCAAGGTACGATGATCTACATCTGTATTTTCCCAGGAGTATATGTACTGGCCTGAAAGAGTAATAAAGAAGCTGCAGGAGTCACAGCTTGGAAACTGTGCATAGTAGTACCATATCTTACATCAAATCTAGTCCCCAGCAGAAAGCTACCTGACACAGTTGCTTCCACTCAAAACTACCAAGATTCACCCAGCCAGTATGGCTATTGGGACAGCAGCTACAGTACCTCAAGCCAACTTAAATCAGCTGTTACAGCCTTACTCCCAGGCCTCCTTTTTCCAGTATCCACTCTTGCACCAAAGTGAAAAGCAGAAAGATGATCAATCTGTAAAAGCAAACTTCTGAAAAAAACTGGATTGCTGCAAAGGAGATGGGAATAACAGGATTTCTGATACTGCTACAAGCCTTATTTGTTACAGACAATGTTTGAGGGGAGTAGGGAGACAGTAAAACTAGTCAATGCAGAGAACGAACAGCAGCAAGATCTGCACTCGTAGCAGCATGTGTACTCATTCTTAATATTGCACAGCTAGAGTACCTTCACCTTCCTCAGGTGCTCAGACACTGCACAGACTTGGCATCCCCAGAATTAGAGTCTTCTGCTGGCAAGGAAGTCATGGCAGCATGACAGAAAAATGTGACCAAACTCCAAGCACCCTCATGAACTAGACCCACACTGTTAGTAACGCAGCAACAGTAAATACACCAAAGCTGATAGAGCTGGTGATGGCTAAGCCCTCTTTCTTTCTCTGCCTCATCTGGTGTCTAGATGCTGAAGATACAGAATAAAAATGGATTCTTTTAAAGTCCCTGGATCCAAAGATGATACAAATGCCCTTCCCCCAAGCCTCCCCCCGCAAAAAAAAAATCCAAAACTGGGGAAAAAAACATTCATGGCCAGGACCTCTGAAGTTTAAACTCAAAAGAGGAGTAGAGTAGCTATGTGTCTTTTAGGAAAATAGCCTTCAACAAATTTCAGGTTAATCCTATGGTCTAAGCAAAATAAGTTGAAGGACTTGTGTTCATACTCCTAATCGTAAGACAAGCATAGAAAAGAGAAGATTTTAATCCCAGCTATTGAAATGTTTTTACAGAACATAACTAACTCTTCACTAGTAGGTTTTACTTGCCTTTTGTTTGTTTTTTACTAAAAAAGGGGCTTTACTTTTGATGCAGTATGCACTTTGCTAATTACATGACCACACAGGCTCACTGTATCACACATTAAAAAAAACAACCTAAGTCATGCAAACAGTCCTACAAATTACATCTCCATTCCTCAGGATTTTTTCCTCAGTTTTAGTGAGGGATGCTGACTAATCCTGACAAAAAGAAATGGGCTGAAGTATTTGATCTGTCACCTTAAACATCAGAATGGAGATCCAGCATATGGATGTCTGCTATTGTAATAAAGAGTAAGTTACACTTCTAGTCCAAGAAGACGGAGGACTAAAACAATATAAAAAGGATGTTAGTAGGCAAAGAATGAAGCTGGAGAACTGCAAACAGAAAAAAAATAATAATAAAAGAAGGTTCAAATTAGGTTTTCTAAAATCTAGGCTAATTAGATATCAATATAAACATATAAATGCAACAGTTGTACGAGGCATTACAAATGAAGTGATTTCAATTTCTCCTCAATTGTGTTGGAATAATCAGGGCTATACAGTTACAAGAAATCCACCAAGATTTAAGACTGCAAGCCTCAGATTAACACAAGAAAGGTTTTTCTTCATATAAGTGACCATTTTAAGAACCCATTTGTATCTCTGGAGAATGTAACATTGAGAGGATTTTGAGGAGAAACTCTCTGGAAGTCATTTGTCCAGATGAAGTCACTAATGTCTTGGCTCCTCATTAGCTCTGCAGGTTTAGGTTAGCTCTGTCTGCTGCTAATCATATGTCAGTACCTATAAAAATAGAAGAGTCTCAACAAACAAAAGCAAGAACATAAACTCATTTTATGTGAGTAGTACTTTGTTACTGGCTTTTGACTTGGATATTATACCTTCAGAGGGCTAAACTCAAAATCAGTTTTCCTGTTCTGCATACGCAGCTCTACCTCCTTAACAGAGGCAGCAAAAAACTTTAACTTCCACTCAAATGTGAAACTAGGAAAAGTAAAGTGAACGTGTGAAGGTCACAGATTGAGAAGTTTTGACTTCTGCTCAACAGATCTGTTTCTTTGCTCTTACAAAAGGAGCCTAGTGAGAAGCTGCATGAAGTACTGAGGTCTGTCTTAACATAAAACAAAAGTACTGCCACATCTTTTGTTTCCCTTAAAGTTGTATTAACAAAAAGACGTACATAGCCTAGCAAACCCAGTAATAACATATGAGATAACTACAAATTAAAGAAGTATTTTGGTCCGAAAGAAGAATCTGTACCCATAGGGGATCAATACTAACTCCTCATTATTTATTAGAAGTCAAAGGAAGATTACTAAAGAATATATTCAAGTCCAGTGAGTTCAAAGGCAGTGACTGTCTCTAGGCAAAAGGTGACTCAAAAGCCACTGTTTTCAAACTTGAAAGCATATGGCTTTGAATATTTCAGATTTTCCAAAGGTTAAAATCTAAATACCAGACCACGATTTATTGCTCCATCATCCTAACCATTTATTTTCTCTTTGATGGAATTTGACAAAATGCATAGATGCAGACCAAGGCCAAAATAGCACTGATGCCTCCCCATTTCCAAGGCAGATAAAACCAGAGGCATGATCTCTACATAAAACTCCTGACTGCAGCACAGAGATGAGAACAAGTATAACTGCCAATGGTGGGGAAGTACATATTTGATTTATAAAATAAACATTTGATGGAGAACTAATAACTTTCAGTAAATACAAACTATCCAATCAGCAGTTCAGCCTGCGTACCAGTTTCTAAGAGAAATGTGGTAAGTAACAGCAATTATACAGCATGCTGTACTCCTTCATTCCCCACTATACACTTAACCTACATTGTTTTACTTCAGGAAATTTCAGTTAGATAAACTTTACTCAGAAGGATACTTTTAACGTGAACTTTTAAATTAAGTACCATGACCAAAAAAAAAAAAGAGTCCAAAATGAAGTTGAATAAAAAATTTCAGACACTTAAGTTATTTTGAAAGGCATATTTCTACTCTTCTACAGTTCTTTAAATGAATCTAAATTTAATTAGTATATCTCCATAGCTATAGGACTTTTATAGTTTTCTGTATTTTATCTCTTTGTTGCCCCCCCCCCCCAAAAAAAAAAAAAAAGATGCTCCTTATGATTTCAGCCCTTTTCAAAAGCATGGTTGAAAGCTTTAATCACATCAACATTGTGGAGCTATCGACCAAACAGTCCTATGCTCATCCACAAAAAGAAGCCAGTCAGCACACTGGAAAACAACCCCAGAGGATCTACTTCTCTGTAACAGCAAATACCCTATTCCAAAATTACTCCCCTTCAGGAGGAAATGAGAGTTAAGATATCTTAGCTGGGCTGGTGTAATTAATTTCAGTAAAGCTTAGGCAGTCAACTCTCTTCTTCCCCACAGAGGCAGACATTTAATTCCCCTCCTCTCGGGTATGCTATAATATAAGCAAGTATGGATGACAGATCAGTTCACACCAGGCATGAACATACCTAACCTTTCCCTGTTTAGAGCTCTGATGGATCCAGGCCAGTGACTGAGAAAGCAACACAAAGCCAGCAAGCAATACAGGGAGATGAGACAAGGACAAAATGAATGAGAAGCAGCAGGAAGTGTCTCACTGGATGAGAGGGGAAAAAGAAACCCACCACACCACCTCCCCCTCACCCTGAAAAGAAACTGCTAAACACAAGGATGGGCAATTTTTAGTTACTCTTTAACATTTACTAATGTTAGACAGAAGTGCTGAAGCTATCACACTCGACATACAATATTTTCTGTAAAATTCACTGTCACTAAGCTAAATAAAAATTAAGATTGGTTTACACCATGAATGTCATCTTAAAGGCATTGCTGCTGCTAAGCCTGACCTGCATAAAATTGTCTCCACCCAAACAATAGCAGAGGTGTGAATAAAAGAGCAAAGTATCATCCCTATGGATTACAGATGTGAATTTAAGGGATAAGATCAACAGAAGCATGGACTTCACCTGAGGGCGCTTTCCAAGTCATCTGACACATATTTAGGTTTTCACTGTAGTGAATCGTAATCCGATGTCAACCCTAGCCTGATTTCAGAAGAAATTCCTCACCCTATCTTTCCTACTACAGAAGCTTAAACGCAAGATTTAGGATTTCTTCCTTTTTTCATTTACGACTAGAATTGAAGATGTCACCAGTAATGGCACACGCATTGAGAAGACCTTCGCAGTCTCTCCAGGGAATAACTTCTCATCACCCAGTGCCTCTCAAATCCGGGGCAGTAAACTCATACCCCATTAGTCTTAGTAACCACCACACTCCTTCCCGATTTAGATGGAGACACATAGAAAACGATTACTTGTGTGCTACCAATTCAAAATAAAATAAACCAATGTTGATTTAAGGCAGTACAGGCAGTAAAAACGGTCAGCAGTGTACAGTACAGCATGGGAGCAGCCCCTGTCTCCAGCATAGGCCTCCGTGTGCGGCAGTGGCACAGCGGGGCACAGGAGCACGGGCAGGGCAGCCCCTCGCCCCAGCGGAAAGGCTACTACCGCCCAGAGGGGCTGGCACAAAAGGCAGCCGGCACCATTGTCCAGCCCATCGGAGCCCCGACCCTGCCGAGGACGGGGGAGGGGGCGCGGAGAGGAGGCAGGACGGGGAGGCAGCTGGAGTGGGAGAAAGGAACGCGGCGGGAGGAGGGGACGCGGAGAGAGCGGGGGATGGTATATCCCGCCGCCTGCCGGCCCCGCACGGACACCGCCTCCAGCCCCGGGCCCACCGGGTTCTCCGCACACCAGTAAACCAGGCAGGCGGCAGAGGGGGCGCGGCGGGGCCGCGTTCGGCCCGGCAGCGCCAACCCTTCCCCCCGCCGCCGCTACTGCCTCCTCCGCCCCCCGCCGGCCGCACCCGCATGACGGAGAAGAAAAAAAAACCTCGCGGGCGTTTTCCCCGCCGCCGCCCGCCCCGGGCGGCTGCTCCCCGCCTCCTTCCCGCCGCCCGCCGGCAGCGCTGCAAGCGCGGCCAGGCCCCGGCCCCTCCTCTCGCGCCCGCCGGAGGCGGAGGCCGGGCGCGCCCGGGGCCCCATCGGTCCCGCATCTACCTCCACGTCGCGGCCCTTGTTCTTGAAGCTCTTGATGCGGTGGTTCTCCAGGCCGGCAGCAGCGGCGGCGGCGTTCTCGGCCATGGTGGCGACGGCAGCAGCTCCCGGCGGCGGCTCCCAGCTCCTTCGAGGCGGCTCCGGCGGCGGCTCCCGGCGGCTCGCGCGAGGGGAGGGCCGGGGGGAGGAGAGGGGGGCGGGGGGAAGCGGGACGTGCCGTGACGAGGGCGGAGGGGAGGGGAAGCAGGCAGGCGGGAGGAAGCGGGACGCGCCGTGACGAGGGCGGAGGGGAGGGGAAGCAGGCAGGCGGGAGGAAGCGGGACGCGCCGTGACGAGAGCGGAGGGGAGGAGAAGCAGGCAGGCGGGAGGAAGCGGGACGCGCCGTGACGAGTGAGGGCGGGAGGGAAGGCAGTCAGGCGGGGGGAAGCGGGCCGCGCCGTGACGAGTGAGGGCGGGAGGGAAGGCAGTCAGGCGGGGGGAAGCGGGCCGCGCCGTGACGAGTGAGGGCGGGAGGGAAGGCAGTCAGGCGGGCAGCGAGCGAGCGCCGGGGCCGGGGGACTGGGAGAGCGGCTCCGCGCACGTGACGAAGCGGGCAGGGCCCAGCCAATCGCGGCGCGGCGCCTCCGCCTGGCCTCGCCTTGCGCAGCGGGCAGAGGTGTGGCCTAGCGGGGCCGCGGGGAGGGGGGGACGCGTGCACTCCCCGGCGTGCCCCGCGGCGGCCCCGCGCTGTGCGCCGTGCGCCGTGCGCCGTGCGCCGTAGTGCCGCGGCGCGGCTGCCGTGCTCTCGCACGTGGAGCGGGCCGGCAGGGTCCCCGGCGCTGCTGTGCGCCTCAGCCCTTGGCCCCGGGCTGAGCGCCGTAGTGCCGCGGCGCGGCTGCCGTGCTCTCGCACGTGGAGCGGGCCGGCAGGGTCCCCGGCGCTGCTGTGCGCCGCAGCCCTTGGCCCCGGGCTGTGCGCCGTAGTGCCGCGGCGCGGCTGCCGTGCTCTCGCACGTGGAGCGGGCCGGCAGGGTCCCCGGCGCTGCTGTCCGCCTCAGCCCTTGGCCCCGCGCTGAGCGGGTCTGTGTGGTACTCCATCTCCACGCTCAGCTTTGTGAGGCTCTGGGCAACGCCGAGGGCGGCGCAGTGGGCTGGCAGCAGAGCGCATCTGCCCCTCCATGGCCTCGTGCTTCTGAAGGGCTTGGGTCCCCACAGAGAGCTATGGGCCACGCTGGCCTTCAGGAAGCTCACTGGACCCCCGCCTCCTTGGCAGCTGCAGTTTTGTCCCCCACTGCTGTGCTGGCGTGGCTCACCTGCAGCGTCAGCCTCAGGAGGCTCTCTAGCCGAGGGTGCACTGAGGGTCTGCTCCACACCTCCCTCTGCTTCCAAGGACTGCATTAGCACTCTGCGTCACCTGGGAAATGCTGCACAGCAACCATCTATACAGCAAATCCAAATGTTTCGGGGTGCCCTGAATCTCCAGCTCACCTGCCGTGCAAGCAAGCCCAACCTGGAGAGCAAAGCCAGTGTTCTGCAAACACACCTTTCATACAAAATGTGCACATGTGAGCTGAATGTGTCACTGGTGTGGTACCTACTGTAATGCAGAGCATAAATGGGCTCTGCCAGTCCAAACAATTACCCCTGAACTACCAGAATCACTGTACATGCACCCTCCCAAGTCATTGGTGTAGATGTGGTGGTAGCTGTGTATGCTGCAAACAGATGCATGGCTTTTGCTCAGCAGGTTGGGTCAAATACAGCACCTCTAAGTCCTGTCTGGTATGCCCAGGCTAAAAAGGGGGCTCTGTGGGAGTCATGTAAGGCAGCTGTAAGCAGCAGTAAGAAGTAATCTAATACTTTTCCATAAGGGAAGATTATTACTGCCTTGGAAGAAAAGTATACAGAAAAAAATGAAGCCTCCAAAACAACAAAACCATGTCATATTCATCTCTAGCTAATATTAGACCACATCAGGTTCTGCAACAGATCCTTATAACTATATAAGCTTTTCAGAGGCCTCTTTTTGAGTCTCTTCCTCTAATTGGCAGCTTGGCTTTTTAATTGCCTTCCCTGAAGTCCTCTTTATATCATTTGAATCAGTGTAACTTGTAAGTCACAGTTCTGGCAGAACAAGGCTTGCAGCCTGATGGAGATGAATAAAAATCTGGAAGACATGCTCTTCTTCACTGTTGTTCAGCTGTGTGCCAAATGTTCTTATCTAGGGGATCAGTGTAGCATTTCCATTCTTCTCTTTTCCAAGTAATTTAATCTCCCAATGCACTTTTCTCTGTGTGTTTTCTCAACTGCCTTGGCTGGGCATGCTGCATGATTATGCCTTGCAAAGGAAGAGAAGAAAGATCCAGCATCAGGCAAAGCTCAAATGGCACAACTGATGTGACCAATGTTTGTCAATGTGACTAAGGTCAGAGATGGCTTCTGAACTCTGGCACTTGCTGTTTTGAAGAATAATTGGATCTAGCAGTCTTGAAGAGAGTTACTAAAGCAGATTCCATAGCTGAGAACTTTGTTGTACCTGCCAGGGAGGGTGGCAGCGGCTGCCAGCTACATCTGTGGCTTACTCAGACCTGGTAGGACATAACAGCAATGCTGAGCTGATCTCTGCTAGGCAGGGACGTTGCAGTTATCCTCTGGAGGTGCTCCTCACTGTTACCATGAACAGCAGAGGTTTGTTAGCTTCGTTCAGCACGATCTGTGAAGTAAAACTTGCAAATAGAAACGTGTCTAGACTGGGACAATTCAATTTATCAATCCATAAATCTGTACCAGCTCCCCTGGATGGGATTTATAGATAGAACAGTGGTGATGACGTTTATTTCTCATGTCTTCCTATCCACAATGTAAGCTTTTCAGAGGTTTTACAGTGCATTTCATTAGTCTTGGCCACTCAGGAACTGAACACCTCTTAAAGCTACATGGAAGGCCAATTAGTTTTGCTGCCTACATAAAGCTTTTTGGTGTAACTCTTGACTCGATAATTCAACTTGCATCTGCTCAGAGAGAAAACATTTTGATACAGTTAAGCAAATACTACTCTCTGGCACTGCAATTAGCAGACACCACTAAAATACAAGGAATGAGTAGTTTGCTACTTTGAAAACTGAATGAACCATATGGTTCAGGGTAGCTGTTCTTCCTCACCACATGAACTTCCAACCTGCTTGACTCTATGATTCTGTGATTCACATCAGCATGTTCTTGTTGTCAAGGCCTGCAAGATACATGTCAAGGCTCTGAGCACAGTGATAGAATTTACTGGCCCTGAGCAGCTTTTGCACACTCCCATTTCAACCCCCTGACACCATGGCTTCTGCAGTGGTGCCAGTCTGTAGCTTTGCTGCATCCTTGGCTCAAATGTTCAGGCTGCTGTCCTAGCTGGGCTGAAACAGGGGCCCTAGGTGATGGGAAGAGGTGAAAGGGAGGAAAAAAGACTGGTTATGGCCAGTAAGGTCTGTGCATGCCTTCAGAGCCCAAACAACATAAACTTCTTAGCTTCAAGAACTACGGGAGTATGTGGGACAATAACAGCTCTCTGAGTGTTGCACTGCTGAGCAGAATTAAGCTGTGAATGTTTCTGGGATAACCTGTTGCCCTCAGCAAAACAAAACTAACCCAGCAGGGGAACCTGCCGTATTTGGGGAAGTGCACATGACCAGCTCAGAAACAGACCTGCAGCTCCAAAATCAGCGGTCACTGCTCTTGTGGAAACTGGTCATTTGTTCTTCTGCAGTCAGTGATTTTGAGTATATCCACCAGTCAAGAGAGCTGCAAGAAAGGCAACATGTAAAAGTAATGGAAATAAGCTGTCACGCTTTTGCTGGCAGCCCTTCCCAGAAGGATTGAGGAGATTTAGGTGCAGTGCTTTAAGATGCTACCTGTTGTCAATCCCACCCTGTTACTGGATGTTGGAAGGTGAGGCAGGAGAGGCAAAAACAACGTGTGTAAGCTCCTCAGTTTCTCTGTTCACAGCCATAAGCAGCTGAAGCCAAGACCTGTGTGGGTGGAGGAGGTGTGGATACCTCCCCAGCAGAGAAGCAGGGCTTCTGGCAAGGTGATACCATCTTAAACAACTGCTGCTGACTTGGCTACAAACCACTTGTCAAGAACAGTCTGTAAAATCATGGAACTTGTAATCAACAGAAAGGTAAAAAGGTTGTTACTTGAGCATTAAATTAACATAAACCACTCTTGAGTCTCATGTCTTTCTTGCCCATCTCAAAATCAGATGCCTAAGCATCTCTGGCTTGGGCTGCATGACAGCTGTAACTGTGTATTACCATTGGCATGGCAGACTGAGAGAAAGCTTTTTCTACATTTGCCACTGTATGTGTTCTCTCTAACTCCCAGCAGATGTCAACTTGCTTTCTCATGCCTAACTGTTATAGAGAGCATGGCAGGCACTGGCTCAGACACGTGTGTGCCCAGGGTCCCTGCCTAGATCATCTCCAGCTGTCCTGGCTGGATGTGTATCTTTTCAGCACCCAGCTGAGCAGCATCTCATTGGGTGTTGCTCTCTGACAAAAAGGAACAAGTAATGCCTAAAGTAAACCAAGGCAAAATCCTCTATAAACAATGCCTCTGACACTCATTTCCCCTTAAGACACAGGTAGCATTTTGGTGAGACCCAGTTCTCTCCATCACTGAAGTAAAAAATTGTCTTTTCAGGAAAGAAATTCTGTTCTTACCTCATGGTAACTAAGGCTTTGTGGTGAATGAGAGAGAAGTTCTGGTAAAGACTGCAGTTGTATCAAAGGTAGCAGTCAAATACTGTGGATGCTTAGTGGCAACACATACTAAAGGAAAGATGAGATAGGTCCACCAAAGAGAAGACCATGGCACGTTGCTGCTCACAGACATCCACACCCTGAGGTCAGGAACCCCTTAATCTGAAAATGGTTGTAAATGGGGAACATGATGGGAGAAGAACTTTTTATTCTGTTATTATGCTTTCTTAGGACATGCATTTACTGGTGACTGTTGGAAAAATAATAGTGAACAAGGTAGGCTTTTGGTCTGAGCTGCAAGAGTTCTTACCTGTACAGCAGAAAGTGCTCAGTGAAGCACATCACTATAAATTTAGTACTCAGATACTACCAGTATACAGTGTGGTCCTCTATTTTCAAAGTATTAGGTTATGGGTGACACAAGGCTGTACTGTTGTTGCTTTGCTCCATTCACTCCAGAGCTGGAGCTCTCCAGTTACCTACCCTTGATGCAGCTTACTTTGTGCCTGACTCCAGTCTGATATAAAAACAGTTGCTCTTTTGGCAGAAAACTCCAGCCACAGGCTAGGAGGGCACACAGAGGGAAATCCTGCAGTGTCTAAAGTGGGGACACGAACTTCATCAAATTTAGCTTTCCAATGTCCTTTCCCAGTCCTTCAACAGTGTCTCAACAGACTTGGTAGTCTTAAATACCTCTCTGCAGAGGAGTACCATATTCTGACACAAATAGGGAGCCCAGTCAGTGGCACTTTTTATAAGAGAGGCAGCTCCACTGGGCTGTCAGGAGATGTGTGAACTGGTACATGGCTCAGGAAAGTGAGGACAATCTGAAGTGCATGGGTGCTAGGGCCAGCCCAGGAGAGCACCCTTGCTGCCAGGAGAATGTGCTTCTAAGAACAGCACAAAGAGCTGGTAAAGAAGCTGGCACAGGACTAACCCAGAGCTGGGATCTGTAAACGCCTAATTATCTGCACACCAGGAACAGAAGCACTGAGGGAGCAGCCAAGTGGTGTTCTACCATTTCCAGAATCTGAGATGTCTTGTTAGTTAAGGAGGAACCATAGAACCTTCAGTTGCTCTTGGGCCCTCTGTGTTCAGTCTGAGCCAAGCTGCTCTCATCATCTTTGTCCAGCAGGAGAAGCTCCTCCTAGAACAGTGCACCACTTTTCCTTCTCCACTATTCTCTTAAGAAACTTCAGAGCAAGTACACACCACTTGGTCATATTTTACTGCTTCCCACTGTCAGGTAGCTCTACACAAGAAGGTGAGCTGTGGCTGAGGGTGACAGCAAAGTGGACATGGGGTAGGGACTTCATGGGCAAGAGTCTTCTGCCGTGATACCCAAGCAAGAAGAGCTCAGTTTAGGCATGATAGTTGAGGTCAGCCAAAAATCCAGTCACTACACAGGACCATAGCGATGATGCAGGTCTCAGATCATGTTAGGGTCCAGACCAGTAAGTTGTATGGCCAGGTATAGGGCCAGGTATAGAGTTAGCTGCAGTGTAGTTCAGACAGAGACCAAGGGTGGGAGCCCTCCTTGAAAGCAGCTCCTCAGACAAGGGGAGTGAATCCTCAGCAAGACTCTTCATAGCTTGTTCTCAAACAGCTTTTTGATTCAAGACCAGGCAGCTGCACTATCAAAGCTGACCCTGGGCCCAGGCAGCCCAAGACCCAGGAGGAGGAGGGTGATGTGCTCAGGGTACAGACACCCATCTGGAGCTAAAGATAGCCTTTTCTCCTGATTTCTGAGCTCCAGGCTGCTGCAGAACCACAGGAGGCACGGAGACTTGCAACACAGCCTGGACAGCTTTCACAAATTAAGGCAGGTGGTGGTGAGGAGCAAGAAGGCCATCCTGCCCAGAGCTTCAACCCAAGCAAAGCTCCTGAGATACTGTTTGCAGAGCAATGGGTCCACCTGCCTCCTAGGCTTTGCCCTTGGGATGTAGGTTCTCAGGAGGCTAGGATAGGCTGGGCTGTGTCACAAACAGCAAAACCTGATGGAGTTGCTGGCTTTTCTGGTAGGTTCAGCTCTGGGCAGCCAGCTTCATGGCCCAGAGCTTTTGGCACAGACAGCCCGGAGATGCATCACTGAAGCCCAGCCCCAGAGCCAAAACGGCCAGGAAATCCTTGGCACAGACTAGACTGTGCCTGAAGGAAACATTAAAGTGATGCAGCTTATTGGAAAGGTCCCTGAGGCCTGGTGAGACTGTCCACAGAATGGCTCTCTTAATTTATATTTCAAAGTGGATCATTTAATTGGCATAATTGGGAGTTTTCTTTCTTCTCTTCATTATGGATGCACAGAATATGGCAGCAGAGATAATGCGAGGGAAGTATGTCTAGGAGGTGCATGCAGCAGAAATAGCCTGCAACTGTGTAAATGATGTGATCCCATTTGGGAAACTGAAGGGGTAAGAAAGATCTCCTTTAAACAGCATAGTCATAGGGTATGGGATACCACATTCCTCATCCTCTGGAGCAGGAGATGTTGACTTCCATGGCATAGTAAAGAAAGGGGAGAGTCAAAGGGATCAGGCCCAGCCAGGATGGGTTTAGGAAGGGCAGGTCCTGTCTCACCAACCTGATCTCCTTTTATGCTCAAGTTACCTGCCTAGTGAATGTGGGCCCCTCAATTCAAGAGAGATGTTGAGGTGCCGGATGGTGTCCAGAGAAGGGCGACAAAGCTGGTGAGGGGCCTGGAACACAAACCCTATGAGGAGAGGCTGAGGGAGCTGGGGGTGTGCAGCCTGGAGAAGAGCAGACTCAGGGCAGAGCTCATTGCTGTCTATGGCTACCTGAAGGGAGGTTGTAGCCAGGTGGGGTTGGTCTCTTCTCCCAGGCAAGCAGCAACAGAACAAGGGGACACAGTCTGAAGCTGTGCCAGGGGAAGTATAGGCTGGATGTTAGGAGGAAGTTGTTGGCAGAGAGAGTGATTGGCATTGGAATGGGCTGCCCAGGGAGGTGGTGGAGTCACCGTCCCTGGAGGTGTTCAAAAGCCTGGATGAGGCACTTAGTGCCATGGTCTAGATGACTGGCTAGGGCTGGGTGCTAGGTTGGACTGGATGATCTTGGAGGTCTCTTCCAACTTGGTTGCTTCTATTATTCCAGTGTGGAATAGGATATGGAGAAATGAGGACCAAAGCTGAAAAGACAGTTGCTGGGAGCTGCAGGACTTACATCTGCAGTGCAGATAACAGACATTTATTTTAACAGAAGTATCTCAGTGTGGAGTTGCAGTGACAACGAAGTATCTTCAGAGCTCACATTGTTAAAGGTGATTGAGAGCCTTCACTTAGATTTGGTGAGATTCCACTAACTCAGATGAAGAACTTTTTGTATAAGCAAAGACAATTTAATGCAAATAATTATGACAGGAAAGACAAAGATTTACTGAAGTGGATCACGGGGAGCTTCTGTTTCCTTCCCCTCCTCTTAGTCTCAGCAATGCAACATTCCTTTCTACTCCATGTGCATATTGTGCAATCAGCATGTCCCCACAGCCACCCAGCGCAGGGCGTCTCCATCTCTAGTTAATGCAGCTTTGTTTGCAGCACCTTAGAAAGGCAGATTTTCTTCTGTCTTCTAATATCCAAGTATTAGCCTGCCCTGGCATCACTTTGCTTGCCAGAGGTGATACAGCACTGCCCGAGACTGCTTCACTGCAGAGATTATGCAGAAATAGAGGCAGATTCCAATAATTTCTCTTCTGCAAAACAAGTTTCCTACTCTGGTAGAATTTTTATGTGCTTATATATGTGTGTGTGCGTTTATATATATATATATATATATATGTATGCATATCTGTGTCATAGCTTGTCTTGGTACAGAGATAAGAAAGCCACAGATGCAGTGCTATGTGAGTCTGGACCAAGAGGCACTTTTCTCTGTGTGCCTCGATGGGAGAAAATTCAAATGTGTTCACTCTTCTGGTACCAACACAGAGCTACTATACAGCTGGCTACCACCACCATCTCCTGCTCATCTGAGGAGATGTTCTGCCTATTCAAACCCTGCAAACAATTTGGTACTGGGCAGTTCTGAGCACCATATGACACTCTCGTTTCGGTGAGTTCAGTTAGCAAGAAGCGCTCGAAGCAGCAGGTCCCCGTGGTTACGCGCTGAAGCTGGCTTCACATGGCTATTGGCAGGCAGGCCATTTTATTTTAAAACCTCCTGTGATCTGATCTCAGGATCTATTTGGATCCTCAGTCCCCATGGCAATAGCTTCTGAAATCCTGAAAATAACAATGTGCACAGCTATTTTGACTAATTAAACCAGACAGCACACATGCATGCTGCTCGGCAGAGGGGTGCTTCGGTCGTGGAAGTAAATAGAGCACCTAGAGATCTGCTCTGCTTGGCCAGATGTGTCAAGTGAGGGAGTGCTATTTCTATGTTACCACTTTCTAAAGCACACCTGCATTCCTGCTTTTGAATGGCTTTCTAATGATCCCTGCCATGGTTCACATGCACTGGGAACCCATTAGACATCACTCTGCTCAGCAAAATACCACTGATGCAGCGCCACGTAAGAAGAGAGGCAGGGAAATGGCCCTAACCTTGTTTTGTGTATATTTATGTGTTTTCCTTTTGGACTGGAGCTGTTAAACAAAATGGGAAGCCTTGTGAGTTGTTTTTGGTTAAGAACAGGAGTTTGTTCTCATCTTTAACGTTGCCTTAAGTATTTGGACATAATGTATGATGAAGGAAGTATCAACTGTAAAGGCTGCTTCTTTGCTCACAGCTCTCAGCCTTTCTGATGGACCATGATTTAGTCCTGTGAAGTGACTCTAACAGGACCTCTTGCTGCAGGTCTCATGGATTTCTGCATCACTCCTGGAGCCTGCCCCCTGTGTGATCCCAATGCAAGAGTGCCATGGGCTTGCGGACCTTGGGTCCCAAAGGAAGATGGGCATCATCTGCTGTCAGTGCTCTGATGGTGGCTGGTGCTCAGCTGCCTGTAGCCTCCCCCAGGTTATTGTGCAGAGGACTTTGAGACAGCTAAGGCTGCACAATGATTTATTCATTGGATCTGTAGCTGGTACTGTGCTCGACTCCAGAGGTAACAGTTTCTTTCTGGGAGAGCAACAGACCAGGTCTAGGAAGAGAGGTGGGAAAGGAAGCGGCTTCTCCTCTGGTGGCCTTCACTTCTGAAGGAAGACTTTCATAACAGGGCTTGCAGGTGCAGAGCTATGGGAATAAGACAAAACTAGTATGAATTCACAAGGGAAAACCATCACCCAGGGGCTTGAGAGAACCCACAAGGACCAGTAAGGAGGCTGCAGACCTGCTGAGAAGAGCCCTTCAAGATCACACAAGTTGAGGCTCTTGAGGTTCTGCACCACACAGAGCAAAGCCAGGGTATGACTGGAAATCACCTGCAGAGCCAGGATCTGGGAAACACTCCCAGTTAAGAGCTGTATAGCTCTAAATTGTCTCTTTTTACTACCACAATCAGCAGAGCAACCACTAGCTACCACTGCAACTCACTAGCTGCAGGCAAGTGTGTTTAAATGCAAGTGTCCTCAGCTCCTTGCTTTGCTCTTGCAAACTGGCAGGCACAAGGGCATCCTGATGCATCCCCATGGGACTTGGCTGAGGTGACAGGGGTCTGACAGCTCACTGGCCACGATGGGGCAATGCCAGGCACCATGCTGGACTTGCTGGGTCCCTTCTGGAGGAGACTGAGCTTATCACGGAGCATCTGGCTGCAGCCAGGGGCATTGCTGCAGCTAATTGCTGCTCCTATCCCTGGCAGGGACATCCAATACCAACTGTTGAGGAGGATTGACCAATTGCAGTTTTCCAACAGCACGCACTGAGCTAAGCTAAGCTGAGTTTGTCTTCAGGGTAAGCCTTGCAGGGATTTTTCAGCTTTTCTCATCAGTGCAAGGAAAAGGAGAAAGTAAGGGGTGAAGCAAGGGAAAAAAAAGGCAAGGTAAGGCAAAAGAAAACACAAGTAGAGGCAAGAAAAGGCAAGAAACTAATAGGGGGAAGAGAGAGAGGAGGGGACACAAGAGAGGACAGCAGAGAAAGGGGCGGGGAGGACAAAAGAAAAATAGTGAAAACGAGTTCCTACTTCTCTGCTTGTCTCAAGCTGCAGTAGATTTAAAGTGCAACCTTAACCAGCATGTTAGCAAGGCTGTATCTGAGCCAAAGCATGACAATGACAACATAGCATGAATAAAAAACAGGAGTGTAGAATAACTGAGAGGGAGGGAGCTTTCTGTAAGTATTCATTTGCAGATAGATTTATGATGACTCAACACAGTTGATGTAAAACCTGACTGACTTGAATTGGGTGTCAGCCAACCAAATGTGGCTACTAAAATTCAGCTGAAATGGGTATTTTACACTAATTTGTTTATGTGAGGAGAGGGATGTTGCCTCTTGGAAATCCTTTTGGGCAGCATCACTCTCATGCCATCCCAACCAAGAGGACTGGGTCTGCTCCCTGAGGGACCCTGCTATGAACCGGCATGGGTTAGCAGGCTGGTGGTGGACCATGCCAGAGAACTAATCCAGGAGGAAAAGAGAAAAAGCAATAAAGAGAGTTTTCGGTTGTCTGGGGTTTTGTTTGGTTGGTTGCTTGTTTCCAAGCTGTTTTTCATGCCCTTGGCCAGTTTACTAAGCAAGAGACCACTGGGGCCTCCCAGAAACCCTCCAGCAAACCTGAAGCAACTCGAGTCTATTTCCCATGCTGCCAAGGTAAATACAAGCAGGGAGGAAAAACAACAGTGATAAACTCCCAAACTCTGCAAGATTTCTTCATCCACTTTGAAAGATTATAGCAACAGGGACCTCTGTTTGGATGGGCTCCTGGGTGGGTCCCCTTCAGAGAGCCCTTTGGCCGACCTCTTGCCCCTCAGTGAGAGCACTGCTCACTTGATGAAATGCTGAGCCTGCTGTCCCCCTGTGCTCTGCAAGTTGCCACGTCCCTTGTCAGCACTCAGCCAGCCAGTATTAAAACAAAAGGGAGGCCAAGTCAAAGAGAAACTGAAAGCCACCTTCCTTGCCATGGGGAATTCCTTCTCTGCCAGAAATCAGCCTCAACTCTACCAACATTTCTGCCAGATTCCTGTCCTTCCAGGGAATAAGTGAGACTTAGGTAATTATGTCACATTTTGGTTCATAAAAAAAAATCACATAGAGCATACTTGCTGAAGCTGCCACTGGTCTACCAGTTCAAAAGGAATAGGGCTTCCCTGGGTTTGAGAGGTAAGAATGCTGCCAGGTTACCAGAAGTAACTGTGCCTTTTAATTTAAGCTTGCAATCATGAAAGCAGTGCATGGGGTCTCTCTGCTCCAAATATGCTCAGTCTACATTGACTGGTGACTGCTGCATCAGAAGCCGCATAGGTCGATGTGAGGACAGTGCCAGAATAAACATCCTTGCTCAGAAGCCTGAGGTGCATTTGTCTGTAAATACCTGGTCCCCTAACCATCGATGTCTTGGGGGTTTTGTCTGGAGTCTGGCCAGGTGAGGGTGGTGGTTTGCTAACAATTAACAGCTGGTTATTCAGTAGTGTCAAGCGCTGAGAACATGCACTGGGGTCTTGAACCCAGAGGAGAAATCTTTGCAGACTCTGAGGAGGGAGGAAGGCCACTCACTGTTCATCTTCCCTTTGCATTTCACTTTTACAAGTAACAGTGAAGACAGAAATGGCAAGATTTCTGTGCAGATCGTTAGAAACCCACAGTGGTGTATGGAGGCAGTGAAATATGAAGGGATTTTGTAAATCTAGTAGAAATGCAATTCAAGGAGAAGAATGCAGCTACTAAAACTTCATGTCTCAGATATATGTCACCAATGTGCACATGTTATTTGGAGCTGTAGTTTTTGGAAGTTACTTATAGCATTAAAATAGTAATCAATCCCTCACAGAGAGCATTATTTAGCATCTGCATTTTAGTTTCTTCCTCAAAAGGATGCCAAGATGTGAAACAATGAATTAGAGAATGGAGATCTTTCGTCAGCTCTCCTTAATTGCTGCCTAGGTTGTATTTCTGGCAGATCAGCAGATCTGCCAGATCTCTACAAAGACCAGGCACAGTGATGAAAGATGCCATAATGATGGGCATGGGAAATGCCAGCAGCAAGCTGGATAGCTGTCACAAGGGGAGGTCTGACCCAGTCTATTACAGCACTGACTTCTCAAGGTGCCAGCACTGCCCACGGTTCAAGGAAACGGATATTAAACCAACCTGTTTGAAGCTAAAAAAAGGGGAAAGGACTGAGAACAGATACTTGCTGCTGCTGATGCAGGGGCCAAGAGTCAAACCAATTCAGGCCTAAATAGGCTGTTACCTTTCCTCTCCTACATACCTTTCAAAATAATGGGTAATGCTGTTCGACAGAATCAGAGAATCTCAGAATGACAGGGGTTAGAAGGGACCTCAGAACATCATCTAGTCCAACCCCCACACAGAGCAGGTTCACCTAGAGCAGGTTGCACAGGATGGCATCTAGGCAGGTTTTGAGCAACTCCAAATATGGAGACTCCACAACCTCTCTTGAAAGTCTGTTCCAGTGCTCCACAACTCTCAACATAAAGAAGTTCTTCCTCAGGCTTAGATGGAACCTCCTGTGTTTAAGTTTGTGCCCATTATCTCTTGTCCTGCCACTGGGCATCACTGGAAAGACTGTCCCCATCCTTCTCACACCCACACTTTAAGCATTGATAAGATTGCCCCCTCGGTCTTCTCTGAGCTAAAAAACCCCAAATCCCCCAGCTTTTCTTTGTGAGCAGATGCTCCAGCACCTCGATTGTCTTTCTAGCCCTTTGCTGCCTTCTCTCAGGCAGTTCCCAGTCCTTCTTGAACGGGGGAGCCCAGGACTGGACACACTACTCCAGATGAGGCCTCCTCAGTGCAGAGTTGATGGGGATGACAACCTCATTTGACATGCTTGCCACACTTCTCTTGATGCATCCCAGAATACCACTGGCCTTCTGGTACACATTGCTGGCTCATGGTCATCCTATTGTCCACTGGGACTCTAAGGTCTTTTTCCACAGAGCTGCCTTCCAGCAGGTCAGCCCTCAACTTGTGCATGGGGCTACTCCTCCCTAGGTGCAGTGCCCTGTGCTCATCCTTGTTGAACTTCATAAGGTTAACCTCTGCCAGTTTTGTGTCATCAGCAAACTAGCTGAGGTTACACTGCTCCTCCGTGCAAACAAAAGCCCTTCCAAATGCTGCCCCGTGAGCTTTCGTGGCAGTTTGCTTCCAAAGGCACAGCATCTGCTCTGCTCCACGCCCTGCCCTGCACTCAGTGACACCAAGGACACTTCTCTGTCATCTGCACTCTTGTCTGTGGTATTTCACATGTGGTGAAGCTAACACCTACAGATCTCTTCCTGACAAGCAGGGAGCCAAAAGGGTTAAACAAAGGACCTAATTAAGGCTCAAGTAATTAATTTTCTAAGTATCATCTTTTGTCATTAGATTTACAGGCACAAGTCTTGTAAAGAGACCTGGGGTCTGGTTTTCTTGCACTTAGGGTTCTTCCTGGTGAGTTTGGTTGGCATAGGTTATTTTTGATAAGCCCCCATAGCAGATCTCCCCAGGAACACAAGAAAGGCTTTCTCAATACAGGACTGTTGTGCCTCCCTTGCCCTCCCTTCCTTTTGCCACCCTGTCCCTGAAACGATGGGGTTACATGCATGGACATGTGCCCTATGTGGCTCGGCTCAGCTCAGCCACATCAGAAGCAGATTTAAGTCAAGTCACAAGAGCATCCCCTCTGCTTCTGGTATTGATTTAAACCATAGAGAAAGCAGGAAGATTAAATTGTCTCCTTGTGAGCCACCGCACACCAGCCTGCGTGAGCAGCAAGTGTGGGTGTCAAGCCTCTTGACACAGATGCGCCTGCTCTGGGGCCAAAGACTTTGTTAATATCCTCAACCCAGCAGAGAAACACGTATAAGCCATGAAATTATTTGCCATGAATCACACATTCATGAAGCAGCAGCATCTTCTTTAAAGAAGACAGTGTCCTTGGAAATTACTGAGGGATGCAAATCGCCCTCTTAAAATCCTTCACCGCTCTTGGAGCAGGATGGGATGCAAAGGTTAAACGAGCAGCAGCACTCGTTGAACTGTACACCAAAGCAGTTCCACAGCTGTGACTGTTTCGTGTACTGAGTGTCTCTGGGTGATGGACACAGCAAGCTGCTGACCATGTCAGATTTTAGGTGAGCTTAGAAAGAAAACACCGGAGCACAAAGGTGCTCGATTCTGATCAAACAGCACACATCAGTGTGCCTGGGAAAGGAAGCAAGGGAAAACCACTGCGTTTCCCTGCATCTTCTGAGTACACACACAGAAAGATCTACAAACATCAAACAGGTGGACCATATTTTGATAACTGCATGCCATCTCTGCTTTCTACTAAGCTGAGAACTTGCAGTTTAGCCAAGAGAAAAGCCTCTTGTCCAGCATGATGCTGTGGACTAACATCCTTCCTCAGATGCTGCTCTAAAAAGCACTACCTCTTCCTTGTGCGTTTTCTCCTAGTGAGTGCTGGGGCCTCTGCCCAGGCAAAGGCTCCAGCCAGGCAGGTCTCCAGGCAGGATGTGGATTGCAAAGCCCATCCCAGGTCTCCAGCAAAGTCATCCTACTGTAGGAAGAGGGGCCACAGCCTGAGCTGCATCTTTGCATACACGTATCTAGCAGTCACCTGGATAAACCTATGAGCTCAGACTCTGGTAATGTGTTTCCTTGATGGATCATCCTATAAAATCACCAAGGGTTCCTGAGGCAATCTGACACCTGCATTTGGATGGAGGAGCAGATACTGCCTTGGAAAGCAACTTGGCAAGGGAGGGAAAGATATTTTTTTTCTCCACATTTTCTGCCTGGTCATGGCAGGCTATTTGACAATTGTTTAGACTGGCTAGGGAGTAGTTGTTTTTCCTTTGGGTAAGTCCAAGCTGAAATGAAAGAAAATTCTATGATCTTAAGGCTATGGGATAGAAAGGAGGAAGGGAGGGCAGGGCTCTGTGAAAATCATGCTCTGAGAAAGACACAGATTTGACTGCTGACTTCCCCAACAGGCTTGTGCTGAAGAAGGTAAACACAGTTTAAGTTAATGGAGGGGTTTTGTGGTGCCTGCCATCAGAGGGAGCTTGGAGCAACTCCTCTCCAGATAATGCTTACAGGGATCACTTAGTCCTAGCAGGATGGTAGCTACTACTACCCTGCACTGCCCTGCTATTCTCCTAATTGGTCTACCCATACCCTAGTATTCGTAGCTATTTGGAAGCAATAGAATATTGCCCCAGAGATGAACACCTCCACCCCAAGGATTTACAGTGCTGTCTGTCCTCTCCAGCGTGCCAGGAATGAGGAGGAACCCTCTGGTGTGGCCAGCTGTGGGCCAACAGAGTGGCCTAGGTTGTGGCATGTTGGTGTGAGGTGCCGTGCACCTGCTGCCAAAGGGCACTCCCGTGGTCTGCTGCAAAGGGAGATGATGGGCAGAGCTCAAGTCTTAGAGAAAAGCATGGATAACCTGGGCTGATCTGCTGGGGCACACCAAGTCTTAAGATAACATGTCAGGTGAGCTCTGGTGGGTCTGTGCAAATATGAGGGGCACTGCTGCTTTGTGTAGGGCAGTGGATTTCATGCCAAGACCCTCTGGCCCCAAGCAAGGCTTTGGGATGTGGAGCTGGAATTGCACAAATACCTCAGGAGAGTGAAAAGTTGAACTCAGGTGGCATTAGTTGTGCTGACACTGTAGTCAGCCTCTTCTTCAGCAATGCCACATCACAGTTCTTGTTTCATCTGAAGAGGATAGACCTTGTCAAGCCTGGATAAGCCAACACAAATCACTCACTGCCAGAGTGTTTGATTTAACCTCTGTTTGCTGTTTTACTTTACATATTTCAAAGTAATTACCTAGGAAATTATTTGTATCTTTTTCACATCCTAACTGCAGGAAGGCAATACTTTTGTGCTGATGGATTTGTAGTTTAATCTGTTAGCTAATTCTTAATATTAGCATTCCAAGAAGCAAAATGAGTATCAAGACAGAAAGCGAAAAGACTGAGTGAAGAATATTTATGCTGTTCACCATATGTTAGTCTTTGCATGGCCATCACCATCCTTATTATTAAGCACACTATGATTAATCATTAACTGTGCAATGTTCATCTTCAGGAATGCCCTGAGCTTATTCCTTGGGCTTCCCTTCCACAGCTGACATGTCCTGGGGAGTTAGATTTCAAAAAATATGGAAGCTGACTTCAAAATGCACAAGGGATAAAGATGAGAAAGTAAGAGGTGGTGAAATCAATATTCACTGAAGACAAGATGCTTTTGTTAGTATTTTAGCGTGGCTTTCCTTCTGGAGGGAGTACAGACTGAAGTCCTTGTTAGCATGTCTGCATGATTCAGAAAACAGAAACTGCAAAATGCTGCTATTTTTGGTTCCTACATTTTCCTCTTTTGCTCTCAATTTAGGGATTTCATCTGCCTCTATTAACTCTAAAAGCCTCAGGATGGGAAGGCTGGGTTAGCACTGCAGGCTGTGCTCTCAAAGGGAGGCTAAAACCACTTTTTAGATACCTGGCTTTATTTTTGATTCTCAGTGCTCAGCGTTTTAGCTGATTTAACTTAGCTGAGCACATCTGCCTGGCTGCCATACCACACACAGTCTCATGTCCCCATCCAGTTCTGCAGTGGAAGGTATCCTTCTGGGATACACTGTGCCAAGACTCTGCTCTAGAGGAGCAAGATGCTGCTGAAGCTTGGAAATGGCTCAAACCTGGGGACACAGCATCAAGGCACCTCATGCTTAGAAGGCAAAAGCAGCAAGAGTCAGGGACCTGCAGCCTACCCAGGCGCACCCTGGATGGTCTGGGGCATAGAGACCTGCTCTGGGTGACAATTCATTGTGCTGAGCACAACTACTTGTCCCACTGAACACAGTCCTCTTCCTGTCTTGTTCAGATCTGGTCTAGCACAAGGTTATCCCAATCTGCAGAGACCCAGCTTCAGACATGAGCAAGGGGAGTGAGTGGAGTAAGCACTTTCTTCTCTCACAAATGAGGTGCAACCTAAAGCCAAGCCCTCATCCTATTTAAGCATGCTGGGGCTTGGGCAGAGATGGGATTCCTGGTGCTGCAATCCACCTGCTACAGGACTCTGAACGTGGGGGGGCATAACAGAGGTGCCATGGGGAAGATGGCCATGCAAGGTTTTGAGGCTGCTTAGAGATGACCAGGACGCTCTTCCTGACATTTGGGAAGACAGATTTCCCCAGTCAGATCAATGCTCCCAAAGCAGCAAGAACTATGTTTGTTTTGTTCTGAGGCAGAACAGAGAGAGGAAAAAAGCTTTAGAACTGGAAATGCTTGTTAAAAGCCCTATCTTTTTGCAAAGGAGAGGATGAATTATCCCAAAGTGATTCCTTCCCTGTGGGAAGCATGCAGTGGTGATGCCTCCTCAGAGAGCAAGCTTTGTCCTCGGTGGCATATCCCTGCCTTGCTTTACTGCAGACCCCATGTGTGAGCTGCCTGGGTGGAGAGCATCCAGGAATGGCCAGATCTGGCCTCAGAGAGCCTGCTAGAGCCTTGTTACTGTTAGCAGAGGAAAACCATCCGGTTGGGAACCTGTGACTGCTGAGCCACATGTGAGGCTCCTGTCTGTCTCACAGGAACTTGCCTGTGTAGAGCAGTTTAGAGGGCTCTGCCATGCTTGGAGGGAGAGGGCAATTATCTGCCCAGCCAGTGAGTACTCAGATTCACGTGTATCCCTGTGCCTTCGCCTAAACAAGCTTTCAGTGCAGAAATTGGAAGCTGAAGAGATTCTCTGCAATTAGGGGCGAAGACATCTCCCTTTCAGCTAACGTGAGAGAAAGAGCCGAATGAAACCGGGCATTGTTAACGCGCCTGGGCTTAGTGGCTGGGGAGGGTAATGAACAAGGCAGACTCGGGTGGGACAAAACAAGCGTCGAGTATGGCGAGATTATGAAACAATAGGTGCTGATAGAGGCAGCCCGCAGCCAGCCGCAGAGCAGCGGCTTCGCTGAATGCCTGCCTCTGAATGAAGCCTAATGATAATCATGGGCTACACGGCACTGCGTTTAAATGCCCTGCTCCTGCTTCCTCCCAGCCCAGTGCAAGGAGTCTGCACATGGTAATTGCTTCATTCTGAGGGGAAAGCTCCTCTCCCTGTGGCAATATTACACATTTCGGTTTTGCTGTTTATTTACTCTGCCCTTCTTCGAGCCTTTTGTTTGTCTACAAAAGCATCTGCTGCTGTCATTTTGCACTTGGAACAAAGGTGTTTGCACCCAAGCTCTGAAGCCCTTAGAGGATTTCACAAGCTAAAATGGAAAAGACTGCTCACTGTCCAAGATGAGATGGATTTCAGGAGGGAAGAGGAGCTGGTGATCCAATCTACATGTCTGAGGTAAGAACCCTGGCACTACAACTCCTCTGAACTTTGTGAAGGGTTGGGGCAGGCTGTGGCTCCATCTTCTCCTTTCCAAATAAAGAGCTGGTGTGAAGACGACAAGCACACACAGGAATCCATCACTCCAGATTAACACAGAGGGCGTTTGCTGGGCATGCACACTGGAGAGGTTGGCATGCTCAGAACAGGTGCATCAGAGTGACCATAACAATAATACCAGCAATAGCAATAGCATTCAACTGAGAATTGACCCCAAGTGTACTCACTGATTACTCAGTCATTACCTCACTGGGGTATGACCTGGATGAGGGGATTGAGTGTACCCTCAGCAAGTTTGCTGATGATACGAAACTGGGAGGGGTGTGCCTGACACACTGTAAGGCTGTGCTGCCATCCAGTGATATCTGGACAAGCTGGAGAGCTGGGTGAAGGCAAACCTCATGAAGTCCAATAAAGATGAGTGCAGAGTCCTGCATCTGGGGAAGAATAATACCAGGCACCAGTACAGACCAAGGGTCATCCGCTGGGTAGCAGCTCCATGGAGATAAATCTTGGAGTCCTAGTAGAGAGCAAGTTATCCATGGGACAGCAACGTGCCCTTGTGGCCAAGAGGGCCAGTGGCATCCTGGGGTGCATTAAGACAAGTGTGTCCAGCAGGTCTAGAGATGTTCTCCTCCCCTTTACTCTGCCCTGGTGGGGGCACACCTGGAATACTGTGTCCAGTTTTGGGCTCCATAGTTCAAGCCGGGTGGGGGTTGGTCTCTTCTCCCAGGCAACCAGCAATAGAACAAGGGGACACAGTCTCAAGCTGTGCTGGGGGAGGTCTAGGCTTGATGCTAGGAGGAAGTTGTTGCCAGAGAGAGTGATTGGCATTGGAATGGGCTGCCCAGGGAGGTGGTGGAGTCACCGTCCCTGGAGTGTTAAAGAAAAGCCTGGATGAGGCACTTAGTGCCATGGTCTAGTTGACTGGCTAGGGCTGGGTGATAAGTTGGACTGGATGATCTTAGAGGTCTCTTCCAACCTGGTTGATTCTATGATTCTAAGAGAGACAGGTATCTGCTGAAGAGAGCCCAATGGAGAGCCAAGAGGCTGACTGTGGGACTCAAACATCTCTCCTGTGAGAAAAGACTGAGAGACCTGTGGCTGTTTAGTCTTGAGAGGAGAAGGCTGAGTGGGATCTTATCAACATCTATAAATACCTGAGGGGTGGTGTCAAGGTGAAGATGCCAGTCTCTTTTTGGTGGCACTCAGTGATAGGACAAGAAACAAATGGTACAAGCTAGAACACTGGAGATTCCACCACAAGGAGACGCTTCTTCATCACGAGGCTGATGGAGCACTGGAACAGGCTGCCAAGAGAGACTGTGGAGTCTCCTTCTCTGGAGAATTTCAAAACCCACTTGGGTGCATTCTTGTGTGGCCTGCCCTAGATGGTCCTGCTTTGGCAGGGGGGTTGACCTCGATGACCTGTGGAAGTCTCTTCCAACACCTAACACTCTGTGATTCTACACCATTTCCTTGCTGAAGCAGTACCGTGGTCCACCATGCAGCTGTCCTACCATATCAGTGGGAGCAGCAGAAGAGGCAGTAGCAAATTTCTGGGTATCTGTAGCAAAACTTCTTGGTGCTGCTGCTAGACTTTAATCCTGGGTATCCTCTTTTCTCTCTGCTCCTGTTCGGTTCCCCCTGAGAGTCTTTCTCAAAGGGTAATTAAGCCATTATTGCTGCAGCACTTTTGCCACGTCTGTAATAGCCAGAAAGGAGCAGGGAATTCAGTCTTAGCTGCTTTTGCATGGTAGTTTATAGGTGCAAATTAACATCTGCTAAGTTGCATTTCCTCTCACATGGGCTTTGTTCCCATCTGACTGCGAGTCTGTCCTCTCCTGTGGACTGCTACATCAGCTCATTTCATTTGCAGAGGTCTTAAAAAAGGTTTTTATGGGGCTAATCTCAAGAAGTGGTTGTGAAGGTCACCATGTCCCAAAGCAGCCTATTTCCCCAAACACTTGATACTTAAACGTCTTCCTTAGTATTGATAGTTCATCTGCTGATTAAAATGCTTCCACCACACTATGTGATGTTTATGAAGGGCTGACCATGATTAGGAAAATTCACTAGAATATATTGCAAAAACCCAGGAGTACTTCTTGCAAATCCAAGCAGCATTGCTAGCAACTCTTTACCCAGGTCCTACCACCTATCTGAAAGCAGACAGAATAGCTATTTTCCTGCTATTAAAACAAATAACATAAAATCACTAATGACATTAGAAATCAGATTTCACCAGTGATGTATTCAAATGGCACCAGTAGCATTAGTGACTATCAAATATCATCTAGAACAGTGCCTTTATGCATGCGGTGGAGGGGGGGGGTGCACAGGAGGACCAGTGCTTGAGGAATTAATAGAGCTGGGCCCTCACACAATTTGGTCACTGCAGCCTCATGTAGTAGAGTGCTGGAGATGGAGCAAGCCTCCACTTGCTGCTGTCACTTACCATCCCTTTGTGAAGCTGGGAGGAACACTCATACTTCATCTAACCCGCAGGCTGGCCTCTACCTCCACCACAGGAGAAAGGCTTGGTGTGATTACACAGGTGGTTCTTGAGGAGGGGAGAAGTGACATGCTTTACACTGCGTCCAGAAACTCATCACCAAGATCAGCTCCTTCCTAGCTACAAGACTGCTCCACATAATTGTATCCTCCTTTACCCTGCACAGCTCCAGTGTTCAGACTGTACTAAAAGAAATTATAACCAGTTCTGAGTTTGAAGAAGCATTTACCTACAACTACTGAATGTCCTGGAAAGGATGCCATTGCACCTATGTTTTAAGTCCCTCTCTTCTTTTGTTTCTTCTTCTCTTTTCTTTAATGTTTTTTGGGTTGTTTTCATGTATGCATTGAAAAAAACAGGTACTTGTCAGTGAAGGAGAGATGGTTTCACAGGGCTTAGAAGACAGATGGATGCATTACATGTCCTACCACAACTGCTCTGCAGACCTGCAAGGCGGGCAGCTTGCTCCTGCTCCTTTCTAGAGATGAAAGGTGGCCATACAGTGAGGCTTCTCGAAACTGGAATCAGGAACATTTCACTTTCTCAACAGATTGAAAAGCAAAATGCCTTCAATTGTAAGACCTTGCTCCCTCAAAAGGCATTGGAAAAGGAATTACTAAAAATGACAAAAGCTATCTCTGCTGTGGATTGACAGCCTAGAATTAGCTGGAAACTTGCAGCCCTGCAGAACAGCTCCCAGATTGCACTGCTGCTCCTCACAGACACTGGGGCCCTGTCCAAACACAGCAGTTCATTTGCATTCATTCTCCTAGTACTGTTCAGCCCACATGCTTCTTTCTGACCTCAGCAAGTGTCAAGGCAGATGTGCCAGCCAAACAGTATTAGTACTGCGAGTGATGGCCACGTAAGAGGAGGAAACAGCTCCTGCCCAAGTACCTGTGCGTGCCGCTCTGAGCTCCACCTGAGAGTGCTTCGGTGAAAACGCCACCCCCTCCCGAAGCCTGCAGCCCTTTTCTTGAGCAACAGACAAGCAGAGCACAGACTGGACTTCAGGCTTCTGCCTAGAAAAATAAACCCAGGACTTTTTTCCTTTCCATGTTCCCCCCAGGGCCAGCACCACTGCTGAGTGTGCTTTTTGCCAGCATCGTGCAAGCAGATCTGTTCCCTCGTCTGGCCACTCCTGAGATTTAATGGCAGCCTAGTACCACCACGGGGAAGAAGACAAGCGTGGACACCCTTGCTGGTGCCAGTGTGTACTTGTAAGTGAATGATGTCAACATTTTGTGAGTCTTTCCAAGGACCCTGAAATTACTGCACATGTGCTGTATGCTCTTGCCTGTTTTCCAGCTGTGGGGATTGAGACAGGTGCTCTCTCTGCTAACACTGAGTGCCTTTTTCCAAAGATGCTCTTGGGAGTGGGCCACTGAGTGATGCTTTCTGGAAAACATGGTTGACAAATGACCATCACTGTTTTAGGGTGCTGTGGTGATGCCTTTTCTGTGTTGCCTGCACTGTTTATTTACTTAAAAACTGGCTCTACACTTTGAGTTTTTGACCAGGACATGGGTAACTAACTGGGTTCTTTCACCTCCCTCCAGGACAATCCATTAACAACCAGGATCCTTCTTTGGGCAAGGAGGACACTTTGCACCTCAGACCTTGTGCTGAGATTTGGTTTATGGTTTGCACTGCACAAGTGTTGGATAATTACAGGGTATTTAGGAAAGCATCACCACATGCTTGCTGTCTGCTGTGGTCTTCTCTACAAATCCACCTTTGATTACTGTGTTTATCGCTCCTGTTGGACAGTGTGCTGAAGGCTGCATGCTGGGATGAGCAGACTTTTGGTGTGGTTGTTACTCAGGATGGATGTGGGGTGGCTACTGGTAGTTAAAAGGAGAGTTGAAGCAATTCAGAATGCTCTGAGTCACCTTCAGACATCATAGCCTAAGGAAGAACCACCAATATTCTGCCAGTTGTTCGCTCCTGACTCTGGCTGGCACCAACCAACCATGGCCTGATGGTGCCAGCCAGTTGCATGATGCAAGGAGTGCTGGTTTGCAATGCATTTTAGGCCATTTTCAAGTTCATTTTTGGTGTGTGAACACTGTGTTCTGCAGAGCCCTGCTTTCAGGACTTTGTACATTGCTGCAATATAGGTTTGGATAGCAGACTGGGAGAGGTACAAACAAAGGCTGCAGATAAAAGGCACACTTTCCAAATTCATACAGATTGAAAACAAAACACCTTGCTAAAGTTCCTCCAGCTAAAACAACAAAAGACCTTGATGAGATGTATGGAACAGAAACTGTGTCTAGAATGCTACTGGTTCCAGACTGTTGTCTAAATGCAACTTCATGGGATCAGAATATGTCATGTGCTTTGCAATGCAGCCCTGGCATGCCTGGATTTGTGTAGCCATGTTTCTAGAGCAAGCTGTCCCCATTTTAACCTGATGTGACTGGCATGTGGCACAGGGAAAGGAAGCCCACGATGGGCTGAGAGGTCAGCTGTGCCCTGATCGGGGTTTTGTTTTCAGCCTTCTTGCAGGCCAGCTTTGACTCTTCCTACTTGTTCTTCTCTAGATGCCATCCTGCCTGTAGCTCTGCTTGATCATTGCAAGGGTAGCACATCTGTATGTGGTTAAAGCAGCTTTGCCTGAGAGAAATCAGGACCTCTCCTCAAAGGATAAGGAAGGCAGGAACAGGCGAAAGCATTGTAAGTAGGTAGAGCACTGAACTAACTTAAGAGAATATGTTGGATATATTTTCTGGAGCCATGGATATGAAGAAGTGGAGCCTGGCTGCAGGCCAGCACAGCTACACATGACAGCAAAATCATGCAGACCAACAGAGGGGCTGGGCAGTGATAGCTGCATTGTAACTTACTCTAGTGCAGAATGACTACAAGCTCTAGAAGGAGTCCAGGCCACCAAGCAATTCATCAGTCAGGCTAACACCAGCAGCTGCTGATCCTTCTAAAAGTCAGTGCAACAGGGCTTGCACTGGTATAAATCATGGGCGTCGCTGCATTCAGAGACAGGAAAATAAGGAAGGAAGAGAAACAAAGGGCAGAAGCAGAGATGGCCCTTAAAGGGAACTTACTTTCTTACAGAGCAATCCTGAAAGCAACAATAAGGTACTAAACAATAAAGCACAGCAAAGCAGTTCATTGCTACACAAGGTCACAGCCTACCTTCCCCCACAGCTGCCCTCAGTGGGAGGCTCATTGTGGAGCGACGGATGCAGAGCCGAATTGACAGCTAAACCTAGGGGATCTGGCCACTTCCCCAGGATGGATCTGACATCCCTGGCTCTTCTGAGGAAGACAAAGGGTAAGGGAACAGAAATATTATGACTGCTGTTTTACAGAGGAGAATGAATAGCAGTGGTGCTAAGGCTATCTGCACAACAGGACAGCTTTATCAGCACTGGAATAGCAGCCTGCTACCCTGCAAAGCACGTCTGGCGAGGACACAGCTATTTCAGTAAAACTGGAAGAGGCTTTTTTAGCACAATAACACCCTCCTGAACACAGTGAGCAGTGATGCAGCTACAAGCAACGTTACTGACAGCTTAACACTCGCTAGCCCAGAAGCTCCTTCCCACTTGCACAGTTGTGCTAGCCGGGGATACCAGCACTTCCCTCATCTCGCCAACAGAGCTGATTTGGTTCACTTGATTCAGACTTTATGTGACCTGAGACAAAAATTCAGGGTGGGGCTCTAGCAGAGCCCCGCTGGGTGAGGTGGGTATGATTCCCCCCCAGTCACAGTCACTGACACACTGGGACAGCAGCAACAAATGCAGAGGCTATGGGGCATTCCCTCGCTGGTCCAGCTCCGACTCCCCTCCCCGGAACCCAAACTTTCCATGTGCCAATACTGCTGAGAAGCCTCTGGGCAGCCTGGTTTGCCTCCTCATGCCAATGGGCACGGCTCTGCGCGAAAAGCTCCATGGAGCAAAGGAAAAGGCCATCTGTCACTGCTGCTCACTCTGAGGCACTGCTCAGGAAGCAGCAGCAGAGCCCTTCAGCTCTAAGACACGCATCTCCCGCAGCAAGGCTGCTGGGCAGGATTATGTTGATCATTGCTTTTTAAGCAGAGACAAAGTTCCCCAGAATGTGAGAGTTGTCAGCCTGTGAGGAAGAAATGGCTGGTGTTGTTTGGATACTAGTGGGAAAAAAGGCCTTTAGAGCAGATGAAAAAAAAGAGATGATGAATTAGATGAGAGGAAACAAGCTATAAGCAGCCTAAAGAAATCTCTGGCAAAATGCAGGCTCTTAAGATAATTAGGTGGCCCTCCCTGTACTGTAACGTCTGAAGGTGTGCTCACACCCCCTACTCAAGGAGCTTAATTTAGGAGTTCTAACTACTACATTCAGATTAGTCATGAGTGATTCAGACTGCTCAGACTTGATTGCCCAGACAATGAAGAGATGGAGTTGTGACAGGCATCAGGGCAGAAGCAGTCTGAGCATGGCCCTAGCTGCCTCGCACACCCTGGATGTGTTCTCCTGATGCCCCCCGGAGCGGGAAGCTCTATTTCCATCCTACGTACAGGAAAAGACGACTTTGGCTGGAGAATGCTACCAACTTGCATGAAACAAGCTGCTTCCACCAGCTTATCTCCATGTTGCCAGTGTTTACTTTGGCCAAGAGCTGCACTTTTCCCCACACTAAATCCTCACCACGCTACAGCAATCATTATTCAGCACGATACTTTTTCACTTATGAAAAGGTCAAAAGCCATCTTAGACTGAGTATGGGTATGTTGAAGTAAAAGGGGATTTAGATTTCTCAACAATGAGGACTATGGCATGTACTGCTTGCCAAGAGAATGAGTGCATCCAAGAAATGTGACTCAAATCTTCATGCTTCTTGAAGCTAGAAACTGTCTTGTCTGCTAAACGTGCCAGAGTTTTCTATGGATGTGATGTGGCTTCAATTTTTTCTCTCCCTGTATTATCTTGAATTAGACTACAGGCAGAATGCAACCTAAATACACACAGATAAAGATACTTTGTTTTTTTCCTGACATGTTCTGAAATTAGAGAAATGTGACTTTAGTTTTATTTCTGCACTTCTCTTCGCACTGAATTTCTGGCATTTCAGCAGACAACTCCCCACAAGAATGTTCTTTCAAATTCATTTAATCCCCAGCCCACCTCTCCTGACTGCAGCAAAGGAAATTCCAGTGTCTAAGCAACAATTTCTCTTCTCTGGAAGTGTCAGTGGTTCAGACCATGTGGAGAAATAAAGAGGCTCTTCTGCTGACTCATCTTGGCAGCCAGATCAGATGGGCTTCCTTAGGTCTAACACAAGGTTAGAAAAGGGGCTAGGAAAAGCTGCATTGTCTGGAGAGGGGGGGAAAGAAAATAAAAGGTCTCTTGCAGAAGCCAGCTCATGAAGGGATTGGTCTTACCAACTCTTCATTCTTGCAAATACTCAACATGCAAAAGTTCAAGCCACCAAAATTTGCCCCAACAGAGATCTCAGATGAAGCACTCCAGAAGAGCAAATGTACACTCTCTGTGCATCAGAGAGCTCTCCTTAACCCTTTGGGCTTTCGTCTAGAAATCCATACCCCAGCTGTCAAGAACCTGAAAGGTATTTTATTGTGCATCTAGGCAAGGGAAGAGATAGTGAAGAGGCACTTAGATTTGTTCTAAATCCATTGTCACAAGCTCCCTGCAAACACCTTAGCAGCATTGCTCTGCACATATTTACGGCACCAGGTTCCTCACTACAGCAAGAGGCAATCCTTCAAGCCATTTACAAAAGCAGTTATCAGCTTTAGACACGTTAGGTATCCTGGGGGGGTGGATCCATGGGCTTTAAACCTAGATTCAGAGGGACATTTAAGAACCTCTATATTGCTGGCTCAGCTGTGCACCTTTGAGAAACCCTGCAGCCATGAGCTGGAGAGGTTGTCAGCATTCAAACTGGCAACAAAGCTGAGGGAGTACTACAAAAATAACTAAGAACTCCAAGGAAGTCAAGAAATTCACGTCAGTTACTAGAACCTCTCATTGGTTTTGCACACAGCTCTATGCAAAGCAGGAAGACTGCAGAAAGGAAAACTAGCATGAATACTCCTGGGAGTCTGTGTTCTCATGAACATTTGCACTTGAATAGCAAGACCTGCCATCTCTGAAGGCTCTTTGTAGGTCTGGGAGTATAACTATTCTCACTAGGATTTAAGGGACCCAACGCACATCACCAAGTTTCTCTTTGCAGACCATCTATGTTACCGGGTCCTGGCAGGATTGTTTTGTGGGAAAAGTACCTTTTCAGGCCATACTTGACATTTCCAGCTGATGTGGGTTAGGAACTTTCCCTACACACACTACTGCAATTTCCCAAACCAGCTCAGACAGCTTGGAAGCAAGATGAAGCTGCATTTACAGCATGGCAAAATTCACTAGCATATATACACAATATAATTACAGCTATTTACACTTATATACAAATTAGAAATAACACAGAAATCCAAACTCCCTCTCAGACAAAGGAAACTGCCCAGAAGAGGCTCAAAAGTACCCCCTCTTTCTCCCTCTCTATCTCAGACAGGCAAACAAAAACAAAAGCCAGCAAAGCTTCTGTGTTGTTAGCTGAGATTAGAAATCCTAGATCAGAGCAAAGGAGAAACAAACAGGGCAACGTCCCAGGACACAGTGAGGGAGGATCACTTACATTTTAGCATTTCATCCCTCTCAGCAAACCAATGAATGATAATAGACTTCATCATTATTTCCTTTTCACAACCACTGATCTAATTTCTCTCATTAAAATACTCCAATTAGCCTCCAGCCAGCACACTAACTTTTTACTATCTAATTAGGATTTTAAGCTCCTTGGAATAGTACTACCTGACTTCACCTACCCCTGAAGCACTGTAGAAGTACCATAAAAAGTTAAGTGCTGTACAAATAACAGCTCAGCTGATCTATATGCAACCTTTATTATGTGACCTGCTAGTTCTATTGATTTGTGGATGCACAAAAAACAACATAAAACCCCCCTCTGTCTCAGACTTTGTATCTTGCTGCCACAGTGTAATCTCAGAAGGACTCAGAAAACATAGAGGATTAGTCAATAAAAAGTTTTGCACTCCAAGAGATAAGGTGTCCAAATTGTAACAGTCAAAGATTAAGAAAACATTCAGGTACAAAGAGTTAGGGGAAGCAACTCAACTGTCTCACTGGGAAGCATGGTACATTCTTACTAAAACAAATTTGCTACTAGTAAATATATTGCTTAATCTTTACTGAAAATTACTTTCTAATGCAACTTTGGGAAACAGCTATTGCATTGCATTTCTACGGGCAAAGCTTGGGCTGGGAACACATCTGGGAATCACAGAACGCTAGGGGTTGGAATGACCCGCTGGAGCGATCATCCACTCCAACCCCCCTGCTAACACAGGTATGCCCAGATCAGGTGGCATGGGAATGCTCCCAGGCAGGCTTTGAAAGTCTACAGAGAAGCAGACATCTGTGTTTGCTGGCAGATGCTGCACGACATGCTGAGACACAGGTTCATTCACAGTTTATTTCTGCAGCCTGTCCTCTTGCCTGTGCAATGGAGTTAACTCTACTCTCGCTTCTTTTATGAACTGTAGCAGTTTAAGAGCTAACACTCGACTTTGGTTATAAATTATAAACAAGAGAGAGGAACTTTCTGGACATTCTTTTGAATATAGAATGAATGAGCAGAGCACTGGTTGTAAAAAGAGTGACTACGATAAAGTCTGCATCATTCATTGGTTGCTAAGAGTGATATAACAGCAGTGTATAAACAATTTCTCACTCTTTGTTCCCTTTGCCTTCCACCTCCTTGCTGCTCCTCTGAGCATGGCTGAATGCTAACCTCGACTGACCAGACGACAGGTGAGATCTTGCTGTTTTTCTATCTAGGGGGAAGAGAAGAAAGTGGCATTGGCCCCTTCTGGGCTTCTTTCTTTGTCCAGGGGGGAGGACTGGATTTCTCTTTTACTTTTAAATTGCACAGAATTGTAAATACATGTGAATATGTTTTGTATAGATGCCTATAAATACAGCTTTATCTTACTTCCAAGCCATCTCAGCTGGTCCAGTAAATTTTAGTGGGGGGGAAAAGGGGGCAATTTCCCAACCCACCACGTGAACTATCACCACAAAACTTAATTTCAGGTGAAAACTGTTTTCTTCCCACTTGGATAAGCAGATGGTAGTAATCTTTTATCCACACACACACTCCCTGGTTTAGAGCTTCCCTGTGTCACCAGTTATAAAACAAGAAGTTTTCTGATCTTCACATACGGTGCAGTTACACCGCATGGTATTACAAACACACCTTACTCTGTTTAAGAGGAGAAATGAGCAACTCTGAACTATAAAAGCAGACTCTTTCCATGCTCGTGGTGAATGCATCAGCTATTTTGAATATTTTATGTTTACCAAAACGTTTTCCATTTCAAAGAGTGGCTTTGAAGAAGAGAACCTTCTCTGCAGGGCACAAGAAGTCCACACTGAACTGAAGGTGGCAGCTTTTCTTACTGTTAAATATTTTTAAACACAGCAGGCTTAAAAAAAGTTGCTTGCTGAATGCAGCTAGATAAAGTGGTAAGAATTGCTTTTAATACTTCTTCATTTCCCTACAAACATGAGAAACGTGATTCCACAAGAAGCACTTTTATCTCAGTAGTCTTTTATGGTAAAGAACCACTGTTGAAAGATAACAGAAGGAGAAAGGACAAAAGACTTCCTTTTCCATATGTATGTATCTGTATATCATCATTTCAAGCCTGAAGAGATGACAAACTTGATTACAAAAACATCATGGTATGTGTCAACTAGAATAGCAGCATCACCTCAAGGAAGAATCAAAGAATGGTTGAGGTTGTAAACCTCCAAAGGTCATCTGGTTCAAATCTCCTGCTCAAGCAGGGTCACCTAGAGCTGGCTGCCTAGAACCATACCCAGATGCTTTTTAAGATCTCCAGGGATGGAGACTCCACAGCCAATCTGCCCAACCTGAGCCAGTGTTTTGTCACTCTCACAATAAAAAATGCTTCCTGATGCTCAGAGGAGCCCTTCTGTGTTTCACTTTGTGCGCACTGCTACTGGTCCTGACAGTGGGTACCACTGAAAAGAGCCTGACTCTGTTGTTCTCATCCTCTCTTCAAGTATCTCTATACCCTGATCAGGCTCTTCTGCACCTTCTCCAGGTTGAACAGCCCAGGTGTTCTCAACCTTTCATCCAGTCCTTTAATCACCTTTGTGACCTTTCCTCAGACTCTCTCCAGTATGACCACATCTCTCTTGTGCCAAGACACCCGAGAAAGGACACAGCACTCCAGGTGTGGCCTCAACAGCATTGAGCAGAGGTGAAGGATCACCTCTCTTGATCCGTTAGAAATACATCTAATGCAACCAACTCTTTTGCTATAAGGGCATATTGCTGGTTCAACTTGTCCTCCATCAGGACTTCCAAGTCCTTTCCTATGAGGCTGGGCAGCTCCCAGCATGCACTGGTGCCTGCAGTTGTTTCTCCCCCATCTGTGGGACTTGCTCTTACCTTTGTTGAGCTCCATGAGGTTCCTGTCACCCTTTTCTCCAGGTTATTGCAGTCTTTCTGGAAGGCAGCAAAACCCTCTGGCATAGTGCCCACTCCTGCAGTTTTGTGTTATCTGCAAACTTACTGAGGACACACTCTGCCCCATCATCCAGGTTGTCAAGGAAGATGTCAATCAGGACTAGATCCAGTATTGACCCCATGGCTATACCTCTAGATACTGTCCTCAAACTGAATTTCATGCCGCTGATCACCACCCTCTGGGCCTGCTCATGCAGCTACTTTTCAGTCCAACTTTTCTCCCTATCCAGTCCAAACAACAACAGTTTGTCTCTAAGGATCTTATGGGAGACAGTATCAAAGGTCTCAATGAAGTCAAGGTAAACAATATCTTCTGCTCTTTCCTCATCTACCAGGCCAGACATTTTAGCAGAGAAGTTTGTGAAGTTGGTCAGGCATGGTGAAGTCATGCTGACTACTAATGACTTCCAGGATTAGCTGCCACATCACTTTCCCAGAGATTTAGGGGAGGCTGACTGGCCTGAAGGTCCCTGGGTCCTCCTTCTCTCTCTTCTCAAACACAGGAATGACACTGTTTTCCTCCAGTCCTCAGGTACTTCTCTCAACCACCATGACTGAGCAACCGTTACCGAGATAGGCCTCACAGTGACACTACACAGCAGCCTCGGCACTCAGGGGTGCATCGCATCATGGACTTGTGGATGTTCAGTTTGCTTACCTGGTCTTCTTCCACCAAAGGCACAACCTCCTTGCTCTAAACTCTGCCTGTAGTCTCTGGCATTCCTGAAGGCTCATCTTGCTAGCATTCCTGAAGGCTCATCTTGCTAGTAAAGACTGAAACAACAAAAGGTATCTCAGCCTTTCCCATGGCCTGTGTCACTGGGTCTCCCACCTCACTGATCAAGAACAGCATCCTTTGCTCTTAGACATGGGAGCTATCTTACCCCATGGGAACTCCATATATGAGCATGTTTGCTGGTGGGACTTAGGCCCTGTGGGGAACCCACAGTGGAACTGTCCATTCCTGAAGAACTACACCTCCTGGAAATGACCCACGTTGGAGAAATCTGTGGAAGACTGCTTTCTGTGAAAGGGACCCCACAGTGGAGCAGGTGAAGAGTTTAAGTCTTCTTCCTAAAGGAGAAGGAGTGGCAAAGAAAACGTGTGATGAACAGACTGCAACTCCCATGTCCTGTCCCCCTGCACCACTGGGTGGGGAAGAGGCGGAGAAATTGGAAGTTAAGCCTGAGAAGAAGGAAGGGGTGAGGGGAAGGTGTTGCAAGATTTGGTTTTATTTCTCATCACTCTACTCTGATGTGATTGGTAATAAATGAAATTAATTTTCCCCAAGTCAAGTCTGGTTTGCCCATGATAGTAACTGGTAAGTGATCTACTGGTCCTTAACTTGACTCAAGCATCTGCCCTGCCCAGCTAAGGAGGTGATATGAGCTACTTGGTGACCACCTGGCATCCAACTGGGGTCAACCCACCACAGAAACCTCTGCCCTGGCAGGGAGAGCTGATCCCACATCTACTAGAGTAACTGAAATGAAACATATGGATATTTCATTTAACTTCAATGATGGACCTGAACACAGCAAAACAGCAGACTTCAAGGGGAGACAATAGAACTGCACTCTAATCTCCCAAGCTTTGTACTGTAATGCTGACATGGGCATCATCAGTCTTTCCAGGCTGAAAAGTTCTGCCCAGGACTGCCATGTGATAGCAAGGCTAAGAGGAAGGACAACATGAGCTACTTGGCATGAAAAAACAGCTAACAGAAAATCGTAAGGTGAAAGGCTTTGAGAAAGCTTTGTATTGGAAAACCTCAGAATCAGGTCATTTCTGAAAATATTTAAATAAAAGAATCCATCTATGCAAATGCACTAACCCAGGAAGAGCCAAAACCCAAACACCCAGTGTTAAGATCTTCTTTACCATAAAGATTCCTCTAGGAAGCATGTTAAATATGACATGAGAGGAAAAAATTCATCTCACAATTTATATTCAAGGGCATCACATTTTATAACAATGTCATAGCCATTCATAATTTATAAGTGATTCACAAAGAAATTAAATACATTATTCCATAAAAGAATAAGCTAATTCACAGTTTAGACATAAGGCTTCACCACAACATCTCATACCCTTCACCTGGCTCTTTGCATACCCACACTGAGTGACCTGTACTTACTCTCCTTCTGGAGTAACACAGCATGGTGGTCCTCCAAAACCCACATAATGGTCAGGTTTACTTTTTAAGGTTCAATAGAAAGTTACTACTAGAAAGTGTCCTGTTATTTGTCACAATAAAAGCAAATGAAAAGCTAGGAGAAACAGGCAAGTTGTATTTGCTGGTCTGAGACTGAGGGAATGGATTAAATTAGACTTTGAAATGAAAAAAAAAACAACTGAAACAACCCCAACCGTATCTAGCTGCTCGTTAGCCATCATACTATGCACTGTGCACAACTGGGACACTGCAACCCCAGATCACAGGCTGGAAATACAGCGATTCTCTTACACAAAGCACATAACTTGCTAGGAAAAAACTCATGAGAACTACCCATCTCCACAGCTATCATATACATAATAACTGTTTGCTTTATAGGCTCCAGTTCATTCCAAGTAGTGAGTGTAACACTGATGACAATAACATCCCTTAGTCTCCTCACACACCTAGCACAAATCAGAGGAAAACCTGCCCCCAAACACTCCCTTTCAGACCACAAAACAATGCCAGAAGTCTCTGCTTTGTAACAGTCCCCTGGTGTCGCAGTGAACATTCATTCTGCAAAGGTCACAAGTACTTACTAAAAACATAGATATGTTTCCCAAAAGTAAAGTGAAGCTTTATTTAAGACGACAACGCTTTCCAAGAGTGCACAGTGCAAAGTTTCTCTATGAAGACATTCAGAAGATTTGCTGCTCAAAAAGGATCTTTTCAAACCCTGGTGGAGGTGTATGATAAAAGTCACTGAACTGACAATCCAGAATGGCACTGTCATCAACTGCAGGAGAGAACCAAACAGCAGGAGTTAGAGAAGGAGCACTTACAGTTTGATGCCCTACTACACCACCCTACTAGGTTACACATGACATGCTAACCATGAAGAACATGCATCCATTACCTACATGCAATACAACTGGAACAAATCCCTTCAACAAATCTGCTAAAGGCCTACACAAGTAACCAGAGACAGCAAATCATCTCTCTTTTCTGCTGACTACTTTAGTCTATTGCGGTCCTTGCTGCAGGCAATGAAAATGTTACCTCAGATTTCACTGGACCACTAGCAGGGCTTCAGGCAACTCCCTCCAAATTTTCTACTCTAATCTCTTCAGAAAACCTACAGATTAGAGATGCTATCAGATACAGGAGGCTGCCACCTCCTCTGCTGCCTATGTTTCTGTCCACCTCCTAATTCTGATGGAGTGTCAGCTGTCTGCAATAATTATTTCTGAAGGTTTACAAGGTTTTGGATGTTTGCAGTGGCTGGTGTCAGACCATCTGTTTTAGCATGTGATGCAAAGAGAGCTTCTTTGACTGCTGCTTTATGCTGGAAATCAGTGGGTTTTTAACAATACCTCTGCCTGTTTTGGACCCTCTGCATCATTTGACACCCAAGCATTACTACCTCCAAAGCATAAAAAGAAACTGCTGAGAATTTTCAGAGCAAAGCTTTCATCTACTGCAATGCCAAGCAAACACCCAACCATCCAGAAAGGATCTCTTTCAAAAGCAGTCCCTTCCAAGATGAACCTAGTATATGAGCAACACTGAATCAAACCAGAAGAACTTCATTTCCACATTCTGGTTTGGAATTTAGAGATCTCAGAGCCAAGGTAGGACTTTTTCCCTTCTAGGTTCAGTTAAAACTCCTACTAGTACAATTTTATAGTGCTGTATTACTTAAGCAGTGTTTGTATCTCACTCCTGCAGAAGTGCCCAAGGTTCCCTACAGCAGTTGGAGGGAACAACCTGTAAGTCTGTTTTCTGGTTTGCATTCTTATGCCTGGCAGTGTTTGCCTACTCCGTTGTGTTTCTTTTTAAAAAGTATTTCTACTTTTAGTCTGAATTATGGATAGACCAAGTACTAGAAAAACTTTCTCTACAGTCCAATCCTTTCCCATGACCTGAAATCTCACCGACTGTGAGAGCACCTTAGCAGCGCCATCATGTGGCTTAAGAGCACATCACGAAATGACCAGACACCAGCCATTTGTCAGCTACATTTACAGACTTCAAAGGTTCTAGAAATATCTCCCTGTTCATAAAATTCAATAACGCAAAGGTATCAAGATATAAACGGGAAGATGGCAACAGTTCATTAGAAACCAACCATGAAATGAAAAAATTATCCATACCACACAGATGACAGTATCTGAAGAGAAGAAACAGTTTGGAAAAGGCTGCTAATTAGATGAAGCTCACACAGGAAGAAGCAGAAACTGGAGATGGCATAATACAGGGAATGCAATGAGCAGTTCTCATGTGCTGTAAGTTACGACCCAGCCCAGAGCACAGCATTGATGATGCACTGAGCTAGGGGAAGTACTGCCTTTCAAGTGAGATGTTAAAACAGCATTCTGACTACTGAGGAACTACAGAACTACAGGCACATTCTGGAAGAGTACATTATTAACACATCTCCTGACCAAATTCCAGCCTCTGTAATTCATAAATTCTTTCTTAAACTGCTTGTGCAGGGATTATTTGGATATGGTATTTGTGTCTTTTTCAAAACTGCTGTGTTGTCTGAGTGGCTGCTGGCAAAACAGCTACCACAACTTGGGCAGCAGCTGTTGGGTTTCAAAACTGGGTATCAATTTGGTAGAGCAGCAAAGTGCTGTACCACTACATAGCAAGGAGCTGTACTAGTGCTACGTTGAAGTTACTAGAGTAAGAAAGCACACAAAGCAAATTCAGTATCTATTTGTATCTAATACCAAATGCACTTAGGAATTATGTGAACTTAACAGGCATAAGTAACAAGCTTCAGAGATTAATCAGACTAGCCTCCAAGTCTACATCAGTTCAAACTTGAGGGTTGGACTGTATGGTCTTTTGAGGTCTCTTCCAACCAGATGTATATTTGGTCAGTTTGTTGGGTTTTGTTTTTATCCCATCTGCTTTACTTCTGTTCTTTCACTTGGTAATTCTTAGACTGAGCACAGCAACTCCTCAGATGTTGGATGTGGACACTGTATGTGGTCAGTAAGCAGTGCTTTTTTCCCCTAACTATTAAGTGGCACTGAAAATGAAGTGCAAACATACTTTTGCATTTTTCCTAAGTCTGCACTTTTGTCCCATTTATTGTTGCAGTTGGGGGAAAAAAAGAGATTGAAGTGTGTTATATTTAAGTGAGAAAAAGAATACCTAGCTTGCAAGACAAAATGTTGCCCCTCCTATGAAACAGGGAAAATCTCTGACTTACCATAGACCACTGGATAGACAGTCCCTCGGATCCCTGAAGCTGGACAATGCATGTTCTTCCCATTTAAATATACATTTAATTCCACGTGGTCATATGTAATACCCTACAGAACAGTAACAAAAACAAGTTTGTATGCATAGGACTGCTACTTAATGGAGCCTTCTTAGCCACAGGCAAATTTTAACACCATTATGTGAACCACAGCATCCCAGAAAAACTCACTTGAAGTGTTTCTGCAAAGGATTAGAAGTTAATAAACGACCAGTAACACTGACAGGTCATTTATGAGAAAGAAATTCTTTACACTAAGAGTGGTGAGACACTGGAACGGGCTGCCAATTGAGGCTGCGGGTTCCCGCACCCTAGAGGTGTTCAAGGCCAGGCTAGACGAGGGCTAATGGAAGGTGTCCCTGTCAATGCCAGAGTGGTTGGAATTAGATGATCTTTAAGGTCTATTCCAACCTGTAGCAGTTGAAGGCTTATTGGAATGTTGTAATATGAGAAATTGGTACTCTCCTAAAAGCTCAGTGCAGAATCTAAATTAGATCATTGGTTATAGAAGAATAACAGTGATGAAGTCTGTATCATTCTTTGGTTTGCTGAGAGGTATAAAAGCCAAGGTACAAACAATTCCTTCTTCTTGGCTCTTGGACACTGGGATCTGTTTACTGTTCCTTCACTCCTCTGTAACTCCTTCACCAACATTTTTCCAGATAACACATAAGCCTTGCTGGTTGTTTTCCATCTGGGGAGAGAGTGGCATTGGCCCCTTCTGGGCTCTCTTTGTCCAGAGTGGGAAGATTGGATTTCTCTATTATTTCTGAATTGCATATCACTGTAAACACATACAAATATATTGTGTATATGTGCTTGTCAATTTGGCTTTGCTGTAAAATATAGCTTTATCTTACTGCCATGCCATCTGAGCTGGTCTGGTAAATTTTAAGTGGGGGGTGTAAGTTCTTAACTCACCACACAGCTCAAACCATTCTATGAACCAATTTGTATATTGGAAAGCTCAGGATTCTTTCATGGTCACTGAACGTGGATGTAGCACAGCACTGCATGCTGTTGTCTTACAAAGATGCAAGATCTTCCAAAACACATTTCCACACTATTCTTCACCATGTCAAACACAGAATTGTCAATGGCTTTGAATATTAAGCCATTTGCAGTCTTCTTATTCATATCTCCTCATGGAAATAGCTTTAATAAATAGTGATGCTATGGATTAAATTTATCTGCCCATAGGGAGATGCTCTCAGCAAATTTACTCTGCCTGCAGCAATGCACTGTGGTTTCATACACAACACTATAAATACACTGACTGCAGATCACAAAGCAAGCACTAACAAAGTAATAAATTACTTATTTGTTAGCTAAATGCTTATTCTCCTCTTTTGGTATGGGCTGAGTGTGGCAGTTTTTGTTGCCAATCAGTACTTCAGAAATCTACTTTCATGACAGAATGAAATAAATTGAAGTTTATGAAAACTGGGGAGCTTGCAGTAATAAGTGAGCTCTTTGTTCACGATTAGCTGAAGCTGTTCAAACTACACAGGTTGACCCAACCCTGAAACAGCATGCAAGCCTCACAAAAAAACAATTTCACAAACAAACCAGAATGATAATACAGCATCTGAGGCTAAAGGATGGAGGCATCAGCCTAAGCTGTTTGGAGCTTCTAAAGATGAGAATTCTAACCGTTGCTATGTAAAGGGAAGGTTACCCAGCAAGAAACACCAGCAGTGATAAATGATCTAAATTTCATTACACTGCTCCTATATATTTTTTAACACTAAATGTCCTCTAAGAGGACACTGGAAAAATGACAGCAATAAAACAGAACTCTTTGAACAAACCCACTTAAAGAATGTTTTGAGAAACCTAGAATAGCAGAGTTCAAAACTTGGTAAGATTTTCCACTTGCTCCCATCCTTAATTTTCCCAGGAAACATCATCCCCTACTCATTTAATCTCTCCTTCCCTACAGAAGTCTGGCTAAAAATACAATTCACTTATCACCTGTAAACTGTCCCTGCTTAGCTCTGTCCTTCTAATCATTAAGCAGTTAGCTATGGAATCTTGAGTTCACCTGGGCATGGTGCAGACACTACCATGCATTCCAGTACATTATTCTTTCAGGGAGATACCATCTCCATCAATTTATGACCGGTGTGACAGCAATTATGCATCAGATGAATAATGCAACCAGACTGAAATAGAGCATTAGAGGCTATTCTACAAACATGAGTTAAAGTTTGTCCCTCAAACACAGCAACAATGAGAAAGAAGTCCACTGATATCCCAGCTGCTGATCAGTTCAAACACAACAGGACTTTGTATCAGCATTTTCCAAACCAGGAGATGTGAGTTCAATTTGACCAAAATGGTCTGTTTGACCAGAGAGCCATAAATAAGAAGAATCTAGAAATGGTTCAGGAAGTAAAGAAGCCTTAAACTCACCACCACATCACCCTCCTGAGGAAGGTTGTTTGCTGGTAGCCTATTTTTCTCTTCATTGTTATAGTAGAGAGCTCCATCATTTCTCATCACCAGGCTATGAATATCTCGGCCAAGTGGAATGTGATTCAAGTTTGCTTTCTGGGTAGCAACTCCAATACCCCAAATCCCTGAAAATCAACATTGACAAACATAGTAAGAAAAAAGCCCACATTATTTTGAAGACTATCTGACAGCATAAAGAACATCTTTTAAATGACTAACATGGCAGTACTATCAGTAAACCTCTTAGAAATAGCAGGACTGTTGTGGTTTAGCCCTGGTCAGCAGCTAAGCCCCACACAGCCACTCACTCACTTTACCCTGCAGGCACCAACGGAAGGAAAGAAAAAGTAAACCCAAGACAACTTGAGAGTAAAGATGAAAAAAGATATTAATAAGCAAAAAAGAAGAGAACAAAATATAACAGTGGTGCAATGGCAACCACTCATCACCTCTCATGAGTAGAGCAATGCTTAGGCATTTCCCAACCAAAAGATGGCTAACCCACCTCAATCTCCTCCTCTCCCTTTTGCTATTGAGCATAACATCATGTGGCATTAAATATTGCTTGGGCTAACTCAAGTCATCTGTCTGGTTGTTTTCCTTCCTAATTTGTTGTGCACCTCTAACCTTACTCACTGGAGGTGCAGAGTGAGGAAAAGAGAAGGCCTTGATACTGTGTAAACACCACTGAGTATTAGCTAGAACACATTATTATTGTTATAAGCATTGTTTTGGTCAGAGATCTAAAATGCAGCACCACAGGAGCCGATATGAAGAGTTTCTTTATTCTGGCCAGAACCAATACAAACAGCCACAAGAAACTGAAGGAAAACAGCATCTGTCCTGAAAAAGAGGGATCCAGAGAACTGTAACCACTTAACTTTTGTTCTCAGAAAAAAAATATTGTAAACTCTGACACTGTAGAAGGATGTAAAAAAATAAATCAAACTAGCATGGATTTGTAAATATCACCACTTCCTTCTTCAGCTGGTTGGACTAGTCTCAGGGAAAAAAAGAAAATAAACTGCAAATATGATAGATTTTGATGTGGTAATGGCTTTGAAACTCATAAAACATTGAAACAGTCAAATTATGAAAATGTGGTCTGGACAGGTATGGCAATATGAATGCACAAGTAGTTAGAAAACTGTATTCCAGGACTACTCATCAGTAGCACTCTGTCAAATGAAAAAGATGGCTCAATCAGGGTTTGAGGTTTTGCACTGAATACACAAGGTCAGACACTGTTCCATGTTCACCTCAGTGACTTGGGTAATTTGACAACGTGCTTATTAAATGTACTGCCAAAAGCAATCCAACAGCACTGCAGGTTCTTCAGAGACCCCTCAAGTTTATGTGATCCTAACAGATTGGTTAAGAGGTGTGAAATAACGAAAATGCATCTGCTTAACCTCAATTACAAAGAACAGGAGGTAAGGAGGAACAGGAAGTGGCACAAATACAGCAGTGACTTGGCAGCCAGCTCATATGGTTTGGGGGCTATCACAGACCACATGCTGAGCATGACTCCATGCCCTACTGTTGTGAAAGTCTTCTGGATGTATGTCATGTATAAAGAAGACATATAGTATGCATAGCAGATGAAGGGCATCTACTGCTGCTGCAGCTGGGGCAAAGCATCCTACCTCCAGAAAAATTAGGTCATTTATAGATGTTACAGAAGAAAAACCAGGAACAATCAAAAGCATGAAAACATCATCCATAAGGAGATGATGAAAAAACCTCCAACAATCTGGGACTGTTACATCTACAAAAGACTAAAATAAGGCAAAAATTTAAGAAAATCAGTTTCAAAGGGCAAAACTGCAGAAAAAAAAGTCTAATGTGTATGTGATCAGAATGAAAAGGACAAGAGCATGAACGAGATTGAGATCAGATATCAGAAAACTTACCAATAGACAGGGTGACCCCATAGATGACCCCTAAAAGACTGTGCAGGGACCCTTCTGAGAATCAAAGGTTTAAGTTAAGTGATCTACAATTCTCCAGCCTTGGGGTACAGGAATAGATGAGATATGGCAGACCTTATTTCCCAAGTTTCTCAAAGATAAGAAGACAGATACAGTATCTGTGTGAATAATGACCATGTATGAACAGCAGCTGCAGTAGATTCTCCCCCCAACAGAAAAGACACTAACACTGCCACGTTAAGACTGATCTGGGGTTCATCTGCAGCTTAAAACTAAACAACTGGTTTGACTGCAACATGTCTTGAACACATTTGTGTTCAAGCTGCCTGCACTGCAATCCAACTGAATGCAAACAATCCTTACCTAAAAAGTGCAGGGTTCAAGCTCCAGCTGCTATCATAAGGTCTGTCTCTGGACTAACAGTTCCCTTCTTCTGCCCCCCCACCCTCTACACACTTAGGGAAAGAAAAGCTTAATTTTAACAGTGTGTGTTGTTATTAAAAGTATAGTCAGACCTTCAACGCTAGAATAAAGGCAAGTGTGGAGTGCACTCTGCATTACTGAAGCTGGCCATATCAGTAAAAGCACAATCCTTCTAAATTTTATTCACTTTCAGCTGCCTTGCATTAGATCTGTGAAAAATAAATAAACGGGGTGCTGAAAGGCTTCTCTTGATAAGGCTGTGTCAGAGTAAGTGTTGAACACTTGATCTGAAGAGCAAAGTGTAGCACAAGGAGCGTTACTCCTGGTTGGGCAAACACAGTGCGTGTGCAAATAACTGCACATATTCCTGGATGCACTGTACTACTGAAAAGAGTATACTTTGTAACTACACATGGTCCTAGGCACTTCTTTACTACAAACCGGTTCTAGAATATGCTAAGTGGAAAACATGCATAGAACAGCACACAAAACAGTACAGTGTTTTAGTATTTGCACTGCTTTAGTAACATACTTACCCTTGTTTTTAATAGTTCAGAGCCACAGTTACTGAAAAACCCAACAACAGTGACTTCTACACAATGACAATTTATAAAGCTCAAGGATGTAGTCAGAAAGATGCCTGTGCTTGGTACCTGACCACCAACAGGCAATCTAACATACCTTCCAGTTTCAAGCTGTACATTTTTGCTGACTAACCTGTGGATTGGATTTTAAACTCAAAATAGCTCTTGTTTTGATGCAAAGGTGCATTGGCCAAGCAGCCTCCCGTGCCACATATTCTTCTGCCGTTTTTAACAATGACAACATCTGTTCCTGCATGAAGAAAACAAACAAACAAAACCTAAATCAAACAAAAACTTCAAAACAGTTTTGAAGTCTGGAAGCAGTCCTTAGCTGAGGGCTAAACACTCAGAACAGCTTTTGCTCTCCCTGCACTATGTAAGAGGTTCACTAATCTGTAAGAATTACGATGTGCCACACTTTGAAGTAAGAAAAGGAAGGCTACTTACAGGCTAGTCCATCTTTCAACAAGAGTTTATTCATATAAAAACTATACACTGCTTTAGTTTCACCTCTTGGGTTTTGCAGCACCATGCTGATTACAACCTTTGCTTCTAACAACTTACAGTTTAGTCAGAAAGGGTTCACTGTGAGACCAGTCCTATAATCTAGAGCCCTCTATATACTGGAGAAAAACTGACCTGAAAAGGAAAAGTACACTGGCTACAAACTTTTGATGGAACTTCAAGATGTTTAATTATTCTTGGGAAAAAATCCTTTCATTAGAAAATTTCTCTGTTAAGTGTTCCTTCTCCAGTGGAAGACTTAAACTCCCAGGCACTGCTGTCAGTCAAGGACACGGGAGACAGTCAGGCTTGAGATAACTGAAATAAAATAGGATAGTAATTGTGTTCAAGCACTGGATCCCAGACAGGCCACCATCACTTTGCTCTTTCCCTGACGCTGCTGCACCCAATCCAGCTCAATTCTCTGCTCAACGAAGCCCAGGTACGGTTTTCTAGCTAGTTCATCCCAAGGATGATGCTCAAAGAGCAGTATGAGAAGACTCTCTGCGGCTTGGCTCCTACTGCATCTTCATGGCTGTAACTTGGTTGCCTCTGCTTTGAATCACCACCCCCTACCTAATCTGAGCGAGCTCTTTAGCACTACCCCATCAGGCAGCCTTTCCCCTTCAGATGCTCCCTCTGAGGCTGAGGCACACCTCCACATACTCACTCTGCTGATAAGCTTCAAGTGAATGTCAACCAGATTGAAGTTTCTTTCTTGAAAACTGCCAAATCCTTCTAAAGAAGTTGCCAGAAAGTGTTTTTTCCCAGCACACTTCACTGAGAGGAGAGGATAAACTTTTAAGGGCAGGCATACATTTCTGTTTGGAATGGTACAGCTCCACAGAACTAGAGAGAGACTGTGTACAAAGGCCTGTAGTGACAGGACAAGGGGCAATAGCTTCAAACTAGAGAAGATTTAGATTGGATGCTAGGAACAGGTTCTTTACTATGAGGGCAGCTGACCACTGGCACAGGTTGCTCGGGGAGGAGGCTGGGGCTCCATCCCTGGGCATACTTCAAAGTGAGGATCGACAGGGCTCTGGGCAGCTTGGCCTAGCTGAGTATGCCCCTGCTAGCTGCAGAGGGGTTTGGACACCAGACGGCCTTCAGGGGTCCCTTCCAACCCAGACTATTCCATGAAACAGTTACAACCCAGCATAAGACACAGGCGTGCTCAAACGTGTGCAGAGGACAACCACAGAGGTAAGGAGAAGGCTGGAGTACTTCCACCGCCAGCGAAGGCTGACAGAGCTGGAGCTGCTCAGGCTGAGAAAGGCTCCAGAAGAGCTCACCGCAGCCTCTCAGCGCCTAAAGCGGCCTGCAGGAGAGGCGGCAGAGGGCCTCTTTAAAAGAGAGCGACGACAGGACAAGCGGCAGCGCTTCCACCCGAAACAGGGGGACCGCACATTAAAGGAAGGAGCTCTTCGCCGTGAGGATGGGGGGCACCGGAGCAGCCTGCCCACAGAACCTGTGGGTGCCCCCTCGCTGGCAACGTTCAAGGCCAGGTCGGATGGGGCTCTGAGCAACCTGCTCTACTGGAAGGTGTGCACCGCCACCGCCGCCGCCGCCACCCCGCGGCCTCCGTCCGCCCGGCGGAGGGGACCCGCGGGGCCGCCCGCTTACCCATGCGCTGCGTATCGAGCTGCACCGCTGGCATCTCCTTCAGCGGGATGCTGCCGTCGCCGTCATCCCTGCAACAGGGACAGCAGCCAAACGCGAAGGCGGCCATGACCGGCCGAGCCCACCGTGCCGCGCAGCCGCAACGGCGGCCAACGGGGAGCGGGCGGCAGCAGCGCCTCCTGGCGGGAAGGACTGGCGCCGCCGTGCGGCGCAGCGAACTCACAGCGCGGGAGGAGGCAGCCCCGCCGCGACATGGAGGTAGGCAGCGGCACATGGCGGGCGACGCGAACGCGCCCCCTGGGGCAGCTCAACCGAGGGCTCGCATGGCATCGAGTGCGGGATAAAGAGTCCCGTTAAAGCAAGCGCCATCTTCCCCCGGGAAGTGAACGTTTCATACTAACGCGCGCCGCCGGAGACCTGCTCCTCCGTGGCCGCCGAGCAGCCTGGGTGTGCCCGGCGTGTGGCGGTGGCTTGGGGCGGCAGGGCGCTCGCCGGGCAGCGTGGCGCTTCGCAACTGGCTGCCTACGGGACAGTCTCTCGCTGTATATGGGCAGAGCAATTTACATGTGTATATGAGGCTAATTAACTAAAAGGGAACACCGGTGACGGTGGGCAGGTGGTAGGCGTGACGGCAGCGCACACGGTGCTGGGTTGTGTGGGACACGGCTCCTGCGTGGCGATTCACTGCTCAGTTATCCCTGGGTCCGAGGAACAAGGACCTCGTTTATCTTCTTGGCCCTTTTTTGTTGTTGGATTCTTCTTCTTGTTGATTTTTTTGGTTTGCTTTTAATGTTTAGTGGGTTTTTGGTTTCTGTTTGGTTTTGTTGTTGTTTCTGTTTGGTTTTTTGGAGGGTGTTGTGTTCCTTTCTGTTGTTGTTTTCCATGAGAGAATGAAAAAAAAATACAAGTTGAACACAGCAGGGCTCCGTGCAGTGGAAGGTCTGCCCAGCCATGTGACACCTCTCATCCACAGTCTCTTTACCTGCCTCCATAGCATTTGCTCCCTACGGGATGCTCTTTCTCTTCATCTTCCACACTTGTCCAGTTAGTGAGTTTTAACTATAATATTTTTTGGGTCCCATTTGCTTCTAGAGTACTTCCTTAACTTTTCAAATGCTTGGGTAGAATGTTTTCTCCTGACTTACTCAGCAGAGTTCAACTGTAAAGACTGATACATTGAGAGGCCAGCCTGTAATCATTGCATTTATTCTCTTGCAAAGCCCACTTTGAAAGGGACTTTGTGTCCCTTCCATAGAGGCAGAAAGCCCTGCAATTAAAAAAGCTGCAACTTGACTTAGGGCCTTTGGGTTGCCCAAGTGCTTCTTTAGCAGAAGCCTTAGAGCTGTCCCTGCAGTGCACAGCATCCAGCAGAGAGGCCACAAACTGGGCCCCAACAAGTACAGCAGACAGAGCTAACATGGCTGCAAAATCCCACTCGTACTGGTCACGCTTTTATTCCTCTGCAGAAGAAGAGCCAATAAACGCTGTGCCATAAACTGCTGATCTAGAACATTATGCAGACAGGAAACAAAAACCAACACAACAACTTCTATTTGAAGGCTTATTTTATCTCCAAACCAATCTGAGATGAAATGGTTGTTTTCTGTGATTTTCAGATGGTGCCTTATCTTGTGGCGTTTCACCTACACAGCTCCTTTAACGTTTTATTGCAGTATATAATCTGATGTGGCTAATATAACCCATGTGGTGCAATGTTATCTGTCAGGAGAGCAGGAGAGGATAGAGGCTTAAAAGTGGATGTTAAAGGAGTCCTTGTTAAAACCAATCATCATAGCAAGAAATATCATACTGGTCCTATGGGCTCTATCAGTCATGCTTACCTCTGTACTTGAAACATGAAGTGAAATGTTGTCTTTTTCAAAACTGTGGCTAAAACCAAACTGATTTTAAGAGCAGCTTTAAAATATGCTTCCTTTCTTTTATTGGACCTACTGTTACAGCCCATAAACATTAGGGGTCAAGAGCTCACTTTCTTAAAATATGTCAAATGGGATTAGTCTTGAACTTCTAAGAAGTAAATATTAGGTGGGAAGGGATGTTTATTTGTTTCGTGTGGTGGGCACCACGATCCTCCTTGGTAGCTTGTTGTGCACGTAATTAGTCCCACTTGAGTCACTGCGGGATTTTTATTGTCTGTCACACACTGTGGGTTTGTTACAGTAAATGCTAAATGACAAATGGTAATGCAGTTACAGAAAAAGAACCACAAATACCCAAAACTTAAAAGAGACTTAACCTCCAAGTGACTCCCCATCCCATTTTTTTCCCTCTGTGCCCCAGTAAGTCCTTTCTTTCCCAGAATGAGCAATGGGAATACAAATCCATTTTGCCGCATGAACTCAGCATTGCCAAATCAGTTGGACCCAAGGGGAGGGCCAGCAGTGACCGGTCATGCCTTCCTGCCAGCGTCCTGCTCCGCTGCTCTCTTCACTTGAGAGGCTGGTTTTACAGGCCAGCAGACTGCTGCACCTGCAGGGTACATGTCACAGCCTGGAGGAGTTGCCAGCGCTGCTCTAGAGCACATTGACTCCCGAAGCTGTGTGCTCAGCGGGCAGCAGCCTCGGGGAACCAAGGGCAGTGCAACTCTCATCCATGCATCCATCCTGTCTCCTGTCAGGTGCAGAGCCCAGCTGCTCATCACCTTGACAACAGCTGGTGGCAGCCCAGTGACACAGTCGAGTTGTCCCGGAACAGGGGCAAAGATAGAGCCTAGCTGAGGGCTCTGACGCTGCGCAAAATCAGGCAGGAAACAATGTTGCTGCTGTGGAAGTAAGGTAGAAGTCGGTTGGTCAGCTGGTGAGAAACACGGCTTGTTCGTACATGCTCCGTGGAGGATGAGGTGAGCAGTTCCAGCAAGGTGGTGCCCTGTGCATAAACGTGCTTGTCAGCCTGTTCAGAGCATATCTGAACACCAGGTTTTTCACAGTGCACAAAGAAATGCCCCAAGGAAATGAAGATGCTTCTAAGTGCTTGGTAATGAAGGGTTAATTCAGATTCTCCTTTCTTGAATGTGCATTTCTTTCACTGGGGAGGCCAAGCATTTGAGACCCTCCCACGCTGGGAGTAAAATTATGCTCAGCATGCCTAAACATGTTTGTTGCTCACAGGGCTTTAACTTTATTTCCTTGAACAGTAGCAGCAGAGACATTTTGTCTGGGAACCATGCTAGAAAAACAGGGAAATGACCAGCCCCATCCATTTCACAAATGCAGGAATATTTGGAGGTCCTGGGGAAAGAGAATGGTGGCAATTGACTTGTGTTGTTCTCTAGCTCTGAGCTTCGTTCACAAAATGCAACTGTCTCTCATTAGCTCTGCAGAGTAAATCTGGCTGCAGAAGGGTATGTTTCAGAAAAGTTCCCTGATACAGCCCAATTCATCGAGGAAAGGGAAACTCTTCAGTTGTTGCAGTGCTTGATAAAACACAACTAATCAGTTCTCAGAAGAATAACTGGGCTTAGCCCTGCTCGTAGAGACTCCTGGCACTTTGCTTCTCTGCTGCCGCAAGCTTTGTGGAGGCAGTTGCACCTGTGACAACCAGTGAAAAAAGTTATTAAGTATGCTGGAATGGATTTGGTAATGTCTCCATGCAGCTTGCACAGAGGTAAATGATGCTGCAGGACTGGAAAATCAAGGTTTGTTTATTGAAAGCAGTCCTTCCCCTGCCAGGGTCAGGCCTGTGGTTTGGAAGATGATACAGACAAGGTCTCAGATGAAAAACAGGTTGTGCTTGTACTTTTGAAATCTTCATTCTAATGTATTCCTGTGATGATTAACATTCTCTAGGAAGTCTTCTGTTTTATACAGTGAATCTGATGCTTGTCAAGTCACAGGAGAAATTGTGTATGAAAATGAATTTCGTTCCTCATTGTTGTGTTTACTTTGGAGGTCAGTTGTCTTTATGCAGTATAAGCAAAACGCACTGGAGCAGAGCTTTGATCCACAGGCAGTCACAAACCTCACTAAAACTGACAGGCGTCCTGGCCATGCTTTGTTCAGGAAGGAGCAATTAAGCTCTTTTATGGTGTGAGATTGTTAAAAAATAGAAACTGCTGCCCAGGACTAGATGGCCAAGCACTGAGATGAGATAACTCGTGTGAGCAAGCACTAATTTGGGGTAAGTCAGAGAGGCTTCTCTAGGGACTGCTAGCGAAGGCGGCAGCAGAAGCGCAGATTGGTTGCAGCTGTGTTTGCCTGTGTGCATGCCTGGGACCGGAAACACCATGTGAGAGCCAGCAGACAGTGGGAGAAGCAGTGGTGCATGGCCCTGAGAAAAAGCCAAGGGACAGCTTCTTCTGGGCAAGCGTTCTGGCTAGAGCAGCAAACTTGGACTGCTGCACAGTACTCCCTCCCATTTGCTTCCTCTGCGTGCAAGGAAATGGGATGTGGCTGTACATTCTTTGTAAATAAATAGGATTATGCTAAGGAGCTAACTGAATTCATCATCAATTCTCCCTCTCCCCCTTCTGCCCCCCAGGAAAATCTGGCAAAGTGCTGAATATTAGTTAACCGTGGGGGTCAAAGCTTTTTAGTGCTGCTAAAATAGTCACCAGAGGCCCTGCCTATGTCAACAAACGATGTCTCTGAAATTCAAACCTGAAAACAACAGTTGGGCATTTCAATAGCTGACAACCTTTCATGGGTTTTTAATGTCTGGTATTTCTACGATGCATATTAAAAGTAGCTTTCGTGGAGCAGTAACAAAAACCTGCTTTCTCTGATCCCTCGTCTGGAGTGTAGTTTAATGTGGTCCAGATGTATCTGTTTCAAAGAAACGCAGTCAGATACAATGTAGTTGTGAAACACCTATACACGAGCAAGGTGTTTGTCACATGGAGATGTGTTGTTTGCTAACTTACAGCATCTTCTTACTGAACCGCTATTGGCATCAAAGCTTTTTCAGCTTTGTTTCCCTGTTTAGGTCCCCACAAACCCATCGTTTGAGGGTATGCTCACTCCATCACGGCTGAAGAAATCAGCTGTGCTTCAAGAAGTCACTGTCCCAGTGCTGCGGTGTACTCTGTCCTCTGACACTTCTGCAACAGGACGTGAAGCCTTAGCTTAGGAAATAAAAGGCAAACTTGCAGCCAAGGATAAGACTGGGAAATGCCATCAGATGACCTCTTTTCCTTGGTGTCTCACCCTAGGAGTCGATTACAATCTTACAGGCCTTTGGTAGCAAGGCTGCAGAGAAGTCTTACTGATGGGGGAATACAAACCTCATAAAAAATAAAACCCAAACAGAAAAATAGCTTCTTTTACCCCCAGCTACATCTATCAGTCGGTTTTGTGTGAGACATCTTCTCCAGCACAGCACAGGGGATGCCTGGGGGCTGGAATGATCAGCTGGCATGGCCAGAGGGCAAGGCTGTGTTACTTTTGGCAGCAGCGCCAGCAATAGCTGGCTGGAAGCATCTGTGAACTGATGGTCTGTGGGGACACTTCTGCTTTCTGCTGACGTGTGAGCAGGCTGCCACTGAAGCAGATCCTCACTGGCTCATCCTGGCATCGGTGTTTGTTCGGTTGTGGGATCACCTGGCTGCCAAAACTGATCCTGCTGAAAACTTTCCTTTTAGTCTGGATTAGCTTTCAGCTCTGTTGGCAAGCAGATCTAGCCTAACATGTGGCCACGTGAATGTCAGAGCTAGCAGAGAGGAGGCATCAGGAAAGCATGACTAAGGGAAGGGAAAAGTCTGGAATTATCTCTTTTGCCAGTAGCACAGTCTTGGCTCGGCTTAACCCTATGAATCTACCTCTCAGGGTGAAATTACCACATTAATGGCTTGTGTTCACAGAAAGGGAGAAGTCTGTTTCCTCTTTTCCTCACTCCTCTGATGTTAGACCTGGTGATTGTCTAATCTTGCAATGACCTGGTTTAACTCATTGAATCAGCAGAATACATCCTGGCAAAGAAAAGGGAATAGTGTTCTGCTGGCTTAGTGGGTTGAATCAGTTCAGTAAAGCATCTGCTGAAGCTAGCAGACCTGATACAGGCAAAGAGGATTGTAGCAGACAGTTCTGAGTTCACTGACTGAGAACCACAGCCTACAGCTTCAGTCTCAGAAATCTTCTGTTGTAGCACTTAGCACAAGAGCCACAATCGTTTCTGCAGTTTAAAGGTGACAATAGGTGCTGTCCCTTTGTCTCGCAAAACCCATTGTCTTTATCTCATAAAGCTGGAGGTTGTCCTTAGTTTGTAATTCCTTCCTAACTCCTACCCCTGTATTTTCAGCTATCCCATAGATGTCTGACATTTTTCCTAATGCTTGCCTTCAAGCCAGGCCTCTCCTTTGAGCCTGTATTTCCTTTTGGTTCGTTTGCTTATTAGGTAGGCAAATATTGCCATTGATCTATTAAATGTTCTTTTTCATCAGGCAGAATTTTTCTCTGGCGCTTCAGTAAATGGCCTTGGCTGCTTTAGGAAGACACTCCATACTCTCAGATGTGGGAATGCAAACTTGTAAGCAAATTGCTGTTGCAAAACCTCTATAAACAACAAAGTATTTAGAAAACACCTGTAGAATCATAGAGTCATCTAAGCTGGAAAAGACCCATCAAGGCCAACTGTTACCCTAGCGCTGCCAAGTCCCATGTCTCTCAACACTACACCTGTACTTCTTTCAGTACTTCCAGGCATGGTGACTCCACCACTTCCCTGGGCAGCCTGTTTCAATGCTTGACAACACTTGCAGTGAATAAATTTTTCCTGATATGCAATCTTAACATCGCCTGAGGTAATTTCTGTAGATAGACATTATAGAATGATGAACTTACATAAGTGCAAAATGGTTGTAACTGTACCAGTCAGGCAGAATGTCCAGATTATACTTGATGAAGCTCAGGACAGCCATGGTGCACTGACGTACAGTGCTGCCTGGGTACTCTTTCTGTGCACCAAGTGCAAAAATCCCAGCCTGTGTTTGCCCAGACGTTTAAGCTTGCAGCTCTGACAGGAGAAAGCCCAGCAAAGAGGGATTGCACACACTTTCAGGTGGTCCTAGTGAAGAGGAGATATCCCAGGTAGGAGATGTTCCTGCTCATTTATAAGGAGACAGAGTAGGATTAACCCCGAAGAATTAATGGAGAATAAAATTTATTCTAAGACTATATCAGGGGGAATCTCTATGAGAAATCTATGAACTTAAGAATGAGCGAGGAATTGACATTTCCATGTTGGTAGAAACATTGTTAGAAATACTGTTTAGGTCTAGCCTGTGACTTTACCTGTGTGGGGAGTCCTGAACGTGAACCACCTCCCCTGTGCCCCTGAGTGGTGTGGCTGCTGTGAACGAGTGAGGACAAAGGCAGAGTGTGTGTGTTCTGGAACAGCTTTTGATGTTGCGTTTCACAAAGCCTTAACTTGAAAGTGAGTTCAGTTTGGCTTTGATGTGAGACCTGGTACACGGACTGAGAAGTGACAGGACGAGTGCAGAAAGGATACAAATCACAAAGCATCTCTACAGTCTCGTTTCCAGCCGTGGTTTCACAGTCCTGTCTAGAAGGCCCTGCCAGGTGGACATGGGATCCCTCCTGACCCATGTCCCTGGGGCCAGGTGGTGTTGTAGGAAACCTGCAAGGTTTGGCAGGCCACGTTACTCTCCAACAGATTCACCAGTAGGAAATGCAAGTGCCTAAAGCAAATAGCAATGCCACTCCATCCCCTTACAAAGCACATATCTGGCTAAAACTGTGTGTTGTTGTTCTTTGGGTTGTTCGTTTCTCTTGTTTTCAAATACGTGGTTTCGGGAGGCAGAAGATGCCTAGCTGCATCGCTGCCCCGCAGCGCTCGTCCCTAGGATGCACAACGTGTGCCTGTCAGCCGCAGTCTTAAGCCCCATTTGGCAGGGTTAATAAACAACGTGCTTGGGCTGTAGACCTCGGCCACCAGCCCCGAGACAAGTGGCACCCACGCCTGCCTGGCTGCGAAGGCTCCCATTCCTCTCTCCTGGCACCCTCGAGGTCTTTCTTAGCCGCTCACAGGCAAGGGGAGGAGGAAAAACCGCAGCATCTCCTGCTTCGGGCCCGGCTCGACGAGCGCCGGCCAAGGTGGGTGGGCGCACCCCATGCCCAGGACGGCAAGCGGCAGCTCCCCGCCGATGGCTGCTGCGGGCCGGGCGCAGGGCTATGTCCCGCCCGCCCCTCCCGGGGCCGAGCAGCGGCGGGGCGCGGCACGAGGAGGGGCGTGCGGCGAGGCTGCCGGCGGATGGCGGCCGTGGGCACCGGGCGCTGCTGGGGGCCGAGCCGCCGCGGCGCGCCGAGGTGCGGGGGGTGGAGCAGCGGCCGGCAGCCTCGGGGCAGGAGAAGCGCAGGAGGGGGGTGGGTAGGGCCGGCCTGCGCTGCGTGGTGCGGGGCGGCAGAGGCAGCCTGCTCCCTCCGGTTTCCTCCGGCCCTTCCACTAGCCCTGGCCCGGCATGGTGAGTAGCGGGGGGCCGGGGGCAGCGGGGGCCGGGGCGGGCAGGGCACCGGCAGCAGGAAGGGCAGGCCCGGTTGGGCGAGCGAAGGACACGGCATTGTGAGGCGACGGGAGGCTCCCGGCCACGCTGCAGCCGCGGCCTTTGCCGTTGGTTTCCCTCATGGTCCTCCTCCTCCCTCATAGCCTCGCTGCTGCAGGGCTGCAGACCCCCGAGCAGCCGTGCCCGGCGGAGCTCCCGTGGCTCCCGGGGAGGCCGCGGCCGGCGGCTCGGGAGCACGGCCGGACCCGGCAGGAATGCCATCGCATAGGCGAGTGTCAGGGCTCCCTGCTGGCGGCAGGGTTGGTTGTAACCAGAAGCAGAAAGGAAACTGATGCCCTGGGCAGAAGGACATGGAGAGGCGAGCACCCAGGCGCACTTTGGCGCTGCCCCCGTGCCCGGTGCTCCGCAGGCTGTCAAGCTGTGCCCATGGAATTATGCTTCCGGAGCTCCAGGTGCACTGGATCGGAATTGCTTGTTTTTCCTTTGGGAACGCCTGGGGATCTGCCTGGTACTCCTGGAAAAAACTTCAGACATGTAATAACGGGTTTAAAACATGGCTACTTTCCTCAGCCCTTTCGGCTGCCCGCAGCTGGCAGTCAGCCGTGCCATGCTAAAATGTCTGCACTGACCCTTCTGAAAGGTGTGAGCGAAGTTGAGATCCTTGCCGCTGGCAGGAAGAGCTCCTGTTTCCTTCTGCCTCTGCTGCTCGGCAACTTTTTGGTTTTGACTGATTCAACACTAGTCTGAGGGAAGGCTGGCGAAATTGCTTGTAGGAGGTCCTGACAAGGACCGAGGTCCTCCCGAGGAGGAAAGATGAGACCGCTCCTGACTAGCTCAATTGCTTGTGAAAACGCCGCTTTGCTCAGTCAAGTTTTGTGTAGAATGTGCCACTGCAGAGAATTGGTAATTCGGGAGCTGTGGGGTTTGTTTTGTTTGAAGCTTGGTGAAACTTTGGATTTGCTTTCAGCCTGCTGCTGGCTAACAAACCCCACTGCTGTACTGAGATAGCATGCGAAGTGAATTTCTCTCCGGAGTTGGAGGGAAGAGCCGCAGTGGCTGTGTTGATGGTTTGATTTGTTTTGTCGTTTTTCTTCCTAACGATGAAACTCTGCAAGCTCCTTTTTCTCGTGCATGCCATTTGCTGGGTTCGTATCCGGAAGGTTTGTGCAGCTCAGGTGAGAGGAAATCACTGTGCCTTTCAGTCTTTGTGCTATGGTGGGTAATTCCAGAACCACTCAAACCTGGATCCGAAGATAAACAGAGAAGTTGCCAATGGCAGGGTGGAACTGTTGCTGTAGTGTCTAACACAAATACCGAGTTGCTAACACAGAGACAGACACCTTACTCTCTGGAGTTACTGTTCTGAAGAAGACAAATTCAGTTGCCCTAAGCAGTGATACACATTTCCAGCAATGGTTTTGGTTTGGTGCTACTGGTGTAACAGAGGAAGGGAACAGTGCTCATAAACGGGGTTTGGGTTTTTTAATCCAAGAGTTTTGATGGTGCTGTATAATGGTTTTGAAATTCAGTTATATTTATGAATGGAATCTATGGTCTTACAGGAAACCTCAGGTAGTAAACGGAGTCACTGGACCTGTTCTCTGTGGCTTTGTCCCTAAGTGTAACCGTGGCGGCTTCTGCCTGGTGGCCTAAGTGCTGAGGCTGAGAAGAAAAGCTTACAACTCTTCATACTCTCCTTATTCAAAGAAGCACAGAGAATACTCCTCCTCCTAACTGGAAAAGCATGGGAGGTTTGCTTACGCTTCTCAAGAGTGAATTTTGCACTGAAGTCTCACTGGGACTGGATCAGTCCTCTTTTGACAGAGAACTGACCCTGCTTTTCTTCCGTGTAGTGATCTTTGCTTTCCTCATATCAGCAGGTGTAGATTTTATTGCTCTTCTGGTGCTGTGCAGCATGGATCTTTCCTTGCACCTCTCCTCTTGGCTCCTGTGTTTTCCACTTCTATGTTACTCTGAGGGGACAGAAAACTACTACTAGTACAGCAGTACTTCCCTGACACACCTTTTTGTTGTGATGTATCCTCATTTATAAAAGGAATTTTATTGCATGTATAATATGGAAGAAATTTATACAAGAGAAGCATCTTTCTAATTACAGCGCAGAACTAAAGGAGACTTTGGCTGGTACAAACTGTCATCCATTTTGATCTTTATTAGCTATTTGTTTTCTTAGAGCTTGCTGTAGGTTATAAAGTGTCTGCATTTGAAAACTTGGCTTTGCTTAGAGATACACTGGGAGGGTAGTGTCCTGGATCCCTTGGCTGAGACTTTCCATTGGAAAGGATTACACCATAAATCCTCTTCCTGTAGGTCCTGTCCACAGAAAGGAATTGCCGAGGCATGAATGTGTGAGGATGGAATTGGAAATAGGTTGCAGATGAATAAAAATGGTTTAACAGTTTTGTTTCTTGAAGTATTATCGAGGATTACAGGCAGTTTTGTGCTGAGTAGCTCAGCAATAACACATGCACTTAGTTATTTAAAAGTGTTGCAGGAATGAGAGGAAAAAGAACGTTGTAAATGAGTAGTGACTTCTCTTTGGCTTTGCAGATAAAACGGACAGCCATGTCTCCTTTTCTGTAGCTGAAGAAATTGTGAAGCTGAGCTTTTTCAGTCACCTTTAGTATTGCCTTCTTAGAGTAGTGGTGCACGAGGTTTGAAACTGAAAGGTGTGGATGAGTTGAGCCAGTAGAGAATAATCAAATCTTAGCAGAGCCTATCAGCTGAGTATCTTCTGTGTAAATCCACTTTCTGGTATCACATCACTAAGGAAAGATTTAGGTCTTGAACTGTTGCTATGAGTATGTGAGTCCTTGCTGGGTTGGCAAGCCTTCTTTTCCGTCCTTTCTATTTGAGAGTCCAAAATGGTTCTGCCTGGACACTTAGGTGTTCTTGTGCTTGCGATCTGGTGGCCAGATACCCACAGCTAGCTGGACTGGCACTGGGAAGAAAGTGGCTCTTCTTCTCACTTAGCTGTATCTCAGGTGGAGATTGTTTTCTGCATGGTTTTTCCAGAGGAGAAATACCTTTTGTAAGCTCTGTTACCATCTTTCTTCTCTTTCCTAGGATACAATGGAGCTGCTAGAGGAAGATCTCACCTGTCCCATTTGCTGCAGCCTGTTTGACGATCCTCGTGTCCTGCCCTGTTCACATAATTTCTGCAGAAAGTGCCTGGAAGGCATCCTTGAGGGAAATGTGCGGAATGTGCCCTGGAGGCCATGCCCTTTCAAATGTCCCACGTGTAGGAAGGAAACTCCTGTTACTGGAGTCAACAGCTTGCAAGTCAACTATTCCCTGAAAGGTATCGTGGAGAAGTATAACAAAATCAAAGTGACTCCTAAAATGCCGGTGTGCAAAGTGCACAGCGGGCAACCCCTTAACATTTTTTGCCAGACAGACATGCAGCTGATCTGTGGGGTTTGTGCCACCCGTGGTGACCACACAAAGCACAGTTTCTGTTCTATTGAAGAAGCTTATTCCCAGGAGAAGAGGGCTTTTGAAACCTTGTTTCAGGGCTTTGAAACTTGGCGTTGTGGAGATGCCCTCTCACGGCTGGATACCTTAGAAAGCAGTAAGAGGAAAGCTCTGCAGATGCTGACCAAAGACTCTGACAAAGTGAAGGAATTCTTTGAGAAGCTGCAGCACACGCTGGAGCAGAAACGAAATGAGATTCTCTCTGACTTTGAGACCATGAAGCTTGCGGTAATGCAGGCCTACGACCCGAAAATCAATAAACTGAACACAATTCTGCAAGAGCAACGAATGGCTTTTAACATTGCAGAGGCCTTCAAAGATGTGTCTGAACCCATTGTATTTCTGCAGCAGATGCAGGAATTCAGGGAAAAAATTAAAGTGCTCAAAGAAACCCCTTTACCTTGTTCCACTGTGGATGTCAGCCCTACAATGAAGAGTTTTGATACCAGCCAGTGGAATGGAATAAAACTAGTTGATGTGGACAAACTTTCCTTGCCTCAGGAAAATGACACTTTTAAATTCAAGATTCCCTCCATCTTTTCACGCAGACTTATAGTGAACTCTCTTCTTTGCTTGCTCCTTCTTGCTATCACCAGAATGTCCTTTGTGGAGCCAGTGATTGACAATCTGGAGTCCTGGAAATCTGATTTTTTTACAGCTAGCTTGTCCTATTGGGCTGATACAGTGGAGATAGCAGACCATGCAGTCTTTTACTGGGAACAGGTGACAGATGGAGCTTCGCTTCTAAGAGAAAAGTGTAAAAACTATACACTGGTTGTACTGGATAACGTTGCACAGTTTGTGTGCAAGTATATTAATGTCATTGTAATTGTAGAGTAAGAGGAAAAACTGTCAATGCCTCAAAGGTAATAGTTATTTGTTTTTTTAAACTGGGAGGTGGTTTGGAAAGGGTAAGAACAACAGCTGTGGTTGAGCAGAGTGCTGTAATGAGAAGGCTTCTTGAAGACTGCCCTTCCGTTGCTAAATACGCAGGGTACATTGTTCACGTTCTGAAATTGCTTTCTCTCTGAGGATGTTGTTTCTCACAGGAATAGATAGATGAATTTAATTTTGTATAACCAAATGTAATTATCCTGTGCATTCAGATTACTGTAGACCCTGGTTACTGTTTACATGTTCTGTACAAAAATATCTCTTCAGGGCAAGTGTAAATTCTAGGGGTAAAGGGAAATGAAATGAGGTCGGTAAGAGAAGAACGAGTGAGAAGGTAGCATGTACTTTGGACTTAGGGCATACTTTGCAGTTTACTTTTCCAGCATCAGGTTCTGACAAGACAGCTCAGTTACCTCCATTTCTGCATTTCCTGGAGCCATGCTTCCTGAAAAAGTGGCCTTAATGTAAAGGGTGCAGTGGAAAGCGTGCCTGGGGCACCACAGGAAGGCGGCTTGTGCACCAGCTCTGCACAGGCAGAGTGCAGGCAGAGCACTTCCTCTCATGTCCCTCTCTGTCTCTCCAGATCCTAATTCCAAAAGCCAGGAAAAATGAAGGGAACAGAGCATGTAATGGGACAGGAGTGTGGAGGTTGTTGGTGTTTGGAAGTGCTTTAGCAGTGGAGCATCTAAAGGCTCTTCTGTTACTGTATTTTTGTGTGTCTTGTTTCAGGAGTTAATCACATTTTCTGAATGTATGGACTTGGCTTTGGTATAACAGTGACACGAAGTGAAGCGTAGGCTTGAGCTCTATGAAGTGCCCTTCTTCAGGAGCATACGATAGTGAAAGGTACTGCTTGAAGCACATCTAACTTCTTTTTGCCTATGAGCAACGTAAGTTCTGTGCATAATATATAGAACTAAAATATTTAGTTAGCATTTCTGGGAGACAAACATAATGGGTGCCATACTTTGGGAATATTCCTGGGCCTCTCTCAAGGTTTAGTGAGGTGAGACAGTCAATTCACTGTCTTCCACTAGTCCTTGTGAGTTGTTATCTAAAAAAGAAAATATTAAATTCCAAGAATCAGAGTTTCCAAGCAACCAAGCCCTGCAAACAAAACTATTGTACATGATATTTATGTCTTTGTTGCCTGGGAGTCTTGTTGTGGCTCCACACCTCACTCCAAACACTTGCTGAAAACACCAAATGGTTCTTGCAGCTGCAGATGCATTGCAGTTTAGAAAAGATCAAGTCACAAACACGAGAGTTATAAATCTTGAGTGGCTGATACAGCGATGAGCAAGTGGGAGATGGTCGTTCTGAGTGTGGGAGGTGTGAGATTTGTAACCCTGGCATCTACATTGCTGCGGTTCCCCGAATCCAGGCTAGCACAGATGTTGAACAACGATGACCAGGAATTTAAACTGGTGAACGGAGAGTTTTTTGTGGACAGAGATGGAACTTTGTTTAGTTACATCCTGGACTTCTTGAGGACTCTCCAGATTTCCTTACCTACTGACTTTTCAGACTATCAGAGGCTGCAGAGAGAAGCAGAATTCTACAGGCTCTACCCTCTGGCCAATCTCCTGAAGCAGGAGCACTTACTGAAGCCAAGGCTGGAGATCTTGGAAGTGCGTTTTTCTCTCCAAGACATGCAGGCCTTCTTCCGGATCTTTGGTTCCTGCAGTACCACTGTTGAGACACTGGCTGAGCAAATCACTGTGTTTTCAGGACAGCAGTCAGGTCAGAACTGGAGCAGCCCTTTTCTTTCTCAGAAACCACTTGTTCCACTGCCTCTGGAAAGACCTTCTCATCATGACGTGGTTTTTCAGTGTGGTACTGACTACTCTGCTGGTGACCAGTTTGTGGCCAGGTACTCTCCTTGCTGTGACTTCTTACTATGGAAACACCTTTGTGACTTCTCATTCATGAAGTACACAACATTGTGTGATAGCAAAGCTCATTTTAAAGAAACTATTGGGCAGCTGTCCAAGACAAATACTTTCTGCTAGTTTAAGGTTACCTTTTTCTAGTTCTGAAATACCCATTTTAATTTCTGTTGCACCAATTTGCCTGTTCTTCAACTTTATAAAATATTGTTCATGTTTGGTTTCGAGTTATTTTGGGTCTTTCTCTTCCCTTTTCCTCTCACAAGCTCTCCATGGCTTTAGAATTTCACAGCATGTGACCTGCTAGATGACTGAAAAACACAGAGTAAAATGAAGCAAAGGAAACAGAATAAATAAGAAGTGAAGTAATGGGGAAGACTAAAATCTCCACTACCTCATGGTCCAAGAGACCTTGGGATGGAAAAGAAAAAGAAGAGAATGACTAAACAGGATTAAAAACACCAGTGGAAATAAGATAGCAATTCAGGGACTGAAAAAAATCTGTGGAGTCTTTTGTTGAGGAGAGGGAGAAGGAGTAGATTATAAACTGTATGCTACAGTGGATTTGCTTTGAATTCAGAGCCAGAGTACTCCATATCGGTGATTTTTGTGCAGTATTGGGTTCTGATAACAGCTTTGTGTTTTTAAAAGAAGCTTGTGCTGGATGTCTCTATTATATGGAGACACATTCTTACTGTACAAGAAAGTGTAACTTGATTTGTCCTCTGTGGCTGTTAGAACATCTAGAATGTTAGGGAAATGTCATGGATTAACCCTTTTGGAAATACTGCAATCTGAATATGTGAATCAACACAGCAATATTTTGACGATTAAAAAAAAAAGGTTTATCTTTCTTTTAGCTTTCTTTAGCTAATTAAGTAGAAGAATTACTTTGCATTTGCAAAGCAAGATATAAGACAGGCCTTAACTTTATAATGTATCACTAATTTCAATAGTCTTGAACAGTCTAATTGGCTGATTAGGTCATGGCAACTGGAATAGTGGGGAAAATATTTCTGATGCTTGCCTTTGTTTCTTTAGACCTGTTAAAAAAATTCCTCTGCAGATCAGTAGAAAATCTCTTGAGTAATGAAACAAGTGTTGATGTTGCCTGCTAAGCTTCTATCAACTTACTTGTGCCAACATGGACTCTTTTGCCTTTTTTTTGGTGATATCCATGAATGTTTGGTGTACTTTCCTGTGGATTGGGAAACAGCTTCACCTCTGTCAGGTTATGTATTTTGCAACAGTATTTTTACCTGACTCCTGTTCCTCAAAATGTCTGGCTAGATTCTTGACCTGTACTTTATATCAAGTAAAATCATTTGACTTGAGGCAATGTGAAAATGATTTTTGTACTTGTTACCACGAGACTTGCTGTACAAGGTGATTTTACAATAAACATCACTTTGCAGGGAGAGATCCTGTGTAATGAAAAATGCTGCTGTTGGGGTGTGACTCCACTGTCCTTTTCATCACTTACTCCTACCTGCACAATTGTCTCAAACATGCCATTCACATCTCCTGAGTGGAGGTTATCACAGCTGTTTCTTGAGAAAGTAGATTTTGATGTGGGGATGAAAGAGAAGTGCTTCTTCCCCAAGTGCAAGTGGATTGACTGAGAACTGCACTTCCATTAACGAGGTAAAGAGTTAAACTGCCCTCAAGAGAGGGAAAAAATACCTAGAACCTTAGTTGCTCTCAAGCTGTATAACTGTGCTGACTTGCACCATCTGAGGATCTGGTTTGTTTTAAAAACTGAATTCCATCCTTCAAGCTGTACTGAAGGTGTGTTGTAACTCCTTTTTCCTTATTTTAGGTATGTTTCCATAAAGCCTGATACTAGAAAGCTGATTAATGGTACTAATGTGCTGGGTCTGCTGCTTGACACTTTACTCAAAGATGGATTTCGCCTCATAAGCACCAGGACAGTGTCCAGTGAAGAAAAAGTTGAATGCTACAGTTTTGAAAGGATGCAGAAGCCAGCAGGCATCACCATCGTGGTGAACCAAACCCTAGGGAGCTCTGGGGCAGCACAGGTGAAGAGAAGCCAAGTGCAGAAAGGGAAATAAAGGTTTTCCTTTCACCTTTTGAAAATGAAAGAGAGATGTGCCAATACTAATGGCTTTCCTATGTTGGCTTGTCTGAAACTGCAACTCTTGAGGCAAGTGACAATTTTTAACTAATTTTTTGGGTAATATTTGGAAATAAAAGAAGCTTCCATGCTTTCTGTCACTCCACCCTTCTTCAAATAACTGCAGGCTCAATACTGCGTTTGTGAACCAGATTCCAGCATTTTCAAGGGTTTCCATTTTTCTCTGTGGCTAAAACTGGTATTAGGACTCAGAAAAAAGATCAACTATTTCTTCTAGAAAGTATTTTTTTATAGTCTATGTTAATCTGCAAGTGGGTTTTAGATACATGGTAATGCATGAAGAAGTAACAGCCTGACACAACTGTCATCCCAGGTTTGGAGAAGTGGCTGGAGGAGGAATGCCAGCCTCAGTGGCTGAGTATTGCTTCAGTTTTCAAGATACACGAAGCAGCATAACCAACATTCCAACTTGTGTTACTGTGTGGCTTCAGACACGAGAAAGGGGCCTTGCAAAGCCACTATTGGTGTCCATGAAATGTGTTACTGTCTCCTGCAGAATACTCCCGTGCCCCCTACTCCCACTCTGAAGGTATTAAGCTGCTCTTCAGCCTTAGAATTATGAAGGACCTTGTGAACAAAGAGTCAGCTGATTATTTAAAACTTTGAAAAGAATGAAAGTGCAATAATCAGTCCTTCAGAGGGAAGGGTTAGTGTGATGTTAAAGGCAATAGTAGGAAGGATTCCTTAGTGCTTGTTAAATGCTAAACATACTTAGGAGGAAGGCTTGGCAGAAGTGACTTTAAAAGCCTTGGGAATGTTAGCCATGTACAGTGCTTTGTAAAGATGCCCAGATTAGCTCAGGTACCAGGAGAGGTGAGTTAATGAGGCCTTGCAAATTAAGGCTCTTTTGTCCTCCCTCCAAAGCAGGGAAAGAAGATAGCAAAGATTCATTATTTGAACCCAACTTTTGTTGTTGATAGAATGTTGTCTTTCTAAAGTTGCAAACAGCCGAGTTGAGCTTGTTTGGGCTACTTAGATCTGGCTGCTCAGCTTTGCAATATGAATTTATTCCTGTATTTGCAGCACTGAAAAATGTGAATGGTAGGAATCGCTCACCTGCTCTTGGCTTGTGTTGACTTCCTTTCACAGAATCTCAGGATACATCAGGTTGGGAGGAAGCCTCAAAGGTCATCTTGCCCAACCCTCCTGCAGTGAGCAGGGACATCTTCAACCATAGATGACCATAAACCTGCAGTGACTAGTGCCCATTGCTCCAAACAGTCAGGTTTATATTTGAACTAATTCCATTGCTGATGGACATTTGCTTATCTATTGCTTGTTTTTTTTAAAAATGCTGTCTGTGGTTCAGTGGGTTTTGAACTACTTCACATTTACAGAAGACTTTCATAGAGATTGATTACATTTTTGTGCTTTTAACTTTTTTATCTGCTTATTCACACATTAGGAAGCTGTCTTATGTTGTTACATCTTTGGGGGATGCTGTTTGCTAACCACCTGAATCGTTCAGTAATTGCTGACACTAGGAGGGAGAGTCTAATGTGAAATACCTTCCTCTGCTTTGGGTATTGATTTCAATATGGCAGTTTGTGATGTTTTTTGATCTGTTAGGAAGCTCAGTCACTGCACTCTTACAGGTCCTGCAGCCAGAGCTCATATGACTGTATAATTGATTAAGAATGGACATATAAATAAAACTGTTACAATTGATACTGTACTTGGACTAAAAAAGACTAACCTCTTAGTGCTGGCTGTAGTACTGGAAAGTTTCCCCTTTATTAAACCTCAAACCATTTTTCACTTCTCTGCATAATTGAATCTCATAGAAATAGGGGAAGACTCCCCCCTAAGATGCAGGATAGCCATAGGGCAAAAGAATGATGCTGGAATATTTGCATACTGCCTTGTTTCTACAGGCTCGTGGACAGATGTAGTAACTTCTGCTCTGACTTTGGAGAAGCTTTTCTGCACATGGAGCTCTCCCCACTTTTTACCTATTTTGGTTCCTTTCCAGCTTTAAAGTGCTCAAAAATAATTTCTCTAATCTGAGCTGAGCAAAACTGTTGAGTCTAAAGTATATCCAGCACACACTCTGGGTGATGTTTCATTTTGATCCACAGTTGAATTAATTTCCAGAAAGCTGCTGAAGAGGATAAGAAGTCCTGTTTGAGATCACAGCAAAGTGTTCATAACTTTGAATAATTAACGAAAAAAACCAAACCAAAAAAGTTCTCATATTGCTGGAAAGTGTTGTTGAATATTCTCTGAGAAAGAATCTGGGAGCTATCCAAGATGGGGAGGGAGGCTTCTTGCCTCTTACTCTTTCCCTCTGATTTGTGCTGAAGCATTGCCAGGCTTTAACTTTACAAGGTTTATTTTTATTGATTTCCAACAATAAACAGTGGGAGTATCTACAATAAAAGATTTACTGTGCCTCACGAGGAAATACAGCTCCCTACCAAACAGTATATTGATCTAGTCCCAGATGCTACTGAAAGATCATATAAAAGCCCAAATGAAGTCCAGTGATGGAGAACTTCCTCTTTCTAGTGACAGATGCATATGAATGTTATGCCTTCAGAAAACAATAAAAGGGAAGGGAGTGACTCTGCTTCTTTGACCGTATCTTCAACAGCCCAGTTAAATCTGTCAACTCAATGTAATCCATATAAATAAAGAATTTGGGAACCAAGGGAACTGCTAGGGTGTCTGCAGATTCCCATTCTTTGAAGCAGCCTCTCCTGCTGCAGTCAGGCCATAATTAGTCACAGAAGGCCTTGTTGTGACTAGAAAATGGATGGACCAATAATGATTTGAATAGTCTGGAACTGGCTGGAGATCTGCCTGGAGCCCTGAGTATTCTCAAATGGGTGGGTGGGATGTAAATCACCAGTCATCATATAAAATACAAGTAAATATGACTTCTATTAGGGGAAAAGAAAAGGGGGGGGCTGTCAGTTTTCTAGATCATCATGTAGCTTTTGCTGAAATAACCCCCTGAAGTGTAATCTGATGTGTAAGTTTTTCCAAGAATCCTTCATCCAGTTCTACTCTGTTCCCATTCTAATGCAACAGCTCAATAATTGGTGGCTTCTTTCTCCTCAGAAGGATGAGCAATGTAGCCCTGAAGGTTGGAAACAGTAATGTGTACAAGTTTGCCATAGAGAATGGCAGGGCTTTGCTTTCTAAGCAAGTTTCTGCTGCACCAGTCAGCTGAGTGCTTGCTGAAACTATGAAGAATTAAACGTTGCAACATTGTTCCATCCTGTGATGCCCCACTGGAAAAAAATAGACACTAGATGGGAAACATTAAGTCTCAGATCTACTACTATTTTGGAGTGAGGAGCTCAGTTGGCATCGGTAGCTTTTGTTGAGGGCTTTCATAAAGCACTGGTCTATGGGTGTTGTTTTGGTTCCCCAGTGATAACTAAACTGAGTAATAAAATGATTGCTGACATACCCCTTCCTTCGCAGCGCCGCGGTCAGCAACAAGCAGAAGGCAGGCTGAGCCTCCTGCCCTTTAATCTTCCTGGCTTTCTAGTACGTCTTCAGCTTGCTCCTGTGCCTGGTTGCTGGTGGAATGGAGTAAAAAGGCTGTGTGATGAGGACAGGCCGAGGTCCATAGGTGGCAAACTCACTTCTTTCCCATTGCACAGAGGGAGTTCAGGAAGAAAATTTGGCTGGAAAAAGCGAGACCAAAGAAACACAACTGAACTTCTATTGCTGAGCAGGCATATGGCATGGACTACCTCTTTGCTCAGTTTGGGTTAGCTGTCCCAGCTTTATCCCATCCCAAGATGTTGACCATGCCCCAGCTCATTAGTGGTGGAGCAAATTTGTTGAGACAGCTGTGATGCTGTGCGAGCACTGCTCAGCAGTAGGCAAAATGCTACATGTGTTCTCAACACCTTTCTAGCTATTGCTACAAGACATAGTACTGGGAAAGCTATTACAGGGAAAAGGAACTCTCTCAGGCAGATCTAACACAACTGCTCCACCTGTTTGCAGCTGAAGGATCCAAAGGTTGTTCCATCTTGTCAAAATTAGCTTTAGTGTAATTTTCCTAATAAATTCTGCTCTAGCGTTGTGGCTGCTGAGGGATCTAAGAATTGCAGACTGTGTACCATGGAATATCCAAGGCAACTCCAGCTCCACACCATGAGCCAGCTTGGTATTCCCAGGTTTGAGCTATGCTTAACTTCAAAAGAACTTACATAGGAGAAAATCATGATCTGTTTTGCAAATGTTCTGTTCCTTGTCACAGTCTAATCAAGGTCTAGCCATGTTAAGAGACTTGTTGACAGTCTAGGGCCAGAAGTGGGAACAGCAGAAGAGTTCTGGTCTTTCTCAATATTTCTGCTCAGATAAACTAGAACCAGAAGCCAGGTGCCTGTATCACTTGAGACATCTTGAGGCAAGATGTTTTGCTTGCTCAGCCTTTTTAGGAGATTCAGGTGATGCTCATCAAGGCAAGTACAGCATATCTTATCTGGACAGTTTTTAATGACACAGTAAGTGTCTGAACGCTAGGGAGGCTGTGCTCATTCATGAGGTATGCAGGGATATGAAATTCCTCAAAGGCTAAAGCATCTTCTCAAAAAAAAACCCCAACAAAACACCAACAGAAACAATACCATTTATAAAACAATCTCCAATCTTAATACTATTAACTTTTAAATAGCTGCTAAGTATATATTAGTGAGTAACAAAAGACTTGCTGGTAAATCGTTGGCTAAGGAAAAGCTCTATTTGGAGAAAGAGAAGATGGCAGGACTAGCACTGCTCCTGGACAGATGCAGTTATTTCTGCCATGAGAGCCTTCTGCTATACAGTACAAGATGCACAGGTGCCAATGTCTGCAGACAGTGCCTGTGTACTCATGTACAAACATGCACAAAGCAGTCAGGTTAGATTCCACGAGTTGTGGGGCTTTTGCGTTTGGGTTTTCGTTTGTTTCTTTAAAACCTATGAGAATGAAAGAAACTGGCAAATGTAAGGAAGCTCCATAGAAATAACTTGGTTTGAATGTAGAGAGCAACAGGGAAATTCCTATCCCAAGAACATACCTTACAGGGAATCAGAGTAGTTTCAGCAGGCCTAGATGTCTCAGTGGAAGAGCTTCCTGAGCAGCCTGAGAAACTCAAATACTATCACCAGGACCAGCTGCAGTTTTGTTTTACAAGAACTCTTAAATAAATGTGAAAAAACAGAAATACAGTTAAGAACTTGACCATTACCATTAAAAATACCCACTGCTCTGGAGAATTGCTCACAGCTAAAGAGAAAAAGGAAAGAAAAATACTTTCAAAGAGTAAGGTAGTGCCTTTCTTAGGCTACTTGATGCCTGAATAAGCACAAATAGTGGGATCACCGCTCTACAAGTAACCTGTATGTACTATGCTACTACAATGGCTTGAACAAAATATAATTAGCTGTTCCAAGAGCCATGAAGAAATCATAAAGCTTAATTTTAGTTTAGAAACACAGTAAGCAATCAGCTCTTAGAGGAAGAAATACATGGTAATTTTTCTGATCAGGGTAAGTTACTTGAATCTTCTTCCATCCTGAACAGGCTCTTATCACTGTCACTGATTTTGTGAGGGAAATTGTAAACCCTGCTGTCAAAAAAACACAAATCAAAAAGCCTCTTCAAACATAGAAAAAAGAAAACTGTTTGTGGGTAGACTGAAGGAAGAGACTAATCTACCTGCTGGTTGCTGAATAGCCACGAAGTTTTCAATGCTCCTGATTGGTCCCTGCTTTCCCTCTTCAGCAGCCTTAGAGAAAGTAGGAACATAAAGCAGTTTAAAACCACCTTTACTGATGCTTTCTTTAGCACTAAAACACAGATCTTTGTCATAATAAGAGGACTGTGATGCAATTCACAAATATTGTTATCTCAGTGTCCATCAACTGGAAACAAAGTATTATTTTGGTGAGCTTTAACAGGTGCTTATATTTATTGTATACCCATTTTACTGTTACTTGAGGAAACACCATAGGAAAAGAACATGAAACTTGCAAGGAACTGCACAGTTTGTCCAATAAAAGCAAACTCCACTACCCTTTGAAATCCTACCTGCAGCTTGCTTGCATCTGCTAAGGGTAATATTTACCACTGCCAACCTTTTAACAAAACCATTTTGTGGCTTCCATTTTTTTTGCACATATTCTTAATTGAACAAGAAAGACAGAGAACATCTGTGGGCAACTTCCACCAAGAATGTTTTTTTTTAGGAGGAGGAGATATGACCCTGAGTCCCTCTGGGCTTCTGAAACGCAGGTTTTCTGGTTAATGGAGGAGTCCTCTTGCCTCAAGACTGCATCATCCAGTTTCTTGAACTCTTTTGATGGATTTTAGTGAGTCATGATGATTTTTAAAGCAGCTCTTTGGTCTGCTCCTGTCTTTCCCATTCTCCTCCTCCAATCACAGCATGTATCCTTACCCTCTGCTGGTTTTGCCAGCTCTTCTATGAGATCTGATTACAACAATTTTTTTTTATGTTTACAGAAGGGCAGGGAAAAAAAGAAGTTCTTTTAGCACTTTGGCTTTCTCAGCATCATGCTAATCTTATGCTCCATCTTGTGGAAGATTCATTCTCACAGCAGTTTCTCTACTACTGTTACAGCTATGGATTTTTAGCCACAAATCCAATTCTTCAAATGAAGATGAGCTTCTATAACCTAGGCCACACCAAACACAGAAAGAGATCACTTCTGCATTTTCACCTCGGAGCAGATCATCTTGTGCCTCTGAGACAATGTTCCTCTTGGAAACTTCCCAGGGATCACTTATTTCCCTCACAAACAGTGGCTTTTAAGCATGGGGCAACACAGGAAATTTCACCTCAAGGTGATGAAAAGCTTCTTTATGGTGAGGGTGACAGAGCACTAGAACAGGCTGCCCAGACAGGTTGTGGAGGTCTCCTTTTCTAGAAACTTTCAAGACTGGACATGGTTCTTGTGTGATCTGTCCTAGGCGATCCTGCTTTGGCCAGGGTGATTAGACTCAAGTCTCCAGAGGTCACATCCAACCCCTACCATTCTGCATTTCAAAGGATACAGCATCAGATCCTAGACAATAACTGCTCGCATACATTGATGCAGTACCTACAGCATCCCATCATCATATGGATATATCCATATCTGCTGTACATGGATATACAGTGACCATTACAATGCGCATTTTAGGTTTCCTTTACAAGCACTTTAAGAAACAGACAAAACAGAAAATTGAAGGGCACTTATTAGGTAATACTTTCAACATTTCTTTTGAAGAACAAGGATTTTGGGTTCTTACCACATGGGAAAATGGAAATAAGCAGCTAGCTACACGGGTAGCAGCTTAAGGTACATACAGAGCAGATTAAAGCAAACCAATCATGAATAAACCCCCCAAGCCACTTGGTAAATCTATACATTGTCAAATAGCAGAAGCTTTTGCAGATATGCCTGCAAGAGTTCCAGATGTCATAGAAGACTGGAGCATTTCTTTGACGGGTTTGCTACTATCTTACAAACATCTATGGCTTAAAAATCTATTACCTGTGTTCTTGACAGTTTATCTAAATATTTTGCATTAGCCAGGATGTAAAAGTGCTATTAGTGTATGCTAGTCTTCATTAACCACAAAGGCAAACTAATGTTCTATGTTTCCACTGCAGGTCTTTAAAAGTAAGCTTCTATAAAAGCACTGGAAAAGCTGAGAGCAGATACTCTACTTAGCTAAGCTTTGACATCTACGGTATACACAAGAGGCATTAAATATGGTTCAAAGGCACTTTCTGCAAATGCACACTTCTCTCATTTTCTCTGTTTGTGATAGGGGAATGGAAACAATAGCTTGATGAGTGCAATGAATTGCTGAATTCCGGCACAATTTGTCTTTGTAACCTCCACAACAATACAACCAACAGGGGGCTGTCTGGCTACATGATGTTACAGAATCTGCAGAGAAATCCCTTTTCTGACTGCACACGCCGCCATTCACGCACCCTTCTTAAAACCGGCTGTTGCACAGGTCACCGTGCAAATTCCATACCCCCAAACCTTAGAGCTCTTTTTCATACTTGTCTGACACTACTGGAAATGTCTTGGGTTTGTGTCTGAAGCTCCATTACACAAGTAGATAATAGTTTATATATTTTCTGTTCTTTTCTGACATAACAGTAATTGCTTGGTGACAGGAAAGGAGTGTCACAGCACTTTCCATATGCTAAGAATCTATTATTTATATGAGCATTTTAGTGTTAGTTTCACATGTAGATACCTATTTTCTGCAGGAGAGGAGACCAAGATTTTATTGGCCCTTTTCATACTGATTTGAAGAGCAGATGGACAGAGTCTGTCTGTAGGAGTACCAAGAAATAAAGATTAAGACCCTGAATATTCCTTACATTGGTTTAAGCGTTGGAAATTAATACCGGACTGCCATTCTTGAGAGCAGAGGGAACTTATCCTTGGTGCCAGCACTGCTGCTCACACAGCAAACATATTCAGCTGGCTGAGCTTACAGAAAACTAACCCAAAGTCATTCAGTAAAACCACCATGGAAATACCAGAGTCAAGCTAACACTGAAGGAAGCAGGAATACTTTCGCAGTCCCAAACTTGTCTGGCTTGAGAACCACAGGACTGTAGGACCATAACCATACATTACTGTTGACTGCTCTAGCTGGCCCAATAAGATAATGCCTTAAGCTTTTCACTTGCCTTTCTTTCAACAAAATATTAAAAAATATATAGAATTTGTGCCTTAAATAGTTCAAATTTTATAACACTTCAAGGTTTGGTTTTTTTGTTTTGTTAATATTTCATGAGTGACTCCAAAATGCTTCAACTTTTAAGACCACCTGAAACAGCCAAAGCTGTTGACAGAAGGTTCCTTTATAGATAATAAAGACACATGCTGGCCTTGCACAAACCATAGGGAAATATGAAACTTTCTACCCATGGCTGTCCCCTATGGCTACAAACAGCAGAAGAAAACATTGTGGATATGTTTCTCCCATTTCTCAACAGAAACTGAGTTAGGTTTACCTCCAGCTACTCAGCACTGTACACTTAAGAACGATGATTCAAACTGGATAAATGCTGCTATAATTAATGAACTTCCAAACATAGTGCTCAGATTTTACATTAAGACATGGAAGCAACATTAGATAAATTATAAGTAAATAAAATTTGGAAAAAAATACTGAGCTGTTAAACCTGATAGCCATTAAATAACTTCCAACAGAAATAACTTGTTTAGAGCAGAAAGTAATATCCCAGTGATGTTAGTCCTCTCACAGAAAGATATTGCTCATGCTACTGCATTTTGACATTTTTTCTGTTTAAATATTTTCTTATGATACACACTTCCAACTGCCACCTTAAAAAGGAGATTCATATAGATCTCGGACTAAATTTTCCTTTATATACATTCTAAACTTTTATTTGCTTGTTTTAAATGAAGACTTGCTGCTTTCCTTCAGGTTAAACTGTGGTAAAATAGTAGGACATCACTTTAGATGCATTTCTGTCAATCATTTCTTATGGCTTCTATGATAGGAGGTGTTGATGAAGACCATAAAGGGAGTCAAACACTTAAATTTTCAAACTTTACTCTGAGTATTGCTACCCAATGAAGAGAGATTTACCCAGATTAAGGGAAGATCTGAAATATTTTCAGGTGTCTAAATGGATATTCAGATATCTGAGTAACAGGTACAGAACCACTCACTCATTAAAGTGTGCCAAATGCACTACCAAAATGGCTTGTGAAATTTGAAGAACAATGGCCCATGGAAATCCTAAACACATAGCTGTAAGTCAATCACATGTTAAAAAAGAGGCAATATTTGCCATTGGGCATTAAAAAGGGTTACAATTTAGCTAGGTCATTCTTTCTGCAACATCTTTGCAGATAGATTTACTGTAAAAGCACTGGAGCTTAAATGTGAACATTAACTTTAGTGCATAAAAGCTTTTGCACAAGGTGTTACTCGTGAAGCCACATCCGAAAGAATGGGACAAACAGGTGTTTAATAGCAGGTATACAAGCAAAATGAATTAGTGACAAGATAGAACACAAATCAAAGCAGTTTGGAGTTCACGGAACGGACTAACAGACCATGAATCAGTAACATGGAAACTTGTTACCAGTGCAAGCTGAGAAACCACGGAAAGCTGACTGCAGATCTGGTCTTCACAACATGCACAATATTCATGTCTTCCTCTGAGATCAGGATTAATAAATGCCACAGGAAATTCCATGCAGAAAGGTATTACTGTAGTACAGCTACTAAACAAAAGTGGTTTATTTTTGAAGGACAAAAAGCCCAACTGCCTTTCAAGTTAAGTGTTCAGCATCCCTGTTTGCACAAAGGCCTCCAACTGCCACAATGAAGTAGTCAGGTTTAGCCACTGGACTTTGGCAGAGCAATTCAAGTAGACTTACATGCTCTCAGACCTTCCTCAACAGCTCTTTAGATCCAGCACCTGCTCATGGAAATCACAAAGAAAAAGCCTAGGTACATTAAAATATCTGCAAGAGTAACAGGATGCATGGTCCTCTGCAAGGACCAGTATGCAGAGTGCTAAAATCAGTGACCTTTAAAGGGAGAGGAAAGGTGGAAGAAGGCATTTCTATTTTATTTTTCTTTTATAACCTGGTCTAAGTATTCAAATGGTTGAAATGTGTATTCAGGTCTTTAGTATTAAGCAGTTAGAGACAAGCAAACATAACATGGTGCTACTTAAAGAAGCCTCAGAAAGAAAACCAGCCAGCTTTGAGCCAGATAACATAATTTTTTCTGAGCAGTCAACCTCATATCTTACAAGACCTGGCAGGTATATATGCACACAAAAGTGTTTATTTCATGCAAAGCTTTATGCTATGTAATACTGCAACAGCTGCGTTAGTGACAGTTTCTCAGGTTGGAATCAAATTGGGCATTTCAGCCACTGGTGATTTCACCACTTCAAATCCATAGCAGAGGCAAACAAGAAGTTTTTACCAGCACTATACAGTTAAATCATGCAGATTTACAAATGATAACAACCTGGATTCATATTCATCTATGTCATGTTTCTACCTGTGCAACTGCACCAGTGGCAGGTCTGCAAAGCCTGAAGTCAAAACAAATTCCCAGTGCAGATAAGCTCTTTTTCTCCTTTAAAAACATCTATATGATGTATTCATTTGAATCTGCAAGCACTTATTTGAAGGCATGGGTATTTTAGTGGTAAAATATAACAGGGCCGATAAAGTGAGATTAACAAGTGATACTGAGTCATGATAGTGAAGAAAATAAAATCTTAAAAAGAAACTCACTTTCAGATCTTGACTGTATCTAAAATTAGTGACATTTACATAACCATTAGTCTACGTTTGACTCACCACAATTCTCGCATGAAGCTTTGAAAAGGAAAGAAGCCCAAGTAATTTCCATTCTCACTGCAGCTATTTCAATCATCTCAATGAAAGATTCCCCTGCAAGAGAAACATCTTAGTAGAAGATGAGGGGGAAAAAATCATAGTAAGATACAGTTTAAATTTCTAACCATAAAATTGTTACCTGTTTATAGACACAGTAAGGTAAGAAATTAAGTGCTCAGTTAAGTTTTGTTAAAAATTTGTTGCTTAAAACATGACACAACATTTCCCAGTTCCATTTGTTAAGAAAATGCTGTAAAAATACACAGCTTCAAAAGTTTTAAGAAACGGATTTAAAGTAACATAATTGTAGTAACTAAGAAGAAAAAATAAACACACTTACCAAAACATTGTTAGACAGAGTAGCTTGAGATGGCTCCTTTAAGAAATCCAGCTTTCATGCAAACCAAAGCATTTGCAGTTATATGTACAAATGCCTATTTTATATTTACCATCTGATACTGCAAAGTCCTAAAAATTGCTTTTGAATAGATGAAAATACAAACAAAAGCCAAGAAACAAGCAAGACAAGTTCTAACAACAAAAAGGCAACAGGAAATACATTAAAGGTCCTTTTTCATGATTCACATGCAGAAGTGGCTAGCCTTACTTCAGCAGCACAGTTAATACTGGAGATATTTACAGTCTTAACACCAATATTTACGTGCTGCTAAGGTATGACAGACATCAGCACCGTAAGATTGACTAATTAGTAAGTGGTATTTCTCTTCAGGATGATGGAATCCTTGTATTTTTGAGGCAGCACAATATGGCCTGCACCTTTTCAAAACTCACAAACCATTATGTGCTGCTACGTTATGCCAAGGTGTCTACCATACTTCAAGGAAAGAGATGCTGAAAGACAAAGGCAGAATTTTCTTGCTGAACATTACTTTTCAGGTACTGGTATCACTTGTATTAACAAGCTACACAATGTTTAGAAAGCATGCCCATTGCTAAACTGGCTATTTGCAGTGAAGTTCTAGACAGTATGGGCAACTGTGCATAATACCTTAAAGCAACACAAACCAGCAACTGGATGTGTCTGATTAGATGAACTGAAGATTACGTAGATGTTTACTTCAAACTGAAAGAAAAAGTCTGGGCTACTTTCTAATGTACGTTTTGGTTATTTTGAAATGATGTGAAAACCACAACTTTCATATACAAAAGAATAACAGCTAATTTTGGAATAAGCTTCCATAAAGTACCATATCAGTCCTCAAGCCATTTGTTACCTTTGCATGTTATCCTTGCCATAATTTTTGAGCAGACACATTTACAGGTGTTTTTTTACCACAAAAGGCTGTCAAAAGCATATTAAGTCAATTATTAGGAGAAGGAAATAATCTGCCCTCAGCCTAGAATGGTAGTTTACTTGAAGAGGCAGACAAGAGACTCACAGTTCACATCCCTGCCAGGTAGCCCTCTCTACTACTAAAGTTTGCCAACGTTTTAAGTGTGTGCAGTACTTTCACCGATTTCACAGATAACATAGATTATGCTTTCTTTATTCTTTTTATACCAAATTATTAAGACAAAAGCTACTTACACAGCATGGACTCAAGTACTCCAGTTTTCACTGTAGTGAGTCTTCTAGGTAGTTCATGGTAAAACATTTACAACACCTGTAAATTAACAGGGCTATCCATAGGCACACACAAAAAAGTCTGGCAGGCCACAAGTGGAGAAGGTTTGGTGAATTTTCATTTCCCTCCCCCCCCCTTTTCTATTTCACTCCTACAATAACACAGCAGGACAAATCTCTGTTAGAAGGCTCTGCTGATACAAATAACACAAAGTCAGAGTTGCTACTGTGAAATTTATAGGTAGCTACAGCAACAGTAAGGTTTTTACATAGCTATCTAAGTACAAATGCTACTTTAGAAACTGTATAAAAGAGCCATTTCTGTTATATTTTATACATACACCACTATATTTACACCTCCCACTCTCCTCCCCCTTACTACCTATGTTTGTTTTCTAATTCAGGTAGCTAGAACAGGCAAACCAGATTATATTGGCACAACTTAACCAGTGCCTTGGTGACATAAAACCTGAATGTAAAAATCAAAGGAAACTTAACTGTAAAGGGATTCTGTGACAACTGGTCTCTTCCTTTGAAGAAATTGTGCTATGCATAATCCAAGAGAGGAGGCGGAGAAGAAGAATCTCCACCATATATGCATAATGTGAAAGGCAAAGACAAAGGGAAACAAACAAACAAACAAACAAACAAAAACACCACCAAACAAAACCCACCCAAAACCAAAACCCCCCAAAAAAAGACAGATGCAAGCAGAAAATGTTAGCCAGCAGTAAAAGATTCTCTGGGAAAATTCTCCAGCAACAGAAAATATTGCTTCTTACTTGTATATGTACCTTAAAACATTAAAAGGATTTAAATAATGCAGGTGCAACATTTAATACCTTCAGAAGTACATTTCTCACTTGTATGAGAGGCGTTGAAGAACAAAGAAAGGATGAAAAGAGGAAGACTAAGATAAAAAGTGCAGTGGTATCTAAGCCAGGAATTCACTGAAATCCAGGATTGTCTGCAGAAAACTTCATACCTCTATGTTTTGGTCACAAAGCTGATACAGCTATGATGCCAAGAGAGCTTCTTCTACCTCTCTTCTTGTCTCTTACGAGAAGGGTCTGCAAGTGAGAGACAGAAAAAGGAGACCTCAAAAAGAGCTGGGAATTAAGTATGCAGGCAGATCCGTTAGACCCTCCCAAGTCCGTGAGAGTTCTGCTAAGGAAGAGAGAACATTTCTGAAGACACAGAACAAATTCCACAGACACAGGCTCTCTGTACACACACAGAAGTCGGAAGTGCTGTTAGAAAAAAGCAACACAAACCCAAAGTATCACCAAACAATTAAACTGTCAAAAAACCAAAAAGGTGTGAACATGGTGCTCTCTGATGAAAGGAGCCTTTTCTTGGTCTCAGTAGTTCTTAGTTGACTTACCAAAGACCAGTCTGATATAAAATATCCTGCTGTTTTCAGTGGTTTATGGCTAAGAGTTTGTGACAACACCAAGTCAAATTCAACCTCTTTCTGACCTCATGAAAAAGTTAGCTACAAGAGCATTTCTGGATGCTATGTCTACTAATCAAGCCCCTTAAATGCTACTGTAACTACTAATAAGGTTCTTGAATTCCATGTAACTTACTGTATTCAAAGAGGTAGCACTAGCCAGCAATCTGACAGTTCCGTGATTTGTAGCAAAACATACCAAAACTCTTCTGGTAAAAACTGTATGTTGTCTCAGATGCCCAAGAATGACATAAGATTAAACATCTATCTTTTGCTCATACAACAAAAGCACTTCCTTGCCATTTTTTGACCAGAACACCTTCACCATTACACACCATTTGCACACTACCACATTCCACTCCTTGCATTAGTAAGAAATCAAGTCTTTGCTGCTCATTGTGACCTTTTCCCAGCCTTATTTCAGTTTCAGATTAGAAATGTGAAGGTGAAAGACCCTGACTCGTAGGTGTTCCATAGTCTAAACCATTTGCATTACTTCTCCACCAGTGCTACTCTCAAAGGCAGCCCAGACAGAAAATAAATCTCCATATCTCAGTTGTAGTGCACCTTCTTAATTTCAAACTAGAACTGAGACAGAGTTTGCACTCAGATGGCACAGTATGAAGTGGAGCAGATTTGGCAAGTGTCCTGTTCTATGCATCCCACAAAGAGAGTAACTTACCCATATAGTAGACAGGACATTTCCCAGTGATAGCTTTTTTGGCAACTGCTGGTGGATTTACAAACCTCTCTTTTCAGAGCTCACAATGCCGTGCCACTAACAAACCAACCAGTCAATGGCAATACACATACTGACAGTTCAACTCTCGCTGCAAATATGTGATTTTATTTAGGCTAAATCCATCTGAGCAAAAGATAAAATTAGAGATAACCTCACTTTACTGTTTATTAGGAAATCTAAGCATTTCTGTTCTCAAACACCAAATCTGTGAGATCTGAAAGTCTATATGGCTGTATCTTAATGTACTGTTTACTTCTCCCCTCTCCCCAGCAATTTCAACAATGGTGGTTTCACTTTATTTTTGTCATATGCTCACTCAACAATGTAACATTTACACTGCAGACATGATGGAATTTATAACTCTTGCTCATTCTTAAAACATATTTAGAAATATATTCTTTTATTTCTTGATTTCTGATTGCTTTCATTAAGGAATCCTCTTTTGCTTTAATTCTTAGTGTCAGCAACCTTTGAACTGCTATAGGTGTATTTAAAAAGGAGAAGAGATTCAAATTAAATATCTCTTAGTATTACTTTAGAGGTGTCAGTGTACTTTGGGCTAGTATTGCGTTATTATTTGGTTCAGGAGACTTCAGTTAGTTCACTCAACTTAACTGAGGCTAATTTGTGGTCACAGAGGAAAATTTATTAAGAGAATAAACTACATACTGTTACTTCAGAAAAGCAATTAAAGCGAGATTCTGAAGTTATGTTAAGCCTGTAGTCCTAAAACCCAGCCTGCTTCTAACACAGCAATTCTGTGCTAGTGTTAACTGATGAAATTAAATTACTGCAGTGAGCAACAAATTAGCCTCACTTCACCTCAAAAAAACCCAGTCATTCAAGATCGAGCTCTCCATGTAAAACAGATCTGCCCATACACTCTACTAAGCAGCTGAATATTTCTAAGACTGTTAGCAATTTGTGTTAAAAAGCCACAATTAATGCTTTAATTTTTTTAGCCGAGTCAAATATTTGAATTTGGTTGTAACTTAAGAGTAAGGCTGAGAAAAGAAAATTTGACCAATATAAAAAAAGAAAAAATATTATCTGTTAACTATTTCCTGACCACAGCCACAATGTCCCCCATGTAATCATGGCAAGAGACTAGAGGAACTACTGAAGTTGTTTGCAATGTAAAATATTAATAATGAAACTTAAGTTAGTAACTGATTACTGAAATCTACTGTTACTAAATTTGGAGAGTCTATATCATGTGTCCAGTCATCTCTCCAAGGATCATGAACAAACATACTTACACTAGCTTAAGAAATACTGCAAAAGATAAACAAAACCACCCCAAAGCTAGCTAAAAATAAAAATCAGGATGCTAAACCATTAAGAAATACAGAAGGAGAAAAATACCTGGAAATTTGGGAACACTGTTACAGCCTATCAGCACCAAGTTTGCTTTCACAACGGTTTTGCTTCATCTCAGCACTCCAACCACTGCTTACAGTGGCTTGACTCACATATTCGTTTGTCTGAGGTGCACTGTTTTTTTTTTTTCACTCTCTCTTTTTTTCTCCTTCCCACGGCAGTCATGAAAACAAACCAAAGGCAAGACACTTACCTGGTACTGTAATATTAATGCTTCTATTGCAGCAACTAATAGCAACCAAAATGCAGTGGATTTATGCAGAAAGCAAGAAACTAAAGGTAGTCAGTTCTGCCTTGAACAGGTACAGGGTGGCAAACAGTTTTTATGGCATGCTGGCTAAAAAAGCAGACCTACAGGAAGCTGAGGTAGCACAAAAATATTATAAATGTATATTTTAGTATATTTTCAGTATATTTGAGTATTAACTCTAGCTTAAAAATAAAACTGAATAAGACAACTCCTCCCACCCCTTTTCCCAGCTTCTAAGGAGTATTTTATCAGATGCTGATGTATTAACTAGACTGTTATATCACATATTTCACAGAGAACTTGTAAAGTGGGTTCTAACAGAGTTTGTAAAAGCTTTCCAGATCCCTCTTGATTGCACTAGCACAGCTTGCACACAACTTCTAAAATAAAAATAAAAAAATTCTGTCTTCCCTGCACCTTTGGCATGCACACTGGAAGAAAACTGTGAACACTTTCAATCCCTACCAGCATTCTTTCTGCTTGAAAGGACACATACGAAATTAAGGAAAACGAAGAAGCTATTTTCTAAGTTCTACACAGTAAGTTTTATATTTCAGTGCAGTGGTCATTCAAATGTTTCTTTCCTTCCAATATTATCACAAAAATTACTAATAGTCTAGTGGGCCTACAAAAAAGAAAGCCAGGCTCTGTCCTAAATTATAAATTGAGTTTCTCTGTTAACATTAAAAAATAAAAATCATACTACTTTTTCAGATTAAAAAGAATAATAAAAAAAACTTCTTTCAAGCTCCCCAATAAATCTACCCATACAGTATGACACTATCACCTTCGGAAAAGGCATGCCTGTGATTATAGTTCAAGTCTGTGAAACCTGAAGCATATCAAATCATTACTGGTAAAAGAGAAAATGGAACAATTCCTCTTCAAATAATAATACTCATACAACACACACCAGTTATCAAATGAAAAGTTATTTAGATAGGGAAACATGTTCTCCTGTTAAATAAATTAGATTAAAAATAATACAAAATTAAATCATATCAGCTAACTATTTGTTTTCTGTCATTTTCATTAGTTCTTAGCTTTTTAACAGAATAGCACAATAATTAAAAAAATAGTTTTATTAAATTCTCCTGAGACTTGCTGATTCGGCTCAGGAAGCAGTCACAAGCCCAGTGTGAAAGTTTTGCTCTCCTAAGCTGACATCCAGTATTTTATGAGAGAAAGCCATACAGATATTGCTGTTTAAAATCTTGTAGCTCTGTAATGTACAGCAAAGCATTTCTTGTCCTCAACAGAATACTTAATACTCAAGTAGCATTTTGCAGGAACCTTGGTGGTCTGTGCAAAGGATCAGTTTCCTAAGCAGTGCTGGGCAAGTGGAAAATACATTAGTCAGTATTAACCAGACTGCTTTCCTAAAATTTCTACTGCATCTGAGATTGGTAAATAATAATAAACCACAGGACAGTAAGATAGCAATATATTTCTGAAAAAATTGCCTTGATATGTAAATACTACTACTTGCACTACCAAAGCCACAAATCTTAAATTCTCATCTTGTTACATCTCAGCATTGTACGGGACTATAATGCCTAAAGACAAAAACCAGGCCCATAGCTCAGAATGCAACCCCACTTGTAAAGGGCTAAATTTGCTGCGTGTCTCCTTCTGAAGATTTAGGGGCAGAGTGACAATGCTATAAAATAAGGGTCAAAGCACAAAAAGACCAAGGCCACAGAACAAAGAGCTTTTCGTGTCCTGAAAGAAGTTTCTTTTTGTAAGTCTGCCTTCTGGCTCAGACAGTAAATCTGTCTTTTTTTTTTTTTTTTACATCATCCTTACATGGCTCCTATAAAATGCCAGAAAACTGTGTGACTTAGGAAAGGTGAGACTGAACTGTTATAAGCCATCAACTCAACTGTTAAGAGAACTCACTAGTTAACAGCAGAGGAGCTCCTAGTAATTGCTATACAACTTTTCCAACCCTTAGCTGTCTTTCTACAACTTCATTATTTAACTGGTCACTTCAAAAGAAGTTTCAAGTGTTCTTAACAACTTTGGGATGCAGATTCCTAGCTATGTTATCTACTTAGATTATAGTAGCTGAGAAAATATGTAGGAGCAGCAACTCAGAAGGCTGTTGTAATCTTCCCCCCCTCACTCTGAAATATTCATAGAAGAGATACCATCTAACATACAGTTGCACATGTTTCCTTTCAAAAATGCTTGAGTTGGTTTCCCCACTTCCCGTTGAGTGAGACCCACTACTCACAGAAGTGAACTAATGCTTTCTCAAGCTGACAGATTGCTAAGCAATGAAGTATTTCCAGCTAGAAAATCAGCTTCACTTAGGATGTATTTTTTCAAAACAGTTTTGCCAAATGAAGGGACTTTATCACAAAAAAAAGGATGCTAGGTGCCTCTTATGGCTTTATATTAAGCTAGATTTTCAATATTTCACTACCAAGCTTAAAGTAAAACCATGCTGAATTAACTACAAGTTAATATATTAAGGAAAGATTCATAATCCAATACTTAAAGCACACTAGTAGTAAAAAAAAGTTCTCTCAGCCCTATCAAACTGTCTAGCAAATATCCACAAACCAAGACATTAATCTCTGAACAATTAGCATTTAACTTCGGGGGTTTTGTTATAAAAGCTATTTGACAGCACATTCTTTGAGCAAATACCAATATTGAAAGAAGTCTTTCTCCATTGTAACCCAGACCTAAATGAAAAAAAAAAAAAAAAAGGAATTATCACTAAGTTGTGCATTATCCTTTTTAGCAGGGCTAAAGCACAGAATTTAGAAAATTGGATTTTCCTCACTTGGAGTAATTATTTTCTGCTTCAAAAAGAGATGCCTTCTGCCCTCAAAATTACTCTCTTTTGTCTTTTTTTTAAAGTCCTACTAACACTTAAAAGCTGAAACTGGAGAGTCAGATATGAGGAATTAGGTTAAAAACAAACAAACAAAAGAAACAACAACTTACCTTTTGACTGTGGAGATGTAAATGTTTGAGTTTCAGTTGCAGCAAAATAGAAGTGTTTTATTTTCAAAAGGAAGCAGAGTCCTTTGCTTTTATTTGCATTAAGCTATATGTCTGATTCCTATTTTAAGAACAGAATCACACAGAATCACAGAATTGTTTCAGTTGGAAAAGACCTCTAAGATCATCAAGTCCAACCACTGACCTAGCACCTCCATGGCCATTAAAGCATGTCCCAAAGTGCCATGATTTTTCTTCTAACTCCCTTTGGTTTCTGTGCTATTCCTTTTTTAATATACATACAGCTCTGAAAGCAGAACATTTAAGAACATTCTTTTTTCTTCATCAAAGTCTAATACAATTGGAAAATATCTTATTATAGAAAAAGCTTAGGGTAATATATTGAAGGCCTACTGCAACCATCCTACACTTTCTAAAAGAAATGATTACTCCTCATCTCTCAAGAAGCACTGGTGCGAGTATACTGATTTTCCTTGTGGTGAATAGCAGCCCACAAGTTAAGGAACTGATGCAAACTGGCAGATTTCCCCTTCTAATTCTGAGTCATATGCGTCATCTTTTTGTCAAAAGCTTGGAAGAAAAAGAGTCTCTCTTCCAGCCTGCCACATGAAACCACCTGCTTAAAGACAGTACAGACCAATATTGCAATATTGAGCTCCACACTGCTGGTGCTTACACATTTTTTCTTGCTTTGTTCAAATAATAGCAATTTTAAAATCTCAATAGCCTTAACTTAATAACAGAAGTTAGCTCTTTTATTTAGGAAAAAAAATCCAGCTGATAAAAGGGGGAGAAAAAGGGACAAGACCCATGACAAAGCTTATTCTTAAACTGGTAGTGTCTTACCTGCAAAAGACTAAAGATTTAGGTCCTTAAAAGCTTACGTGTATGTTTGGTTTAAGCATTTGGCATAAACATTCACATTCTCAAAATCATGAGAGTTGATTAAGACCTCTTTATCACTGTATGTAATTATCAACTAATTCCTCAACACTGATTCCCACCCAACAAAACCAAAGGAGTCCCATAACACTCAGGAAATCTAACAACTTCAGTGGGTTAAATTCCACATGTTCTTTTTTTTTTTTTTAATTATTCCACTCCCCCCCACACTTTTTTTTTTCTTTTCTGCATTTTGGAAATTAGGGAGTCTGAAAACTACTTTCTTCTTTCATGGATTCATCAAGGTCAGTCATTGCTGGACTATATACTACGTGATGACACAATCTCTCTTGCAAAAGCTCCAGCACTGATTAAGGTTGGGCACATCATTGCCAGCAGACTATGTATTTTCAAATTACACTAAAATTGCTGATCAGACCTGCAGAAAACATGTATAAATGTTTACTGTAACAATTTGCTATAGTATTTATATTGCTTTGTTGCACTGCCAGAGTGTCCTGAAGTACTTAAAGTAAAAAAAAAGAGAGCAGTTAAAACAAGAGTAAGTTTTAGACATTCACAGTAAGTTGTGCAAAAGAGTGCAAAGATAGTATTACTCAAAACACTAGTAGAGAATGTTGGAATGATCATGCCATTTGAATCTTAGATTAGCTTTGTAAGATACACGCGTACATAAAACACAGAATCAATTATATCTATGTCTATATGATATATACGTATATAAAATTAGATAGATATAACACAAACACTTACAAAATGCCCTTGTGGAGACATTTGTAGTGTGGCACAAGCATTTTCATGGCTGGGTGCATACATTTCAATATAATGAGAGAATTTGCATTGCTAAAATAAGACTTCTCGAGTGCTTTTCAAGAACCATGACACCACCATTTGCATTACAGGTTGTTATTTACAAGCATTCAGGATGTTCTGTAAATCCATAACGAATGCTGCAATTGTGAAAACTGTAATTCATTATGTAATGGTACAGTTATGTAAATTGCTTCAGTTGTGCACAATATACAGAGGAGATCTCTCATCCTCAGTTCAAACTTAAATACAGAACTTGATTGCCCATCTAACTCTGTATTTTTTTTACATTCTATGTATTGTATTTGAAATAATATTATGACCAAGAAGTACCTGCTTGATGTCTTATCCTGTTTGTGGTGTGGTTTGGTTTTTTTTAATTAAACTACTTATGCAAATTAATAAAAAAAAAACATGTAGTATTTCATAAGAAATTCCTAAGACTGTACTTCACTCATCATATATTACATTTTCCTTGATACTTAAGAGGCATTTAAGTTACAGAGCAACATTACCATACCTCTCAAAGCTCACTGTCTTTCAGACAACGAGACTAATACAGCATGAGAGCAATTTAAAGCAAGCAAAATACACCACTAAGTTATGCCTTCTTGACAGTGGCAAGAGTGAGTGAAGTAAGATGCTGTGGAAGACGTTTAACTCAAAAAGCAGTAAAGCATAAGAACGGATTTAACTTCCTCCTCAGGAATATGAAAAGCAAGTTAAATAAATGATTTTAGAAAGGTAATCACAAAGACCAGCTTGTGCCTGGAGGAGACGCTAAGAAAGTCTCCATAGGCTCCCTCTTTTTCAACGCAGGCCCACAAGCACCCGTTAACAGTCCTGGGATACGCTGCTGCTTCGAATTGCCCTCTAGTGTCAGCCTTCATGAATTCCTATCTTAATGACAAATTCTGTTCAGGTTTTTACATAATGGAAAGTGGGTCAGCAACACAAGTTATATCAATCTAAACATAAAACAAACAAACAAAAATTAAGCAGCATTTTGAATGATCATTTCCAGGTCGGAAGACTGCGAGGTTGGCAAATTAAGTACTACACACCAAAACAGTAAAAAGAAGAAATCTGTATTTCTAAAGAGCTAAAAAAAAAAAACCATAACCAAACAAGGACAACAAATTGAAGAGGTAACTTATGAGCATTCTCGTATTTTACTTTTCTGTTACTTTCTTGCACAGTTTCACAAAAATATGGATTTCTGAAACAAACATTCAGTATTCAGAGCCAAATTCACCATAGTTAGAGTGACATAGCTGGGATCAAAACCTTAATGAAAATTGAAGAGTTGCTGGTGTAAAAACAGAACACAGTCTAGCAGTACTAATACCCTGAAAGGAATTTTTTTCTCACTGCTAATTCAAGAATCTTCCAGTTACACTCTAAACCTGGATGCAAAACCGGCACCATACAAATGAAGATGCAGATTTTCAACATGTTAACTCCAGAAAGAAAAGTGCATCCATTTTCCTGTGGGTTTATTTCAAACACTATTTCATCTCTTCCTGAGTTGATTAGAAAGGCCATGTATTCAGGACTTGAAGTATAGAGCAATACTTGCATATCTTGCAAGCTTATGGAATCGATATAGATAGCATTAAAGATTTGCATGTGAGTCTTGGCTTTAAAAACCACTCTGGTCATACAAACAGTCTCTACTACTCACTTTGCCTAAGAACTGAAATATATTGTTAGACCAAGGTGATAAAACAGACAAACAAAACCACACATCTGGCTTCTGTGTTTGGCATTAAAAGCACCATTTTCCTTTCTCTGGAAAACATCTTCAGGTTTTAGGGAAACATGGGGATAGGGTAACTAGTACATAACCATTTTTTTTAATGAGGAGTTTTCTGGTCTGGGTGAGGTGCTGACACAAGTGTGATAGTATCAATAGAGAACTTAGTTCTGCAATACTTTTGATACTTGAGTGAGCCACTACATTGCACAACAGATGGAGCATCCTCCTTTTATAATTCTTGATATTGACCAAGATATGGAGTAACTTACAATAGGAGGAAGTAAAGTGTTTTCAGAATTACTCAAGTGATGTAACGCTTAAAACCACACTATCTATCAATTATACCAAAAGAAAATCTTGCCCCAAAACAATTCAGAAATTCTAAAGCAAATATCTTAGCAATTGCAAGTCCTGTCTAAATCTAAAATTTACTTATATCATTATGCTCAACATATTTTGAAGTAGGAAATTATCAGTTAAATTTAACTTCGGTGTGAAGAATTAAAAAATAAATTTAAAAAAATCTCTCTTCATATCAAGTAAGAAGTGGATGAATAAATAATTAAAATCTTCAGCCTGAAGATTTAAAACTACAACAATAAAACTCACAAAACAAAAATATCCAAGTGACTCTCAGAGGGAATGAAAAGTAAGCTCTTAATATTTAGTGGGTTAATGAAAATGTGTAAATATTTTAGAAGTATTTGCACATTACTAAGATCTTCAAGTAATGCACAAATTTTAAAATAGATATTGTTGAATTCCTGCTTTGAACAGATTTAGTATCATAATTTGAAAAAACAAACCCACTAATTTTCTCAAAATATTGATGGAAAAAAATACAAGAAAAAAAATTGTTCTCTGAAAAAACAACCAAACCTGCCCCGAAAAACAAGCAAAATAACTGTGAGTATCCATGCATTTAAAATAAATTAAAAACTAACAAAGTTAGTAACAGTTGTTTATTCACACTACTCAAAATCAGCAACTACACCTTCATACCTGCCCTTATTCATGTTAGTGTGCAAGCAGCAGTCTGAAAAAAAGATGTACTTAGAAGCCATCAATATAGCAGCTGAACATTCAAGAACTCCAATTACATTTCTCCATCCACAGCTTAAATGTGTGGGCTTACATACATTTCTAAAATTAAAAATAATAAAAAGCAGCAATATCTTACCTTCCTGTATTTGAATGAGAAGAATAAATGCTAAACATCCCAATTAGCTTGTTTTAACTACTTTTCCTAAAGAATTTGTACTTAATTTTTCTTTTCCTGTTGCCTTGCAAGATCATTTTATCAACAGACAAGGAAAAATTAGGTGTATCAGTCTTAAGTCCTTCATATATACATGTTTGATTAAATGTCTAATCTAATAATAGAAGTTAAGGTCTATTTAAATCTAAGAGTGTAGAAACCTCAATTTAAAAATAATGTTAGTGCTGGTTCTAGTTTAACAAACCCCAGAAAATTCAGTTGTTTCAGATTTGAAAGCTTAAACCAGCCATGCCTAAGATATCATATAGTTTCAAACAATGGCTGATTTTACATGTGTCGTTTAACTAGCCATGGGTTGCATTTATAGCTATATAGCTCTTCCAGGAAAAAAAATATTTAAGTTGTCTTTGAAAAGCAGAAGTCCTTAAAGAAACCATAGATGAGTTGAGAAGGTAATTTTCAACAGTTCTTTTAGATAAGCAATACACATGCATTGTCAGCTTTCAAATTATGATTCAGTCAACAAGGTCTATAGAGTCTCAAGTGCATATCTATAGTACAAGTGGTAAAAGTGGCCATGAGAAGTTACACGAGAAGCATTTCAGCAAAGAAGTCTGTACATTTTTATCTTTTCAGCTTCACTGCAATTAGATATTGCAAAACAGTTTACAAAGTCAAGCATACAATTCGCAATAGCCACACCAACAATTTTTAAGGGGCCAGCACTGTAGTCCTTGTTTCAAGCTCAACTTCCAACAAAATAAATGGTAGTTTTGCCAAATAATTACAATAGCAGAGGCTAAAAGTGAGGAAATAAAACACACACCCCCCAGATTTCTTTTCAAGGCTTCACCTACTCTTTGGCTTTCTAATGATCCATGCTGACTACCAAATACATGACAGATCTAGGAAAGAAGAAACCAGTAACGCCAAATTGCAGCACAAAAAAAAACGTACTAGAGCCAATAAACATAAGTGCATTCTAATGATCAGTGACAACTGAAAAACTCCTGAAAGATCTTGGCACTTAGAAATGACTCAGTTACTGTATTACTCTAAAACTCTCCTCTTTGAATTTTACAAAAATCATTTAAACTTGTCTCAGAGTTCCAAATACTTTATTTTATTCATTAAAGGAAATAAAGTTTGCATTTAATGAGAACATGACTCTGCAAATCCTTATTCATGGTAGCAAGTCGTTAGGACCACTTGTGTATTTAAAAGTTTGCAAGATTAGGCCTTAAATTTAAGGTCCCTTTGATTTACAGTTGTTAACCAGAAATCATATTTTTTTCTGAATAAGAATCTATGAGAAATACTCTGAACTTGTGTCAGACCAAGAAGCACTCCATCAAACTTTCACCTTTTAAATATGTCACAAGGGAGCCTTAGATACCTTTGCCTTGCAATATAATCCTGATTTTCATTAACAAGAATGTAATTGCTTTTGTACAGGAACAAAGAAAACCCCCAAAAAGCAAAAAATCAACCAACAAAAAAAAACCCCAACCAACAATAAAAAAAAAAGAAAAGAAAGAAAAAAAGAAAGAACAAATTCAAAGAAGTGTTTTGTAAAATCCTTATATTACTAACAGAACTGGAATGGAAAAAAAAAGAAAGAGAGAGAGAAAAAAAACACCAACCACACAAAACCCCCAGAAAGGCAGTAGTACACCCAAAGCAGTTTCTGGACAAACTGTGAAAAATTTATTTATCTGGGAGCACATTAGGCATGTTACCCAAACACTATTACAGCATTACTAAAAATACTTCCATTGTGATTTCTAATCAGAAAGAAAAAAAACATAAAAGAACTACTCCGTAATCATAAACTGCAAAACTTACACAAATGATGTTTCACTTCCTACACTTTCTGTATTCAAAGTTTTGTTCCTCCACTGATAAATTTTGTGGGTCTTAACTACCCTAAAAACAGAGTTTTATATGAAAAATACATTCAGAACATGAATGACACTGATATTTCTCTAACAGGAGGTGTATTATTGGTAAAATGTAGGAACTCTTCAGTTACACTACCTATTAGTTAAAATAAAAAGGAAAAATGAAATGTACACCTTGGCTGGATTTGCTTGGTATAAATGAGCAATTACCAGGATAATCTAAAGTTTTGAGGTTTTTTTTCCAACTTTTCTTACTTTATGGTACAATTACATCCAAGAGGAAAAAAAAAAAAGAAAAAAAAAGTTTTTGAAGATGGGCAGATCTGATTCTGAATCTGGATTCTAAAACTGGATTCGAGCTGAAAGCTGGAATTGCTAAAGTCACAACATGTTCATAGAAGTTGTTGTACTGTAATGCATTTTGCTGGAGATAAAGTCTAGCAGTTTTTATTGCTTCACTTAGTATTTAAACAATTTTAATCAGTTCAAGAATAGTTACTATTTTGATTTCCAATGTTTATGTACATGATTAATTAAGATTATTCATACAGAAGCAGATAGGTTATGATCACTCTGAATGGATTTCTCGGTTTCAGCCAAATTAGCACTTCTAGTGCAAAGCAGACTTGCAATATGAGTGTATCATAGCTCACATTAATTGTTCTTAAATGTTCACTGGTTCACTACATAATATCAGTTTACTGACAAATGGGCAAAATAAATAAAATCTCTGACTATTCTGGTACAGGTGGAAGGCTCTGAAGGCCTTTTTTCCTGTTTTCTGCTCCTTTGCTTTTCAGGTAGCCAGTTTATTAACACTTTTAAAACCAATTTTTGCACAGTACATTGAAATGCACTCAGCTAGCTCTCTATTCTATTCTTTAACATATCCCACCCAACAAAAGATAAAAGTTATTTAAAAATAAACACACTACCATCCATACTTTGATTTTGGATTAGCACTATGTCAGTTGGAGTAATTCCCAAGACAAGAATATAAGAACAATAGTATATGGAGGATTTATATGACTCCAGTGATCAGGGCTGTTGCAAACTCAGCTTTTTATACATATTTTTGGCTACTTCATTTTCTTCTGAGCACAGTTTGTGCAAACACTTTTACTTAGACTTTTTTAATTTTACAGAAGGAGTGTAAAGAATTATTTTAACAAATGAAATCCTGAACAAATCCACCAGAAGTGGCCTAGTTTGAATAATCTGAATAAGTTATATCACTGTATATATTTTTTAAAATAAAGAACATATGTAATAAGGGAAATGTTAATATAATATATACCATGCTCATGCTCCATCAACCTTCCAGAGAGAGTTTTTCAATCACAGGAGTAAGCCGTTCTCCAAAATCAGCTCTCTATTGAAAGGTCAAAACCTGCAATAAAAACGTCATGTATTATAACATATTTCCAACACCCACAGTTTCATGGTTGATCCCCAAACATAGATGTAGGTCACTGGCTTGACCCTTGCATTGTCTATGTTACAGGAAATCCTAATTTTAAAAATACTTTTTTTTTTTTTTAAAACCAAACTTACTTGATTAGGAACACCTGTGATATGCCTCTTTATTATCAGAAGTCCCCTGAAACAAATCAGATTAGCATGTTTCTGCTTTCATTCTTCCCACAGCATTTTAAGATGAAAGCAAGAGGAACAGAAAAAAAAGGAGGGGTGGGGTAGGGGATGTTGTTCTCCCTTTCCCTCACCCCCAATCTTTCCTTCCCTGCTCAAACAAGCAAACAGGTAAGTATAAACTACTTGATGGATTTGTTATTACTACTATCATATTTCCTAAATATATTGACTCTTATGCATTTAACTTCTAGTGTTTTTTCTTTAAGAAGCTTTCGTTTTATTTGCTTCTCAAGACAGTACCATTACCTCCGCTACTAAAATGCAAACTGAAAATATTAGCTACTTTAAAGCATATAATGGGGATATTGCAAGTGTGTAACACAGAGATAAAATAAAATTTTAAAACTTAAAAAGAAAAGAAGAAAACAAAAAGCCATGACAGTAATTAGCCATGCTCAAGTAAGAACAAAGTATAACTTGGCAGAGTTAGCAACTACAGTCAGATATTTACTGGAAGAAGCAATGCATTCGCACAGCTAAAATCTTAAATTCATTTTAACTTCATTATGACTTTTTCACTGTAGAGACCACAACAAGACACATCCTATGTCTCATAAGTGAGTAGCAGATGTACAGTTCAGGTCACCTGTTTACAAATATTTCCATCAATTTGTTCTTTATTCTTTAGTCACATTCCAGAAAATACTAAAACTCCCCTCATAGCTAAGGAAGTATATTAAGCACCCTGTCTTAACAAAAAAAAGGAATTTATCTTATTTTCATGTATTCCACACATCTATTTCATACTTCTAAAAAAGGGTTCTGTTCTTAAACCAGAAACACAAATATTCTTCTGAAAATTCCCCTAACATACATTTATTTGGGGATTTAACATACCTGAAGATAATACTGAAACTGGACTTACATAAATCCATTTTAAAAAATTACAAGATTAAGCACTATTCGATGTGCAATTATCCTTTTCTCAGGCCAAATCTTCAAGTGAATTTTAGTTCATGCTAAATAAAATAATTAGCTGCAACTAGATTCAATGTAGAAAAGTTTACTAATAATCTATTTACTGTGAATACACTCATTGCAGCATCTGAAAACAAACCAGTCACGGGGTGTGGGGGGGTCCTATTTCTAACAGTGGTTTCCTTTAGGCATTAATAACGATCACTGAAAGTCAATGTTACATTTTCAGCTTTGAGTAATATTAAAATATCACCTTCAGGTTTAAAAGACATCTTGGGAAACTTAACAATAGCTGAATATACAGAAATTTCATTTTCTACTGTTGTGTGTATGTGGCAAATAAGTGTGTGTGTCAGGTCATCTTTATACACTAGCAACTGTTATTTACCGAGACATGGAAAAAAGTGTTTAGAATTTTATCAAGTTATAAAAATTAGCATTCTGTTAATTTAACCTATTTTTTAAATTGTACTGCTACATTAAAAATATTAATTAGATGCAAAGATTACAGTAAAAAAAATGTAAAGCTTTAAGCATTATCTGCACTAGATCAAGTTCTGCTACCCTGTTCTATTATCCACGCAAGCTTGCTGAAGTTCTCACACAATGACACACGAAGCTAAGATCAATACAGTTCTTCAACTGTGGTACTAAATCAGTAATCAGATACAGCCCAAAGTTTATTAGAATTGGAGAGGTTTAAAATCATACAATAAAGAGTTAAAAAAAATCAGTACAGATTTGCCTTATACACTATAAAACAGTCAGAAATTTTTATACCTAGCTCATTGTAATCACTTCTGAAATTGTCCAGTATCCAAAACCAAGGTATTTTTCAATAAAGAGATTCCTTTTCAAACCAAACTTATCTAGCTTGTTATGTATCAACACATCAAACACCTAAGAAATCTTTGTAATTCCTGCAAATAACACATAAACCAAAATGAAATTGCAAAGCAACATTTTCACTGAATAAAAACTTAACAGAAATATGTGGCTACACTTGTCCACTCCCTTGAGGTCCTTTTTGTACCTGATGGGTACAGGAATTTTTTTTTCTGTCTTTAAAATATATAACTGTTTCTATTTGGAAAAAAAAAAAAAAGAGTTGGCTGAGAGAAAAGTCAGAGAGGACCATGTACAGAAATAATATGGGCAATCTGTTCAAAGAAAACTTTCAAAGTATTAAAATATGATAATTTTTGAGATTGTGTTCTAGTGTTAGGTGTTTAAAACTTGTAACTGTATGTATAAAAATAAGAATCCATGAAGTTCACTCAGTGAGTGTACTCATTTTTTTTTAGTTTTAAAAACTTTTAAATGAAAATATTTTCCTTTTTGCACACAAAAGCCTACAATTTCATTCTCTATTTCTTTCACTTAGAGTCAAAGCCAGTCCAAGATGCACCCTGCCTTTGACAGTTTGTAATTAATGTAAATTACTTGAATGACTTGCAGTGGGTCTTTTGGGTGTGGATGGATGACTGTAACTACAAAACAGAATACCTGCAGCATATTTGTAGAATACAGTGATAGCTTCTCAGGTCTCCCTTCAGTAGCTAATTGCTTCTCGATACAAGTAACAAACAGTACGGTCACATAAAAGAACTGTGCAACTGTTACATGATTAGTTTTTATGTAAAGAAAGGTTCTGTGCCTGTACCTATGTAAAAGTGTTACATAAAAACATTGATACACCTGTTAGGATGCCTTCTGACATTAAAAATGGACGAGATGTGCACCTTCTCCACAGTATTCACAGGCAGGGTGTAGAGAGACAGGTAGTGTGTATGCAGATCCAGATGTACTTCACTACAGGACCTTACTCATCATAAAGATAACCAAAGACAGACTACAATTTAGCAGCAAAACTCCTTCCATGACATTACACTTCACATAGAACAGCAAGGAGTTCAGAATTCCAAAAGCTTAGCAAAAAATCGCAGCCAAACAACCAAAAAGAATCCCATAACACACTGTTACCATGTATATAGCCTACCTTTAAAATGTTACTACAATAAACTTCCTATGTAGTATCACCCTAACACATGAAAAAGTCACATAGATCTATATAGCCACATTTCCAAATGACTGTTATTTCTGAAAATTAAATATCTCAGAATTACTCCAAGCCTCAGCAGGTTCACATCTCTAAGATGAATGGGTACCATTTGCAAACTTCCAGTACAACTTGGAGGGCTTAAAAAAAAAACCACCCATCCCCCACAAAAAAAAAAAAAAAAAAGGAAAAAAACAGCACCATCACAAAAAAAAAAAAAAAAAAGATAGACAGTTAAAGCTTATCTGAATGTTTCCTAGGAATGAAGATAAAGGATTAGGCTGGAAAGAAGGGAAAAAAAAAAGGCCCACACCCACAACCGAAACCAAACCCCATACACTATGCTCCATGGCATTCCTAAGCAATATTCCACTAAGCAAAAAACTTCAACTTTCACTTATTGATGTAAAATATATATGTTTAAATCTAAGTTCATTAAATACTTCTTCCGAATGCAACTTTTCCAGAACCAAGTACTCCCAGTTAATGTTTGACATCTTAACTAAGGTAAAAAATGCAAGCAGTTATACAAGGGTCTGTTTACACTACATGTTCCCCCCCCAAAAGAGACCAACTCAAAATAAGGAGTACATCAAATATAAGAAAGGGAAACCTACTTAATATACACTATATGTTGGTATTAGATTGCTTACTGCTTTCATTTTAGCCACACCCACCTTTATGTAATTGTAAAATATGGGAATGGTGCAGCTGAGAAATAAAAAAGCTGAAAGGAACAGTTGCTTTATGTAGTCAAATATGTGCTAAGCACAGATTTTAATTACAATGAAAAATTGGTATAAAATGCATGCTATTGAACATGACTGTTGAACAGTGGGGAAAAAATGCTTATGCACCTGTGTAACACTGAATTATAGATATTTCTTTTTAAATTAGCTCCAAGTCAGGACAGTTATTTCCTTGAAAGTGAAAGTCAATGTTTCAGAGCACTGCCACTGTTGCATGTGTAAATCTCTTCAAATCTTGATATTTCGAAGTATACACAGCTACAATGAAACAGCTTTGTGCACATTCTAATATTCTTAAAAACGTTTCTGAAAACACTCTGAAAAGTGGTGATGTTAAGTCTAAAGAAACAAATGCTACATTTCAATAAAGTCTTACTAGCACTGTGATTTCAGATGTTAAGCTGAATTTTCTATCTATCAGGGCATAAAGGTAGAAAATATGGAGAAAAATGAAGCAGCTATCCCCGGGGGAAAAAAAAGAAAAAGAAAAAAAAAGACTGAAAAATTGGAATTTGTGTACTGGATTACTAGAGTCCAGAGAAACTAAGGATTCGAGAGCGGAAAACATCCTTATACGATTGTATTTCTGCGTTACACAGAAAATACCTTGAATCACAATTCAGTTGCCATGCTAGAAACGCTAAGTTTTGCATTTCACTTTAAGACTACACGCTCTCAGGCATGTACACAGAAATCTTTTGTACAGCACTTCTGTACCCCAACTCTTCTCAACGTCCCTCCTACGTTCTTCGGTTAACTCGTTATTTTCGGTGGCGAGAGTGCTCAAGAGCAAAGCGGCTGGTCCTGGGCTTTGAACGCCGCGGAGGGATGTGCGGGGGGGGTGGGGTGGGTGGCTTACGACGACAGGGGGGGTTGGGAGGGGGCTGAAGTGGAGGAGAGAAGCGGGGAAAGGCTGTGACCCAGTCCAACCTCTCGACCACAGCACCGCGTCCCCGCATGCAACCAGCGGGGGCAGCAGCCGGTCCAGTCTCTGCCGAATGGGCACCTTAACGGGGACCCGACGCTGCACTGGCTGCGCATCCTGCGCGCCCGCCAGCTCGACGGCAGCCCCGAGGGCCCGCCGATCACACGGCAAAGGAAGAAATAACCATACGCCTTCCTGCCTCCGTAAAAAAAAAAAAAAAGAAACAAAACATGGAAAAAAATAAAAATACGGGCGGGCGAAAGTGAAGAGGGAAGTAGTTAGAGAAATAAAAAGTAACGCTAGAAATTGTAGCTGGGAAGGAACCCGCTGGCCTGCCAGCGCCGGAGCTAACCGCGCTACTCCGGAGCTCCCTATCCCTCTGCACCGTGTTATTCCTGCCCACGCTCCCAACCAGGAACGGCCGCAACAAAAAGATGTCTTGTGTGTTACGCGTAGGCAACTCCGAAACGCAAGCGCCCACGCCAAACCCAGCCCCGAAAGGGTTAAAACGGCGTCGTGGAGGAAAAGGCACCGTGTCACATATTATGTGTGTGGCGGGGGAACCGCTCAGTAGATCGACTGCAAGAGTGATTTCGGCGCCTATCGCAATAAGCAACGATCGCGCTTAGCTACGAAAGACCGAGAGCTTCTGGCCACGGAGAAATGACATGGAAACAGCCACCAAAAAATAGCTAAGCCAATGACAAATAGCGACCCGGGTGACAGAGACAGAGAATTTTGTAGGCGGAGAAGAGGAGGTGAATGGCCAGCTCTGATCACAGTGTTAGGCTGGGCTATCTATGGGGAGGGTATTTATTCGGTTTTGGGGTGTGTGGGAGGAGAGGAAAACCACCTACAAATAGCTGGTACCATTCAAATGGCTTCGGATTATGTTTCCCTCTCTGTTCAGGAAGGAAACTCGCGTTTTAATGCTAAGAGAGGAAAAAATAGCTCTGTGCAATACGCGATGAACAGCACTTTGGTCCTTCATTAATACCCAAAGGGACAGAGATGATAAATGTGATAATATGTGGCAACATAACCGTCACCCTGGTTTCTGCTAAAGGCGGCTCCGATATCGTGACACGGGAAATTAAGCGCTTAAGTGGGAGGTGAAGAAATCGCTTAAACGAAGAAGTTAATCTGCTAACATGGAAAGGAAACAAACGGAGGAAAAAAGCGAAGGTTGTTCTCTTATTTGGGGGCGGGGGGGGGGGGGGGGGGGGGGGGGGGGAGGAAGGGAGGGAAGAGAAGGGAGGGGAAAGAGAAAGAGCGAAGGGGCATTAATCCGGGTTACGAAAACATGGGGAGAGAGGAAGAAGGCGGAGGGGGGGGGAAGGTAGAGGGGCGGGGGTGGCGAGAAAGGGAGATGTACATGTAAGTGGGGAAAGTCATCCTGACTGCTGCTGCAGAGCTGGGAAGCACGACCCGCCGTGTCCCGAGCGGTGCCCCGAAATTTCCACGGCGGAGAGGCGGGGGGGAAGGGGGCACGGCTTCGCAGGGGGTGGCTGTGGCGAGGAGGGGGGAGATCAGCGGAAAGCCTGTCATGTCACGGGAGAGGGGCGCACACCGGGGCCGCAGCGCGACTCCGGCTATCCCGCGCCTCGCGCTCGCCCCGAGCTCCCTCCGCCCGCCTCCGCGCCGCTCTCCCCGGGGCAGGCCGCCGGTGGTGTGAGCAGGGCTCCCGGAATCCCCGCCTGGGCGAGGTGCTGCCAGCAGCCGCCTCGAAGAAGAGGGGTTACCTGCCGGAGGAGGCAGCCGCTCCCACCTTCTGAGGCTGAGGGATTCGAGTGACAGGTCCGCCCAGGAGCCAGCGGCAAGACCGGCCACCGCCTCCGGGAGCCTTCAGCCCGCTGCCTGCCGGCCTCCTGAGGCGACTTTTCTTGGTGGCGGCGGATTACAGGCTGCCTCCCGTTTACCAAAGACGGGCTTCCCCCACCCGCCCAGTTCCCTCTGCCCCAGCCGCGCCCGATCCCTCCGGGTCTTACCGCCTATGCCGGTGGCAGCACTCGCTCCGAAGCATGGCGGTGGTAGCAGCGCCGACAAGGAGAGGAGTGGGAGCCAAAGGGAGAGCGAAATGACTTTTGGCGGCAGCTGGCGCGGCGGCGGGTAGCCCCACAAGCCGCGGCTCCCCCGCGGCAGCGATGCGATCGGGCATCACTCGAAAATGGCGCCGAAAGAGCACAGCTCTTCATTCAAATTCGTTAGAGCCAGCCCCGCTGCCCTGGGGCATGCCGGGAAGGGAGGGCGGGCGCGGGGGGAGCGGCGCGGCTCGGGCTGAGGCAGCGCTGCGGACACGGCGCTCGCTGTCAGTGCCGCCCCTCCCCCCCAGCCAACGCGCGCTCCACGCCCTCCCCGCCAGCGCGCTCCCGCGCTACCGACCCAACCGCCGCTAATGGGGGGGGCAGGGGGGGAAGAGAGAGAGAGAGAGAGAGAGAAATGTCACCCGGAGTCCCGGCCCATGGGGGAGAGGTGGCGCGTTAGAGATGTGTGTGTGGGAGGGGGGGGGAGCGAGATCTCCGCCAGCCCCGCGGACTTGTCAAGGTAAAGGCGCCGTGAGGGAGCAGCGAATTTGGGAAGGTAGGGAAAGGAAGCCGGCGGCGCGAGGGGGATGTGTGTTAGAGGACCTGAGGAAAATATGAAGAGCGCCTTTCCCCCCACTCGTGCCTCCGAGGACCCCCGTGGCTCCCTCAGCGCTCAGGTTGCAGCTTCCCGCCCCCTACCCCCCTCTCCCGCTTCTTTCCAGCCGCGCACCCCGCGGAAGCCGGCGGGTTTGAAGCGCTCGGCGCTTTCCCACAACGCGCGGAGGCAGTCCCCGGGCCCGATCGCACCCTGGCAGCCGCCGCTCCCCCTCCCCCCTCTCGCCGCACCGGCTCCACGGCAGCGAGCCGGACTCCCGCCCGCCGCGGCGGCAGCGGCCCGACGACCTCCCTCCGCCAACCGCCACCCTTCCTCGCCCGGGCTTGCGCACAGACTGTGGCGGAGCGGAGCGGCCGTGTGTAGGCGCATCTCGGGGCAGATCGGGCCCGCAGTGCCGTACGCTGGTCATTTGAAACAAAATATTTCTCAGAGGAACTTGGCGGAGTGTGGCTCAACTCCGAGAGCGCTCCCGCCTCGGCTGCTCGAAATGCTCGGGGGAAAACGGGAACTTTCATTTTCACGCCGCAACTCTCAGCCCCAAGTTATGACTGATCGTAAGGTACCTGATAGTTGGAGTAGTACTGCTATCCTCATTTCACAGATGGGGAAGCAGAGATGGAAGTTGCGAGCTGCTGAAAGCCGCCAAGGGAGAGCAAGCTACAGTGTCGCCCGAAGCACTCACTAGTCTGCACTTGACTTTTTACTGCTAAAGGATTCTCCCTGGGAGCTCTCCTCGAACTGAGCGGACCCCAGCTTTAGTAGAGAGACCCAACACATCACTGGGAGCAGCTCCGCAGGATTTTTTCCTCCAGTAATTGTTTTTTATCTGATAGACTTTTAAAAAGGGAAAGGAAAACAGAGGCCTCAGACCTACAAGCTGTTCCCATGACTTTGGGGAGGATTTTCGGAAGTACATAATGAGTTTGGGAGCTCTGCTCCCACTGACTTTCAGAAGCTTCCCTTCACGTCTATGAGCTAGTCCTCTTAAGCTCAGTTGGACTACTTGCAGACGAACGTTAGCAGACTTGGGGCCTAATTAATGCTTCTCATAATTCCACTGCTCCCTTCTAGAGCTGCATTAACAAAAATATAAGACGAACAAGTTTTGAAGGGAGAGGTAATTTCTCTCTCTCTTCCTTTCTCTCTCTCTCTGTCTCTTTCTTTTTTTTTTTTTCCCCCCAAACCAACTGACAGTTGAAACCAGCAAGCTTTTGGGCCAAAGAGCTTACACCATCATGGCTACAACAGCTATTGCTACTCAGAAAACACATAATTCTGGAGCTCCTTAGTGAAAAAGTAGTGAAAGGCAACATGTAAGTAATCACATAGCTAATATTATGCATTTATGTTGTTAAGATGTTCTCTTATTTGAAGTGTTAGTGCCAAAGAGACCGGTTCCTAACTTTTTAGAACCAAGTTCTCTGTGAAAACTGTCCAGGTGAAAAGAACTTGTATTCTAAACCCTTTATTTTAAAAAGGGGGGAAAAAAATATTTTCAGTGCATTTATATTTTTTTTCTCTTGTTAAAATGACTGCAAGTACATTTTTCAAAAACTCTGCCTTTCATCTGGAAAGAATGATAATAAATGCCTAGGTTTTTTGTTTTTTTTTTCTCATGATTATGTGACTGCAAAAAGAGGAGTTAGCAGTAGAAATAGCAATAAAAATAGTAAAGAAAAATAGAAAAATATGATGCTACTGATACCACTTCTCTGTACTTAGATTATGTATAGTTTTGCCCTAAAATAGTTCTAGTTACTAATTTCTACACATTTTCCCAACTGTAATACAAGAATAAGGTGTAGATGATAGTTTAACAGGACATGATATTCTTCTAGATGGATCACACTATTGTCCTTTTAAATGTAATTTCCTAAGGTTTCATTAAGATATTTAATGAAAGTGAAATTTTGGCATCTCTTAATATCTAATACTTGCTCTACAATTCTGTAGTTAATACACAGGCCCCTATCTTTTACAGACTGAAATGTATGCTGTTATCTGTGAGCAGTTGCCTTCATTGTTATGGTCTTGTTTCGGACTTAACAAAGATAATAGTATTATTACACAATCATCCTCAGTATTGCTTAGGACTGCACAAAGCATATACTTAATGTAATAGTCTTGATTTACATCTTCCATTTGTATATCTTGATTTAAATAATGCACAGCTATAATAATCTAAGGATTAGAATGGGTAAATATTTAACTAAGTGTCAGAACCAGTGAGTGAGGCAAGTGCTATAATCTAAAAATTGAGGTAATACAAGGTGAGTATTGCATTCTCTGGCTGTAGCGTCTGGGGGAGAGTCATCAGTTTGTTTACTCAGTGACTACTGAAGCCAAAAAGTCACAGCAGGAGCACAGCTGAGAACAGAAGATAAAGAAAGAGATTTTGAACCTCACCAAAAGTGATGTCAATTCTTTAGATCAAAGTTCCATTCTAAGCAACATGGGCCCATCAGAATGGTGGAAATCTTATCTGCTGTGTTAGCAAATGTGAGGTTAAGCTGCAGATTTTATAACGGAATTCTTTCCTCATACAGTTCTCATTACCTGAACACCTTCTAGTAGTGCCTGTCCTCTGTTACAGATTCTTCTCCTCAGAGAGTATCATTATATTGCCAGAGAATATCCTCATGCTGTACTAAGTCATGTGGCCAGCATTTGTTGTATTATCTCTTCTCTTGTTGCCAGAGGAAGGAGCATTGAGTACTGTGTCCAGTTGTGGGCCACTCATTTCAAGAGAGATGTTGAGGTGCTGGAATGTGTCCAGAGAAGGGCGACAAAGCTGGTGAGGGGCCTAGAACACAAACCCTATGAGGAGAAGCTGAGGGAGCTGGGGGTGTTTAGCCTGGAGAAGAGGAGGCTCAGGGGTGACCTCATTGCTGTCTACAACTACCTGAAGGGAGACGGTAACCAGGTGGGGGTTGGTCTCTTCTCCCAGACAACCAGCAACAGAGCAAGGGGACACAGTCTCAAGTTGTGCTGGGGTAGGTATAGGCTTGATATTAGAAGGAAGCTCTTCACATAGAGAGTGATTTCCCATTGGAATGGGCTGCCCAGGGAGGTGGTGGAGTTGCCATCCCTGGAGGTGTTCAAGAAAAGCCTGGATGAGGCACTTAGTGCCATGGTCTAGTTGATTGGATAGTGCTGGGTGCTAGGTTGGACTGGATAATCTTGGAGGTCTCTTCCAACTTGGTTGATTCTATGATTCTATTATATGATTTATGTGCAGTTTAATGTTTTCAGTTTATTTTATCTGTCTTTTCTCCCATACACATATTATGTATTTATGTTAGTGAGGCAAGGTCAAAGTAATGTGTTCTGTTCTTTCAAGCAAAATACAGTTATGTTTCTGATGGCCCTTAGCTTCTAGGCATGTTCATTCTATCGACTTGCACCAGCGTCGACAAAGTTCTGGCTCCAGAAATGGTAGCTTTTTCCCTCCTCTTACACGAGTTTTTGTCAGAAGTGGGAAACTGTTGACAACCAGTTTAGAGACCTAGTACGCATTTTTTAATGAATCTTGGTTTTAGGCCCTGCAAAATCTTGAGGCCTTGAATTTGTATAAAATACTAGGAAAAATTAGTTAGGAATGAAAGAGAGGGACTTAAAACAGCCCACCTTGCTGAGATGACATCCCTGCGACTTTCTATACTTGGAGTTTGTTACATGCAACAGACTTCATGTTTGTCTGTATTGAACTGCCTAGATCCATTTGAGAGGTGGCAAACCAAAGCAAGGTACTCACCTGCCAAAATGGCACAGAAGCTCCTAGCTAGTCCAGAGCAATCAGAAAGTTGGAGGCTTCTCTGGCTCAGGCACACATTATGTTACAAATTACCTTGCTGTGTGTTGCTAAGATTTATTATGCAACTATGAGAATTAGAGGAATTTGTTGTAATGAAAACTGGCATTGTGTCACTACTGTGTAACTTTTTCGTTACATTCTTTGGCTTTCCTGGGTGCTTGCATGTTATTCTATCACCTCCAGTTCCTAGGTGAGTTAGACCAGTTGGAGACCACCAAGATAACACCCACAGGTAGTAATCTTTTCAATAATTGTACATCTCCACATTATTTTTGTATTTTATGTTTGTATGGCATATGGACACACAGGCAGTGGAAATTGCCATTCTTTTTTCTGTTTATTTTTCTAATGTGAGCCCTGCCTTGCCCCTGATGCTTGTTCTAGATCCTTCTTAGAGATTCATCTAAACTGCTCTTCAGACCTCTTCTGTAACTTTGGTATTGGTTGAAGTTTACTTTCAGTTTAATAACCTAGTAACTGTAGTTGAACATCTTCTTTCACATATGAGTTTTCTACTTCCTTCTGTAGCCATTCAGTCTGTGATTTACCCTGACAAACAGCAGATTTGGAATTCATTACTTTTGCAGTTTGAGTCTACTAAAAATAGTAGAGGTTGTAAACTAGAAAGGACTAAGTGGACAGCATTTATTATTGTACAGTGAAAACAAAATTCTGAATATGCCAGTATAGACCTGGTCTAGGGATGCTTCTGTAGCCAGTAAGGTGAGAATTACATGCTGGCTTAAGACTTAAATTTGATTTATTAGATTTTCCTATAAATTTCCATACAAAAAAACAACCAACCAACCAAAAACCAGTCAAACCCCAACAACTTTAGTGCTATTTGCCAGTTTTGGTGGTGGTGTTTTATTTTAACTGTAGACCACCTCCTGATTTTTCAACAGCCAACTTCAAATTAATTTTTTCAGCCTTTAAAATACTCAGCATAAAGACTAATAGTGTAGTCCAAAGGTTGGATTTACTGTATTTCATTCACATCTTACAACATTGACTCTAACATAGCTGTAGGCCTGACTTGTAGTAATCAACATATCCCTGAGGAATAAAGAAAGATTTGTTATTAGATTCTGTTGTAAAGTGTTGCTAAAATAGCCCAACTGTAGCTTCTAAATGTTTTAATATTTTTGTGGATTTAATGGTTGTTACGAGTGCTGGCCCATTCTTTATTCATGGATTAATTACAGCAGAGCAGTTGCCAAGTGATCTTCACAGCGCCCATGAACTTCAGCCTTGAACTGAAGAGGACTCATCAGATGGTGAGAAAATAATGTGGCTGCAATGACTTTTAAGTTATTGAGGGGATCCTTTATTTTTTTTTATTTCTGGCATTGATTCTGTTATTTGATAGGTATTGAAGTGAGATTTTTGCAGGGTAGTTGCTGGGACTGTAACCTAATTTCTCCCTCTTGCCCACTGTTTCAGTGGTGAATTTCTCAGGCACTACTATCTTCTTATCTGTCCTTAAGTTTTAAAAAGTAATTACTGGTGATACACTGAATTAATTAGCTAATTTCTTTATTACTTGCTTTGGCCTTAGTCCTATGCATGTATTTAATTCTGTTCACTTGAGTAGTTTCATCAGTAACACTTCTTACAGGAGTGAAGTTCATATACCTAGTATTGTTTGAAAGATTGAAACTTAAGCTTTACAGATATGTAAACCTGAATTTAACTCAAATGCTACTGAAATGAATGCAAGAGAGGAATCTGGAAGTGTTTTAGCTAGTATTAATTTGTTTGTTTTTTTTCTGTTAGACAGCTTGATCTAAGTTGTTCATTTCATAGAATGAATCATTTTGGTTGACAGTGACCTTTCAGATCATTAAGTTCAACTCTTAACCTAGCACTAATTAATCAACAATAAAAGCTAGTTGCTTTTCATTGCTCAATGAAATAAAATAAATAATTATATTAATAACAGAACAAAAAAGGTTAAAAGTTAACACAGAATCAGTCTTTGGTGTCTGTTAGCTCCATACAGGTTAGCAATTTACAAGGATCAGAATAGTAGAACTGCTCCTGAGAACTGCAATTATATCTAAAAGCATCAACAGAAAACACTTTTGTTCATGCTTGAAAGAGCATGTCTTGGACAAAATTTCTGTTCTTCTGTTGTTTTTGTGTTGTTTTTTTTTTTTTAATTATGATTACATCAGTAGATAAATATATGCTAGAGCATTTATATATATATATATTCTACATGTGCATATATGAATGCAATATTTTCCACTGTCCAAGTAAAGTGATAATAGCTATAAAAAAATCATGTGCTGTAAGCATGAGTTTGTCTGTCTGAAAACAATGCAAAACTACTAATTCATGTCCTCTATTTGAGCTGCTTCAGTCATAAAACTGAAACAATTTCTGTAATTTCATTTGGCACATGTATCCATCCTTTTGCCACAATTTAAAGATCTTTGAGGAATACTGATACAGTCAGGAATGGTAAATTGCCATATTTTCCTTCCATTTAATTCTCAGATTTCCTGTTTCTGAGAAATTTTTGAGATCTCAGATTCAAAACACTTACAAAATTTTAATAATGTTGACAATTCTCCTGAGAAGAACAAAACATTATTTAATGTAATCATTCTATGAAAAGGTGACTGGCTCTATAAAGGAACTACTTCTATCTCTAACTCAGTCACAGGTCTTCAATCTTACTCTAGCTCCCTACCTTCATTAAGTAATGATTCTTATATATATGGAGTTAGAAAGCATACATCTTAAAAACAGGCACTTTCTTTTATGCATGTATAGGTGGGGGAGCAAGGAGTTGTGTGTGTAAAAATACAGTTGCTGAGTGTTGATATTGGCTTCCTAGTCATTTGGATAGGTGATAGCTTAACATAATGGTGCAAAAAATGATCCAAAGTTTAGGAGACAGATCATAATGATAATAGGATGCTGGGAGATTCCCCAAACTTTTTCTGGTCTCTCAAAAAGTGGCTCAATTTATGTTTTCCTTCAGTAACTCTTTTGTAGAATAAAGTAAAAGTGACAGAACCCTACTAATGGCTTAGAAAATATGGAATTCATATCTCTGTGGTTGTTACCATAGAGATTGGAATACAAGATACTAACTCTCTCCCAGGTATTTATCAAAATGGGTTTGGAAGTGCAAGTGTGTTTCAATAGACAGGAGAGATTGTGAGCCTTTTACACCAGTAGCTGTGTTAAGAATTACTTTAATACTGTTACCAACTGCTAAACTAATCTAACCTTTGCCAGGTTATTTACCCTTTTGTGTATTAAAAATAAGTTTTAATGCTTAAACCAGAAAGAAGCAGCAGTTTTCAGGCAGAGTACATTGAGATGTGATGCAGAGGTCACAAATTTTTAATACAGATTCAACAAACTGTTTTGTTTTTCTTTCTCAGTCACTTTTTCTTCAGTTTTCTTTTTGGGACCTGGTTCTTGATCTGACATCAAGTGCTTAATTGTTTACATTGTGCTTCATCAAACAATTAATCTTATACTTAAGTCACAATATTTGCTTAAGTATGACTTTCAAGAAAAGAGTTTGAATCCACATTAGTCCCTTACACCTTGTACTTTACTGAGTTGGGGCTCAGATTTTTAAATGCCTGCTGGGTGCTACAGACATTGTGAATCATTACGAGGTGGTTTACATTTATTTTCAAATTTGAGCACTTCCCCAGTTGTTTAGCTGAGCAGAGTTTAGATACTTAAATTGTTCAAGGTGCTTAAAGTGCGTTTGGAAATAATATTAATCTATTCTTGCACTTCAGTAGAAGTTTTGAATAGTCTATTTTCATTGTTCAGCTGATATAATTGTATTTCTTTTAATCCAACCCCTTTCGCTTGAATCATTTTCACTCCCCTGGCTCTTCTCATACGCATTGTTTCCTGCTAACCTTTCCTCTAATGTTCAATTTTCTGTTAACTTTTCAAGATTGGCTGTTCTTTCTCTTTTTTGTTTTTACTGAAGTGTTGGAGAGGTCATTGACTTTTTCCACTTTCTTTTATTCTTTCATCTGTTCCTGGTATCCAACAACAAGCAAAACCTGATTTCAACTATGCCTTTTTGGTGAGAAATACACAAGTCAAAAATTTAGTTCTAGATAAATAGAAAGGGTATGCAGAGTGCTGGGGATGCCATTTATAGAAAAGGGAACTGCGATTTGCATGTTACTAAAAATTATTCCCTAAATTCAGATAACAGGATCTGGATCCAGGCATTAATATCAGGATTTTATGGTGATTCTTTAAAATCCTCTACTTCTATGGAAAAAAAAACACCAACAAGAGAAAAAACAACCAACAACAACAAAACCCCAACCAAAGACCCAAACAACTGGAAAAATCACAAAAGTCCAGGTATACAGAATAGATTCATTAGACTTAATGTCACTGTGCTTTTATTGAGGTATGCATCACTGAACTTATCTTAAGCCTTAGGAGAGACACCATAGAATTGGAAGAGAAGCAGTGATCTCCACTAAGAGAAGACAACTACAGTCTTGGTAAGTTGAAAACATAATATATAAAATGTTATTTCTGTTACATTTTCACCTTTATGAACAAGGTGTAATTATGGCCCTGTTCACAATAGCAAAGGAAAGCCAATTTTATAGAAACAGTCTCTGATCTTTGGATTAATTTGTGCCATCACCACGTGAAAAATCTATGTTCTGTTATATCTGAGTTTGTGGTGTAACTTCTGAATAAAACCAATAAATTACATAAAAACCATTAGTTATTTTCACAGTGATTTTGCTACAGTGTTTTCATGCCCAGTTTCTGAACAAAGCAAGATATATAGGATTGTGTTGTTTCCTAGTAACTTTTGAATCTGCTGCTTAGTTTCAGCTGCATTTGATATAGAGAAAGAGGTCACAAAGTCAAGTTTCTACAATTTGAGTGAAACTTAGCAGCTGTGAGTAGAGAAAGGACTCAAATTAATGCCCCCCGGGGTAGAAAAAGCTGCTCTGTTCAACCTGTTGACTTGCCAGTCAGTGTACATGATTGTAGTCTGCCAGGCAGCGCATGTGTAGCTGAGACCTAGCCACAAGGTGAGCTGCCTTTTGTTCTCCTACAAGTCAGAAGCTAGTATTTTCTGCAGGTATTTAGGGAAATCTGTTTAGAAGGGAATGGGAAACCAGCCAGGGTAGTGTCAGCTTGGGATTACTGCACAAGTGTTGGTGGCACGTACAAGCGTGCTGATAGGTAACTAGACTTCATTACTTCTACTAGTCATGAAAAAAAAATGTTTCTGCCAGGGCATTCTAGTCTCCCAAACCACTTGTGAATCATTCCATTTTATGGCAATTTCTATACCTGTCCACATCAGAGAAGTGTTGAGACAGCTTCAGGATTTTATTTCTTTGACTGGACTTCAGCTCTGAGCTATTCCTTAGGCTGTCCAAATTGTGAAACTGTGTTTTCAGTTGTACCCAGAAATTGACCATAATGTAGAGTGCAGCTATGTGTCCCTGGTCAATCCTATAACCTACGCTCCTCGAGGAGTGCAGGAAGCATGCATTGTATTTCAATTAATTTCCCTTGTGAAGAAAGATGTAGAGGTAAGCACAGGGATAGAAAATATTAGAATTTGTTTGTATCAAATTACCACATTGCATTTCAACTTTGGAAATGCTAAATCTAAACCTGCACGATTATGGGCACCATAATTATGGGCACCACGATGGTCCTGAAATATGTGGGCTGTCTGTTCTCAGTCAGTGAGAAATGGGCAGATTGCATTTGCCAGACGTACTCATTCACTCATGTTGCAGGCTCAGGTAGGCAGCACTGGTTTGGCAGGTGTCTGTTTTAATTTTTTTAATGTGTTTTGTAGTACAGGAGTCAAGGTATTTTGGTATAACACTTTTTAAACAGAACTTAGCACTATCATACTGTTCTGTAGAAACAATTGAGTTTCTTAGAGAAACAGAAGCCTGAGAGTCATGCATATGAAACGTAGCATTTAAAAGCAGTAAGATGAGAAGAAACACTTCCGATTTAAATTGTAAGACAACTGCCTTGAAATTTGTCATGGAGTCTGAAATATGTATTTTAAATTTTTTGTTTGTCCTCCTGCCCAGTTGAAAACCATCAGCCTGGCAGCAAAGAATGAAAAACTGTGATACTTTTCTCCACTTATGCGTATTTTTCACATCTGTTGTTTCACAAAACCAAAGCCAGCAAAAGAAAACTGATCATTAAAGGAAAAAAGAGTGCGTTCATGGTTGGACTTGATGATCATAGAGGTCTTTTCCAACTGAACTAATTCTGTGATTCCATTTGTATGGAGCTTTTGGTTCTTCTTTTAGAGTCTCTGATCCTTTCACTTGGTCCCAGATGTTTTGTTTATTTTAGAAAAATATCCTTGTTTCCCTAATACTGTTTGTATTAAACACATGAAGAAAAAGTTGTCTGCATGTTTCTAGGATCTAATGTTTGTTCTTATAACCTTTGTAACCAGTACTCTTGTATATATAGTGTCACCAGTTAAATATTATTTCATGAAACCTATGGCTAACCTGTTTTAAAACGGTGTATAGTATATAAAAACATTCTAACATAATGTTTTCCTTTTGAAGATCAACACAGATGTGTTTCAATAAGAGCAGTAAGGTCGATTCAATAAATGGTAGGTTTTGTGTGAACAGCAAAGCGGTGGTATATTGTTTAATCTGATATTTAAAACATTTTCTGTATTTGAAATGCCTTTCACTATGATCTTCAATTTTGCAAATAATTGATTATTGCAAATAATTAAAACACAAAGTATTTTGTGTTTTAAAAAGCTGACACTTTTTAGTCTAAAATGAGATAGAATTAATCTAAACATTAATATTCTTTATGATGTTGGTCTTGGTTTCTGTTGTACATGTCAGATACTTTCATGACCATGAAGACCTCCATAAAAGCACAGGCCTATGCTTTCTCCCCTGAACTGGTGTTGTAGAACAGATTTTAAGAAGGCTTATGTACTAAAATGTGACTTGCAGCATAAACCAAAGAAGCTAAGATAATTAGTTTTTAGAAAATGAAAATTAAAAAATCAATTTAAAATATATATCAGTAAAAGCTCCCATAATGTACTGTCACTACATGTGCATTCCATAAGCAATTTTAACCCAACCTTGTATAAAGAAGGAGCTAAAAATTCCTCTAAGTAATATGCAACTCAAAGATACGTGGAACTTCTTTATTGTATGCTAAATGCTGTAATAAAGTAGACTATCACTAGATTTTGCTGAATGTTACTGATTTTTTTTTCTGGTATTTTTGCAGGTGTGTGAAGCAGCAGATCCTGTTCTTACTGTTGTTGCTCCCACATAGGCATACTCTGTAATTGATTATGTGTGAGTAGGGCCCTATTGAAATGAAGGAGATTCTGCAGTAGTGCAGGGTTCTTTTTGTGAAAGTTCAGTTGCAAGATCAGGACCCTACAGTGGCTCCTTACTGTGAATTCTATCAGCGTATCACTGATTGTGCTGGAACCTGCCTTTTGGGCTAATGTAAGTCCTGCTTTTCCCCCAGATGTACTTTAGACATGAAATAATTATAAAACACTTAGAAAATTAATATAATTTACATGCATTCTTTTAATTATGTTTTTTTGGCAGTACCAAATAATATATTCCTCAAAACTTCTTAATGGCACAGAGGCTATGTGGATAGTTGATCACATGATGAGAAAATTCAGCTGTAAGTACATTGAAATGATTGCATTTTTCAATAGTCTTTATTGGTGTTGAAAAACTAATAATGATGAAAAGGTAACCAAGAGATTTGATTTAGGACAACTGACTTCAGTTCTTTTTAGACAATATATCCATTAAGGATTTCATTATTCTTGGATAAATTCACCATATGAACCTGAAATCCTTCCATACTGCCATTAGGTAGGGAGTTTTAATTTGTTTGAGTTTGTTATTTTCAGAATAATATGTCTCTGACTCACTTTGTATTTTCACCCATAAACTTCCTGAAATTTACAGATCTAGAAAAAACATTTACACAACCAAGATTCGTGTAGAGGTTGCAAACTGATCGACTAATGTAATTGTCTTATTGAGTTACACATTGGAATGTTAATAAATGTACCCTTACACTTGTGTCAATGTAACTTGGTTAAATTAAACTGAACTGGCATTATGAGTGAATTTGATTGTGCATGCTGGTAAGCTACAGTTTTGGACAGGAACCACACATTTTATTGTACCCAGGTACTTTATGCTTAATCAGTCATAGTTGCCCATATCATATGTCAATGGATTCACCTGAAATAACTATAAATATCTATGCTTGGACTAGGGAGGAAGTTCTTTTCCGGTAGCTATGGGTACAGTCATTGCTATGACTTCCTATTTTTATATACAAGTGAGCAAAACCTACGTGTCATTGTTTTCCCTGTGTAACAAAAGGGATATTATAAACTCCATGCCCTTTTTTATGATGTCGTATTTCCTTTGTGCTGTTCAAATACAAGAATGTTTTCAATAGGGTCTTAGTATCTGAGAAATGGAAGAACTGGAAATGTTATTGAATAGTGAATAATTATTAAGGGGCTAAAGGTATAGAAGGTATAAAGAGTTTTATGTAAGGATAATTACAGAATCTTTCTAGTGGAGCAAGTACACAGATACTAACTGGTGAGTAAAGACTAGAGAAGACAGGATTTTTTTTTTGATTGGTGCAAGAGCATCATGAAAATAAAGTAATTGGAAGAGAGAGCAATACCAAAGAAAAAGCATAAGCTCCTATCAAAAGCAAACTAGAGAGTCCAATTAAAAAACCAAACCAAACAATGCACAAAACAACCCTACCAAAACAACCAAACCACAACGACACAAATAACAAAAACCCTAAAAGCAGAATCCAGAAGGTGGATGGCAAAAATATGCATAGCTACTGGTATTTCTCATTGCACTATATATATGGTAGAGGTAAGGTCAGTACTTTCAGCAGCTGGTTTTTCTCTCTCTATTTTTTTTTCCTCTTTGTTGAAATGTAGTATATGGGCTTTGAAGAAGGTTCAGTGACTGCTAATGAATCACCTGTATAAATTTGGGATTCCAGATGACAGTTAAAACTAACAACAGAACAATGGGTTATGTATGCTAGACTACAATTAGTGCTAAGCAGAAGCCATAATTTCTTCTTCAAACACAGAACTTAATGATTTTGAAGTGTATTATCTTCAACTGAGCTCAAAACACAATTTCATTATATTTGTTAACAGAATGGGAATTTTCAAAGTTCTAGTTCAGAAACTTAAAAGTGATCATTTTGAGCTTTTGCAGTATAAAATGAAATGGAAAATTTTCAATATGACATGAAATCAAGACTTGAGAACGTTGGATGTTACATTTAGAATTTAAAAAAATGATCAGCATTTTGGTTTTCTTGTGTTTAGACCTAATGGTTTACTGTTTTCACCTCTTAAACATGTTTGTGTTATTTATTGGTACTTGCATAAATCTAGGTTAAAGAAAGAAAAGGGGATGGAGATTAGGTAATTGCAAAGTAAACCCTCCAAACCTGGCCCTCTAGCTTTGCCTGCCCTGCCCCAGTCTAGATCAAAAGAAGTGCTTCAGAACAGATCGAGTTTCAGAGGAGAAAAGGGAGGAAAGTGACTTGTTAGTGAGTGGGGCGTGAGGAATCCCCTGGATGGTTCGCATGTGTCCGATTTTTTCATTCACCACAACTGAGAGGCAGATCAGCTAGGTGCGATGGCTTATCTTTCTTACGATGGCAGCTTCCCACTCCTTTGAGGAAGATAAATGTCGGGGCACAGCTCTGCTCTGCCTACAGTAGTGCTGCTACAAATGTTATTTGGAAGAAAAGGAACTTTCAGTTGTCTGCTGCTGTAACAGTCTCTTCACTACTCACTGCTGTTGACCCCCATTGTTGAGTACTTGATCTCATTGTTTCTTTGGTTTAACCCATGCTGTGATGCTGTAAATGACTGAAGCTATGAGAACAGCAAGAAAACAGGTATCAAGAGAAGGAGCTGATGTTGTGAAATGTAAAGAATAGACATTTGCTATATAGCTACACGTTATGTGGTCTTGGGATTACCTCAAGAGCTGAAATAGGAAGCTACTGCAACAGAGAGCAAGTTTCCTTTAGTGGCAAAGTGAGGTGATAGCCCCGGTTCGTACACTGAGAAGCAAAAGCAAAGGAATGTGCCTGAACATTCAGCATGTTAGTCATAAGTTTAAGTTGTGAGATCTTTTTCTCTGCTGCTGTTCCTGCTTGGCTTGTTTGCTGACTGCCCTGTCTTCAAGCTGGATGTAGCATGTTTTCATGTCAGCTGTGGCTCCCATCATATTACATCACAAACATTGTTTTCACTTCAACTCTTGAATGTCAAGATGTACTAGCATAGATAGTTACAGTAATAACTGTGACCTGGAGTTTTCTCATTTCCCAGCATTCATAGGAAAAACAATGTCTTATGTGCTTCATATACCTCCTTCCATGAAACTTTTCATTTTCCATGAAACTTTTCTTCAGTAGGGCCCTCAGTTCTTTGTTTCCAGTTACAACTGTTGGTCTTTCTTCAGTAGGTTTTTTTCATATTTAGGTTGAGGCCCTCACAAAACCACTCTGCATCCTCTGTGAATGACATCATCATGTTGTTGTTTGTTTTAAATTGGAGTTTTGGGAATCTCCAGCTCTTTAAGGGTGCTCTTTCTTCTCTGTCAGATGATTCTGTTTTTCATCCAGGTTTTTCATGGATCGTGTCTTCATTAGAAAATATTTTTCTTTTGCCTTGACAAAAGCAGTCTTGCTATACTTGTTATCTGGTCAAAGTGCTACTCTACTGTAAATAACCACTTCCCAAACGTACTCCTTTGGTATTTTCAATTTCCTTCTTCAGTTTAAAGCAATAAAGATAAGCTATCTGTCTTTATTTTCAGTGCCTATCAAGCCTGCTTCTACTTGATACCTCTCAGGAGGTTGAATTTGGTTATGAGCAACTTCCAGTGCCAACTTCCATCATTTGATTACTTATTTTTCAGACCACACTGCGTATTTTCTACCTAGCTGTCTCTCATGTGTTGGTTGACTTCTTCATAAATGGAACTGTTCACTCTCCTTTAAATATCTTCTTAAAAGGTTTTTGTATGGTGAAACTCAAAAGAATCCAGCTGGACAGCAGTTATATTGCAGGTATATTAATGCCAACACTTATCACAGTAGTACTGTGTCACTGCAGTTGTACTCTGGTATAATTTCTCTGTTGCCTCTTTCAGGTGTATCTACTCTTTGTTCTGTGGTTATTCATGGTCCATCATAATGAGAATGGTCCAAGGTGAGGCCTTTGAAAGTTAATGGTAATACAAATAAACAGTAACAAATACCCACTGGATACTGCTGTATAGCTGTTGGATTCTGCTGTGCATAATGTCACATATTTAATGCAGAAAGAAAGCCCCATAAAAATGACAGAAGAATTGAGATTCACCCAGATAAAATGCTAGCCCTAGAGACCTTCTCAGTGGCCAAATTCAAGTCAGTAGCTACTAGCATTGTGTCCTGGAAGCATCTCTCCTCTTCTGCATAGCAGTGAGAACAGACTCTCTCTTCTCATAGAAGGATGCAAATGCAAATACCACAAAGTTCTGCAGTGTGTGCAAAAGGCTAAAAGACATTTTGTACTTCCATAATGCTCTTCTGCTCCTTAGCACATTCCCTTCCTTACGCAGCATCTCTTGGTACAGAAATCTCAAATGACCACAAGCAGTTGTTCCAGCCATACTGTTGCTCAGTCCTTTTTCAGATACCATTTGATCTCTGTTTAGAAGGAACCTACACTAGTTTTGATTTGGTGTCTTGATACATTGCTGTCTTGTAGTACTCCATTTCCATTGTGCATTGAAGGTAATGATTCTTCAGAAGAGTGATAAGTATGAATTCCATCAGGGACTTCCCAGGTATGTCACTCTCTTTCAGCAAATGGGTCTGCCTGTAGTCTGCATGTATCTCTCTTTCTTTCAAAGGGACACTGAAATATGGTATAGACTATACAGCAATCATAGAATGTGTAGTGCCTAGCTGATAAAGAGAGAGTAGATTGGACTGTGCAGACAAATGGCATTTTATATGCCCAAGAAAATATAGTCAGATATGTTAACTGTATCAAAATAGAACACTAAACAACTACAAATGGTTCCATATCTGAATAGAAGTCTAGTAAGAGCTCTAGACTAGCTAATGGGATGGAGGCAGTGAGTGTGAATTACTGTGGGAGACTGGAGAGGCTCTACAACCCAAAAGCCTGCTCATTAGAGTTCTCAACTATCTATATACAAACTGGATAAACTTAACTTTGGGCCACATTAGGTCATCATGGACAGACTGTGTTTTAAGTAGCCAGAGAATCCAGAAGAAGGAATTAGTTGATTAGCCTAGATTAGCACAAAAGAAGTGACTATAGAAACACAATTCACTTGCAATATCTCGTACAATAATCACATTTCTCATGTTTGCAGAACATAAAAATATTAACATAAAAAGGAAAATCTGGTTTTGTTAAATTAAAAAAATGAATATGAATGATGATGCAGTTTAAATACTAAAAGCGTTAAGGCCTCTATTTTCTGATTCTAACTCAGTTGAACAAGAATGGTCCAACACAACTAACAGGCAAAGGAAGTTGCTAGAAATAAAGAGAAGTTCTGGGAAAAGAAAAAGAGTTCAAGCAAGCAAAGCAGAAAAGAGCACAATTCTGGCAAATGTAGACCTATTATAAGGCAGAACAAAAAGATTTAAAAATGCAACAGGCTAAAATCCTAAAAGCCAAACCCCCATTTTTATCCCCAAGTGTAAATTCTGCACGTAGGGAGGTGAGTTAAATAGATAATTGCAGACAAAGAGAACGCTTAAAGCTATTGCGGAAAGAAACAAATGGACTCTTTGCAATGACAAAGTTTATTACAAGGAGATTAGGGAGATCCCTAAATAAAAATTATTCCCTATAAAGGAACATTTCAAGTTTAAAATATCACTGAAGTATTTTCTTGTGAATTGATTGACTGAACATTAGCAGATTGCCAGATAGCATGTTATTCATTCAGTAGTCTTAGAGAAAATCAGAAATTAAATTGGCTAGCCATGAACTGGGTTGTATCATCCAGCACTTAAATTAGCCTTGATAAGAGAGGAATGGGAAGTAACAAATGTGGCACGAGTTTTAAAAAGGCCTCCAGGGATGATTGTGGACTAATGGACTAATAAGTCTGACTACCATGACAAAGTGCCAGTGAATGTGATAAAGGATATAATTAATGGGAACATGGATAGATGTAATAGGCAACCATCAGCTTTGCTTTTGTACAAGGTAGTTTTGTCTCAGGGCTTTGTTAGTTAACTAAAGGAATCAACAGATACTTATGAAGGGGTGACCTGAAAGTTTTTTAAAAGCTCTATTAACTGAGACTCCCTTAACTGAGTTACTTTAAATTCCTTGTGGATTATTAAAGGCTTACAAGGTAAGGAAAGTTAGCCACTAATGGGGAGTTTAAACAACACCACCTCACAAGGATTTGTGTTGGCACCTTTGCTGGTCCACCTGTTCCTAAATCGTCTGAAAAAGTGCAGTGATAAAAAATGAAGATGATGAAAGGGAAATATTTAGCTGGAGTCAGAATTAATGTTGACCCTTAAGAGTTGCAGAAGGAACTCACAGCAGGGCCTCTGGTGGTCTAGGAGCCATGGCTTTCACAGAGGTCAGATATCACTGACCCTTCTGCTCAGCCATATCTGTCAGTGGAGCAGTGACTGTTGGATTGCAACAGTCATCAGTCTGTGAGCTCAGCAGGCTATGACAAGTCCTGCTGCTCAGGAAGGTATAGACTTGTTGGCTGTTCCTTCCAATCACAGCAGAGACTGCAAGTTGAAGAGGGGACTTTTGCCCTCCCTATTTCTCAGGCCTAACAAGTTTAAAGAACAGGTTTTGATCCTGGGGTTCCTGCCTGTCACAAAGGTGGAATAACACTGTTAAACTGATAGGTAGTATTTTGCTGCTGTGAGAAGCCAGGACTTTCCAGCTGTCTTACTGGTGTTTGCATGGTTTTTTTAGATCATTCTCTATGGAGTTGATGCTAGCAAAAAATGAAACAGAAGTACTATTTGGTTTAAAGCCTTGATGAGAGTGCTACAAAAGTCAGAAACCTATGAGTCAAAGATACAGCATGGCTCTTCTGCAGAAACAGTAAGTGGATCAAGATTTCTCAGGAATAATGTTGGCTGAGGAGTGGGTAATGTGAGAAGTCTCTAAAACCATGAATACATGGAAAGGTTTAGTAGGGGATTGTAACACCCTGCTTCTCCTAATAGAGGAATCAGGGGCCTTTGGTCACTGTTTTGTTCAATTTTGGTAATCTTTAGGATGGCAAAAGGCTGCTTAATGCTAGTTTCATCTGACATAGCTTTATGGATGCATCTTTTCAAGTGCACAAAACTCAGCTGGTTACTTATTTTGAAAATGTCACTTATTCTGAACCAGCTGTGGCCAAAATCCAACCTGTGTAGAAACACAGCTTTTCTGTAAAAGAGGTTTGTAGTCCTCATTGATAGATGATAAAATTTCAGACATTAATCAACTGTAGAATGGTCCCATTTTCCTAAATGTGCAGATTTTTTAATTATCATCTTCTGTTTGTATCAGGATTACAGATGGGCAGATGAGTTTTACTTCCATTGTTTGCAAACCTATGGGCAGTAGAGAATGCCAGTTTGCTGCCACTTCAGAAAGCAAAAAACAGTAGCAAGACCTAACATTAATCGTGGGATAAATCATATAAAGAAGCAGAAATGTTTCAGACAGGAAGCAGAAACACTAGAGGAAGGAGTGGACTAAAAGACAGTGTTGCACCTTTGGAGCATCTGGAATAGTTTCCAAACTGTGGCCCACAAACCCCTCATGGACAATAAGGCTGTGGTAAGTTGAACAGCTCATTAGCTAAACCATAGTTAATTGTGTTTTAAATAGTGTTTCCAATTAAAAAATTGATCAAATGAGGGTATAGTGATTTTTGAAAAATGTTAAGGGCTGATAATGCTCTGCTGTTCTAAGACCATGGAAATCACTGTTCTGGAGTGCATGAAATGGTAGAGAGCACTCCCCACATCCTCAGCTTTAGATAGATTGCACGCGTCTCCACCAGAAGTATTAGGGAGAGACTCCCAGGAAGGAGCCAGGAAGAGCAGACTAGTAGCATTAACCCTTCTTCACCATGAGGGTGTTGGGACACTGGAACAAGTTGCCCAGGGAGGTGGTAGAAGCCCCATCCCTGAAAGTTTTTAAAGCCAGGCTAGATGGGGTTCTGAGCCGCCTGGTCTAGTGTGAGGTGTCCCTGCCCATGGCAGGGGGGTTGGAATTAGATGATCTTTGAGGTCGCTTCCAACCTTGACAATTCTTTGATTCTGTCCTCACCAGGCCCTCCCCAGTAACAGAATTATGGGGGTCTTAATCATTGCATTTTCCTTGAGTGTCACTAAAAGTCTCTGCTACCTCTACTTTTCACCTATACTCGTGACTAGTAGAGTTAGTTTTCTGTGAATAAATGTTCAAGTCTTGGGTCCTCATTAAAAAAAGATTAAACTTGTCAGCTTCACTAGGCAAAGGATGTATCTGCCTTTGAGTTACTACCTGGTTTCTCATTGCCAGAAAAACTCTGTTGTGATTAACAAATGTAAACTTTCCTGACTACCCTTTCTGTGATTTTTTTTCCCTAATGTCCAGTCTAAATCTACCCTGTTGCAGTTTGAGGCCATTCCCTCTCGTTCTGTTGCCAATTTCCTTATCAAGTCTCTTATTTTTTTTTCCTACTGAAAAATTTCCAGAATCGTGAAACATTTAAATTATTGATGCTTTTAGTTGCCCTTGACATAGGTTACTTCCCATTGTCCTGAGTATCATATAAACACATCCCTAAGGAACTTGTAGAGGTGTTGTCTTTTCCAGAATACTGCACAACTTTGTTAGTGTCACATTTGAGAAACACTAAATTTACTCAGGTGGTGTAAATATATTTATCTTGAAGAAATCAGCTGCCTAATCTAAAATTACTATAGTAATTGTACTATTTTACGAAATTTATGAACTACAGGAAGTTGGCAGACAAGCATGCTCTTCATAACCTTTTTCTGTTTCATATTCCCTACTCTTATAGTGAATATGGAACAGAAATACATATGGAACTGAAGTATATGGAAAATGAGGAGGGTTATATTATCTTGCTGAATATCTGTTGAAAACTTATATGATTCTGAAGGAAAAGACTTCAGAAAAGATTCAGCAATGACTTGGTGAGGCTTAAACTACAAGCAGAATATGAGATTGAGGGGAATCTTTAGCTTGTATCAAAAAGAAAGGGAGGAGAGGGTGACTTCTGCTATGTGTGGAAAGAAGTTATTACCTGGTGTCATCTGTGGCTGACAGGAGAGAGAGATTCATGAGTCTAGGCAAGGCATATGCATGCAAAAGCAGTGATGGGTTTGATTTGGAGGACTGGAGACGAGGGTATGCAGAGAAAGAATTTGGAATGGGGATCAGAATGGGGTTTCTGTAACAGGGAAATCACAGTTGGATAAATACATTTGTGTCAGTTGGAAGTCACTTTACCACAGAACCTCAGAATTGGGTCCACAGCCTTTTCAAATTCTGGAATTTCAGAAACCATTCAGGTGAATATGAAAAATGTGAAAGGAAGAAACTGAAATGGAGGGAAGGAAATTATTTTCCATTACAGAAGGAAGAAAAAGGTGAAAAACTATGCAGTGAGCACGGGAGAAATGATAGGGTGAAAATGGAAGACTCAGGTAAGTATTTACCCTAATATTTTGTATTTAGTGCTCAGACATACTGTACTTGATGCTTTCATGGAGAACAGCTTTCTGACTAGCTGCTGTGCTGAGCTGTACTTTACACTGTACATTTTTAGTTTACCACAGTTCTTCTAAGGAAGGCTTTGAATTGACTTTCAGAAGAACTAACTTGAATCGCAGAATGCATTATCCTACTAGAAAATAACTGCCTCAGTGTTAGCTCTTAAAAGACACACAATTGGACATAAAAAAAATCAAAGCCAGTTTTTGTATATATTTCTGTTAATATCAGTCGTTACCATTTGAGGCAGGGCAATGGCAGGCAGCAACACTTAGAAGTGGCAAAATTTGTCTGCAGAATCTAATCATGATAGTGCTGAAATTGACAATTGAAACTTGCTAATTAATCATCGCTGAACAGGACTAGGCAAAGTGAATTCATTCGTAACCAAATGTAGGTATAGAACAATGGGTTACTTACATTTGCTTTCATTAGAGGTTAGACATCAGTGCATGGGTTACATGGATATGTAAGCTGTAATAAAATAAAATAAGTTAGGAAATTGGCCAAAGAAAAGTTTAATTCCATTATTTGTTCATTTATATGTTGAGTTAGTGCGTGATTCTTATGAGTATATATGGTAACACAGCAGAAGTTTAGGGAAGTTATGCACTTTTAAACTGAGCATTTAATTAATATTTATGTGGTGACTATAACTGGTCTTCATGAGTTGCCATGCTAAAAACTTGCTTATTTTTAGATACAGTGATAGGAAACTCACATTTTCTTGTATTCACTTGGTGATATGTGTAAAATGCCTTAACTGTCCACCTGTGCAACACGTCAGTGTAACTGAGCCCTGAACTCTCTCCAGCACAGAAGCATCTCTTCTAAAATAGCCTCAGACTGAGGAGAGAAGAAGTAAAAATGGGTGGAGCCGGGAGAGGTTTTACTGTGCTAAATCACAAATAATTTTGAGGTGATAATATCCACTTTTTAGAAGGTAGTGTATTAATTCTCCTGACAGAGAGAGAGATATGCATAAGAATTGTGCTATAAATTAATGTGTTATAGAGTTCCCTCTCCCATGTGGTGTACGTGTTGCTGGGCAGCAGTTTTTAAGGGCTTTCAGTGAAGGTAGCAATACTGGAAAACTGAGATAGTTGTAATCTATGTTCATTCTAAAAGAAAATGAAATTATATGCACATACAACTTCTGAAAGCTCTTAAATAAGAGACCTCTTGCTGTATTTTATAATTAGCCCTTACTGTTCCGTTGTTTTGTGTTAATGTTACACTGTTTTATGCTACATGATTCTAGAACTGGTTTGCCCATATAAATTATTCAGTGCAAAATCACATTTCAGATGGATCCATATACAGATTTTAAAAATGTCTTTTTGTTTGTGTTGTAACTGACAACTCTGTCCTCGGGTAATAGACAGTATTGGAATGACTGTATTCTGAAATAGGTGTTAATGGAAGACCATTGTATGCACAGGTCTCCAGTAAGGTATGAATTGCAGAATCCCAAGATTCTCTTGCAGGCTTTCCATACTACCAAGAAAGTGCAGACTATAAGCAATCCCTGTGGTATATATTCCAGCCCCCAAATCAGTGTCCAGGAAGAGAGCTCTGTTTGCCACTCCCTGTGGTTGTTTATGCTCTAGTATTGCAGTTCTGTAAGAGCAGTCTTGGGTTTGTGTCTGGACTGCAAGCCACTGAAGGGGGTATGAAGATATTGTCTCCACAAACCTGCTCTGCACTGAAGCTTCCTGCGCAGAGTCTGGGCTACATACCAGCTTTAAACTCAGCCCTTCACCCACGACTCTGTATTTAATGATAGTTATATTATGACAGTTACTTTAAATAAGTGTTCATGACTGTGACACAGGATCTTAGCTTTTTTTTCAAAATAGTGTTTGCTGTATTTAGTAACAAATACTGAAATATCAACAGTGCTGTTTTGAGTTCCAGTTAAATGTGATATTTCCTGAACCAGGTCTTAATGTTGGGAATACAGAATCCCAATGATGTCAAGCTCTGGTTTTTACTTACAGCAGATAAAGCCCCTTAGTGCATAACTAGTCCTAGTAGAAAAGCAAACTTCATTTTATTTGGGTCAGGCTTAATTTTTGTGCTCGGTAGAGTGAGCACAAGTAGCATTCAGTAATAAAGAAATATTATGCAGCAGAAACCTATTGCATGTTCTGTGCAGATGAAAGTAATTTGTGATTTGTTTTTGTTCAAAGTAAAGGAAGCTTAAAATATGCCACTTCTCATATTGTTTTAATCCCAGTGTTGTTATTCTTACGTATTCTTCTTAAAGATATGCTGCTAGGTACAAAAATACCTAGTGAGTTACACACAATGAATTATGTTTCAAATACATGATTCAGAGCCCCAGATTCACACCTTAGAATGGGACAGATCAGTCCTGCTTCGAGCTGGCTAGCTCAAACTAAGAGTTAATTGAGTGGCCTGTTGCCTTAAGAGAGGAATAACCGAGCATTTGACACCATCCTATGTAATTTCTGCAAACCTCTTTATTTTAAAGAAGGGTTACTTTATTCCTCACCTTTTCTGTCGGAGTTCTTTTACTAGTTCTAAAATGAACAAGAACAGCTGTTACTGTTGCTGTTTCCTGTGTGTTTTGTTCTTTCCTGTCCTTTTTGATCTTATCTTTCCCTGTTTTGTCGTTGTTGTGGTTTGCTTTTCTTCTTTTTCCTGGCTCTTTTTAGCTACCATCTCTTCCGAAGCTTTTCTCTTGCTACCTCTGACCATCCTACCTTCCTTGTTGAGATTACTGTCCTAACTTCTGATGAGGAAGATTGCTGACCCTTTCCTTTGATGCTGATACCAGTATTTTCTGTGGGAGATAGTACTCTAGTGAAGACATAGAAGAAGCAGATAATGGCACTCATTGATTTTTTTTATGGCTTTGAATAGTCAAGAAGTATTTTTCTTCTGCCTTCCTATAAAATATGCTGGTTTCCTAATTTGTGATTTGTATTTGTGATTTAAAGATGTAAAATCAAATGTGAAGCATTAAAGACAATTAAATGTAACAAAATACAACATCAGTCTTTATTTAAAAAATGGAGTCCTACATGGCTCACTTCCAACAAGTGAAATAGTTTTTAAAAGTTGTGTATTGGTAAACTCTGACTTATTAAAAGGTGAAATTATTTTCTTCCTCCCTATGATAATACTTGCTTGATTTATACCTATTAAAGATATCTCTCTCTCCTTGAGCTTGCTGTCTTCTTCCTTTTTTTGTTCCATTTATTAACCTCAGTTGCCTGTTTCTTTCTACACTGGACTCTCCCAACTCTTTTGGTTCAATACATATGCATCTGTTTGCCAAAAACATTGCCACAAGGGTGATCACATATATTCACTTCTAAACACTGGATCTGCTACGTCAGGACTTCCAGTAAACCAAATGAGAAACTTAACAAGTCAGTGACAGGATTTAAGTTTTTTATGACACAAAGTACTTTGCCTCCTACATCAATGCAATAATAATTATGGTCAGAGATGAACATTTATGCAAAAATGTAGACATATTGTTCAGTATAGGCATGCTAACTTAAAAAGAACATCTGAATTAAAGCAAGCATGCTGCATTCAGAAATCACATGGAAGGAGCTTTCAGATTTTATTTGCAGATGAAAAGAAATGGTGATGGAAAGAGTGTTTTGTATTGATAAGTAATATAAGCAGTTAAAGTTTTTATTGGAAAATAAAAGATGTACATCCATAAAATTGGGAAAAAATCTCCAAACCATCCTTTGTTATAGCAGAAATAGTAAAAAGAAGTTAGTGTTGGGTTGTTTTTTTTGAGGGGTAGCTAACTACATATTTTAGTATCTATCCTAAATGTTCTTTAGATAATCTAAATTCTTTGGATTGCAACAAAAGGAGTGCCCAGAACACGATGCAATGCAAACAGTTAAATTCAGAACTTTTGTTTGTATCTAAAATATGATTCTGAAATGCCTGCTGACATTCAAAGTAATTTGCAAGAATAGTAATAATAGCAACTTACTAGAAAATTCCTGGAGGTGTGGCTGAAAGTGTCATGTATAATGCCTAAAAGTTTTTAACAAGTGTAGTTCTAAGCAGGACTTTGCATAATTTTTATCCTATTAACAAAGTCCCTTCTTTGCCAGATTAAGTTACTGAGCATGAGGATGACATTACAGACAAGGATTAGAAAGCAGAGCAAGTTTGGAATCTCTGAAACAGTTACACTGATGATGAGTCCTTATTTTGTACACTAGTGGCAGTGAAGGTTTTTTTGTTACAGTGAATCAACTGCAACTTATTTTGTATAAATGAACTATATAAAAATTATCTGTAGGAAGAGTGTTAAAAACTATGTAAAATCTGTTAGGATTTTCTGGGGTATATCCTCAAATGGTACAAATTGACATGCATGAAGTTAAGTCACTAGTGCTTACTGAAGATTTGTCCTTTGTGTCAACTATATAATGCAACACAGATCCCTTAATGCTTGTATTTGTTTTGCAGCAGAGTAGTTAGGGAATAAGAACTTGGTCATCATGAGAAACAATACAAGTTAACAATAGCATATTACTGTTAGAAGGAGCACAGTCAAACTGACTTATATTAGCACTAGTTGTAGAAAATCAGTTTTAAGAGTACTGCTTGTTAAGTTACAAAACTTAATAGTACTATTACTAAAATTTAGAGTTATACTTTGAAGAGAAAATTATTTTTACAGTCAAGTTTATGCATTTTTTTTTAATCTGCAGGTTTTGTCTGATAATGTCTCACTTAAAACAACTGGTTAAAATATCTGTCTTTTTAATATATGAAGAATAGTGAGGAGAGCATAGCTGGAAATACTTAATAAAGCAGGAAAGATTTTTTAGCAAATGATTAAGTGTAACCATAGGGAAACATTTGTAAAAGGGGAATAAAGTTGAGTGACTGCTGCTACGCTGAGATGTGTAAGCATACTTCATCTATTGAGTCCTGCAGGAAACAATCACAAAACATTAGGGCTTTATGTTCACAAACACAACTTAGAGGTGCAGTAGCACTACAAATGACATGAAATGTTCTTTGATCACATTGCAAACAAGTCTGGCTAAGACATAAATAGAATAGAACTATCTGTTGCTACATAAAGAAGATAAAGTGAGGGAAGTGTAACTTAGGAAGCAACCACTCTGCTTGCAGGTTCTGCAGTTCTCATGGCTGGCAGACCGAAATAATTTCTCAAATGAAGGTGGATGATGGAAAATCCATGAAGATTGTGCTGCAAGTTTGTTTCATTTGACTTTCTCTGAGATTACAAAGACTTCTATGATGTGTATACACAGGTGTTATATTCTATATGTATATAAAAAAAATGTGTGAAATGCTGTAAAAGAGGAAATTGAGTTCTATGCAAGACCTATTTCTAAATAGGCTACAGGATAGTACTTAAAACAACTGGAAGAAGTAATAAGGGTTAATTCAGTCTTGGATCTGATAGTGATCAGAAAACAAACAAACAAATGACACTAGATCTAAAATGAAGACCTTATGAATGTATATATCATGTTTAATAAAGAGACCAGAAAAAGGTCCCATGTTGTGTAAATCACTGACAGAGATGTAAAGAGTTTGAAGAGTCATAGTAGAAAGCTGATTCTGCATAACACTGTGATAGAATAGGAGCAAGATTCCATGGTAAATAATTGTTCAGTGAGCTATAAAGTAGGCAAAAAGAAAATGGAACTGGAAATGGGAACTTTAAGCTTGCCATCATATAAATATAAAATAAAGTGGAAAGAAAGCTGAGGCCATGAGATGCTGTCTGAGAAACCCTAGTTACCTGCTTAGGATAGTTTTGTTAATATCATTTGAAAACATATGAAACTTTTAAATAAACACTAGAAAACTGTTTTGGTTTTTTTTTCCATTCTCAGATTTCTTCAACTTTTAATGTTTCTGTTTGTTTCCAATAGAGTAAAACTGAGTAAAAGGAAATCTGACATTGCCTACAAATCAGATGATTTATTTGGAAGGACAGCTGAAGAGATGGCAAACAAAAATGGTAATTGAAAATACAGAAAAGCATCTGAAAATATGAAAGAGTCTGGATTTTGTACCCCTGTTGAGCCCACTAGAGGTAGCATGAGGTAGCCAAGAATCATCCCTACTCACAGGCTCAAAGTTTTACTACTGTGGGGAAATCACAGTGAGCCTAATACTAGTCTGTCTCTCTCCTGTGCCAACAGTGCTAACCTTTTGCACAGGTTTAGTGATGAGGGAATAAGAAAGTTCATCTACTCTCTGCTAATTTTCAGCTGCATTTAATTTCTTAGGAGACCTCTGTGCTAGAAAACAAAAGGGACCACAACACAGTCAGGAGTTGGTAGCAAATTATGACTCATATTTGCAAGACCAGCCTATCTGGTGTCATGATCAGGGTGGCCTCGTTAATACTGTCTACTAAACAGTCCCTAACTCATGATCTTGCTGCGTTTTACCAGAGTGCTGGCTGGACTGGGCCAAAACTCTACCAGAGGGTGCTAACAGTTAATGGCCATGGTTTCTCTCATGGTAGAGCTCAAGCATGTGCCTAGGTCCTGTTTAGCTCAGTAACACAGATGTACCCCTGTGAAGGATGTCCAGTCAGCAATAGTTAGAGCTGCACTAGCCTGCTCTAAATTAAACACACAAGGGCATAAAAAGCAATCATCTATGGGGTGATTTCAGACCACTGTTTCCAGAACACGAATGTCAACAAATGTATAAATTCACATATAGTGGATGGCTCAGTTAAAAGGGAAGAAAGCAGAGAGAGTCTGAAAGATGGGTAAATTAAGAAAGAGGGGGACAATAAAAGGTAAAAAGAGGACTTCTCTCGTGTGGAAGTATTTTTAAATGGAAGCCAGTTAGATTTGTGAATATTACATTTAAAATAAGCAATGTTACAATAAAGAAGTCAGTGTATGACCACTTGGGTAAAAAGATTTAGTTAATTATTAAAATGCAGTTTGAGTCTCACCTATGTGGATCATCTTGCTGGATAATGCATTTGCTCTTGGTGTTTTATTCTGAGACTTTCCAGGACTTGATTCTGGAATGTGCTTACCTTGATATAAAAGAGGGACCTCACAGTTCATGTGATTTGAAAAGTGCATTACTGATTATTTATATGGGTTTCAAAAAGGGAAATGCAATATTTTGAGATTAACAAAGTCTCTGTATTGCTTGGACAGTTTTCCAGTACATGATGTAATTACTATTAGGATCCAGGTCCTATTTTGGCCCAGTGAAGTCACTAGTTATTTTGATCATGATTTCAAATTCAGATTATAGAATACTACGTGAAGGGTGCACAAAAAGGGAAAATGAAATTACATTTGCAGCTTACTTTGTGACATGGCATTAACTGCTAAAGTCTGAAGACAGAAAATAAAAAGGGAAGGGAAAATGTAGCAAATCAGACAATGTTGGTATATAATGTATTAGCATTCAGTTGAATACTGTCTTTTAAAGTTACTCAGAGGTAAAGAAATTAGTGGCTCTAATGAAAACTGTATGGAGGTTCTGAAAGGAGTCAGGTTCTCCTCTGAGTGCTGAGGACATAAAATACATAAATAAACAAGTGGGGCAATTTTTTTAGAATGTCTGAAGTCAAGTAAAAATGGCCAAAAGTTGAGAAGGAAGGTTGGAAGTAGGTATTTAGAAACAATTCTTAATAGGAAATTATTCTTAATGGAACACTGGGAAGCAAACTGACTGTCATAACAACCATTCAGCAAAAACTTTGTCTATAGAGCCTACTGTATTTGGAGAAGCAGTCCTGCAGAAATGCAGGCAGATTTCCTGGGGAAGCAGCTAGGTGTTCTGGCTTTACTGTATTGCCAGCAACTGTACACACAACACAATAGGGAGCTACACTTCTGTACCTTGAGCTTGCTCGGGTTTCAGTAGAGTTATATTCTTGCAAATAATAGAAATATCTTCTTATTAATAATAGAAACTGCATTAAAAGATGAAAAATACAAGAAAGCAGGATTTTATACACAGAGATGGAGAAAAACGTAAAGCAAATCTGTCGTGTATGTTACATTCTTAGCTGAAAAAAACTTTCTTATAATGACATTGTAATTTTGAAATGCAAATGCATTATATAAAGTTATACTACTGTGATGCCCTTGAGCACAGTTTTAGAAAATGACATGAAACAACTCAGTGAAATATTTGAAGTTGTCCACTTCTCCCTGGATACATTGCATATTCTAAATCTAATGACTGAACTACCAGAACTGGTAGTTCCTGTTTTGAGGAAAAAGACATTTTAAGACATCTATGAAAGGAGATTCTGAAAGATGCCCTAGCAGATAATGCATGTACAGCTGCCTGCTAGAGGGGTTCTCCTAAACTGCCTTTCTCTTCTCTCTGAGCACGTTCTGGGCTTAAAAATCATTTACCTCTCCATGTTTCCTGAGAAAATGTAGGGACCTAGACTTTAGAAGCTGCTGGAAGCTAAGTTGGAGTATGGCAAGGAGGAGATGACTACATCATAATTTTGGTTGAACAGTACAGGTATAGGAAGAAAGTTTCTCCAGAGATGATGAATGGATGAAGCAGGAGTCTTATGCTGCTGTGAGCCCTTCAGCCTATTTACTTATGCAGCATATTGAGAGCACACCTAGGTACCGCGGGATTTGGGTGGTTTACAGATGCAGAGATGAACTAGATTACAAAGAAGAGCTACTAAATTTCAGGAATTCATTTTGAAAGCACCCTATGAATAGACGATATAAATATTAGAAAGCAAAACCCAAATGTAGAAACCACTTCTTAGAAGAACTTTCACATGCAACTATGATGGAGTTGCATCGTCTGTGCAAGTGAAGTAGAGCAAAGCAGCAGAAAATCTGGGCTAGATGTCATAAACCGCTGCACAGATTGTAACTTTATTTCTCCCCACCCCTTCTTTCCAAAGAAATTATGTGGAGATTCCTGGGATAAGCTACCTCTAACTGAAGGAAAAAAAACCAGTAGAGACTGGCTTCTCTAAAGGCAGGAAGGCAGGCTTCTGGAAGTAAATTTGAAAACAGACAGCCATTGCAGCCTCTAAAGCACTTCTTTGATCTGCTGTTATCTTATGTCCTCTGCTTTACTTTTCGTGGTCCAGAATATTTCTGCTTTATTCATTGCAGAATATGACATACATTTACCACAACCAAAAGGAGGCTCCAAAGTATACTTCAGCTAGCTACTAGCAACATCCTTCTACTGCCACTTCAGCAGACATTTTGAGACAGTAGAGATACAGCCTTTGAATCAAACCTTCCTTTTATTGTGCTTGATTCTCAACGAAATCTAGATTTATGCTTGCCTGTCCATCTGTTTATTAAGAATATTGCAAGTTTTTTATGTGTTACACATAAAAATAGAAGTTACAGTATTACTAAGTAGAAGGTGTGCAAAATCCCTGTTTTATCCAGTTCCATGAAGGACAAAAAAGAAAACAAAGAACAAGTGACTTCTTCACATTCAGAGAACATCCAAAGAAGGTACCAAAGAGATGGGCGGGTATTGAGTTTTCGAGAGTCTGTGAGGCCTGCTGCAGGCAGGTCGTGCTATTACCTGTTCATTCAGGTTGTGCTATTACCCTGCTTACACTGCGTGATCCTCCCGGGCAAGAAAGCTGGTTTCAGCACTGTCAATACCCTTTTTGCTTGGCTTCTCATTCTGTCTAGCACATGCTCTTCAGGTGTGTATGGCTTTGTAGAGGTAACAGGAAAGCATTCTGCATTCAAAACACATGCAGTCTCTTTAAATTCACAAACAGATAACTGGAGTTTATCCTTTGACAGAATATCTGGAAAAGTCCAACTCCTAAATAAAACCAGAACTTCAATGATGCCTTTTACTTTCTGTGGTTAACAGTCTATTCTTACTGTGATAAGTAAAGCCTGTTAACAATAAAAATGAAACCTAGTATCTGTGCTGTGATAATGGAACCCTAAAGTGAAATTAGTTATTGATGTTAGAAAGTATCACTAGTATTTGTGCTCCAAACCTCAGCATACTTTATTTCCCTGTACTCAGAAACAACGTTAAAGAATATACATGGTTCACGTTACCAACATTCATGGCCTTGATTATGGTGTGAATCATCCATGTATATGCTTTTGTTAGAGCATGAAATATGTAACATAAGAGAGCAAGGATGCTGAGGGAATGAATCATTTGCCTGGTCAGAATACTGACAGAATTCAGTCTAATCAGAATACTGGCCAGCATGTCTGTTCCTTCAGTTTGAAGCATGATGAGAAAACTGTTTATTACTGTCAGCTGCTTAAGGACTTACATGTTCATGTGAAACAATAATTGGAAGTCTTAAAGTGTTTTTCTTTTAATGGTTATTCTTGTATTGGGTCTGCAACAAGAAAGGCTGTGAAAGTGTGCAAATGGACATTTTATTGTACCTTTTCCCCTCAAATTGTGTTAGAAAACTTTCAATTATTAAAAGCAGCTGTTTTAAAAATGTGAGTAGCGTACAGAGAATCAAGTGGCTTTCACTCAACCTCTTGGAAAGGAAAATCTAAGTAAGAGAAGTAGCACTCCTTGATTTTGTAGCTCACTCTGTCTTATCTTGGTATAGAACCTAGAGGCTCCAGTTGTAACGTTTCTGTTGAATGCTGCACTTGAGTGATCTGGATTTACCTGTTTGGGGTTTATTATTGTTTTATTTTTAAGGAGGAGACATCTACTTGTGTTATTTTAGAATTAACCTAGAAATGAGAGCACCAAAGTTAACTGATCTGGAGGAAGATTGTTGTGAGCTTCAACAAAATTACTCAGGGATGTGAATCACATATGGCTGCACCTTTATGTTAATATGGTTTATATAGAAGAAAAACCAGTATAGGTCAGAGAAGCTTTTGGAGGAACATGTCTAGCAAATAGCTTTACAATGTTTAACTCACTTTTTTGGACAAGGTTGGGAGTAAAATAATGCCTTTAGAAGTCTGATGAAAGGGAAAGCAGGATTTCTTTGATTCGTGAAAGTCAGAGAAGTAGCTTATGATCCAAGACGTTTCATGAAGAGATGATTCTAAATAGTGAGATGCTTTAATGAATTGGACAAATTGAGAAAAATTAAAAACTACTAAGGCTCCTTCTACTTACGCTTGAAGTCTAAGGTTGTCTGGTTTTGCTTGTCAGAACTTGCTTTTCAATTGAACATTCAGATATTTATAGCTTGAAGTTATAAAATGCAAACTGTATTTTCAACTTTCCCATTTAATATTTTATTGAGTAGCTTAAATGTATTTTTTGCTGACTAAAGAGAATATTTCCTTAACTAGAGGGGATTTATGATGAGAAATTTAGTTTTCCTGCATACCTTCAGAGGCCCACTGCAGTCACTACAGAAATCCACCTCCAGCAAGGTGCCCATGTTTATATAATTAAGCTCATACAGTAAATTAAGTCTCCTTATGATCATTAACAAAACACAGTTTAAGCTAACCTACTAGATGTTTATCTTTGTATATTAATAAAGGAGTCAAAAGTTACTGGGGTTTAAGATTTTCCATAGAGTGATTCTTCAAGGAGTAGCATGTCCCATATTAACATTTCCTTTTTCCAAGAGAAACGTACAGCAGGGCAGGGAGAAGACTTCCCTTGAGCAGAAAACAGTTTATTTCTGAATTCCACAAGTAAAGCTGTAGTTAGGATTTAAGATGTCTCTTATTCAGTGTCCTAAATGCTGTAATTATGAGCTTCTGGTATATGTGCATTACTGGGGTCTACTTGTATTAGCAGGGAAGTCTGATAGAGGCAAGAGGAGCATGATTCCCAGCACAAGTTGCTGCCCGTGCATGTAGCGAGGGATAAAATATTCGTCAGCAATATGGTGTGTCTTTGATTCATGTATCTTAAAGTCCAGGGCCTGAAAAGACCTATTTTATTACTTCCATGCTCCCTGCAGGGACCTTGATAGTGACTGGCTTTGTGTTGCATGCTTTATGTATTTGTGGCCCTGGAGGGCAGAAGGGCTCTGCAGCGGGACCTTGACCGCCTGTACAGATGGGCAGAGGCCAATGGGATGGGGTTCAATAGCTCAAAGTGCAGGGTGCTGCACTTTGGCCACAACAACCCCATGCAGAGATACAGGCTGGGGTCGGAGTGGCTGGAGAGCAGCCAGACAGAGAGGGATCTGGGGGTACTGATTGATACCCGCCTGAACATGAGCCAGCAGTGTGCCCAGGTGGCCAAGAGAGCCAGTGGCATCCTGGCCTGCATCAGGAGTGGTGTGGTCAGCAGGAGCAGGGAGGTCATTCTGCCCCTGTACTCTGCACTGGTCAGACCACACCTCGAGTACTGCGTTCAGTTCTGGGCCCCCCAGTTTAGGAAGGACACTGAGATGCTTGAGCGTGTCCAGAGAAGGGCGACGAGGCTGGTGAGAGGACTCGAGCACAAGCCCTACGAGGAGAGGCTTAGGGAGCTGGGGTTGTTTAGCCTGGAGAAGAGGAGGCTCAGGGGTGACCTTATTGCTGTCTGCAACTACCTGAAGGGTGGTTGTGGCCAGGAGGAGGTTGCTCTCTTCTCTCAGGTGGCCAGCTCCAGAACAAGAGGACACAGCCTCAGGCTGCGCCAGGGGAAATTTCGGCTCGAGGTGAGGAGAAAGTTCTTCACTGAGAGAGTCATTGGGCACTGGAATGGGCTGCCTGGGGAGGTGGTGGAGTCGTCGTCCCTGGGGCAGTTCAAGGCAAGGTTGGATGTGGCACTTGGTGCCATGGTCTAGCCTTGGGCACTGTGGTAAAGGGTTGGACTTGATGATCTGTGAGGTCTCTTCCAACCTTGGTGATACTGTGATACTGTGATACTGTGATAGTAGTGGTTGCCTTTGTATTTGCAGTGCCATGTTGTACGTAGCACTCAGTGACTTGTTGAGCTTGTGGCTTTTTTCTCTCTTATTCTCTAACAGGCTATCCAGCCCGTTAGAAACAATAAACACCAGAAATAGGTTTCCTTCTATGACTGACTGCAGAAGCACATGTGCCATTGCAAACCAGAGACAGAGCCTTCCATGTCTGAAACTTCACAGAATGTGGCAGGAGGCTAGCAGTTCAGTGTCAGCTATCAGTGCCTCAGCACTTTCATCTCATTTCAGCTGTTTCAAATTCAGACTTAAGTAGAAACTAACAGACTTAAGTATAGCTTAACAGACTTAAGAAATCTCCTAACCAGCCGCTAGATTTTGAACTGCCAGCTTGCAAGATGCCTACTTTTTTCTTTGCTGCATGGACCCCTTTGTAAGACAGGAACACTGTCAGAGTGATACCCTTCAGTCTTTCTTGTGAACCAAGCAGGACTTTTCTGTTGGTTTTGTGTTCCCTCTACCTCCTCCTAGAAAAAGTAGCCAGCATCACAGCCTATCTCAAAAGATAAAGAACTAAAGTGTAGAAACACAACAGATGATTGACCCAGTTCAACACTAGCCTAGGACTGCATGATCAATATTGTCAGACATAAAACCAGCAACACTGATTTGAAACCCTTTGTTAAGGTTTTTCTGTTGTATGTATTATTGAAAGATTCTTACTTCCCAGAGGAGAGGTCCTAGACAGCAACAGGTCAATTAAATCAGCTTCCAGGTCATCAGCGAAAGCATCTCAGTATTTATAGTCTGTCAAAACCATGCTGTACTGCACCTTTATTGTGCACAAAGTTGACTGAAACCACAGCCTTGCAATTATTAGGTACATGCTGCATCAGATGTGTTCCTGTACACAAAGAGGCCCTCTCCTTGTTAAACTTTGAACAAACTATACTCAGGACAGTGTCATCTTCATACCTTAATGTGCCAGGGGTCTGGGTGACAGCCAGGTCTATTCGCAGATAAGGATTTGCACACATTCAAAATCTCTGCAATACTCAGGAGGTGCTCCGTATAAATCTCTTGGTGTCAGGACCCTCTGCCACAAACAAAAAGTACATTTGGGTTTGTTTCTCAGGGACTTACCAAACAAGTGCCAATAGTCAATGTGATAATTAATCATATGTTTTGTCAACAAGCTAGTAAGGGGCAAAACTGTCCTCAGGAGCTTTTGTGTGGCATACGGTTCTGAATTAAGCCAGTCAGAAAGGGGCAACAGTTGGGGTTAGAGTCGGTAATGTTAGAAGCTCTGAGCCTTTCTAGCCTTCAGCATACCTAACTATCACAGCAGGAAGTCAACAGCAGCGCTCTGTCTCCTAGAGCACCTTGTTCAGACAGGGACTTCAGAACATGTGCTTGTTCATACCAGACATGAATGTGTGTCTTGTTCTAACTAGAGATGCTGAGAGCTCCAGAAAACAATGTTTTGTTTACCTGTTCAATAGCATGGGGTTTATACATGGGTTTATTTTTTGTACCTTTCTTTGTGTCTCGTGAAACTTGCCATCTCTTTACCTGCTTAGCCAAACATACTCTTTGAAACAATAATCAGATCTTGCATCCAAAGCTGCTATGCTGGAAGCTGATAGGCTGGGAGTTAGCTAGGTGAAATCTGCTGACAGAAACTGTTTTGCAACAGTACAGACTTTTTGTGTCAGATAGTCACTCCAGAGTTACTTACAAACCTAACTGAAAAGCCTTTCTGTTGAGTGTCCTGGCATCCTCAGTCTCCTCTAACCTCTTCCACTTGGGTAGGATGGGGCTGTTCAATAGCAATGACACTAACTGCAGGTTACCTAATTCCTCATAAAGAAGATTTTTCTGCGACATCTGTTTGTCTTCTTTCGTACAGGGATAGAATATGCCTTACTTGGGATAAAATTTCTGAAAGGCCTTTGTTTATATTTTTACCTAAGAATGGAGACCTCTCTTAACCTATCTGTATGATTTTATAGTAATAGCTTGGCTTTTCTGTCTGCTTGGGAAAGTATTCCTGTGCCTTGTAGAACACATAGCATAGAGAATGGGTACTGTGTGGGTTGTGGGGCTTCTACTGAAATAATAGGAAACTCTCACAGGCTTCTGCCTGTGCCCACTTTAGGTCTACTGCCAACTCTAGGAACAATTCCCTCTCCTCCTTTAGGGGAAGCCTGAAGTACTTTATCTTCAGTTTTATGCTTCAGTTTTTAGATAAAGTTTATGTTGATTCCTTGAGCTTTAGTTCTTTGCAAGTAATTTTCTTAGAATGAGGCTGATTTCTGTGTGTTGGCACATTGTCTTACCTTCATCTGCACTCCTGACTGTTCTTTTAGATTCTACTTGCAGAAAGACCAGCAGGGTTGTAAGAGCACAATATGCATGACTGCATCTTTTCCTCTAACGTATCTTCCCTAACAGTGGGGAAGAATGGCTCTCTCGGAATGTACCCATCTAAGCTTCCAGTTCCCCAGGATCTTGGAAGGACTTCTGTGCATTAGCAGCTTCAGCATCTGCCACAGATAGCAGGCAAACTGGTGACTGATTGGCAGAGCTAAGAGGAAATAGATTTCCAGCACAAGGGCAATGGACTCCTCTTCAGAGACTTTAATTACAGCACCCCTCTAACACTACATCAAAACAGCAAGAAATGCTTTAAAATCACACATGAAAAGGATGGTCAGGGATGAGCCTTTCACCTCTCTATTAATAAAAAAATGAGGATGTATCAGATGAAGCTGGCACTAGTCAGGTTCAAAGGAAACAATACAATAAATTATATTGTTTTATATGTTCACAGGTAATATACTCATGACATTCTATGCCTAAAGATGGCGTGGATGAAAGAATTTCAGATGGATCAAAGGAGAGACTGAACAAGACCTTGGAAGAGAGATCTAGTAAATGTCATTGACTAGACAAACCCCATCCAGCTCAGGAAACTCTCCCAGCTAAAACAAAGTTGGATGCTAGAACTGAGGGGCATTATCAAATGCGTTTCTCCTGGTCCTGCTGTTCTCCGAGAGCGTACTTGGGTAAGAATTGGCTTGTATCTGCTGTTGGAGATAAGAAAAAGGGCCAAGTGTATGCCGGGCCTGAACCATTCTGACTTCTTCTGTACTCCTAAAATAAGGTTAATTTATAAATCTTAGCCTATTTTCTTTACAAAAAATAAAGAAATACTATCAGGATCTTCCACTCTTTAAATTCAACCAACTAGAACCAACCTTAATCAATCTTGTGCTTTTTCCTGCAGCGTCAGCTTTGCTTACCGCATAGCCTCCTTTTTCCTCACTTAATCATACCCTTACTTAAACCAGACTTCATCTTTATCTCTTTAGAAACCCATTACTACCATTGTAATTTTGAGGAGTGACTTTTATTGTTCCTTATGCTAGCTTTCATATTCTCTCTATACAGAGAGGAAATATTTGACCCCACCAAAAAAAAAAAGGTAAGAAAATTAACTGAAAATCCATAGGATAGTGTTGTTTCCATCACACTAGTTTGGGGAGCTCCATTCTGATCCTTGGTGAATGAATAAATTCAGTCCACAGATCTGTAATGGAATGTAAGTCAGTTCAGCAAGACATATTTGGACATTCTTGGAAATAACTCTCCTTCTCTTCCTTTCAGCTGAGGGTACTGACAGTAGGTTTATCCTCCTTAGTCACTCTTAAAGACAAGGAAATTCAGTGGGAACTCACTATGTTTAGCAGAGATTAAGGTGGTCAGTGCCTGTGTTCAGTTCCCTGGTTGTCTTAAAGTCCTTCCAGTTTTCACTAGACAGGCATATGTCACTGCAGCTAGAATTTGAGGAAGAGGGAAATAGAAGAGGATGGAGAAACAAGAGGAGATTCCAGAACCTTTCATAGCATCCTTTCACTCTCTGCCTCCTGCTGCTGGTAAACCTGCACCTGAAGAGATGGTGCTTTAAAAGATACAACTAAAAGCTCCTGTTTGGCTTTTCACTATAAACACCTCAGGTGTTGAGCAAATGAAGACAAACCTCTGTGCCAGGGCTCTGTCTTTTTAACTTTGTATGTACATCAGCAGGCACAGTAGGAACCCATTCTGGTTTGAATATAGCATAAATGGCTGATAAATCAGAAAGTAAGGAATCCACATTTTCTATTACCCGTGTGGCCTCCTGCAAAGATTAATATATATTTAATGAGTTCTATATGTGTGCTTTATTTAAGTTAAATGTTTCTTTTCTAACAAAACCTCTTAAAATTAAGTAGGGCAACCAGTATTGAGGTTTAATTTACTATAGTATTGTAAAATAACAAAACTAAAATTATGTGCAACACAGGGTTTGATGCCAAACTTCTAAGAGAAAGTCAAACCACTGAAAGGGTGGGAGTCACTGGCAGAGAATTTGTAACTGCAACCTGCAGAATGCTGAACCTGCTTCTCATAGTTGTGGACATTTTCTTCTCTTTATATTACTGATTAGGATGTTCAAAATTGAAAAAGCCACTGAGAGGTGAAAAAGAAAACGATTCTATTTTTTCTCATCAGATTCATGACTGAAAACTGTAAGATTAGATGTACTAGTTCTAAAATCTTGAAGGTCATGCATACCAGAAACAATCACTGAAGTGCACCAACTAGCAGTGATTAGTCCTTAGTCCTTATTGAATAAGTGTGTTCTGATAATTATTTTCTTACATGTCCTATACTTCTATTGTTATTTAATTTAACTGACAAAAAATGAACTGCTCTTTTGCTACATGTTAATTGAATTCCATTTCCACAAATTATAATTGAAAGACAGAATGATGTGGTGAAGCCATTACATTCTGTATCATAAAATGTAAAACTTAAGAACCAGAAGTTAGTTACATAGATGATTAAGTAAAAATTGTGCAGATGTGAAATAACACCTGGATAGCAAAAATAATCATATTGCATCAATGTAAAATCAGACCAAAACAGACCGTGTAAGGCAGAGTCATTCTCTTTTCTACTTCAAAAGGTAGTTTGAAATGATAGTTTAACTCAGACACAATCTAATCCACACAGCCTGCTGATAACATGCACTTGTAGTTCTGGATCCTAAACAAGCACAAAATATGGGTCTTGCAAGTGCTTTAGAAAGCCCTGGTTAATAATCAGTTGTCCAAGAGTCCCCTCTGACCTGCATGGGCCCTTCTTCATCTTGGAACAAATCCCCAGCAGCTGTTGCTTATATGAACCATCAGGGTGCAGTAACTGCACCCCTTGCTGTTACCTCTACCTCCCTCTTCGGCTCTGTGTAGTAAGAGAAACCTCTGTCTGCAACTTAGCTCAGAGCAAATTAGAGAAAGCTGAGCAGCTGAGTTACTACCGAAGCATGCCTCAGAATAAGGTAGAAGAAGATGACTTAGGGTTAGATGACCTTGACTATCAAGTGTGTTGCCTTGACAAATAGCAATTGTTTGACAATGCTCTAGGCTTGGAAAACATATGTTATCATGTTCACGCTGTATCCACTGATAGAGATTGTTTTCATTACACATACTGGCTATTTCTAACGCCACCAAACCTACTGATGTGTGAAAACATAGGAGTTCAAGCTAGAGCTCTCAAACTTGAAAGTCTCTCCTTTGTGCTAGCTGTTCCTTTTGGCTAGCAGATGTCTGTCTTTAACTCAAGAATCAGTCTATGTCCAGCATCTACAGTGGTCTTTGAAATGCTTTTGTATTTTGAATGCTGTCTTTGTTAGAGTTGGAGAAGCTTCAAATGACAGAATATCTCAGTTTTGTGCTTGGTGAATGCTATTGTATTAATTACCTCCTTGGATAGGTTTCAGCATTAAGGCCATTGGACACAGTAAAGAGCAGCCCACACACACAGCTTGGTATTTAAGTTATATGCAGAAGTTCAGCACTTATTACATATTTTATACATTGTAAGAACTTATTTTTTTATCTGTACTGTTACAGAACTTCCTTTTGAACCAATGTCTACAGTTACTGTTTCCTTCCCTTTCAGCATAAGCTTTAGTGATAATATAAATGTGACCCTCTTTCAGTGTAAAAGATTTTCTAGTCTGTGAAATAAAATACTCCTTTTTTTTTTTTAAGTTGCTGAGTATCTCCTTGAAGTAATCTTAGGTTTTTCCTTATACCTTAACAGATGTCTGAGTATCAAGAAACTTCTCAGTGCAAAAGAAGCTGTAGAGAGAGCAGAGAATCATAGAATCAACCAGGTTGGAAGAGACTTCCAAGATCATCCAGTCCAACCTATCACTCAGCCCTATCCAATCAACTCGATGTAAAAGGTTATAGGATTTTTTTTTAAAGAGAGGTATAGATTGCTAAAATTAAGGAAAAAAACTAAGGGAAGGTAGCATGCAGTATATGGCTGGCATATGGGCTCAAGTGGTTAGAGAGGTTGTGTGCTTGCTGGAGTCTGCCAGGGTCAGTACATGATCACTCATGACCTGAGAGGCATAGATAGGTAGAATCCTTGTGACATAATTTGCAAGAGAACGTGTGGCCTTTGATTCAGTCATTTACACAGCATCAGAAAGGAAATGGGATACTCCTTTCTTATTTGATAAGACTTTGTTCATGCAGTTCAGCATCTTCCATTAAACTTTTCTTATCTTCCCCTCCATTTTCATGTGCCTCTTCCTTATTTCCAGCAGGCACTCCCTCTAGAAAGATGACTGTTATGTATGAGAAAAGGACAGCTTCTCTACTACTTGTAAGTTTGTTGTCTTATGACACAATGTGTCATTATTTTAATTCTTGCTTTCAAGTGAAATGCCTGCCAACCTGTAGGTTGAAGTCGTGCAGTAGTAACAACTCCAATAGTAATGCTTAGATCTAATATAGAGCTTTTTATTTATAGATCTCAACATTGTGGTGGTTTTTTGGTGGTTTTTTTTTTTTTTGCTTCTTCGAGGTTTGTTTTTTAGGACTGCAATGAGATGTTTTTCTACAGAGCTCAGGTAGAGTTGGCTGAAGTAAGACTGAACAGAATTTGCACCTTCTCACTGTTGTGCTGTTTGACAGGTTACAGCAAAATGTTACATCTCTTCTAGCCTCTCAGTACCACTGACTCCCAGCCCAGCATCTATGCAGTGCTTTGTGCAGACTCTCCCACTACACCCAAAACTTCCCCTGTGGGAAGGCTTAGGGCTTCCTTCCACAGCTCCTACAGAAGGATCCTTCCTCAGGGGAGATAGAAGGCTCATAGTGCCCTTTCCCAATCAGATCTTCATATCTAATAAGACTGTGGAAGACTAGTGTGGTTTTCATTTCTTCTCTACAGAGATATGATACAGCATGAGAACTCCTTCAAAGGAGGTCATCCTATCTGGATTAGCCTTTTGACATTCAGTAGACACTGCCTAACTGGAGACTTTGCCTCCGGAACTGTAACTTTTCTATTTTGGAAAGACAAATACACAGGTAAACAAAAAGTTGATAAATACTTCTTTCAGATCTTAGGTTATTTTGGACTTTAAATAACCTTAGTATATGTAGCCTCATATTCAATGAGAAGTAGGACAGTTTTAATTGCCCCTTAGAATTGAAAAGCTGTTGGTGAAATTCTGAATCGGAGACAGGAGTATTGCCCTCATCTGAACTCCCATTCCAATCTTTGGTCAAAACACCATCCATCTTCCCACCTTGATAGAGATTTACTGTCAGCTGTATTATTTAACTTAAAATGTCTGTAGGAATAGGAACTAGCAGTCTGCACTCAGATGGTGGGATGAAAGGGGGAGCAACTGTATTCTTTAATGTGTTAATCAATTCAGTTTATTTAAGGGTGTTCAGGAAATTATGCTGTCACTTAAATTCTTCTTTCATTTATTTACAGGTCTGCTGTACCTGCAGTGCTGAGCTATTGTGATAGTTTGTTTTGTGTGACTCGAGTCAAGCTTGAAGCTTTCAAAACCATGTGTCAAAGGTAAGTTAGTTCAATAATATTCTTATTTGTATGCACTCCTAAAAAGGTTGTATGTTATAGGGGAAGTTCTTGTCACTTACTTGAGGGCTCAGTTCTTCTGATAAGCCACAGTCCTGAGTGAGGATGTTGTGAATCAGTATGTGTTCTTTCAGGGAGCTCTTGAGGAACATTTTGTCCCAGTGCTCTCCAGTATACTGAGAAAGTGTGTGTAGCCCACCAGTTTTTAAAATAGTGCAACCTGATCCTTTATTTACAGCTCACAGGGTGGGGGTAGGGAGTGAAGGTGGAAGAATAGTAGCCCAGATCCTCCTTCCCATTTTGGGTCAGGTTTTGTCTCTTGAGTGAAGAGAGTATTCATTATGAATGGCCATTGCAAGAAAGGACCCTTTGCTCTCACTCTTCACGGTTCTTGTGATGTAGGCCAGGTTTAATCTAGTCTGCACTAGGAGAAACTACAGTACACTTTGAGTTATAATGAGCTTTCCCCTCGTTTTCATTTTCCCTCACTGGTATGTAAATCATTGCTCATAAGAGATAAAAAGTCTGTAGGAGTTACAAAACCGAAGGGATGACACTAACATGGAAGTTCTTCTAGTTACTCTGCAGTGCTTATTGCACCTTTTTGTACTGTAAAACTAAAATGAAATAAACTGCAGATCAAAAGATACCATCTAAACAGCTAATAGAAGTAAAATCGATGAACTAAAGTAAATTACTAAACAAACAAGGACAGACAATGTGAGAGTCAAGTTGGAGTTTCACATGTGGGTAGGGATTTAAAAGCTACCCAGATGTATTAGTTCACAGGTTTCACTTGGAAAGGCTACCAAAATGAATATTTAGTCAGTAGTTGTGACAGCCACTCAGTACACTGTCATACAGTGGAACCTTTGTAAAAATTATCATTTTATAAGAAAGCATTTTCATGTACATACCACATTCATCTAGGAACAAGGATACAGAGAGCCCTGAAAAAGCACAGTGGTTTTGATGTTCTGATTTGACAGGTAGTGTTGTCTGGGTTTTGGCATATTTGTTTATTCCATCACAGTCTGATGGACATATTTCTCATTTGGTGAGCTACTGCTTTCCTAATTTCCATTCATTTTTTACAAAAGATATATTTGTAGCTGTAATATGTCTTGAGAACATGTCTTTAATCTGTGCTAGGTACATCTTGTGTACACATTTTAAAGCGAGGCCAAGGTTAGCTATTATAATGTATATATTTGTAGTATTCAGAATGTTAACTGTACCTGTAGAAAATATTAATGAAAACTACTACACTGCTTTGAGATATCCTGAAAAATGTTACTTTTAATGAAGCATTAATGCCAAACTTGAAAACTTTCAATTAGGCATCCTTCTATAGCCAGAGACTAAGACCCAGAATGCAGAAATAGGTTCAAGAGAGAAAAATAGGGTAAAGAATACTTCTCATTTCCAGATACTAGAAATGAAGCCTATCTAGAGATTTCCCCAAGAATGCTATCAGTTAGAATGGTCATGCCATCACTGGCTATCTGCTGGAAAGAAAAGAGTTTTCTGTTCTTTCCCACTTTCCACAAAACACCAGTTGCTATAAAAGGATAGCTGGAGCTCTGCTGCTTCCTTTCTGCACCTCAGGCTCCATTTTAAAAAAAGTTCTTTTCTCCTTCTGTGTCTTATCTGTTGTGAACAACTGTTACACTTTCCTGCTGTTAATAGTTTTGTCATATTGCTGCAACAATATAAAGTGAACATTCTGGATAGCTTAAGAGCTGGCTACAGGCTTCTAAAAGGCAGTATCTGGACTCGCAGCCTTGTTAGTTATGCATGGCTGCTGCTTGTTAAAGTGCTACTGTGCAAAAGCTGAAACACTGGAACTGCCTGCTCACAGAACCAGGAAGACTGTGCTGTCTGTCTCTGTCAATTTCCAAACATAAGCTAGGAACACCCTTTGCAACTGAAAAGGTAGAGATGTGTTTAGAGTTTTAAATGACAGCTGTATAAATTCATGGCATAGACCTTTATGGTCATCAGAAAAAATACTTGTTATCTTTGGGAATGATGAGGCTGCATTTCCTTTAAGAGTTATTTTAAAAGAACTAGGGGGTGAAGTATAGAGTTAAAAGGCTCAGACACTAAATGGTACAGTCAGAACAGTCACAGATACATATGGCAGAAGTTGACCAATAATCTTTGTTGAGTGTGAAAAAGGAAAGGAATGGCCATTCAGATACTCATATGCTGAATTACTTGTTTATGTAATTAAAATAACAATTTAAAAGTAGGCTTAAATAAATTAATAACAAACAATCCTTATTTTTATGAAACAAAAAAGTATCTCCATTTTTCAAACCTAAAGAGCCTTTACCCTGTAACATAAAGCTAAGTAAAACCTGCATACTGAAAACATTAAAATACAGGATTCAAAGTCCCAATGACTTAATGCAGTTTCACTTTTCCTTGTACTCTAGTCTCCAGTGTTTTTGCATAGTTAAACCAGAAGGGAGTATTAATGTAAGGAGCTATATATATAGGTACCTCCATATTTATGTACCTCCTTAATGGATTAATTTAAGACATACATGTAATACAGAGAAAGTATGCACCTACTTTAGTTGCTGAACAGATAATACCTTTACATGTGGAGTATTGAACTGCTGTTTGTTTATCATCTCTGGAAGTGTGATAGATCTACAGAACAAGTAATAGTAATTCTGAGGCCAGAATTTAAAAGCAAAGTGGGATGGAGGTGTACAGAAACTTAGCTCCTGGTTATGGGAGTTGGCTCCAGTTTTCTGCCTGAGACTATAAGCCATGTCCCTATCCAAGCTGCTTTTCCAATCCACCTAAAACATCTACCCACTTTCTGTTTTCAGAAAGCAGACAGTGTTGGGATTTGCTTTAAATTGTTGCTACATTGATTTCTTTCTGTGACAAGCTCTGGGGCCATAGAAGCAGCCTGACAGCTGCACTCAAGCTCCAAGTGCAGCCTAACTGGGGAGCCCTGCAGGAGCCAGTTACAGCTTTCAGTCACTGGCCACCCCATTGCTTTGAGAAGTTAGCATGCTTAAGTTGACACTGATCCCTCAAGGGAGTAGCTACCAGCTAAACAAATCTGGAGCACAGGGCTAGCCAAGCATAGATTCTCTGTGACCCTGTGTCAGGACTTGTGATCTCGTTGTAAAAGCCAGCTATGTTACCTCTGTGCCCTCTGAGACTGCCAGGGAATCCCCAAGTAAATGAGGCGGAGAGTTATTTATATCTCCTTTGTGCCTCTGTCCCCATCCTTTTTGCTTGTTTGTTTGTAAAAACAAGAGATGATGGAATACTTTAAAAAGGCAGATTTGTTCCCTTCTGAAGGCTTAGTACAACAAAACAAGAATGACTCGCCCCATTAATTATAAATAATGGGAAATGTGTAAGTATCTGCATGGTTAAAGAAGTGAGTGTCCTGTCATCCCTGATACCACAACTGTTAAGCACAGCCTGGAAAGGCAGATGCGTTTGAATTTTACTGGTAGGTTAGAATATTTAGAAGCCAGTAGACCTCCAAAGTCCGATAAATATACTGAGGGCTTGCTTGTGCAGTGGAAATAGAGCAAAGATACACCACAGCAGAGAAAAGCTAGCAAGGACAAAGGAGATACTATTGACTCATTCCAGACTGCCGACTTAGCAGCTCAACTTTGTTTCCTTTTAACTTTTGTAACAGTAGGAGCTCAAAGCTTCTCGGTCTATTTTCTGCACAAATAGAAACACCCAGACTTCAAAAAGTAATACACTGTGTAGAAACTGCAAACTATTAACACATTAAAAACTGTGCCTAGGATTAAACAGGTCTTCACGGTTACTTGCATTTTGCAGTGAGTAGATGTTGATGTTTTAGCAACAGTTTTACACTGCTGCATCCTGGCAAGCAGTTCACGAGGAGTATCAGTTTTTAAGCAATGTTGTTGGTTTTAGCGTGATATGGATTTGTCTGCTTTGCAGTGGGTAAGTACTCCTTCGGTATTTTCACAGATTGTTTTTCTGCCCCAGTAGCATATTGCAACAAGTTTCTAGTAGCCTCTACCATTACATGCGTAACGCTGGGGAAAGCAGACAATGTGTGAAATTCACTTTTTGTCTGTGTTGCTTAAACCTATTTCCTTTTTTTAATTTTTTTAATCAGCTTTTTTGTTGTCTGCTCTGAACAATTAATGTCCAAAGTCATCAGTGTGACAGTTTCTACGCTCACGCATTCCCTGTGCCAGAGCCTATTATGAGGAAGGCCGGACCCTGTGTCCCAGCTTACTCTCGAGGGGTGTCCTAAAGGCTTGGGAGAGCGGTGTAACTTCCTAGGCAGCGCTCGCATACACCGCGCATCTCACACAAGAAATCCCTTCTCCAGCGTACAGTGTGCGCTGAGAACGCCATCACGTACAGCACACCAGTACCGGGCCGTGTACCTTTGATTTGACTGAAGTATTTAGTCTTGCTCTCGGCGCCCACTGACCCCCGCGGAACCACACACGGCCGCTGCCTCCGCACGGCGTGGGGGGGTTGGCGGGCGGGCCGCCCGTGTTCTGCCTTGGCGTCGGGGCCGCGGCCCCCCCGTTGGCGCGGCGGGCTGTCACTCAGGCGACGTCATAATACGCCTGTGTGAGCGCTGTAAACACTTCGGCGGGCGGGCGTGTGTGTGTGTGTGACGCGGAGTCGCGCTTCACCCCCCCGCGACGCGGGCTTGCGCCCGAGTTGGGGGGGTGCCTGGGGGTGGGAGGCGCGCCCCCGCTTGTTTGCCTGCGCGCATGGTAGCGGCACGAAAGGTAGCATCACTGGAGCAGAGGATGATGTAATTCTCCCTCCGGCCAGTAACTGCTTGCGCTTGCACCGATCCGACTGGCAAAGGGGCGGGGGGGGAGCTTGTTTTACGCGTGATCGTATCAGCATCTCCTGACCGCGCACCCCCCCCCCCTCCCCCTTTAAACCCCGCTCCACTTGTCCCCTCCCCGGGGCGCGGAGGAGGGAAGGGGTTGGGGAAGTGTAATGAGGAGAGGCGGGGAGCGGAGCCCCGCGTCCTGTGTGCAGGGTAAACATGCCGGTGAACGTAGCGCCGAGCGGTAAACAAGTCTGAGGTGCCCTCCGCCGCCCGGCAACTTGCTGCGGGCGGGTGTCGTCCCCCGCGCGCACACACGCGCACACACACGCACTCTTCCCCCTAACAAAAGCCCTTTCGTTTAATGTCAGCGTCCGCTTTTGTTCGGCGGGCAGCAGCAGCCGTCCCCTCTCCCGAGCACCTTATTTCACTGTTTTCCGCTCACGTCCAAATCCACGGGTCCCCACGCCCCGTGCCCCGCCACTGCACAAAGCGCCTCCAACCGTGTGTCCTCCCCCGTCGCCGTCGTCCCCCCCCCAATCCCCAGAGCTGCCCGGTCCCTTCTGCCTGCTCTCTGGGGCAGCAGGCAGGTAGGCGAAAAAGCAGCACCCCCTCTCCCGCCCCCGCAGAAAAGGCAGTAGCTAAATGGCACTTACTGTCAGAAGAGGAGAGAGGAAGCCCTTCTCTCGGTGCAAAAGCAAAATAGCCACTCGCAGGACGTTGCCAGCGCAGGAGACAGCGAGGAAAAAAATAATTTTAAAATCTTCCAGTAGCGGGCGGGGGGAGGGAGGGGGAAGGGAGATGGAGGATTCGCCTCTTAACCGGAGAAAAATAAAATCAAAAAATAACCGTGTGTGTCCCCTCCCCGGTTGCCTTTTTTGTGCAGTTTCAGCAAAGCTGCGAGGAAGTTGGTCCTTTTGTTCCACTATTTATAGATTGCGTCAACATTGCGAAAAGGAGAAGGCGGAGCAGTGGTACTTACTCCTCTCCGAGGGGTGGTGGTGGAAGATATCGGGGTGGAGGGGCGGGAGGCGGGGGGGGCGAACGACATAGAAGCCCGGCGCGTACGAGCGACCTCAGCGCTCTCCCCACCCGCCGCCGCCGCGGCCCCAAGCACTGGGGAACCGGTCGGTGCGGCGTCAGCGGCGGCAGGGAGAACCGCGCCGCTTCCTCGCCCGGCTGCCGCACAGCACCGCCCCGCGGGCGGCGAGGCTAGGCGCGCCGAACCCAGGGCCCCGGGCTCTGCCGCTCGGTTCGGTGCGCTTCACCGGTAGACCTTCCACTTCCATCCCTCCGGTAGAAACCTGTTGCGACCCCGTCGGTTGGAAGATCCGAGGGGCAGGTGCATGCACCGTCCAGACCCGTTTTGTTTCTGAAGGGTTAATTCGGAGAGCCCAAGGGAAAACATTTTAAAACCCGAGGGCTGTGAAAGTTAGAATTCTCTCCTCCGCCACCGGAGAAGTCATGGGGGAGGCTCAGAATAGGGGGAATCGGTGCTTTTCTGGCCGAGGGCAAATGTTTCTGAACTGAATGTAAACAAAGAAAACTGCAAACACTAGAGGAGGGCCTTCCACCGCCGCTAAGGCTGGGGAACGTGTTCCTCAACCGGTGCCGAGCTTTGCCTACCCCATGTTTCCCTCTCGGGCCTGAGCGCCTACGGTCAGCTTGGCCACCGCCCTCGGCCGCGGCGGGACGCGGGGAGCTTTCCGCCGGCAGGACGGCGCAGGGTAGCGAGTCTCAAAGAAAAATAAAAGGCGTCCTTTTTTTTTTTTTTTTTTTTTTTTTTTACCCCTTTTTCTTTCAACTCAGTTTTCGGGATTCATTCTGGCTTGTAATTTTTATGGAAAGCGAGGACTTGCCTCTCCGCCCCGGGAGTCAGATCCGCCGTGCCCCAGGCGGGCGGAGGCCGGGACCGAACTTGCCTGAACCTGCCGGGCACTCCCGCCTCCGGCCTCGAGGTTCGTGGAGGTGCTGCTTGTAACGTGCTCGGGGAAGCATGCATGGGAGTCCTGCTCTCTTCTATGTTTAGACGGGGAGGTCCTCGCTTACCAGCACCAAGGCCGGCGAGCAGTCCCTGAGACGTAGGACAGGAACTGGAGGGAGGATAGCTGAGGCATTCATAGCTATGACACCCATTTGGGCGATGGCCCTGAAACACACACACACACACACGGGCCGTGTGTGCCCCCAGCAGAAGTGCAGCTCTCGGACTGGGCGAGGTGTGCACTGTTTCTCCCCGCTCTACTCTTCGGTTTCGTGAAATCTATGGGCGGATGATTTCCCCTCTTAGTTGTGCTTCGTGACAACGGATGCCTTCCTGATGATGATTTTCTGGGGGAAAGTGCGAGTTCCTCTGAAATCTCCCCAAACCGCCCCGCCCCAGCCCACGCACGGCCCCGGCTTGCTGCGGCGCGGGGAGGGCAGGTGATGGTTGGGGAAAGCTCCCAATGAATAAAATAAATTCCAGTGTGATTCCTTTCTTGAAGCGTCCCCCAGATCCTAGGCTTTTCCGCTTGTCTACAACTTGGTGCTTGGCTGCGAGGTCTCCGTCCCACTTCGCTGCTCTTGCGACAGAACACGACGCTTGCTCATCCTCCGTGAGCTTTCCGCGGGGACTGTGGCTGCTCTTTTCGTGCTCTGCTGTGGTTTAAAAAATATTTTTTTAAAGGGTGGAGGAGGGGGGGAAGTAATACAAATTATATAGATAGAAGATGGACAGTGTCCAGTGTTAGTCGAAAAACGGATCTTTTGCATACAAAACTCATGGCAAAATTGAACTCTTTCCATGGCCCTTTAACTGATGATGTAAAAATCGACTGATGGGGAAAAGTAGCAAATAGTGCTAATAAAAAACAGACCCAAACTAGGAACCGTGATAAAGGCTTCCTGGAAAGAACTGGGCTGTATAGAGGACAGGTAGGCAATTCACTTGACTCTTCTCTGAAAACTTAGAATGAAATGGGAATACTTTTTTATTGTGGTTTTTTTTTTTTGGTTGGTTGGTTTGGGGTTTGGTTGTTTACTTTCTTAAACCCGCTTCTGAAACAAAGTATTTTAAAAGTAACGTTGTGATGGAAATGGGCGAGGGACGATGGAAGGAGGTGAAGCCCGTGAGCACCGAAGGGAGGGCGCTGCCTGCTTCCCCACGGCGCAGTCGCTCGGAACCGGGCCGGAGAGCGGGGGTGTTGAACTCGGCAAAAGCCACGGCGCTTAGAAATGTTGCAACAGTACTTTGGAAGCCTCTGAAGAAAAGCTGAATTGTTCGAACTTAGGTAACTTAAGGAAACTCGTTATGACCTACATTGCTTTTCTGAGTCAGCAGCCAGCAGCTGCAGCCCCAACCCCGGCAGGTCCGTCCGCGCTGCACCCCTCCCCCACTGCTCAAGCCGCCCCCGCCCCACCCCCCACCCCCATTTCCCTCCCCGAGCTCGCTGCTTCCCGGGTTACAAATAAACTCGCCTGGATCGAGATGGTTTCACTTCTGCCGTCAGAAATAATGCCTCTACGTTTTGTATCTTTTTTCTTTGGTTTTGGGATTTTTTGCAGCTTTATGGGCAGAGCAGCGTGCCTGCTTCGGTGGTGCTTTGTTGGCTGGTTTGTGAGAGGGAAAGATAATTTAAGCGGAGGACAAGTTTGTTTGGTTGTTTTTTTTTCTCCCCCGAAGTTTTTCAGAGCTGTTTTATTTTCCAAAATGATACCGATTGCTTCCTTCACTGGGCAGTAGATGCCGTATAGTGAAAAGTTCCTACGTGTTGCACACTGCTTTGGATAGACAAGGAAAGTGAAATTCCTACCAAAAGCTTAACAAACAGTTTCCATATTTCTCTGTAGTAACGTAAGATAAAAGTAGCAACGATTAAGCTCCAAATGCCCGCAGTCTTAAGGACTCGTAGTTGAATCCAGTTTGCATGAAGCTCGGACAGTTACACTGACCTTTTATTAAACACATGGTCAGCATTAAGGGAAGATCCAAGGACGTTTTATGTTTTAACATCTTGGTTAAAATAATCCATGCGCGAAGTTACCGCATCACCCCAGATGGGCGAGAGATGGGGAAAATCAACCAATCACTGTTCTTTTATATTCAAAATGACAAAAGAGTCGAAATTACCTCAAAAAACCTCCGCCTTTTGGAAAGAAGCGCTTGCTGCCTTTCCCTTGTCTCCACCGCTCACCCTTAATTCTCACTTCTTACTTTTCGACACACCGTTGACATCATCAGGCAAACTGAAACGACGAAACTCAGCTCTAAATGCCTGGACTTTCCTATCAAGCGTTTACGAGGCTTCCACATCCCTCCGAGCGCTGCTTTTCCTATTATTACCATTATTACTGATACCTCTGTGCAAACTTTTAGGCTTCTATTGGCCAAGTACGGCAACTCCCTGCATTTCAAAATATATCAGAGAACTCAAATCAAATTTCCTTTCCTTTGTCATTATTTTTTCATCTAAGCAAGTTTAAACGGCAGTGGTGGGGAGCTGTTTTGCTGCTCCTTACTGAGAACTTTTATCAACTCCGTGTGCCCTGCAACAGTGATATTTCAGTCTCCTTTCTTACGAAACCAGCGAAATTTGGAGATAGCGATTGAAAACAGCTCCTCTTGCCACTAAGCAGGAAAGGGGGCAGAAATATACCGTCTCTGGTTTTGAGGTTTAGAGGACAGTTGTTTCTCTGTGCGGAGATAGTCCTCCCGACCCCGTCTTCCTGCAGCTGGACACGGGAACGTCTCCGAGGTGAGGAAGCGGGGACGAGCCCCGTTCGCGCAGCCACTCTCGTCTCGGCGTTCGGCGGATACTGCCAACCATCACCAAATAAAGTCAACGCCGTCGCCTGCCTATTTTTTTTTTTCAAAGAACCACCGAAATTCCCCCGAGGTGTCACGGAAAGAGAGCGGTGGCAAGCGACACTTCGTAGCATTCCTTGCTCACAAGTCCCAAATGTCAAAGGCAGGAGGGAAGTCGTGTGCTTAGGCAGGTAAAAAAAGGGGAAAAAAAATCAGATCTAGCTGGGAAGGAGAGGGGTGTGAGGGAGGAGAGGGTGAGAGGGGTTTGGCTGAGACGGTGCGTCTCTACTTCCAGTAAGGAGGGAGCGGTTCTGGCATCCCGTTCTGCTCGGCGATATGCCTGGGAGTTGTCTGGGAGCCTTGCGGTATCCCGGGGTTGCAGCCCCCTGGGGGCCGCGGGGAAGCGGCGGGGCAGCTCCTGGACCTGCCGCCTTCCCCCGCCCTTCTCTCAAACGCCTCCAGAGAGCTTGGGCAACCTCGCAACGGAGCAAGGGAGGGCGGTGGAAGCCCCTCCGTTCTTCCAACCCTCTCTCCGTGCCGTCAAGCTTACAAAATGGGCTCAAAAAGCGAGATTTTGGGAAACCTGTGAAGGGAATGGACGTGATCTGCTCGTCAAAGTGAAGCTGTAGGATCAACAGCCACAATTAGCACCAGTCACTTCTACCTAGATGTAGGGGCGTTGGTGGTGGTGGTGTTTGGTTGGTTGTTGTTGTTGTATTTTTTTTTTCTTTCGGTCTGGAAACTTTTTTTTGAGGATCTGTCTAGAGCTGCGTAATTTCACAATTATATTTGTAGGCACTGTTTTCTATATGCAGCGTATGCGGCCAGGTTGTTACAGACTGACTGATTTTTGCTTATACCAGCTGGATCGCTGCAGGATTTAATTAACCGCGTGCGCTTTGTCACGTTTCTTTTACCGAGCAAACTTATCTGGGCAGCCTGCGGTCAGCTCGGTGCTGCTCGGCATTGCAGGACTGAAAGGGTACGATGCAATGTGTGCGAAATGGTTGTAGCCTTTCAGGATGTTACTGACGTTAAGTAAAAGTCCCGGAACGGTTAGATCAAAAAGTCTAGTAGCTGTCCAAGAACAAAATCGTTATTTTTAATTGAGTTTTTTTTTGTGTGTTTCTTTTTCTTTTCTAGCGTAGCTGGGAAGCGTCTTTGTTCTGTGTAAATTAGTGGAGGTTTTAAAACCTGCTCGTCACGACTGACTGGCGAAAGGATGTGTACAGCAAATAATAACAGCCTTTAGCGAAATAAATGCAGCAACACGGGTTTTGATGCTAGTGTCTCAGTGCTCAGTGACAACTTTTCTCTGCCTTCCCCCCCTCTTTAAGAAAGAAAAAAAAAAAAAAAAACAACTCCCCTGTTTAATTATATATTAAATCTGTTTAATTATATATTTTACTTGAATTATTTGAGTGTCGTGGGCAGGAGCAGGGGGTGTCGTTTCAGAACTGCTCCCGTGGCTAATGATCCGCCCTTGGCCGGAGAGGGGATGCTGGGCAGAGGGGCCCAGGGCAGGGGGAGCTCAGTTTTTTCAGTCGCAAATACTTGATTTCTCCCCCTTTTCGTTCTTCGGTGCAAAGATTTGGCTGATAATAATTACATCTCTGTGTGACTGCCCGCTTTCGTGCCAGGCTCAACATCCAGCTCGTCTCTTCGATGGCAAGTTTCTCAAACAAGTCCTTTTTTTCTAACACTTTTTTTCCTCGGAGATGTCTCAAAGCTCATATTTTTATGTGTCCCCCTGTCCTTCTTCTGCCTCGGTGGAACCAGAACTACCAGCTTCATCTGTAGATTTGGGTGTAAATTCAGGTACCTTGAGCGCTACAGACAGCTGCTCATCCTACTGTTTGACATAATTAAATTAAGCGATTTTAAATCTCGTCGTTAGAAATCCCACCTTGGGTGCCTGCTGGTACTTTTATTTCTCCAAGCACTTAAGGAGTTATTTAACATACAAAAAGAAGCGAATAATCACCTCCTCTTAGTAGAGTTAGACAAAAAAGTTCAGAGAGGCGTGGAAAACTGTCAAAAAGCAGCAAGAACTTTTCCCCTCCTTCCCCGCAAAATGTAACCGTGTTTTGCACTTGAGGTGACGGCTTCTTCTCGGTTATTAACTTCTTCGAGAAAGATACTGAGTTCCCGAGGGCCCCGATTCTGCTTCCAGAACAGTTACTAGTGCCTTGGTGGTGGAATTGGGTGCCGGAGTGAGGGTTGTTTGGCAATGAAACTGCTCAGCTCTTGGTCAAGCAAAGCGAAGTGGAGGGACGCTGCAGATACGCCTCCCAGGCTGCTTTTGCCTTCCGGGAAAATGAGTAGTTACTGTAAAATGTTCAAATTGCTCGGATGGAAACTTTGCGGTGTGTTGGGAATACTACAGGAACGACAATGACACCGCCTCTAAAAGTAAATTCTGACTTCCTGAAAAGCAAGAAAAACTTTCAGATCCTGGTAATTAATGGCAGTCACTTCCATCCCTCTCCGCTGAAACCAAAATGTGTATGTTTAGGTAAATTGCAGGCTTTCCTTTCCGGTCGCCCTTACGGAGCGGGAGAGCCCTCCTTTAACCACCGCCCCCGGTGGTGCGTGACGCCACTGGTGCGCGGTGTGCACCGCTCGCAGATCTTCCCGCGGGGCAGCCGCTGAGCCGCCCGGCAGCGGGGTCTTCCTCCGGCCGGTATTCGTTTTATCATGCTCTTCCCGTGCCCTTTTGACCACCTTGTGCCAGGGAGAGGGAAAGGGGATCGGTACGTACTGTCACCTGCCCTTCGCTCCACGTCCGGGAGTTATGGCAAGCAGTTACGGAGGGCTGCAACTACTTTCAAGTCATTAGTACTTCTTAGTGGTTTATTGCTTGTTTGTGTGTTTGTTTTGCTTTATTGCTTTTCTACACCAGTCTCTTATCTCTTTTTCTCGCAGACACCGAGACGGAAAACAGAGGGCATGCAGGCACTTGCGGCAGCCCTAAGATCTCTCTTTTCTCCCCCTTTCCTCTAAACGCTTCAGTTTATATGTCGATAGTGTGCTGATTCGTCTCCGACTGTTGCTGCTGGTCAGTATTTACCACCAGACAGTAATTTATCTCTTCAGCGTGTATTTATTTACTTATTCTCCTAGAGGAACATGCAAAGGAAAATTGCGTTTGTCCATTTCTGCGAACTTGACACCCCGAGCTGCGGGTTTGTCCTCATTCGGGCTTTCCTGGAGGAGGGGAAGCTTTGCTGGCTGTCGCACGGCAGCTACAAACGCTACCTAAACCCGGGCTGCAAAGCAACTTGTAGCTCCCATCGTTAGAGCTTCTGTTTTTTTTCCCCCCTCTCTGTCTCTGTGGCAGCGCCATGAGTTGTCCCGGCGCACGATTAACTATCCCATCGCCCTGGGACTGTCACCGAGGTGTGCCGAGTACCTCTATTTTGTAGCTGGTATGCGACGGCGAGCCTCGTCCGAAGGCCACCTGAGGTATGCATTGGAGGAAGACAGGTACCCACGGAGGAGCTGTGGCAGTGCTGGAACGGTGCTGGTATTATGCTAGGACAGTCTACGACTCCGCCGAGGAAGTCTGGGACAGCATCGGGGTAGTCTGTGACTGTGCACGGGCAGTGCTGGGACAAGTGGGACAGTGCTGGGGCAATCTGAGACTGTTCGAGACAATTAGGATAGTGCTGGGACGTGCTGGGGCGGTGTAGGGACAGCTGGTGCAGGCTGGGAGAGGGCCGCGCCCGGAGGAGCGAGCGGCCGAGCCGGAGTGAGAGGAGGCAGGGCAGGGCAAGGTGGGGGCTGCCTGCAGCACCATCGTCGCACATGGGGCCGGGCAGCGGAGGGGTGATCATCTGCCTCGGTTTCCCCGGCCCTCACTGCAGAGCGGCCTGGGGACATCCTTTGCCGCGGTCCCTGTGAAGGGCCGGCCTGCGGGAGCTGACCTCGTTCTGTCCGCGCAGCGCTACCAGGTCCTTACAGCCAGCCGCCCCCGCTCCGTGCTCCCGGGTGCAGCGGAGCTGCAGCGTTGAATTGTCCGCGTCCCGCATCAGCATCTAGCTCAGCGCTCGAAAAGACGGCTGGTAACATCAACCCCTCTGGATTCTCTGCGGCTGCACTCAATGCACCTTCTGGTTTCCTACCTCTCTTGGCTTTTTCTGCCTCTGGAGATTCCGGGCCACCAGTCTTTCCCACGCCCCCTGGCTCCGGTTCGCCCAGGTGGGTCACCCGCCTGTTCCTCCTTCGGAACGGTGGCTGCTTAAAAGCTCTCACTGACAGGCCTCGTTCAGCCCGCGGCAGAATCGGGCCCGGTAGCTGGAACCTAAAGGGCAAAAGATAAAAAACCTGTCATAAAGCTTGGGGTTATTTTTAAACCTTATTTTTAAAAAGTACACTAATGTTGGCATCTCAGCTGTGGCCTTTTCGAGCTTCCAAGCAAGCTGGGATCTGCTGGATTACCTTATGCATTTGTGAGCAGGGGACAATGGCTCCAGAATAATTTAGATTTACTGTACAGAGTTATATGGAGAGTTATAGCAAAGATATCAATATTCATATACTGAAATGAAAAAATTACTTGCACTCTGAAAAAGTGTTTTCTTGATTACTTTTGACTTAGAGATATAAAACGCAGTTCCTTCTTGGCCATGTGCATTTAGTGGACCAAAGTCATTAAAGATACATGTTTTGTACAATCCCACGGGACACCTTTAATCACTGGTGAAATTTTATTTCACTTGGCAATGATGCAGTGGGGATTTGACTAATCAAGATGCAAATTAAGATTAAATATAGAAAAAAATGTTTCTTTGCATACATCTGGATGTATATTTCCTCATTTTAATAGATTAAATAATATTACTCATAAATTAATAAGTTCTCTAGAGGGGATTCAGGGCAGGGTAACAAAAATGATTAGTGTACTAAAAGGATTTAGTGTAACTAAAAGTTATGGAGAAACTTTGTTCAGTATCTGTAATCTGCATCTGCATGGATAGGAATGAAATGTCTGTGTTTGTGGCCAGAGGGATTTGTAATGCATAAGTGTAATGCTCTTGGCTGAGGGCATCACACACTAGCAGCGCTCAGTGTTTAAGGATGATCCTAAGTTCCAGCCTAAAATTCAAATAGGTCTTGACTTGCTGCTTCAAGGTATGTGAACTCTAGAAAGAAATGAGATTTGAGGAAATTCACCTGCCTGGCCTATGGTATCAGCCATGTAACTCCACATGACTTAATGTGCCACTATGGACTTGCCAATCTTCCAAGAGTCCTGACTTTCTCACATATTTCACAGCAAGTTGAAGCACCTGATTTGGGGCTTTGTGTCCTACTTTAGAGGCTAGATCCCTGAAGTCAGGGATATTGTGGCACCTAATTTACAGCTACTGTACTGGTTATGTCTCTTTTTCCTTTATATTACAGTTACTCTTCCCCACAAAGAAACAAAAGGGCACCGAGGAAAACATCTGAAGGAGAAGAATGTGCTGTCAGGATTGGCATTTCTTCACTTTAATAGGTATTCTTAGAGTTTTGGGTTTTATCAGCTGTTACACCCTGTTCCTGTTTGTGTTGGCCTACTCTGTTTATAAGCTTACTTGGGTAAGATAATTTTGGGGCGGCCTAAAAACCATGTAACTGACTTATGGCCATTATGGAGAGCTGAAGCATGTTTATAAAGTGTAATAGTCTTGCCATGGCCATGATGGCTATGCTGTATGAAAAAGAAGTCTTGTGAGTTGTTAAGAGCATATCAGTGCCAAATGATACTCAGAAAGTGTTTTCTCATCACAAATTGTTGCCTTCTTTTAGTAAATGCAGCTTGCCTTTTTTGCAGCTCAAGTAAGTGGCTCAGCCATGTGTGACACTACAGAAACTGTACCTGAGTTAAGGCAGCCAACACATCTTTGTACAGACCCTTTCTTTCCACGGGCAGTACACAACCATTTCTAGCACACATCAGCTATCTCTGACTCCAGGAAAGGGACCAGCAGCACCTAATCCAGAAGTTCAGAGACTGACGAAGTTTTCCACCTGAGAAAACCTGAGAGCATATTGAATTATTTGGTCCATAGGCCTGGATCCCAAAATGTTATCTGTGATTCTTGGGCATCTGAGTCCTGTTTGAGTATTTCTTGTTGGGTAGTAGGAGGTAAGTGTCTGAGTATCTTTAAATTTCAAGCCTCTTTTTTCAGGCATTTTGTGAAAGATGTCTCATTGCACCTATAAATGTGCATTTACTAGAAAGTAATGCTGGACAAGAATATCCTACTTCTAATGAGGGATTTCAGCTGTTCTGATCTAGTGTTCTGCACAGTTACAGAACTATGTTGCACTTTGTAATTGGCAGGAGGTGAGAGTATTGTAAGAATAAATCCATTATGTCCTGAGCACATGAGAGAAGAATCAGACTGCTGAGAGCCTCTAAAATTAATCCCGTATAGATCCATTTCGAAGGAAAAAGAAGTGAGGAGTGGGAGGGCACAGCAAGAATGAGAAGGGTTATGTCTGAGATGTCTAGAGTTGTGTATAAGCCAGTATATAAGTGGGCAACTTAGGTAGTGCTCTCAAGACTCTTACTGTAAATAATATGGTAATAGAAAGAACTGTATTGAGTAATGTACTCTCGAGTATTGGTAGGTAAAAGTTTTGTGCTCATTTCAGTAGAAGTAAGCATACTTCAGTAGTTTTGGCTGCACTGAAAAAGTTCAGTTATGCAGTACCACTCAAAAAGACCTATCTGAGAGCAATCATTATGTCATCACAGTAATTCTGAGGAAGAAATTACTTGTCATTGTTGTCATATTCAAAGTTGTTGGTTTTGTCACGTTTCATCATTTGCTTCTGAATTTGGATGGCTACTCCAGAGGCAGGTACAGCATATACTGTAACATATATAACATGTCTGTAACATATATAACATGTCTGACTGACTTACCTGTCTCAGCATCCCAGAAAGTCAGCTGCCTGCCCACCTCATACCGAGTTTGAATGAGTAAATGGGCCTTGTCTCGTCTCCTAAAGCTCAACCCATTTTGGGTCATTCAAGGGCATCCTATCAAGCAGGCAGCAATCTACGCAGGGACCTTCCCACAGCAGGGAAAGCCTTCCAAGAACCCCTCACTATTAGAATTCATAGTACTCTGAATGTGTTTTAGCACACAGAAGGCAGTAGTTTAAACAGTTTAAAATACATTGGTTATTGATATCAGATGGGTATGCACTATAATTGTATTGGCTGGTTGAAGAGCAGAGCAGCTAATTAAAAGAGTTAGGTTTTTTAACAGTAGCTCTGACTGTTCTCCTGCCAGAATTGCTGCCCTCACAGAGCTTTCTGGAATACATACATGCACTTGCCACTCTTACTACAGAAATCATGTACTAGGAAAGTTTGTGATTGTCTCTACTTCTTCCTTTCCTAGCCCTAGATCTCTGAGTAAGGAAAATAAGCATGTCATGTGAAAAACCCCTAAAGTTTGTACTTGATATTTTAACTTCCCCTTGCAAGGCAGCTGTTGCATTTGCATGTGTGGGAATCTGGTGAGCCATACAATCTTAGGCTGAGGATTTCTATTCACTAGGGATTAGCTGAACTGTTTTCCTAAATCACTCACCAGATCTGGATTCCAAATTAACAAAGTGGTGCTGAGCAATAATGTGGACTCTAGATAGCAGCTTTGCTAATTTATTCAATGAAAGCATTCTAAAAGCAGGCTGCATAACTGCCTTAGCTTTAGTGCAGTGAACTCTGAGGACTATACGACTTACTGAATGTTTAACAAGAAAAATGCTCAGGTTCATTCAACTCCAAGGATGCTGAATGAGAAATGCTGGTCTTGGCACAGTTCCTGTAAACACAACTACTCACAAGTAGAAGTTCAGAAGATGCAGAATGACCGTGTCCTAGAAAATAGCATTAGAAGGGACTTTACAGACCACTGAGCCTCTTCCTATGCCCTGATTGCCCTCTGTCTCTCTGGTTTTCCCATTTGTCTAGCCTGTTCCTGAAGAGATGCAGGGATGGAGAGTTCTTACACCCCTCACGCAATCTGCCAGTGCTTAAAACTCTTTCACGCTGGAAGTCTTTTATTGATGTGCTTTATGTATCAGTCTGTAGCCTAAACCATGCTGGTCCTTTTGCTTTTTCTCCATAGATGGCATAATTTTTTGAATGTCATTTTTTTTCATCTGTGACAATTCTTATCTCTCTTTTCTGAACTCTATTTTCTCTTTTCCCATATCTCAAACTAGACTCAGTATTCAGCTAATAGTTTGGTCCTGATGAAGTTGTGGACAACTCAAGTTTCTTAAAGGCTCTTTAGGTATGCTACTACAGGGTTTGCCTTTTATTTTTCAGTCCAGTTGATTATATTCTGGCTGTGTTTCCTGAGCTTCTTTCTGTGGGGCTACTGTCTTAGCAGTTCTGTATTTGTGCAGTGTGAAAGTACTGGACTTTGTGTGTGTCCTTATTGATTTGCCACCTGTTTTTAAGATCGTTTTTCCAATTTGTCAAGACAATCTGAATTTCTATCTTCCAGTGAGCTGGCAGCCTCTATTAGCATGGGATTATCTGCAGTAATGAATAAGCATATTTTATCTTCCCTCATTCAGATTGTTAATAGAAATGCTGAGAAGCCCCAAATTAGCACAGATTTCTAGGGAATACTACTCTGTACATCCTTCCATTTCAATAATTAACCGTTGATAAATGCTTCTAGTGCATGACTTCACAGCCAGTTTGTACTTATCCTGTACTACTTTCCTCTAAAGTGTGTTTCTCTGTCTTAGGTAGAAGAATAATATGTGTCAGTGTCAAAACCAGTCAAGTTATGACACCTTCTGCTTCTCCCATCTGTTATCCACTTGCTAAAGGAATCTAGATTAGTATGTCACCACCCAGTCTTATCCAGAAAAGACTATGTATGCCTGATTGAAATCTTTATGAGGCCTGGAACAGCAGTTCCCAAACTATGGCCTCAAGTGAAGGCACTGCCTCTGAGGGGAGGCAGCAACCTGACTGAAATCAAAGCAAAGTGAGGCTCACAAACTGCAGTACATTTGTCAGGGTTCATGTGGTGTCACAGTCTAGGCAGTGAGGCTGCTGGAGCAATCTGATGTCAGACACTGCCCTAAAACCTTTTTCCTCTGTCTTTCCTACAGGTGAGTGTGGTTCACATTAAGGACTTCCTATGAAGAAGCTGCCACTGTCGGAGCACAATGAGGTATGGAAGTTAATCTCCATAGTAGTGTGTAATAGTGTTAGACACCTGTGCAGATACTTTTTCAGAGTCTAAGGCCAATTTCATATCATTCACTTCAATTGGTTGCTCCAGCTTGGTTTTCTCAAAACACCTTGTCTAGACAAATCCATGACCTGCTAATGCAGCTAAATTGTCTGTGCTACAGTATATATGGATCTAGATGGTGAGTGCCACTGATGGTGTTCCAGAAGACAGTGCCTGTTCCAGAGCTGCTGTTTTCTACGTTGCTCCTTGATGGGCTGCCCAGGGAGGTGGTGGAGGCACCGTCCCTTGAGGTCTTCAAGAAAAGACTGGATGAGGCACTCAGTGCCATGGTCTAGTTGACTGGATAGTGCTGGGTGCTAGGTTGGACTGGATGATCTTGGAGGTCTCTTCCAACCTGGTTGATTCTATGATTCTGTGATTCTATGATGGGTTATAGAAGCCAAAAATGGCATGTTAATTTTGCTGTAATCAGGTGACTTTGTTAATTTATTAAGTCACAAATATTAAACTCTGGTAGCATGTGTGACTGTTCTGTTAGACTTGGCATATAAAAGCTAAACATGCTGAACAATTTTGAAGGGAGTTTTCCCAAGGCACAGAGAAGAGACATTGTCTGTGTCCAGCTATAGCAGTATGCAAAGCAGAAGACTCACCATTTACATAGGACTTTTTGCCTAGACTTCAGTGATGTGGATAAGAATGTTTGTCCTGAAACTGAACTGGGAAATTCAACTGAACTTTAAAGCTTGGTAAAAACTCCTAAGAAATAGCTAACACTAGCATGGTAATTCATTGCAGAAAGGAATAAGCATAGGCAGAAGAAGCCCACACAGATGTAGGAGAACACTTGGCATTAAAATGTTAATTGCCATGTTTATGTTTTCTCTCCTCCTGAAAGGCTGTGCAGTATTGCCATAGGACCTCACAGAAGTGGTTGGTGTGTGCTTGGGCTGTCTGGAACAAAGTACAGGGTATTTTGCTGACCCTAGGTACAAGGTCACTGAAAATTGCCTTAATTCAGTGCAGATGATTGACGTGGTTTCTGAGAAGGTACATGGTTTTAAAAGTCATGTCAGGAGATGATGAAGTTGCAGTTTTCATGGTGATTCCCCAACCCATCTGTTTCGAAAAGGTTAAAGAACGAGATCGTACTTCTGGGTCTGTGTTAATGTTATTCTGCAGGGAAGTCACTGAAGTAAATGAAAGTGAGCTTGACGTATGACAGTGATAGTACTACTGCATTCTGTCAAGTTTTCTTTGGTATCTTTGTGTCAGGGAGGTTAGAGAAAACTGAAAAAGATAGAAAATCACCCTGTGAAATTGTATGCACAGTTTTGTGTCGCTGTTTGCTGCGTAAAGTGAGTAACTTATGTGTCTGTAAATGCAGCTGATTTATATACATTAAAATAATGACATGCAGCAGTTTATATTTACATATTTAACAATGGTGGAGTTTTGATTAAAAAAAAATCAAGTGATTCCCACTCCCCTAATAAATAAGACTGGAATAGTAGCAGGAAACAACATGGAGAAGGCTGAGGTACTCATCAGTTTTTTTGATTCGATGCTAATCTCCCTTCACACATCTGTCAAGCCCCAGACCTTCATGGCAAGGACCAGGGCAGTCAGCTCCCTCTCACTGTAAGAGAAAATCAGTTTCAAGACCACTTGAGGAACCTGAACATACCTAAGTCTATGGGACCTGACAAGATGCATGCTGGAGTCCTGAGGGAAATGGCTGATGTAGTGGTCAAGCCACTCTCCATGATAGTTGAAAAGTCATGGCAGGCAGAGCAAGTCCCCAGACTGGAAAAGGGGAAACATCACACCCAGTTTTAGAAAGGGCAAAGAGTAGGATGCTGGGAACTACCAAGCAGTCATCCTCACCTCCAGCCCTGTAAGATAATTGTGGTCAAACTAGGCAATACAATTGGTGGAGCTTAGAGACAATTAGTCTCACTCTCACATAGGCATTTACATTTGGTCAGTTGAGTACATCATTCATTCATGTTATTTCAGTGCAAACATGTGAAAGAAGGTCTGTAGGCCTGCCCTTGCTTGGAAGACAGTGTGGAATAATGATAAAGCTCTTTGAGAAAGACCTTACAGCAATTTTATAGCTTGTGCAGTGAGAACTGGAAGTAACCCCAAATTACACCTTCCTTTCTCATCTCTTTGTTCACATGGAACAGTTCTGCCTCTCACCTGCCCACTCCTACATTTTAATTATGAAAGTATTATGGAGGAATCTTGTTAGAAAGCAAGATAAAAAGCTTGTTTTTCTCTAAGTCTTTTAAATCACAGGATATATGCTCTCACTGCACAGTGCTTCATCTAAGGGTGAAAACCAGGCCTAAATTCTGCAAAGCTGTATCTTTTGATGCCTTTGCTAACAGGCAGATCAGCTCTAGTTAGGCAGCACTTTCTAGTTGCTCTGTTTTTTTTGCTGCAGTAGGTATTTCTTTGTGTTTGGTAGCAAATAACTAAAGTAGTCATTAGCATATGTGATATTTGTTGTAATGGTGAGCTTTATGAAATTCCCAGGCTCTAAGCTCTGTGTAAAACGAAGATGACATGGTGGTCGGAGTCACAGAATGTTAGAGGTCAGGAGGGACCTCCAGAGATCATCAAGTCCAAGCCCCCTGCCAAAGCAGGGTCACCTAGGGTAGTATGCACAGGAATGCATGCATGCAGGTTTGGAAAGTTCCCAGAGAGGAGGGCTCCACAACCCCTCTGGACGGCTTGTTCCAGTGCTCTGTCACCCTCTCTGTAGTGAATTTTCTTCTCATGTGAGGTGAAACCTTTTATGTTCAACTTTGTGCCCACTGCTCCTTCTATCTTCTGCTCTTAAGAAATGGCCACATTCCTTCCAAATGTGCTTTCACATTCATTGTGAATGTCCAGGGAAGACTCAAGAGTCAAAATATTTGTCTTTGTAATATGAAAGACCACGATAATAGTATTGCCTCCTAGGTGCATCTGTGCCATAAAAGCACAATGTTTTTCTCTGCTGAAATGCATATGTCTAGGGTGGATGTCACCCTGGATAATGTTTATGGTTAATGGAGAGGAGTAGGTAATTTGGGGAAATTGTCCATCTGAGCTGTTAGATGTTTCCTGTGTGATGGAAGGAACCACATGTTAAAAATGTCTGTTTCTCTCCTCTGGTGTCCTGTTCATGAGCGGGCTGAGGCCGCTGGCTGTCATCAGCTGCGCCCAGGACCAGTATCTCCAGAAGGCTGGCACTGGAGGAGCAGTCAGCTGTCACTGAGGCCAGCAAAGAAGTGGAGGACAGCTCTTATCCAGCCTTTCAGTCACCCTCATTGATACCAAGTGAGAAAAGGACATGAAGCACCGAGGCCAACTGAACCGGTGCATTACAGCTGGCATTGCATAGGCAGTCAAAGCTGAACTCTGGGAAGTGTAACTGATTTTCGTTTTTAGATCTTCAGTATCTTCCCATTCACTGCTAAAACTGTCACCTTCAAGGAACATCATGTCCCAGTAGTTTTGTTTGATGCTGTAGCTACATTTCCTCCTCCTGCCCCAGATAGTATTGATGTTCTCAGATGATACAGCAGAACTAGATTCATTCTAGAAATGAAAACCTGCCCTCATGCTTGTAGGGAGAATGTCCTTTCTTTGGCTTTGCCTTTGACTACAGGAAATGTTTTTCATCACAGAGTGCACTGAAGAGCTACAATCCAGCCAATTCCTATTGTGTCTTTGTTGCTGGCAGAAAAAAAGATCTATCAAAGCCCATTTGGTGGGAACTTCAACCAGATACTCATAAATGCTGATTCTTTGTTGTTCTCTCATTATGTGCTTCCTAGGTTTCTAAAGGTCTTGACATACATTCTCTACCAATAAGGAAAAAACCTCCTCATGAGAGTTAAGCATATTGCTTTTATCTTTAATGGAATCATGTTTGAGCATCTGTCATCATGTTCACTAAATCATCTGTCAATGAAATCCACATTTTTAGTAGCCATTACCTCAGCTCAGGAATAAATAAAGCTCTAGCTTTTATGTCTAGTTACTCTTTTCAGGTGGATAGGGTAACACTGAGGCCACATCTAAAACTTATTCTGAGGGTGGTTTCAAAATTTTTATTAATCATCATATCCACTTGCCAGTATTTTTTCCCCAGGACCCAGTTCACCAGCAGAGGGATCAAAATACTGATCCTTCCTGAACACACTGTGTTAGCCAGACAAACCTTTTCTGCAGATCTGTGAAGCCCTTTGATCTGATCACATCTAAAAAAACCCAGCATTAAACTAGAACTTGTTCAAAATGAGCTGGTAAACTTCATCAGGGCCACATTTAGCATCACCAGGTTAGATTCACCAACCCATCTCAAGGCATATGCAACTGGTGCACAAGGTACTGCCACAGCATGTCCTGGCAGAGTTCACAGAAATCACAGAAAGCATCTGGTTGGAAGAGACCTCCAACCTCATCCAGTCCAACCTTCGACCTAGTTTAGGGTCAGTCCTAAACCATAGAATCAACAAGGTTGGAAGAGACCTCCAAGCTCATCCAGTCCAACCTAGCACCCAGCCCTGGCCACTCAACCAGACCATGGCACTAAGTGCCTCATCCAGGCTTTGCTTCAACACCTCCAGGGATGGTGACTCCACCACCTCCCGGGGCAGCCCATTCCAATGCCAATCACTCTCTCTGGCAACAACTTCCTCCTAACATCCAGCCTGAACCTCCCCTGGCACATCTTGAGACTGTGTCCCCTTGTCCTGTTGCTGGTTGCCATGTCCCTAAGCGCTGGGTCCACAGGCTGCTTAACCACCTCCAGGGATGGCAACTCCACCACTGCACTGGGCAGACCACTCTAATGTTTGATATCCTTCTCCATGAAGAAATATTTCCCAGCATCAATCCTGAACCTCCCTTGGCACAGCTTGAAACCATTTCTTCTTGTCCTGTCACTTGACATCAAGGAGAAGAGGCTGGCACCCTTCTCATTCCAACATCCCTTTAGGTAGTTGTGGAGTGATAAGGTCTCCCCTCAGCCTCCTATTCTCTGGACTGAACCATCCCAGCTCCCTCAGGTGCTCCTCACAGGCCATGTGCTCCAGGCTTTTCACCAGCCTCATTGCCTTTCATTGAACATGCTCCAGAACCTCAATATCCTTCTTGTAGTGAGGGGCCCAGAAATGAACACAGTACTCGAGGTTTGGCCTCACCAGTGCAGAGTACAGGAGGATGATCATCTCTCTGTCCCTGCTGGCCACCATGCTTCTAATACAAGCCAGGATGTCACTGGCTTTCTTGGCCACCTGGACACACTGCTGCCTTACCTTCCTTTGACTATGGCCTGGTAGCCCCAGGTCCCTCTCCGAGTCGCAGCTTTCCAACCACACATGCCCAAGTCTGTAGCTTACCAAGTGGTTGTTGTGACCCAGTTGCAGTAGCTGAAGGCTGCAGAGACACTGTTGTGTGGTGTCTGATACTCGCACCTACCAAGCAGTGCTTGTGATGGTGTGATGGACTGAGGGACATTGATTTTTCTGTCTCTATTCCAACAAAGAGCTCTCATTCTCTGGCGTGCCTTTGTTCCGAGTCAAACACGCAGGAGGTGGTTCACAGGTGCCAGAACTCAGAAGCGTGCTTGCCTTCGCCACGTTCTTTGTCTGGAGCTCCCACAACTGGCTCTTCTCTTTCCTAGGTGGAAGGAGGGCTTGTCATGTGGGCTGAGAGCCGCTGAAGAGCTGGGTGGTGACCTGTTTACATGCTTGTGGGGTGGAAAGCAGAGGTGAGCAGGTTCTGTGTACAACTTGCTGTGGATACATAGCAACATCAGAAACATTTCAGTTCTTCTGCTGAAGGGACATATGTTTGGAGTTGTTTTTACCTGCATAAAGTATCCCAAAATATCATAGCTATTGTAAAGACAGTGACCCTCCATACTGACCCTTGTAAAACACTCGATAGGAAGCACAGTGCCGTGTCTCTGCTGAGTAGTCTCATTGTTGTTATTATTAGCAGCAAAGAGCCTATGAGTGCTAACACGATTAATACAAATCATGGCTTTTTTCATAGGAGGTAAACCTTGTGAGAAATCAGAAGCAGGATTTGGGTTGCCTGCTGTTAACTTTTCTTTATTGAGGCCAGTGATCTATAGCAAGATTACATGCCAGCCCACAGAAGTCCTGCACAGTTGTTATTTTAAACTTCTATCAACGAAGAGTTTATTCTGGAGCCTTTCAAATCTGTATGCATGTGCATTATGTACATACATACTCTCTCTCTATATATATCTGTGTGTGTGTGTAGTGACAAAACCAGTAGTTTGATGCATTTTATGAGTCCAGCCTGGAGTCGTGCATACATGAACTTGTGTGTGGTCAAGGAGGCTTGCATATTTTTGAACTCTAAGTTGGCCTAATAAAAGATATCAGACTACAGTGCTTGCTTTGTCAGCCCTGTTTTGCTGTTTCAAAATGACCTGCAAGATTAATTTTTGATTTTTAACATAAAAACTAAAGGGGGAAAAAAAAAAAAGAAGTGTTTACTTACTGCAAGGAGCTGATTCTGTGTTAATGACCCCGGAGGAGGCTTGTACACAAGGTAGAGATTGTTGCCGGTTTGATGTATATTCATGTTACAGAATATGAAAACGTGAAGTTATACCATCTTGAGGGCTTTGTTTTTACAAGCAGGATTGGTTAAAAAACCACCTTTAAGTAATCATACTGCGTGTTTGATGGTGGAAATTAGTATGAATGTTTCTGACAGTGGAATGATGTGATGTGGTTATGTGTTTCTGTTTTCACTGCCTGCTCAGGATTGGCCTCTTACAAATACAGATTACCCTGTCGATGGAAGGAATTCACAGCTTTGGCCCCCTTGTCTAACTCTGTGTTACAGCACCTTTTTTGTACTCTAAGTTACATATCCTCCCAACTGTATTTTTCTGACAGTAAAAGGAAATGTCTGTGGACTGAGATCCTGAAAACCTGTGAGCTTTACTATTTAATTGGATGAAATGAGTATTATTTCCCACTTACCTTGATTTCCTGTGTGGTGAAAATCTTGCTGCTCTGAAGTCAGTGGCAAACTTTCTGCTGAGTACTACAGGATGGAGAGTTCATCAGTAATCCTTTGCCAGCTGTTAACACTGAGTAGTGCAAACTCAGAAAAAAACAACCCCTTAATAAGGATGGCAGAAAAATACTTTAAGAAAAATCAGGATTCAGAATTGCCAAATAAAATTCCCAAATAAAACCCAAGCTGAGTACAAAAGCTCTACAGGTATAGTTGATAGTGTTACTTTTTGGGGCCTCGTGGCCCAGATAGAGCTGCAAGATCCATTTGTGTTATGGGGGGTGTTACACTGCATCCCTTACCTCATCTGGTAGACAAGAAGCTGCTTCCTCTGACTTCATGGAATTGCAGCTGTATTTGTGGAGTGTTCTCGTCCTCTGGCACTCCCTCCCCTCTACGTTAGCAGGGTTTGAGTTCACCGGCATTTTCTCTGCTAGCAAACTTTCTCTTTAATCCTGATGCAGTGCATTTCCAGATTTTTTGTATTTTCCTGGAGCTTAGCTCCAGAGAAAAACATTCTTGACTGGTGCTCCTACCAGCCAGCTGCGGTTTGCAATAGTAATTAACAGTAAGGTCCTGCAGCAGAAACGGGGAGCAGAGAAATGCAGACCAGCAGCGTCAGTTATGTGCCTCGCTTCACTTCTAAGGATTCCAAAGTGCTCAACAAACAATATTAGAGGCAGGGTGGGCAGCTCTGCCCATGGTGAAGTTCTCTTAATGCTTCCTGTTAGAAGATTCTGTTGGTTTGTTGTTGTTTTTTTTCCTCAGAGCTTTGCTGAACTTAATGTACATAGGATAAATTTATTTTTATCTAGTGTCAGTCTCTAGTTTTGGAGATGTAAAAAAAACTTTTTAGTTTAAAAGTGATTGAACTGTTTGTAAGAGGAATGCTACTAAATAATGTTCATCTGCCTACAAAAATAATCCTGAGCCCTGTGTTTTAAAAGGTTTTGGAGCACAGACCTTTCTCTGCCTTTGAATCTGCCATGTGCCTTTTGCCATCCTCACAAAGCCTTTCCAATTTGGTCAAGTGTTTCAAGCTGTGGAAAAAAAAACATGGTTACCAAATATTCCATAGAGATTTACAGAGCCTAGCAGCAAAAATTTCCAGAGATCTCATCTTCTCTGCCTTGCACAGCTCCTTCCCGTGATCAGACTTTCCATACACCAGCCTCGTAGAATGACTGAGCAGTTGCTAGCTGAGTGCAGCAGAGGCCAAAACAGAGGCAACCTCTGTAGGATTGTCCATGAGCATTTCTGTGAGCTGCAGCAATGCTACTCAGTATAACCAAGAGTAAGGAGCCTGTCCCTGCTGAGCTGCCATGCAACTCAGGACTCCCCAGTTTTATCATTCATGTGCTGTTGGCAAGCCTTCAGCATAGTTTGTCATGAGAGAGTTGAACAAGACTCTGAGCAAACACATCTAACATTGACATTAGGCCTGCTTTGGGCAGGGGCTGGGGCCACATGGCCTCCTGAAGTCCTTCCCAACCTGAATTAGTCTGTGATTCTTTGATTCTTTTGATTAATTTCTCTACTAGTCTGTGGGGGCCTGAAGGCACCAAAGTCCCTGTGAATATGATGCACATAGTGGAGATAGTCTTTATTAGTTTGTTTGTATATGCAAAACATCTCATTAAGATAATATTCAATCTATATGGACAAGTATGCTAAAATTAAGAGTAACAGAATGACCTCAGCCACTTCCGTATGCTTCCAGTGTGTGCTCACATTGAAACACTGACTCTGGTTTTGTGATTGCACTCTGTTTTTTTCTCATATGGCTTCATCCCTGTACCTAGCCTAGATCTGCTCTGGAGCTGAAGCAGCACTGAGACTTGTTGGCTGGTAACTGCAGAACTCTAGCTCTCTTGTTGAGAAAGAGCAAGGTATGTTCTGAATGGAGCAGGGCATGGTAGAAAATGAAAACAGGGTCCCTAGGTTAAGGTGATTGAGTCCTGCTGTGGAGAGCTAGATGGTATCCTTTCCTTTTCTACCCTGCTCCTGTGTGGTCATGGGCAAATATTCCCCAAATGGTTATTAAATGCCAGAAGAGCCCTTCTGCTTCTGCCTCTAGTGTCTGGAACAAGGTGATTGTTCAAATGTCATGCATCCATCACAACGCTATCCTTAGTAATGTCATGTATGATGTTCTGCTTGAGAAAGCCTTCACCGAGCCAGGTAACTGTTAGTTCCTTTGTTGTCTAAGGTGTGCCTTCTATTTACATTCACACACTGTAGTCACAATTAGCTGTAGATGGTTATTTGACAGTGACTTAGGGAAGCCATTTCCACGGTCTCTGAAACTCACAGACATCTTTGGGCAGCACATGAGACTGTCTTTCAAGCTTCGGCAGGCTTAACTGGATCCTGCAGTTCGTTCATTTGCACTGAAGTCAGTTGGAGTGTTGCATGTGGAAGGTCTGTGAGATCAAAATGCATGCCCAATGGGCATGTAGCTGTGTGGAGGAACATGCCAGCTCAGGGTGGTGGTGATCCTCGCTCCGCATCGGTTAGACTCCTGCTCCCCCTTCGCTTTTTCTCTCTTTCTCAATTAGCTTTTCTTGCATTTTTATGTGAGTGGTTTTGAAAGGGTTCATGGGAAAAAACCTTACTGCATATGCCATAAATGTTTTCACTTGCAGATCAATGGCATGGATAGGCAGGTAAATAAATGCGTGGGGTTTTCTGAGCTTGTGGAATACATCACATGTGTAACATCCTCTCCTAAGTGTTTTGTCAAATATGTCAAATTAGATTTTTAGCATTAGATTTCTGGGGTACATTTTCATGTTCCTTATTGCTGTTCTTGGTCTATGAACCCTTGTTGGACAGTCCCTTAGTCTGTCCTACATAAACTGAATGAATAGCACCATTTAAAAATATGGCTTCAGGGACTCCTTAGGAGGTTTCTTTGTAAGTGTACATTTACTAGTTCATCTGTAAATTTATTTTATGAGGTGTTTAAACCTCAAGAAAACTGAAAAGCATAATATTAATGCCTGGTTTGCATCTACTGAAGTCAATGAGAACTTTGCAATTGACTTTAATGGTAGCCTATGTCCTGTAATTATGCAAGTGGCAAGGATGGTATACGTAAAACCACAAGCACAGTTCTCTGTTTCATCATATCCTGTCCTGTTTGCAGATGCATAAGCAAAATGCAACCTGCTTTGTTCTTGAAGTAAACAATTCCGTGTTTGGATGTAATGTGAGTAAACCAAACAAAGGTAAGGACATATGTTTTTGGGAGAAGAAATTACTCTTTGAAGTCAACCAAAGCTGGAAGAAGCTGGTTACAGGAGAAAGAATCACATCAATCAGGCAGAGGAAAAGCTGAATGTGCAAAAGTAGTGAGAAAAGAAAACCCTGGTATCATATGTAACGTTGTTCTTGCTCTGTGTGGATCAGTTTAAAACAATGTTTCTCTTCCATGTTAGAATACACTTCCGCAGAGCTTGTGGCTGTCCCGGAGGAGGTCAGCTGAAACCAGAGTGCCTTCAAGGAGGAGCTTTTTGGTTATAGTGTGGTTTAGCAGCTAAGGAAGTTTGGATGAGCTGGGACTCATCATAGGGCATATGCTTTTTAGGAGGGGAAGGGATGGGCAGACTTCTATGGGAAAGGACATTGGTAATACATTACCAGAAGTGGTAGCTGCAGTGCTTTGATCTAAATCAGTTTTTGAGTATCTGCCTAGTAAGAAGTGGGATTGGACTATGGCAGTCACGTGTATCTCTTGATTTGGTGAATAAGTCTTAAAGGATTAGAGTTTAAAAAGTCCTAAGTGAAATAAAAAAGAATTGGACATGAAAGTAGTCCCAACACCAAGATTAATCCATGCCAAGTGAGTGGTCATATTCAGAGGTCTCATCCTTTTGCAGAGGCTTATTTGAATCCCAGGCTGCTTCTGTCTCATGTGTGCATTTAATTTGCTATGTGTAGCACTAAAAATTGGAAGAGGCTGCTTAAGAGTGAGCACCAAGCTGAGCTCAGAACTCAAGCTGACTTCTAGTCTGATAAGAAAACAGTGTTGTCACTTTGAGATGAGCAGCATCTGTTTTCTGGCATCTTACAGAGAACAGAGTCTCTTGTGATCAAATGTCAGTAGTGATGTGCTCAAGGAGACACTCCTTGAGCTTAGTGGAAGCAGAAAACCTGTTTCAGGCTCTGGACATAAAAAATAGGAACAAGCACAAACATAATTTCTTCAGTTTCCTCTCTGCTTTTAAGCTAGCTCAAACCTTGTAGGGATGGCCAGGCTATGACAGGTTTGGGGATTTTCTACCAGTCTTTCTGCTTCCACTCTGCCGCTCTCCTCAGCGAAGTGCTTACCCTGGGCTGAGGTCCCATTGAAGGCATTTTGTTGGGCTCTTTGTGACATCATTGCTTTGTTAAGGTGGGTCACCTGAAGTTATGATAAGGTTCCAGCTTCTGCTAGTCACAATTATGTTTGTGATAAACATGGACTCTGTAAACAGAAGTATGTACTGCCATAGGCAGGACTGAAGCTTTGATAACTTTGCAAGAAATATGTTCCAAAAACCTCTCCAGATCTAAACTGTCAATTAAAACAAACAGCCTCATGCTTCTTGTACTTACCAGTGAGCTTAGAGCAATGTACCCCCTTCTCATGGGTTTGCATTCACCAAAGGAAAAACAATCCTTGGAAACCAGTCATGTAGCTATTGTATTAAAGCCATCTTACCTTCTTTTCACAGGTGGGGTAACTGAAGGTAGATGCACATAGCCATAAAGGAGGCTGGTGACAAATCCAGGAACAGAAGTCAGATCTCCTCTAAGTTGCAGCCTAATGCCATCTAATACTGTAACCAGTAAGAAAGTTTGCCTCCTGATCTTAGAATGGGGCGTGCCCTAGCAATACCTGTACATTAATAATTCATCCAAGGGGAGCACATTTGAATGTGTATGTTTGCCTGTGCTCTTGTAGAGAATTCAAGAGAGTTCTTGGAATTCTAATTCTGAATTGAAATTCTAATACTGTTTTCTTTATAACTGGCATTTTCCCCAAAAAATGTTTCTTTGTAAGTCATGTTTAAAACATACAGTTCTCAAAATCTGATTTATTACCATGAGTTAATGTCCAAAAATATCCCAGAGCAGCTTCAGTAATTCAGATTTCTGGAGTCCAGCTTCAGAGTCTTCTTCAGGGTGCTGAACACCGACATTTCAGCTTGCCTGTGCAGAAGACAATGGGCAGTTGGCATCTCAGATAAGGGACATAAAGTTTTGCATTCTCAATTAAGATGTGCTGAACATTGGCAGTCTCTTTAGGAGATATTGCTGTAAACGTGTTGGAAGGATTAGTATCTCCAGTGCGGCTGCAGTTGAGCTGGAGGGGAGGCTACACCCCTAGACCCACGAACAGAGGTTCTATGAGTGCAGGAGCCCACTGCATAGCGTAACACTGCCTGATGTAAGAGCAACGTTTGTCAGCCTTTTGGCAGAGGTGCAACTTGCTCTCTCTCTCTCCTAGCTGTGTCCTCCTATACCAAGTCAGGAACCTGTGCGTGGTACTTCTCTTTGACATTCAAATCTTTTGGAGCGTGAAGTGCCAATAGTTGCTTTAGCAGCTGCATCAGTAGCTGCATTTTCTTATGTTCAAGGGTTTGAAGCCGCACAGCAGCTTTTTGCACAAGATAGAGAGAGTTTCCTTTTGGCTTGCTCCTCAATCTGACATATTGATTCTGTGGACTTCCCAACACTGAAACGCCATTGAAGTATTGTCTTAGTAGTAGGTAGTTTGGTAATTTTTTAAGAGCAACTATTAAATCAGGCTGGGGACCTGTATTACTTCTCTAGCATACTCCTTCTAGCACCTTTACCACTTTCAAATCTTGATTTTCAGTAGCTGTCCTGGAACACAGGTGATAAGCACGCTCAGAGAATACGTTGGGTTAGCTGCAGTCAAACCTACAAAGTGTTTGCAGTTCACCCATGCTTCTCCCACCAGCAGGTGTCATTCTGGAAAAAGGAAAATAGTGTAAATTCCTGAACTGGAGGATTTGACTGTGACAGAGAATAATAACAAAATGCTTAGAAGATAGCTTTTGGAGGATACTTTGCTCTGGGTGAAGAACAAAAGAAAGTTGGCTGCTCTGCATTTTCAGATGATCTTGGTGCAGCCTGTGCTCCTGATTTATAACCAACAAAAGGCAAAGCAATGTCTAGTCAAAACTGTCTTCTGCTTTTTACTATTCTCTGTGACATCTCCATCATTGCTTACTCACCTCCCATGGCTGTCAAATCAGTGATGTTAATCAGCCTTTATGATGGGCTGTCAGCTCTATTTTCACCAAAGCAAACACAGAAGACTAAGGTGTGAGATCTCATTTCTTTCAAACCAAACTTGAATTAATCTCATTGAAGCAACTGAAACCAGAATTGTTTGGGATTTAGTCTGAAGTAACCAAAAGAAGTGTTTCACTTTCTGCTTCATAAATGAGCCCCAAGCATAATAATTTTATTGTCTGTTATAATATTCATGTTTTCTTGTAAGTGTTCATCTGGATATTTGCTGCAGTGTCCTTTAATACCAAGAGATTCTTTTTTATTTCTCACAATCACAGGGAGAAAGCTATGGCTGCATTGTAAGGAACCAGGACCCTGCTGGTTCATTGCTAAGAGCTCCTGCTCTACTCTGTCTCGTGTTCTGGCTGCTAAAACCAAGCTGACCATGAAATCTATGCAGAACATGTCTTGTCCATCCTATATCCTACTGGAACTTTGTTCCAACCCACCATTGCTCTGGTGATTAGAAATCTTTCGGTCTAAATTTAACCAGGGCCCTTTTGTCCACTTTGTCTTTTTACATTAAGTAGTTTCCCCCCTCTATTGCAATTTTCTCCACGTGTAGGAAAGTAAGTGAAAATCCCTTGCAGACTCAATTTTAGTCAGGCAGAGATGCCAGGCTGTGGGCCAATGTACTCTGCGTGGCCTACCAGGATGACTTCTCTCGCCCAACAGAGACTTTCCCCAGGAGCATCCTGTGGGCCCTTGCAGTGCCTTCCCCTGTCATTTGCATCAGCATGTGGCTGGGAAGTTTGGGCTCAATCATCCTAGACTAAGCTAATAGTTTCCAAAAGTTTCTTTCAGAAGCTTCATTTTCCATCTCCCAGCATTACTTTAGATTAAGTTGATCTTGTCTAAACAAAAGTGAGCAGAAGCAGGCATCCATTGTTACTGCCTTGCATGCAACATTAGTACAACAGCTTCCACATTTTACAGGAATATTTCACCTGAAACATCTTAGTGATGCAGCTGCTTTTCTTGCAGCTTCATCATGGCCATCTTCTAGCTTACTAACTAGTCCACACAGCTTTATCTCCTCCTTCTTCCTTTCTAGAAGTGCCGCTAGAGAGAACCATTTGCTACTGAGATACAATGCTCCACCAAGACTCTTCCTGGAGTCCAAGGGGAATTTGCTTGAGGAAAAATAGGAGAGCAAGCCCCAAGGCTTGACTACAAGAAGCACATTAATTTTATGTTTGTAGAGTTTCAAGTGACAACAAAATGATGCACAGTAATTGTGCTGTAGGCAGCCATATCTTTTTCCAGGCTGGGGATCATGCCTAGCCTCTCACTATCACTTCAAAGTTGAAGGTCTCCCGTAGGTCCCACATCACATTGGCCATCCCTGCACGGGTATGCTGGAAACTCCAGGGTGTTCCAGCAGGCGTTGGGGACTTTCTTTTAGGCAGCTGAATTTCTCCTTTAGAGAGATGGTGTAGAGAATTATAGACCTCTGCAAATGCTTAACAAAATTAAAGGTAGCACAGCTGCGAAAGTAGTTCCATCTAAGGTGTTTTTATTTAACAAGACATAGAGGCAGGAAAGTAATTTTGTGTCTGGTATGTACAAAGTTATTGTGTTTAATGGGATGCTATCAAAAGTCTGGTTTAAATGGTGGTGAACCTGTGTGTGAATTGGTAGCTGCTATTGCTGAGGAGATGCAGCATGAAATGTTCTGGCCAGAAATCTGGGGCTTTTCGTCAGGAACAGAGTGGTCTAATGCTCAAAACTGTTGGGAGTCTCTGGCAAAAATAAGCTCAGTTCCTCACTTTTGGGCATGGTGCAGCAAACTAATTTTGCATAAGGAAGCTCTAATTTTAGGTACCAGGGCACTCAGTGGGAATTAGAGAAATCCTGGTGTTAATTACATTGGCAATTAGAAATCTATGTTAATCAGGTCCACTTTTGATGGTCTACTGCATCAGAGGGAAGTTAAAACCCTTGAATATATTAGTTAGTGTGGTCATATGTAGGAAGTGTGCAGTGTGGGGTTGAATATTACTGAATCAGTCTTTCATAACAAGAACAGTTTGATATAATACATAAAAAATACATATTGTATATGTATAAAGTGTATAACTCATCTTAAAAAAGAATATAAAAGCTATCAGAAGGTACCAAAATCTGGGTAAAATTCACCACCACAGGCATTCCTTAGGATTGTATGGGCAGAGAGCACTTTCCCATGAGCTTTTTCAGACCAGCCACTAGCATTATGATCAGTAAGAATCTGGACATGCAATTGACACAGGAAAAGTGGCATGATGTGGGGTCACTCACAAAGGACTCCTAACATTGGATTTGGCAGTGTACAGCATTAATTTTATAGCTTGAGAATGAAATAGAACTGCTTTCATGTAATAATTTTTGGTAAAGTCTTTATTAGTCTTTTTTTTTCCCCCAGGATGAATTCCCAAGGCGTGGCTGTGATGGTTGTTGGAAACAAGAAAGGGAAACCTTCTTGGTGCCATTCATTTCACTGAGCGCTGCAAATCTGAGCCTGAATGGAGGTGGAGGAAGACTCCTGCAGAGAACTGTGAACAGCTTTTCCCGTAAGAGGGCTGTAATGGCATTTATAGTGGCTTTACCAAATGCCAGGGAATGTGATACAGGTTTATGGATTGGGAATCAATTGAAAGATTGTTAAATGGGAAAGAATGCGACTAATGAGAAGCCTTGGAGAGCTACAACCTAAGCACCCCTAACATTTGCAACCAAGCCCACATTGTATCTCATGAGTTATTGGAGCCATATCAGGTGACTGTTATTTTTGATATAATTTACCAGTCCCAGTAAGCTCCCTCAGCTGGACTGGGAAAATACATTCCTTTATTAATGTTAGTCCAGGGGACTGAAGTGAGTTTTGAGTAGGGAAACATTTAATTTATGGGATCAGCTATCGAGTTCAGAGTGAAAAAAAAGGACAATGTGATGGATTAGGAACTTTCTCCCCCACTCTTGGAATTCACCAGACTAGCTCAGGTTGCTTGGAAGTAAGATGAAGCTGTATTTACAAGCATATATGCACAATACATTTAAAACTATTTACAGTTATATACAAAGTAGAACTAATGCAGAAATCCAAACTCTCTCTCAGACAATGGAAACTGCCCAGAAGGGGCTCAAAGCTACCCCCTCTTTCTTCCTCTGCTTTTCCCAGACAGACAAACAAAAACAACCATCGAAGCTTAAGTTGTTATTGGCTAGCTAAGATTATTGGAAAGATACTAGAGTGGAGTGAGGAGGAAGGGAATAGGAACAGTGTTGCAGAACTGTTGACATTTTGGCTTTGTATCCCTCTCAGCAAACCAAAGAACGATACAGACCTCATCATTATTTTCTTTTTACTACCAATGATCTAATTTCTCTCATTAAAATATTCCAGTTATCTCCAAACCAGCACAAATGATGTGGATTTGTAGCTGGTAGGTGGTACCTGTTTTAAACAATGCAGCTCGAAAGAGAATGTGCTTTTACCTGGAATCTGTTATTTGCAACATAAAGGCTTAAAGTGTCATCTGTATTCAATAACACAGGATGTTATTTATTATAAATAACTAATATGATAACCCTGAAATGTCTATGTGCAGACATTAAACAGTTTCATTTCTAGATGTTGCAGAAAGCACTGTAGTCTGTACACACACACACACACACACAGAGGTACCTGCACACACACTTCTGTTATAATTGCTGGTTTAGAGCTAATCTATTTGGGTTTTGAAATATTTGCAGTTGTGCTAAATGTGACTGAGGAACAATTTAGTTTGGGGAAATTGTTACACTTTATCCCAGCTGTGGTTTGCCTTGTTTGAACAAGAAGTCTCTGAGTATTTGTTCCAAATACTGGTGTTTTTATTCCACTGGCAGCTGTCTGTTTGCGGTCACCCCACGGCAATGTATGCAGAGAACATATACAGTGGCAGTGCCTTCTGCAGAGAGTACCAGGGGGAAAAAGTGGATGTGGTCAACCCACACGTAATTTACTGTTCTTGGTGGAGGTCTCACGTAGACAGCACTTAAATGACACCTTTTCTGTTTCTGGGTTAGGGAGAATGTTGAGAAATGGAAGCCATTCCTGACCGGGGCTAAAAGGAGCAGCACTTCTGAGATGCAGCTTTGCGCTGAACACGCGCAGAGCCGTGTCATTATTAATTCTAGACATGTGTTTACAAGGTTAGCTAAAATAGTTACTATTTTGATGTATTGTAGCTTGTGCATGAATTTAGATGTCTACTTCACTTAACATTTCCAATTTCAATAACTGGTTTCATTAAGATTTTTAGTGATACGACTTAATAGTGAAAGGCAGTTAATCCAGAGTGCAGTTACGAGACCAAAATACATGTGGTTTAAATTTGAGGAATTAAATGTTAGCATTTCCCTATAGAGAGAGGTTATTTGGGCAGTGGTGTACTGACATTATCACCACCCACGGAGAGGAGGACCTGTTGATCCTGTTGGTTAAGCAGAAATTTCAGAAGAGGAAGAATGTAGGTCTAGAGGGTTTGCTTGGTCTGAGTGAATCACACAGGAAAAATGCTGATAGCCAGAGCCACCATCCTGACTTTCTGTGATGGTTCTGAAGAGAAACAAGCAGACAGGGCTTTTTGTCAAGTTAGAGGGCTTAGATGCTTGTTAGGTAAAAATTGGCCTTGGTTATTAATATAGTGGACAGTTAAATGGTGACCATGGAAACATGATAGTAAGTGCTGTTGTAAATTAGACATATATGTTTTTTTGGGGTCACTAAGAGTGATAATCCAATGTGTTAACCGCTGGGCTGAAGGGTTGCTAAGAAAATGAATGTGGAAAGGGGATACAATAAGGATAAAAAGTATGTTTAAGTCAAGAGCCTCCTTCAGGAGGGTGTTTCTGGGCAGTACCATACTGCTTCTGACAAATCATGTCTGTTAAGATAAAGGTAAGCAAACAGCCCTCACCTAGCATCAATAGTGCTGTCTGCATCTCTGAATTTCCCTTTAAGGAAACCTCCATAATGATTTTATTGAAGACATCTAGAAGCAGTTCTACTAAAAATAGCAATTACTGATCTGCCACTATTGAGTGTTAGTTTAATCTGGCAACTCTGAGGTGGTTTGCCTATTATTATTCCTGGAAGAAACTACATGCAGTTGTGTAGGTTTGGATATTTTAATGTAGACATGGGGCTGCACAGAGAAAACAGCTCTCCATGTCACTGCGAGTGAGGAAAACTTGTCTCTGGCTGTCAGGCTGACAGCTTGCACATGGGCTGAGCTGAACTCCAGGCTACCAGTGCTCTGCACTTTGGCTATTGAAACTTTCTGAGTGAGATACAGTTTCAATATGACGAGTCAGAATATTGTGGTTTATGACTAGTTTTGCTTTGTTTGAAGCTAAAACTCCCAGTAAAACTCCTGAGGTATAGAAGTGTACAAAGCAGAACAGAAGAAAGTTGACAAAAACCTCTGCAGTGTGAAGGAGCTGTTTTCACTTGGTGCTTCAAATAACTCCTTCTTGCCAGTTCACTTTCCAGTTGCACATGTGTGAGATGTTAAAAATGAGTTGGTTTCACTACCTTGTGGCACAGCTCTGAAGTGTCTCCCTCCATCTGAGCAAGATCCCTGTCTCAGCTGACACTTTAGACATCTGCCAAAAGCTGAGTTTATCTCAGTCCCAGTCTGATTACACTTAGTGTTTGTTCATGTTTAAACCAGGTGGATGTCTGTGTGAGGGGAGGGGGTGTAAAAACCAAATCTCAGTTTGTATATGTAGTTTTACTCAACTCTGAACTGATTTCCTAGATCTCTAACAGTGCTCTAAGGGGCAGTCATTCCCAAAATGGCAGGAGCCCCTTCTCCTCTGGGAGGTCATCCAGGAATTCCTGTGTTTTAAGTTCAAGGCCTGGCATTTCAAAGGTGCTGCACACCTTTTGCTCCTCCGAGCTGCTCGGAGAGCCACAGGGGCTAACGCACTTGTGAGGATCAGACCCTTGCTCCCGAGGCAGCCTTGTTCACAGTGAAGCAAGGAGCCATTCCTTTTCCATAACATTTTAGTGCAGCTGGCTTGAACCAAACCTGAAAACTCCACCAGGACAGAGATGGTGCTGGCAGAGCATTGCTGGGTATGAATTCTGAGCTCCTTTATTTGCTGGGCTGCTGATCCATTTTCTTTCCCCCAAAATATGGAGGGACCAAACTGCTCGAGCTTCCAGAATTACCACTGACAGTGAAAGCAGCCCTTGGCAGCAGTGTGGCTAAGTGAGTCAGCTTCTAGATACAGATCTCAGAACTTGTCAGCTTTGGAGAGAAGAACCAGCGTGATGTTCAGAAAAAATACTGACATCAGATGATCAATGCTCTTGTGTGCACATAGTCTGTTTGCTCACGTGTCAGGATTTCATGGGGAACTAACACTCAGGAAAGCACAGAGTACAGTGGGAATGGCTGAGCTGCAAAGTTTAAGGGTATTCTGAAATACAGTGCATAGACTGAGCTACAGGAGGATTATTGAGAGTAGAATCTTACAATATAATGTTTCACCTCTGCACAGGAGTGGATTTTATGTGGCGTGAGCATATGTTACCAAAAAAGCCACTGGGCTGCTGGTAGAATGCAAATATTACATGACTCTGAATCTCACTTGGTATTTTAAACCATGAAAGTTTCAGATTTGAGTCATAGTAACCTGTAAGTAGGATATATGTAGGCACACAAGCTGTAAGCAAGGCTTCTGCCTCTGGGTTATTTTCCCCTCTAATTGCATATTTAGTTCTATATTACCGCTGTAGCCACAGTGAAAAGTCAGAAGTCGGACTGGGTGCTCCCAACATTTGAAAAGAAACCTGAACTAGAGCCCTTCACAGGCTTCTATTTCATTCTCTGTTCAGCTGCTTTGATTTTCGGAGTCCTTGATCCACTGAACCAGGTTACACCTTTCTTACACCTGTTCTCTGCAGTGCTTCCTGTGTGGATCTGGCATCAGAACTTATCCAGCTTCTATCTTTTCCCATCAGAGCAAGCAGCAGCATCTAATCTGACTCTCATTAGAGCCAGAAACTCAGCACTGCTCAAAGAGCTTCTCTGACCCGAGATCTTGATTGAAAGCTCTTTTATTCAGAGCAAGATCTGGAGGAGATGGTACATGAATCTCTCCTGGCAGCCCCAGAGGCACGTGTAGGTAAAAGGTTTTTTCTTCCTTTTTTTTTCCCCTTTTAATTCAACACTTTTTGACTTAAAATATGAATCCTGCCAATGCAAAGAGGGACTTGCAGAGCAGAAGACTGTAAGGTAGGATTAGAGGCTTTGCTTAAAGGAGAGCAATCCCGCCACGAAATAAAACTAACTTTAAAAGTAGTGAGATTTTTCCACTGTTAACTTAATAGCAGCAAACCACAGGTTCTGAACAGTGGTTTGGGTTGGGATTTTGGTTTGTTTGTTTCTTTTTGTGTGAGGTGTCATTTTTAGCAACAGATACCAGACTATTAGCCCTGCTATTTTTCCACTTCTGGGGGAAAATGGACTCTTGCTGAATTGTCCTGGCAGTATCTCACTGATACTCAAATCTGCCACCAACTCAAAGGCCTCTGCCATGGCAGCATGGATAAACCCATTCAAGGTGGAGGAAGCAGAAAAATGGAACAAAGAAGAAACACCTCTTTGGATATTTAGCTCTGTTGTTTTTTTAGATTATATTTCTTTTGGGTTCCCAAAATCTTCAGTAACAAACAACTTTTCCTTTAAAAAGAATTAAGCTATCAAAACAGTTGCCAGGTCCTACTATTAAATCTTAACAGTCAGCAATGTTTAAGTTCAGCTGTATAATTCTGCTGAGTAAGTCGTGCTAAAACTTGAAGTTTTCCCCTGCAAGTGTTCTTTCCAAATGAGGTTGATATTGTGAGAGAGAGGGAAAAAGAAGAGAACAAACAGAAGGATGCCTTCATCATGAGGAATTATGGAATTAATTTTCTTTATGCACTCTGTTTGCACAAGACATTTTTGTTAACTCTTAATAAAAATACCATTCAGCTACTACTTTCATTGTTTTTATCCTGGGACCAATACAACATTGTCATTATTGGATATAAAGTGCTGTAAAAACAAATCTAATTTGTTAAGTTTATTTTGATAAGAAATAAATATAAAGGTAGTGCCTAGTTTGTACAGGGCTGCTATCATAGGGCTCCTGGGTATAATTTGTATAAAGAAAACAAAAAAGCATACATAACTTTCTAGTTGATTTCCTTTAGCAGGGCTAATTGAAAACAGTTTCTGTTATTTAAAAGTAATTTATTTTAAATATACTTTTAAAAACAAAGTTCTTATTGATATCCATTTTAAGTATAATATTATCTCAGTGTGGGATACAAGTAAAAGGTCAAATCTTGTAGGAGTATTTCTGTATGACTCAGTTCTGATCATAGATAAACTTATCAGGGAAACCAAATTAGTTAACCTTTTCAGTCCCAAAAGCTCGATGGTTTCTTTCACAAGTGCAGCACTTCAAAGCTGATGCTTTTGTTCTGAGACATGAAAAAGAGAGTGCTAATTTCCCTTTTCTCTGTCTGATAAAAGGCAAAAGCTGGTGGTTGTAACACAAAGTTAGACTCGTTGAGATAGGCACAGTAAGCAATACCTTGTTAATCTGCAGTGAGGAGCTGTTGTGCATGCTGGTGCAGCAACAAAAAGACACCTTTTTTTACTTAAATTATGCCTTATTAAAGGATTGTTGTTATTAGAGGGTTTTTTGGTTGGGGTTTTTTGGTTGGTGTCTGTCCAGTTGCCATAATCCTTGTGTATGGATCTGATTACTGGAGCACTGAAAGCCTTTGTGTGAACAAATTGCCTGTGCCTGGCCTATCTCTAGGAACCAGCCTCTTTACCTATTGCTTGGTAGGTTGGTTAACTCCTGCCCAGTTAACTGGTTTGTGACAGTTCTCAGAAGTCCCTTTAGCTCTGCTTCCTTCTTTGTTTCCATCACAGCAGCGCTGGCAGTTCACTGACTTGGGTTGCTTCAATACATGCAGTCAAACTCAGCCCCAGAAATTGTCCTTCCTTAGGGCCAAACCCAGAATGACTGAAGGGTTTAATGGATGGGATGGATTAGAAACTTTCCACCTCTCACACTGCTGAAGTTTACCAGACTGAGGTGGCTTGGACGTGAGATGAAGCTGCATTTACAGCCCAGCCAAGCTTACAAGCATGTATACACAATGCATTTACAACTACAGACAGTTATAGACAAATTAGAACTAATGCAGAAACCCAAACTCCCAGACAAAGGAGGCTGCCCAGGAGGGCTCAGAGCTAACCTCCCTGTCCCCCTCTACTTTCCCAGACAGACAAACAAAACAACCAGCAAGGCCTATGTTGTTTTCTGTTGGCCAAGATCAGTGGAGAGAGATGAGAGCGGAGTGAGGAGGAAGTGAATAGGAGCAGCGTTGCAGGACGGAGTGGGGCAGATTGTTGACATCTTGGCTTTCCATCCCTCTCAGCAAACCAATGAATGATACAGACTTTGTCATTATTTTCTTCTCACAACCAATGATCTAATTTCTCTCATTAAACTATTCCAATTAGCCTCAAACCAGCACGGTGGACTTCAGATCTGGGACTACACTCGTATCTGAGAAGAGCTGTCTCACGTGTTAGTGAGCCAAAGCCCTCTTCATGGCACTTGTGCCATCCCACCCATGTCAGCACAATTTAATGTGGTACCTGGGGGACAATTTGACTTGGTTTGTGTATGGGGTTGCCTTAGAACTTGCTCCTGCCACCTTTACTAGTTTTGTATGTTATCTACTCTTGCTGACTTGCATGAAGAAGTAGTGCTGCAAGGGATTAAGGGCAGTGAAGTCTTTCTCCAAATAGCTCCTGGAGAGATACATTTCAGGCATTATCTGGTGGGAGACTCTTGAGACACAGCTATTGATAATATTCCTCTAATACTTTAACTCAGCAAATTAAACACATTAAAAATATCAGAGGGTGAAGATATGCAGAAATCTGGTTTTGAAGGTGGAAGCATGCACAGCACTGTCTGAGCTGTAGGAGTGTGCTGGTTCTGCACTGCAAAAAGTACAACCAGAAGACTGCAAGGCATGTCCCGAGCTGAACTCAAACAGGCATGGGCTGGAAATGTTGTCAGCTCTGGTCATATGCAGTGGAACATGCTGGCAGTGATGATGAGCTATTTCTTTCTTCCCTAATTTACAGAATATGAGCAAGTAGGTAGTTAAAACATTTAAATTCTCTCATGAATGGAATAATTTTGCATGGTATTTTCTAAGCAGAAAAATAACTGGCACTTGGGAGAGTACTTTGTGGCTCTCACAAAATGTAATTTCATGCCAACAGGCAAACTAATGCAATTATCCAGTCAGATAATGCAGCAAGCCCTGCGTATACGGGCAGAGAAGGCAGCCTTGTGTTCCCTGGAGGAGGCAGGAGTGCTCTGGGACACTTACTGCATTCAGAGCTGCTTCTTATTAAAAGAGCAAGTGCCTGGTTTCTTCCTGGGCTAGTCACAGGCCACAGGCCAGCAGGGCAAGGGAGGGCATTCTCCCCTTTGCTCTGCTCTCCTCAGACCCCACCTGGAATGCTGTGTGCAGTTCTGGAGCCCCCAACACAAGAAGGACATAGAACTGTTGCAGTGAGTCCAGAAGAGGCCATGAAGATGCTCAGAGGGCTGCAGCAGCACTAGAAGTACCTTCAGCATTCTATTTTCTGTTTCAAGCCCTCTAAGTTACATGCTGGCATTCCCACTGCTAGCTGAAGAGCAGTGTACCTCACAATGTTCCTGTCTCCATGTGGGACACTTGGCACAGCAGTAAGGAACATGCTCAGAGCACTGTACTGTGGACCTCCACTGCAGCTAGGTACAAGGAGTAAAAGTTGCAGTGGCTGTCAAAGGATGGGTTCATAAAGGAGCTGAACACTTCAGATCAAACCCAGGGAGCTATGAGCATTTCAAAGGTTTCTTTTGGCTTCAGCTTCATGCAAAACAAAGCTGGACCTTCTCTCACTGAGAACGTTTCTGAGTGAAGTAATAAACCAATGATTGCAGGTTTCTGCTCCCTTGCTTCCCAGTGCAGTACTGCAGATGTCCGTTGTTAGTGACTATGGACCTGAAACCTTTCCACAGTTACTGTGGTTGCAGCTCTGCAAAGGGGAAGCTGTAGTAAGATACAATCACTGAGCATGGTCCTGTTGTCTCTGTGGGTTGTGTGGTCTTCAAATGTTGACTAAACACAGTGTCCTACCAGTGTCTTTTTCCTTTCCCTTTCCCTTTCTTTTCCCCTTCTTTCCCTTCCCCTTTTCCTTCCCCTTCCCCTTGCCTTCCCTGTAATAAAGCTGAAGGCATGCAATTCACCCATGGCCTTCCCACTGCATTCTTCTGTCCTGAGAACCAAACACTTTTTCTAACTAGGGGAGATATTATGTATATACTTCTAATGTGTCTTCAGCTTACTACCCAGCTGCAGAAGTGCTGCCGTATGCGAGTACAGGAGATGTGTTTATGTGTCTGGTCATCTCTGGAATGCGTAGCCACTGAGTGAAGGGCTGGGAAACTCTTGAGGGACGCCTGTGCTGCTGATGACCTGCCAGCATCAACAGTCTGATCTCTGGTGGTGGAGAAAGGGACTTGGGTGCCTCTGCAGTGCTGGGAGTCTTCATCAGGCTTTCGGTGTGCAAGCTGGAAAGATGCTTCCTGTACCTCCTGGTGTTTGCTCAAGTCCCTTAGTGCCTCACAAGTGGCGCTCGGCAGCTTGTAGCATTTGGCTTCTGCTGGCTAAAGAGAAAAAAGTGATCTGTGCAGGATTTGTGTGTGTGTGCAAAAGACCCACTAGAAAACTGCTGAAATTAAAATGATTACATCTGTCCTTCAGCTGAGGAGAAGAGAGCTCTAAGTAAGAGCATGTGTGCTCTGCCTCTCGGGCTGAGAAAACGTCAGGCCGATGTGCTTGGGAAGTTCATATTGATACAAACAGGGAGGCTCCCTGCTGCCCACAGATTTCCCACATAAAAGTCCTACTGGTAGCCGTGGGAACTCAATAGCAGCCATGCTGCGGCTACAGTCACCACTCTAAAAATGTAGAGAAATTAGCCTTCATAAAAGTGAAAGACATGCCACAAGCATGAAGAGCTCCTGATCCACAGCCCAGAGAAGTGCCTGAGCTCTGGCTCGGTACGCATGCAAACAGCTACGCTTCTCAGTCGCTCCAGCTTCAGAGGGAGACTGCTGGTGAGGTTTTCAGATTTGAGCAAGGATCTCGGCTTGTCACACTCCAACTTGTTGCACCGAAACGTAAGCCCCCTTCCCCCGAGTTGTGCTGGTGGTGTGGCACTGGTCCTGCTCAGCCGTGCCGTGGAAAGGGCCGATCCTGTGCGGCACAGTGGCCCCTAGTGAAACCCAGCAGCGTGTTTCCGAGCTTGCGAAACAGTCTCTAGCAGCTGAGTTGTTACTGGTTTCAGTTCTGCCTTCTCATCTGATCCTCACCTCACTCAAACTATGCCATTCACTTTGTCTCTTTTTAAGAGAAAAAACAAACCCAAACCAGTCTCATTTAGCACCGTTTGAAGTTTCCAGCTCCCCTTTTTGACTCTTCTCCTGTGCCTAGCACAAGGAGAGGGGCTGGCTGTCCCGGCTGAGACCCTTTGGCACTACAATTTGAGTTGGTGTGCCGTGCCTCTGTTCCAGCTGCAGAGTCACCCTCAGACAGGGACTCTCGTCCCTCGCAGATTCTCTGTTCTGGCTCCAGAAGGATCTGAAGGATCAGCTCTGTAACCGGGGCACTGGATAAAGCTCTCCAAGCCTGTTTTCCTGGATTTCCCCAAGAGGGGTGCTACAAAGTGATGAGCATCACCTTGCTCCTCAAGGTATTCCTTCCACCACCAGGCCATCTTGCAGAGAGGCTGCTGAGCTGACCCCTTGTCTAGCCAGCTGTTGTGCTCCATGGGCAGGCGCCACCTTCCCATCTCCACTTCCAGACTAGCAACATCTCACAGCAGCAGCAGTCTTGAAAATCACCCAGGAAATGATTTCAGTGGGGGATGTGGTGCCTGACAGGGAAAACTGGAGACGCTCCAAGGTGCAGTTTTGCTTCGTATGAGAGCTGAGGCCACGCAGAAATGTTTCAGGGGGATGTGTGTCCATGCAGACTTTAGCGTGGTAAAGGGACTTGTGCTTGTTTTTGTTGTTGCTGCTGCTGAGACCTATTGTGGTGGCTGTCCTCGTGGACCTGTGTCTGAATGCTGCTGGCCACAATGCAGCTGCATTTTGTTGGGGCTGCATGACCCCAGGGCACTACTGGCACTTGCTTAGTAGTACATGGGCACTGCCCAGTGATCCAGCCTGCGTTTGGGTCACTGTAATAACCCTTTGACTTTGGCATCACAACTACTTCCTTCCAGTAACTGCAGCTGGGATAACTGTTTTGGCCACTAAATAGTTCATTTGTCCACCACACTTTGGTATGAAATACCATTTTTGTCTGATGCCTGAAGGAAACACCTACCCAGCCTGCTTTTGCTTCCAAGAAGAACTCTCAGCATCTGGTTGAAATATTAAATAGGAAGACTTTGGATGCCTCAGTCCTACATGTTCCTGAGAACTCTTCATCCTCCCCATGTTCTCCTGGGGATCATCTGGAAGGAAGAAGGGGTCTGGGCGAACACTGCCCCAGGAATGCTGAGCAGCCAGAGTCTCTCAGGCTAAATGCTGTTACTTGGGCTCTGAAAGCTGAGTGTTCTCTTGGAGATAATGCTTTGGAAATGCACTCTTGGTCTTCATAGTGAACATTAATTTCTCTCACCCGCTAAGGCTGGGATTTTTTTTTGTTGTTCCCTCCCTCCCCCCCACCCCCAGGATTCAAGTGCTTGGAACAGAGGTTCAAATCCTTCTCTGCCTCCAAACACAAACATGCCATATCTAGGTCAGGGAGTCCCTGACCTCCAAATCACTGGAGGTTGACAGAGTATATTGTGGTAGTTTTATTATAGGCTTGTCCTAGGCTTGTATTCTTTCCTAGGCATCTGCTGTTGCCAGCATTAGAGACAGGATATTGGGCGAGAGGGACCTTTGGTCTGACCTTCTCTGGACACTTTTTATGGTCTTTGGTCTTTATCTGGGGCCTCCAGAGGCTAATAAAGATTTTGTAAATGTAAAGAATTCATTGTGATCCAAGAAGAAGTTGTGAGCATAAGAGCCCTGCGCTCCCTGGGAGCAAAGGCCTGATAAGAGAAGTGGGTGTCTGGCAAGTGCTGATGAAACAACTTCCAAAGTCTATCAGTTTCTAGCTAGATGGCCCTCAGTGAGTAGTGAAAATAACTGTTTCTGGATACTTCTTTCTATACCCTTCTCCATACACTGTAGGGTTTAATAATGTCATACAATTTGCCATTTGTCCTTTAGGTTTGTTTTTAGCCTCTGTCCACAGCCTCATTTACCTTTCTCCTTTGGCTTCTTAGCTGGTTTTCTCAAAGGATAAAAAGGGCCTGTGTCCCCCTTGCAAAGTCCAGAAGGCCTGCTGAGGAGTGTGGGTATCAGTGCTTGTTGTTTGCTGTTAACTAAGTGGAGTAGCTCCAGTATCACAAAGCTGTGCATGGGTGTCAGGCTTGCTGAGACACATGGTGTTTGTGCTGCCACTGGAGATGAGCTCTGAGATATCTTCAACTCACCAGGAAATGCCAAGGGGGGTTTGAGACAGCAAAAAAGCACCTCCTGAGACTTCTCAGCTCGTTTTCTCTTCTGACAGCCTCTGCTTGGTCAGAGGGAGCAAGATGGATAGAAATCCTTTGTGTAAATCCTTTTCTCTTTCACCTTTTCAATTTGCTTTTAAAAGCCATTTGTGCATGAGGTAGAGCAGGCTTATGTCTGGCAAAGGACCTCAGCCAAATGATTGGGAAGGCTTGCCCAGCTGGCCCTGATACCTAACCTGTGCCTGTCCCTCTTTGGAGGCAGTGGAGTTGCTTTAGCAGACAGGGAGAGAGGACAGAAGAAGGGAGATTTTGGTTTTGGACGTGAAAACCCAAAACCTCCTCAGATGAGGATTTTTAAAAGCCCTGTTCATTTTGCCATCTTCCCTTGCTCTTCTAAGCCTAGGAAAAAACCCTTCTTGATGACATTAAGCCTGTAAGAAGCCCTATTCTATTTTAGTCAGATGTTGCTGGAGGGTTTAGAGCTATGGTTTCCAAGCCCTGCATGCTGAAGCCACCAAACCTTCACTTGCTTTGTTGCAGTCCCTGTGTTCCGAGCTGGAGCTTCACTACTGACAGTTGTAAATGCGATGCTGTTTTTAAAACCAGGTCCTACCCTCACGTTTTGAGTACTCTCAAATAGCCCTGAAGATGCAGGCCTCGGTGTGCCCAGCCCTGCCGACTCCTGTGCCCGAGGGCTTCGCAGCCCTGCCTCTGCAGCCAGGGTGCATCGCCGCCGTGGCATGGGCAGCAGAGCTCACCTGGTTACTCCAGGAAGGGAAAGAAAAAGCTGTGCTTGCACAGTTGGTGCTTTCCTGCATATTGTGTAGCTTTGAAAATGCAATAGTTGTAGACCAGAATGAGCAAAGTGTGTGGTCCTGCTTAAGAGCTAAGTAACATATCACAGTTTGAGAGGAAGCAACATTTTGCTTAGTGTTATTCCAGTGTCAATGCAGCCTGAAAAATCTTCACACTAAAAAGTAGTCCTTTTTTGTGGGAGCAGTTGAAATGGCTGAAGGGGACTCTGCTGTGAAACTGGGGAACACCCCAGAAGTAAAGCCACAACGACTTAGGGAGAGCATCAGCCTCTTCTAGAGAGTGAAAAATGTGTAAGTAAGCACATTTAAACCCGGTATGGCTGCCTGTGCACCTGCCTCACTTGCCTGCTGTGTGGGCATCATGGCTACTCGTCTGGGGAGGGAGGTGAACATCACTGAAGTCAACAGAAAGATGCAGAGTTATATCAGGAGGTTTTAGGTGAGGTCATGCCCTTGACTTCCCCTCAGCTGCCAGTGTCCTCTGCCATCCAAGCCTTCGTTGCCCTTTACAGCTTCTGCAGGGGTTTCTGACTTGCAGTGAGAAATGGTAGTTCTGTAGGTTCATGTTTCTGGAATGCTGGCCTGACCCAGCCTCCACCACCAGACAAAGGCTTCTATAGACATGGCTGAGAACATCCTTCCACTGATGGCAGACCAAGGAGACCTGGAAATGAAGGCTTTTGAATTTTCTCTCGAAACAAAAAACTAAAGGCTGTTTTTGTTACTCAGTGACATGGGGTAAGTCAGTTTATGGAGGGATTAATGGCATCGTTCACAAATGCTGGAGTCACAAATATGTGTGTGAATTTAGTGCAGCCAGGGCCAACACACAGCACTAGCTCCAAGACAGCAAATGTAGAGGCTCGCTGAAGTGGATGGATTTGACTGAACTTCGGGGCTGAGGAATAAAAAGGGCAAATCTCCAAGCTTGCAGTTTACTCCTGGTATTCTTTAGCACAAATATGTCCACAAAGTAGTTGATGTCTGCAGTCATTCTTGTGAAGATGGCCTTGGCAGCCGACCAAGTTCCCCAGAGGCAAGTACTGCCCCCAGGCTCCCCCCGCGATCGAGGCTGGCTGAGGTGAGCGTGTCCCATCAGCCTCCGCCAAGGAGGACTGGTGCAAGCAGCAGCAGCAGCAGCACTTTCCTGGGGTGCTCTGCAGTCAGCTCCAGCTGAGCAAAACTGGGTGCTCCCTGGGGAGGCTGGGCGCTGGCCCTCGGTGGCGGTGGGGACAGCTGTTGAGCACGCAGACAGCCACCCACCCACAATGTCTGCAATGCACACAGCTGCTGCCTGGCTGCATTACAGAGGTGCCTGGGCCGCAGCACATGGGCTGGCTGTGATACCGGTGGCTGCGATCTCCGCTCGGCTGCGTTTCAGGAGCCCGTTTTCGGCGGCGCTGCAAGCACAGGCACGCTTTTGCAGCAGCTAGAGCATTTCACTGGGTGGTTTGGGAGCACACTACTGACCAGGCAGGACATTTCCAGATTTAGATTTTAGGAGGAAAATAGCAAGTGGTAGGTTCAAGTGCAGGTCAGCAGATACGTTATACCAGAGCTGCTCCGACCAGCACTGGAGTGCTTGTGCTCCCCCGGGACCAATACTGCAAGCTGTGCTCAATATAGATGGCCTAAGGTGTTTGCTTTTATGATTGCCAGGACCCTTTGCACGGGGAAAATGCTGTTATCACATTGTAAACATAATTTTTAATATTGTGGAATCCTTTTTCTTGGTATTTGGGCTGCAAATACAGGCAGACAGTGTTAATTTTCTCCTGCTCTCTAGATGTATGAAGCAGCACTTTAGCAGAAGGGTTTTGGGAAGGAAAAGATTACAGAGGTAACACTCTGAACCTGCTGTCTTGGTTTTAAATAGCCATTAGTACCTGTGAGCACACTTTGGAGGAGGAAAGTAAAGAAAACCTGTAACCTAGGCCATGAAAACCAAAACTGGCTCTGATAGTTGCAAGTACACATGGAAAACCAAATGCTGCAGCACAACATCAGCAGCATTTGGCATGAACAGGCAGCACCTGTAATAAAACCTGACTTCACAGACAGCAAAAACTTGCTTGCTGACCTGGCTCATATCAACTACCTGAAAGTTGGTGAGAGAATATCTACAGATGAAGAGCAAAGCAGATGCTGATGACGACGTTTTGTAATTGCAAACTAGCTTTCAGTGCTGCAAGGCT